>NC_091486.1:42494377-43694377 GCF_947461875.1 Haliaeetus albicilla
ATTCATGAACCCAGAAGTAAAGTTTTTATTCCAGGAATTAATAAACACATATAAAGATCTTTAATATACACACGACTTGAAATTATACTAAAGATAATTTACACATGAAAACACATCTGAGAGGTGAAATAGCACTAACACCTTAAACCTTGCCATACTCATTATTTGCTGAAGAACAAACCTCAGCCACAATAGTAATTAAAATCCCCAAATTTACCTAGCATAGATCAAAAGCAAAACACTGTGTCTGTTTATTAGTTTGCAGTTAGCGCAAATGAACTCTGCAAAACCAATTCTTCAGGTACAAAAATATTTAGATTGCTGTGTGTACCTTTACAACTCCACTATTTATGGTTTTATATGAGGGAATGTTCTCTAAGCATTAGGGCCTGGAAACCGTTGTGCACGTCAGCCAAATTATTCACGGCCTCAAACAGAGCACTTCTTTTAGGCGCCTGCCTCACACGGCTGCAGATGTGCCAGCGACACTAATTTTTTGTTTTGGTTTTTTTTTAACTTCCTTCCAGGATGTCTCTCTTGGACTCCATTTCCTCCACCTCCTTTCTCTTCTCTTTTGTCCGGGCACCTTCCCCCATGCTCTAATCCTCCTGCAGCTAATGAGCAATAGTGGAGCATTGAAACACAAGCTGCTGCTGCTGGCACCACTCCTGTTCAGCTGTTTGGCGATAGCACAGTTCCTGGTGCTGGATTTTTTTTTTTTTTTTTTTTTTTTTTAAGCTGATCCATCACTGAACAGCCAAGCAAAGCAAGGCCAGCAGCAGCGAACACACTTGAGAAACCCCACTAGTGCCCAGGTAAGAAGAGGTAGAGGGAGACGAGGAGGATGCCAGAAGACAAGGACGCTGCCTGTGCCAGGCTAGCAGAGTCTGCGGCGATTTAAGCATCACATAAGCAAAACACTTTGCTTCACATCATTCAAAACAGAGTAACAGGGTTAAGCACACAAAATCACAAGTGCCTTCTCAAAGGCAAATCCCCACGAGTCAACTTCTATGAGACAAGGAGGCAACACACCATATACAGACACTAAGTCAGAAATCTGAGAACCCGGTGGTGCTGAACTGGAACTCACAAAGCTGAGTCTTAAACAGCACAGGGAGCAAAATGTGGAAGGAGCAGGGAATGCAATGATTTGTACACAAGTGTGTGTGTCACTGTGCATACATCTGCTTTGTATTTTAACAGTTTAGAGATTCTAACTCAGAAGAAAACTTATGACTATAACATGCAACTTTGTCACCAGTGGAAGCATATTGATTAGGCATTCAACATAAGTTAACCATATATCTTTACTATACAGTTTCACATTGTAATTGAAATCCCAAATAATTTCCAAATAGAATATTTTTCACCTGAGGGCGACATATACTTTTTCCCAGCAGAAAGATCAGAAGGACCCAGGAAAGCACAAAACAAAGCCACTTCTCTTAAAGGAAGTTTTTTAAAGGAAAGGAAACCGTGGTGTTAGGCTGATAAAGCTCTATATATGCAATGCTCACCTGTGCCTCTGGAGGGCCCCCTTCATCTCTAATCAGCAGCAGATAGCTTTGTCCATCAACTACTATCTCTTTCTTGAATCTCCCACCTGTCACACAAAGTAACTCATTACAGAACAGAAAAGGCAAAAAATACGAAATAGAAAAAGGCTTCACTTGTGGAAAAAAGGTGTCCTTAAGATCTTTTGCTAATCAATGAACTACTGTGAATACAAGCTAAGTTTATATGCATACGCATATAAATTACTTAAGAAAGTTAAGTCACATACTTTAAGAATAAGGCTAATGTGAAAAAAAGCCAACAATTGCATTACAAACACTAACTCCCACACTAGGTGTACTTGGTTTTGATACACATAGTTAAAAGACAGTCGCCTTTGTTTTGTATAATGGTAAGAAATGTATCCCTAAAAGGCAAACATGGGGCAGTTGCATACAAACAATATCATGTATTAGAACTAAAATAAATTTCCTGTGTCTTAGCTTTTCCTCAAGAGAAGCCCAGTTCTTACAGCACACATGTAATGTTATGAAAATGATAACTTCTATATTCACAAACCACAGTTAGGGGAAAATACTAGACACATGTTAGACAAAAAAACTACAATGGTGGTACCTCTGTAGAGATGTACGAAACTAACAGAGAATGTCGTGCCACTTACTAGCAGGATGAATTAAAGACCTATTTTGGAGACCTAGATAAAAAGAGCGGAGTCGCAGCCTTCAGCCAAATTTTCTTCCTGATCCTATTATTTCAGGGAGATGTAGAATACCAAGCGCTCGTGAAGACCAAAGAGCTGGCACCAAACCTAAGAAACCAAACCGGGTCATGCAGCTGCCCCATTACCTTCTCTCTCCACTGGCCTCATGGGGACTTGAAGCATGACCCAAGCGCAGAATTGGGATTGCTTTCCTTTGGGGTTAAGCATATTTCGGGCATCCTGCTGTGTCTCATGATGGACTTCAGATAATAGCAAATCACATGTAGGGTTTCTGGTGTGACCGAGCCTAAGCCAGGATTAGCAAACTTGACCTGCCTCAGTAGTTAGGTTGCATTTAGGCTCCTCTCCTGGAAGAAAAGCCACTCCTACCTGCCCACCTAAGCCACAAAGGCCCCCATGCTTAGCATCGTCCAACCACCTCACATCTGAACTTACCAGACTAAGACAAAACATATCTAATAACACACCCAAAACTTCTTTCTTCACCCTGATTTTTTCAACTGGAACTACTTCCCATTTGAACCCTGTTTCTCAACTACACTTACTTCAAAACTTGTCATGGTATCAAAACCAATGCCTTTAAACACATGGTAGGTGAGCAAAAAACTCTGACTTGTTCTCCAGACAAGCTCTGTAAGCAAGTAAGTCAGCATATACAGGCTAATGCTGATTCTCAAAACATTTGCACAAAAATTGCTAGCCTTAGGGAAACAACAAACTGGCTTAGACCCACCATTCCCCCAGCCTAACCTTTACCACAGGTTCCAAATCAAGATCACTCAACAGTTCAGCTATGTGCAATATTTAAGCATGTTTAAACACATTTCAGGTTTAACAAAAGACATAAGAACAGGGGCTTTGTTTGTGCTTTTGTTGCTGTTGGTTTTCTGTTGGTTTTTTGGTTTTTTTTGTTTTATTTTCTTTATAAACCTACCCTATTATGAACAGCTTAGCAGTACCAAACATGCAACTATTAAGACTTGTCACATTTCTGGTTGTTTAATGCACAGAAGGAGCAGAAGAGCTCTGTATAGATTTTCATTATCTTGCTCACAAACTGGATTTCAATTCTGCCTTCAAAGATCAAGTGGCAGATAAATACATATCATTAGTGAACTTGGAAAGAATAATCAAAACCAAGCATAAAACTTTAAAAGGAAACTAGTCTCAGCTCTCAGGAACTGAATTTCTATTAACCAGATCATTATTTCTATACGTTGTCAACTAATTGTATATGCTTCATAATGAAGTGTTAAATAAGATTAATTACTTAATATGCAGCCCTCCAGAGAGGCTCTTTAAAGCTGTAAGTAACAATGGAAATGCAGTATATACGTGATTGAAGAGCGAAAGTTCTGTGAAATTGCCATTTCCTGTTTCCTTTTTTTAAACACTGAAAGTTCACACAGCTAATTATAAAATACCATGAACTGAACACATTTAAGAGCCAACTCATTATTCCCTCTTGTCACTAGGACACCTTTCAAGTCTCACTGTATCCTCAAACAGCCCTCAGAGGCATAATGAAAGTACAGACAAGGTGAAATAAAAAGCTTAACTAGAGAACTGGGGAAAAAAAAAAAAATTAAAAAGAAATCCATGGATGGAGTATTAAAACATATATACACAGATCACAAGTGTGAGCACTACAAGATTTATTCTTGAGAGCCACTTCATGGTCACTAATGATTTTGTTTGTGGAAGCAGGTTTGAAAAGTGTACCACATTTAACAAACGGTGTAAAGTTACCCAACAGCTCCCTTCCTATATGAATCCACACTAAGTGACCAGCTTGTATACCTGCTTCTTGCCTTCCCCCAAAACACTGTCTGTGGAGCTCAGTACAACAATAATGTATTTTGATTTCCAGTATTAAATTCAAATCTTGACATGCTATACCACTTCGCCACGGTCTGTCATACTGGAAGACCAGTGCTGCAGTCAACCAGCATACAGTCAAATTCAAATCTATTCAAGCTGCTTCTTTACCCTTAAAAGCTGAGTGTGCTCATTATCTAGAATATGCACTAGTTCCTTGCACATCCTCATGTATTCATTTATTCTTGTTTGGGTTTAGGTATTTCATGATAAATAGTTTAAATCTAATAACCCCCCACAACCAAAACGTTTAAAAGAATGCCCTGCATTTCCAACCTGTACTAAGCATTTCAAATCAAATCTGAAGATCCAGAAATGTAACAGCAGACTCGTGCTCATCCCCCAAATAAGAATTACTTTATGCAAATTTGAGATCAAAGCAGGATGAATCCCTATTAACTTATGTTTCTACACCATTAAAGAGCCTTTATCATGAGCAAATCATAAAATTAGGTATTACACAGGACAGAGATTGAGAAAACCCACCTCAATATCAAGAATTTACACAAACAAAAGCATGAACAGTGAAGAAAATACAGACTTCTGCCAGCATATGAAACCAAGCCTATATGGTTGTCCTGCAGATATCTGTGGTCATACGATTAAGGCAAACAATAGACTGACTCTGCCTTTGACTTGATGAGCCCTGACATGACCCGTCTCCAGGTCGGGCATATAAAAGCGGGGCAAGGGCAGTGATTTTGGGATGGTTTGGCTTGGGCAGCACTGCACTAGTTATTTTTTTAAAAATACATCTTTGAAGTTTGTAAAGCACCAGAGGGCCATTGGGAATGAGGAATCAGAGAGATCAGCCAGTTTGAATATTGAACTACCGCAACCTGTCAAAGAAGTCAAGAAGTCTCCCATGCCTACAAAACATCACTGTATTTTTCTAAATATCTGTATATATAATGGAGCCACAAGATACCGCCTAAGCCGATGACACTGAAAACAAAGAAATGACCTTCTTAATTTAAAGAATGAGCTCAAAAAACACAGCACTAGTCCCAAGGGAGATGGCTAGCTTTGTTCCACTCCCATCAGTATTATGACACATGCAGCTTTTAATGAGGGAATTTCTCAACTCCCATATGTACCTGCCAACAGAGGTCACTGAAAGAGAAAGACTGACAGGCTGGACCACAGCTCTGAAGGACAGAGTGATCGCTCCTGCTATGTCTTAACAGGCTCGTCAAAGCACAAAGATGGCTGAGTGCAAGGCGTGCAGTCAACAGCTGAACTACATTTACTTGCAGTCCTGATACCATCTCTAAAGCCATATAAAAGACATGCCAGTGAACACTTAAATAACTCTTTACAGCCAGACAGATGGAGCTGGAAACTGTTTTCATGAAATGTCACAGCAATTTTATAAAAACAAATCACTGAAACTGTGTGGAAGCTTTCATTTGGGAGGATTTTAGTATGTGGTTTATTTATTTTCTCTAAAACTCTGTATTTATAAATCACTGCATTATTCCCAGTTTTCCAGAGCAAGATCATTATCAATTCACACAGACTTATTTTCAGACATGTACAAAATTTCACTTAAGGCGGCAAATATTACTCCTGCATACGAACCACACACAATACCCACCAGAAGATACAGAGCGGTGCTTCTGATGCAACCCGTAACACTACCCAGTCTCTTACGTGCATTAGGCCAGATTCCTACTGTAAAATGCTCCAGATAAAAATACAGCTTTGATCAACATAAAGCTAAATAAATTCTGTGCATCAGCTATTATTTACAACCACAGCTAAAGACCCAGCACAAGTCAGAATACCAGGCTGAGGGAATCGACAAAAGCTTCCTAATCTCATTTCTATGCACGTCATTCTACAAAGGTTAGTGCTTTGAATCAGCAAGAGTAAGAAACTGCCCTTCAGTAAAAATTGATACTAATTTTAAATACCACACACATTTGTAGTCAAAGGTGCTCTATATTGCAAAAGCTTTATATTACATAGGGAATTCCACAGATGAAGGTTTTCATCCGGCTATGAAAGCCTGGCCACCTCTTACTCTAGCTGATAGCTGTTTCACTGCATAATTGCTCACTGAAGCAACCGCTGATTTTCATACTGTATCCCCAGGCTCAACTGCATTCACCAGACTCTTTATTCAAGCAAATTGCCACGGGGATGAAGTTATTTGGCCATATGAGAAAGATAAATTCGGGGGGCTGGCCACATGACAAACCCATGCAGCAGCTGAATGTCTACCACAACTATGGGGGCAGGGCAGGCAGGAAAGGAGAGACAGAAGGTAAGACTGAAGCAGCCATAAAAGCCTGTATTTTATATTCCCAGTGACATGTGTGTTTTGACAAGAGTGGTCAGTTGTCTCATGAACACAGATTCTCTCTCCCTCTCTTTTTTTTTTTCTCCCCCCTTAAGATAGGAAAGACAGTGCCAAGAATCTGGCTTCTCTTCAGGGTAACACGTTAAAAAGTCATTTATTCCTTCCGTTCATGCATACATCATTTCAGGACCAAATGTATAAAAATTGTTGGTTAAGCTCAGAAAAAAAAGAAATGCTTGCAAGATGTTCTGCAGCTAAGCAGAAGCACTAAAAAATGATGACTGCAACAGCCCGGTAAACCAATGCCAGTGTTGCCGTTCGTTACCCAAGATTTTTTATTTAAATATTTAAATAAAGTACTTCAAAAATATTTTTTTCAGCATTTCCTAAGAAAGCATATTATTACAGAAGAAGCATTAATACTAAATTTTCACCGAATCAAGTTGTGCTCAGTGCTTGATGTCAATTCATATTGGTATTAGCAGCAGAGAAACTATCACAAATTATCATTCAGCCACATGTAAGGTTAGCTTTTGGGTATTTCCTTAATGCAAATATTGTGCTAGACAATACTTCGAAACCAAATGTGGTTGAGCTGGGTTGAGCATATAACCACAGAAGTGCAAAGATTGGGGAACCATCGCTCCGGCACGAGACTATAGCCGCAAGCACATAACTGTACCAGCTTCCCAACAGAGTACCCAGGTAAAAAATCCCAAAACCAACAAAGCAATCTAGACTGCGCTTTTCCAAACCCATCTGCTTCTCTCAACAGGTAGGTTTACGCTATTTTTTAGGAAATACATGGATCAAATAATGGGCTAGAACATTACTGAGTTCTCCTTGAAGTATCAATCCATACCCAATTAAAGCAAGGTACACCCAGAGGCACCATGTATGATGCAATATTACTACATCATATAGATAATCTTATCATTACATAAAAAAAGGCAAGGAAGCACTAATATATGATCTTGTAATTCCATGAAAAGAAGGTTTAATTCTGGAATTAAACCCAATGACATTTAACAACTTAAATTTGATATACATTCATTGACATATTTGCAGTGCTTCTCCAGAAGGCCAGATCTGATGGGTCCACACAACCTTGTGGTGATTTGTATGGAGTTCAACTGAATTTTATGGTTTTAAGTGTTCAGGAAAACATAGCTTACATTTAAAAAAAAAAAGTATTAGCTACTCAAGTTTCACAGAATGAGACCATAATTAATGCCATTTAATAAGGTTAGATAGAAAATGGAGAGGCAGGGGCTTCTTTTTGAGGACAAATAGAGGCAGTTATGTTGAATGACATTTTTGCAAAGGTCTACGGTCTCATTTCCAAGTGGCAGAAAATTTAACACATAGAGTAGTGCAGTCCTGAACTGCCTGACTGGGACTGCAAATTAAGCAAATAAGGAACAGAGTGACATCCTGCTGCAACCCTCTCTTGGCTCAACATCATCCAACTAGAATGAAATACACAGCAGTTGCTTCCATTAACTTTAAACAGATGCCAGCATCTAAAGAAAACAACGAAAAAAATTTGCGGTGCTTCACAGACCAGTCTGGAAAGAGCATTTATTTGAGCCAACGACACATTACACACAAATGCAGTTATTAGACATTTGGGTGCAGGGAGGGAATACTTCCATGGCAGATTCTCTCTCTGTTAGAAGACCTTGGCAAAAGGAAAAGGAGAAGCCAGAAGTTCAGTAAACAGGCCGAGATTCCCATCCAATGTTATATTTCAGACAGAAGGTGAAGAAAATGATCGATTAAGCATCAAGATAAATCAGTAAAAAAAAAAGCCAGCCTCTGAGCAATTAAGTTTCCTCCACTACATGGAGACAGGACTTGGAAAGGAGCAGTGCATGTTATATTTTCACTATAAAGCTTCTGACAGTCAGTGGCATACTGCTTGTAAGCCAAGTAGAGAAGCCCAGTCTTAATAAAATTACTGTAATGTGAGTGCAGACGTAGAGGTAAGCCATGGTTGGTACTCATCAAATGACTCATCTTAAAAAAAGTATAATACCAATGCATGTTTCTGCAGGAGTACGAGTCTCATGCAAGTATTTTATTAATAACCTAGAAGATGGAAGTAACAGGCTATTTAATTTCTAGATAATGAAGCAGGAGGGACTGCAATTATATTAGAAAATTGGATTGCACTTCACCATGACCATAGCAAGTTAGAAAAACTGAGTGGAAAAAAACAAAAACAGCATCATAGCGTCAAATGGAGAGTCCTCCACCTAAGCAGGACCAGCCAGCTGCCGAAAGATGGGGTAGGATGGCAAACCACTGGCACTGCAGACGAGCAGCTGTGAATTCCTGTGGAGTACATACAAGCAGATAGCTTGTCCTAGCCCTCATGTCGCCAGAAGCTTACAAAGCCTCAGCCAGAACTCCCTATATCGCTCTGGGCAGTGCCTTACACAGAAGATAAGGACCAAATGAAAAGAGCTTATAAGCACTTGCAAAAAAAAAAAAAGTCTGCCTAGAAAATACACAGTAAGAAAAATAAGCATATGAATTGTGTTTATTTAAGAGAACAGACTAGGAAGAGACAAGAGGTAAGGGTTCTTACTAAGAAATAATCTGCTGATACCATTTTAGGGCAAGGGAAAGACCTTACCATTTTTTCAATTCTTACTTTATTATGAACCCAGGTAAACAGGCAAAAGTATCAAGTGGAAGTAGACATACAAAGCTCTACTCAAGAGTCACCAAAATTCTAGGTATAAACCTTGGGATCTATAGTCCAACAGCAAAGCCGATAAGCAGAATGGGATTCTGGAAAGTACACATTGCCAATGTGCATTTTAAACCAGTTTGCCCTTAGAGCATTTAAAATATTGCATGATTTCGCTCTCCTGGCTAGAGCATTCCCTGTACCTCAGCATAACCAGTTTATGACAAAATCAGTATCTGATTAGCTGTTTGACAAACTAGAGAATCTACTCAATTTGTCTGATTTAGGGACTAGTACTTGATTTCCCTTTCCTGCAGAAGCCACAGGTAGCACCTCTCCCTCAAAGATGGCTTAAAATATATGGTTAAGTAACACCGAAGCAGATAACACAGCAGAAATAGTACCATAGTACCATACAGACCTTAACATTTAGCATTACAGACAAAAGTATTCATATTTAAAGCAGCATGCTGATTTTTAGCAAGTACACCAGAATTACACTGGACACTTCACACTTGCCTGGAAAGAATCTATAGTTGTCTTTCCTCCTAAGAAATGCACATCACCAACCTACATATAACTTTTAAATACAATAAATAGGTTTGCGACTGTAATCCTCTTAAAGGTTCTAGCCTGAATTTGCAAAACTCTGAAACATTGTCTGTAAAGTGATAAAGCACCAGTGCCCTGCACGCAAGTGCTCACATCTCCGAAATTACCCCACAAACAAGATGTTAGACACCCATCAATCCAACATGATGAAGTAACACATTTTCATCTGACATCTACTGCACATAAATATAAAAAAATTTTGGCACTGAGCAAATAAAAGCTGAATACATTGCATGTTGTGAGTACGCCCTTTTTCATAGTTCGTTCACATGAAAAAATAGTTCTGACAGTTTAAAGGGGAGGAAAAACAACCAGTAGGAACCTCCGAGGAACCTCCTCCTCTGACAGACACCCAGATCCCTTGTATTCACCCCAACCTCCTGAGTGCCAGGAGCCTCTTTCAGCCACACTTACCATTGCATGGCCTGCAGGACTTTCTCTGGACACTGAATCCTGTGATTGTAATCTGAAAATATTTTAAGATTCCTGCACTGCTGCTTTTTGTTCCTTGTATTTAGCATTCTCTCCAGCATCATAATCTCGTCACTTAGCACAGCTTTATTAAATTTCATCAGGGCACAACTATGAATGTCAGACATTCGAGCTTAATCAGCCAGTAAAACTCTTCAGATGAACATGGTCAAGTATTTCAAAAGCTATGCCTTATCAAGTATTAAAATGGAAAAGAAAAAAGGGTATCTGTACATTTATAGGGGTGTGACCAACATGCCCTGCTCCTGACCCCTGGTTAGCATAACTAATGCCATTTTATAAGGCAAACAGCCACATACAGTGTCCTCATCATCCTGCCAAGGACCCCTCAAAGAACCTGTCTGACCCCATAGTGTAGGGTGACTAGGGCCTACAATTAAATTAATGGTTCAATTTCTACCAATAAGATAGGAAATCAGGCATATAAGATAGCTTTTTTTATTATTACTTGGTTTTTTACCTTTTTGTTTATTTTATGGACCGCAGGTGCAGACAGTTGCTTACACACGTCACACCCAGTAATTGTATATAACCTACAAGTCTAATTTTAAAAGCTTATTTTTATCAAGCCAGCTGGAGACAAACAAAAACCAAACTTCTTTGGGCAGGATGTGATACTACTTTAGTACACTCCTACCTGTTTTCATCACCAGTCTTTTCAAGTTTGAAGTTTATACCCCAGAACAGCACTTTCCAAACAAAGTTCCTTACAAAGTTAGCCCCATGACTTAAAATACCATAGCTCTTCTTTACTGCAGTTCCTTAAAAACTGGTTTATCGCATATTTCATCTTCCAGACACTAATGCAGTCAAATATTCACACAGCTTCTACCTTTCAATCTAACATATAAATCATCTCCTGCCAATATCTGCTCAAAATTTCTGTAAGTTCAAATTTACAAGCTTCCAACATAATTTCAAAGGTCTTAATGTTCCTGCTAACATACCCTAAACTGCATAACGAAAATAAGCCAAAAACTTACCTCCTATAAGCACAGAAGCATAGATTTCAGGTGCTTTTTTTTCTCTCTCTCTCTTTTTTTTTTTTAAATATCCCTTCGCTTCTTATACTTAGTTTATAGCTGGCTTCTAGTATCTGCTCTTTCATTATAGTATTACATTACAAATAGTAACCCTGAAGTTAAAATTGCACTTAGCTAGTTGTGATTATACTATAATCTGTCTGAACACACAAAAAATCATACTGAGATCTGCTAAGGAAAGCTAGACAAAGCAACTGTCATAATCTTTTTTTTTTTTTAATTATCTCCCAAAATATCCCAATTCAAATATGAAAACAGAAGGGTCATTACATAATAGCATACTATATCTTAAGGGGTAGGAAAATCCATTTTCCATCTGTATTCTGTATTTCACTGAACAGCTTTCATATTAGTATCACTCAAAACCAAGGGGGAGTGGGAGGGAGAAAAGAGAATGGCAATATTAAAGTAAATTACAAGTTTTTTCAGACGGATGTTACCTAATGCCAAGTGGCAGCCCTACAAATATACACGGAAAGTTTTAAAACCAGCAGCATTGAGGGAAACAGGTTGCCTGTTTGAAAGCCTCATTCAGAAGGAAAGCCAGACCATGAGAGTCAGGAGCTAAGCTGATCCACTCTCCTTCCATCCCTTTTTCCCCCAACACATAATGTTGATGGAGCAGAGGCAGCTCCACACCTCCTGCAGAATAACCTGCCTTCCTAGCAGGGTGGTGAAGGTGGAGTGCAGTCAATCACTTAGCCAAGATCTAATCCGGCCATCCTGCAAGGTGGAAGGCCCTTGTCATTCCTAAAACATGTAGAAAACCTAGTGACAGCCTGCTATAGCAGCAAATTAAAAAAAATCCGTTGACAATTAAACATATTGTGAATAAAATCAGCTAACTACTATGCCCTACTTTCTGATACAACCCTTCAAAACAACATAAGATGAAATGGAAGGAAAAAACCACCAATAAGAAATCAAATACAAACTGAAAAAGAAACATGTTTAAAGAACATGTTTAAATTCTGCTTCAAGATCGAGAGCTAAACACTGGGCTATGATTTAGAAATACAACCAGAAGTAATATTTGAAAAAGAAAGTGGAAGGCAGGCCCTTCTGCCAGCAATAGAAACTCCAAACTGGCTTCTGACTCAGCAGCGGAAAGCAAAAAGCACTAGAGACCTAGGAGTCACTTTTATTACTATTAAGAGCCTGAAGTTGTAATAGCAGCTATAAATCCAAATTACAGTTTTTACCTGGGACGCAACCTTCAGAGGAGCCTGTTACAAGAAGGGCACAAATCCCACAGACATTAGTCACCAAAACCTTTGAGCACTCCAAGGTGCAACGCGTTAAAGACATCTTAAAGATCAGCCAACCCTCAAGGCACGCAACCTAAAAGGGAAGTCCCTTCTAGGAAACTGCTTCTTCTGCACCTTCTCCCCAGGAAAACAGCAAATACTTAACTTCTTCCTTTAATTAACATAGTTCCTTATTTGTGCAACACTTTAAACAGTAGCCAACTTGACGGCTAGAACAGAGAGGTTTTCAAAGAATTCGCTAACCCACACAGGCAGTCTCAGGGGGATGAGGAGAGGGAAGGGCTGGAGAGGGGAGATTGCAGAATACATAAACATGTTCTTTTATGCTAAGCCTGAAAGGCTCCAAAAGCCCAAGAGAGCCAACTGCAGCAATACTTGAAAATTATCAAAAAAGACAAGTGTTATCTTGTATCTGGATATCAGCATGAAATGCCAAATAAAAATAATCAGCTGATAGTATTATAACAAAATAGAAGACAAAGAACTAAAAGGAGATAATTTTGAAACGCGTCTAAAGTCATCATTGTCTCCTGCACACAACACAGCGTTTGTCTGTGTTTTTACAGACAAAAAAAAAGTACTCTGACAGCTTCTGCTGCCCCACAAAGTGCTGTGTAAGGCTTGTGAACCACTGCACTGAGGATTTGAATTCGACATGGAAAATTACAGCTTCCCTACATTGTGTGGCCCAAGTGCTGTAAGGGATGGAATATCCAGCTCCTTGAAAGGAACTGGACTCTAAGGTTCATGTTGCTTTAACCCATATGCACTTGGAATTCTTCTAAAATCACCCCATATAAGTTATGTGTAGATTTTTACATGAATGATGATGATTTTATGGAATTCCAGGAAACCATGAGTGAAAAAGCATCAAAGTCTATCTTTAAAGCAAAGCATCTAAGTTCATATTCAGAGGACAAATTTCTCTGCTATTCATTTACATTTCAGCTGGCTTGCTCACCAAGAACAGAACACAGATTAGTCTGGGATAGAGCCTCTCCTTTTACTCATGAAAAATAAAATTTGGTTGTTTAGTAAATACAGCCTCTGGATTCCTACATATTTGAAAAAAATTACCTAGGTAAAAATGGCTAATGTCTTCTGTGAAGAGATGTGCAACCTTAGGAAACTAATTGTTCACAGAAGGAAGAATTACATTTTTAGCTTGCACACGAATCATGGGAAGAAGGGAACAAGAATCATTATCTTACAGAAGGAAAAGATTGTCCAATTCTGCTGCAGCTCCCATGTTCCAGTCAACCTGAAACACCAAACTGTGATCCCCATCTCACTGATAAATCTCCCAGCACATCCAGGTATCAAGAGCGTCAAAACATGGTATTCCTTTCCTGTCTTGCTTGTCTGAACACTTAATTTAACATAATGCAAGCAAAGAAGAATCATATTTGTCTTTTCTTTTCTTTCCTTTTTTTTTTTTTTTTCCTCCAGGAGAACAAGCTCCATTCTTGGTTTCATCTCAGAGCCCAGCAACTGAAGCATTAGACCTTTTCCATGAATTAAGCCAACTGGAAGGTTACCTAGTTTAATAGATTATGCTTGAACTTCTTGTGTATGTATGTTGTAAGAGTCTATGGCCAGACAAAAATCTTGGGAGGGGACGCTAAACAAAAGCAGCTGAAATTTTCAAGTAGTCTCTCTCCTCGCATAATTACACTCTGCTGAAGTAGCATGATATGGAAACAGTTACTAGATAGAAACTGAAAAACATGGACATGCATCCACCAGTACGATTTTTCTACATGTTTTGGTAACAGGCTAGCAACTTTCATAGTAATCTCATTATATACCTTCATTTTTAAAGGGAAGGCTGAAGGTGACACTTTGTTAGTATTTAAGCAATAAACATTAGGTTTTAGGACTATGCCTGTTACTCAAGTGATACACTGGTCATTGTAGGTATGGAAAAAGTTAATCAGTGGAGGCTGATACAACATAAAAGTATTTCTAGGTCAAGCTTGGAAAGCAAGCAAATAATCACAGCTTTCTGGAAAGCACGTTAAAGCTTTACTCTATAGTGCTTACTGGGGGATTTTTATTTATTGTAGCCCTTAACACATAAGAAACCTCTAACTGAAATTAAGTGGCACTTGAAATCTGATGCATCTTATCCTTCAGGGACAGACTAAGGGTCCCCGTGTGGTAGTAGTCTGCTGGGCTTGTAGCTCACCTGGGATGCAGTGGAGGCAGCACCACAAAACCTAAGTGCTAGACAAACGGCTGCACCCCACTCACACTACAGCGTTGGTGACAGTCACAATACACCAACTAGAATAAAACACACAATGCAATCACTTTCAACTCATTCTACCAATGAGAAAAAGAACTAAAACAGGCTACAATTACAAAAAGGAAATGGGAAAGAAGAAATCGAAGGCAAATGAATAACCTTTTATCATATAAGGAATAAAAAAAACCCATAGGAAAAAAAAAAAATACGGAGGTAAAAAAAGATACCTATTAGTGGCTAAAACAACCCTCTGTAAGAGCTTCCAATGCCTGCCTTTTGTACTGTGTACTACAAGGAAAGTCTAAGGATTATCAGCCTAGAGGGTGGGAAATAGACAGTATTGCAAAGATTCACATCCTACATTTTCATTTCTATTATATTCATAAGTTCCTCCACACACAGATATGTGAAATCTCCACTGACTGCAACAGTTATTTGCTCCCCCAAGCCAGGAAGCTGGACTGCCTTTATGCTTTTGAGAGCAAAAAACCATTTTATTCCACTGGGGGGGGGATCTTAAATATATCCCAATGTTTAGTTAACCTATGTAAAACCTTTGTCCCTCATTTGAATGGCAAAGTAGAGCAGATTGCCACTACATAATCATCAGTTCTCAAAAAAACTAGCAGCAAAAGAGGTAATTACCAATTTCAGGAAAGAAGATAACACTTTAAGTTACTTTAAAGCCAGTTTCCTAAGCATAGGTTACACTGGACACCGGCACCCTTAAAACTTTTTCAAAAGTTACCAAAGATACAGCCAAAGCAGTTGCTACAGCTCTTGCACTGGCTTTCTCCCTCCAGTTGTACTGTATAGCTGCAGGTGCCACTACTGTAATTCTGTTTCCTCAGCAGGGAAGCTGCTTTCTTCTTAACTCTCACTTCAACTATTCTGCATCTTCAAATTTAAGGGGGGGGTTGTTAACATGACCTCAGCTCCCCTTCTTGGTTTTCTTAAACAAGAGATATACTGGACAGATTTATCAGTCCGTGTTCACATCACTTGTCTATTCTAGCATCTCACTTCACTGTGGCAGTGGGGTGGGAGAAAAAAAAAAACCACCTCCTTTTTTCTCATCCCAGCTGAGACACCCTGGACCATAATTTATCTGCTTTTTTTCTGTTGTTGTTGTTATTAGGCTCACTGGAAGAAAAAACTGAAATAATCATGACATGAATTAAGGTATTCACAGACATACCAGAGACATGCCTTTAAGTCATGTTTCGTGCCTCCCTGGCTTTTTGGAAACAAAAACCCAAACAGTAGCAGAATACTCCTGACACTCACTAGTCTGCAAAACTCAATTCACCTTGGTCTGCAAAGTACTTAGTCTCAAATTCCACATACACCATGTTTCATTTTGTTTCTACAGGCACAATTAAGTTTTAGACAGGTGAAAAAAAAGATACCAGGTTGCACACATGCTACTTGTTGTTTCAGCTATGTAAAAAAAACCCCAGCACTCTGTTTAGTAGCAGCTTTTATTCCGATCACTTGGAAGGTTCTAAGAAGATCACAAATCACTAAAAATACCCTATTTCCCATCACTTCCTTGTTGTATCATGACAGGAAAAAATCGAAAGTCCCAGACTACTGAAATCCCCACTTGTTACAGGGCAATACATTATTCCTTTTCTTGCATCAAAATACATCTGATTTAAAAGTGTGTCACACAGGAATATAGCTAGGTACATATAAAATATGCAAAGAAAGACCCTAAAAGCCTCTTTTCTCCACAAGTAAGACTTTATGAGAAAACAAAGGTTTTCATGTTACAATCACACTAGAGACTAAAATTAATTCTGAACAGAAATAAAAGTTGGGCCAGACAATGAAAACTACGCTTTAAGATTAATCACATTATTCCCCTCTTGGAGGGGAGGTGGTATCAGGCAGGAAGCGAAATGTCTTGTCTTAAAGAAAAGAGCTGAAGGAAACATGAAACCATCTTTCCATACTTAAGATGCACTTACTGGAAGGCTGAAGCTACCTTAAAGGCCTACAGGATATCTGGCACTTGTCTAATTCAGGGCAGGTTTCATGGTAATTGTAGCAATTTAGAAGGCAAAGGAGAGCAGAAATAGCAGTCCCTGGTAGTAATCACCATTTTCACATGAAGTATGCATCCATCATGTTACCAATTAGATACTAATTATATGATGCCTGATAAATTTTGCTGTTAGTATGTCATTCAAAGTCAGTAAACTTTGTTTTTTCTTAAATAGTCAAGCAGCTGACAACGCCTGATATACATACTCTTCTTCATTCAATTTAACAATCCAACACATTTAAAAAGCCTCAGAAAAAGAAAAGAGGAAGATCTGCACTGGTGTCCACCATAAAGGTGTAAACACATGTGTAAACCAACATAGGTGTAAACCTAGCCTTGATTTATCAAAAGCTATGTTCCCATGAAGAACGTAAAAATCAAAAGTCCAACAGAACCATCTGCACCGCTGCTGTGTTTTGTATAGAACAGCAGCGTACGGACTTACGTTTGGATGAGAAAGAAATAAAACACTAACAAATCATTACTACAGATGTTTACTAAGGATAATTTATATGGGTTGAATTTCCTTTAATACTAACTTGATTAGAGATCGTGACCCTATCCCTTACAAGGTGAATTAGAGCTCTTAATTATTCCAGTTTTTCTACTGCTAATGAAATGGAATGGTATCATTAGTGAGGCTTGTCAGCTACACTTATGTGCAAAGAAATGATTTGACACTGCTTTTGTAATCTAATCCTTTCAGGAAAAACAGTCAGAACGTCACTCAAGCACTGTAAATAAAAATCCTTGAAGACAAAGAGGACAGATGGCAACACACTCAAGGAACACCATCTAAAATATTCATAGTTTAGGAGGAAAGGACTGTTAACCCTGTGAATAATCAATACATTTGAATCTTGCAAGAAAAAAACCCTCAAAATATTTTCTGCTCATGAAATGAGAAAGGAGATCTGTAGAGATACTAATTTTTGCTGAAGACTTCTTGTACTCAGTGGATCTACATGCTACATAACCATTACTTGCTATCAGCATCCAGAAGCAGCAGGCATAAATGGGATCTACACGTAGTTTTGTTGCAAGGCTCAGTTATCACCCTACCAGTCCTAGCTACAAAGCAGCAAAACCATTTAAGGCAAGCTTATGAACTGGAAGACTTCTCACTGTTACTGCAATAACACAAGAAAAGCCCTTGTCCATCCCTCCCTTTCCCTCTCCTCCCATTTTAACTACAATTCAAGACTGTTAAAATGTCAAGTACTATGCTTAATAGCTTCCTTTGGTAAGAGTTAATTTGAAACAAATGTTACCATAGATGCATGAAGCTACAAACTATTGCTGAAAAGACAACTACAGCAAGAGACAAAAACAGTGAGATGTACTAAACACTTGAAATCAAAAGGAAACAAATCAAAATGATACACAAAACAAGGGGAAAACGCTATAGTACAGAAACTGCCGTCCGTCTCTTCAAAACAAGAGCTGCCATGAAGACAATGTATAGTTACCTGCATCCATATCTGCAAAGAATGGAACAGCCAGTAAGGAAAAGAAGGAACCAGAAATTCAGTGTCTCAGAGTTGGATTTAAAAGTTCATAAGGAGAATAGATAAAAAAAACCAAAAAAGTATTTAGTGTAAGATACACCTCTACAAGGTACTATGATATTTTTGATTTCAAGCTATAAACTTGGATTAATGTTAAACACTACAATGTTTTCACATATAAATTAATTTTGTATGGCATAAGAACATTTTTTTTTTTAATCCTTCAAAACCAAAGATTTACTATATTAAACAAGGAACAAGTTACATCTTTAGTTTAGGCTTCTGAAGTTATTTTTATTCTCCCAACATCACAAACCAAAGGGCCTGATTCTGCAGAAATACAGTACTAGATAGAGTAATTGTGATTTCCAACAGCCAAGTTGAAAGCAGCAGCACTACTGAGAGCAGTCAACTCTTCTCAATACAAGACTAGAATTTTCCCATATGGACACATACTGGATGCCAAAGTATTTAAGGATGCTAAGTAGTTATGAAAAAGCTACAGTTATACTCATCATATATACTTATCTCAATCTAGAGAATGTTAAAGGAAAAATCTCCATGAACATTGAAATAGCAAATCGGATTCTTTACTGACACATTTCTGCATGATTAAAAATGAATAAAGATGTAGTTTGTGAAAAAAAAATTAATTAGTGAAATTTGCATATCTACATACCTTCAGGTGATTCTTCTTGGACATACGTGCCAGTCAGATACCGGTGTACAAGTGCAGACTTGCCACTCGCTAGGTTACCCACAATCCCCTGGGGAAAAAAAAAAAGAAAAAGTTCAACTGCAATTAATCCCCATAAAAAACAGTATATTCAAGCAAAATCTTAATGCAGAAATAACTTCTGTGCACTTGAGGAGAAAGCCCACACAAAAGGAACACTCTAAAACATGCCAACAGATAAAGTATCTGCCAAAAAGCTAAGGCTACAGCAGACTATATACATGACAAAACATATAAAACAAAATCAGTTTATTAGTAGCACTCCTTTATTCACTAAGTGTGAACACGAGGCAGTATATAGACTTCAGGGAAGAAGCCTGAAGCTCAGAGCCAGCTTGTCACCTCTTCACTGAAAAATAAAAACACATCACTAAATTCTCATACTGGAAAATACCTCTGTAGGCTATCCACTATGCGATTCACATTGACTCGCTACTGAAGCACACACACAACACGTACAGCTATAGACAGACAGATCTGGGCATGTCCACTGTGACTTGCACAAGTCCCTCACTTTATCAAGTTTACAACCCAAACCATCCATGCCCAAACATCTACAGCATTGGGAACATGAATCAAATGGAATCAAGTAAAAGTACTCAATCTTAAAGCACATGTGATTTTTCTGTTAAGCTGGTTTGCTAGCATTTGTTTTTAAAAACCCAGGCAGAGGAAGTAGTAGAATGTAGCCCAACATCAAAACAGTTTTCTTCCCAGAGATGCTCAAATGCCAAAGACTTGTAGATATGCTTTTTTTTGTCGCTTGAAGAGGGCTGGAGGGGAGTTACGAGCCTGCCCGCATTACTCCCACAATACCAAGCAAGCCATCCCCTTCAAGCTGCAGTCTTGCGTTGCTGGCCAATACAAGTCCTGCCAACTAGTCCCCGGGCCTGACCATCAACCAGAAGCAGACTGACTGATGCAGCAAGCGAGGTCCAAGCCTGGCTGCCTGCCCTGCTCTGCAGAGTCCAGGGGACAGGAGGGTTTGAAGAACAGCCTTTCCCTATGTTTCTAATAAATGTCTTTTTTTCTTGCTCAGTTGTCATCTCTGAAGACACTTTACTTACTCAGTTTTGGGGGGAGGAGATGGGAACTGATTTTGTCCTTTAAGGAAACCTAAGCCTACTCTGTTCTTACATGTTTATCTTGACCCTAACCAAAAGGTTCAGAACACAAGATCCATGGAGAGAGGATGAACTCTGCTGATCTGCCCGAGTTTGCCAAATAGACAGAAGCAGCATTAACAAGTTACACATTAATACACATTCTCTACTCCATTTTCTTAATCCTAATTGGTAAGAAACTATCCTCCTTATCAAAAATTGCTTAAACCAACAGAGTGGTGCCACCTTAAACTAACCCAATGACAGTTTTGGAGTGGGGGGATGAAGGGGTGGGGAGATAGGGACAAACAATTATTTATTCTTTACAGCCCAGAACAACCTTCAATTAAAACAAGAATGTCAGTGCTGCAAAGGATGCCCACTTTATCTCTACAGCTGATGTGCAAGAACAGCTCAGATAAAGGAGCAAGTTAAGCAGAAAGCAAGTGTCGCATCATCACCCAGCCCCTATGATAGCATAGGCTTTAAGCATGATGAACAGTGTGGGCTACAGTGGAAGAGAAAAAAAAAAAAAAAAAAAACCCACAAAAAAAAACAAGAACCCCCAAACAGATTTCAAAAGTAACAGCAAACAATAAAAAAAAAGTGGCCTAACTTGGGGGTGTGCAGGGCAGAAAAGGGAAGGAAAAGAAGAGATGCCAGATCTCATGCTGGCCTAATGCTACAAGAAGCTTCACCCCCTTTGTTCAGGTTAGCAGGAAAGAACTTGAACAGACAGAAAATAATTTGTAATCAACAAAAAAAAAAAAAAAAAAGACAGACATTAAAAGAAATGTAAAGCAAGAAACCGACTGTAGGCACAGCTGCTATCGAAGAGCAGTCCCACAAAAATAAAAAGGAAGCCACAGCTCAAGCGGTTGGACAACACACATCTGTTTATTGGGCTTTGCACTGACTTTGAAGAGCATTTCAACCAGTGTACCATACTGGAAGCTTTTAATCTAACTTACACCTAAGAGAAATTACAGGCCATACTACTACGTAGAGACATGTCTACATCTAAAAGTGAGTGCAAGATACGCGAGAGAGGCAAATGCCACTTGCGTTCTCAGACCCCACTTCCATGAGACAATGCTCTCTGGAAACACTGCAGAGCTTCAGTCAGATCTGGCTGAGACAAAACTATTAAATCAGATCTGTTTTCCCACTTCAAGACTAACAAGCTTTAACTTGGAACATACTAAAAAAGAAGTTACAGAAGACACTCTCTTAACAAGACATACTTTTGCAACTTCACAGAAAAGAAAAAGCGACCAATAAGCTTTTTAGGGAGAAGGGTAACTTCTGCAGGTGCTTGACTTCATCTACCTGATAAACCTCATCACACAGGCTGCTAAACACCAACAAGACAAGGATACAGCTAATGCCTCAGACCTCCTAAGTGATTAGTATGCTCTGCACACCCTGCTTTGCAAGCAGGTCAGACCTGCAAGACGACCAAGGCTGTCGCCTGCAAGACGTCCGCACTTACTGGCTAAAAGCAAAGGTTTTGAAAGAGTCTAGAGAGAGTCCCTTGGTTTGAAGACTAAACATTTAGGCTACACAGATTTTCTAAGTCCTCTGGGCAATTCACTCAGAAAAACTACAACATGAAGTCACTAACTACAACTTGCCTGGTTTGCCAACATGAGCGAGAGAACAGCTGTGAGCAAATGGTGTGGGCACTGCACTGAGGTCAGCTTCCTGCAGACTCTGGCTTGACGTCTTTCACCTTGAGCACAAGCCATTAGGAGAAATGAAACTGCTCGCTCTCCCTCTCTCTCTCTCTAGCATCTGTATTTTCAAGATTTTTCCTTCATCTCACCGGTGTATTGGGAAAGTATATGGTGTGTTACTGAAAATTAAGTGACAAGACCTAAAGAAAAATTAATTTCGGAAATGAGCTGCTGTATTCAAAAGAGAATGTGAATAGCAGACAGTAAGTAAAGGTCTAAGATTCTGTATGGCACAAGAAAGCAGACGCTATTGATTAGCTAATTTTGTTTTCTATTATTATTATTAAAACTGATCCTCAGTTCCCCTATTCAATGTACAGGGAAGATAATCAGAAGGGGGGTGGGGGGGAACAGCTTGGGGCGTCCAACTGCACATACAAAGAACAAAAACTAAAGCAATATTGCACTGACATCCAAATCCTGTACCTGCATTCTGAATGCTTGACTTAACCACAACGGCATTTCAGCTTTCTCCCATGTTCAACCAGACATCAACCGAGGGGTGAGTTACAGGAAGAAAATACCATACCTAGCATATGTCCTTTAACCGCAAAACATCAAGCAACCTCTTAAGTGAATGACTGTTCCGTCCATTATAAGCCAATAAACTACAGTAAGCTTGTCTACTCATATGCTTCCCTAAATAAGCAAAATATTCAAATATTCCATATTTCCATAGACAAAAAAAAAACCAAACACAAAATCCTGTGAATAACAGCTTGGCCTTTGCACCCCTCCACATCACAAAATGGATATCCTCTCCCTTTCCACACAAAGCCTCCCGGTGAGAGGTTACTTCCCACCTTTTTCCCTTTGCCTAGAATAAGGTATTTCTCACTGTTCAGGATTCACCACCACTCCAATAGTTAAGATTTAGTGCGTGAAAACTTATTTAACTTTTTTTTTTTTAAATGGCCAATACATTTGGTCAAGACACAGTTTTCCAGATTTCAACAGATTTCCAATTTTTTAAAGAGATCAACTAAACTGCTTGCTAATTGCCCATTTTCTTCAGCATGTAGCTGATCAGTAGGTTGTATTCACTACAGCAGCAGCTTCATCTCGGAGCAGAAGCTGACCACCACATTCCCAAGGCAAGCATCTACCTCTCCTTCTTCCCCACCAGCTCTCTACCACAGCAGTCTGGGCCAAAAATGGCAAGCAAACCAAAAATCCCATCTGTAAATCAGCAGATTAGATGTACCTCTGCAGATAAATAGCCAGGCTAAAGCCCTTTCCGAGCACCACAATTTCTGAAGAATTGGAAAGCAAGCAAGCTTCACATGGGTTTGTTAGGAAAATACTGACAGTGAAGAGCGTTTTATGTTTTCACTTTGGAAGCAGTAGCTCTAGACCTTTGGAAACAACACACACTGATGCTGTTTCTGACCTACCATGTAGCACAAACATATGCACAAAATAAACTCCATTAGATAAGGAGATATAATCAGTCAGCAAATACCTTCACAACAGTTATTGAAACCCTCACTTACAAGTGACTAGCACTGCATGCATGCAAATTAATGCTATTTTATATTTTACCTGTGCCAAAACCATAACCAGTCAGAGGGCAAAGCTGCCAGGAACAACAGAAAAGCATCAGCTTGGGCTCCAGTGAGAGCAACCATGCTATGTCCTTTGCCCATTACTGTATTTAGTTATAGAGCCCAGATATCTGAAAGACATCTAGTGATTTGAGAATACAGTTGTTTTGATTTTTTTCCCCCCAAGTATCCTAAAGACCCTATCAACATATGTAATTTTACAGCACCTCCAGTTCTCTGGTATGTTCCTCCTTATAGGCACCTAGAAAGACAAAGGTGCCTGGCCAGAAGAGCATTATTAAATGTGATTCTACAAACTGATGCAGAAATCACTGATCAGGAAGACCAAGGTGTGTATTTCAATTAAGAAACCACTTCACTAACTCATATAGTAAAATTAGAGCCTTCCTCCCTCAAGATATATGTTATTAAAAACCATGCACAATCCTCAAAGAAAGGCAGTGTATTTCCTCCCTCTTCCTCCTTTTATTCATTTCCATACATTGTCTCAAGATTGCGAGCAAAAAGGGCTGGTGTTTTAAAGCTAATACAGGACTGATTTTCTTGATCAGAATATTTAATTGTTTCTTAATAGAGAAGTTCCTGGTTTTATATTTTAAATCAGTTTCAAGCTACGCCCTGAACTGACAAACGTTCTTTAGGGGCTTAAATGGTGAAAAAAAGTGAACATGAAAAAAGCATTAACACAGTTAATTTTGTGTCGGAGTACTAATGTTAACTTCTCAAAAATCACACAAACCCAAAGCAAATGTCCTCAAACCAGACTATAAAAATCTACATTTGCAGCACAGCTTTATTTTTTTCCCTAGACAACTACTTCAGAAAGCATTCAGGAGACATCTACCTCCTCCTCCTCTGCTCATCTGGTAAGAGAGAGGATTCCTTAAGATCTCACCTCAGTGCCTGCATTTGAAGAGGCAAGGCAGCCATCTCTTTTCTACCAGATACAAAACAAGTACACGAAATTAACATCTAGCAGATCAGCCTTCTGTTGTTCAGTGCAGTGCTTGGCATTACTGCTCTGGGTCTCTGCACACTATTAACCTCTGAAAACGAGAAGCAATAAACTTTACACTGGAAAAATCTGACTTCTAATACAATTTCTCTCCTAAATCAGGATTAATACTTGTTTTAAGGATGATCCCCCTCCCTCCCCCACTATGACAAATACGCCACAGCCTGTTTTTACAGTAGTCATGTTCCTGTCTACCATATTTTATATAAAAACAATCTGAGTCATTTCTATTTATTTATGGATACATATGAAATGCACAAAGTTATGGCAAGCATGTTATGGAACAAAAATACCACTTAACCCAGTTCAGAAATGAGAAAATTCAGCTAACAAGGCTACAACGCAACGCTCTGTCACTTATGACTTGTGCAACACTGAATCATGTATTTGCATGTGTCAGACATGCTGTAAAATAAATCCAAACCACTATGCCCACATCCTACTAAAGCCTATTTGTAAAAATGCATAAATGTGTTGATAGAATTTGGCATTTTAAAGCTATCCAGGACAGAAGCCTGACTGCGCTTTGCACATTTTTTTGGAACAAATTAAATCATTTTGTCCAAAAAGATCTCGTATTTATTCTGCCTAACAGATCCTTATTTTACATTCGGATAAACGGGATCCAGGAACACCACCATTGCTCGGGAAAGGTACTGGTCTCACCCAGCTGGCCCCTAGCATGCTCTTGACCATAATAGAAGCATCAACATCTGTAAGTAAAACTCTGGTAGTATTTGATAGCAGAAACAAATACCCTCCTGAAAACTGGAAAGAAATCAAGCCCAATATGTATTGCTAAAAAAGGAGGCAGAGTGAAAGACTGGCATTCTTTCCTCAGAAGTATGTTGAAAAATACATCCATCAGCTTTTCTTTATTGCAACCCTGCGTGCTTTCTCTGCTTTCCCAGAGTCCATTTCCATTCCCCTTAAACTTCTGTAGAGCCGAAGGGTATAACAACAGCCGCTATTAAAAAAAAAAAAAAAAAAAAAAGAAAAAAAATCAAACCACGGCCTCAATTTAATGACCTCCCAGCCTCCATAGTGAAGACAATCTCTCCCAGTGAGCTATTAACCATCTTCTGCAGAATACAGCCCGCTCAAGCAGCTGAAGCTGCGGCTCCTTCATAACCTTGCGACATTAAGCCTCATCTCCCCATCTGCACTGCAAGGTGACGGGAGCACACACTCCACACTTCTCATACCGCTGACATCCCCAACACGGCCACAAGCTAAAGCAACACACCCACAGTTATCCTTAGTGGTGAACGTAATGATAGCGCTGCAGCAGAAGAGGCAGGTTTGGCTTTTAACATGGCCTTTTCCTTCCTCAGCCATAAGCGAGTGCCGACAATGAGGCTGGAAGCAGGAGAACGACACAGAGATGACTCACTGCACCAACTCCTGCCCAAGGGCAGATGTATAGGAAAGGTGCAGCAGATTTTAGATGGAGTTCCTAATTTGCCCTTCCTGCTGGAGCACAAGTTCACAGCTACAGCTCGTGCTGCTAGCTTTAATAATTTGCAGTGGCATAATCAAATTATTATTTTTGTAATGGTAAGAGTTTCGCTTTTATCCAGGATTATACAAACTGAAGCCTTGGACGGCAATCTTGAGGCTCATGCATGCTGACCACTTAAAATCAATTCTCTACAGCAGCCACACAGCTGAAGTTTATTTTCCTACCACTGGTTCAGACAACATGGGGGCAAGATACCCAAGACAAGTATTTACATAATGCAACCATGGTATCACAAGAAATAACTGTACCCCAGGACCATTACCTAATGCTCAGCAATTGTTTGTGTTCTGTACTGCAACACATAACATCTGCAGCTTTGGTCTCACCTGCCAGCCCCAAGTTTATTGGTGGGTGTTGTGAATTAGTAGGGCTAAGGGAAGGGGAAGGGATGAACAAGGAAACCCTCTGCAGATCCTCCCCAGCATAAGCTAGCTAATACCACAGTGGACTGCACTCATATCCAACCACCACATTCCAGTCCTAAATTCTTAGTATTTTATTGTGCAAGGTATTTTGGGAGATATTTGTCTTCCAAATTACACCACCAATTAAACTGAATCTGGTGACCCTCTGCAGGCCCTTCCTGTACCATATAGTTACATCTGTTGACTACCACATTTTTCTTCCACTTACCTTGTGCACTGCTGAAATCAAAACAGAAACATAACTGTAGTCATGAGGAAGTGGCTTCAATTAAAATACCATTTTGCCTAAGTGAATTTATCATGCTAAGTTTCACCTATGCTTTCACCTCCATAAACACTATTATCAACTCAGATTTGGAAAAAGACATTTACCACATGAGGAGTGGGCTAGTGAAGCATGGCCCCAGCGATCCATTATTAAATTCAGATGCTTTTGACCAATTGACTTTGCCATCCGGCAACGGGTTCTTAAGATCAGAGCAGCTCGTCCAGTTACAGCTGGACGACAGGAGCTCAGCACAGACACCTACCAAAGGTATTACCAAATTCTGTATCTTGGGTACCACAGTCACTCTGTAGGGTTTGAGAAACTGATTGTGTTTAAAACTGGACTTCCACGTGATAAACATCACAGCAATCTGGCCTCAACAACTCTGTGCTGCTGGCTTGACAAGCTGCCGGTTTGATATCTGCTACGAGGAGGTTTCAGCCCTCATCTCCAGCCTCCATGTTCACAAAAGGGCAAATCTGGGAAATTCCTCCAATCTGTCTCTGTGCTATTTTTGCTTTTTCTTCCACCTACATGGAAAATGGCTCAGCCAAGGGAAAAGTTATTGTAAGCCGCTATTAAATCACTGTTCATTCTTATAGTAAAATGTAGGTTTGGATTCACTATATGAACCTTCAAAATATTCGGGTTTTTATTCAGTATAAATTCAGTTAAATTCTTTTAAGAGAGGAAGAAGACACATTTGGTCCTTGAAGAAATTGTGAAAAATTATTACAGAGAGATAAAGAAGCTTTACATATCACCGGCTAACTTCCACTTCCCCCTCCAAGAAGGCCACCCTAGGAAGCTGGTTCACGTAGCCAAACAAGTTGAAATAGCAATAAAATACAAATAGATCTTTGAAGTATGATTCTAAAAATAGAAGATACATAAACTTCATAAAGATAGTTCTGTTGAAGAAAAATGCTTTACTTTTTAAAACTGCTTTCTTCCCCCCCCCCCAACAGTAGATTTAATGAAGCTTAGAAGATTTTCACTTGTGTGTAACATTATCAGGATGTTTTTCAGAGATGGAAGTAAATAGAAACTCACCACTTTCAGCTCTGGTACGGATCGGCTTAGTGTCCATTCCTGGCTATTTACAAAAGCATCTGTAAAAGTGGACAACATTCACAAAATCAGTACAATGACATTTAATGGTCTGCCACACAGAATTTCATGCTAAGGCTTTGGGTACATGAGACCAAAAGCCACGCTCAATCTTACGAGACTGACAGTCCAACATGAAAAACACTAGGGGTTTGGATAAATTATATAAAAATTCAAGACTACCAGAAATTACCATTCTGCAGAATGGATGCCCTCTCCGCAAGTCTAGCTGTATCATATCCACTGGCATTAACAACAAGCTCAAACTAACTCCAGTCCTTCAAGCTTGTGAAAAGACTATTCCAGACTGTACATGGTTAAACTGCTTCCCATCCGCCATGACACATTTCTTCTCTACAAGAAAAGCCTTGGACTGCTCATCAGGCTAAATAACAACAGCGGTTGCCATAAGCAGCAGTAACTTGTCCACCCAGGTAAATGAGAATGTTTGCCTGTTCTAAAAACATGCTATTTTTTACTGCACATCATACTTAATGTCAACAACTGCAACTACCAGCATCAGTGGTAACATCCCTGCCCAATAAGGGAGAATATCTGTTTATTCTAGAAACATGCTATTTTTCAGTAGCACAATCTAGACAGAAATAAACCGCAGAGCCATTTATTATAAAATTAAATAAAAACTACTGAGGGCAGGAGGGGGTTGATTTCTGGAAAAACGGTGAGTCAAGTTTGTCATTACTCCCAATAGAAATTAAGTTCTTAGGGCCGCACGCAGGTCCAACCTCACTGACAATTACACACACACAAAAAAAAGAGAAATAAGGCTCTGTTTTTCTACCTCCAAAAACATTTCTTATTTTGATCCTTCTGTAAAGGTCTACTCAACTGAAAGCAAACAGATAATGACATTTCTGTTACAAATCCAAGCAGCATTACTCCAAATCCTGATTTAACCCTCTCCAAAACCATGCAAACTAGATGAATGAGTGCATGTCACAAGCACAGAATGCTCCCACCAAGCAGATCAGATGCAGCTCCACAGTAATTAAACAGCACTGAAGTAGTCCCAGTGTTACAGAGCCAATTCCCAGTGTTACAGGAAATAACAGGTGAAAAGGTACACCTGACCACATTTTCTGTGAGCAAGCAGAGGTTTTCCCCTCTGAAACACTGACCAGGAGAGGAAGAAGGCTATTCATTATATCTTTTGATCTAGAGAATAAAAAAGTTGGAAGCAATTTACCACCCCAGGTGGTATCCTCACTAACGTAAGAAACTGTCACCTGTGAGCAAGCTTCCCCACTGCCTAACTAAAAACAATCTCAAAGCAAACCTGTATTTTGCATTGTATCTCTGTCCCTCACTAAATATATTACTTTTGCTCAATATTACAAAGAGATATTAGCCATGAATTTGGAAGCCTTCTCCATCTTTATTTATCACATTGCTTTATATTAGAGCTACAAATAGAGGCTTTGTGTACTAGCAGGACGTGTAGTTACATGAAAACACTTTGAAAAAATAAGTATCTTGGTATATTACAATCTTGAGCTGCCTCCTACTCATCACTGGAAGGAGAAGAAAAACCAAAGGCTTAGATTATGATGCTCTGAAAACCTGGGTTAACCTTTTGGTATTCCAGCTGCAGGAGAAGACATTATGGTCATTAGACTCCTGTTGCACGATCTGAAGCAATCTGAGATGATCAAAAACTGAAGTCCCAGGTTTACATCTATACTGGATGGGGCTATACACCAGTTAAAACTAGTCTCTTGTGTTAGTGAGGTCTGACCAGGAAGCAGCACACAAATCATTTTCCTGCAACCCACTGCTTGTCAATTCTGTTTACCTAGTAAAGGTTTAAGAAAGCAAATACTACTTGTATTTTTAATTTCTCCTCCATGATTGTATCAGCATTTCTTACCATAGAAGGAAACCCAAGGATTACTAAATATGCTTGGGATAAGCAAACTAAGCATTTTAGAGCTAAACATTACAATTTCAAGTAACAGGTAACTATGACTTGAAGCACTATGAAATTGTGAAAATGAACAGCACCTTCTGGTTACTACCTCATCCTGAGCTCAGAGTGAGCTGTTTATGTTGAAGTAGCAGAAAAGCATTTGTCAAACATCATCACAGTCTCAGACCAAACAAAGGCTCCAAGCCAAGAAAGGGAAAGATGAGGATAGAGAGGATGGCAAAGGATGAACTGTGCTTTGGGAGTTGGGGTGGGGGGGTGGGGGAAAACGATGTCTCAAGCTGTCACAGTCCTCCAAAAGCATTCCTCCTTTTTAAGTAATTCTGTGCAGCTGGAATACATATTATTTACTGCATAGCTTAGAAACTACCACATCAGCATATAAAAAGGCTGCTCCAGGTCAGGCCAAAGATTCAGCTGTGGCAGTATCCTTTTACTACAGCAGAGACCAGCAGATGATACTTAGTAAAGAACAGGAGACACATGCAGAAAAATACATTTTTCCTGCAGACCAACAGCAATTTAGCTCAGAGACTGCCCAAGTCAAAGGTGTCCCTCTATTTAAATGGGCAGGGACAGGGGATTCACCAGGTAGAGACACCTGACCTGAGCAGCAACTGCCCCGTTGTCTTGTCTCCAGCCAGAAGACTATCTAGAAACTAGGAACATGGGAAAACTTGATCAAGCCTCAAACTAGGCAAGTCAGGGAGAACTTTCCGTAGCGTGCCAAGCTGAAAATAAACTTAAGAGATGAAGACAAACCAGCAGCAATATTTCAGTCAAGAACATCGCATAACAGACCTGCTCTACGAGCCTTATGATTAAGGCACTCAAAAAGGACCGCAGCTTGGTCTAGGTGTTTTCCTTCTTATCCTCCTGCGGGAAGGAAGATTTTTTTCCTTTACAGTGAGCAATGGAAGATACCAGAGCACAACAGTGTGGATATGAGTGCCCGAACTGAGCTGACAAGCAGTGCTTCGGCCTTGGGTTCTTCTCCGGCTGTCAGGGGGACAAGTCAAACATCCAGCCACCCTTGTGACAGCCTCATTCCAGGTCCCAGAGCTTCTCCAACAGCCCCCGGAAAGTCTGTAGAGCACCAAAACCACAGGAATCAAACCGCCACCTCCAGAAACCTGAAAGGTTACACCTTTCACAGAAGGGGAATCCTTGAGGAAGGACTTGGGAAGTAGTGGAAAAGAGAAGAAATTGCCATCCAACCCAACCATGATATGAAAGAACTGACCATAATGAGAAACCAACACATTAAACAGTTCCTTTCCACACAAACATACTTCTTCGGGGGACATAAAGTACAGATTTCCCAAGTGATGCTTCTGTAACTTTACATACTTACTATTTTGGTCATCACTTGTGGAACAGTAATAAAGATCCACAGTTATTTCAAATGCATGAAAACTGCAAGTGCTGATTTAAATTATATCATTGTATGTTTAACCACTACTCCCTTCCCAGTAACAGTTATCACCTAACTTGCACTTATAAAACTGATGCTTTGGATTACCGCCTTTTTTTTTCCTTCTTTAAACAGAATTCATTAGTCAGACTATAATTACACTGATGGCCTCCATATCACAGCAACATTACAGCATAGCTAACAAGTTAAATCCACATCTTACCATGCAAAAACTTGAATATCAGATCAAGAAAGACTATTCCAGTTAAGCCTGATTCCATGAAACAATTTTGACTAAGTATTAATTATATGTAACTGCATGACAGACCTAAGTTACCCTCTGCATTCCTCTTCATAACCCCAAGTATCATTTATGTTCCATAGCTCTGTCCCCAAACCCTCTTTCCTGACAGAATTAATTCCAGAACTACGCATTCATATAGTTTCAAGATATGTTTGTATAGTATGATTTGAACATGCCTGCTTCTCCTTTCTCTGTACCTGTGCATGCATATTCCTTTCTTCTTAACTATCTGCAAAAAATGGATAAAAATTAAACTTGCCATTTTCTCTGCAAGACTCAGCAGCAGGAAGAACTAGCCAAGGCCGTACAGTGCAAGGAGGTTTCAGCTGATCTCCAGATTCTCAAGGGTCAAGGAAAACCATCAGTTTCAGGCAAGTACTACGCCTGACTGGCGGGGGTGTACATGTGTGAAACAAAATGTGAGAACTCCCTATTAATGTCAACAAGCTTCAATAAAGAAACACTGGATTTTACTACCACAGAAGATTAAAAAAAAAAAAAAAAATGAGCAAGCAGATCACTGCTACTGCTACCAGCTTGGAGAACTGGGGGGGTGAGGGGGGTGGAATCTACCAGTTGAGCCAAGGGGTAGACTCACGAGGGTAATAAGAACATCGGAAGCCCTGCCACTTTTTATAAAAAACAAACAAACAAACCAACCCAAAAAACATTTAATTATTATTTTGTAAGAACTGTACATTCCAAAAGCATAAATCAGGTAGGAGAGGCAATGAAAGGTAAATTTCCAAAAAGCCAAGAGGCCAAAACACAAAGCAGAAAGATGGCAGTTGCAGAGAACAAAAGTGATCCAGCCCAAGGGCATGGATTTATCCATCCTGCTTGGTCCTTCCTTCACTGAAATGCACCAAGAACCCACACAATGACCTTCCAAAACAAACTGTCTCAGACATCAAGTACCCTCAATACAGGAAATACATGCATTTTAATTCTGATCAGCTATAGGGTAAAAGAAATATAATAAAACTAACTTGACAAGGTGCTGGACTTCTTGACAAAGTTACCTTCTCCTTTTTGTTAAGTACCTGGTTATTGCTACACACACAGGTTTTGAGCGTCCAAAATACTCAGGAATATTTGAAATACCACTTTATTACAAAAATATGACTGTTTAAAAAAAAAGCTTGACCTCAACCCAACTAATTTAAACTAAAATTTCACAATACTATTATCTTCAATTTACATTTAAATTACAGAAGGTCTTCCACTACCCTTTTTTTAAGAAACCAAAAAACCAACAAACTGTTTTTTAGGAGATCTATGAGGTAATCTTCCCTCCCCAGTACAATTTACATTGGCATGTTTACAAGGAATAATGACACTTAAAACCAGAACATGTCATGAAAGAGCATCTGGCTCTTTAGCAAAACGAGGTTCATGTACCATCATTTGTATGGACTCTGAAGCACCCTGCTAACCAATTTAGTTCTAGTACAAATGCCTCAGAAAGCAGTGATTTATTCCAAGTTAATCCCAAGACCCATGGAAGTTAAGGTGAAAAGGTCAAATACTTGCAGATAGAACATGACAAACAAGCTTGGGGATTTGTTGGTGGGTTTGTTGTTTTTTTTTAACTAAAGGAAACTAACTTATAGCTACAGCATGACTATGAAATATCGGATGCATCAAACTAAAGCATGCAATGCACAAATTGGGTAGTCCACAAACATACTCTGCTGATGAAACAAAACCCCCACTACTGCATATTGATTTAAACATATTGGAAGAGATCTGCATAATAAATAGAACCACATGTATGAAGTTGATCAACTGGAGTCTTGTTTGCATTACTTTCCGACTTTGGAATTCAAGTGAACTCAACCTTCACATCTAACTACAGCCTATACATATGAAAGGAATGACTTGTCAATAATTAATCACAGTTGTATGTCCTGTTCATTTAACTTCTGCATCAATGATCAAAAGCTTCAAATAGGCATGGTGTCAATCATTTATTTTTAAAACATGCACCAAGAAGATAGTTTAAGTTGCATTTCTTTGCCAAGTTTGCTTTTCCACAAAATAGCCTTCATTTTTTTCTTTTTTTTTTTTTTTTTAATTTCCACCACTCCTTTTAGAGATTCTCAATTCCACTTACACATCACTACACCAAAGCACAAACTATATCAAGATCCTTGGCTGTTTTAAAACCTCAGTTTAGTAACTCGGCTCCAGCCAGAGGAACCTTCTCTATTAGTTCCAGTATCAAGAATCAGGTGTACATGCTACTTTGGTTCCCCACGAACACAATGTTGCAGCAAAATCTTGGGATTTGATGGCCATTCTTGGCAAGATCTATGTACTCCATGGCATAGAACAGCAGCAGACTTCCAAGAAGGTCTGACCATTCCAACACTCTCTATAAAAGCCCTGCTTAGAATAACTTTTCAAATAGAAAAACAAATTTCCTTCTTCAAACCCAGGAACAATCACTAAAAATGAAATAAACATTAGCAAAACAATGTTATTAATAGACAACAGGATCAAGGTCAATTCAACCATCCATGATTCCGAAGAGGGGAGGGAAGTCACATATGAAAACCAGAGAAGTTCCATAGCAATTATAGGAATAACCACAGAAAAAGCCCGTCTCAGGTGTTCAGCAGTCTGTTTCATCCCATACTTGATTTTTAACACTGGAAGCCCTCTGCTAACCTAAACAAGCTCCATTTACTGCCATGGGCAACAGCAGCAAGACAGCTAATCACACCAGAGAGTAAATACTTTTAACTGGGGCTGATTAGATTTAATTGTGATCCTTCAGGTCCCTCCTGCTTAAAAAATCCCCACAAGCCAGTGAAGCCTGTTTGTTGATTAATATTTTGGGAGAACCTAAGCTGCCCCAATACCACGATGGCAGTCCACAGCCCCACCATCTGCAGTGCCAGCACAGGAGCCTCTGCTTCATTCCTTGTACTGCACCAGCCCTGGCTCCACTAACCTTGTTTTGTCCTTTATTGTCACCAAAATATCTCACCCTTGACTAGCAATTCAATCCAAAGCCTGAGAAGCTCACAGATGTCTTTTCGTCTGATTGAGATGAAAACCTAACGGCAAACCTGTCCAAAAGGAGGGATGAGCAAAGAGCAGGCAGATGTCTCCACAGTACAACAAGAAAAGACTTAAATCTTCCATGATTCTTGGAAAGCTTCTTAGTAAAAGCTTCCCTCAGGCCATCCCAAAGTCCCTTTGCTGTCCTTTTAAATGAGGAAAAGCCATATTAAAAAAAAAAAAAAAAAAAGCCAAGGGATTTCTCTGGAAAACCTCAGCAAAAGATCCTTTTCTTTTTGATAAGAACGAGAGGCCTCAAAAACAAGTGAATGAAGTTAAAGTACCAACAACTGCATCACACCCTGACCCCCCTCAGTAATTTCTGCATTACAAGCAATATTTAGAGTTACTTCCTACTTTGAAATAAAAACCTAAGAGAGAACAGGTATAAAAAATATTCCTACAAGTTCCCACTTGCCCACAAAGATGCAGATAAAACCACACATCTCTCTTTTGGAGCCATATCAAAGGAGCACTTTCGGAACATATTTCCCAAAGCTTGTGTGCTAATTTTCTCAGCAAAGAGGGAAACATGCAACTTTTGGGTTGAGACTTGTGATACTAATAAAACATGCATTTTTCAGAGGAGGGGTAATCTCTCAGCACACAATCTCTCTAACTTAGCCCCCAGCATTTCAAGTCAAAGCACCAAGTAAATTCTAACACACCATAGCAGAAAAATATTCTGACATGCTGATTTTTAAGCTTTGCATAAAATATTATTTGGAAGAGTGTGTCATATTCCAAAAGGCCCTTTTTATGTATTAACTTTCTCATTCATCTCATACCTGTTCTGGGAAAAAAAAAAAAATAAAAAAAAATCAGTCAGCTTTTGATATGGATCCTCTCTGCTATACTTTCTATTCTGTATACAAATAATAACTACAAAGTAGTAAGAAATAACATTTTTAAAAAACCATCCATATAAGTATCAGGAAAAGTTAAGGTTTTTTCCTCCCTACTCACTCCGTTTGATAGAATTATACATTATATGGCTTTCCCCTGTACGTAAATTAGAAATTACTGCTGCAACTACACAATTCCAAACAGTCCCCTTTTTCCTTCCTGAGTTTCAGAAGTGGCATTTATTCCTCTTACACAGTTTAACCCAAAAGCAGAATTGCAACGCAGCTCTGTCCCCTCCCAGCCCTCCTCTGTACCGCTTCAGCTGGGAACTTGAGCCAGGCTCTGGTAAGAGTGCTGGGAAGTCATGTCCCATCACGCACAACACCGTATTTACACTTCGTTAATACAATTAATACATCCATTGCAGAAGAAGTCATGAGAATTACCACATAGCAACTCAATTACAATCCTAAAACAAGAGGGATTTTTGTGAACTATCAGTTTAAAAGACTCCCCATCCTTCCCAGTATTGTCAGAAAGGGTAGAATCCCAAGAGCTCTTACAGTTCCAACATAAATGTTTGATATTGGTCAGATTTATTGCTGGCAATACCCACTTGCTAATTGTAAGATGGAAAACTGCTCTAAGCTCAGCTTCTTTAAGGCACCAGGCACCTCAGCTGAAACTCATTAGAGCCTCACAGATATCTGACAACTGAAAAACCATACCCTGTAACTGAGAACTATATTAAATAGATATTTAGGTCAAACCCATAATCTATCTTCCAATAGCAACTGGCAGCTGCAACAGCGTTATCCTTTGTGCTGCCATGGAAACAAAAGGAAGACCAGTGATGGAAAGAGCTACACAATCTTAACAGTCAACGAGTCAGCCTTTCTTAAAATACGCTTTTGGGCTTGGGAATTTAAGTGCACTTCTCTGTCACCATGGCACTTTGGTTTTGTCTTGAATTTTTAAATTGTTGAAATTGAAAAGTATTTTGTTACTGCTAATATTTCCACTCTCCCCCTCATCTGTCTTGCATCTACAGCTATACTTAACCTCGTTCAACACACAGCTTTCAGGTGATTTCAAAATGTTACCTCCTTAGCTCCCACAGCTGGAAAAAGTCCCATGCTTCCTACAACAGAACTGAATGATGTATAATGTTTCCAAGTATATTCCCCAAACCAGTTTCATGCTTCAAGTTTTAAATCTAACACCACCAAAATATTTGGTTTGTCCTTAAATATAATGTAGCTCCAACCAAGACTAGTTATCTTAACACCCCCCCCCCAAAAAAAACCCCAACAAATCCCAAAACCAAACCAAAAACAAATACAAAAGATATTTTGGCTGTAAACTGTTTATAAGGAAAAATAAATTACACATGTAACAAGAAAAACTTCACATTCCCTCTACTTTCAAGTGGGTTGGGTTCCAGAGCTGACAGGGAGTTAGTTTAAGAAAAATTAAAATCCCACAGTTAAACCACTGTTTTCTCTTTAGACAACTCTGCCATCAGAGAAGCACAGCACACTTCAAAGAGGGATGTTCTGAGAGAGGACGATTGGGATTACAACTTAATTCCAATAAAATGCACGTTCCTTAATCCCTTGGAGAAATATGACACTGAAAAATACTGGTCCCAGCTGGCCCCTTTTACAACAGGGCGATGATGACCACAACAAGAAGTTGAAAGGAATATAAAAAGCTGACAACGAGAAAATGAAAGCATCATTGTAGTAAAGCTGTTCCCTGCCCCAGTAAAACTGGGAAAGTAAATGATCACTTTGAAACTAAAGATATCTTAATAGCTTGCTTTTTTCCTCTTTTTTTAGAAGTCTTATTAGTCTCTCTTTTTTTTTTTTTTTTAAATGAAATGTGCTACCAAAAAGATTCTCACTAAGCACAAAAGAAAAACCATCCCTTCCCAAGTGGATTCACACAAACCAGCCAACCTCCACCAAGCCGGCTGTGCCGCCCCATCCATCCCCACACCCCCTCCGCCCCGTGCCTCCCCCAGGCACGCTGAAGATAGCCTCTTCTTTTCCCGAGCATGTGAACTGGGCAAACCCGGAGATATCGCTGCTCTCACATTCAGCAAAGGAGGGGAATAAAACATATTCTTGGCTTAAATTGTTTCTACAACTATGTCAGCTAGAGCGATCCTGTTAAATATACATGGCTAAAATCTACATCGCTTCATATTCTTGCCACCAGAGAAGTACCAGAAAGCAGCACTGCTCACTTAACTAGGGCTCTGGGCTGTCCTGATTCCTCAAGTTACATCTGCGCTCTGCAATGAAATAATATCTTTCTTCTTCAGGCAATACACAATATTTCTACAAGCACCAACGCCTCAGAGAATGCAGCTACACAAGCAACCGTGGTTGTATTGGACTCCAGGAAGAAAAAGAAGCCACTGGAGACGAAATGATTGATAAATGTCTTATTTTGTTGGATTTCACTAGAAAGCAGGTCAGTGTCAAAGGTGAGGTCTGTTTTATACCATCTCCTGTCCCAAGGGAAGGGTAGTGCCAGCACAGGAAAGATTACCCCGAATGTAACTAAGTGAAAATCTGGCAATAAGATTTTGAGCTGCAACAAGCCATGCTCAAGATGTCAAGGGAGTGATGTGCTGCTTACAAACTGCTTAACACCAGTGGTGAAAATACAGGACTAAGCCCATGTCCAAGAAAAGATGTCCAAAGTACCCAAAATGAGACACTTAAAAAATCATATCCTATATTGTCTTTCCTGACTACAGACACAAATAAGGAATTAGACTTTCTTATTCAAATCTGAATATTAATGAGAAACCTTCCTGTGATACATCAAAGATGAAGAGGAACAGCTAATACAGTTGGCAAATGAAGAATCAATGTCAATGTCAAAGTATAAATTAAAAAAGATGAAGTGGGGTAAATGAGAAGAATATTCTAAATGAATATAGGAAAAGATTTTATTTGGCAAGCCGGAAAGAAGAAAGTCACAACAGAGATGCAAAAGAACGACTGAGATGCATTGCTTGGCAGGCTGAAAATACTTTTAGCTTTTCAGATAGGTAAGGATGGCTGTAACTCAACAAAAAAAAACCAAAACGTAATCAAGAGGAACTTGGTGACTACTTGGTAGAGGAGAAAATAGTTATTTATATAGGTAAAACAGCAACAATACTCAATGAAAACCAAGCATGCAGTGAAAAGTCAGGCTAGCCAAAGGATTTCCCCCACTGGGATTCCACAGAAGAGGTTATACTGGGGCAACATCTGAGCATCACCAAACGCAGCAGAACATGAAGTAAATAGTGGTGAATCAGCAAAACCACAGTGACCCTGGGGGCAGGGGGAAGGCATAGGAGGAAGGAGATAAAGGGACTATCAAGTCACACTTAATAAAACAGTGACAAAAGCACAAACTCTTAAGAGTGGCAAACACCAAAACCCAGACTAATAATTCATCTGCCTTCCTACTCTGGCACAGGTCAGCAGCAGATGAGAACGGACTAGGTGGCATCACACACAGCTTGCCCCTGCTCTCCCCCAACTTAGCTGAACATGCAGTTCAGACAGAAGTAGCCTCTTCATATAAATACAGCCCTTCACGTATTTTATGTGTCAGCTAATAGCTGTGGATCTCTGCTAAGGACTGACACTCCTCAGGTCCTACAGGGACTCACAGCTCAATTATCTTTTGGATTATAACAAAAGAAAAAATTATTGGGGTGGTTTTTCATCTGCCTCTTAGTAGTTTCACAAGACACTTCTTAATCCTTGTGTAAGAAGGGAGAATCAAGAGTGATTCCATCTTTACCCCCTTCCTCTCTCACGATGATCCCCCTTGCCTTCCCCCTCCCAGGCTGCACCACTTTGCTTAGCTGGATTGGCTCTTGCCTGGACCAAACTTACTGCCTTTCTAATGCACCTTTTTGTTCTCCTATACTTATTTCCAGATGCCAGGGCCACAATCACCCCCCCAAAGCCTCCAGAGATGTGCACACAACACCCTTTCAATGGAGGCATGACAACTTGCTCTGCTTTCTGTCCTTAACACTCTTTGCTTTGAGCCTTGCAAAGCACTTCATTCGCGATTTCCACAAAGCTCTTACAGATGCCAATATCTTTACCGAGACTTACAGCTCATTCAGAGATGTGATACACGAGTTAGCACTGCCCTCCCCCCATGCGACTCTTTGCACTCATCCACATTAAGTTTAATCTGCCAGTATGTCCACCACTAACCATTGCAAGATTTTTCCGCAACTCTGCACAACCAGCTCCTGTTTTTTACTACCCCAAGCGAATCGTAAATTATCACCCCCTTTCATCCCCTTTCCCAGGGCATTTATCAGTATCTTAACCAGAAGAGGCTGCAGTACAAATTCCTTCAAGACTTGCTGCTGGGTTTTTTCAAAGGGAAAAATCAACTATTTATTCCTACACATGAATTCCTACTTTTTAAAAAGTTATATACACAAGAGGACCCTCCCTCTTATCTGTTGGCAGCTCAGCTCGAGTCTCTAGCAAGAGCAATTCTTTCAGCCATCAAAATAAGCAGATTTCCCTTGTCCTCCCCTAAAGAACTCCAGTAAACGTGAGGCATGATTTCTCCCATAAAAGCCAACTCCACCCTTCCCCAATACATCATTTATCCATCCATCTATAGAGTTTATTCACAATTTCTCAGCTCGGTGGTTGCATGCTGTAAGTGTGATTAATGTAGACAGAGGCAAACTCTAACCCCCATCACACCCATGCAGCCACGATGAAGTCAATATGGTTAAATGGGTGTGATCCAGTAACTCAGCTTGCAAACCAACGCTCTTCATGCCTAATGCTCTTCCCTCTCAAGTAACCTGCAAGCAAGCAGTGCTAGACAAGACTGTAAAATGAGCAATGGTGAAATTGAGGATGCTTTATTCTTCTGCTGCCCTGTACCATCTGGTGCAGTCACAGCACCCAGATGCAAAAATATGCAGTATCTAAGTTCAATTACTTACAAATTGACTTATGGCCCAAATTCCTTGCCTGTCAACCAAAATCTGTGCTCTGGCATCATATGAACATTCAGATTTAGTTTTTCAGTTCTTTAAATTGTGGCTACAGAAAATGGGTCCAGCATGTTTGTACAGAAGTACATCTAGAAAAACAGTTCCCCTCTCCGCAAGGGAAATTATGACTTGTTTATGCAACACATTTCTGAAAACATTTTTTAGAACTCGAGTCATGTCTCCAAGATTGCTATGTTGGTTGTCAAAACAGAGCCTTTTTTTCCCTGACTATACCATATGTAATAGTAAGTCCACTTTCCCTAACTTGCCATCACCCATGCAAGATTTGGAGATGATTAGTGGAAAATATACAAATGAGACACTGTTCTCCAGAGAACAACGCAGCAGGAATAATCTGATGGAGTTTATATTTATTAGCCTGATGCACATCTAACTTGTTTAAACAAGGCTTTTGTCAAACGTCAAAAAAAATGTTAATGCAATCCAAGGCATGCTCTCAAAGGGAATTAATGCTGAGCTGGAACCAATGTGAAATCCTTAGTTACAGCAACAAGGAAACAGTGAAAAGGGGCCCCTTTTTATTTCAACTGCAAATAGATCTTCTAAGATAGGCAGGTTCATTTCCTAATAGCTGAGATGGAGAATCTAGAGCAGGACACTGGGGTGGGGGCAGGTATGGGAAACCCCAGTTTGTGTCCGTTTGGCAGACTCTGCCTCCCTGACCTTGTGGGGCAAGGAGAGGGTCTCCCCTGAAGGCAGCCCAGGGACAGGCAGGCACCCGGGATGCTCGCCCGAGATGCTCTCCTGAGCCCTCCGTCTCCTTCCCCGCCGCTGCACGGGGACACCCAGACTCAGCTTCAGCAGTGCATGTAAGCAGTGTGGATACTCATCTCAGGTGCTCCTTCAGATGCCCAATTAGTTTTTATTTTCCTGTAATAAGGATAATGCCCACTTACTCAATTTCATTACCATTTTGCCTAAGAGACTGTTAAACCACCAAAACATTAAACCATCACAGAACCATCAAAGCATCACTAAAAACCCCTGTCTTAACACAATGCACAGCTGAGCAAGAGACGGGGTCCTGAAGCAGAGAGAAAGCAAAGAAAAGAGGCAAGGACTCAGGGCTGCCATTATCTTTTGCCTTAAAACTGCTTACAATGTAACAGTTAAAAAAGGTAATTTGTAACTAAATGCTCCATTAGAAGAGCGGCTTTCTTCCCCAGCTTCCTATTTAAAACGCACCTGCTGTTATTACAAGGCACTTCAGAAAACAGCAGACCTATACAAGTAGGAATTATTTATTTTGGAAACTCAAAACATTTGTCAAATGAACTTTAGACTCAGTGACTAACTATAACACAAAGCCTCTTTCAGCTTCCACTTGCAGATAAAACTGCAAGTTTGTAGGGAACTGAAGGTAAGCAAATCAGTAATTGCGATCCCAAGATCTGCAACCACTCGCCATCACTCCTTCACCTTCTCCTCCCAGGCAGTCTGTCCCAGCTCACCCTTGACTCCCTCTGCACTCTGGAACAGCAGCAAGAGAGGGGGGCAAAAAGGATGTTGCAAACCACGTGCAAGCTCATGTTAAGTTCAACTTCTTCCAAACCTCAACAGTTACTGCAAAGTTTGAAAGGGCTGACATGTCACATCAAGTCTGCAAGGGGAGAGGGAGAGAACGATTATCATCATTACTACATTGATTATCACCATTACACAAGCCATGCTCGCAACCCACATTCCCACATCACAGGAAGAATTGGTGCAATACCTCGAATCACTGGGACCTAAGTCAAGCCAGAACCAGAGGTGCCTCTGAGGCTACCGTGATATTTTATTGGAAGCAAAAAAATCCAGGCTATACACAAAGATCAATTTACTAATACTTCTCCATTTGAGATTTATGAAACTGAATTTTTAGCTTTGCCAAAATATTTTTTAAAAACATTCACTCAGGAATAAAACTGTTCCCAGTCTTTGCAAAAATCACGCCCTCTGGCTATATTCTCATTTGTGTTTCCTGGGTGAAGCAAAGAAACTCAAGTATGTTTTCAGAGCTTCATCAGGTTCCCATCACCTCAGGTATGTACTTTAAACCCAAATGATTGTACTAGAAATGGTATCTTTAAAGAAGCCCATGCAGAGCGTTCAGGAATCAGAAAACAATTTAGCTACACCTAAGAGACCTGCACCTCCTTCCTTACAAACCTGCTCTAATGCTTTTCATACCCACCATTTTACAACACACAAGTGAGCCCTATTGAAAGGGGAATTTGGAAGAAGAAACCATTTTTGCATATGTCCTCTTGCTGCATCTTCACGCTGTTCTGGCTCAACCTATGACATACTCTAGCAAGCCACATTGTAAACTGACTCCCTGCTAAACCCCTGCATCCAAACACTTCAGATACTACTCTCTCTTCATATTCTGTTCCCTATTAATGCCATAACCTCCTATTGCCTTTTTACAAGCTGAGAAAAGAAAGCTGGAGGCCAGTTATCCCATCATGGCTTTTATTCTTTTTCACCTTTGTACCACTTCCTAAGGTAAACTGAACCACATCAGCAACTGAAATTCATTATGAGAAAATTTTTTTATGTTTGGAAAAAACTGAAAGTTAAAAACACATAAAGATCTAACGCATACTTCAAAGCTAACAAGAAGGGTGTCAGCCTCTACTCTAGCAACAACACTAGCAGACGCTCTTAAAAAAATAATTAACACAATCAAGTGCAGCCTTAAACCCATAATAAAACGCAGCCATTTGGAAGCAGTACAATTGAAAAACAGAAAGCAAACAACTACAGTCTATGTATCTTAACAAAACCACCCAAAAAGCAGCAGCAGAACTCACTACACTAAATGTACCCTTCCAGCATCTTGGAAATCATCAGAGGGACCAGCTCTACCTCCTGCGTAAAGCTGTTCTGTTGGAGTCTTGTGATGGCTACAGTGCTACCTCACACCCTGCCAGTCCAACCAGACACAGTGCAAACTTCACCCTCAGCGTGCAAAAATGGCAATTTCTCCATTTTTCCCATTCTGGGGCTTCCCCTCTGATTCTGCAAAACACAACTGTGCTATGAAAATACTCTGGCCTCTCCACATCACCCTCTGTTAGACCAGAGCACAGTAACAGGAGAGGACAAACCAAAGGACAACACACACCCACCAGCCAGATCTCAAATATTTTGAAAATACAGTTCTCAGGGACAGCAGTGATGAGACCGAGTTGGGCATATTTACCTGATTGATGTCTGCTGATTTTTTTGCAGCTAAAACAAGTGACAATTTCTCTTCAACCTTCCATGGTGCTACCAAAAGCTGCACATGCGTGAAGAAAGGGGAACTTGAACTGCCTTTAGGATGACAACACGTGGTTAGCACATCAAGTCAGCTACTGGTGCAGATCAAAACAATTTTTGGCTCCTCCTCCCCATTTAAACATTTATTTTTTCCCAGGCAAAGACAGGCACCAGGATGAGCACAGTGCACATGCTGCAGCTGCTGCCAACAGCTGTAGCAGGCCCCATCATAACTACAGGATTTTTATTTTTTTTTATGCTACAGTGCATAAGAGTTCACATACCAAATTGAAAACAAAGCAAACCCCAAAATAAACTTCACTGTCTTACTAATTAAAGGGATTCATTCCTTCAGGAAGGCTGACATAAACCACTGCTGTGGGGTTAAGAACGTATTTTTAGCACTCAGTCCTTCCAACTTTTTTACTGAGACTGCGCGAGCAAGCCAGAGCCCGACTACCCATGCAGCATCATTAAAAGCTCTATCAAGGAAGTGGGTTTTTCACATAACTGTATTTGAAATGCCACAGGACATTCACATAAACTAAATCTCAACAACACCGGAATTTCTTCTCCAGCACCAAGGTTTTCACTCCCTGTACAGCAGCCAGTAAGTGTTTGCAGTTGTTTTCAACCACGTTGCCTTGCCATGCTGGGTCAGGCACGGACACCCTATGTGACAAGAAATTTAACAAGCACAACTGGATATTACTGATAAACTAAAAAAGTTTCCTGCCTAATAATTTTTCAGCTGGAGATTGAGTGCTCTGACAATAAGTGTGCACTGCAGTGTCTGCCGCACAGCAGTAGCAGAATGCATCTGAAATACAAGTTACGCAAACTCCAGCTTTCTCCCACAATGGCCTGTGCAGAACATAGCACTTACCACAGCGTATTGTAAGAGCAATAGGTTTTCTTACCATTTATACCTGAAATATTCTAGCAGAATTCAACTCATATTGCTTATTTTTAAGAAATCTGACACGGTATCAAAACCACACATTTTTAATTGCCATTGCTGACCTTTCCACTTAATTCATAGAAGTGAGGGGGGTTTTACCATCCTGCAGGTTACTTTGTCAATTAACAATACTATTTATAAGATAACAAAAGCTTGAACTCAACAGTGAAAGGCATGGGGAGAAAACTTTTGAAACAAATGGAAAACCAAGTATTTCCAAGTTAACTGTCTTCACTTCGCTCTAGGAAATTCTGTTCCCAAAGGTATGGCATATGAAAATTTCACCTCCCCGGTGGGAGTTAACTGCCGCAGTATTAACTGTGACCTAACAGACTATGAAAGGCTCGAAGGCATTGCCACCAACAAGCAACTGGACATGCAGAAAGCCAGGCCAGGCTGCTTTATAAAGCACTTTCCTGCCACAGGGCTAAATACACAACTCCAAACTGATCTGTGATACAGGGTTTTTTCAGTCTGCATTCAGCGTGCTTTTAAAGCTTCCAATATTTCAATAACCAAGGCAAAAAAAACCCAGCCAAATTTGGAATCTAGTGCACAAATTACACTTGAGCATGTGTTTAACAACTACCTTAGCCAGTGCCTTTGAACAGCAACCGGTGTCATGTACTACCACTGCCATCTTAAGAGACCGGCTTTTCCAATAAGGCAACAAGTTTCCCCTTGAAACTTGGTCCCAAATGATGCTTGTCACATTGTTCCAACCACATTCCAGATTTCTTTCTCCTCAAGAGCTCAAGTCACCTAACCCCAAGATTAGTAAAATAGCATCAAGTTGTACCTCACAGAGAACAGAGCTGGAAAAGCAACGTGCCTCCTGCTTGGTATATTCTGTTGAGGGAAATCCAAAGCTGTTTAACACAGAAGTCTTCAGATTAAGCAGATATACTTATTATCCATTCAAGCAGGAGAATAAAGGGACAGGCCTTTGTCTCCAGTTGTAACCCTAAAAATGAGATATTCCCAGCAGCAAAATCTCTCCATTCCACACAACTGTAATGTTCTTCCATGTTTATGAATAAATAAAACATTTTATATCTTAAATACCAACAAGAGCCAGACAAGAAAACCCAATTCATTTTATAATAGGTGGTTTGGGTGATTCACAACGTCTGAAAGACAAGTCTCCAGACCATTTACTATAAGGCAGAGGTAATGCAATATGTGTCAGCTGGCTCCAATTAACACTTCACCTTTATCACTTGCAAAAGTATTTCCTTATGGGCTGAGAACCATCCATTACTCATGCCTCTGCTGACTCACAGAGGTATTAATCAGCCTTTAAAAAGGTGGTGTTCCACCATGTTATGAAAATTACTGCCAACTCACACAGAAAGGGAGATCACAGTTAACATTAACAATTTGACAAGATATATCTGGGTATGTAACAGAATATCCACTAAAAGGAGCTTGTACTTATTTATGTTAAAACACAGTTGTTCCAGGTACTAAAATGTGCAGTAAAAATGGCAAAAGAATATGGTTTTCAGATAAGCAGTATTGTCCACCTCATTTTCCTCTTATTCAGACAGTAAGATGAATATCTCATGACAATTTGCTCACCTTATCTGCCTCGGTGCCAGCCTCCAGTGCAAGTGCGTAATATTTACATATCGTTTGGGACTGCCCAGTTCACTGGGGCTGCAGGTTATCAGGAAACCTAATGGAATAAGAATATCAAATCATGCTGCCCTTTCCTCTGGGTAGAAGCTGCAGAATGAATATAATGCTAAGAAAAAGGTGAAAAGGCACATAGCGATTTTATGCAGGATCAGCTTGCTAGCCTGCATTACAAAATTAAATGCTGAACACAAGCCTCGTGTTTTTATAAAAGAACCGGACATTTACAAACTTGAAACATCACCTTCCACTCGGGTCAAATTGCCCTCCTCCAAAAAGCCTTCACATCACTGCTGCCTCAGAGACAGCCTGCAGCAGATGCCTCCAGGCTCCATAAATGCTGCCTCTGTGCTGGCCAGATGCTTCTCGTAAGATAATTTTAATTAACCCTGCTCATCATTACAGCTGACATACATGTTCAACATGCCCTGTTCTATCCCATACATGATGTATACATATCAGCAATTGTTTGCATCCCAGTTTCTAAATAGCTAAGCAAGGTGTAGATATACAATCAGACATGTTTGTCATCTCTAACAGTCTACAGCGATCATCATCATTGGAAATTATCCTGAGGCTACACTGAAAAAAAAAAAAAACCAAAACCAAAAAAAACCCCACCCCAGACTCATAAGCTATGTTACCTATTAATGGCTTTGGGCATCATAATACCCAACAGGAAAGAACAACATTTTCTAGCAAAGAGTTAGAGTAACAATTGACAGCCAGCATTGCAGTAGAAATCAGCGTCACCTGAAAAAAAACATGCTACACAGGCTGCCTTTCACATGAGAGTTTTTTTGGAAAGCTCATGCACTGCCTGAGCAAACTAAAACAGCAAACTCAACCCTGTCCAGCTGACAAATGGGAAGATGGTCTTGGGGGGATGTCTTGCAACATGATTTTACAATCATCCCAACATACACGTATTCATGCCAATCAGTAGCACCTATGACTACTGAACTGATTCACACAATCCACTTTTAAATAATTCAAATAGTTACAACTTTTTCCCCATTAAAAAATGCACAGGCAGTCACAGAGGGGTCTCAAAGAATTACTGAATGAAGAAGTCTCTGTCCAGATAAGTCTCTATGAAGGAAAAGTCTGAGATAAATGCAATGAATAAGAAACATACAATGGATTTTAGGCTGAAAACTGTGCCTCTGAATTAAACATCTACTCAAGAAAATGTCTAATACCTTGAGAACTGAAAACATCTGATAGCTCTGTAAGTACTGTACCATTGCACCTTAAATTAACTATTACTTGCCTGTTCACAAGGTTTTGATCTACCATTCAAGTAATCCCAAGCTTTACCACCTATGTAGGTAACCTGTTTCACAAAGCCTGTCCTTCCATCCTTTCCAAGTATTCATCATCTGCTGTGCTAATTCACACCAGCAACACAGCTTACTTTCCTGCAACAACAGTTTACTAGAAGACTTACCTGAGCATGTTAGTAGTTGATAAATTTGTAAATACAAAGTCGCTCTACTTTCCTAGTATCTTTCAGGCTTCATCATCACCTGCTGCCCATTAGCCCAAAACCTGCTGCACTGAGGAAGGCAAGCTGAAGTTCAATTATTTTTTTCTTGTTAGAGACACCACCCCCCCCCCCCCCCCCACCAGCTTCCATTTGATCTAAAAGCTATTGCCAAAGGGGGAAGGAAAAGTACCACCACTCCTAGTGTACTTGTCACATCAAACAGACAACACCTCTAAAATTCATTTAGCTGTCTCCTCAAAGTCTAAAATACTGTAGAAGTCTCACTACTGATGAAGCTAAGAGAAATATGAGTGGAAATTATCAAAAAATACAATGAGAAAAACCAACAAACGATGTAAAAACACCAGTTCTGCTGCTCATCCACCTGGACAACTATCTCTCCGTGCATCCCAAAGGATGGTACGAGAAAAATTTACCTCCAAAATGACAGAGGACCTGGACAGCTGCAGCTCAAGAGCAGTTAATACAACTAAAGGAGAGGGCATTTTCATGTAGAGAAAAAGCAAGCTTATGAAAGTCAGAAGGTGAATTCAGATAGCTAAACAGTCTGCCTGCAGAGTCATGCACTTTATCTTTCATATTAAATAGAAAAAAGTCACTACAATTCTTATTGATCATTTTTACAAAAAAAAAAAAAGAAAAGAAATTATGCTGAATTTCAAAATGAACTGTTGCAAATCACATTTTAAAAAATGGAAAGCTAACATCACCCAATTCAAACTTGGGGAATAAAACATCAAAGACTAATCAGATTAGGAATTACGAGATTTTCTGCATAAGCAAAAGAATAAGCAATATAGGTTTCCAATACTTTGATGCAGACATTGTATTTGAAAGCTACTATCTTAGCCTGTTACACAATACAAACATACAGTAAGCATTAAGTATCTTGAAACCACCATGAAAGCATTTGCCAATTAGATCCTCAGAAAGTCGGTCACTTATTCCAAAATATGAACAGGACATCTACTGCATTATGGACAAACATACACATTAAACATGCCATAACACTGCAGTAAAAAAGTCTGAATACCCATGCCAAAAATCACAGGGAGACTGAGCCCCTCAAGCTACGTTAAAGGCGACTCTTTATCAAAAGAGCAATACCTAAACCTGAGCCGAGCTACTCCAAACCACAAAAATCCTCCACCTCCCCTGAAACATAAAATCAGCAATAAAGGAGAAATATGATGCCATTCTTTCAAGGCTCCTTCAGCACAAGATGTTTTCTTCTTGCAGCAATTCAAAGGCTGTTGAAGTTCTTTTCAGTAATTTCCAAATTATTTCCAGAAGTGATTTATATCATGCCCTGGGACAAAAGCTACAAACAGCACAAGAGACTACTGAAAACTTGAGTTTTGTGTTTCATTTTTCACATGTGCTGTCCTAATAACAGGACTAGAACATGCTGAACACAACTCTAGTCAGATGCCCGGGATGTCAATGAGGAGACCCCAACTGAGCTGCCAACCTCCTGTAGGTTCAGAAACCACAGTTCAGCAGAATTACAATGCAACGACCACTGCAATTCTCAAAGAAGAGCCTACACTTAAATAATCTCTCACTTTATAGGAAATTAAACAGCCTTAGTTTCTAGCTCAAAAATCTGCTATAGAAATGAAACAGCACACTCATTCCTGAAGATTCAGGTGACCAGAAACTCAAAGACTTCAAAAGCTATGCTGTAATTCAAGCTGCTTTTACATGAATTGTCTCCATTTCATGTACTAGTTATAGTGTCCCAGAGACACTCCTCAAAAGTCTTGCCAACATCTCTGACAGAACAACTGAAAAAAACCCCTAAACCCCCCAACAAAACAAAGGAGCCTCACAACCACTTTGAGGCTCAAGGTTTTGAGCTTAAGTCATCTGCTGGAAAAAACAAGACATCAAAATGAAAAAAAATGAGTGCACTAAAAGACTGCTTATTTCAACACCCGTGAATCTCCAGCTAATTTTATTGGTTCCGCAATCATATTTTCCTAGGTTTGGCCTGCTGGGTGCATATTCTACTAAGCAAGCATGAAGAAGAAATAGAGGTGGTAGAACCGACTTTAAGTGATTTCATGATCTGGAGCTTAACACAAGTGCTTTTGTAACTCAAAACTTCCCTGCCTCCCAAGCCCAGAAAGACAGCGCACAGGAATGGAGAGAAACAGAGTGCACCAACTCCAAAATCATATCACAGAGCTCAATAGCCTAGACACAACCATAAGATTATTAAATACACACAGGAGTGTGCCTGAAATAAAGACACTGCAACCAGACTTTTAGGTTTTTTTAATATATGTATTCATATATTCTAGAAAAATCAGTGTATAAAATATATTATATTTAAATAAGTTATACATAACATCCCCCAAAAATGCTAAGCCATGGAAAAAGGGAATTAAAAAAAAAAAACCAACAAAACCAACCCTCTGAGACTGGCAGAAAAGGATACAAGAGCTGACAGATAAGCTAAATTCTAGTGGTCTGAGCACAGGCATACCCCTTTGTGGAAGTTCCGTGAAGCTCCCCCAGCTCTCATCCAACACTCATAGCTTGTTAGGCAAGTATTTACTAGAGGTAGTCCTGTGAATGACTGAAGGAATACACAGAATTCCATTTTTATTAACCTGAACAGGAAAAAATGTATTTTATGGTTTTGCTGTGGTTTCTGTTCAGTTTTTACTGCACAATTCTGCAAGAAACACTTCCAGCACCCTCCCCTGAGGATTGATGAGGTTGCCAGAGCTGTTTGTCACGCTGGTAAACGGTGGAGGACAAGGGACAGCACATGTAAACAGAAAAGGCCAGCAGTGTTTGTGATGACTGCAGTGACACATTCCTAGGATTATTCTGCAGGAAAGGAACTCAGATCGGGTCCAAAAAGAAATTAACTTTTTACTTTGAGTTTGAACCATGTAACCCTGCTATAACAGAGTAAGTACACTACACAAAACCAGCAGTACTGGGAATTGTATGTACTGAATGATTTTGCAAAACTCACTCAAATTTTGCTGGGTAACACAGCGAAACTCCTACAGACAGAGTGAAGGAACAGTTAAATTCCTCTTTTTTTTTTCCCCAACTCCATCAGTGGCAGCAGTCTGAGTGGGCTGGCGAAGGAGACGGTATGCAGACATGAGAGCAGATAGGGCTGGAAAAGCCAACAGGGAGTAAGAGAGAGTCCTACACACACACACACACTTCAGAAGTCACCAGCAAAACATATGCAGTGCAATTGCGCAAGCAGCAGAGTATTTTGGGACAGGATACTGACTTTGAAGAAAACTAAAACTAAAGGAAATTTGTCTTACAATCTTGTGCTCGTGGAAACAGGATTACACACATTTTTGTAGGTCAGTAGTATGTAGTAACCAGCTCCATCAACCACTACCAAACACTGTCAAGCCCCCAACATCAAATGTTTTCATCAGCAGTACTTTCACACAAAATAGGTATCGTGTCTCCTTCATACTTTAGCCACGCTATATAAGGGCAACATTACATCGACTACAGTTGATGTCTGAACCTGGGGGCCCTAAAAATACAAACTAGCATGCACATTCGCATCACACTCGATTTCTTCTTTATTTGGGGATGGAAAGGGATTTGTTATCAGTCAATTCCTTACATACTTTGCAAGGGTAGAGGTTAAGGCAAGCTGTGACAGGAACATGCTCTGAAAGTATAAAGAACAGGAGCTTTGTCCCAACACCTCTTCTTAAACAAAAAAAGGGATAGGGGGGTACTGCAGAAAACCTTGATGCACATGCTTCTGCCAAAGTAACTTCCAGGAGTGATTCTAAGAACAATTTCCTTCAGCATGCTTATTTTTTTTGTAAGTCACCTGAATAAAAGGATTCCTAGGTGAAAGACCACAATGTACCTACATGCACATTAAGGACCTGCAGGGATTTCATAATTAAGTTTGAATGATATAGTGTGCTTACATTAAATACTAACACATATGACTGGAAGTCCATAATCTACAAGCACAATAGAACCTCCGTTTTGATGGGAAAAGGCATATAATCACAGGAGGGAGTTAACATAGTATCACTTAACAGTTACCTAGAACAAAACTGTAATTAACACAGCAACTAAATCCCACTTCATTCTGAAGTCTCTTATTCTAAATGCAGGTTTCTGTTTCCCCTACCAAACTAATTCCAGGAAAGTCCTCCTTTCCAGATGCTCCTGTGTACCACCTGGAGCCCTCAGGACAGTGACTAACAATCATATTTGTTCTGCAGATGTCCCAGTGGTTGTGTGAAGCAGACAGATGTTGGAAGACAGAGTCGCATCACCTGGCTCAGCAGCGGTATCGCCTTCTTCCTGCCACTGACAGGGATGAATCATCAGCCAAGTTAAGGAACTGGGCGGGGAATTAGTTTCTGCAGCACACAAGTAGAAGAAAAGGTAAACATCATCAACAGTTCCTCATTGCTTGCAGACCTTCAGACTTGGTTCATAAGGGACAAAAAGGTCCCTCCAAATCAAGCGTTGGTATTTCACTTGCACCCAAATCAGGACAGGTTTCAAATGCATCAGATGAAAACTGCCCATAGACAGCTGTAATAAAATCCATCCAACAAAGTTTCTCTGGCTTAAACAAAGCATCTAGTGCAGATAATAAAAGACCCTGGTGCTACTCTGGCTGAGACTTACATGGAAGATTCTGGAAAAAATCATGACTGATACTGGCATCTTGCTTATCTACCCAGGAGGACCCGGATCAGGAATTCTTCAAGTGCAAGAAGCATCTACTCAAGCATCTATGCACATCAAGAAGTATCTATTTGAAAGATGGCCACTACTGAAAGATACGCCTACAGCTGAATGACAAAACCAGACCTGTACTTTAATCCTCACTGTCCTTAAAGATAAGATGATTTGTTTCTGCTGGTGAGCTGCAAGAATGAGTAGGGCTTTTTGGGTTATAAGCTGTTCTTACACAGATTGAGAGAACTAATAAAAAGATCTCTTTATTTTAATTTAGGCTCAGTTATAGCCTAGGCTCCTCAAAGTCCTTTTCAGAAACTGCTTTCACTAGAAAGCCACAGCAGGGCTCTGGCTGTCCCTTGCCACCCGGCCTCACCGCTCCTGACCTCTGAGTGCAGGGCTGGCGTTGGGAGTGGGAATTCCCGGCACCTTCTCAGCAGAGCCAGCCTGCAGGACCTGTAACATGCGGTGCCAGCTGTACACCTCGCATGCCCACCTTCGGCATCCTTTCCTTCACTTCGTATTTGCAAATAATTTAGGAGGGAGAAGAAATTCAGTGCCACATGAGGCTTAAACACTGAAGTGCAACTCAGCAATCACAGCAGAAACACAGACTGAGGACAAGGCAACACAGCACAATCACCTCATGACAGAAAACAGCGTGTCTGTCCAGGAACTCTGACATCTAAACCAGTTAAATTGAACAACACTGTTTGTCAAACTAGAAACTCTACAGCCTTACAGCACTGCTGTACAACAGCAACCAATGTACTTTTATCTTACAGGCACAAACGAACTGGAGAACATTTGGATTCCACAACAGTAATTTTTTTTTTATTTTTCTTTTTTGCGATTTTGAATTTGGGATTCTCTCAAAATGCTTTTCAGAAGAAGTTTTTCCATTATATCAGTTCTGTTCACTGCAGGAAGATGGCAGTTATAGAGTAACAACATATCTTACGATGACTGCAGTGCCCTGTGATCAGCCTCTAGTTATCATGAAGTCTCCTCCCTGCTTCAGGTTAAAAATAGTTAGTTCGAAGGGCTGGAGGTCAACTGCATTAGCAGGTAATTCACTCGCACACAGAAATCAGAAGGCACACACAATTCTCTGCTGCTGCAGAGCTTCCACAAACACACAGTGCCTGACTGGAGAGGTAAAGCAGCCAGTAATACTAAAAGATGGTAATAACCTCAGGAACACTTAGGTCTGAACATAAAGCAAGCCAACTACATGATTTTGCTTTTCACTCCCCACCCATTATGTTCACAAGACCAGGAGATAAGAAGGGGCAAGAAAAGGGATGGATTCCCACAACGAAGTTTTCAATGCAGCTAAACATAACTCGCAGTATTTCCATGCCTAGGGTACATACATACAGTAATAATCAAGCCCACTTACACATCTTTATATACAGTCAAGATGCCAAACATAGATCTTGCTTATCTGATCTCAACCTACTCTTTTTATAGTCTATCATTCTCAAACAACTTCATAACAACTTTACCTTGAGTCACCCAGGAAACTCTGCAGGTATCTAAACTGAAAATCAAGAATTTCTTCAGAGAACTTCACATTCCCTCCCAGAGGGCCCCATCCCCACCTAACCCAGCACCTGAAGTTCATCTGTATTACCTTCACTCTTCATTCACAGCAACATTATAATCTCAAATACCATCATCTGCACTAAGCACTGACTTTTCAGCTGACTTAAAAATACCTAAGAATTTCTTAGACATAAATTACACTTAGGTATTTTTTAGAGATTAGAACTGAACACAATAAAGGTTATTTTACGTGAAACCGCTCGTATTCAGGAGCATTTAGCTAATGCCTATGCCTTGAGAACTACAGGCCAACAGCAAGATTGACTACCCCAGAGCCATGCCTGCCATCAACAAGAAAGTCCCAAGGGTCAAGCACTGAGAAGAGCCAGCACTATCCTTGTTGAAAGACAGTTTCCGCATTGCACAGTTTTCCTGCATTAGCACAGATCTTATGAACAGCACGGAAAACTAACTAATCCTCACATGCCCAAGCTTCTGTTTTCTCGCCAGTACCCAAAATGATGAGATATGTTATTGACTGGGTTTCTAGAAGGTGGCTGTGAAAAGCTGAAGCCACCTTTGACAGCCGCCTGGCACAGCTACACCTGAACAGAGACAGCACTCTATGCAACAACACTAAATGGGAGCTGAAAGATGCCACTCACTCCCATGTACTTTTACCACTGCTTTCAAAATGTCTTTTTCTGAAAAAGTCCTTTAGTGTTGTCATCTTCCTTTGAACCTTGGGAAACAATCCTGCCATGCACAACTCCACACGGAAATGAAAACTTCTCTAGCTCTGTGCCACTTGCCTTAACTCTTGAGTATCACAAGCCTGCCCAATGCAATGCTGTAAATCTGAGGAACTTCATCACCAACAGGACAAAATAAAAAGTAAGACATTTTCCTGAGGATAGAAATTAGCCTCCTCTTACTAAAACAAACTTTTCATTGATAAATTTACCAAGCAAGGACACCTTTTGTACTAGGAAACTGGGAGTCAACATGAAAGGCATACTGAGAACATTGAACAAAGCACCCTTTATAATGATTAAAAAAAAAAAATTATGGATGTCACTTCTGTGAAGTAACCACATGAAGTAATAGTTCGAAAAAACTTTCACTTGAATACACACCTGACAGAGTTAACTCAGCAGAAAAACAGGACAAATGGGTGTCAAACTATGAATCATATTCATAGTTTCTTAAAGCATTGGTGTCAGTACATAACACCATAGCACCAGGCTTGTTTCTCACTTGAGGAAAAAAACAAGAAACCATCAGCACTTTGCCTACAGCACAAAGCTACCATCAGAAGGTGGAGAGGCATTATCCTGGCTAACTATCATATGGGGGGGGGACACGACACACCCACAACAACAGCAGAGCAGTTGCATTTCTCCAAACAGCCACAGTGGAGCTGAGCAACCTGAAGGCATTTCGAGCTACACTGTAACCTGGAGATCAAAAGTAGGCAGACAGAAGCTTTCAAGTGCTTTTGACCCAGTATTTCAATACCTCCTGAACTCCTCCTAAATAAAAGAAGGCCTACCTTTGTCTTCAGCAAAAGCTTCCCACAGCAAAGAGCAATCCCCATTTACAAAGCAGCAGCAGACATTCAACAGCTGAGGTTCAGCTTTAAGAACACGCACTAGTCACTTGTGGTTACAAAACTGACAGCCCATCTGTATGGCTTTTTAAAGATGGGAAATAAAAAGATTAAGGACTAACAGAGCCATATAAATAGTTCAAGGAAGGTTTACCTATGGAACAAGGCATGCTCATACTTCTACCCACTCTGTGTGACATCACCAACACCTGCTTACCACGTGTGCTATGAGGTGTATTACACACATCTAGCGGGTTCCCTCACAACAGGCAAAATCATACCTGTTTGAAAATAAATGTAGTTGCTCCGTTTAGCTTCAGATTGACTCTAATCAAAAGGTTAAAGCAGAATAACTTTTTCAACAGGGAAACCATTCATACTGAGATTTTCATTGTCCAGCATCTGGAATTACAGAAGTGTGAAGCCAACTCCATTAACAGGCAGAATAACCTGCTGTCCCTTCACAGGAAAACTGAAGACAGACAGAGATGGATTTGTCTCCCACCTGAGCACTGTCACTACGTAACAAGACTTTGGTTCTTTTAGCTACTTAGTAAAAAACAACACCTCCACCTTCAAGGAATGAAGATGGGAGTCAGTGTGTAAAATCATGGATTGGTTGGAAAAAGTTACTGGTATGTATTTGTTTTCTACCATGACAATACTTGGGGCAACCAGGTTCTCTATAAAGGACTAGAAAGGGAACTAGAAGTAAACTAAGAAATAAACTTTAAGACAGGAATTATAACAAAGTACTTTAACAGAGACCCAGGACAGCCAAAGACGAGGGGACAAGAGGATATACCCAGTGAAAGTGGTACCTGTAACAGCCAGTAATGATCTGCCCTACTGGACTGTGGGGAAGAGCAGCCTGAGCAAGGAAACCAACAATATGCAGCCAAGGATATGGCAAAATAGGTGATTTTCAACTCAAGTCAGGTTAGGAAAAAAAAAATCAAATTTCTCTCCAAGTCCTAAGCACAATCCCCTGAAAGTTGTGAAAAGCAATGGACATTCAATTTTAACAGGTTTAATAATTAAAACTACAGAAAAGTTAAACCTTGTATCCTCCATGAGCACAAAATAAGATTTTTCCCTGCAAGACCCAGAGATCGAGACAGAAAAGCTGTTGCCTTGCCAACATAAATATTTCTGTATCGCTGAACAGAAAAGCTTCTGAATTGGGATGTTGCATAAGGAACAGTTAGGTCAACATCCCAGTTTCCCAGGCAGTCTACCCCAGATACAAACACAGTAACAGCCCTGGAAGAGCAGGAGATGTTTCAGGCAATATGTCATTCTGAAGCTCATCCCAAAGAAGGCTTTGGATTTCAGGAGCTACGGGGAGACTATCGTCTCTGCAAGAATCCTCCATAATAGCAACACTAGTGGTGCTAAGGGCCACTGCTTTTTCAGGGTTCAATCTAAAAAGAGAAGTGACCCTTAATAGTGAGAATAAGCAGTAACTTATTCATTTCACATCAAGACAAAGATGAAACATCATACTCTTACGACCCAAATAACGTATGCACCCACAGAAAGCAGCAGAGAAACTAAGGAGTGAGTGCATCTTGATACCTTACAAATACAATCACAAATACAACTGCACTAAGTGGTTTAGCACCCACTTTTTGAAACAGTTTTCGCTTACATTTAATACATAAGCACTGCCATTAAGTGACTGTTTGCATGGGAATAAAGTAAAAAAATTTGCACCAATGTTACAGAATTCTCTTCTCAAAAACCACACATGTATATATATACACGCACTAAGTCCAACACAAGCAAAACAGTATTTTTAGGAATCCAGATTCTGTATCAAACCAGCCAGACAAGGCAACTGACAAATACATGCAAACAAAGAGGTATTATAAATAACTTGGAAGTGCCAGGAGTTGGCAGCAGTCAGCACAGTATTTGAGCTCCCCTTCATATCTAAGTTGCAAAACATCAGCGTCTAACGGTTCCAAGAAGGAAAGGAAAGACCTGCTATGGAGCTTCATTCACAAACTGGAAGAGTAGCTCACAGGCATTCGAACTGCACTGCATTATGAGCGCTGTGAAGAACAAGAATGCTTTGCTAGCACTAGGATCTTTGCAAGAAACTTCCACATTATTTCTTAGTAAGTACCTCCAAGGCTGAAATTAACTTCACCAAGCTCAGTAGTCGAGACACATCATTGATTCATCTAAAAATAAAAGTTGATTGATGCAACTAGAACTGACACTGCTGAATTTTTATATTTAATTTAATAGTTCTAGCTATAAGCTAGTGGAAATAAAGTTACAAATAATGGGTCTCAGGTAATTTACAAATAATGTTTCCCATATCAATTAGATATAACTTTGTATACCACCCCAGTGGAATATTTACAGCCAGGTAATACAGATGTGCCTACCTCATAAATCACAATTATTGTATCTGACATTACGGCCAGATCCTATGGGGGTTCCTCATAAAGACCCTTCTGTAATGTCTCAATACACTCAGAGATTTACTCTGTGTTATAACTTCAGACAATTGTCTGTGCAATCTCAAAAGGGAAACCAGAACTATGAAAACAAGTACTATCCATTAAGCTAAATGTTAACTTAAGTGAACCCACGTGACAAATACTCCTTCAAATTAGACTGATCAAAATTTTAAAGACTCTTAACCGATACAGAAACTAAGCCTCATGACAAACACGTTGCCCTGAGTCCCTGCCCGTTCCGAACCCATTACAGCTGTTACTGAAGACCAACAGCTGCAGCATGGAAAGCCAAGTCACTCCACCTTGCTTGCCTTCTTATCCCCGAAGAAAAGTTCAACAAATAACAAGGTCCACCAATTAAGTTTTATTAATGTCTTCTGTGATTAGTAAAAAAAACTGTAGGAAGCTACATCACACTGTAGGCTTATTATCTTGATGGTATTTGTCGCCTGTTTTGTTATAAGAAAACATTTGGTACTATTTTGTCAATAAAGCAGAAGTATTTGTCAAACACTGTCATTATATACCAGCCTGAAACATCAAAATCATCAAATGCCCTATTTTAAACTTCCATCAAGATAATAGCTTTATGTTGGATGCTTTTCATGAGCAAAATAGATGATAGCTTCTCAAGTTCAATATACTGACATTTCTTTTTCCTCACACATGAAAAAAACCATTCTGTATTTTTTTGGCAGAAACCGCCTTTCACTGTGTGTTTACTGCAGTTGCCTAGGGGAAATCCTAACACCAATTATCAAAAGCAACACTATTACATTAATAGTCTGCATTAATGACTTTTTTTTTTAACCCCACGCAGCTCAAAGTGAGAATGAATACGCAGGCATTTGAAAGACATCTGCACTCACTCTCCGCTTTCCAAATATCTAAGGTTAAAACCATGCCAAAGAAAACCACAGTTACATGCTAGTTCAGCCATCATCTTACGCAAATCATTTAGTAACTGGATAGTTGCACTTCAACAATCAGTATTAAACTACTGGTGGTCATCAGCCCAGTAGTATCAAAATTAGCTCTGCTCTGCTCTGCAGAAAAGAGCCAAACTGTTCAGTCAAAATACACCCAAGTAATTCTTCAGTGGTGACCCAAGAATTCAAGATCTGAATTCAATGCTACTAACAAGCCTACGCTACATAGCACGCAACATACTGCTCTGAAATTTTATTTTGTCAAATGGGGCAATTGAAAGTTCTGGCCGCTTAACTACTAAAGAGAGCAAGGCTTCAGCATCTGGTACAAGTGGTTCCGTTTTCTAGGGCAAAATGACCATTAGAGCCAGTAAAGAATTGCTAATGGCTGAAGTAGCAAAGTTTGAAGTTCTCCTCTACATGCAGCAACTATGAGCAACTGAAACCCTTCCTTTGGTCTCAGAAACGAGCTCACATGCTGCCCCACATACAGACTCCACTTCTGAAAAACCAAATGGTCCGTCATTAACTCTAGAACTGTTTCCTAATCCTAGTAAGTCTAGAGTAACCTTATCCTTCTTGTCACACTGAGCACCCTCAAATTCAGGGCAAGTAATCAGGAGGAAAGGAACAAGAATATCATGTTTCAGATGTTTCTTTTCCTTGTGCAAATCATGTTTTGGTCATCTACATGAGCTTCATTACATCAACACAGCATCGTTACCTACAGTGGTAAATCAAGCAACAGGCAGATCTCTGGCAAAACAAGAAGTATTGCTAATTTAATTTACAGAGCTTGGTTTGTATGGGAATGGAGATGAATGCCTGCACAATGCTTTTACAGAAGTATTCAGCAATCTGTCCCAAGGAAGTTACCCGTTACTGCCATTAGGCACTTAACTGTCAAGTTAATATAGAGCAATTTTAAAATTCTACATTTCTTTTCAATTTTAACAGAAAAACAAAGATCATGACTGCTAGCATCTGGCATACACTTCAATATTGTGTAAACATTAATCTATCTCATTCTCTAATTCAGCCAGTGACCTTAATACCAGTTCAGTTCTTAATCATCTGGCTGCATCAGTGCAGCTGGCATTCGTTTTGTTTGACACAAGACCCACCCAATAAATAATAATAAAACCCCCTCTTAGACAATGCTCGACAATGCTTAACCCCAACTGCAATCTATTTATCAGCTAGGTTTTGGGGTTTTTTTCATAACAATGTCTAGACAACACTCACTCACAATAACTGAAACAGCTAGAAGAGTCCTAGAAGACTTTTAGCCCATTAAAGAAACGGACCCTCCAGTGCTGAAAAAGTATATGCTTATACCAGCACGGCACCAAAAACCTGCAGCTACATAATGGGGAACTACGCAGGACCAGTTCCAATACATTTACATCATATCGCCCAAATTTTATGTGCTCCAAAGCTTTGCCCCCTGACCCATAGGAATGCACAGAAAGTTTACTGGGCTGCTGCTAGAAATGCCAGCAGCATAGAAGAGTAGCAATCATACCAGGTTAGCAAGCAAGAGATGACACAGAACTAACAAGAATTATCTCAAGTGAAGATTTACAAGAAAAGACTAGAGGTCTCCAACAGAGATCACTTGTCAGCTTTGCTCTACTTCCCATTGCCATAAACTGCAGAGAATTTGAGATAAGAGCTTAAAACTAACTCCTCTAAAACCTCAGGGAGAAAAAAACTCAAAAGAGCAGTTTATCATATTATAATGATACTTCTTTTCATAGTCTACAATTTTGATTCACAAATCTGCTTAATTTATCCTGAAGAAGGGTTATTCAAACAAAGTTATCTCAAAACAAAAGCAACAAGCTAGAACCACTGAAAAAGAAACTGCTATTTCAAAACCCCACTGCCCCCCAGAGCCACCCTCCTCCTCCAGAGCAGCAAGAATTCCTCTCATTATGAAAGAATCACAAAGACTTCAAGGGGAAAAAAGTTTAGATGAGGAACAACATTGCCCTTGACAAGTTCTCCTAAATAGTTTTAAGGCAAAAATAGCTCCCCTTGCTTCTCCAACTTGAAGTTCATGGAAGTTTCTCTTTTTAATTTGGGGGTAGCAGTAGTGGATATGTAAGAACTTTTCTCGCTTCAAATAAATGAATTTACAGGTTGAATACCATGACATAAGTCTATTAAAATCAGGGATAAGTGAACCGCAAAACTAATCATTTGATATTTAGATGGAAAAACACTCCAATATTAGAACAGCAGCATCAGTACAGGATTAACCTACTGTATAACCATTATTTTTAAATGGACAAAACCACTTACATATTCTTAACACAAAGCTAGCCACGAAGAAAAAGGCTTGCTAACATCACCTCCTAGCCTAGAAGATGTTAGATTAACATGTTGCAATCCCCACAAGAGCGGAGACCATGAACAACATCCGGAAGACGGGCACCAGTCCAGCTAGCAGATAGGCCACTTCACCTTCCCCACCCGTACCTTCAGCTTTTCTTCTTTTAAAAGTTAATTTGTTGGAAAGAAATTTGGTCAGCACTTAATGACCTAGAACTGTAGTTCATCTTAGCTGGGAACATGGTGTTTGAATCCTCTGCCTCCCCATTGCAAAGGTTTTGGGAATTGTTGCTTGCATAGAACTTGAAGCCAACAACGCCATGGCAAATGGGGTTTGCAAATAGGGAAGGAAAATGCTTGATGCCCAAAGATGGTTTACTGACAATATGAAGGATAATTCCCTCCAAAATCAACCTTTACCCACTTCACAGCATAGGTCAAACTCAGTAACATCAAAAATACGTAGATTTAAAAATTCTTTACTCTTTTGCTTTAAAAATTCTGTAACTTCAGCTTGTTCAAAAGTATGTTACCTGACTAAGGTAGTTAGGAACAGATTTTAAAGAAGTATCATACAAGCAGGTATTGCAATATCTGGGTGATTATTTCAAGGTGAAAATGCCAAGAAGGTACACTGTTCAAAACTTCTACTTTATAGACCTTAAGCAGGCCTTGTATAGAAAGTACAAAGTCAAGTAACACGTGCACAGAACCAAACACGCAGATTACCAACAGCACAAGGGAAACAAGTTTCAAGTAATAAACCTTTTTGCAACCTGCTACACAGGAAAAAATCCCACATTAAAATCAGGATTCCACCTGTGTCTCCATGATTACTCCAAAATCTAGGCACAGGACTGTCAAGAGCATACCAACTTCACATTAACTAAAAGAAGCAAAAGACAAGTCTTGGCTGAATAACAGCTCGTTCCAGTCTTAAAATACTAAAATATATTTGGCATGCTAATCATAAACTTTTATTCGTAAAAAATAATAGGAGAAATTAAAGACAAATTAGTTTAAACTTAGCTTTCTGAACGACATGAATAAGCAACAGCTGAAACTGTGCACAGAGTTTTTTCTCACAGCAAAAGCCTAAACTGCACTTCTCTGGAAAAAAGGAGAAAGTGGCAGAGCACACCGGACCTGCTAACCCATAACACAAGCCTGCAGCACCACTACCAACCTGTAGCCACAACACCGGTCCCAGGACGCATTTTTTTCTGGAAAACAAGCCTCAAAGCTTACTTTCACCAGATAAATTTGATACTAGCACATACAGGAAAAACCTCTCTGGAACATCTTAATGCTGCATATCAATGGTTACTCATTAACTGAAATCTTCAACTTATCCTGGGCTGAAAGGACTGTGCTCCGAGTATATAACTTTACGCTATTAAAACAGAGTAACAGTTTAAGCATATTGGCACAGGACAGGCATAAATAGTTGTATGAAGTAACTCTCTGTTGTGGTTACCTCAAACTTTAACCAAGGTCAGACCACAATTTCCGTCAAGATTATTATAAGCCCACATGAATGCCTCTACATCAATAAAATATTACAATCCTCAGTTACTAGGTCTAAATATTTGGCTTTGCTCCTTGTGCCTCAAACTCCAGGCATACTCCACTCGCAGCAGGACTTCTGGGTCTGTAATGGGCTGCCAGCACCACGAAGCATCTCTGGCTATTGCTTCCCCGCAATAAACCACCCCTGCCCAACTCTACAACATCCTCTGCTGTACCTGTGCCTTACAGAACGCTTAATCTTTTTAATTGAGAACTGTAGTTCTAGAAAAGCAGCAACTTAGAGATTATTTGCCACTTTGATAAGCACTTAGTGCTCAAAAGCTACTGTAATTACTAGTTAACTGTTTCATCAGATACCTATTAAAGATTTGAAAAGCACAGGTAGGAAGAAAACATCCTGTCTTACAATAAAGCTCCATAACCAGCATTTCTGGTTTAGCATGTCCCAGGCAAGGATACTGTGATCCTTTCAGATCCTTGCAGAAAGCAGCTAGTCAGCTCTTGACTTCCATCCCCCAGTAAGGTTAATTTTCAAGTTTTTCTCGTATCCTGGGGATTCACAAACCCCAGATTTCCCAGTCTGATTTCCATCTGGCATTAGCAACACTCTGGATAGTTAAAAGACTCGCACATAGCTACATAAAATAATTCAAATAGCATGCCTTCTGAGTTTGTGCTGTGTTTTTAAAAAATATCAAACTCAGTTTAAGTTCTTTCGTGACAGAAGAAGTTTAGGATTTACAATATATTACATCCAAAGGGAGAAGGAGTATTTCTGACCACCATAACCCATCTTTAGGACTACAAAAGTCTTTTCAAAAGGGGAAAGTCCCAGTGCTGCTCAGCACTGGGCCACCCAGTGACCTATATACAGCGGCACTGGAGTTCAGCTTCCACTCCATAATTAAACAAGCTGCACTTGCCTCACTCAGCTGTCCTAGAATGCAGTGCCAATCAACCCAGAGAGTGCATTTTGGTTCAGGAGGCACACAGCCTCCCCTGCCCCCATCAGAGCTGCTAAGCAATACACCTGAGAAGAAAGCACTACCACACACTTAAAAACATGCCATATCCACTACTGCACACAACCATCACGTATCCCTCCCCTCATGCCTAAAGGCCCTTGTACCCCACCATCCCTAAGCACCAATGCAGGGCTTTGCAGCAAACACCACCCCCCCGGATGAGACAAGGAAGGGCACCTTTGTGGGGGGACCCATTGATGCTCTCGGAGCTAGACTGCATGTCCACGGTGGCTCTCCTGAGGCTGCTAAAATAAGCCCTGGACCTGGAGAAGCTGCTGCGGGGCGACCGCCCGTGGGGGCTGCCGAAGAGGGCGGAGGTGCCGTCCTTGCGGGCGAAGATGCCGCTGAAGAAGCGGAGCAAACGGTGCTCGTGGTTGGCGGCGGCGGGGCCCTCCCGGCCCAGCCGCTCGGAGAGCCGCTGCAGGTCGCTGTTATCCAGAGTCCGGTTCTTGCTCTTGCTCCGCTCCCAGCGCTCCAGCTGGGAGAGCGGGTCCGCCTGGCTCAGCACCTCGCCCACGTCCAGCGTGTTGCGCTTTTCGGGGGGAACGGCGGGGACCAGGGCGGCGGCGGCGGGCGGCGAGCCCCGCGGCCCGGCCCCCTGGCTCGGCGGCGGCCCGGGGAGGCAGCCGGAGCTGCTGTGCCGCCGCACCCGGCTCAGCGCCCGCATCCGCGGCAGCTCCCCGCCGCCGCCGCTCCAGTGCCTGAAGCTGAAGCTCCGCCGCAGCAGGCCCGGCTGCCGCCAGGGGCTCTGTCCCCGCTCCCCCGCCGCCGGCGGGGCCTCGCCCGAGCTGCCTGAGGGCGGGCCGCGGGCCCCCGGCCCCCCGTCCTCGTCCTCCTCCTCCTCGGGGGAGGCTGCGCCTTCGGCCCCGCCACAGGTGGCCGCCGGCTCCCCGCCGCTCCCCTCCGGGGAAGGGCTGCCCCGCGGCCCCCCGAGGGCGAGCTCGGTGGGGAAGGGCTGCCCCGCTCTCCGCGGCACCTTCAGGCGGCCCAGCTCCAGCTGCCCGGTGCTGAGGGTCCTGAAGTTGCGGAAGCCGCAGGGGCTGGGGACTCTGTCCCGCTCCTCGCCTTCTTCCTCGCCCTCCTCCTCCTCCACTAGCAGCAGCCCGGCCCTGGTGAGGCTGGAGGAGCCCGGCGCCCGGCTCCCCCCGCGCCGCCCGTGGCGGGGTAGCTCCGGCGCGGGATGGCCGCTCTCCGGCCCCAGCAGCTCCTTCTTCACCATGGTCACGGAGATGCGGTAGACGGTTTTCCTCTGGGGGGTCCCCCGCTGCATCCTCTCCGGCGAGGAGGCGGCGGCGGCCGGCGGCTCGCTGCTGTCCAGAAGATACATGTCTGTCCCCGCGGCTCTCCTCCTCCCTTCAGGCAGCAGCATCCAGCCCGGGCATCGCAGGGTGCCCGCCGCCGGAGACGGAGGTGCCGGAGAGACGTGGGTTGCCGGAACCGCGAATCGCAACGCAGAACCACAAACCGCTGCGACCCAGTAACAAAAAAAAAAAAATTTCAGAAAAAAAAAAAGCCTCCCGTCTCACACGCCGGGGCTCGGGGAGTCGCACACCCCGGCTGCGGCGGGGTTAGGCGGCCCCCGCTTCAGCGGCGGCAGCTCCGCTCCGGCATCGCTCCCCGCCGGCGGACGGCGTCCATGGAAGCGCCATCCAGCCCTGCCGGCCCCTGTCGAAGAGACACCCAGGGACGAGTTAAATCCATGCAGCAACCGCATGCATCCTCCTGCGGATCCCAAAATGCATTGCTGGGGAGAAGCACGGTCCGGTATTCAAGGGATTAGAGCAGCAGCAGCCTTCAATTTCATTGTTTACAGCAAGGCTGCACGTTTGCGGATCCTGCGTCCTTTTTTTTTTTTTTTTTTTTTTTTTTTTTTTTCCCCCTCCGCAGGGTAAATCCGATTAATGTCCGTCCTCAGGATGGAGGAGAGGCGGGCAGCGTCAGCCCGCTGCCCCGGCTGGGCTGGAACGGAGGACGAGGGGGGGGGGGGCGTTTAGAAACGAAAACGCCGCCGTTCCCAACCGCAGCGGGTGCAGGAGCGCCCGGCCCCGAGGCGCACGCCCCTGGGCGGGCAGCGCGGCGCGGCGCGGCGCAGCGCCGGGGAGGGCGGGCGGGCAGCGCTCGGCCGCGGCAGCCGGGGCTCTCCCAAGCGCCGGACTGGAATCCCGGCCCGCCGAGGAGCGGGAGGAAAGGATTGAGGCACGGTGCACAGGCTGCAGAAGGCGTTGGAAGTCACCGGATTCAGCTGGGGGTAGAGGGGAAGAGCGGACTCCCACGCACCGCTTGTGTTCCCTCTTCCAAAATCTACCCTCTGAAGGGGAGCGAGGTAGCTACAGCCTCGTGCTTCCCGGTATTTATCCAGCCCCATGCAAGGGCAAGGTGTGCACTGCCCATGAACTCGGCCCCACCTGAGCTCAGGCTGCTGCGCATCCCAAGGTCTTGGATGCAGGGGGGATCGAGGGCAACACCGTCTTAACAAAGAGTCAAAATTACCCAAAACTGATTTATTTTTCATCTACGACAACTGTGATTGTCCTTAATAAATGTCTGTTAACGCTTTGCACAATTAAAAAGCTGCATTACTATATGGTTAGTCATGCAAAAAACTGACCTACCACAACCATTGGTTCCAACAGAACCCGGCTCTCCTACAGAGCTGGAAGACAGCGCAATATGCACTCCTTTCACACCCAGCTTGCCAATTCTCAAGCAGTCCAGATCAGGGATACTGAAGAAATCAACAAGCAACAGATGCCTGCATTAAAAGAAGCCATTAGTAAGCCATGATGACAGACACCAGAAATTAAACAATATTGGGAGTAAGGTTTCTAGGTCCCACGCATAATATGCTTTTAAAAGCCAAGCTGCAAAATCTACCTTTAACTGCCTTGTACATCCCTTCCAAGTCTACAGTCAAACACCTTTTACCAATGCCAGTAAGGTCCAAAACAAGTAAACATGTAAAAATGAAGGAAAGTGAAAACATAACTCAAACAGAAGAGAACCCCAAAGCTGGCAATGCAATTCACTCCCAGGACGGCTTCAAAAATCAGACAGAAGAGAGCAGAGAAGACAAAAGCTTCTCCTTCAGTGCTCCCCAGACAAGTACCACAGTTCCAGACCACGAGACACAGGTGGCATGAGCTGGGCAGGACATGTCTTCGGCAGCATTTCCAGGTGGCAGGTTGTATACTCACTCCAGATGCACCCAAGAAGAAAGGATGCTCTGGGTTACAGCTACTATACTACGTGAGTTTCTTGATGACACTGGGATCCTTCAACACATGCTGCAGATTGATTACCAACTGGAACGCAGTGCATTGCTGATTTAACTCACTTCTCCAAATATGTCAGATGTGGCTGTCTTTAACAGTGAATAATTAACATTTATTATTCATCACAGACTAGATTTGTACACGTATCTTCAGCAGACACCTGATCAAGACCAGCCATAGAGAAAAAGTCTTCAGAACAACCAACATGAGCTCACACTTGACCAGCCTGAAAACAGTTTCCACTTCCTTCTAAATGCTTGTTCACTACAATAGAACAACAGCAGATTTTTCCATAGGCCATTTCCAGTATTTATTGGGGGGGGGGGGGGGGGGGGGAACCTGTTACAAAAAATAGGTCTATTGAGAAATATAGGAATAATAATAAATAAAAGATACACACTTTACTAAATGCCAAATACTTCAAACTACTAGGCTGAAGCCGGTACAACACAGTGTAGTGCTCTGACACACCTACGACTTGCCGATCGCATCCTCCAGCGAAATCCGGCCCGCACTTTCCAGCGCGCCGCTCCAGGAAAGGAGGCTTCTTACCCGGAGTGGAATCAACCATTTTTCATCCTCCCGGGATGACAGACCCCTTCAGAGGAACCACTTTTAAGCGCAGACTAATAGCGGCACATTCCTTCAACCCTCTCCGGAGCATCCCTCCCCGGCGGCGGGCGGGGCCCACCGCACCGACCCCGCACCTCTCCCCGCCGGGCCGGGCCGGGCCGCTTGCCCCTGACCGGGGCCGGTCCCCGGAGGCTGTGCCGCGGTCCCTGTGCTACAGTCACACCGGTGGTGCAGGTGTTTAACATCGATCACCGGGCTCGAGATGCTGCAACGACTCTTCTACAGGTAGTAACATATACTCGGTGGTCGCTCTGCTTGCTCGAGCCAACTACTCGCCACAACTTACCACCCTGCGACTTCCTGTAACGCAACCGACTTTGCCAGCAGTCCAAAGACCATCATCTGCAGGTCCTGTCATCTCTCTCCATTCACCACTGGACAGAGAAACTACACCAGCTTTAAGAAATCTGCCATTAGTGGGCCGTACAATATTGGGTTATCTCAGAGCAGGGACATAATTCACAGAATAAGGGAGTTCATGTTTAATATTCTGCAAGAGCTCCAAAATTACCATGGAGGCCTGTGCAAAACCTTAACTCGAGGGATTCTGCCTGTAGTCCACGCGCAGCATGGCTTCCCTGCGCCCACCCTAATCGGGCTGAGATCCAAGCAGCTTGAGCAGCAACAGCGCATTCCCTCCTGCCCGACTGCTCCTCCGGTAGTGCAATTAGCACAGATCCGGTCCCAGAACAGGAGAAGTCCCTCAGGCCCTGGGACAAGAGCAGCCAGAAGCCACGGCAGCCAACCCAAACAAGTCATCTGGCTTAAAGCCTGCGCCGTGTGTCCTGAAGGGCCCTCGGCAGCAGCTCCCGGTTACCTCGTATTCTGCAGGCAGCTGGAAGCACAGAGCATGACGCGCACGCACAATAAATACAGGGCTTCTTTGAAAGGCCTCAGGTCCACTGACAGTCTGATGACACAAGAGTCTATACCCTTCATTTATCCCACCTAACTCAAAAACTGCAAATTGCTATACTACCTTCTGCCAAGTACATGAAATACCTCCAAAGTATTTTGCTTGACAAAGTCTTACTGCCCCTCCAAAATATTCACACTGAAAAGCAGTACCATGTAAATCCTCCATTCAATGTAGCAATTAAAGGGTCATATTTGCCACTTCCCATCCTACTGCCGAGGTCAAGCCTATCTACACTACTTTGAAGACCTTCATCAGCAACAAAATCAAATGCCAGTGCATCTCTAGAGGCAACATAAAGCCCTTTGAACATGTGGAATACAGTATTTTGATTTTTCACACAGGAAGCTCATCCCACAACATTGCCAGCAAACTAGCAAAATCCAGCCTGATGGCTTAGAATGCATAACCACGTTCCACACAAGAGACGTACTCTACTATCATTCAGAGTCTCACAATTTTCAGCAACAAGCCCCAATCATTTATTTTAATCCACACGGTGAATCACAGGTAACATGGATGTCTCAAATACATTTTTAAAATGCTTTAAGCAATCTTCACGTGGACTTCCGCCTTGCACAATCTGCTTTACTATAAAACCGCAGTGCTGCAGTACCCACTGCATCTGTAGTGAGACACTGTGCACCACTAAAAGGAAGCGCAAATTAAATACTCCAGATTAAAAGGAAAAAAAAGTAGATTAAAAGTAAGGTCATCAGAAAAAGTGCAGAGCAAGCCCTGTGAATACAGCATTCATTGCTTCCCAATCTGAATGATATTCTTGAGTTTCCCATCATTGCTGACCGGGTCACCAGCAGACAGCACTGACCGCTGAACATGAACAACCGCAGAGCTGACCATTCTGGGAGGAGAAGCATTATTATTCTCCAACAACGGTAAAGCAAGTTCACTGTAAGCAACTAAAGTTACTAGTACTGACTTTATAAAGCAAGGAATTCTTAAACCATTAAAAGTGATGTAAAATAGGCTTTGCGTTTTCTCTTTTTCCCAAGAACTCTTTGCAAAAAGACTTTTGAATAATTCTTTATAATTCCTTGTTCTTAATTCCTTATAAGGATTTAACAGCCCACCAGCAGATTCAATGCAATCACCATTCAAACATAAAAGCCCAGACAAGGAGAAACATATGCCTCATGTACATCGGTAGCATCTGAGCATTAAAATTTCAATCCTGAGACAGCCTTAACAGGTTAGCCTGTTTTGCTGAAACCTTTAGGGGTGCAAAGTTCTTGTGATGCTGCTTGTTTATATGCCTATGTTTTGCTTTTTAATGGACATCTTCTAGTCATTCAAATCTTCACTGCCCTCATTGTCATTTTTTTAAGAAAATCAGATCTACATTTTACTTTTTCGCACACCGCAGGTTAAACTCTAGACACACAGTATCATTCCAAGTAGTTGTTCCTTTAACAAATTGATTGTGGAAGACAAAATTAGGTCACCTGAACAATTCTTACAGTAATTGAGACGTGATTTCACTTTTCTAGAGATACAGTGCTCCATCCGCTGTTTGTCATTACAGATCAGCATTCAAGGAGGAAACAAGAGAAGACATCTGGACGAGAACAACATTGTGCTGGAGGGTACCAGCAATACAGAGACCAAACTCAAGGTCTCTCTCAAGCCACAGGGTTTGCATTAAGCCACTGATCTGTGTTCTTCTGTAACTATGCACTTGTCCATTAAAACAGGCCTGAATTAACTGCAGGCAATTCTTTACTAAGACTAAGTACAGAGTACATCTCTCAACAATACAGAGAAGAGGAGCTACCAGCAAGAAGTCAGCATTTGCTATCAATAACGATCTTATTGTCAACACAATGAAATCACATTCCTGTCCTAAAAACACTCAATGCTGAGCAGGAAAGGGAATAAAGGTGATGGGATGTGTACTAAAAACGCAATTCAATCATTTGTCTTTCTCTCACCAGGACAGAAAGAAAATGTTTGCACGTCTGTATTTAAGAGAAAACAAGGTTGGCAGCAAGTCCCTTCAAAGCCCGTAACACTTAAAATATGCCTCCCATCCATTGCAGAGATCTCCGAGGGGAGTCACAGGATACCAGGCATCCGCTTCACCTGGTTAACTGCTTCACCTGGTTAACCGCTTCGACAAAGCCAATACAGAATGAACATGCAGCGTTACAGCAGCTCTTAAATACATCTAAGAAGCACACATCCTGGAAAGCTACAGCTTCTCAGGCAAAGGTCTTGGCATCTAAACAGAAATCCTACCAACTGCATCAGCGGCTCCTCAGGAAAACTCAGGGTGCTTTCAAACTTCAAAAGGTTGGCATCGCTGCTCCAGGAAGGTGATGTGTCTTATTGCCAGCGCTATTATGCCATATGGGATAATACAGTTTACAATACTTTTCCTTTTAATTTCTAAGTGCGGATTTTAGTACTTCCTTTCACATAGATGATATCTATTATGTACTTCATAGCCTAAAAGGCTGATGCTTCATGAGAATATATTATTTTATAATATAAATACAATAATGAAATAGCTTTGACTCATACCCATTCATTAAAGATGAGTGAAGGGGAAATGGGAAAAAACAAAGAGTTAAATCGATTATGACTTTTTTTACCATGATACATGCTAAAGATAGTTTGAAAAAAATTCTCTTATCAGACAGCTTCAAGCAAATTCCAAACTGCATGCAATTTCTGAGCCCAAGTGTGGCAGATTTCATCACTGCAATTTACTTGAAAGAACAGAACAAAACCCATTTTTTTAAAGGGGAAAAGCACAAAGTCTTCAGTTTTTCTGCATGACTATGATTATCCTTCTGATTTCTGCCCTCAAGCTGCTGGAACCATTACAATTAATGTATTTTGCCTATCCATCTGCTTCTCTTCAGCTTAAAAACAAAACAAAACACCTGACTGCAGATGGATTTCTACTGAATAAAATGGGATAGTCCTAAGTTATCTTCTCACTAAACGAACAGGCATCCAGAGAATTAAGTCCGCAAGATTCATCTACCCATTTTAAGTAAAGGGGTTTTTTAGATCACATCATCTGACAGAAGAGTTGCAGCCTTCTGCTGCTATAGAACTTAACTGAAGCAGCACAGCAGGCAAAAATAAAATAAACCATAGAAACTACATTTTTTCCTTCATTAATACTTTAACCGAAGACACTAAAAGCATGCAGTACCCCTGTCCTGATAGCTACACAGCGAATCTTTGCAGTGGTAAATCTGCCCAGTGAAGGTGGCACAATTAACTTGGTTTATAATTCTGTCACTCCCCCAAGGCCTTTGGTATGGAATGGCCAGTATTAAAGCTGTCCCCATTTCATGCTCTGCTGTATCACAGCATTCCAGTGCATGGATAGTAAAAGTTCACATAGACTTGTCAGCAGACTCCAGTAAAAGGCTGTAGATGAACCAGACTACTGTAAAAACAAACCAAATCACTCTAGTACTTCATATGCAAACATTAAAAGTTAAAACTCGGGCAGCAGGCAGTAATGCTATAGACCATCATCCTGAGGCCCTCATCAGAGCTGCTAAAAGTTCTCCCTGCCCCTGCACTGTTAATATTGAGTTATCTGCAGTTTCATCTGCTCCTCTGGGGAAGGAACAAGAGTTACCACTCTTTGCAGCCCTGCAGTCAATTTGCCAGATGATCCCAAAACTCAGCTTCCACTTTAATCCAAGCTGCCGACGTGTATCATCTACCCATCAGGATAACTTCAGAAACATGAATTCTGTAACTTTAATTTGCTTCTAAGTAGGCTGCCAATATAACCTATATGATACCTGCTTGCTGTTCTTTTCATCTCCTACGACAGAACTCCTCAGACACTGAAAAGTAGCAGCAAGGCACTCTGGCCATCTGATAGATATTCAGAAAAGGATCAGCTGGTACACCCCGAAAGGACTGCTCCTGTCACCTGGCTGCCCTTCAGCTACTGGTAGGCAAAGCTTCCAAGAATAAACTAGAAGATAACTCATCTTTCTACACACCCAGTGTTCCCTTAGGGGGCTGTTAACAATAATCGAAGTTCATATACAATGTCACTTCTAAATACACAGCTAATAAATATAAAAGCCATGTTCATCTGAATAAGAAACAGTACAAGTTTCAAAAAATCCTTACCTCATTTTGGATATTATTCCTTTTTTCCTAAAAGGTAAGTGCTTTTTAACTCAGACTACTATACATTTCCTTTAATCCCCCTCTCGTGCACAGTAAAATATTCTGACAGGCAGCATCAATACACAGTTCCAGTCCCTCAAACTCAGGATTGCAACTTTTGCTTATTACATATGGTGTTCCAGTATCTCATGAAGCAGGAAGATTTCCAGATGCCTGCTAGCTATCCAGTGTTACTCATTTTTAAGCAGGCTGCTTTTCACCTCACATCATTTACATACTTGAAGAGACTGCACTGCGGTGAGGAAAAAAACATATCGGAACTCAAGAAACTACTTTTGGCTAAACTTTTATATCACAAATAATAGAAGCATGTGAATTTTGTCATTAATGACAATCTAGTTGAGTACTTAAAGTCACATTACTATCTGCATGAAGCCTAGGCAGACTTCTTCAGTGCCATGAATTGAGAAGGCTTAAGTTTCTATGAAAATGTACTACTCTAAAAGCATGAACTTTAAACCATGTCTGTAAGGAAGAGGCATATGCTGTGACACTTGTTACTGACACAGCTATCTATTAACTGAGCAGCGTAAGAGCGAGTGGCTACACTTTTGACTAGTGACAAAAACGTTAACATTTTAATCAGGTATGCAACATTTCTCTGCAAAATTAAGCATCATAACATGTAGCATGTATTTGACTCCTGATTTTTTAACTGTAGGTGAGAAAATGAAGAAAGCAAGAAAGCAAAGAACAGGAATATAATGGGGAGTATAGTCTGGTCTCATCTATAGATAGAGAACAGATAAACTCTCAGCTATGGTGTTCGTACTACAGGTATCGTTCTGGATACAGCTATTCCATATTCTCAAACTGAATGTATCTGAGGGAAGAGAGGCTTGTGGTGCACTTATAACTTTACACTCCCTTTTACAGCTTCAGAGAGAGAGTGCTGTTCTTCACTCAAACATAAGCCTACTCCAGAACTATATATATATGTATATATATGTATCTCTCTACAGTTATATATACCATATATATTCTGTATGTTGTATGTATGTATGTATCAAGTGCATCTGCATGCTAAGCCTATGACTTCTGGAATTATACAAGCATGCCTTCTGATTCAGTACAAAAGCAGATGGGTGGAAACTGCTCAGAGCTCTAACCCTTCCAGTTACTGTATTCAATAAGCCACCCATGTATTACAGAAGACTTGCATTAAAGTCTGCTTAATGCCATTCTGTAACTAAAAAAATCATGACATCTGTAAAAGTTTTAACATTTGCTGAACCTTTTTAAAGCTTCCGTTCTCCAAAATGTAGTACAGTAGTAAACATAAGGTAATGTGAAATCAGCTTGAGTAGTAGTGTTTTCAGGCCACCCTGGAGCTAAGAAGCCAAAAAGGTCTAGCAAATACAAAGATCACGGTTTTGGGTAGGTACTTTTTGGAAAACTACATACTGACCCAAGGGGCACTGAAGTACATAAAACAGGGTGGTAAAGGAACTATGCAAATCAGCAAGCCTAAACAGGTTCAATTCATATGCAGCTTGCTAAAGTCTTTATTTACCCAGCAGCTACATCTGCACACCTACCTTTAGCTCTACAGCTCTGCCACTTTAGCAGCTCTAGCCTGGTTCTGCCCTTTATAAATTATATTGAACAAGCCTTTCTCTTGTCCACCACAGTCCCCTTTTCTTTGGCTTCAGCAAGTTACACAATGTAGTACGAATATTAGTGTCAAGTACAGGATTACTTACACTTCTGTCTGTAGCACGTGTATCTCAGTGTGCTCCATGCACAGCCACCAAAGAGAATGAACTACTGCCGTGCATTTGGAAGAAGGGAAGAGAAGGGAAGGCTAGAATTAAACCAGAAAATAATTCTTAAGAAATCCACACAGCACTGGATAATAGCTGCTTGTATGTACAAGCTAGCTAATAATAGGCCTGAGAGTCTGTCAGAGTTGACTTGTCAAAAATAATGCAGGACACAGGAAGTTTAAAGCTGGAGGAAAAAAAACAAACAAACAAAACAAACAAACAAATAAAAACCCCACCTCTGGCTAGCTTTGGCTGGTACAGGTCCATCTGCCTGGCATCCTAGGAGAGCACAGGCACACCATGACCACGCTCTTCCTGGCCCCACTCTATCAAGGGGCTGCTGCCGGGCAGGGAGCTGACGGTGCTTACTACTGCATCAACAGCAGCAGTCGTCAGCAGCAAGCTTTTTGCCACCTTCTCAGCATATACAGTACTCAGGCCTCTATCTCAGTGTGCATCGGGTGTGAGAACACACTCCACTGCTCTCCTGTGTCAGTCTTCTCAACAGTGCAGCAAGGTTAGAGGTGAGAAACAAATCAAGTTACAAGCATCTGCATGAGCTGCAATAATCTCCTCCGACATGACAGACCACATAACATGTACCACCAAGACACAGATTTTTCCCTAACTCTTTAAGAGGCTGTGGGACTGATTCTGCACACCTTTTTAGGCATTTAAATATCACAATAGAGTGGAAAATTTTCAAGTCGTTATTAACCAAAGGTGCAACAATGTGAGATAGCACTCAAGGAAGCTGAAAGGGCTTGACTGTTTCCTTCCAGATCTGCAGGACTGTTAAGCAGGTGATGGGTGGCAGAAGGCAGAGATCTGAAACACAAGGTTACATCAGCTGGAGAATGGTATTAAATACCAGCGCTCCAGCACCTTCACAGATTTCTGTATGTTCAGTCTGTCTACAAGTAGTACACAAAGGTACTACTTCAACAGAAGATTAAAACCTGAAGAACAGTATTTTCCATTGATGAAAGACATTTCTTACAGTAACTTTAAAAATATATCTGTCTCAATGCAGTCAGACAGTACACAAATTCTCCCTTACAGATACACCATTTCACATACTATTTTTTACATAGTGTTGCTGGGAAGAAGCATAACGACACATGACCTGGCTATTATCTGAAGACCTACCAAATAGTTTTAGTGTAGAAGACTCATCTTTCACCACTTTAGAAGATCTGCCTGAAACAGAAGCACTTAAGTCAGAGACCATCAGGAAATGCAGCTCTATCTATGCATTTTGATTAGACTAGTTCTGAAAGGATAAGCTAATTCCTGAAGCCAGCCCTTTCACCATACACAAGACTATAAAAACGTCCCATTTCCTCCCTGTCCTCCACTTCTGCTCTTGCCCTCCCCCATTATTTAAATGGTTTCCATGTCATTTCATTAACAGGATAAAAAAATTAACATAATTTTCTAACACGCAAAAAAAAGGGGGGGAAGGGGTTGGAAAATTCACTTCCTTGCTTTTGCTGTTTTAGCTCCAAAGCTAAGCAAGCCCAGCTGCTCAGGAAATACCATTGTAATGAACACATTATTGAACATGGAAGAATCAATCGAGATTTCTGTCAAAAATTTCACATGCTACAAACAGGCCAGCAATGAAATGGCTCTTATGAAATACCTCTCAGCCATGTTTAACAACTTCATCTTTCAAAATTCAGGCACGTGATAAAAATTACTTTAAAAAAAAAGTCACACATAAAAGAACTGAATTAGGGTAATTTCAATAGGAAGCCAGGAGCTACTCTTCATTACTAACACCTGACATAAGACTACTATTTTCTAGGTATTGCATTTACTCCAGACCAAATGAGGACAAAAAAGTTGTAGCTAAAAATTACTTCCTTTCAAATAGCAAAGCCTATTCATTTTGTGACCGGTTTTATCTTGGATTCTTTTTACTAACACATTTGTTGACAAGACACAAAAGGCATTAACTATTTTAAAGGGCAACTTCAGCCTATTTTGTTATAAATACTTTAATACTATGGAGGTTTCTCTTATTCAGCTGACAGTGATGAACAATTTCATGATGCCAAAGTTCCTACAGCTGCTAGGGGCTCTCCACTATAGCTATGATGAAGAAATTTCCCAGAACACCTATGCTTTTTATCTGGAAATTTTTTAATTCAATGTGACAAATACTTCCATCAGTCTTAAGAAGAGAAAGCTAAGGGTAGATATAACATCTACAGCTATCTAATGGCAAGATAGAAGACAGAACAGGACTTTCTTGGAGGTGCACACCGAAAGTACAAGGCACAGAAAGCAGCACAGCTGGCAGCAACTGAAATACCAGTTAGACACTGGGAGAAAAAAAACCAAAACAAACACCAAAATAACACCACACTTCACCATCATAGTAGCCGTAGATCAGAACAGATTGCTAAGACAAGTTGTGAAGCTTCTATGCTCCAAGGTGGCCCTGCTTTTCATGGGGGCTAGACCAAGGAACTCCAGAGGACCCTTCCAACTGCTCCCATTCTGTGACTAAAATACCAGGTTTCACATGTCCCGATGCAACAGATTGGCTTGCTTATGGTTTCGCTTGTGATTTTCATAATGCTGTGCCACCTCGAGGTAAACATCCCTAGCAAGTCTGTTCTTCCTTGCATGAGCAGATGGAACGTAACTGCCTATTCAGCTCCTTTTCCAAGCAAATCATTGGGATTCTTACTAATTTCCCAAAAGAGCCTTTTGGTGGCCTTCAAAATCCTACAGTTCAGATCTTGCAACACAAAGGAGGATACTGTGAAACTGAAGTTGTTCTTGCAAATTATATATTCCTCCATTACTAAGCTGAAATAACAACATTTTGTTGTTTGGGTTTTTTTCTCTCAACTGTCTTGACCATATTGCATTATCATCTCATGGAATTTAGTTCTAAGGGCATTCCATTTGACAGTATCTGAAGTTTTTAATTCATTTAGTATCTGCTATCTTGTGTGTTGAGTTACTCAATTGTTCCTAGCAAAGGTGCCACCTCCTTCAAAAACTATATACATCCACATGAGAAAGAAAAACTAGTGCAACATGAAAAATTAACAACCAGCGCATGGGGTACAATATACTGAAAAGTACCCTCAAGCACCTACCCTTTTCTCTCCTCACTGCAGCATCAAAAAGTTCTGCATGAGAACAAAAGAATACCAAAGAGCCTTTTCTGCCCTCTATTCCTCCACTGATCCCCAAAACGTTTTGCTTATACGGTTTTCCAAAAGCTATCATGCTAACTTCACATTGATAGCATCATAGCCAGCCCTTAAACTGCACTACACACTGACATCTCCTCCAGTTGCTCATGAGATGTTAAAACTCACCTGAATTCACAGAAACACCTGAGTTAGCAGTCAGTGATTTTTTTCTTTCATGGAATATGCGTGTTTAAAAGCACATACCTGTTTTCTAATCACAGAAGCTTGATGAACCAACAGGTGCTTTAAGAACAGCTTATATTCTAAGATACTTGAATCCCTTAAAATACAATAAAAGCAAAGTCTCTACATGGACCATAGAAAGGCCTCATAAGAAGGAGAGTATCTGACAAACCTGGACAAGGAAGTCAAATAATCCTGTCAACACAGGCATTGCTTAATTACTCCACAGCTTGAGAAGCTGAAAAAACACTTTTTCCATTATTAGTGCTTTGATGTTTAGGAATCAAATATGAATTTTAAGTGAGATCCAGAATACTACAATAACGGGAGAAACACTGCTGAAACACTGGCACACATACATCAATCCACAGAAAAATCTTACATACTGAATTGCTGTCATGTCAGAAAGCCACCCTGGGCTATGACAAGCACACATGCCAATAAGAGATAACAAATGCCAATTAAGCAAAATAATCTTCAACAGTTGTTATGACCAGGTAGGGTATGACAACTCAGAAGTTATTTTTTCTTAAAGAAGGGTAACACAGAAGCATTACTGAGAGAAATTCTCTTCTACACTTTCACTCAAATGGAGAGACCGTGTCTAATACAGTGCAATGGAGAGCATCTTCACCTTCCCCCACAATTGCTTGTTTTATCAATGGTCCCACAAGGAAAGCCTAGTAGATGCAGACAGCTCTGCATTATCACCTTTAGATATTTCAGCACAAACTTCATCAACTAAGCGTTTTCAGACTTTTATTCAGGACAACAGATCTCAGGGGGTTTTGTTGCCAAATAATTTATCTAATATACTTGACTATATCAAGGATAGCTCAAGCTACACTTTTGCTACGTTCTGCTCTAACAGTTTTGTTACAGTAAGTACACAGAGAAACAAAGCCATTCCACCACATAATTCTTTTGATGCAAACATGAATTTTCAAATTCATCCAGCAAGGTCAAGCATTCAGAAGAGTTCAAGTTGTGCAGCACATTCCTCATCAGGTCAAGGAGAACACACCCCGGCTCCTGGTTTTCAATTTCTGCACGAACACAGCATGCCACAGGCTTGAAAGTTAGTTTTCTCACCTTGATTTACACCTCCATTCCAACACCAGTCACCCCAGCTTATTCCAGCATCACGTTAAGTCTTGGTAATAAAACTGCTAATTTTAGCTGCTTTTGCTATTTTTCTGAACTGACTTCTCCACAGAAGAAATCATTACTTTTAACACCATTTTTTCAAGTTAGAAATACTTAACTCATCACTATTTTTCTGAAAAGTAAATGCGATTTATAGGATTCCTAAATTTTGCCACATAAACTGGAATACACCCGGAATGGTTCTCACACTGCCGCCTGTAACTTGACACAGACAAGACAGAGGTAAAGCTGATGACACAAACCCTTTGGTGAAAAAACAGTGCCATATCCACACTCTGTCTTGTTGTCTTTGAACTATGATCTTCAGGCTTACTACCTTTGTCACAATTGTCATCTGTAATAGCCAGGCAGCATTTGCCCTAAATGAATCTTCTAAAGGTACAAGGACACTAGCTTAAACAAGGAAACAACTTGTACTAAGACAGCTTCTAGCTATCAAAGACATAATCAAAAAGCAGGTGAAGCTCATTTTAACCAAGAATTTATTTTGCAGACTGCAAGAGCATTTCAATCTTCAGTGTATTATCTTTGTCCTTACTCTGAAAACTTTGTAGAAGTTTCATGTATGGATCTAGCCAACACAGTTAAGATCAGTTGGGCACAACTCGAAATGAAGGGCCACCTTTACACAGGTACTTGCCCTTCCTATACCTGTCACTGATCAGATATGATGACCCTTTTTCCTTTATCCCTGAATGCGCAGCCAGGAAAGGTACAACTCAATCTGAAAAAAAGAGGAAAAATTACGGCAAATGCTCCAGAAACATAGGTATGTTCATTCTGATTTAGTAAGCACGTACCTATTGAATGATGCCTCAACTCCCAATGAATGCCATTCTGTCTTACCTGATGGTTGCCATAGCATTTTTGCCAAGCTTGTTCCTACTTTCTAGAGGACAGAGTTGCACAGAACCAACCTTCAACCAGGAACGGAAAATCACATTTATGACTGACATCTAACAAATGCTTGGCTCTTCACTTGCCAAGTTGTATCTTACTTCCTACAATGAGATAAGAGTTTAACAGATTTACCACAGGTCCAGAAGATGCTAGTTCAGTCTCAGTGCTCTTTCAAACCTTATTAGCAATCCTCACAGGTAACCTGGGAAAATTCAGAACATTGACATCTGCCACACAATTAAGTGCAGCAAGTAAATAACAGATGCTGCAACGCAGACAACGCAAAGAAGCCACACTTTGTACTATAGCATCTACACACCTAGAAATCCAACAGGGCACATCTCAATACCTCATATTCTGAACTCTTACAGACAGCTTAACTGAAAAGAGATGCGAGGATTCAAAAGCAAGACTCGTTAAACAAATAAGGTTCACACGCAGCTGAAAGAAGGGAAATACAGCAAGAACCAGAGTTCAGTGCTTGACAGCCAGTTCAAGGAGAACCCTTTCATTATCGCTAGCATTAAAACAATTAATGCATATGCACTAGCCAAACTTCCATGTTTTGTTTTGTATTCTTTTTTAGCCACTTCAAAGTCAAGCTATTCCTAGTGTTAGCAACTTCCACATCTAACTTTGGCAACAGGAGGAAGTGCATCTTTTTTCTCCAATTCCAAAACATGCAAGTTTCATCCCATGTCAACCTAAGCTAACATTTATTAGTGATGCTAGCAAGCGTTCTGACCTCTAGTAAAAAGCTAGCCATCTAGCCAACTATGGTTTATTAGTACCTCGAAACACTGGCCCAATGTGTATTTGGGGACTGGGTCATACAAATTGTTGCATGAGGATAATGCTACCTGTGCATCATCCTTCCATTTAACTGGCATTTATATCCCAAACAGGGGTTTGAGTAAATTTCTTGAAAAGCAAAAAATTCTGGAAAACGTAAGTACTCTGCTGCTCCTGTTTTGAACTATTCTTTTAACTTGAAGTCACAGCATTTTCTAACAGTCCAGATTACTTGGCAGAAATTAACTTTTGTCTTAAAAGTCTCTCAAGTTATAACCTTGGTGTGGAACAAGCTTTCTGAACCACAGTCCCGAAGATCCTGAGAAATACAAGAAAATAAAGTGAACACAGGTTTTGAAGCTGAAGATTAAAAGGCTGCTTTTAAATTAAGATTAGTCATAACAGATGAAAGCTGAAAAGATAATGCGTTTGCCTTCTTGAGTACAGAGAATGTGATATGTCAAAAATTCATTCAAAAACCCAAGTCCTGTCCGCCTTGAAAAACAATGAATGGCTGTATTTTTTCTTCCCTTCTTATCGGGAAAGGGTTTTCAAGTATGCTCCTTCAACTTTTAGTATAGCTTTTATGTCAAAGTTAATAGTTTGCTCTTGGCATTTGTGAAACCAAATACCAACAGCTAATGACTGTAAGGAAATTCTTAATTGGATGATTTACACCCTCTTGATTCTAATGACAATTTTGCAGAAATGTTACACACTTGCTTGCACTAGGATTCCCAGTTTTTATTATAATGCAAAAATTCCCAAAGTTACACCTTACAATAACGTAACTAGATAGTCAGAAGTTTAGCAGATACACATTAAACGTTATTTTACCTGGGAATGCCACAAGACACAGTCCCAGTAAACACTGGGCATCTACTTCTGAACCAAGTATACAGCATGCTACTCTCTGTGCCTTACAGTCACTCACATACTAATCTCAGAATGCACAGCCCATCTCCATTAATAATAGTTTATGCAGTTTTATTAATATGCTTACATATTATTACATCTGTATTATAGAAAGCACTTTTAATAGTAGATACTGTAAAATGCTTTGTAAGTCATTCCATTACAAACAACTTGATACACAACTCAGCCAAGACTGCTCGTGCACTTCTTACCCAATGCATACAAACTATGGTAAGAGTCACATAAATCACCACATTGAAGGTGAATAAAACAAACTGGTACTGCTTTGCACTGGAGTCATCCGAGCGCATGCAGTCACTTAATTTAACTGAGCTGCAAGCAGTAAGTTCTTTTAATGCTTATTCAATACTTTATGATCACCTTGTCACAGGGAATTGTATGAGAATTAGACAAATATTATTAAGTCCCAGATGTGGGTTGTACACATAGCCAGAATGGGCAAGTACTGATAAAACTTCCCCATTTGCCTGCCTAAGTTTAAGCATCTGAAAAAAAGAAGTCTTCAGAAAAGGATTTCTGAGAAGAAGGAAAATAAAAAAAGAAGAAAAGAAAAAATCACCACTGTTCACTAGTTCATTGAAAAATAGATGAATCGAGTAAGCTGGTTTGAAGATATGTCAGCTTCTCATATTTGGGCGCTTTTAAGATATGTGGTATTTCAATTCACTTGTAAAGTTATGAATTGTATAATCAGAACACTCTTGAATAACTTTTAGTTAAGACCCAAAGGCCATAGCCAAGGTTATCAGGTAGAGGTATATTTAAAAGCACGTTTTACCTGTGAAAAACCCTTCTTTATTCAAACTATGAAGTGACCTGAAGTTCAGTGAATTTGGGGAATTTAACAAAGCAGCAGAAGAGACAGATCTGCTGAAGAAATACTGACTTCCAGAACACACATGGTTTGCTGAACAATTAGTATAGATAATTTTGACCTCACCAGTACAGAAATAAAAAAAGCCTTCACAAATCTGATAGCCTTTAGTCAGCCATTATCCAGGCAAGTAATTTTCACGACAGCCAAAGTACAGCAAATATATCCCAATCAAACAAAGTGAGCTTAGTCCGTTTTGTCTGCTAGCTCCTTTGTAAAGAATCATCAGATTGATGCTGGCTGTTTATCTAAGATCAACTCAAAGTTGAAAGCTGGAAAAGGATGACTTAAAGATACCTTGTCAAAGAAAGCTATATACAAAGGTGATTATTGCCTTACTTGCATCTTTTTGTCTCAGTAATACAAAGCAATACTAAACACCTGAAACATTCACTGCAAATCAGTGATCCTAGACCCTAGTCTGGACTATCTGTCCTTACAGCAACCGACATAGCCATCTTGCCGGTGACTGTAAGCACTGAAGAAACTGTGGGGTTTGCAGCTTTTCGGTTGGTTTGGGGGTTGGAGTTTGGGGTTTGGGGTTTTTTTTGTTGGTTGGGGGGTTTTTTTTGTGTGTGTGTGTTTTGTTTTTTGGGGGTTTGGTTGGTTGGTTTTTTAATATTGTGGGTAGGGAAGAAGAATTAATTCAATTCAAAACTACCTGACAGCAATGAAAAAGCATGTGTTCCTCTCTTGAAAAACCTGTCCCTTTCCATTGTTCACTGAAATTGGGAAGCTAATAGCATGAGGAATTTACTTAGGAGAGAAAGACTGCAACTGCTGTCCCACTAAACTAGCACATCAAGGAGGAAGTTGCCAGGTGAAGAGTTCCAACTGTTTTTAGGATTTTTTAGAAGTTAATTTTAGTTTCATGTATTCATCTTCAGCAGTATAGTAGTAAGAAAACTAACTGAATTATATCACTCTGTCCAAAAAGAAGTGGCGAGAATACAACAGGCGACCAACTGCACCTTGGTAAGAAGTACTTAAGCTCAAAACTCATTTACCCACGTTACAGTTTCTCTGGTAGTTTCTTCAAAAGCCTTCCTGTTCTTCACATTGTATAAGAACCCGAAGTAAACCTATCTTCGCAATTAATATCAAAAGATACTTGAACTGGCTAAAGGGTACAAACCCCATGACTGATTCATCAGAATTCAAAAAGCTACCAGTGAGGTTACCCAAACCACACAATGCATCTGCCATCTTAACATGAATTTGGTTAAAAGTAGAGGGTGGAAATCACACTCAAGGCAGCTAGTCACCTGCAATAGGTGAGGAGGTAAGGACATTTAGTATCGGGTCTAGAATGACTAGGGCCAGCCAGCTAGTTCACTTTCACATCAGCAGAATCAAAGTAACTCTGCGCAGCAAGACGGATAATCTGCTCAGCAATAGATGTAGGGACTAATCTATCAGGTAGAGGTCAATATATCAGGTGGGCAAAGACTGGCCATCAGAAATAGAGAGACAATAACAAATCAGTGGACCTTCAGCCATGGTGAAAAGCGAACTAGTATTTGGAAACATTGGGAAAACAAGCTACAGCTTCTGCAAAGCATTATACTGAATTTGGAAGGTCTCAGTTTCAAACAACCTAAACAGATGTGTGGGATTATAGTCACACGCAGAGCAGTAAGTCTTTGCTTTCACCATGTATCTGTCACCTTTTACACTTAGTTGACAGCCACAGCTTTTCCTGGAGCAACTGCGAAGAATGTACCTGACCGCTGTAGCAGAAAGGGCTGTGCAATTACCAGGCAATCTTTCTTTCCTTGCCTCCAGCTACTCTCACAGGAGATTAAGATCACATTCAAAGAAGTCAGGAAAGCAGACAGAGACAGCTACCTTAGCAATCCTTTAGTGTCAAGGCCTGCAGCTCAGACCAACTTATGCAAAAGCATTACTGACTGCTTACCTGGGCCAGCTGGACCTAATGTGGGTTTCGCTCCTCTTCAAAATCTGTTTTCATGTATATTCTTGTTTATGCATGGGAGGTAAAACAATAGGACAGAAAACCTACCTGAAGAAGCTTTCTGCTTTGCAGACTTGCAAAACACCATGGCTGCGGGGAGAGTGGAGGAGGGCTAGAGAGGGGAGAATACTTCCAGAAAGTTGCGTCAAACATGAGTACTGGTTTTTTGTCCAGCTGCAGGTCAAAAACAAGATATATTTTACACAAGTTTTAAAGCACTTGGTCTAGCCTCCTGCAGGTCAAACTAGAGCAAGGTCAAACTAGATGACCTTCTACTCTGAATTTTCTTATGACAGTATGATGTACAGGTGAAGGTTTGAAAACTGGTCAAATACAGTTTTGCTATTCTAAGTTTCATATCAAATGAAAACCCCTCAAAAAATCTAAATATTTATATTATGAAAGGAAAACTCCTATCTGCCTCCTTCTTAACATTCTGCATGGTATAACAAATAGTGTGATGGTCCACTGGAGAAAGAGAAAAAAAAAAAGTCAGCCACTCAGCAGATGCTTTCAAAGTACATGCAAACCCAGAAAGTTCGCCTCACAAAACTCGCAGTCCATATTGCCTATATACATTCTTATCTTATCCCAGCAAAGGGAATATATGACTACTTCAACGTTCACGTTATGCAGAAGCAGCGGTAATTTACTAGCATACTATCTCATTTTGCTCCCCTTGCCTCATCCCCTTCATGTTTGAAGACAAAATGCATTTCATGTTTTTCCCACTAGCTGGTCTGCAACGAAAGATTCTTAGATGCAAGCTACTCAGAATGTTCTCTCCCCTGCTTCTGGATCGTCATGTTAAATTCCAGTATATTGAACTTAAGTTCATTGCCTCTTAAGGCAAAGAGGCTGCTGCACTATGAAATACCTTCTCAACCAACTTTGTGGTTACCATACTAGTGCTTGTGAAGCATTAGCAGAAAGAAAAGGCTACCCAAGTACAAGGGGATACTCTGTTACTGAATCACTAAGGCTAAACCCAGTTCCCTTCCATCTAAAATTGATGGAGTTTATAAAAAAACAAAACAAACTAAACAAAAAACAAACAAACAAAAACCCAAACCCAAACAAAAAACCACCCTCAACTACCCTTTCCCTCAGTAAATTCGAAAATATATACATTACAATAGATGATCAAATCCTAGAGAATAAAGCAATTCAAGAGAGATTTGCACCCCTCCTAACAAGCACATACATCTGAAGAAATTTCAAGCTCAAGAAAACAAAAAAGGACTATTTGTAACATATTAATATGTCATATGAAAAAAAATCTCTTCAAAGCCATGGTGATACTGCAGCAATGCCTCCTGATGTAAGTAATCAAAAATGAATAAGCCTAAATCATATTTTATTTTGGAATATCATTTACAGAAGAGAAGAACCATGTCCAGAATAACATTCTTAACAAAAGACACTGAACCGTCTTCTTTAAATATTTTGGAAGCAAAAACAAACAACTGCTCAGTACCAGAACTAAAGAGGCTTTACATCAAACACTAGATATTACTGTGTGGAATTAGAGGTCATTCAATCATATGTTCACCATGTGAAAGGCTGCTAGGTTGAGTTCCCATTACCTCCCAGTGAGTAAAGTGCTGAGAAAGGAAGAACTTATATATACCCTTACCTCTGCAAAAGCAATACTGACTGTTTTAGCTACAGGTAACATTTCACCCTGAAACTTTTCCAATTTGCATGGAGGTACTTCTCTCTTCCTCTCGCTTCCCCCTTCCCAAAAGTCAACTTTCTCTCTAGCCTTCAAGCTTGAGACTGAAAATATCCTCATGCCTGATTTCTCTCCATTTCCCTCTTGACAACGGAACTGTTAAGCAAGCAGCTCTAAAGCAGGTTTTAACCTGTAACATGCAACATGTAACTTTTTATTTGCCTATAAAAAAATCCTAATTACTTAGCTACACAGTTTTCTGCAAAGAAAACTAGTTCCTACTGCTAGAAGATGTGGGTACTCCCATATGATGTACTAGCTTGTTTAATCACTAGGCTAATATAACTATGTAAAAGATGAATCCTACCATAAAAAGCAGTTTCAACTGAATCACACAAGATGCAATTGCAGGATATAACTCTTGCTTCCATTGGCAAAATTAGTAAACCTAATCTATGGATCACTGATACTCTTCAGGACTGTCAAGCCTGCTTGCATCTCTGCAACAAGTTATGTGACAGCTTTCCTTAACTAGTTTTTCAAGTACTTTCCAAGTAAAACACAAATTCTGATTGCGGATCACTATCGCTGCCTTTTAATTTTATTTTTTTAATTGTGAACACCATCAGCAGCTCTGAATACAAAGCAAGGTCATCAGTACTCTAGGTAAGATTAAAAATTCATGTGATATATTGTGCTCCTCTATCCAGTTCAATCATAATCATACAACAAAAATAATCTTCATACAACTATTAGCGCTTTCAAGTCATACCCCTTGTACAGCATTATTTTGTAAGTATGCCACAAGACGTTCCCATTTTAAAAAAACAGATGTGTATGAAGTTAGGATTTGCTAACAAGCCTTCCAATCACACGATCCAAAGACAACTTCTGAAAGAAACTCACACAGTTATTCCTACAAATCTAACTAGTCAGACCTAAAACTGTTGATCAAATATTACCATCAAATCCCTATCACTCAAGTTTTTACATAGCTATGTTAGCAAAAGGTCAGCTTCTTAATCCCAATTAAACTTTTGCATGCATTCTTATGTTATTCAGGGAAGGGTGCTCACACACCATGTCACATAAAAGCTAATGAACAACTGCTGTAGAAAAGTGATGGACACTTAAAATAACCAAGTAGGTATTTAGACAGGTAACTTCAGATTTTTTTTTTTTTCTTAAAGCTGGAGCTAACAATAAACTTTAAGATCATTTCAGAATATTCTGAAGTTAACAACAAGATACTCAAGATCTCAAAGTCGTGCTAAAAGTTGGCATTCCTGTCAGTCACCCCACCACTCAACATTAAGCATCAGCTGTCGGACTTAACACAGCATCCAATAATGCTTTTCTGCTGGGGGCATGCTGAGAGTTTAATATAAGTAGAATTTGCTACTCAGACCAAGTAACATGCAAATTCAACTCCTCCTACAAACACTCTGACACTGATTAAGCAGACTCTAAAAGCAGAAATCTATCTAGATTTCTTGGTTGGTTTCTGCTGTGTGTGAGATGTTTCTCCTCTTAGTGTTAAAGAGAAGTTGAGCTTTAAGTCATGCTAGCTTGCTACCCAAAATATTAAAGACACCTGCCAGAATACATCACAATCCAAATGGCTTAAGAACAAGCTGTGTACATCTTGTCCCTTCTGCTCTCCCCAGTCATACAGTCAGAGAACACTTGAGGTTGGACAGGACTTCTGAAGACCACCTACTCTAATCCACTGCTCAAAGTATGTCCAGTTAAAGGAGGTTGCTCAGGGCCACATTCTGTCAAGTTTTAAATATCTCAAAGGATGAAGATGCCACAACTTCTCCCACCAACTTGTTCCAATATTTGACCATTGTCGTGGTCATGAAGTTTCTCCTTGCACCTAATCAGAATCTCCCATTTCCCAACTTGTCTGTTGTCTTTTGTCCTATTGCTGTGCGCCTCTTGAGAAGAACATGGCTCCTTCTACTCCATATGCTCCCACAAAGTTGCAGACAGCAGTAAGACTACCCTTATTACTCTTAGAAGTATCACACTTCTTTAGAAGTACTAAATAGAGGGCAAAGATGACTTCCCTTGACCTTCTGGCTACACTCTTGCTAATAAACCCAGACTGCATTTGGCATTCTCTGCAAGGGCACACTGCTGACTCCCATTTGGCTCACTGTCCATCCCAGACCTCACCAACTTGGCTATAAGGGTATGGTAGGAGATCATGTCAAATGCCTTCCTAAACCCAGGTATACAACATACACTGTTCCACTGTTGTCCACAGAGCCAACCATGTGATCACAGAAGGCAACTGGGTGAGGCACAATTTTTCTCTTGGTAAACCTACCCTGGCTGTTGCCATTCACCTTCTTGTCCTTCATCTGCTTAGAAATGGCTTCCAGGAGAATTTGCTTCATAAGCTTCCCAGCAACTGAGGTTAGGCTGACTAGCCTATCATTCCCTGGATTCCCCTTTCACATTTTTAAGATCTTGACCCATCTGTCACCAGGAGCTCCCCCAATTGCCATGGTCTTTTAAAGATCGTAGAAAGTGGCTTTGCAATTACATGGGCCAATTCTCTGCATCCTCAGACACATCTACAGCTTCCTACCCTGGTATGGCCTTCAGATTATTATCCATTATTGATTTTTCAGGTAGGCAGTGATGAAGTTGCAACAAGAAGTCCAAGGGCAATCAAGAGAAACTTCAGGGCCTTGGGACTACTGGTTAAGGGATCAGGAGCACAAGTAGCATTCTCTGTCCTTCCAGGGAATGACAAGGAAAGAAACAGGAAGAGCCAGCAAATCAATACCTGGCTCTGAGCCTGGTGTCACCAACAGAATTTGCACGGTTTTGATCATGGGTTGGTCTACACACCACCAGGCCTGCTAGCAACACATGGGGTACGCTTGTCTCAAAGGTGAAAAAGGATCTTTGCACTGGAGTTACCAGGGTTCACTGAAAGAGCTTTAAACTAGCCAGGGAGATCCCAATTGACTGGAGGTTAGCAAATGTGATGCCCTTCTACAGGAAGGGCCAGAAGGAGGATCAGAGGAACTACAGGCCTGTCAGCCTGACCTCGGTGCCGGGGAAGGTTATGGAGCAGGTCATCCTGAGGGTCATCACACAGCATGTACAGGACAACCAGGTCATTGGGCCCAGTCAGCATGGGTTTATGAAAGGCAGGTCCTGCTTGACTAACCTGGTCCCCTCCTATGACAAGCTGACCTGCTTAGTGGATGAGGGAAAGGCTGTAGATATTGTCTACCTAGACTTTAGTAAAGCTTTTTACACAGCTTCCCACAGCATTCTCCTGGAGAAACTGGCAGCTCACAGCTTGGATGGGCATCTCTTCACTGGGTGAAAAACTGGCTGGATGGCCAGGCGCAAAGAGTTGTGGTGAATGGAGTTAAATGCAGTTGGTGGCCTGTCACAAATGGTGTTCCCCAGGGCACACCACACACTTGTATATTGGGGCCAGTTCTGTTTAATATCTTTATCAATGATCTGGGCGAGGGGATCAGCTGCACCCTCAGTACATTTGCAGATGACACCAAGTTGGGAGGGAGGGTTGATCTGCTTGAGAGTGGGAAGGCTCTACAGAGGGATCTGGACAGGCTGGATCGATGGGCCAAGGCCAACTGTATGAGGTTCAACAAGGCTCAGTGCCAGGTCCTGCACTTTGGTTACAACAACCCCATGCAACACTACAGGCTTGGGGAAGAGTGGCTGGAAAGCTGCCCAGCAGAGAAAGACCTGGGGGTGCTGGTTGACAGCTGGCTGAATATGAGCCAGCAGTGTGCCCAGGTGGCCAAGAAGGCCAACGGCATCCTGGCCTGTATCAGAAATAGTGTGGCCAGCAGAAGCAGGGAGGTGATTGTTCCCCTGTACTCGGCACTGGTGAGGCCGCACCTCGAGTATTGTGTTCAGTTTTGGGCCCCTCACTGCAGGAATGACATTGAGTTGCTGGAGCACGTCCAGAGAAGGGCAACCAAGTTGGTGAGGGCCTGGAGCACAAGACTTATGAGGAACGGCTGAGGGAACTGGGGTTGTTTAGTCTGGAGAAAAGGAGGCTGAGGGGAGACCTTATCGCTCTCTACAACTACCTGAAAGGAGGCTGTAGTGAGGTGGGTGCTGGTCTCTTCTGTCAGGTGGCTGGAGATAGGACAAGAGGAAATGGCCTCAAGTTGCGGCAGGGGAGGTTTAGATTGGATATTAGGCAAAATTTCTTCAGTGAAAGGCTTGTCAGGCATTGGAACAGGCTGCCCAGGGAGGCAGTTGAGTCACCATCCCTGGAGGTATTTAAAAAGACCTGGTCCTTAGGGACATGGTTTAGTGGGGGACTTGGCAGTGTTAGGTTAACAGTTGGACTGGATGATCATAAAGGTCTTTTCCAATCTAAATGATTCTATGATCTTTTTTGACCAGATGTAGGCTGGTGGAGCACTTTAATACTGAATTAAATTTTGCTTTTATCAAGTAAACAAGTATTCTTGGGTTTGGTCATGAAATTTCAGGAGCTGAAGCTGCTCTCAAACTGAATACATCTACATTTTAGGGAGCTTACAGAACTAGAGGCAAAATAAGAAGTGATTGATCTAAATATTTACATTCTTTTGATTGTTTAACAGATACAAAGAGTTTGTTCTTCACACAGACCTCAGAATAACCCACTCAGAGTTAATCTGATGCTCACAGCCAGCATTTTCATGCACTGAAAATGCGTATTCATGTATATGAAACCCTTAATGCATGAAGGGTTTTATGCAGGTGCTTAGAGACACCTAATGAAGTGTTCATGGCTCAAGAGCTCATGCCTTTTCCAATACATACAGTCCTAGCTTAAAATATTACTGAATATGTATATTCCTACTTTACAGCAAATTATAATCTTGTTCATCTATTGCTTTAAGTATTTATATTCACAATGGAAAGAAAAAAACTCTAGCAGTTTCGCATGTATTCATGATCTAACTGTTCAGCAAATATAATGCTAAAGGTTAATCTTGAGACAGGGAAACAGATGTTCAGTCAAAAGGAAATTTTTCTCAAGAGGAGATACCCAGGAAGTTTGTCTTTCCAATCTGCTCCAGCCCACAAAATTTCCCACCACACTTATCCAACTGGGAAAAATTATGAATCAGCCTCCAATTTAACTGTGTATGTAACAGAAATACCAACTTCGAGGACTTTAGGATGTAACATTATAAAGAACTTAACACATTAAAAAGCGTTTAAAAGATTTTAAAGCACTTGTATGAGAAACATACTTAGCACACACACACTTCTATTAACAACATAATTCTTGTTACAAGCTTCAAAATAAATTTTTATTAGTCTAAAATCTAAGCCATTGAGTTGTTCAAGCTTAAATGATAAACATAGCACTTGCCTGGCTTCTAAACAGCATAACATTTCACAGGTAAGTTAAACACCATTGGATGAGCTTGCTAATTGTGGAAAAAGACCTTCACGAAAGGAAGGGGTGGTATTTTTCTTCTTGGCTAGTTACATGTTTACAGCTAGAGTACCTGAGCAAACAAAATCAGCTAGCAGTTCCAAAGACATCTACAACTCATAGGAATCCTCTTTACACTGTTCACAGTACAGCTGAGGTTGGAAGAAACCTCTCCAGATCATCTAGACCAAACCTCCTGCTGAAGCAGGGTCACTGAGAACAGGTTGCCTAGGACTGTGTCCAGCTGGGGTTTGAATATCCCCACAGGTGGAGACTCCACAACCTCTCTGGGCAGCCTGACCCAGTATTTGACCACTCTTGCAGTCAAAAAGTGTTTTCTTCTGTACAGATGAAATTTAATGTGTTTCAGTGTGTGCCTATTGCCTCTTGTCCCATCAGTGGGCACTAATGAGAAAAGCCTCCCTTCTTCATTCCCTCCCATCAGGTAGATACATTGATATATCATGCCCAAGCCATCTCTTCTCTAGGCTGAGCAGTCCCAGTACTCTCAGTCTCTCATCATACAAAAGATGCTCCGGTCCTTTAGTCATCTTTCGGTCTCATGCTGGACTTGCTCGAGTAAATCCATACCTTACCTGTACAGTGGAGCCCAGAATTAACAGCAGTACTCCAGATGCAGCCTCACTGGTACCGGATAGAAGGAAAGGATCACTTCCCTCTGCCTCCTTCCATCTTTCTTCAGAAAAAGAATGAAATTGTGCCTTTCACTTCTTACAACCATGGCAATCATTAGGAATAAGTAATCTAAGGCTGAGGCTAGGTTAAGAACTGCCATATCATGGTCTACTACATATGTTTCTTATATCTAGGAGAATTTTTGTTTATGCTGAATTTAACCTCTTGTACTTGCCAGATTTTTTCATTCAGCATGAGAAATACAAGAATATTTAGGTAAACCCACAATAACATAACATTATCATAACACACATTGCTAGCTTGCAAATACTACAAAGTTACCCCTGGCTCAAGTTTAGTGTTTTCCAATTGCCAAAATGAAATATGTATCAATATTGGTTTTGGCAAGCATCCAACTGCAGTTGCAAATACCTATTTCAGTTACTTGCAATAGCAGAAGGCTGTGTTTCAAAATTAGGATGAAACATCTATCCCCAAAAAGAAGAGGCTTAGATATTCATTTAGGGTTTCCCATATTAAACCCAGATCCTACTAATGACGGGATGCCCTCTAGAACAATTCTAAATCCCTTTGTGGCTCTAACATGTCCTGTCTTTAAGATATCTTGCAACCCAGTAGGACATAAGAGCTCTTCACCAAGACACTGTGTGTAAAAAGAGGAGCTGAAGAGGGCAATACACAAGTAGGACAAATACAAAGTTTGTGGCTAATTACACAATATGTACTCAACTCCTGACCTTCAGCTAGTCAGTATCCAATTGCATGAAGTTCCTTAAAAAGGAAATTTTTTTGCAGAGTAATTTAAAAAGAAGTAGTATCAAATAAGCTCCAAAGTTCTTTTGTATTTAACTCCTACACTGTAACATAGAGATAAAAAGCAGCCTTTTAAAAAATTTTTTAAAAAACAAATAAAGCTTAAAAAAAAAAAAGGCATGAGTATTCAGATATATATATACTGGAGGTACTGGCAAGGACAAGCAAATAAACCTAAACAGGAATAGGAGCTTGTCATGTTCTCTTCAGGCCAGCAACATTTGGCTTATACAATGGATTATAGTTCCTCCATGTAAGGAGTCAATGTGAGTGATCTGAGGCTGATATGATACTCGCATATGAACAATAATCAACAGCCAGAAACTTAAGATACAATGGCCAGCCTACCAGTATTTGTAAATCAAGCCATCATGCTCACATTTCTACAGGTGAAGATCATCAAATTACTAAAAAAGCTATAAAAACTATTATTCAGTAGTATGAACATGAATCTCACATCCTTTTAGTTCTCAAAAAAAAAAAAGAATTTGAGAATAGAACTTGGGTTTTGCATGCTTTATAAACAGTAAAAGAAGGTAAGGTGTTATAAAAAAAACTGATACCATTTGTTAAAAAGGTACTGACATTGGATATTCAATAATTCGTTAACTAAGGCTGCAGCCTTAAACAAAAAATGATAGCTCAAGACAACAGAAAAAAGCTCCTAAGAAGAAAGTATAATTTTACTGGCTAAAAGAATCAAACCTGGGTCCCACACTACTGTTAGAGTTTTATTGGGTCAAATCTTGCTTTCCTTCCAATCTATTAAGGGATTTTGGTTGTTCCAAAATTAAATGAGTGATCTGTATCAAACATGATCTGTGTAAATGATATTCATATCACTGACAGGGAAAAAAACGAAACACCACAAACACACCTTTTTTTTCCAGCCTGAGTGAAAGACTAAGTTATTGAATTTCCCAGTTCCAATAAAGAGGAACCTAAGTGTTTAAGGCAAAAGCATGACAGAAGCATAAACCACTTCCATCATATTTACTTCTGGGGCTAACACCTGTAGCTTTATGGTTTTTAGGGGAAAAGAGGAAGCCTGTAGCATTGGACAGCTTCTACGTAGGACTTTCCTGCTAATGCACTGCATTTTGGGGCCAAACAGGCTTTGTATATACGTTGTTAACACTCTTAACGGCATTATCATTGTCAGGAAAAATCTACCCAAAAGCTTCAGTTGCACTTTGTTGTTTCTAGGATGTTTTCAGTCAAAGCATGGCAGTTTCGTATTATATAAATCCATCAGTGGCAGGACGTGACTGCTCTCCAACATTTAGAGATAATCGATATGATATCGGGAAGCAAAGTTATGCTAAGGAAAGATGACCTTACTCATCTGGAAGAGAAGTATGTTTCAATAGCCTAGTGAGTAGCTTAAGGTTGCTGCTAACAATGAAATGATCAACTAAGATAGCACAACATACCAACTGAACCACAATACAGAGCGTAAATCTTATACCGTAACCTTTTGTATTGGGTTTGTGTGGTGGGGTTTTGGTAGTGGGGGAGGGGTGCAGAGGTGGCTCCTGTGAGAAGCTGCTCAAAGCTTCCCCAGCTCCAAGTCAGACCTACATCTGGCCAAGGCCGAGCCCATCAGCGATGGTGGTAGCGCCTCTGGGAGAACAGATTTAAGAGGGGAAACCTGCAGCAGGGAGGGTAGTGGGATGTCAGAGAAACCCCTCTGCAGATACTGAGATCAGTGAAGGAGGGGAGGAGGTGCGCCAGAGGAGGGGATGCCCCTACAGCCTGTGGTGAGACGGCAGGCCATGGAGGTGAGCATGGCAGCAGAGGCCCACCTGCAGCCCGGGGAGGAGCCCACGCCGGAGCAGGGGGATGCCCCCGAAAATGGCCATGACTCCACGGGAAAGCCCACGCTGGAGCAGTCTGTGACTGAAGGACTGCAGCCCGCAGAAAGGGTCCATGCCAAAGAAGTTTGTGAAGAACTGTCTCCCATGGGAGGGACCCCACGCCAGAGCAGGGGACGAGTGAGGAGTCCTCCTCCCCCTGAGGAGGAAGGACCAGCAGAGACAAGGTGCAAGGAACTGACCGCAACCCCCAGTCCGCATCTTCCTGCACTGCTGGGAGAGGAGGTAGAGAAAATCAGGAGTGGAGCTGGGAAGCAGCAAGGGGTGGGAAGAAGGTGTTCTAAGGTTTGGTTTTACTTCCTAATATCCTTGTTTTGATTTGATTTTGTAGTAAATTAAATTGATTTTGTTTCTTCCCCAAGTTGAGCCTGTCTTTTGCCCATGACCATAAGTGGTGAGTGATCCCTCCCAGTCCTTGTCTCAACCCACGAACGTTTCTTCATATTTTCTCCTCCCCATCCCACTGGGCGGGGGGAAGAGTGAGCAAGCAGCTTCCTGGTGCTTTGCTGACAGCTGGGCTTAAACCACACCACCTTTCTAAAATGCTCCAACCATAGTTAAATAAAACTGACCAATATTTAGTTTGGAAAAGCACAAGAACATGTACATTTCTCTGAAAAAGATGTCACTTTAAAATTCGTGTAAAGCTCTGAAAGGGCTACAAGGAGATACTTCTGTATCTACAAATATGATAGATATATTCAGTTTGCTCACTTTCCAAACAAACATCAAACTGTGAAGAACATATCCATACTAGAAGCACAGCGACATCAAACCATGCTCATCTACAATCCAATTCATTGTGGGAAATACTTGTTTCCAATACTTGATACGCACAAAAAGCCTCTTAGCAAGTAGCTGCTTCAACCGAAGCATTCATTTTCTTCAAATCAGTAGTGTACCTGCCAAGACAAAAAATACTTATTTTTCTATTTTCCAATTTACGTGGAAATTCCAGAAACTCTACAACAGCAAAAAGATTGCTATCACTGATAGCAATCAATATCACTGATACAATGATGGCTTGTTTGCTTTTCCAGCCAAACTGCAGGACAGGTATGACCATTTAGTTAAAGCTGTAAAAGTCTATTTCCCAACAGATTCACAAACTACCTCATCATGGCAACACCCATACATATATTTTCCTGTGTTCATCATGGTAATACCCATTAAGCCATCTTTCCTAAATTTGTTACAGTCACATACCATCATCTGACCTTCATTTCTTTTGCAATATTACATGATTTTACCTAGCACCTTAAGGACTTTTTGCACGTGCATACACTTAGTCACATGTACAACAGAATATTTCCAGTCTTCCATGATTTTTTTCCAACAAGGCAGGAAAAGCGATTTGTATTTCATTTTGCATGATCAGCCCTTCAGGGTAGGTTTTTGCAATAGCAAAACGCTGCAGGTAATTGAGATTCTCCTTCAGTTCAAACATTGCTACAGTGAGCACAAGGGACCAGAAAGATACCCTGACTTGCCTGCTAGAATACCAAAGAGCAGTATGACCTTCCCATCTAATGATATTTTGTATGTGTATTTTGTAACAGTATTCCACATCTGAGTATCCACAGCTGCAAAGTTCAGATGAATATATCAGCTACCTAAAATTACTTTCTCAGTTCCTTGTCCATCATTCAAACAGAAACCAATTCTTCACTTCCTTATCCACTTTGAAGTCCAGAAGCATTCATTTCATTTTCAGGCATTTTAACTATTTTCAGCTAAACTAACTATTTTTTTCTGTCCTTCCTGCCAGCCCTTCAGAAGCCTGTTCTTCTGCAGTGAATTTCTGCTGGGAACATTTGTAGGTTCCCCTCCCCATAATTAAAATAATTTAGTTATCTTAGTGAAGCTTAATGGAATGGCTTCCCATTTTGTTCATAATACCCAGACAGAAGAGAAATTGTCACCTAGCATGACAATTCCCCCACCCCACCCCAAGACCTACAACCCCACTGTACCAAGCTTTCTAAGTATTTTCAGAGAAAGAAAACAAACTGCAGGAAAAGTATCTTTTTCCATCATTCTTTCCTAAAGATAGAAAATCCTCAAAATGTTGAAGCAAAAAAAAAAAAAAAAAGGTTGTGTGGGGCTTTTTTTAATTCACTCCAGTACCCCAAACAAAGGCTCTTTTTGCCAGCCACAAGGGACAAAAGTGACACTCTTTCCATTGTCTACAGGAAAGACAACTGAATTAGATGTATGTTGATAAACACTGAACAGGAATAAAAAGCTTGCTGAAAGCCATGCACTTGCTGGAAGGCAAATCTGAGGATCTGTCGGCCAAAATAAATATTAACATGGGCCCACGGACACACACAGATGCCAAGATCAGGTGCTGAACAATGGATAAGAGTCCCAGATATCCCTACATCAATTTGACAGAACAATTTCTTAGGTACAAGTTAAATTCCAGTATTAGAGATGTTCTGCATAGCAAAGGCCATGTAAGTGTTAAAATTAAGTGACAAAAAAAAGCCCAATAAATTCAAAAGTACAGTTGTTTTAGCCAACATGACACAGCTAGCATTGTTAAACCAAAAACTTGAAAAGAGCATTTTCTTACTGTTTACTGTAGAAAAGTAACCACCCAGTGAGGAATAAGAGGAGGATGATATCTGGAGCAATTGCAAACCAGAGCAACACATAGTTCTGCTTCAAACATTTAATTACAAAAGCGCCAGTCTGGAAAAACAAGCAGGAGACCTGCCTGTTGGAAGACCTCGGGTCAGCCTACACTGGAGGGGAGGCTGGGTGGGAGAGAGGGCTGAAAAGGGAAGGAAACAAAACAGGCAACTGATAAGATCAGACTCCTGCGCCCAAGAATCTGAAGTGACTCCAGCTTTCAGCCTAATAAAGAACATCTTTAAAAGTGATACTGAACATCTACGGAGAGAGAGCAAGCACAGAGGTTCAGCCCAGAGGTCACACTACAAAACTGGCCTTAAACTCTGCTCCTGAAAAGAATGTAAATTAATGTTCTTATTCTTCTGCCTGCTGCTGAGACTGAAGGTGCCTTCTGAGGCTTCACAGCAACGTGACAAGGTACAAATAGGATTCATTTTTCAGAAGCAATCCGAGTGAGCAGTAAATAGACCCACCCGCTTCATCTTCTGAAACCTATTTAAGACGGCGAAAATTATAGGAACATATGATTTCAAAAATCAAAAGCATCATCACAATCCAGTGGGCATCCCTGTCACACAGGATTTCATCTTTCTGGAGCACCTAGTAAAAGGATATGACTCTTCGATGAAGAGAGCTGCTACTGCTTCTGTAACAAGACCAGCATGCAGGCTGCCAGAACAAGAGCATGACACAGGTCTGTGCAAAACAGCAGTACCAATGGTCCCAGAAAACCAAACAGATGGCAGTAATGGTTGCAGCAAAACAGAAGTGCCTTCACTGTCCTAAACACATCAGCAGCGCTTCTGAGAGGTGTGAACAAAGGCATCAAATCCCATTAACTTTTCGAAGTAAATGCTTTCTAATGCCCAACAGTTTAGAAAAATCATTCTAACTAGAAACAAGTCAAAAGACTTCCTCCCAATTTAGCGGTTTTGATAACAAAGCCAGGTCTCTTTACCTTGTCTTCTGCTTTAAGTTTATTGTTTGAGGTTTAGTTAGACTTTTTTCAGCAATCCATAAGGAAAAACTATTGGCCCTTTGAGACCTGTTTAGGGTAACTTTACAATTTCAGTCATGTACCTCAGTACCCCGAGGACTACTGAACATTTTCTATTTCATTACTATACAATTAGACCTCTAGTATGCTATGAATTTTTACCTCATCCCAATTGTTTTACATTAGACAACACACTTCATTTTGTCTTCATTCCATACCTTACACTAGTTTAACTTGGTAAATGACACTCTTTGCAGAAAAAACTTTGCTTAAAACACAGGCTTCTCAAACCCAACGAATATGCAAAATGTCAGACAAAAATGTTGTGGAAAGGAAGGGTGGCTCCCCCAGGAAGTTGTTATGCCCTTAAATCCACTAGGAACAGTGCACTTAAATTCAAATAAAAATATGATATAGCAAAATATCCCCAGAAATGATGGCACAAACTCAGGAAGAAGTGCCAAAAAGCAAGGAAGAACTAATGGGAGGAGATGAGCAGAGCTAGGGCAGAACTGGGAATCATGTCACCTCCCACCAAAATTCTGTATTGTACAACAACCCATCCTAGGCAAGTTGTAAATCTGTGTCATGAAATCTAGTGTTGGTAAAGTTACCAAATAAGCAAGAAATAGAAACTCACTATTCTTAAATAGAAGTGGTAATGATCTAAAACAGCAGCAAAGAAAGTCTTAATATACAAAGATTTGGCTTGTAATTATTCCCTGTACTCAAAGTAATTTACACAGTTTACACAGTTGTCATTCATGCCACACTTGCTTCTGTGCTGAACACATTTTAGGAAGTACAATAATAACTGTACAAACAAGAAGTATTTTAGTTGCATAATAATTAAAATTACACTTATTTTTACTTTTGTATAAAGTAAAATCAACATTAAAACTGAAAGATTGCCTTTACACATAAGGGATCTACGAATCCACAGAACCCGCAAAACAGCCAGAAGGCAAATGCTTCTAAGAAGTAGGTCACTCCTGCTGCTTCAAAATTATTTACAATCCCCAAACAACACATTATAAACACAGCTAGCATTAACATTGTAGGCATTATGGTCAAACCAAGCACATACACTTAAAGGTAGGAAACAAAATGTTGAATTTCAGAAGTCACTCTCAAATAACATATAATGACTTCAAAACAGTCACCTTTCTTAAAGCCACACTGCACTAACATAATAGCAGTTAATGCTATATTTAGGCAAAACGTCATTTAAAAGGTACAACTGTCAAAAGTGTGTTACACAACATCTAGGTGTGTTCCACAAGAATTTGGACTCATGCTTTGGAAAGCATACATTTGTTCTCATGAAAAAGTTGTATTTGACTACTTTTCACTGTTTTCTAGACATGAAAAAACCAAATACTTCCAAACCTCTGCTTCACAGTAGCCCAGACATTTTGCCAGCTTCCCATTAGCTTCAGCTGATTTGCGCTAGCTCTTCTGGGATATGAACAACAGCACTTGAAAGACCGAGCCTTCACCAGAACACATTGCTCCCAATTTTCTCACAGCACTGCAGCAACTCACTGTTTACAGACAACCATCATACACTAAAAAATTAAAAAAAAAATAAAATTATAAAAGCCAGTCTTTCACAAACCTGATATTTAAACTACTACACCTAAAATAACACTGTAGTGCAACGTTCAGCTTCACTTGGGAGTCCAACTTCTCCCTTCCCAGTCCTCATGTCAGGGTACACTTTGAACAGATACACTCTCTAAACCAACAAATTGAGGTCAACTCACAAAAGAAACATGACTTCCTAATATTTCATTCAGCTGGCAAACTAAAATGCTTCTGCAGCTGTAATAGCCTTTGGACCTCAGTCATACACATGCTTTCACTTCCAAGCTAAAAACCAGTATCATCTTTCCAGGGTACTGTACCATCAACAAGGAAAAAAACACGTCACCAGTACCATTTATCCTAAATAGGATGGGTACGTTGGTTTACCTAGAATGACCTTTCTTACCACACTCAGCGAGGCACCAGATGGGATTTAAATACGACATGCCCCCCATCCTAATACCACTTAAGCATTTCCCACTGTGGTATAATGGATGCATTAGTACCTGCTACAGAGCAAAGGAAATGCAGTTCAGACCAATTCCTTCCTGAAACGATTTTAAGCGTAAAAAAACACCTATGGTCATGCAGAAAACAACATAGATAGCGTCAGTCCACAAAAACAGTTAAAACCAAGATCCCTCGTTACTTCAAACAGTGATATTAAATGTAGAGTTAAAACTGTATGGGTAGCACCAACACATTTTTAATTTTACATATACATTTTCTTACAGGCATGCCAAGGCATCTGAATAACTAGGAACTTTCCAAACCTGGCTTGGTCCAAGTGGTTGGCCATAACCAACTGCAAAATAATGAGACTTCCAGGTCCCTGTAAAATTCCAGTCCTATCTGTTCAGTTGAATAAAAACCACCACAAACTTGCAAAGGCCAAAAGCTTACTCTCAGTGCCAAGAACTACAAATTTGTTGGCTACAGCTCTTGCTACTTGCCACAGAAAAGAAATTAAAAGCTACCTTGTGGTTTGGAAGGTCAACAAGGCAAACTACAGGTAAGTTAGAAATAAAACATGAGACCTGAATCACCACAAATTTTTTTTTACTTTTTTTTTTTTAAATTACCACTGTGTACAACCTTATTGAAAGGCAGAATATTTGCAAGGGAGATAAAGATCAACTAGAACACCAGACTCAGAAAATCCATGCCCTTTTACTACAGAGCTAGAGTAGAAGATTCATTGACAGGATGCATCTTATCAGAAAGGATGTGTTCTGACACCAAGATTTGCACAGCATGGAATAATGTATGCCTCCTAAATGAATCCTGAAGAGGAAGACGATGATGACTCCCAGTCAATTGCACCAATAGATAAAGCAAAGACTGGATCACCTTCTTATCAAGCCAACCATTACTTTAGCCATATCCTCATCTTCTTTAAGATTGGGAGAAGTCAAACTCCACTAGGTGCTCAGGAACATGTTCAAGACAACATATTGCCCAAAGGGGCTGTCCATGGAGCAAAAGTAGTGTTTCTTTTCTATGTCTGAAAGAAAGGGGTCAGCTTGCACTGCTTCTAATCTAGAGATGATCTAAGGGAGTTCTGGAAGTGCATCCTCTAGCTTAAAATAACTGGGCTCTACACCGGATTATTCAGGGTTCCCAAAAAGATGCCATTGCTATGTAAATACAACAGGAGATAAAGGTTTCTTGGGCGATCAACAGTTTTCTGACAAAGAGAGACTGTCTCACAGCAACTCTTCTGTTGAAGAGTTTTGTGGCAGTATCATCTTGTTGCTCAGCCACATGACCCTTTGAAGTCTGAAGCAGCAGCATTCACTAAAACTGAGAGCTTCAGCTTACAGAGAAAAATGCATTTCTTAAGAGCACGAACTTGCTGGCCTGTGATTGAAGTCAAAAGGAATGCCCTACACACACTGACTTGTTCTGTCAACTTAATAAGGAATATAGACCATCACCACAGCTTAGGAAGACCTTACTAACCTATCAAAAAAGGCTTTTCCAAGCAATTGAGTACCAATACTTTCTTGGGGAAGGCAGGACCTAGCAAAAAAAGTGCAGAGTAATTATGCACAACATCAGTTCATGCATTCAAATCATGCTGCGTATTTTCATTTTCATGTGCATCAGTCCTGAGCCCCTAAACGGCATACAAGGTAGTTGAATCGCAACACGGAACCCAACATGCTGAATGTCAAGAGGTGGAAACCACACAATGCTATCACAGACAGTGATAGCACTGACAGCACCCTGAACTTGAATGCATAAATACCCACAGTTACCTGGAATTCAAAGCAAGTCTATCTTCCTTTTCTAGTATCACTAGAAAATTACTCCAAAAGCCTCTTTCCCTTTGCTTCCCTTCATAAAATGCAATTCTGTGACTATTAAGAGCTACAACAGTAGCCATCTCCTCCCAAAGTAGATTTGACACGATCTGTGAATAAAAGAATGAGGAAATGGTTTAAGATGCAAAGCAGCAACTACATAAGGTACCCATGACACTCCGCACTTTTGCGCAGGTAATTGAGCACAACACCATTCATCCTCCGAGACGACAAACAAATAAGGTATGGTCCACACCTTGAGGAGGTACTACTGTAGAAAGAAGCAGCCCGCAATCTTTGTGAGCAAACATCTTCATTGGTAAAGAAGGAAGCCCTCAAAAAAATCAGAGCCAGTCAAACAAAGCTTTTGTGTTATGTAAAACTTGCAGTCTAGGGAGCTCTGCAACCCTTGCTATGAACAAAATTTCTTCAGGAAATTGCTCAGGTATTTAAATTCTGTGATTTGTCAGAGCCATGGGGCTTGTTAACTCTATTGAGTCACTGCTACAAGAGACCTAGATACTGGGGGGGGGGGGGGAGAAAACCTACCTTAAGAGAAAGGACCTGTTGTCTTCAACACTACTTTTCACAACAGCACAACAAGAAGCAGGGGCAAATATTAGGAATGCACCAGCTAGGCATGATCGTACAGACTACCCACCCAGAAGCTGATTCAAAAGACAGGCATTAATCATTTTGTTTATATATACTTTGGTGAAGTCTCCGATTCAATTCAGAACTTCCATGATGCTTGAAGTTTCAAAACTGAGTGCAAATATGCCAGATCTAGGTTGTCTTCTACAGCTAAAAGCAAACTTTTTACTGAAAGAAGCCTTGAAAAAAATAATTTAAAAAATAAACAACACACAAAATAAAACATACCCACAGTATCTTGGAGAACGTACATGTGGAGGCAGCAAGGAACACAGTATGGCTGTGATTTTAAACCAGTTATTTCAGATCAAAATTACTGTTACTAGCAGATGACCTGCTGAATTGGACAGCTTTTAAAGATAATGTAAATGCTTTTATCACAATTACATCTTAATGTTTCTTTCACAGCAAAAGAAATTAATAAAACCTCTGAAAATTACACAAGTATTCCACATTAATTTTGCAAGTTAAGAATAGTACACCAGTACTGTTTATATACGACTCCCACATTACTTTCACTCTTCATGTATTTATATGTTTTCTGAAAACAAATCTATCTAAACAACCCATAACATTGGAAAAGGAGTATTCAGTCCAAAAGAACATACTCGGACAGTACATCTTCCACATATTTCACCAATACTAAACCTGGCAACTTGGCCCCAAGTGCTTTAGTGAGAGGAAATCCACGCTGGAGTTCTGGATAGGGCAGCAACAAATTTAAGGCACTTCTATCGATCCATGCAGGACACACAGAAACCTTTCTGATTTGTAGTTCATACTTCTTCGGCCTTGTTCACAAGAGCAAGGTGGTAGCAGAAAGGGAAGCTTTTTGATTCCCTTGCCCCAGGAGCTGCAATGAGAGCAACTCAGGAGGTGAATATTATACCTCACAAGTCAGCATAAGTGATGGCAGAAGCTTGTACATAGCAGGGAAGGTTCAAGAAATGACAAAGCAGGGATCATACAGCAGCAATTATGTCATTTCATCCAACAGGCTTGAGTTACTTAAAAAATTAACACCTAGTTACTTTCTAGTAAGATTTACCTCTGAAGTATTCTATTGTTACCGTATTTCACCAAGAAAACAACAGGTCCTACTTCTCCACTATGCATGGTTTTAAAAATAAACATGAATTCTTCTGCTTTGTTAACATCACAACCCTCTTGTACTCATGCAGTGCTAGCCATTTGAGGCAAGGGACAAGGAAGCAGGGGAAAAAGAGTAAAGGAACCCAGGGCACTGAAAATAATTTCAGTGCTCAGTCAAGCACCTTGCCGTACTGAAAACATACTAGCAAATCACAGATGAGTAGTGGCACTGTATTTACTCAAAACCAACACCTTAAAAATACTGTTACACCCTTCACTCACCATATTGCTGCAGCACATGAACTATGTAACTGTGCAAAGCTTTGAGATCATTCCAAAAGCAGAGAAAAACAGAATAAAACAAGAATCTGGTAGATTCTCTTAAGAGACTCATCATACATGCTTGGTATCTTAATTTCTTTTTGTAGTGCTGTTAACCCTCACCCCCTTTTCAAACGCCTGCTCTATAAGCACAGCTGCATGTTCAATTTAAAGACCACTTCCAAGTCCTTAGAATGTTGGGGGGGGGGGGGTTAGCTAAAATACCAATGTATTCAATTATCACTTATCTCTTGAGTAAAATTTATTTTCATCATTAACTGAACTAGAAGCCAGTTTCTTAAAAGGTGTCAATCAATTTTTGAACTTACAGTTCTTCTAAAAGTGAGGACTTGAGCTGAAAGGGCTTTTATTTCTTTGTGGTGAAGGCATGTTAAAATAGATATAAAACGCCTAGCATATTAGAAAGCCAGGTGTCCAATTTTTCTCTTAATGGCTGGAGGCAGAGTGGAAAAATAGCTTTGACCCACTTCTTCAGAAACCCATATGACCACTCCATGTTAAGCTTACATGAAAACAGAATGCGTTCCTATTCCGTTAATTCATTCTCTGCAGAAAACAGCTGAACCTAAGGGATTTTTAATTCTCTTGACTTGCCATATACACTTACAAAAGTTATCTCTGGTAAAAAAAATATTTTAGAATAAATATTATTTTCAGACAAAAAGTACCACAGCACAGGTCTTACTGGAAGAGGTTGGAAGGAATAATAAAAAAAAAAAAAAATCACAAATCTCTTTCAAGCAAGAATCAGATAAAATCCTCACTGTGACAGCAATGTCTGTATCATTCCCACCAGGGTTACTTTGCCGCAAAAGCAATACTTACAGTGAATAATCATCAGCATACATATGGAATACTGATAAATGCTTTTGAGAATATGAAAGCTCATCAGTATAACAGAATTACGAGAATAAAGGCAAGTTATTTACATATATTGAGCTATCCCTTCACATCTAGCTTTGTCTTTATTCTTAAAGCAACCCATCCTCCAGCACATGGTTTTCTATTACAATAGCAAAACCAAGTAGCGACCTGCATATAGGCAACATATTATCTCATAGGGTATTTCCACATTCAAGAAAATCATTAGATCTTTTTATAGTATAGGTGAATCTGACATACCAAGCATGTAGTCAATTTTTCTCTTTCAAGTTGCAGATGCTGAGAATTGTCACCTCAAATACCTTGCATTTGTAACAAACCCATACTTCTTCTCTCCATGTTAGAAGACTTAAGAGCCTTATCCTTTCTTTCAAGATCAAACACCAAAGTTGCTTCCCCACACTGACCTCAGCTGACTTGAAGCTTCAGCAATTACAGACAACTGATCAAAAACTCCACACCTTGATCTACAATGATGACCAAACCACCTTCCCTGGGTCCACCTCCTCTTCTATGTGTCTTTACACATATTGCACTATGTACTTAACAAACACCACTGTCCTGGAAGCACGTTGCGGTAAGTTAGACTTGCAAGGATAGCCTAGAGCAAGGGAAAAGACAGGAGAGAAGGGAGCAACCAAAAAAATCACTGTAAACACTGTAACAACCCGTAAGGAAGCATTATTGTGAACTGCACTTGCACATGCACTCAAGTTTACTGTTCCAGACAGATATGTATATGACAGCATTAAACAAAAAGCTGACAGACATGAACATGACTAACATCAGAGGAGAAGCACAGAATCACAAGAGTTCCTAGCAGATCACTTTTGACCTTTCTGTTATAGAGGAAGCACACCAAAGTGCACAAAGCAGATGATAATTATTTAATAAAAGTTAAAAAAAAAAATCTCTTTCATGCCCACTTACATGGTATACATTTTAAACATTCTGGAAGGGAAAAACATGGAACTCATCTTTAATACCCTTAACAGATCCATGCACGGAAGACTGACAAGCCAAGCATCATGAGCAGCAGATGGGATAAGATTCAGCAGAAACCACAGTCATATGCTAATTTGCTGTTAATTACAGAAGCTGTCAGGACTACTGCAGTAGTATGCACTAAGGAAGGGCACCAGTTAAACACACCCATTAAGGAAGAATTTTGACTAATAACAGCTTTTCATAAAAAAATAGAATTTTTAGTGACCAAAACAATAGGATGGGGAACACACAGTGATTATGTTTACTATTATACACACAGAATCTGACATTTGTAAGTGGAGAAAGACACACAAGGCATCAGCACAAGTGCTAAAGCCAGTCCTTACTGGCTTAGGGTAGAACATTTATCATGACTTACTCCCAAATAATCCTTCCTTGTATCAGCCTCCTTTATGAAAGTTTCAGAGTGCTGACTTGAAAGCTCAAGAGTATCAACTCTTGAGGAAATGTTGTTACTCATTGCTTCTCTTGCACACAAGTGGGTAAGAAAAAGCATGCCAACAGGTGGAAACAAAAGTTTACTTCACAATTTCTTACCTCAACATCCTATCAGTTGATGAATTAAGTAATTTGTGTTATATTCTACCTGCCAAAGTTTGCCTAATGTAAGGAACAAAGCTAAACAAATCTCCATATTCCTAAAAAGTTTAATGGGTATGTAAATAGATGCAAGTTTTTTCCATCAACATTTTCATGACCCTCTGAAAGTATAGAAAGACCAACACCTTTCCCCATATCCATCAACTTTCTTCCCCTTAAAACAGAATTTCAATACAGAACTTGTAAGGAGCAGGTTGTCAATAAAAGCATAATTTAGATTTATATCCCTACCTATGTCAGTTCCTAGAGATTTTAACCCAGGGGTGGTAGTCATTTGTCCTCCCAAGTCTGAGCAGCTCTGGCTGACAAAAGCCAAGGCAGACAGGGAAAAAAAGACATCAAGAAAGTATAGAAGCAACTAGAAAACTTACGGAATTTCCCTCCCCTCAACACACAAATCCTATTAGCTGCTAACTAAGTACTTGTCAGTGTAAATGACTAACAGCAAAGAATATTTCATATATCATCTGGAAAGAGCCAAGCCCCTGAGATCTCATTATCAGAACCAAGTGCCCCAGTTGACATGAATAATTTACTGCAAACCAGTGCTTTTGATTATGCACATGCATTATATGCTGAAGGTGCATCTGTGCCCCAGTTTTAAAACAACCATGTGGAAACAAAGCCAGAAACTGAGCTAAAATATAATATTCATTCCACAAAACAAGATGATGCTCTTGGCTGACAGGATGAAGTTTACCTATCACACATGATAGTACACAGATGTTTTCAATACAACCTGAAAGTAAATGATAATAGGCTGGAGAACACATGCATTTTTCTTCCTTTCTTTTGACACTGACAAAAAATAAAATTCTTGGTCTTAATCACATGTACCCAAAGCACAAGGTAATTAATTTCATTTATCTGAGTGACAGTACACAGGGAGATACAGAGACATCAAAATACACTCATTCTCGTTATGCTCATCTCTTTTAGGCCTGTTTCTATCCTTTACAGTGTGATTTCAGAAAAAAAAAAAAATCTATTACCCATCTGAGACACACACTGACAGCTTATGGACCGCAGCATTAAAACTCTGACAGTGGAATTTCCCCCATCTCTTCTCCTTCTTCCCCCCCAGCAGAAAACAGCCTTAAGTGAGCTATCTGACCACAGTTTCATTAGAACAGAGTGAAACCTCACTTGTTTCTCTAGGACCATACTACACACTAAGGTTCATTTACTACTTCCATTTCATTAACATCACCAAAGTCAACATATGTCTTCATACATCATCTTCATGCCTATGACACCCATCAAGGTGACTGCCAAACAGGAACATGGTATCTTCCATTTTAGTATTAAATCCGGTCTTAAGCTTATATAGAATCATTAATTTAATGTAACAGAACTTAGAATATTTGTAACACTAGCCTGAAAAAACAATTCCAAGTATGTATGAATACAACAGCCTTTCCTGAATGGAAGATGGACAACGATTATCACATCAATATTGGGGTGCTCATTCCCATACCTTTGTTAGGCTGATTTAAGATACCACAAGTTAGTTTTCACCCATCTGAGCTGACTGAAGAAAATTTCTGAAGTTACAGCAGCAAGTAAAAGAAAGAACCAGTCCCTAGCCACTGGACAGTATTTCTTGCATCAAAACCAGGACTTGGAGGCAAATACTTTTTTGGACAATTTTTAATATGTTTACTTTGTTTTTTCAAAAGCTTTCACATACGCAACATGAAACCTTTGCTCCTATACAGGGAACTCTTCATCATTGTACTGCAAGTCCTTATTCCCTTCTTTAGTAAAGAACACACTGGCCTAAAGGTAGAAGAGAAATTATGTACACATGTAATATATACAAAAAGCAGCTCAGCTCCCAACACCTATTTAAAACACAACTCCACACCATGAAGACATCAGATACATTCAGTGTGTACATTTAAATTTGTTCCCTCTGTTCTTTACAGCAAATACCCAGATTTTTTTTGGAGGGGCCACAGGGGGGGAGGAAGAAAGGGAAGCATACATTGGTCATGCCGCAGTTCAACCAGGTGGACCAGGAGGAACATCTGTTTACAGTACCTCTTCAGAACTCCATATCAACTTGGAGATATTTACAACCATAACACAGCACAGAGCAATTATCAAGCCAACAAGGAACAGAAACATGTCCTCTAGGGATCTGTAAGCATCCTAACAGTGTTAATTTTAACCACCAAACTAGACATCTCACAGGAGATCTTTTAGGAGCAATGGGATTTAATGTCCATAAGCCCTTATGAAAACCTACCTACAGGCTGAAAATATCAAAGAGAAATAGGATATACCCAGAGAACAACACCTCAGGTTACTTCCTGTATCCAGTGAGCACAGGAGAATAAAGCGAGCACCTGAAAACAAACCAGTACTGACCTCTGCTATCTCACTTTCTAGGTTTACAGTGTTAAGACTTATTTTCCCCTAAATTACACAAAACTACATTCATACATCAAATCAACACAAAGAACATTATTTTGTAAACATAAGCAAAATAACATTTTTAAACTGTTGGTACAAACACAAAATACACCTAGGTCCCTGCTCTGCTAACAAATACATCGAAAATTAGTAGTGTACTTCAAACAAATGCTAGTAACCCAACTCTTTCCTATTTTTGCCTTCCCTAAAGCCTGCCATCTTCCAAGTCTTCTAATTCCCACCATTTATGTCCTTGAGCCCCTCCCCAAAACACCAGCTTTCCTCTAAAATTACCAGGCCAAAGACCCTTCCCTTGATTTTTACATTACATCCTCTCTTGCAACAGTCTCCAGTTGCCTTCTACAAGCTTTCCCCCCAAAACAAAGGAGAAAGGACCCCGCACATTCATTAACAATCCTCACATACACAAGGTTTTAAAATCTGTGGATTTGGAAGGTACATTGCCACAATTGTTCTCATGTAATGCACTGCCTGTAGCTCTCCCGGCTCTGCAGGCAAGAGAAGGGAACTATTGAGCTCAGCTCTTGCATCTGTACACGGCTTATCTTTACAGTTAACTACTAGCCTTGTTTGAATCAAAGACTATGGTTTTAAAATTCAAGTGACCATTTCAATGAGCTTCTCAGCATTATTTAGCAGTAATGAGAAATATAACTTGTTACCAAGCTTAGTCAGCCTGAGATTAATGACCAACACACCTCGCGTTTCTAATCTACTACAGCAAATTTACAAGTAATATAAAAACAGAATTCTTACAGATAAAAATCAGTGTTCATAGAAAGTTTGAAAAGCTGGGACAAGCACAAAACATAAAAGTTGAGGTTATTTTGACTACATCAAAAAGCCACAGCCAAAATAGATTTAGAATGAGGCGAGTTGGACACAAGTACTGCCTTTAGCCAAACTGGCAGCACGAGCTCAGAAACAGGTATAGTCACCAAGCACACACTGAGATGTCAATTAGAGCATCAGCCCAAAAGCTACACCAAATTCAAGGTCTCCCTTTGACATAATTGAGGGCTACCTTTTTTTCCTGCAGCATTACAGCTACCTACCCTAAACATAAGACTTGAATTCACAAAACACAGAAAAAGTTGACCTAATAAAATAAAGCAATCTGTTAGTTTGCAATCAGAATTTCTATGCCATGCCTTGCATACTAACACTTCAAGTCTGAATTATGTGATTTAGGAAATTTCCATGGATTAAGCTCTATTACTGTGCACCCAAGCTGATACAACACTGAAAGAGGAAAGACCTGGCATGAAAGACTTGAGAATGTGTTACATTTTTATGGCAATAGCATTCTTTTATTTCTGCCATTTAGGCTTGTTTTGTTTAGTTTCCTCGGTGCCAACTCCGAGACTTTTAACTTGGGAAGTGTCTTGAGACATCCAGGGTCCAAGTGACTCCCACATACCCCGTAATTAATGCCTCCCTTCAGAAGTTCTCTCTCCACTATCACTAGGGGTGAAGCCTGGACATTTTAATTTTACTTTCACCATTAACCAAACCACAGAAAACATTCTCAACTACCAATACATTTACTTGCTCTAGACAGTTTTGGTACAGCAACCCAAGATACCCACAGAACAAGAGCATTACCAACACCCTGACATACACAGGAGCACGCTGAGAGGCATTCTTAAGTCAGTATTACGTCTTTTCCTGCTGGGTCAAAGTTACTTGCACAAACTAGTGACTCCAGATGCCATCTCCCCATCAGCAAGCACTCCTTTCAGGGCACTGTTTTCCATATGGCCTTGCACAAACAGGCTTCTAGAAAGCCTGCAATTATTTTCACTGCTGTGAAACAGGAAGATAGGAGAAATACAGATGCATATCCATTTTTTCCTAGACATAAACTGCTTACACTAAGTTCATTTATTCCACAGCCAGTGCATAATTATCATAAAACAGTTCACCTGCAGTAGTAACTTTCCATAAGGTCATATGACAGTCAATTTATGGAAAGTTCTACTTTTGCATATAAGGAAGAAAAGAATTATTGCCACCACCTGTGAAATTTGTGACAGTTCTAGGGAAATGACATTTCCTTAGACATGCACTTTTTCTTTAAAAAAAAAAGTATCTCTGAACTCATGCTCGTACATATCTCACTAAGTAAAAATGGCCTGGGAATGTTTAAACATATTGCTTTCTTGCTGTCTGAAAACTCTAAACTCTGTTTGGGTTTGGGGGTTTTTTGTTTTGTTTTTCTTTTAATGTTGGCCTGTAAGCTATAAGTGTCAGTCATACATTCCATAACTCTTCTCATGGAAACAGTTTTGAAAGTTGGAGAGCAGGGATCTGAGCTCTCCCTCCAAAGCATTAACTAAGCATGAGGCTGAAGCCCTGCAACAGATACTTACTTAATACCATTACTTCTGACACCTCTCGGTAATTTTCTAATTAAAACGAGTGGCTGAGAGATTCAGAGGCTCAAGTCTCATCCTATGCAGTAGCAAGATAAAATGAGTATAGAATAATCTCAGGGTTTCAAATCAAAAGCCATCAGTGCAGCACATGAAAGAGTTATGATGCATTCAGTTGTCCAAATGCCCTTTAAAAGTCTTCACAAAACTATGTAACTTAAAATTGTTCACTTACAGAACTGATTGCAAGTATTTGTTTAGATATAAAGCAGCTATGGGAACTGCAACATGCCAACTTAATTTATAGGGTCATCCTCAAAACTGACTTCAAAAGACTGTCCTAATGCTCTTTAGGAAAATGGCAGCATTACGCTGCCACAATTGCTATCATCTGCTAGATTCATAATGCGTAACTATCAAAGAAAGGGGGTTATAATTTGTAGCTTCTGAAGTTAACAAGAGGATTGTATACTGTAAACAGGTCTGAGTCTTGTCCCACAAGATTGACCTTCACACAACTCAGACATGCACCCTAAGAGCCTGGATTCAGCTAAACCAGTTTCCTTCCTTTATCTAATTTTAAAAAACAGGATGAAATGTTATGAACTGAAAGGCAAACTAGAAGACTGCTGTAAGAGAATCAATTGTCATCATGACTCATACTGTTAGAAGAGCCCCAAAACACTCTTACAGAATACTAATTACTTGCATAAACTACGAAGAAAAAGGAAAACACCTGGAAAAATTCATATGATGCAGGAATAGTTATACAGTAGCTTTCTGAGTTCGAATCCTATTAAAAACAGGCCTTCCTAATTTCTTCTGCAAGTCCCAAGAAATGCAAAAGCAAACTACCAGTTCTCATTTCTGCTACATATCACTTAGCTTTCAGTCCATCTTCAAAGGACTACAGAATCTAGTTTGACTTACATATCTCATTACCTCCATCTACTGGTAAGAGTTGCTGCTTGCATAAAAAACTCACCTCTATTTCACATCTTTACCATTTTTTAAAAGATTTTAATTTCAGAAATATTGATAATGAAAGAAGTGAGAGGGGAGAACACGACCAATTCAACTCAAAAAACCTGAAGGTAAAGACTAGCGGATACACCTCACACCATTTTTTGATGTCTAGAATTTATTCACCCCTATCAGTATAATGAAATTTACCTTTGGATTGAAACTTAACAGCAGGAGTCAGCCAGAGGTATGTTCTCTTATTTGTTTCCAGTCTAAGAATCAATTTAAGAGACCAGCGTGATTTAACATTAAGCTTCACAGCCTTTACTGGTAACACATTAGACATGTTTCCCCCCTTACAGTATCACTTATATCTCAGTTGCTTTTTAAACAGAAAAGCACCATTAGCCTTCAAAGTTCTTACAACTTGTTATCCATGGTAATCCACATACACTTTATGTTACTGAAATTACTCAGAATTAATTCTTTGAATTCCAGATGCCACATTTCTTAAACTGATGAACAAAACATTAAACAAAACAAAGCATGCTAACCTGCTAATACTCCAGCAGTTTCACACTAGAACTAACTAGTAAATATAGCTACTTGTCAGCACTGCTAGTTACATTTGTCAGTTCTGTTACTGAGCTTTAAAGTGATAGAGAATTTCACAACCATGACATAAGAAGGATTGCCTTTTTTTTTAGAAAAATAATTTGCAAGCAAGTATCATTGTATTTTTTTCTGCTTAATTCAAAACACAGGTTAAGTTGTAAACTGCTATTCACAGTACCTTCCTTACGACATTGAACATTTCCACTCACTCCTAAGCGTGTGTTACGACAGATAGCTAAGCAAAGCAAAGCTTTAAATTTTCATCAATGAGCAGCACTGGCTATGAATATGCTTACTACCAAGTGCTACCTCTAAGAAGCAAAAATAGCTTTTTTTTAAAAAATTCCTAGCATCTTTCCTGGACTAGCACAAACATACAAGCTCTCCAGAGGCCAAGCACACCTTGCAGACATACTTCAGCACGCAGCCTCTATTCTTTCACATGGCTACAAGGCATTCAGCCACACTTCTCCTGCAAACCAGTTCTTTAAGAGTTAAAAGAAGTTAACAAGAAACTAAATAACCCACTACAAATAAGTCACATAAAAAAATATTTTTAATACTAAACAAGACTGATAGTCTCTGAAATCTTGCTTCCCCTATGTTAATTCTTATTATATGTGATCTTCATATGTGCCTGGAAACTTTCCTTATATTCAGCTATTCTTTTTAAAGTATTACCTTATTTTAAGACATCAAAACTATTTGTTCTAATGCAAAAAAATGCATGCTTTCTTTCTTTCCAGGTACTTAGGTAATTTATTCTACTCCTCCCCATACCCAGCCCTCAGAGTTGTCAGTAACCAGAAGGGGGCAACATTTTAAATAGTATGTAAAAAAATACCAATTTTATCAACTGTCAAGCTATTTGACATGCTTATTCTTACCAAGTAAAAGCCACCATGTTGTCTCAAAGCTGCTCACTTGTAATATTACAATGAAAATTTTATTTCCTCTTTCTACTTACAGATCCAAGAATTTCAGTGAGTGATTTATCAGAAAACTTCTTGTAAGCAGTGAATTAAGTATTTCACCACCAGCACTGCAGTGCACTGCTATGATGCTTCAGTCCAAGGACAGCAACTGTTCTATAGAAACACTACTGTTAACTTGGAGGAAATGACTGTATTATTTCATGCACTGAATTTAAGTTCAAAAATAAGACCTTTTCTGAAGCATTTCAGATTTATCATACTGAGTTCCTAAATTAGACTCCATTAGCATAGCTGCCCCAGAATAAGATTATTTTTTCATGCAACATGCCCAACTTTCACACTAAAGTCAAAATGACGATCCACATAAGACAAGGGAAATGCAAAACCTCTTCATCTCATGATAAATAAAATTGAATTAGTTATTCTTCAAAATTCAGCAAGCAAAACATGCTCCGATCCATCCATTTCAAGACAGCACTGTTCACTGATCCACAAGCAGAGCCACAAAATTCTCTAAGAGACTGCTGCTATGGTGATGTCTCTTCAAGAGCAAACAATGTCAAAAAAACCATGGTAGAGAGCCATGGCAAAAAGCTCCTCCGGCTTTTAAATAGTCTATTTCAATTTGGAGAGCAGGAGAGAAGTGTCACCATAACGGAAAAATAATTTCAAAATCTACACAAGAGAAAATCTGAATACTATCAAAGAAAGTTTAACCTGGGATTCACCCGAGAGGTTTGTTTTTCCTAACATGGATGCTAACGGGCTGTATTACTTGCATTTTTTAAAAATAAAATAGGTTTTGCCTTTTTAAGCAAACACATTAGTGGGATTCACTCACTGAATATGTCACACAATTAAAAAAAACATAACAAATGATAACATGGTGCTTGAAATGGACCATATGTGCTAGTCACATTTGAAGGAAAGAATACTGTTGTTAAAAGTCTGATTATTATTTTTAGCTGCTCCTCAATGCCTGGCACTGCTTACACCTGAGAATGAACTTGTTCCTATGAGCTTGTTCATAAGGTCTATATGCTTGATCAAGTCAGCTCTAACTTTGACCTATGAAAAAAAAAAAAGCCTAGCTTCAGGTTTCAAGCTGACATGCTTGCACAGCACCATTTGGGTTGGTGCTAGCTATGACAAAGCACACAGCAAAGCAGCAGGGTGAAGCAAAATACACATTGCTCAAGGCTCACAGGAAACCTGCAAGCCAAGAGAAAACTTTCGTCATCTGGAATTGGCACCTTTTCTAACCAAGTATCTGAAGGTATTCAGTATGGCTAATGCTTGCCTGATAATAGCGTAAGAAATATTTTGAACTTGGACTGTTCTGGGTCTGAGGATACGAGGACATGATGCTTGGCATTCTGATACAGTATCGGAATCTTTCAAGATTTTAGGTCAGTTTCCATGAGAACTAAGTACTTACTATGCAAGTCAGGCTTATTTCTTTAAATTCTCCAGAGTTTTACAGATGCATTGAGTTTTAAAACCCAATAAAATATTTTTAAGGTATGCCATAAAATAAAGCAAATTTCAGTTTGTAATTGAGGATGTTCACTCAGAAAAGTCGTCAAAATTTCAGAACAGAAAAGTAGGCCAAAAAAAAGGGAGTAAAAAAATAAAGTGACAGAAGCTGGAGAGGCCACACTGATTTCCTAATGCTGGTTTAGACACTTAAGTCCCAGTCTCATCTATCCCCACTAATCTAGTAGGAAACTCCAAATAAAAACTCCTTTTACGGCTTGGCATTATGCCAACTTATCAATACCAAGAGTTGGGGACAAGAAGTTTCACATTTTTTCCAGTATGTCTGGATAAGCTACCCCTTAAGGCCAATTAATTAGGCAGCTCTTTTAGGGAATGAAAAATCATGAACCAAAAGGATCATGAACCAAGATCAAACAACTCAGTTTTGCATTTGTATGATCCCCCTCAGATGTTCTGCCAGAATTGCACTTCCTGTGCAGAAGCTGCTTTAAGCAAAACATTCACACACTTAAAATTTAGAAGACAGGACAAGTGCTTATTAATAAAAAAAGCTTTTAATTTATCTTACTCTAAGAAAGTAAATATGTAATTATTTCTACAATCATACGTTAATTGACTGCTGAATTATAACTATTTATTTTTAGCATAAGTAGCACCTCAGACATCAGTACAAGGAGTATCTGCTTCACTTCAAACGCTATTCAACAGTTTCATTATTGAGGTGCCTCACTCCTGTCGTGGTTTAACCCCAGCCAGCAACCAAGCACCACGCAACCGCTCACTCACTCCCCCCCCATCCAGTGGGATGGGGGAGAAAATCAGGAAAAGAAGTAAAACTCCTAGGTTAAGAACGGTTTAATAGAACAGAAAAGAAGAAACTAATAATGATAATGATAACACTAATAAAATGACAACAGTAGTAATAAAAGGATTGGAATGTACAAATGATGCGCAGGGCAATTGCTCACCACTCGCCGACCGACACCCAGCCAGTCCCGGAGTGGCGAATCCCTGCCCCCCACTTCCCAGTTCCTAAACTAGATGGGACGTCACATGGTATGGAATACACTGTTGGCCAGTTTGGGTCAGGTGCCCTGGCTGGGCATGAGAAGCTGAAAAATCCTTGACCGTAGTCTAAACACTACTGAGCAACAACTGAAAACATCAGTGTTACCAACATTCTTCACATACTGAACTCAAAACATAGCACTGTACCAGCTACTAGGAAGACAGTTAACTACATCCCAGCTGAAACCAGGACAACTCCCCAGCACAAGAAAGAAAACAGAGAATCCTTATTTACTTCCTCCTTTGAGCTTCTCCTGCAACCACCACTCTTTCAATGATCCAATAAATAGTTCTATAAATACTGTGTCAGATATCAATCTTGATAAATAGATGCTTTTACTAATTCAAAAATCATTTTGTATTCTTCACTTCTCTACCAGGATGGTATGTTGCTCTTCATTTACTAAACTGAAGTACTGACACTGCTATCCTCTTCCGGTACTTTTGACAAAGAGGCAGTCATCATTAATTTAAAGTAAAAGTCTAGTAATAGTTAGCAATTGTTATGATCATCACTACGAGGTATAAAACAACTACAAGGAAATTAATTTATCTAGTCAAGTTCACCATAAAAATATGAATTAGTTTATCAGGGAACTCAGCATGTACAGTTTAGGTCAGCTGTCACGATACCATCTGCACTGGTTCTATAAGGTCCCAGCTGGGTCAACAAACACATTCATTACAGACTAAAGCTTGAAAAGGTCAACAGCAACTGCCTGTTCAAGGACTATTCCTTTAAGTTTCTGACTAAATCCTGACTTCACTACTAAAAATTCTCAGGGTAACCTAAAGTGCTGTTTTACAGTATTTTAAGCATGGACTTACTTACTGGTTCTTTAATACAGATTGTCCCTATAGCACATACTTTTTTCACCCCAAAAAGCACACTCTTAACATGTTGGGAGTTCACAATCAGAACTCAGATGGATTTTTATTCTGTTATACATCGCACACACCTTATTTATAAATCCCTTTGCCTGCTGTATAGTATACCCACTCTTCTGACTAGAGAAAACTAAAAGAGAGTATTGTACTTTCCATCAAGCCGTGTTCTCAGTTAGATGACAAGACCTTCCAAGGCCTAGGGCCAATATAAAAGAGTTATGGGATTCCTACCCCCTGGACACCCATTAGCAAATTACATTCTTCAATACCATCTTCCTGGAAGAAGATTTTAACCTCACTTACCAGTTATCTTCAGAGTTTCACCACACTGATACCTCAGGAAACTCTCCCCTGAACATTCTTCTGCTTCCAAATGGCACCAGAATTATTGGTATTATAGTTCCTCGTGTACAAACCAATTCTGCATTTACTAACATACCAATGATTAATGCTAATTAACTTGCCCTATCTATAGAAGGTCATACTTGAGGAGACCGGAATGATAAGACTCCACAAAATTCAACTGAAAATTGATGCGTAAGACCCTGTGTTCACCTTCTTAACTACAGGATTAGTACAGGTCCTGATACTGGCAGTGGCAAATACTGTTTAGGCAAAGATTCTCAAACTAACATAATTCTTCCTCATATAAAGAGATGATTTGCAACAGGAATCAGTGTTTCACCTTCAGAGATCATGAACATCTATGTCTTCTCTTCTGCACAGGTACAACCTACTAATCAAGAATGATCTGCCCACAGCACAATATTTATCTTGCTACTCTGATCTACCAATAGACACTACTCACATAAACATTGTCCAGTTAAAGAAAAAAAAAAATTCAGCATGACCATTCACTTGCCAATCTTCTTACAACAATACTATTATGAAATCACAGTAGAAACAATCCTGCTCCACTGCTAAGTGCAAAGTTTCATGTATATTCATTCACACAAGCAATGAGAATTTTTTCAAATTTTTTTTGTTTTTTTTAAACGTTAAGTATGCTTATTAAAAACACTTTGACAAACTGGAATGTTCTTTTTTTCTCATTGAAGAGCTCATTCTCCTTCTTTAGTATACTGCACAGTTCCCAGCACACAAGTACTTTCAATTAATCACTGAAGTCCCTGCAAAAATGAAATGCTCTAATTATTCTGAATAGCCCGAGCATTCAGAAGTTTATCAAAATTTCTCTTTTCCATTTACAGAGCCAGGATGCTTTTAGCATCTTGAGAATAGTACTTTGATACAGAAGAGTTCATAAAAACATCAGTTCATTTTTAACTCTACTAATGTTTGAGACCAATATTAGGGCTGCCTCTGTCAAATCCTTTTCTAGCAAGCATCAGTCACCTACATAAGAGAAAACAAATGAAAAAACCACCCTAAAAACTGATATTTCAGTTCCCAGCACCTGAACTTCTGAAAGTGAAAGAATTCCTTGAAAGAAGTTGCTATCCATCTCCTAAACCATGTTGTTGAACTTACTCACCATCAAGATCTCTAGGCTGCAAGATACAAACACCAATGCTGCCGAGAGCTATATTGACAAGAAGCTGATGAACATCAAGAAAAATCTTACAGCCCCTTATCTCACGGACTTTTATAAAAGCTGATATTGGATCACATTATCTAGCTGCACTACAAAACACAGTAAGTAGTATCAGCATGTAATTAGATTTACCAACAGCCCAGCAAAGAACTGTTAACAGCATTAGAGTGTCAGTGGGTTTAGTTCTACATTTTCTTCTTGTGTTATTAATCATACACAACTAACATGTTGTTTTGACTGCTACCAAGCACAGCTGAGTTAATACTGTGCAGAAGTTAATTACTGCTTACTGCCAATAGCAGAAAAACATTAACGGTTTGGGGTTGGATTTATTTAGGGTTTTGCTGTTGTTGCTGCTACTGTTTCTAAAAAAATAAGATCTCATATTTTTGTCTTCACAAAAGGATGACTTGAAGCAATAGCATGAAATTTTGTGTATTATCAGATCCCTCAGCAGACATCAAGCACTATTCATGATCACTAGCCTAGCATTTACTTTCACCAGTTCCTGCTGGGATAACAACAATATACATGAGGCTTACAACTCATCTGCACTCCCAGAAAATGGAATTTCTTAGTGTGGACACTCCTTAAAGGAGGAGAAAAAAAAAATATCAAAGTTAAGATCTTCAAAGGCAAAGAGCTCAATTTTTTTCTTAGATATACAGATAGAGTTTATTCATCATTAATGACAAACTTGTTATCACATCACATCTTCATTATTATTCACTAATTTAAGCAAACATTCAAACATTCGGAAAAATCTTCAGAATTTACTAAGTCTTAACTACTGCCACTGTATTTCGAACTGCAGGTATTTTCCATGTAAAAAGATTTCTAAAATGAAACTCAAACTTTAACATCACTGCAAGATTGCCTCTGCTGCATAAGGAATAGTGAAATTCTAGCATGCAAGCAGAGAAGTTCTACCAGCCAAGTGTTTTGTTGTTTTCTAACTAGCTAATGACAAAGTATAAGGATATTTAACTCAGAGTTGTTCAGACCACACAAGTAACATCAGGGACTTAAATAACTCGTCAATAGCAGAGTCTTAGTATTTGCAATGAAATTTATTTAACCTGTTAAACCTCATTTTTAAAAATATTCCTTTGTGACAGAATCACTGGATATGCAGAATTGAACTGGGGGGACATACCAAAGTGAGTATTTCACTTTTTTTCTTCAAGTACTTCAGAAAAGAGTATTTTTATCTGTACATTAACATACTTCTACCCTAACATACTAGCCTTAAAGCATACAATTTTTAGCATTTGAAGTTAAATCAGACTAGGTGGGTCAGGTGCAGACCAAGAGTTTCAAATTCTTCTCCACATAGTCCCAGAAGTGATCCAACTGCCAGACTGTACCACTTAGACGAACAAGAATTATTTCTTTCCCCCCACCCCAACAGATCAGAATTTGACAGCTCTTTTCCTTTGAAAGCACTCATTTACAATTTGAGTAACTTCTGCCAAGTACTGACAGACTACTTGGGAACAGAACACCACACAGACAAAAAAGATCTTTTAACAGATTCTGATACATACCATGTGTTCATTTTAGCTCTACCAAGGGAAGAAGCTGCTACCATTACAGCTATGCCATGAATCAATACACTCAGCTTACAAGGATTTCTTACAGAATACCTTTACCTGAACCACTCTAAAAATGCTCAGCTGACATTACCAAAGCCTGGCCTGATGAGAAAACAACCTTATTTTCATTACTCTCCATAACTGACTATGGGCAACTGGTTATCAGTGCTGGAGGACTAACATAATCAGCTACAGAATTAAAGACTAACAAGAATTTGGGTAGTTTAAAGTTAGGAAATACAGTACCATATACTTAGCTAGTATGTATCACGGTCACATGAAGTGCCAAAAATCCACATTCCCTACAACTAAAACTCTACTGCATCTTGTGGCTACAGTATACACAAGATACCCCTAAACAGGGTACAAAAAAAAGTAAACAACTTTGAGAAGTGAGGATTTTAACATGTAAATTTAGTATTTTTCTCACTCCCTCAGAAAAAAAAATTCTGTGGACAAGTAGTTCTTTTGAAACATTTCAGCTGATACTGTATTTTCTCTTTTTACCAAACTTTATCACAAAAAAGTGTCTTCAGTAGGCTTCTATACCTCTTTACTATCTCACAGAAGTCTGACTATTTTCTATAAATAGTTTTCACAATGTGAGGAGGAGAAATCAAATGTCAATAAACTTCCCTTTGCTAGAGAGTAAAGGGAAGGAAAGCAAAGGTAAGCATGTCAAACAGGAAGCTTATGGAATGCACAGACTGAAAACAAGTTCATGTTTTCATGATTTTCACAATCTGAAACAGTATTCAATTTTGCTTGCGTCTACTTGCATTGAAAGTCCTTCTGCATATACAAGTCATGCTGAGGTGGTACTCAGATTTTTGCTAAAGCTTTAAAAACAACTTCTTCAGCAGTAAGAATCCTAACAGCATCAGGCAGAGAATCTCTACCTTACCAATGCATTTATTCCAAACATAGGCAAAACAAGCATCCTGGGAGAACATGATTCAGTTTCAGATCCCTAAAAATTATCTATTGATACAGAGGTAACAGACATAAGAAGAAAACACTAAGTAAATCTGTAACAGAAGATTTAGTCTCTCAACAGCTATATTGTAATAGGAAGATAAGAAATCCATCTAATCTCTTTTACTTATGCGTCTCCAAATCAGATTCACAGAAATAGAGCAGGTCATGAATTTTCTGTAAGGAGAATTGTACAAGCCCATCAAATATTAAAAAGCACTGCAGATGTCTGCAGTCCTTTCTAAAAGCTTTTTTCAGACAAGCAAAGAGGACACATGAAGAAATTAACTGTTTCCAAACATTCCACTTCTACAAACCATTACCTTTCTTCAGATGTTTTTAATTGTAAATGAGTCGGTTCCTCCAGGGTTTTCAGTCCTTTGTAACTATTAACAGAGTGTGTGCTTATCCAGGCTTTCAAAAGACTTCATAGAAACCTACTGCTCTCTGCACAACCATAAGCAATAGTTGTGTTCCACTGAAGCTTTTCTGAAAGCCTCTAACTCCAGACTGCCTGTCAGCCACATACTCACTTCCACAAGCAAAAACTTAAATACAAACTTAAAATTACATGCATTGCGTAAAAAGCCTCTTAAAAATTATCAGGAATGCATATGAATCGCTTCAACTTACTGAATTACTGTATCTACCCAATAATACACTTAATGAGTTTTCTCCTATTCAATCTCTTTCCGACAAACCCATCTCCATTTTACAGTGGCACCAGCTGAACACCAACAGAGAGGACTGAAATTTATTCAGATATACCTGCAAGGTACTCTGAATAAGTCTGAAAAGATGAATTTACTGTGTTCCAAGCAATTTTTCATTAGAGTATTACTTTAGAAACAGGCATCTTGGGACTGACTTTTAATAGGAAATATGCTCAAAGACATTATTTTCAGAACAGAAACTGTACTGCAAGCTGGAAAATATCATACCTATATTTGATGAGTCATCTTCAAGTTCCTTTGCAACGAATAACATCCTTCCCAAGAAAAGCAAGGTGCAGAAATCAGCTTGTGCACTGCCTATATGCACATATGCTGGTTCACATTGTCAGGACTTCAAATGAACTTGTCAGAGAAGTACAGAGCTCTTCAAGGTCACAACTTCAGCTATCCAAAGAGACACAGCTTCTTTTACATTATACCAGACAATGATTTTTTCCTCTTGCATAAGAGGAAGAATTCCCAGTTACCACTGTTTCCACCCACAGTCTTAACTGTGAAGAACATCCTGCAGTTGCCCTGCACCTCGCCGTATGCCCACGCTCAACTGTCCGATGAGCTGACCTAAGAGGCTAACAGATCAACACTTTCAGATCACAGCTCCTCAGAGGCTTCTGAAAATAGAACACCAGCTGCTATTGAGTCCATGCGCTCAATATCCAAGTCCCACATATAAAAGACCTCCTATTTACTTAATGCACCAGCCAGACAGATTTATATTGCACTTGGTATCTACTGGTAAAAGGCTGCCTGATATCAATTTAGTTCTTAGCCTGATAACCAGGGTAAAAAATAAAAACCAACCTTTTCTTAGCATAACATTGCATGCCAGTTCAGACTTTAGAAGTTAAGGGGGCTGTTTCAGGCTTCAAGAAGCAGCCAGGCATGTTAAAGTGCAGACCCCATTCAAATTTTACCAGCACTACCGCAGAAGACCATTATGATTCACAGTCCTCACACTGACTTTACACATAATTGTAATTGAAAATTGGCATTGACACTTTTGCATCTAACAACATGAATTTGTTATTAATTGAATCAGTTTTCAATTAATCAGATTATCACCACAGCTGTGAATATATATTCTTAGGAACTTCACTCATGGACTGTGACCTACTGTTACCTTGCACTATCATAGAAGTGTCAAACAATCCAGTACAAAGTCCATGTAATTATATCTGCTTAAGTACAAATCCACACTTGGCAATAAGTCCTCAACAGGTACTTTTTGTTCGTATGTCAGTCAAGTTTCATTCAAGTAATTACAACCTCTTTCTCACTGGAACAGCTACTGGTATTTGCAAAGTCTCAAATTTCTGAAGCCCTAAAAAGCAAGCCTAGCCTTGTACTTCCAATTTTATGAACAGCAATTTCAAGCAGGTACATAAAGTCAGCATCACTGAGGCTTGCTACGGATTACCCAGCCTATACTAACTGTAACAGGGATGTTTCATTAACATTCACCACTAATTGGTTTGGCTACAAAACGCAGATCAAGCTAATTTGTTTTATGATTTGCAAGTTTTCCACTTCTACCACCGGTACTTTGGCTTTCCTAGATGGAGAGAACTTTATCACTACTTCCATCTTTCTAGTTTTAGTCCTCCTATACATGTCTCAGATGATTTAAAGTGGAACAGAGAAGATCAGAAACAGTACTAACTGGAAAGCGTTAGAGAGGCACAATATAACCTAAAGCAGAAGGCATATTCTGATTATTTCTTACAAAAATCCCTTATCTAGGTCCCTTCTTTTATTCTTTCTCCTTCTAATTCTTAGCATGATTCTCACGCAAATTTCAGCTCAATTCAAAAAGCATATGCATCGTAGTTTAAGAACTAGTTCTGTAGTACATGGCAAGAAACTAAAATTTTACCTCGGTTATAGTTTACATGCTATTACAAATGATCTACCTGTTTAAGTCAGAAAATTGAATACAGAGTTCCAACAGAATTTAGCCTTCTGTTTATTCACTCCTCAGATTACAAACAGCCCGCAGATTCTTTTTCAACATAACCAACATTACTCAGGAGGACACTGCATTTGACTTGCAATCTCCACTTAAATATTTTTTTTAAATATACTAATGAAGAAATACACTTATCACTTTCCATCAATTTTTGAAGCTTTAAGTACAAAACACCTATAATAGTTTTACATGTTAGATAAATTACATGAAACTGAATAAGCCAGCTTACATAAAATAAGCTCAATACAGTTCTTCAGTCTTTTTCCTCTCATTCAGTTTCTACTTATCCAGGTGTTACTGGTTCAAGTTTGGCTTTTTAGTTTCTGTAGCATAAGAGTCATGTCAGGAGGTTTGACTCAGACCTACTATTTATTTCCATCTGAAAATGTGTTCAAAATGCTATGCTTTCATCCATTTTAGGATTTTTTTTTATTTACTCCTAGATTATGACCATTTGGTTAATTTTCAACCCTTTAGCAAGTATTACATAAGTGTATTGCTTAATATATTTTCAGCAGTTATGACCAACCACCTAAGATTTTATTCAGTTTTATAATTATCTGAAGTCTAGGCCTAAACATTCTGTACATTTTTTGCAGTTATACATGTTGCTTAAGTAAACCACTTGTGCCTTTCCAAGTATGAGAGAGTGATTTCTTAGCATTAGTTATCAGTTACGGAAGTTAATTCCTACTTGCTGGAATCCTTTTATAGCCGATTGTTAGAGCATTACATTATTAGCCAACTCAACGGAATTAAGTCCTCATCATTGCTTAAAAGGCTTTTCCGTTATTATAATCTCATAAATGTAATTCAACTCTTACTCAGCATTGTATACTAACTGGTGGTTTTTGTTGATGCAGCAGAGGGTTTGTTTGTTTAAGCTACAGGAAAAAACCTGCAGGGCTAATCCTCTAGCAACACCTTCAGTTCTACATATCCCCCATCCTTACAGTAAAGCTTTCTTTTCAGTTTTTCATACATGAGACATGACAAAATTTTGGACCAACTATTTCAAGTTTTAAATTATCTTACTTTTACACATCAACTGTATTCCTGCTACTGAAATGGCACATAGCTCATAGTTCAAGCAAACAGGGAGCTGCACTTTGCTGTTTAGGCCCAAAGGTAAGTCTGAATTAAACCATGGGCTTGGTTGGAGATCTACTTTGCAAGTGCATTTGCAGCTGCTATCTCCAATCCTCACTTCCTACAGATGCCTTGAATGTGAGGTAAACCACAAAATGCACACAGTCATGAACTGAGCAGCTTATCCTCAAAAAAATTCAGGTTTTAAGAGTGACCTAAATCAACTATACCGGCAAAACTGAGCAAACTTCAGAACCACCGCCCCCATCAGTATTGTGTCTTAGGCAAATGGCTAGTACAAAGCTTTCTGTATATCTATCTTTTTACTACCAAAGCTACATTCTGATCTCTTAAAAGCTTCCGATACTTGCTTACCAGTAGTTGATAGATAGGTAGGTATCTCCTTGTGTTTTATTCCAAAATTGTATTATTTTGCTTTACATTTTTTCCAGAAACAAGCATTCTTATTGATTTAGGGTCACCTCCCAACATTAGTAATCATGCTAATGCTTGCAAGCAAGCTTTTACAAGCACACTGGGTACACTACTTACCAGGGAAAGTCTGCAGCAGCTACAAATCAGCTTTTTCTATAGACCCCTTTCCTCACCATCCTGGCTTATGCTTCAAGTCAACATTTCAGCACAGTTTTCATCTAACAGCAATAGTTATGCTAAAACCTAGGTGCTAGAATAGCTCTATTTTTAAAGTTGCCTTCCAGAGCATGCCTCACTCAAAGCAGCCTGTCAAAGAAATTCACCCCCAACATTAACAAAGATATACTGAAGTAGTTGATGTCCTTTTGGTTTTTTTTTAATATGAGAACAAGCCTAGTAAGACAGATCTACATTATTACAAACTATAATATGTACTGCTATTTCCAAAGCCCGCTGAAATTCAAAAGTCAGGAATTTTCCAGAAAAAGGGTTTTGAAATTAATGAAATTATTTTATTTGATTAATTGGTCCATATTACATTTGGCACAGCCAACTACAGCTGCCACAACCCATGCCTTAAAAAGCTTACCCCATTCTAACGTGGGGAATTCCCCTGTAACAAAGTTGATTTATCTAGAAGATATCAGAGGAATTTCCTGGTATCTTTAGTTTGGAATGTAAAGTTCACCAAAAAAAGCAAAAGACAGCAAAGACACAAGAAGGCAAGCAAAGCCTGAATTCAAGTGGGTTGTTCAATTTAAGGTAAGTTGAGCTGTTGAACTGAATCCTCCCCTCACTGGAACCTCCTCTGAACAGCAACAATTCCTAGTAGTTTAAGATGTTTTCTGCATTTCCAACCAACTCATGCTAATCACCCCCTTTTCCAGTACCACAGAGCTAGAGAATGCACTAAGAAAACTTGCCCTCAATAATTAATCTCTCATACTAAACTTGAGCTGAGAAGGGTGGCTGCAGATGCACCTCACTTTTCTCCTTCCATGCAAAACCAAAAGTACCTTTCTGAATGTGTTTATTATGTTGGACATCCACCCACCTCCCATTTCAGTTTTCTGCTTATCTTCTGCTCTTCCCTGCAAGTATAAGCAGTAATAAAAGCCTGAAACATCCTAAAGATCTTTTTGGAGAACCTCCATCCATGTCCATCATAAGTTATTAGTGTAAAAGAGGCATGTTACAAGGAAACTCATTAGAAGGTTCTTCTAAGGCAGCAAGGGTAATCAATGAAGTAGTAGCAATCAGTTACTTCAACACTTAGGCATCACAGGCAGGAACGGTAAAGAGTGTGTCATATGAACAGCAAACCAGAGACCCTTCACATTTTTCCATCCAGGCCACTGCCTGAGTTTCAGATCAAAAGCCAGACACAGCTGATCTGTAAACAAATAAGCAAACTCATCTTAAAGCAACCACCTTCAACATCACCAACTTAATATTTGTAAGAAAGCAAAAGGTAACAAGCTCATACAGCGAAGTCTTAAAATAAGCAAAGACATCGAATTCTTATTGACCACCGTTTCATCTATTGGTGTACTCCCCTTAATACTAAGCATAAGCTGAAAACATTAATTCAGAGTTGAGTATCAGCCTGCTGGCTTTTTTCTTAAATTGTATTTACCAGTGTTTAAAAACAAGCATCTGACATTCTTCTACAGGAATTCTTATTAGTCTTAGGCAAAGGTTTAATAACTATTAGCCTGATTCTGTCATTCCTGAAAAACAAACAAAAAACCCCAGTCAAGTCCAAATTAGTTCTAGTAGTACAGGACTCTCCTGGTATCCTGACTTTTTACATTTCACTTAGCTTACTCAAAGTCAATATAAATTCTTTCCACTGCACAGTTACTAGGCCAAAGTCAAAATGCTTTTCTTCCTGCTCAGCCACAAGAGCTTGCTCTTCATCCCTTTCCCAGAAATCTAATTTAACAATTCTTATAACAACTGCTCAGAGAATGCAAGATCTACTTTCTTTGCAATATTTATTGCAGTTATTATCTTGCAACAGTTACAGCCAAGTAAGCATCTGACAAAGGCCTAAAAAGTACCATTGTCTTGCTTAAAACCTTCTCAGAGGTACTCAGTCACAACTGATCTTAGACATGACTCAACAGCAAAGGAATTCTGCAGATCCATAAAACCTGATGAAATAAGAGTTAGCTCAAAGTAGCAGCCAGCAGCAAAGTAAGATTGATCACTACCTCTGATCTGCATAGAGATCATGGTTCATAGGCACCTCCATTTTCTAAACAAGGTTCTGAAGATGTCCAACTTCGTTACGGCTTTGAATGGTAAAGCCTGATAAACTTATGTAGTGTTACAGTTCAGCCGATGAATAAATGACTCATGTTCAATACTATGTCCTATCCATCCTGCTAAGTCCACAAACAAATCAAACAGCCAGAGTTCCAGTTCTGAATGAAATACTTCCACCAGAAAACATTTCTTTTTCTGTTGACAGACAAGCATCAGACCTACTAGCTTGCTAAATATTTCTAGGAAATAATGTAATATTTTGCAGATTTGTTTGTAAGGATAATCACTGCAAGTGATTACAGGGTCAAGCATTTGATCAGACTTAAGCATTCAGTGTGCACTGCCTCAAATGCTCACTGTCTGTCTATTTACAAACATGTGGTGATAACTGCCTGTTCTCCTAGACAGAGAGAAATAAAAAAAGATTCTGACCAGCTAGTATTTTCCTTCTAGGTAACTTAAGGAAAAGGTTACATTAAGTCGTTTGACAAATAATGAATATATCAGAGGCAGTTGCCCACAGCTGCAGACCTTGCTGAGAAGAATAGCACCCTGCAGTACCTATCCTTTCCTCACACAGCTTCAGCTGCCACTCAGATCACCTTTAAGCCAGGAGAAACACCTACACATCAGCTCATGTCATTATGAAAATGATACAATTTCAGAGGCTCCAACCACCCCATTTCTAGACCCCACACAGGCAGCAAGTTCCTCTTTCAAGCAGGTACTCTTCTGTCATGTAATACAAAGACTATGAGCATTTTCCCCACTTCAAGGAAAATGCCTGAAAACCAGCTGAAGGGTTGTGTTGAGGTTGGGGGGGATTGGTGGTGGTCTTTTTTTAAATAAAGGCTTTAATGCTTAGTCTATAGATGGAGGTGAGGAGACTTCTAGTCATTATTCCCACAGCAAACACCGTGTGTCTAACAAAAGCACTGCACAGGGAGTCTGGTTAAGGTTGTTGCAAGCAGAAGAAAGCACAATTATCAGGATGCTCAAAACTTCGAAGCCATTCACCAAGGAGCAGCAGAGACAAACTCTTGACTGCTTTAAATATCAAGATCAATCAGCTTACATAAGAAACTAACTCCGGTATCTGTGGCAATCAGAGACATGAATCACCAGACCACTTCAAGGGAAGGCTTTAAACCAGCTGAGTACACCAGGGGTGACCACTTTGTGTCCGATTCACAGCCCTTCCCTGCTATCAGTGCCACACAGCTACACACGCCGGAGGAGACAGTCACCTGTTCTCGTATCACTGAGCTGCTCTTGGCCTTTGACTGTGAGATCAGACCTTGAATGCACAGCTGTTCATCCACTGTGGGATAGCAGTATACAAGTTCTTTCTGGTGACATCTCCAGCTAGCAGATTTAACAGAACTAAGAGAAACCCAAACACACTCAAACCCGCTGTGTTAGTCTTTCGCCTAACACCCTGTCTTGTTCTCACCCTTTCAAATTACCCAGTTTCATATCAGTGGCTCTGTTCTTTACATCAATCCTTTCCCGTTCACTGTCAGTCTCAAACAAACCTCCATTACAAAAAAAAAAGGAAAGTTGTACTCTAGATGTCACATAAAACCTCGGCTGCTACCAAGAAAATTAAACAACCCCCTGCAAGGCTGTGAAATTTTGTAACTGCAGTAATACAAGTAATAGTTGTTCTAGCCAGGTTACACAGAAAGCTAACAGTGCCATAACCCAATCAGTAATGGCTCAAAATTATTTTCAAACATAAACCAGTAGCAACCTGCCATCGTAATTCTTCACTGTTGTTCATGGCAACTTAAAGTCCAAATTTTGGGGGGCAAACAGAGCAAGTTACTGTGAACTGAAATAAGCTTTCAGTAAGGTCGTTCAACTTCCAGGACGTATGCACTCGTACTAAGTCCTACTACATTTTCACCTGTATGCTAACACAAGAGTTCACTTTTGACATGCTGAACCTTTGTCCCACAGGATTAGTACTTGTATTTAATATACATTCAGGCATAGCTACATTGCTTTTAGTTTGCACAGCCTGTCCAGTTACTTGAAACTGAACAGAAACCTGAGCACAAGTCAGTCAAGAATTCCTGAGCTTCAACCATGACAGAATTAAACACAGAACTTCTGGATAATACTTTTTTTTTTTAAACACATCTTCCAGGGAGTGAAAAGTCCCTTTATTTTCAATTTTAGTAAGTATGTAGCTACTACTGGCATTTCAAGAACACATGTTCTAAAATTAGCGCAGAAGCAGTTAATAGCATGCATTTTAAGAAGGCCAACACTCCCTAGCAATAAGATGGAATGTGTTTTCATTAAGCCTCACCTAGAACTTGAGATCCAAGTCATCTGGAAGATGCTTTAATTTAATAGAGAAGAGCATTCTTTACTGAACTGCTCAGGAGTGCTACTAATCTCTAACAATGCTCATCAGTAAAGATGCACACAAACTGACAAGGTTACTTCTTCAGTGAGACTTCCGTAATACTGTCTGTCAAAGCATCAGACATGGTGTTCTACTCATACCTCCAAGCCATTTTTCCATTCCCAGACAGTATTAGGCAAAAAGTACCAACAAGAACTAGAATATCTAAATTAACAACTTCTGCAAATCTTGGGCCCATCTTCAAATCTGTTTTTAAAACCAGTACAGCCACACTGGCTATCCAAAAATAAAAAAAAAAAACACCATTACACAGCTTAACCAATAGCTACCTGGAAAAAAGTCAGTAACATCATATAAACAGATTTGTCTCAGACATCCATCACATTCCAAACAACACAAACTCTGTAAGAGAAAACTTCCTCCTGCTTGCATACTTGGAATATCCAGCAGTTACACATTAGTTAGAAACCAGATTACCTTGTATTTGGCAATACAGAGAACTTTGTTCAAATTTTACAACTCTTCCATCATCACAACACTTCTGTGCTATGATGCTTTTAAAGTTAGAGTTTTAGAATATCAACATGATAACCACAAGTTTTAGGAAGGCTACAGCCAGAACAGCTAGATGGAAAAAGACTTCACAGAAATGCAGCACAAGAATACAGTATTTGTAGTAGACATACCACAGTTAGCTATATCATTTATCTCCACCGAGCACTTTTACAACAACAAAAAAAATCTCAGTATGTGATCTGAACCCTTAATATTAGGAAAATAAGTTAAATCAAACTTGCAAGCATTCCTAGCTTTATTGCTAGTAGAACAGCAAAGAAAACTCACTGTTCTACCCTGCCATCCTATGGACTCTGCATTCTGATCACAAGTACTTAACACTTAAAGTTGCTAAGCCCCATGCCTTTCAGCCGAAGTCAGCACAAAAGCAGCCAATTCCGCGTTCTAGATGATGATTATCTTTTACTTACTGCCTGCAGCTGTAGTTACCTTTAAGCTATGCCCACTTTTACTGAAACAGCCACTTAAGGAAATTCACACCAACTGGAATTGTTTCCTTCCAACATTCCTCCTAGCACACAGAGTGATTCGGACATCTCTGGCAGTGCCATTGCTTTGATAACTGGATGTTTATTTCCCAAGGCAATATCATTCCATATATTTTCCATCCTTTCAGGAGTTTATATTTGCAACAAATTCAAGATACACAGGACAGCTTAATTACTGGTGATTGTTGAGCAGCATCAAGAATCTTTCACTAAAGCTTAGTAACTTGTGATACAAATTTAACTGTTATTGAAAACCTGAAGGCATAAGTCCTGTGTTATTTACTGAAATACAAGATGACATTTCCTAAAAGCTTAATATCTACGTTTTGAACAGCCTTACTGCTCTAACTAGAATATACCTACGGTCACCAGTTATCAAACTACCGCAACACTTCAGTATCAGGTTAGCTAGGAAAAACAAGTACTATGACAACATGAGAAGGTTGATCTACGCTGGCCCATTAGCTTATTTTTTCATTCAGTGAAACTTCCTGACAAATGGTCCCATGGAAAATGTTATGTTGGCAGAATTCTCATCTCTACAGCACTGTATGGTCTTCCACACTCACTGACAGAAGGCAACAGTTACAGAGCAGTCTGATTTTGTAGTACAAACAGACTAGGGGAAGAGGGATTGAGTGCAAGACCTAGTCAAGTGTACTCATATACTTTGCCAATTGTCCAATGCAAAACTTAATATTTTGGCCAAAAGCTGTTCCTGTAAGTGCTGCAATTCTCTCAACATTAACAAATTACCACAGCCACCCATTAATTTAAAGATTACTTATATTATCTCATACAAAGTAGTCAACACCGAGCAGCATTAGCATAAGGCAACAATTTCACTTCAGGAATGTGCTTCTCATTTCATTCAAGCCTAGGACACAGTACATATTTACCAAGCTTCAGAAGTGCTTCACTCTTCACTGTAGTGGGTGTGAAGTTTGCAACAACCACCCCTTTCTTTTAAAGGTGCCTGTTCTCAACTCACAAGTCCCTAACAAACAACTTGACCATCCTCCAAAAAAGAAACAGCTGCAGATAGTCAAGGTCCATCAAAAGATTAGAGTGATTATGGCTTAGAAGTACTGAAGACAAAACTTCCTTTCCTTAATATCTGCAGATATCAACAGATGCTTACAAAAGCCACAAACACTCAAGTTAGCAGTAACTGCAACTGTGCCTCACTACGTTCAGCTCAAAATCCTAAACATCTAGCCAGCATAAATAGACTGTGCCATATCATCTTTCAGCACTTTTTTGTATGATAAATTTCTTCTTGCTGAAACAAAAATTGTGTTTAGCTGCATGACTTGCATGCAATACAACTCTTAACAGTATTTTAATTTGCACATAGCAAATTAAAAACAATCATAAGGACAATGCATAATAGCCTTTTGGCAAGATTAATTAAAACCTTAGACTGTTGATTAGACAGGCAACTGAGGTTCAACATATTTATGGTCAATTGCATATCAGAACAAGCATATACCTCCCAGAGAAACAGGTTCAAGTTCATTAGAGCTTGGAAGTCATTTTACAGCCTCAGTTCAGTTGCAGTAGCTTCTGTGCAGCACTCTACTACCTTGGCCCTGTTGCTTAAGGAAAGCAAGGTTTAGGTGCAGGCCAGCAATCCACTGAGCACAGCCAACAGCCCTCTTGACATCCTAACAAGCTGTCCCAGACCTTGCAGCACAATCCCACACCCATTCCTGTAACAGCTCTGAAGCCCATTTGAGTCTTAAGCGAGCTTATTCAGCTTGCTATCCTAGTAAAGTAATTACTTAATTTTTCCACTGAGCTGGTTTCTGAAGGGCTAGAACCCATGAAGGGGAGCTGGTGGAGTGGAAGGATTCTCCTCTTTTAGCAACAGCTAATTAATCATTACAGGGTCTCCCACTCTTAAGCTATACTCTCAGAAGACAGCAAAGATATACATCCATTTTTAGCAAGTTTATACTCTGTTGCTCCGCTTTACCAAAAAAGCCTTTCACATTCCTAGTATTATTTTCAACTAAATCTGAACTGGGAATCAGGAAGCACATCACCTCATTTTGAATTCAAGTTGAATGGAAGTTGTAATAATTCTAAGGCACAAAGGAGCACAGAAATACAACCCTCAGATTACAAACGTAGCTTGCCTGACTAACCTGAAGAGGCTTTCAGAACAGCTTTTTTTTTTCCTTCTCAAGAGACTCTTGTAGTACCACAGCAACTTTATTAATTATTAATCAGGCCTCATCTGCTCAATACATCATTTCCATAAGATTAGCAATTAGCCACATGCTACAACATGGCAGCAAATACTGTATTCTTTTCTCAACATAAAGCTTTCACCTCCTAGAGAGGAAACACGGAGCATATGTTAAAATGGTTTGTTTCTTTTTATGCAAGTCAGTTTAGCCACTTGATGAAAAAACACCATGTTACAGTGAACCTCATGCGTAAACATGAAAAATCCTCTCTTCCACTTTGAAATTTTGAGTCCTTTATTCCATTTCAGCTTGATTTCACAGCAGTAGAAGTCTAGAGAACAAAATGCCTAGGAGGAGGGTAGAGAAGAACATTTAAACTAGTCTTTCAGCTGGAAGAAGAGATTCCCAATGTGCACAGCTCCCCTTAGCCTGCTGCTTGTCACTCTGCACACATGCCTTCACACCAGCACACATGCCCTTGCTGACAGGTAGCTTGGATGCAGCTGCAGCATATGCTGCCTCTTGTTCTGCTAGTGGTTTGGCTTACAGAAGGAAGCACCCAAGAAAGTGGACGAAAAAACACAGGATCCCCAGCATCTTTACAGTGAAGCTCTCCAGGAAGAGGACAGAACCACAAGAAACCCAATATCATCAGTTCTGCCATTCAACAAACTGAAAAATGTGAAGTTACTACTTGACTCCCGCTGAAACCATCTGGTTTGGGCTAATTTGCGTCATTAAATAGGATCAGAAGTAGATTTGATTTTGAATCTCAATTATTTCAATTTTATATCACAATTTGTCATTAGCAAGGTACTTTACATATTCCTTCTGACAAATACTCCCCTGTCACATTTCACTTGAATGCAACATAAATAAAAGCAACTAGATTTATTGTCACTGTTCTTTTCAAAAAATTCACACACTACTTTATTTTTAAACACTTAACTGCAAATTCATACATTTCCTGACAAGTAGATTGAAGATGCAAATTAAACAAAAAAATCTTTGCCTTTAAATCAGATGCTCATTATGATACAGTATATATAAATCTCTAAATACATAAGTCAGTCTTAAAGTTGGCAGTTACAGAGACCAGAAGCAGAACCAGGTCCAGCATCAAAGCCCTTCACAGCATCCAAGCAGATGAAAGTGGTAATCTAGAAGCCTTTGGAATTCTCTCAAGTTTTGTCATTTTAGTTTATACCTGAAAGTCTCCCAGGAACAGCCACTGGTCTTTGAGCATCACGAGAATTTTGCTTTTTTTTATTTCCAAAAGCCAACAGCCTGCAACCACCCAAAAAGTTTGCTAAAGTAAAATAAACGTACACTGAAGCCTCTATATTCCAACCATCACCTACATTTCAATGGCCTGTTTGTCCTGCTTGGAGGCAAACACTAAGAAAAAAAATAATTCTTTCAAGTTAGGAAACCACAAACTCTCCCATACCTCCAGTGTATATAGCTATCTTGACCATTAAAATCAATTTTTACTACTTCATAGGAATTAATTACTTTCAAGCTGCAATGGTTAAAAAACAACTCCTGTACTCTCTCCCCAAGTGATGATTCTGCATCTCGCATTTTTCATCAGCATAAAAGTTTCTATTAGTCCACCTTTCCAAGGAGAAGATTAAACCTAATACAGTTTTCTCATACACAATTCCCATGCATTCAAATTCCACTTGTTTCCCCTTGCTGATTTTTTGTGCTCAAGACAACCACATCTGTATAGAAACTGGTTTAGCAACTGATTCTAACTCTGGGAGCAGTAGCACAGCAGGCACAGAGTGGGCTTTCAGATCACTCTTGCACGATGTAGAAGTGCTTATGCAATAGCTTGGCCACAGCATCCAACACACAAAACCCACTTTGGATGCCAGCAAATGAGCCACTATCAGTATTACGGAGTCAACATTTTCAAGATGCTTACTGGACTATCTTCTAAGACTCAGACTTGATGTTCTGCTTTAAAAGAATGGACTATAATTATACAAAAGACTTAACTATCATTGTGTTTTATTTGATTCTGTACAGGATGGTACTACTTCAATAATTTGGCAATGCAAGATCTGAAGGACAGTTCATAATCAGTGTTATCACATTGCCATTGCTGCTGCTTTTTCAGAGCTTTACGGAAAATTAAATCATATATCTTCAAATTTAAGCCCACTGCACTCATTCTTGATATTAGCTTTTTATACTTTAATGTTTCAACAAGTGCCTGTTATGCACACAGATAACACTTTTTCTCAATCCAGACATGATCCTCACAGGAGACCCACCGAACACCCCAAGAACACAAGGGTGAAATCAACCTGACCAGACAAAGAGTTCACAAGCTAGTAGAGGGTTTTTCTGGCATCCTGTAGTTTTCTCCACACACTATCAGCAGTGAAACCTGTATCTTAATCACTGCCCAGGGAATATGTTCCCCTGAGGTCAGTGAATATCCTCTCTCTCTGCTGACATACCTAGCTATGAACAGCCCTTTTATTGACCTGATTAACAAGTTAACAGAGGCAAACAAGAGACTGAGGGAACAGACACAGTTCATATTTGTGTTACTTACTGTTTTTCAAAACAACACTGACAGCATGCAGCATCAACACAGACTAACCGTCTTGTACACAATCCCTTAATGAGTCCCACAGTCTGCACCAAGACCTCTGCATTAGCAATAACATTTGCATCCAGGTTAAATAGTTGCCTGCCAGCTCCAATATGCATATACACAAAGTGATATTTACAACCAACATGTAGACAATGGGAAAGAAGTGGCTTTTCAAAAGCATTGCTTTAACGCATTACAACAGTCACACAAATAGCGTTGGTTGTTTTGGTTTTTTTAAGCTGTCTCCAAGTCTTTTAAAGTAACTTGTGGACTAAACTAGATTAAGTACCTCTGATTTATCACAGCAAGTACAATAGCATCTGGAGCCACCTACTGAGTATTATTAAATATAACTAAACTAAAATACACAAGTCAGGAAGAACAGATTTATACAGCTATGTTCATACCTGTTTGTAGCAGGTTGGGTTTGTGGGGGGGTTTGTGGTTTGTTTTTTTTTATATATTACAGCTCCGCTGATGGTGTTTGAAAAAGATCTAATCCCATCTGTAATTGGATCTATTTATGCGTATTTGATTTACCTAATGCCTAATGTGTCATCACTGAACAGCTTTTATCAAATATCACCAATTACTTAGTAAGCAATATTCCCGTCTGCTGAGTGGAGAAATACTATGAAAACTACACACAAAAAAAAGCTGCAGAATGTCAGATAATCCAGAACAAATGTATCAACGTTGCACAGTAACAGAGGTTCCTCTGATAGCACCTTTCACTGAAATTAAGGAACACCAGACAACTTTGAAATGCCTCACTTCAGCACTGCTTTCTTCCAAGATGATGATATTTATACTCAGGTTTCTAGCAGGTTCAGTGGTACTTTCTTCCAAGATGATGATATTTGTACTCAGGTTTCTAGCAGGCAGCTGGCTCAGCCTGAGTAAGCCACTTTATCTACATACTAATTAAAAAAAAAATCTGATACAACACTAGTAGGCTACCTTGCTCTTTACAAATTATGGCAAAGTTGATTTTTCCCATTTATCTACTACTTTTTTAAAAAACTATTGGACTGGCCTAGTTAACAAATGAAGCGATATATAAGTGAGCTTTAATTTTAATAGCATGTCATTACCTAACATCAAGTAATCTCTAAAGGGACATACTTGTACTTTTTAGGTCACTGAGGTATTTTGCCTGTTGCTGTTGACAGCCTACATTCAAGTTACAGCCAAACACCAGTATTTAAATGCCTTTTTTTTTTCCCCTCCAAACTGACTAATTTCTTTCAGCTGTCTGTAGTCTCATTGCAGTGCTTACTGGCTTGCTCCCACAGCAAGTCTCAAATTAGAAAACTTCATATTCATTGAAGTGTCTAAATCACCTTGAAATATTTTCAAGACAGATTCATGTTCATTTTATCAAACACCTACTCTAATCTAACATGTTACAGAAGCAAAGAGATCCTGCCCAGCTACCCCATTCACACAGACAGCAGCCTGTACAACTCTCAAAACTGAAGAGTCAGCTATTACTCATCTCTCCTCAAACAGTTCTTTCCTTATTTAAGGAAAGGTAAAAGTAACTTCTTTAGACTATTGCATTCCATAATCTAACATTAAGATTTCCCCTATCAGCCCAGAAATACAAAAGCTTTCCAGCTTACATTACAGTCAATTGGTTTGCACAGTAAGTAAAACACTTAATGCACATTTCCTTTACCAGAATCAGTCAGCCAACATACCCTTATCTCAATACCATTGCATGAATTATCCCCATTTTTTTTTCTTATGTTTTACTCACTGCAGTTTCTGCTGCACTTGACTGGCATGTGCACATCAACACAAATTCAAATGCCACATCATGTCTTTGTTACCTAAAACTGCACAGTCAAGTTATCATACATTTTCTACCTTTACCATATAGATAATGGTAATGTTCCAGGTTAAGGGGGGGGTTGGGGGGGGGGAAGCATGCTCTGAAAAAATATTTTTCCAGAGGTTGTTTAAATGAAGAACAACAAGACTACATTAAAGCCACCAAAGTTTCTCTATAACATTACAGTGACTAAAATGGACCAGCACTAGTATTAGGCACTTACAAGCAAAACAGGGGCCCCCAATTGTTTATGTTTGTATGCTGACCAGTTTTAAAAAACATGTAATGCTCCATTTTAAAAGCTTTTGTCAGATAATTTGGAGATTATTAGCAAGTGAGCAATTAGTACAAGCAGTTCACATCAACTACCACATCAATTAGCATCATAAATCAAACCAGCAACCCTCTAACTGAATTCACTCTATTATGCAAGAAGCAAGATGTTCCAGTAAGCAAAATATTCCCAGAGAAGTGCTGTCTTTTTGTAAGTCATGTAGGTCTCCTGACTTAGCTAAAATACTAACTTTAAAATGCATTAAGCAGTTATGAAGGCAGATGACCGCTGTAAATATTTGTCCATCTAACCTGGCTAGAATTGTTACCCAGGTGATTAACACACATCACTTCCCTCTCAGAGGTTACGCACCAACATAGTCAGTGCATCTTTTACTTCAAGCAAGTTGTGCCCTTTGGGTCAGCCACACCCTACTAAATTTTTCAAGATAAGTCAATAGCAAGATCCTTCCATCCCTAAACTAATGTATTGCTATATATCTAGATGCTATTAAATGCTGCAATCTCATAGCGGTGAAGTATTTTTGAAGCTTAATTAATGCAGGTTAAAATTACAATCTTATTTTGCATGAGAAAAAGTAATGAAATGGGACTAAATAGATGAGTTGCCACAGGGTACAAGAATAGTTTTCCACAGCTTGTTTCTATGCCTTCCTGCTTTCATTTACTCAACTCCAAGGGTGAACTTAGAGACTCAAGTAATGGAATTGCCATAAAAAAAGTGATAAACAACTATAGGAAAGTGCCACATGCACTAACACTGCAGCTATAGATTTTCTTCATATTCAGAGCATACCAGCAGCATTGTCAATTTTTACCATTTCATACAATGCAAAGCAGCTACCCATCACTGTCACCATCACGTGCAGAGGGGTCAGAAGCTTGCCCAGAGACCCACAGAAATCTTTCAACCCCAAGCTCAAACAGCAATCTAAAATTTTCTAGGAGCAATGTATTCTGAAGGAAAACTTACTCTGCTTTATTTACAGTACCAAAAAAGAAAACAATCCTATGAAGACTTTAGCATGTATTGAAAATATTAACAAAGTGTCACTATAAAAGCATTTTTAAACTCTGCTACATCATTGACTTTATGTTCATGAAAGCAAAGGAACGTTCTTTTCTTTCACTGTCATTATTTATTAGTTTTGACAGTTGACACTTGTACCCTTGGCAATACAACCACTAATACCTTCTAGCCAGAAACAGAGATGGTGCAATTAATGACAAAATTATTTGTAACTGCTTTATCAGAATTCTCAGTATCACATGCCCATATCTATTGAGATCTTCCAAGCTACCATTCTAGTTTTAGTGCTAAACAGTGAAGCTATCCAAATAAGATATATATAGCCCATCTTTCTCTCAAGAACTGGATACCTGTTTTATAATATGCCTCCAACAGTAGCTAGAACAACAGATGTGAAGCTGTATGCCAATTTCGCAATCGTGCACAGCTCCTATCTCTGACTTTCACTTATTTATCAGGCCCAGTTTGTCACATTAGTCCAACATCAGGCCACCTTCACCTGAACATAAATGCCTACCAGGCCTACAGATGATTGAGAGCAGTACGCAGTTTACTGTGACAGAAGTATCAGTTATTATTTAACCTCTCCACATCATGAAGCACTTAGTCACTAAAGCCTAACTCACACCATTGCATTAAGTTTACAAAAGAAGAGACATCAATATTCCAATCTAAGAATCCAACGGCAGCTCAGTTACTCCTTACTATTCCAATGTTTCTAAAGGCTTAATTTTCAAGAGATCTTTTGCATCCTGCAGTCAGCTCAACATTTCAGAAGCATTACAGGTAGTTCAGTAGGCCAAGTTCACGACAAAAAATGTCATAGGTCCCTACTGCTATAGTTGACTTTCTGCTTCTCTTCACTGCATTAGCATGTTACAACAGCTGCCACAGGAAGGGAGATCGATCACCGGATTTTGGCTTTGTGACATTAAAATTATTATAAAGCTTCAAGCTACCTCAAGCAATTTCACTGAATGACTAATTCTGGCTCTAACGCGGTAGAAAGCAGGGGCGGAAGAAGGACCATTCAATCAACTTGCACCTCCTAACCTAGTTCAAAGCACTAGATTTAAACTGCAAAGCCACAATCATTTCTATGCTTTGAGAACACTTTTAGATTCTTTCTATAAAGGAGTTATGAAGCTCTAACATTTCCATCTCTAAGTATCTGCAGAAGTGTATTTAAGATTATTTCCTGGACCTGGAGACCTACCTGGAGATTTCTCTCAACTTCATGCTTTATAAATCCATGCACAGCCTTGGATGTCTCAATCTCCTTCCCCACTTCCCTAGTTAGGGAGAGTTTTCCTGAGTTTGGCTGGTATCTTTGAGGAAATTCACTGCTGGATGAAAAACAGCATCTATCAAAACACTGTCTTATCACTTACAGAAAGGTCACCCCTCCTGAGAGAAGCTACAATGAAGGGTTCCACAAATACTAAAAAAAAAAAAAAAAAAAAAAAAGAAAAGAAAAGAAATAACATGCCTTTGACCTGTCCACCGAAACTTTCAAGTCCAAAACCAGATTATGCTATCCAGGCACAAAATTCCTCACCTGTCCACACACTGGCCATCTCCACTCTACCCTTCAGGTACATGCATAACAGAACTTGAGGATATCTTCAGTTCATGAACTTTATTATCCCAGCAATGCAGTTTTGATCAGAGATGCTTGCTAACTATTCCAGACCTTAAGGCTTACACTCCCCCTAACACTGACTCCATAGAGAGAAACAGGCCCCGACAGCACAGAATACAGAAGCATATTGATGATTTTATTCCTGCACTAGATGACCATTTCAGTATCCTAAGATTGCTGGGTCCATTTGTATCATACTCTGATAAGAACACAGGTGATCCTACGTTCAAATGCAACTACTTTCATGTGTCACTGCCCAGTACTATGCTGCAGTTACCCTAAGAACTACTATTCTGTGTATGAGTTGTCTTTCAATAATGAAACATTCCATAAGAAATATAAAAATGCAAAGCCAGCGTATTCAGATAGGCAGCTGAAGCTTAACATCTAATGTCTTCCTGCTACACTTGCTTTCCATGTTTGTACAAATTCATACCCCAGCCACCTCCTTATTTAAAGTCTCCAGACATCAGTCTTGGATTATTGACCAACTGACACACAAAGCCTTGCTTGTGGTTCATGACTAGTTAACTCAGATACACAAGCATTTGCAAAGTTAAGTGGTATACATTTAAATGACTGCTGTCTGGGCACCCAGAGTGCCACGCTTTTAGCATATTTCTTCTAGAGAACACAGTTGCCGTGATACCTAGAAGACAGGCTTCCTGGCTGCTCTCCTGAGCATGGGAAGTTGAAGTAGTAAGATAATGGAAATCACACATTCATACACTAATGTATCTGTTTAACGAAGTCGTGAGAGTAAGTTACAGGACACTACAAAATCCTGCAACAGTGACTATCTTGCTGTATCCTCCTTCTGGTTATGTTACTGAAAAATACAGCTGCGAAGTACAGATATAGTGGTATAAATTAATAGAAAGTTGACTAACACTAAGAACTTCATCTGCAGCTTTAGTTTAACAGGAAATGTAAGCACTACCAAGTTCAAGTCAAAGTGGGCTTTCCTACAGGTTTCAAGTTAAATTGTGTCAAGCATTGATTTGGCCTAGGCTATAAACACTCCTTCAATCCCTTCAAAATTATGCAAAAAAAAAAAGAATATTTGTGTCTGAAGCTTCTCATAAATAAATACAAAGCAATACAGCTAAAGCCATAGATTCAATTCCAGTATTCTTAGGAGTCACTTTGCTTGCCTGTACTCTTCTTAAGTACAGAAGGGGAAATTACCAAATAAAATAGCTGTCTAATCATTAGGTTTACATTTATTATCCAAATATGTAAACAAATAAAGCTACTAAACAAGACACTGAAATTACACATTTCACACACATCAATCCTGTGGTTCTAGTACTTTCATCTTTAAGTGGTTAACTGAAGCTTACTTAAGCAACAGGAAGAAAAAAAAATGAAAAAACAGTAAGTCATTCACTGGGGTAGAAATGCACTGCCATCTTAACATCCTTTCATTTACACCATTATACAGGCTCCAAATATGATATCAGTCAGAATCCTGAAATGGCATTAATGAGGTTGAATGTGCACATACTGATTAAGTAACACATATGCATCCATCCACCTTAAAAAAAAAAAAAAAAAAAAGACCTTAAATACTTCCAGAGAGCTTTGGAATTGCCAGCTGCCCACAATGGTCTCACTACCAACAAGGGAACCTGACAACTCCTCTGTTTCCACCTTGGAATTAGAAATTTAAAACAAACTTTCTAAGTCATAGATCCCTTGTAGCCCAAATACATTTAAGTGAGACAGCACTGTTACCTTATTTCTAACAGTAGTCACAAGATTCATGCAGCATTTACAACCTTATCACAATTACAACAGAAGTACAAATTAATGGCAAACAACTTTGGATCAAAAGCTCCGTCGAGAAGACTAAGAAGTAGTTGAACAGTCTTTCCATATAGACAGAATTGAAGTCTTCTTGATTTTATAAAATTCTTGTAAAAGTTTAAAAAAAAAAAGCTATTCACTGCCTGTACCCACACACTGGAGAGTTTGACTGCAGCTGAACTGTATCTTCACACTGCATTTAAACATGAGATTTTCTAAGACAGCAACAAGGTTCAGTATCAATGACTTAGAACTCCAAACATGTGAACATGACCATTGTTAGTAGAGCGCCAAGTATAACATGACAAGTAAGTGAAATGCCTGATAACTAGCACACTAGAAAATACTAAATTAGCTCTTCTGTTTTGACTCTTTCCATTGGACTCTCTCCAGTGTGCTCACGGCTCTCTTGTCCTGGAGAGCCTAGAACTGGACAGAGTACTCCAGGTGGCCTCACCAGTGCCAAGTAGGAATTTATATTGAAACAAACAAACAAACAAAAAAACAAATCAAAACACACAAAAAAATAGAACAGCCCCCAAAACACACCCCACCAAGGGCAGGCATGGGGGGAGGGACCCAGCTACCCAGGCCAAGCAGCTCTCCTGCACAGGAACAGGCACAACTCATCACACCAGTGTTCTCAGCCTGTTGCGGGGGGAGGAGAGTGAGAAGGGGGGACCTCCCAGTACCATTCCCAAACCAAACTTGTCTGAGCCTCCTGCTCCAAGTCAGTGCCCCACTATTTGGGATCTCTGCCCTTCCTCTGTTCTTCCCGCTCATGCCCAGGCAGTGGCCCCTGCAGGGCACCCACCCACCCTCACCATGGCAGTCCATGCATACATCTCTCTATATACAGATGACATCCATGAAACCATACCCAAGTCCTGACGGTACAGAATTCCCAGAAGTCTTTAAATCAAAAATTAATAGCATCTCATAACTTGTCCACATCTGGCACTGTCTTTGGTCAATTATATCACGGTACAAAGACAACTGAGTATACAAAAGAGTTTAGCCACAGTTCTCCCTGCATATAGGTGACATGAAGTACAAACAGTGCTTAAAGGTAGTCAAGGACAAAAACCAATACTACAGAAGGCAAATCTCTTATTCCCTCAGATGTCAGTATTATCAAAACTATGTAATACAGTACTTTCTCTTTCAGACTAGGGGAATTTTATCCACTGTAGATTACTAAGTAATCATTTTAGATTTTTTTCACAAATGATATAAAGCTATGTGTATAAAGGTCAGAAAGAATACCCTTAACATAAAAACTAACAATTGCAGAAACGGATGTTTGAAATGCATTGTCAGCATAAGGTCACACAGTTGAGATGCAAACAAGTTCTCCGTTTCAGCTACATTTTTGGAGCTTACATTATCTTTTCTTCAAAGATTTGCTAAAAATATCAACACTGCCATTTACCTTGCTTATTGGTAAGGACAAAACCAATTCCCAATTGTGATGGAGTGGAGAACAGAGTACTCCAAAGGTCTGAGGAGAAGTTCTTCATCTGTCTACCACTATTCCTAATCTCCACTATTCTCCCAAAAAAAGTGGGATTTCTAATTTCACTTATGACTGTCAGACTACAGTATGTTTGTAAGCGCATCCCTTAATACTTGCAATTAATAAAATACATTGTATTCCCACATCAATTTTCACCACGTGATCCAAGAATCAAACCACTTTCTTCAGGTCGTAAAGTTAAGATTAAGACTATGGATACCTCAGTGGTCAGATAATATACCCTATTAGAAAATAAGTCTTGTGAAGACACTTAGCTTGAGCACCTATGTCACCTTTAGGAAACTGAAATTAAAGTACAATGCAGAACATAAACACAGCAACCAATATTACAAAGGCCATTTCCTTTTCCCAAGCACCTGAGATGAGCCAAAGTGAATCAAATGTCCAATCTGCTGCATTGCTGAGTGCCCCCTCTTCTTAGGGAGTAAGACTCATTTGCCAATTTAAACAGAAATAAAAACAGTGATCTGTATACACAGCAGCATGAACTCTTGTTTCAGCATTATTGCATGCTGCTTTAAACTAATCCCCCAAAGCAAACGGTGGGAGAAGCCCGGCACACTCTCTGAACAACCTAAAGCCTCACAACACATTTGTTCCAACAACATCAGTTGATCCACAGCATGTATCCTCCTTTGCCTCAGGAAAAAAGTTATCCTCAAAAGTTAATGGTTTAAGGTTTTCCTCTCGATTTGTAACTTTTATGCACTCACTCAAACGTATCTGATATTTAATCATCCAGCTTTTGCTGAGAATAGCAACAAAGCACGTAACAAAGTCAGAAAGCACAGTCAGTTCGACTCAGCGTAAGACATTCTGCTAACTTAAGACACAACTATCAAACCTAACCTTTCATTTACCATGCAAGCAAAGTTAAGGACAAGAATTTGAATTTTCTTGGTTACTCATATGCTTAAGTCTACCACCTTCCACATTAAAAAGAAACATCTTTCCATTTCGATACTAGCCCCCAAAACTAGAAAATAGGCACTGCATTTCATCAATTTGTCCACACTGAAGGTCTACAAACAGCAAGACGGAATGCTACCTTCTAGCTAGGTTAACGCACAACTCAGTAAACCAAGTTGCATGTGCACAACCAGCGGAAAAAGGCATTAAGAGACTTGCTCCAAACATACTGGCTCTTACAGGCAACAATCACTGCCCAAGTCAATACTTATTGTGTATATGCAAGCTCAGAACTCACCTAGATGCACTAATGCACTAAGTATAGATAGTGTGTCCAGATTCCCTACAACTGAATCACAAAAATTTAATCCCCCAGCAAACAAACAAAAAAAGCACATTCCCAGCATGCTCTATTGTTGCCCTCTCTCCAGAAATCTGGAACAAGATGGCTGTTCGGAGAATCAGTTTTATCATTTCAAATTATATATATATAGTTTGATTATATTATATAGTTTGATCCACAGTTCAAAAAGGCACAACAACAACAAAAGCTTGAATGGGGCGATTGCTATTAAGGTTTCAAAATGCAATTGTCTTTATGCAATACTTGGGGTTTTTCCAGCTGTGGTCATTTATGCCTAAAGGTCTGAACTGCACCATCATTCTTTCAATGTACTGAAATAATACAACATATACCCCAACTCCCCTCTTCAAGAGCTTGACTTAATTATTTACTTGCATGGAGGTACCCAGATGCTGGATCTCCCAAGTCTGTTTCAACAAAATAGCTAAGTAAAAGGAGTGACTGCTATTCAAATAGTTTTCAGAGTGACTATCATGATTTCCAAGTTGCAGCTTGATACAATTCTTTGCCAAGCCTTGTACTACAATCAGCCTTTGCTCCTTGTCATGAGCTATTTGTACACCTGCAGGAAGGCTCACATGATTAAGAAGAGGCTAGTATACAGCTGTGATTCACCTTTACCTTATCACTAAGCTAGCAAGAAAAGTCAACTCATAATGATACTCCTTCCATAACAGGGAGCCAAAGAAGATTGATCATTGACATGCCTGCTACGTTTCTATCATCAAGTAGGAGAGAACAGGTACGTTAAGCAGTAAAAACAGCTGTAGTCTTATATTTCACAACAGAAAACAATGCTTTTACAGTACATTCATTTTTCAACTTATTTGTCTCATAGACTTCAGTAGCAACAGAAGTGTTCAAATACTAGTGTTATCTCAGCTCCCAAATTGAGTATAACTTCTCCTGTAAGATGTAGTCCTACGACAGCACTGCCCCCCAACATACCTGATACCATCATTTAAGGAGATGCAAAGTTACAGGGCCCCAAGAAAAGAATGGCCACAACAGGTAATAACACCAAAGTGGATTACCACATCTGTTAATGGCAGATGCCTCTAATGTGTATGCACTTCAAGAGTTTTAGCTCCATCCTAAATTACTTAACTTTCAAAAAAACAGTACTTTTAAAAGTGATTGAAGGAAAAAAAAACAAAAACAAAGGTTTATACCTTCTGCCATTTTCTCCCACCCACCCATTCCCCCAGTGCATCAGGATCTTTGCACTGCCCCAAAGAAGTAATTTCCAAGTGTACAGATTTAATATGTTCTCTAAGACTTAGGTTATTTCTGAATACTTAATAACCATAATTTCAAAACTCAAACTAGCATTTACAACACACTTTTCAATTTATTTTTTTTTTTTTAACAGGAAAGTTAGAATAGAAATCACAAAATGTGCTGGAACACAGCAATTCATCATTGAATAATGTCTGGTATGGCATCTCTAAGAATTAAAACAACAATCTCCCCTTAGATTAATAAATACATAAATAAAATCAGATCTCCTATTCATTTAGGGAGAGGAAATAAAAAAAACCAAACACCCACACACAGACTCCAGGGAACATCTTGACATTACTCTCAATGCACACTGAAACTAGTACCTTAAGCCTCATCACTAGGGCTTTGTTTTGCTAGTACAGGATTCAAGATATTTCCCAGTTAGGAAAATCTGCCCGAACCCCACAGTGAAGCAGAATCTGTTTTGATGGGCTTGCCACTGCATAAAAGGACAGCAACTATTTCAGATGCTTAACACTTGCTGCATTAGCATGTCAGTAATAAGTATATTAGCAAAAGTGTATTATAGACTATTCACCAAGATGACATTGACATTGTTAGATTGTTTTAAAATCCCTTCATAAAGGATTAAAAATTAAATTTTTCACCATCTTTCCTTGGTTTTGCATCAGTCTTAAAGTTTTATAACAATATAAAGCTACTCTCGGTCTGGATGACAGAAACTGGTACTGACATATTCGGCTATTACCCACCCTTACATATCTACACGTACACTTTAAGACCACCATACCTTGAAACGCCAAGACATTTCCAGCAATTTAAAGACTGCTGAAGTCAATCCACGTCATCTTCTCTCCATTTCTAAGCACACAACATACTTGATATAAGAATTGTTCAATATTGCTCAAGTACTGATGTATCTACTGGTGGAACTAAGCTCATGAACTACAGAACATGTGAAGACAGTTTTTACTACAGTTAACAGTCTAAATGACAGCATCTAAAATTGTTTGGCTACTTAGTATTAATTTCATACAAAGAAAATAGAATGGAAGTATATGCTTTTAGAGTGTTGACTTTGTAACTCTGTGAAATTCAAGAGCCTGAAAGTAACCAACTTTTAGCATTTTTATCCAGTGACAAAAAGCTAATGAACTAGTATTACAGAGAACTGGTTTATCCAGTATCACATCTAACTTAGAATAATACAAGGAAAGAAATCTCTGTGCAAAAAACATCAACATGTCAATTTAGGACCCAATTTAGGAATGTTTAGCAGTTGCTCTCTTCGGACTAGATACAACTGGTGTATTTGAATATAAATAATTGCTGCAGCTGAAAGGCCCATTTTCATTTCACATTATTTCAACAGTCATTGGTCCAGCAAGTACGTCCAGGCACTCCTATAATAGAACTCAAAACCTAAAAAGAAAGAGGGTTTACATTGCCAATAAAAATCCAAAGTGTTGGGAAGACAGTGCTGCTCTATATTGAAAAGAAAATTCTGAGAGTAAGTAATAGCGTCTCTACTTCACTGAAATAAGTCTGAAATTGCTTTAGCTTCTATGTTCTCCTTCAGATCCGTCAAAACTCTCTTGATCAGGAAGGTCGTTATTTGAGCTGTTCAAGGAGCACGTGTTGGTTGGAGTTACAGTCTAAAGCAGCCTGAACTAATGAGACTATATTCTTTTCTTTAAAGGGTACAGTTCTCATTCCACTGGAAGGAACTATTTCAGCAAAAAGTTACTTAGTATTTTCTCATGCCAGGCACATGCCAACCACACCACGATTCCTCGCAGTCAGTGAAAAAGCCCAGCACCTCGAACTCAAAAGGTTTTGTGATTCGGGGAGTACCATTACAATGCTCAACTCTGCAGCAAAATTGGACTGCGACAGCCGCAAAACAAATGACTATTTCTAAGTTCTTCCTACATGCAGTATGGCATTGCCACAAAGGTTTAAAAGTTGGTATCAGCGAGAAATAGTTAGATGAAGGAGGCTTACCAAAAATACAACCTGGCAGAGTTGTAACCTAAAGGAGCGAGTTGTTATTTTTTTAAGTATATGCAACTTTTAGTATTTGTTAGTTGAAGAGCCCTCAGAACAGAAAAGACTTAAAAAAGACTTTCTAGATAAATCTTTCCCATGAATCGGACCTGCTGGTTTCATGACTCAGTGTCCAATGTAAGTTAGACAGCAAATTGTCTACGAAAATTTTACTCATCAGCTCTGTTTTTGAAACACATTTGCAGGCTGCTATTTTAGTTTTAAAGTCCTCGTGATTGACAAACGAACTGAGCTACAGTTAGGTAACACAAATCATTAATACATGAAAAGACTAACATAAGTCACATGCTATGAAGATAACTACGTACAGTGCTTCACATCCTCCTCCCACCTCAACACAAACTTGGCTGCACAACCATATCCCAAGCATCTTATTCAAGAAATGTATTTATACCACATAAACATGTATTAATTACCACTTAAAAAACAAACAAATAAATGTTCTGCTGAAGGCATGATCTATCCCACAGAAATCCAAACACCAGTAGCACTCAAAGGAACAGTGGTGCCTGTGCTGTATCCTTCCCACAATCCCTAAGTTTCCATCTCTTCAGCGAAAGAGGAGAGCAAAGGGGAAGGACTCCCAGGAGGGGACAACCCAGACTCCAAGAAGCTGACAACCACACACCTTAATTTCAGTAAAGTGACTAATACAACAGAGAATATGCACAGAACTCTGCCACATACTTAGATGGATGCAGAGACTTAGCCGTGGACTACGTTCTTTAATAGAGTGACGGGCACTGCCAGTCACAGTGACTTGCTATACAAGACACTAAAAGGGAGCGGCGGGGGGTTTCTCCCACCACCCATAAAATGTTAACAGTACCAAACATGACGTCTGTCTATTCAAGCTGCACTGCTTAAGAGTCAGATGAATAATGCAGTCTTTCGAGTAACAGTCTCAATAGCAGCTTTTCCCTCAGGACTTTTTTATTACATATAATTTAAGGACAAGATAGGCTAACAACACAAGATGGTTTTAAGCAGCTCTCTATTTCAGCTGCTGTACATCATACTCTGCGAGCTTGAATCTCTTCCAGAATAGTGGCAGACTATTTCAATTGCAAAAGCACAGAATACAAAGCTTAGTAAGCTGTCATGCAAAATAACTCAAAAATTTCTTCTTAAAATACATGTTCTTGGCCAATACTGTTTGCTCTTTTTAACTCCAGTGACAGTGAAGAAAAATACCTGCAGACTTCCCAACACTGACAATTTTTTTCCTTATTTTGCGCATCCTAAGCAGTTCAGGAGTCTCTGTAGGGCTCCTTCGGGGATAGATACATATAAATCTAAGCTTAGAAGACTGTTATCTCCATCTTGCCTTCAAACCTGTTTTTACCCGGCTGCATAGACAGGCTACTGCTCTGTAATCCAGTTGTACATCTTGCTCACCCACTCTACCACCACTAAACCTGAACCCCTGCTTAACGCCTCCATCAAAAACTGCACGGAGCACCGAAGAGAAACTCATTTTCTCTGACCCTCCTGGCAGGCAAAGCCAGCATCACCCTTCCCACCTTGACCCAGTCCTAACACGACCGCTGCTCTGCCTGCGCACCAGCAGCAAGCAAGAAGCAAAACAACTTCTCCCCGCAGCGCCGGGTGCCCCTGTCCAGCCCCGCTCTCAACAAATTCGCCTCCCACTAATGCCTGTGAAGGACATCCACACCGGGGGGCCACCCTGGGCATTCAGCGCAGAGGGACCGATGGGGACCACGCCAAGAGACACCCCCCTTCCCCCCCCCCAAAAAAAAAGCCTGCCACGGGGAGATGGAGGAAGGGAAGGCAGCCAGGAAGGCGCAGGCAGCTGCTCCCAGTGAGCCCGCCAGTGCCCTGCAGGCAGGGCCACGGGCTGCGGGGGGGGGGGGGGGCGCCGCCTGCCCCTCTCCCCGCCGCGGCGGAGCCGCCGGCTCACCTTCGATGGCGATGACATGCTCGCGGATCTGGTTCTGCAGCACCGGCTCCTCCACCCGCTCCAGCAGCTCGTAGATGGAGTAGATGTTGGGGTGCACCGACTCGAAGCGCTGGATCTCGGCCCGGATGGCTGCCGAGTTGGCCAGCTGCTGCTGGTAGTTCATGGCGCGGCCGCTCCCCTCCGCCGCCGCCCGCTCCGCTCCGGCGCCTTCCCCCGTCCCTCCCCTCCTCACCGAGAGCCCCGCGCGGGTCGGCGGGCGGCGGCGGCGGGGGGAGGCGGGGCGCGCAGGGGGCGAGCCCCGACCGCCGCCGCCTCACTCACCGGACTCCCCCCCGCCGCCCGCCCCGGGCCGGCGCGGCCCGGCAGCAGCCCTTCGCCTCGCAGCCCGCAAGGGGCGCCGCCGCTTCTCCGCCCGCTGTCACTTCATCGCGGCGGCGGGGCAAGGCAAGCCGGCCGCCCCCGGCCCCATGGAGGGCGGCAGCGCGGCGACCGCCGCTGAGCTCCCTCCCGGCCCCGGCCCCGGCCCCTGCCGCCGCCGCCGCCTCAACTCCGCAGCGGCGGCCGGTCCCGCCGCCCCCCGCGCGCGCGCCGACAGCCAATGGCCGGCCCCTCCTCAGCCTCGCGCCCCCGGCCCAGCCTCGCTCTCGTGCCCGGCGCCCCGCGCGCGGCGGCGGATGGCGGCGGCGGCGCACGCGGCCCCGCTCCCACCGGGACGGTCCGTCTCCCCCGCCCCCCCACACACACACCCCCCCCCGCCCCCAGCACGCGCGCGCGCGCACACACACCCTCCCGCGCGCTCGCCCCGCTACACCCCCCACCCCCCCCACGTCCTTCTCCTCTGCCCGCTTCACGCTCACGCAAGCCACGCCCCCGGGTGACGTCACCGCGCAGACCGCTGGCCACGCCCCGCACAGCCCCTCCTCGCCCGCGCCGTGCCCGCGGCGGGGCACGCTGGGAAATGCAGTCCGGGGGGCGCGTGGCGGGGTGGCGAGGGGTGCGCTGAGGTGGCGCGGGGGATCGCGGTGGCGGCGGGCCCGGGCGCTCTCCCGCTCTCCCCTCAGGGCGCCCGTCCCCTTCAGCCGCCTCCGCGGGAAGCCTGGAACGCGGTGCTTGCCCCGCGGGGGGCCCCGTGCGCCCAGCAGCCGCTCGCCCCGCAGGCAAGTGGAGGAAGACCCCCCCTCGGCGCGGTGAGCGGGCCGGCCGGTGCCCTCAGGGCCTCCCGCGGCGAAGCCCCTCACCGTGAGCCCGGGCATGGCCCGTTGGCCCCCCCGCCCCTCTGCCGAGCTCCGCTCGGCCACTGGAGTCCTGGAAAAGAGCAAGTGCGGAGGTTTGTACCTCAAGTGCTCTATCGCAACCGCTTGACAGCTGTTAACGGTCGCAGTAGCCGTGTGGGTGCCCGCAGGGCGCTCACCGGTGCCAGTCTGAGAGCCGCCCTTTGTCGTACACCCCTGAGCGTGCAAAATAGTGCGGTGGGCGGCGAGCTTTGCCGGGACCCCAGCCAAGGGCACGGCAGTGTTGGGAGCAGCGGCGTTCTCACTCACAGAGCCCTGCAACAGTCAGAAATGTCTCACTCTAGATAAGTTATGGCGCAATGAAGCGTTGCTGTCATTAGCGTGAACGAGCGTTATTAATATCATTTGCAAGGCGGCTATGCGCCGCACAGTTAGGCATTCGCCTCAATGAACCCGTTTTTAGGATCAGTGTTTTATGGACTTGAGCTCCAAAGCTGTAAAACGTGAAGCAAACTTTAACATAGAAAACAGTTCAGCCCAAGGACACCTTGGTCAGGGATAGCCTCAGGAAAACTGTATCCATCTATTCTACTGACATATACCAGAGCAATGAATAGAACAATTTCAATATTTTTTTCCCCCAAAAAAATAAACGAAATGACATTACTTGGATATACAGCTCTGGCCTGGCATGGCTGAGAAGCAGCTACGCTCCTTTCTTGGTGCAGTTGTTTACTTCATGTTACCTGCACCCACCTTTATCGCATTTTTAAAATATTTCATCTTTTTGAGTAATCTTTGTCTTGAGTGTTGGCTGTTCGGTAATGATAGGTCTTAAGAACAGAACAGGTAAAGGTTTTTGAAAACTTAATCCATTTACCAAATCCATTGATCTATATTAAAAAATTCAAACTGCTTTGTTTTGTTTCTATTTAAGAAGATCTGGGAGTGTAAGTAAGTGATGCATATCATGTGATCTCCAGGGTGGAAATAGCTGTTCTGCTACTGTAACTGAATTCTTAACCTAAACAGTTTAAGAGAAAAAAACTTGGTAAGCTTGGCGGCAAGAGGAGGAATGGGAGTATCATAAAAAACAGTGCTTAATTGTATTATGAGCAATAACACTTAGTGTCATAGCAGGCATTTGTACTCTGGCTTCTCTACTGATGCTCTGTTGCAGGTCTTCCTTGTAAACCCATGGTGACCTGACAGAGCTGAATGAAGGCTGCAGGGAGATCCTTCAACTAATGGCTGTGGTGCTGCTTCTATCAGCCACCTCTAAGTGAGTTCTGTCACATAATACATAAGCTATTATGCCGGAGGTAAGCAGGTGCTACCAATTTATGCCATGCACATAGTAATTAGTATCTGATATTTAAATAGTTCCAGTAACACTTGGGCATTAAGCTTGTTGATGTGATGGCTCACACCAAAAAACAATAGCAGTGACAAAGGAAGCTGTGATGGGAGATTGAGGTTTTGGATACTCCTGAATGTGTTACTTGAAGAACAGACGTACCTAGTTAACAGCAAATAGCCTTCACCCTCACATGAATATGAAATGACCTGTCTTTTTGTCAGCAATAAATACAGGGGACAGGGATGGCGCTGAGGGACCACTGACGCCCAACCTCCCTGTCTGGGTCAGTGCCTGTGAATTCTACCAGAAATACTTCAGAAGATGTTATCCACAGATGGGAACACGGTGGGGACACAGTAGAGGGGAGGGAGGACACAACACGGTAGCTTGTCACCACATCCCCAGGGTGTCAGCGGTGTGGGGTGGTCTCAGTGGTGACATCCCCTGTTCCCTTGCAGGTGGGGAAGCTGCAACCAGTAAAAGTGAGCTGATTGATTGTTTCAGTTACCAAAGGGAGCTTATTTTCACTTACTGCAAATTTTCCCATTCTGATCATCAGACAGGGAAGTCTCTAATTCAAGCTGAGGGACTAAAGCTTTCTCAGCGCTGCTTGCTGTCTGCTGCAAGAGTTATCTTCTGCTCATTTGAACAGTTGAGGGGGAGAGGGCAAATATGGTCATAGATACCTGTGTCATCTTCTTTCTTCCTTCTCAACAGAAGTTGGTATATTTTTTATTAGCTTGCTTGTTTTTATTTTCTATCCTAGCAGGAAACCAAAAAAACACCAAAAAACAACCAAATAAAAATTTTTGACAAATAAAAAAAAAAAAAAAAGCAGGAAGAATATAGTCCCTGCTTCCACTAGTGAATGCCACTCAGGGTATTAATGACAATAAGAACTTGTGAAACGTAAGAGGATTTTTGCATTCATTTACCGTAAACTGTTTGAATAAGCTAATGGTATGTAGGAACAGAAGCATTACCTCACATTACTTACCTTTCCAGAAAATGCCAAAGTGAGCAGCAGAGCAAAGAGTTAGGCCATAGCCTCTGTTGCACGTGGGGCTGGCTGATTGTTTCCACTGCTGCCATATGCTTTGTATTCTTTCAGCTCTTAAATTCATGGCAGGCCAAGATGTGGAAAACAACTCCCAGAGTAGTCTCAACTGTAAGTGAATGCAACTACTACACACAAATAGTTTGAGCATTAAACCCCTGTGTTAATATAAAGCCTTTTTGTAATACTCTGATACATAAAGCTTCTGTGAAGCTTTTGCAACCCTGATTTTTTACTACATAAAAAGCTTTTGTGTAAGCTTTGTAAAATTAAAGCAAAATATAAGCTACTGTTGCAGCTTGCATAGATTTCTCATGTAAGGAGGCCGTAACAATAAGTAGTATTTTCCTGTGCTTGCAGCTAGGTTGATTAGCCTGAAATGCTGCTTGTGATGCACAGAGCGATGCTAGATACATCTCTTTGCTATTAGACTCTGTTCTAGAGAGTCTGGCATCTGAAGTGCTCCATCAACCTTTAAAGTGAATTGGCAAAGAGAATGACTTTGGCACTACTGCTGTGAGCATTAACGAATTTAGATTTCTTTTTTCTTTCGTCTGGAACACGGCTAACTTGGGCACTTTACAGCTTTTCTGGGTCTGCTTTTGTCAAAGGCGAGATGACCACTGAAATTGGTGCTCGTCTCCAAGTCTGGGGAGGTCATGAAACTCAGACAATTTTTACAAGTATAGAAGGGCTGATGGGCTTTAAGTAAAGCATACAGAGTGGTCCCAGCCCCAGTGTAGGTTAGCCTTCCATCACTGGTTTTCCTTTCTGAGGGTGAAAGCTTTCCAAGGGTGAAGCCTCCCACTACACTGTGCTCCATGCAGTTGATTCTGTGCTTAGGTCTATAACAAAGTTCCATCTCTGCTGGCCTCCTACTCCTCCTCCCCATCTGGCAAATCCACTCATTGCCGTGACTACAGAAAGCGGAATCAAATGGTTTCATTCTGATTTTGGTACCTTATTCCTAGAAGGTATTCAGTAACTGGAAAGGAGATTGCATCAACATCTCAAACAGCTCTAACTCCTATCAGATGACTATGCTTATCCACTTCATGCTGTTCCTAGTGTGTCCACCATGGCCTAACTACAGAAAGTGTAGTAAAAAAATTTTGAGGATATGCAATTGATGAACTTGGACTTAAGAAGGCATGTGGACAATTACATTTTGCTTTTGGAACTGAGCCCAACTGTGTCAGTAAAACATTTAATTGAAATCTCACTGTTACCTTCCTTTGATGCCTTGTTACAACATGGTGGAGCATACTTTCCTGGCTGCTGAAATGGGAATTAGGCAGGACTGGCTTTTAGTGACTAAACCAATAGCTGAAATGTTGATTGGGGGGGGAAAAAAAAAAAAAAAAAAAAAGGAGTTGAAGCATCCTATCCTGATCTGTGCCAGGATTTAATATAAATACACGCAAATATCACGGACAGCTAGACACATGGGCTTATTTGCAGGCCTAGCAGAAAGGGGATTAACCGAGAAAACTGAGAACATAAGGACTCCTGAACTGTCTAAGAGGTTATAAGAGAAGTCTACCTGCTAGTTGTTGTAAGCAACATTTCATTTAACTTGGACTGTTTCAGTGTCTGTTCACAATCTTAAACCCTGGCTGTTCATGTGATTACTGTTGGTATGAGCAGTGTTTTGTTCAATATGCAGGGTGTGCCTAGAAAAATACAGGAGATAGAGTGTTAGAGATGCATCTTTGTGCCTACTAATACTGACATTGCCATAAAGACTGAAATCAAAGCCATGTGGAAAAAAGACATGGAAACATCAAGTTTTCCTGAATTATCTTTGTTATACTCTGCAGTGAAATGTCAGTATAAAAACTTAAATAGGTTAAGCTTCCTCTGGTAACAAACTGGGATGAAATTCTATTATTTTACTGGGTAGAGATTTGGGTCAGTCAGTTACTATTACAGAGTGATTAGATTGCTCAAGAGGCTTTGAAACAAATGTAACTAATGAATTAACCTCATTCACAGAGTGTGAAATCTGTTCTAGGAGAAATGCCAACTAGTTCAAACAATACTAATTATGAAGTAGCAACAACAAGCAGTTGTCGAAGCTGTAGCTCATTCCTCAGTGTTCCTGTCATAACTGAGAAAATGCTGTTCTGTACCAAATGTGCTCAAAAAAAAGTGGGATGGCAAAAGCAATCTGCATTTCTGAAGGTGGGAGCACAGATCAAATCTCTTGCAAGGTCAAATTATCCTGCTTAAGGGTCTTCTACTCAGAAGTGGACTACATACTAGCATTCTGCTGCAGAGCAATGAACTAGCAATAACTGTATGTGTTCACCATATGGGGAAAGGCGTCCTAGAGTCACCTCTTGATTCTAGCCCCAGGGACCTGGATTTTCGCTAACCTGAAATTTTCTGAAATGTTAAAATGAACCATCAACTCAACTGCTCAAGTTTTGGCTCCTTGTTAATCTAAGTTTCACTGTAAAACCATTTACAATATTTACAGATTTGCAGAACTATTATCTTCATTAAACCAAAGACATTGTTTAGATCTGGAGTTGTGCTGTAGCTTTTCTCAGGCTGATAATGGTCTGTGTTCTAGTTTTAAAGCAGGGACTTAAAATGTTTACAGGGAAAAGAAGTGGCTTCTACACATGAAAGGTGGTTTTAAGTCCTAAGTTTTACCCATGCTATCCAAAGCTTATACAGTTTCATTTCAGCAAAAACTTGAATCATATGCAGCAAAAAAACCTTATTCAATTGCAGGTTATGTGATATGGTACCCATGAGTCAGGCCTCAGCTAACATCCTGAATTTTATACCAGGGCAAATCCAGTGACAGCTTCATATGCCAGTTCCGAGATACTCAGCACTTTATTGAGCTCTTATCATGGCTAAATATGATTACACTGGAAGTGTCTCTAAGCTTGTTGCTGTTGTCACTTTCTTGACGGAGAATCAATATTTGATTCACCGCATAATTCCATGTTAAGCTCAGATCTCAGTTCAGCTGTGGTATGCTGACAGGGCTTTAAAAGTTATGGAAAATTGTAGGCTCAGTTGTTACCTTTGAACTTTCAGACACGTGCTCTTGATTTAATGCAGAAAAACCACAGGAGAGGTCACTCTAGATAAGTTCGAACTAATCTTTTAGAACAATTACCTTTATTTTTAATAACATGTTATATATATAATGCTATAACATCCAGTGATAAGGAATGAAGAAACAGGATAAGAAACAGATACAGTAAAGTCAAAACAACAAGGTCTGGCAAAACTGTGACCTGGACGCTATGCTACAAGGACCTGTAGCTAACCATCATGGACGATCCTGATGCCAGGACTGTCACAGTGAGATGTACCTGTTGCTGAGATACTAAGCATGCTCCATTACTGAAGGTCTAAAGAGCAGTACGGATATTCCTGGTGTGAGAGGTGGTGATCTGCCCTTGTTCTTCCCTGTCCCCCTCCAGAAAAGGAAGGTAGCAAAGGAGTCTTCACAGACTTTGTGCTGCCACAAATATTCCTTTTGGTCTGAAGGCGAGACAGAAATCAGAACCATGAGCTCTCTTGCTGGTGAAGATACCACATGACTTATTTTAGGAGCATGACATTGTGCAAGTGGCTAACCCAACATCACCTAATGTGGATCCTAGGTGACAGATTGCACAGTTTAAATAGCAACTTGAAACATACAGCTGCAGAACTATGTATCTCAACATTTGTCCGGTAAGAAAGCAAAACATTTTCTTTGGGGTTATGAGGAGGAGTGTTACTAATCAGTGAGGGGACGCAAAAGAGCATGAAAAAAAAAGCTGAGACTGGTAGTCAGCACTGGTCACGGTACTTCCCTACATTTCAGATGAGAAATCTTATTCTTTTTGCCCTTGACACTTGTATGTGCTGTGGCAGGGAATGTGCTGCTTGAATACTAACATCAGAAAAACAGCAGCAGTAGACTGTAGCTTGAGAAGGGAGTAGCAGGCACTCAACTGTAGCTGTGCAATAGACTGCCTGACCAAGAAGAAGAGTGCTGTCAGGCAACACCAAATTCTGTGGGAAGGTGTGGTGGGTAGAATTGCTCACTTTAATGCTTGTGCTGTCAGGATGGTTATGGACTCCCAGCAGCAACATCTGGAGTACAGCCCTGCTGCTTGTTACAAACAGGTCTGGCCGTGTACCAAAGACAGTAGTTCTACTGATGGCGTTTATCTGTGTATGGTTTTGACATCAGCGTAACTTGAAATTGCCTTTCTTCAGAGCTTGCCCTTCAAAATCAGTGATATTTACCTGGCATAGTAACTCCAGCCCTCCATCTTTCCCATGTGAGAAATTCCCCCATGGGATGATTTGCATGCTGTAGCAGCACAGTCGGCCCCTCGTCCCCAGTGGACAGTATTCCTGAACACTGCACTGTCAGGAAGGGGTCCCCAAAGGGCTGTCATCTAGGACATGCTCGCTACAGAAGCTTGTGGGATTTACTGTGTGTCTGTGTTAGTTCTTTGAGCTGCTTAACAGCTCACTGATAACAACTCACATTTTTGCAGCTCAAGGAGTGTCATGGCAGAGACAGGGCTCCCATGGCCTGCTTGCACTGCAGTGCGGTCTGTGGAAAGATCCCGGGAAGAATTCCCTGGAAACGGTCTGATACTTGCTGCTTGTATGCATCACCTTGTATGCCCCCTTTCTGTAGCCGTAGCTTCCTCATAAAGATGTCATAAAATCCCATGGGCTATTTGCCTAGAGATAAGGAAGGGCTCCTGGCACATTTCCACCATCACATTTTGCTTACAGTTTGTCCAGGTTTGTCTGACCTAGTTCTGTTCATAAACTGGGCTTAGTGGTGGAGTCCTGGAAATGTTCCCAGCTGCTAAAGCCAGGCTATTCCCTCTGCAGTAATTAATTGCAGTTCAAAAGCCCTTCACCAGCTACGTATCATAATATTAACATAAAAAAACATGTTCTCTGGGATTCTAAGCTTTGAGCAAGCTGCTTATGGTGGCGAGACTTATATTCAATATCACAAGGGCACCATGGGACCCTGCTCATCAGTCGCTTGCTGCTAAGCACAAACCGAACTGGAAAATCTCTTTCCTGTGTACCCATTACAAAACTGTTATCACAGGACAAAATGAAGCTTTGGATTGTTTTTACTAAGCTGCGTGTGATTCTTCATTCCAGTGTAACTTTCCATCATTTGCAAAAAAGAATTTGGGAACAAGTACAATGAATTGAAACTTGATACCCAATTATAATTTGAATACCATGAGGCTCCTGGAGAGTGCTCAACAATTATTACAGACAGAAAGAATTGTTAGCACTAACCATCTAGCATAGAGGCAACTTTTGGTTGAACTAAGAGTACATAAATCATACTCATTAAATCTAAATCACATAAAGGACATAGTAAAGAAATGTCCTGTTTTCTACATAGGGTTAGCTTCATCCAGAAATGCTTTGGACTTGTCCAAATCTCAGGTCACCTTCCATGAACAAGTACGTGAATTTACTGGGTCAGTAAATTAAAACTACACAAGGGACCTCGGGTGCTAAACTTTCAAAGTTTCTCTAGCTCTTACAGTTTAAAAAGCAGGTTTCCTTGTTGTGCTTGCTGTTAGGAATATGCACCCTGCAACTCAAAATATTGTGTCTGATCCCCCTTAATAGTTGAACTCTGTCTCAATATGCCATTTAGTAATCACATCTTTAACAGAGAGAGCGGGAGACTACTGTAAAACCTAATGATTCTACTGCTTTATAAAAAGCAAGAGGTTTGAATTCTCCTGGAACAAATATTATGTGCTTAAATTAGCTACTGACTATATGAATTGTAGAGGAACCTCCTTCTGGCATTGCAGTTCCTGTGGTGGTTCCTTTGAGATTTCCTGGACCTGAACTGTGTCAGCTCCACTTGCTTCCAGCTTATTGAGAAGCATGGAGCTAACACCATGAGCTGGTACAGGGTTCAAACTGGGAGCTGCTGGGTACCTGCCCTGGTGAGGAAGAGTTTTCTGAAATGTTGCAGTTTGGGGAGGGTAGGTTGCTCCTAGTCAAGGTGCATAATTTGAGGTATATATTTGATATCACTGAAGACCAACTCAATCAACATAGTTTCCAGCAAAGGCCAGAAATCCTCTGTAAAGACTGCTTCTTCACGTGGATGGAAGTGACTAGGATGGAAGTGACTACTTCAGAAGTTACAGTGAATCCTCCCCTGCATAATTTATATCCCCTTTTTCAAAACAAATAGCATAATTTCTTTTATGTCCAGTTCTAGCCTTTCAGCAGCATTACTTGTTGCTCATTAGCTTGTGTGCAACCATTGAAACAAGCTGGAGGATGAGATTTTAAAGCCTAATGTTACCAAAGATTAATACAGCTTTTTTTGAGCCCTGTCCCCACAGCCTTCCATTGCGAAGTGCTCAGAGGCACCAGAAATGGAACCTTCAGCAGAGAAGCCCTGTGTAAAATGGAGTTGTCTTACTGTCTGCTAGTAGGAAGGCAAATAATACAGATGACCTTGCTAGTGTGCTTAGGAAGGGAAGGAATATATTGTGCTTGGGTTGCATTGCATGTTAAAGCGAGACAAACTCACTGGAAGTGAAGAGGAATGGAAGACTTTGAAAAATAAGTAGGATCAGGGCCTTAAGGAGCTGTTAGCCATTGAAAACACTGCCATCAGCTCCATAGTGAAAAGGGAAACTTCCAAAAGCTGGACATTGCTCATAGCCACTGTTTCTGTAACTTCCACAATAATCAGCTGAATACTTGGTGTCAGGACTCAGATGCATGGGCTCAGATGTGTTTTGTCTGATGGAAAACATTTCCTCTACTTTGTGGAGGCTGCTTAGATCCCTTCTGCTGCCCTTGAGTTATTTGCAAAGTTTGCCTTAGCTTTCCTGATACCTGGAGAGGGAAGGGCTGGTCCCCTTGGCCAACATCTGAAGGTGGACAGTGTGTTAAAAAGAGAGGTCAAGTGTGGTTCAGTAGCTTTCGAAAGAGGTCTTCAGTATTTTAAGCACAACACTTCATTTAAAGTCAAAAGACTGAATTGTGACGCGCTTCAAAGAAAGCAAAGTTGTCACTTTCAGGATGGCTCCTGTGGCACTGTCATGTCCCTGAAAGTGTTCCTAAGGCAGCAAAATTACCACATATCTGCTGTGTGGAATGGGTTGCTTTCAAAGCATACAAAGCTGAAACACCTCAAAGCTTAGCCTCATCTTTGTCTACAGTTTCAACTTGTGTCACTACTCTGAAATGCAAGATAAAATGTAGACTTAGGTCTCCTTGAACTCAACTGACTTGAGGAAACTACAGATGTGATGGACCTGCATTTTGCAGGCAGGGGGCTAGGATGGAGGCATGTGTCTGCCCTTTGTCCTTAGTTCAGTACAGAATGTAACAGACTGCTATTGACCCAGATCTCAAGGGTCAAAAAACGGGAGTTTTGGCACTAGTTTTCCAAATAGTAAGCTGGATGAAGTAGGATGAAAGTATGTCATGGATTCTTACTCGCTCCTTTTCAATCATCTGAGCTGTCACAAGTACGACTGCCTCATTATCCTTGGGCCCTCAGCTGAATTTTGATGACCTGCGTGGGAAGTGGTTAAAGGTACCACTACAGACTCCTCAGTGCTCCAGACAAGGCTGCAAAGTCTTGGTTGCATCAGAAAGGTTTAAAGTCAAATCAGCCATCATAAAATTTCATAAAGCAAGTGAAAAAATTCTGCTGCGGTCTCCGGTAGCAGCACTTCAGGTATACTGTCTTGAGAACTGTAAATGCTTATTTGTGGTTTTATCTATTCACTACTTGATTTGAAAAAGGTGTAGTAGACCTTAAATATTCCCTGAGCAATTTGGGAGGGGGACCTGTAATGTTAAGCTGTGTGTAACCTGGGGTAGAGTACTCTCAAAGCTGAGATAAACTGTTGCAGCAGTGGTTCTGTTTCTTAGCCTGGAAAATGGGATAGAAAACTCATTCCTCGTACAGCTGACAAACACATGTGTACATCTGCTGGAGCTATGCATGCTAAATAGACCTGGAATTGCTGTTGCCTTGCAGAACATGAAATCTGGATGGCAAATTATTATCTAACACAAAATACTTGGCAGAAGTCTCAAAATCTCATTTCAGCTCTGTACTTTGTTCTTTAAGGGAAATAAGTTTAATTGGAAGCTAATACTTTTGTTAGAAGTATCAAGTTCAAAAGGGCAAGAATCTTACTGTTTTTTAGGAATAGTATAAATCCTGTAGGTGCAAGTCATGGTCTGTTGGAATTCACAGAGGTAAAATCTCAAGCAAGGGCTTCAGGATGCTGGTTATCAATACCAAGCTAAATTGCACATATCAAGAACTTTGCTTCACGGCTCTCACGTCTAAATAAACTTCTGAGTTCAGTTAAGAATGTACTCCAAGGATGTACCAGTCCTGCCTATAAACTTGGTTGTCTGATGCCAATCTGAATAATTTATCTGGATGGAAACAATTGATTTCATGGCCTGAGACCCCACCTTTGGGGGACTTGGGTCAAAGTTCTAGCTGGGGTGGGTACACAGTAAGGATCAGTGGCCTCTTGAGTTGTAAAGCTTAGGGGGCACACTGTTCTGCAAATACTTACACTGGTTTTGTGGTTACTGCTCTAGGATCCAGGTTAGTCACCAAGGATCACTGTAAGGTATCAAGGTCTGCTAGTGGATAGAAAAACAATGAAGAGCAAAGCTTCAGTGGTATCACTGTAAGGTATCAAGATCTGCTAGCAGATAGAAAAACAGTGAAGAGCACAGCTTCAGTGGTGGTTACAGTTGCATGCTAGTTCTGCATTCTTTGAGCAAATCGAATGTTCCTGGCAGAGTCAAGGACCTAGTCTTTTCTCTAGGGTTATGGCTGGGATCCCATCGCATGTTACAGTACTCATGGCAGCCTGTTCTTTCTTGGGTGCCTAATCTCAAGCAGAAAGCATGATGTGGTAACTCTGCATCTTAAATGTTGTGAAAACAATACCGAGAGGAAGTGTGCCTCTAAGTGAAAATGGGGAAACAACTGGGAAATATAAAGTGAAGCACCTTCATAACCAAAACAGCATTACAGCATTGCAAAGAAATACAGGGAAGTGAAGAGTCACTTCCCAGAAAAATTTCCCTCTGTAACAGTCAATTCATTTACTATGACAAGAGTGAGCAGTCTTAGAGTGACTTGAAGCTTCCTCTATCGCAGTAACTAAAACAAAGGTGTAATAGAGTTGTTTGCTCCTCTAAACAGTCTGCATAGAAACCTTTCAAAGGGATTTTTTTATTGCGTAGCAGTAAGGGCAATCGCCACTGCCTCTGATGTTAGAAGGAAAACCAGAATCAACTTGGAAGTGTAGCATTTAGTGGGAAATGGTGCAGTTAAATACAAGAATTGATCACATTTGTCTAATGGCTATCTTTGTAACAGGACCGATAAAAAGCAGTGAACATTTTCTTCCTGCAGGAGACTCCAAGGGCTGTGTATGACCACCTTCTGGTTGAGACCCTGTACCTGGTCTGGAGAGACATTTGAAACTTGATCCAAAATTCTCTTTCAGTGTTTAGGTGTTTCTGGGAAGTGTTCAGAGCAAAACAGATGTGAAAGCTATATAATACATGGGTCGGTTTGGGGCCTGTAAGGACAAAACATGGCACAAATGAACTTGCAGCATTCCAATGGTTATGAACCTTCAGCTGCATTGCACATCTTATGGATCCCCTGGCACACAAATGCACTGGGAAAGGAGTCTGGCCTGTTGGGGCCACTGGCACAGAGCACTGGGCTAGCATTTGCTTTTGTAAGGTGAGTTGTCTTCTTTTGCTAGACAGCTGGGTGACAGCAGGTTTTCTTCTGTGTAAAAAGGGAATACTGAAACCACTTGTAAAGTGTTTCAAAATGTAACAAGAGCCAAATTTGAGATGCCTATCAGATAGAAGTGCATCTGTCTTGTTGCTGAACTGTATAGGTTGCAGGGATAGTCAGGTTAAATATCATTAATCATATCTGATCTATATTGAAACATGTGGCAAGGTTGTGAGCAAAGTAAGGAATGAAACAAACTGCAGGTCTTTTCCAAGTAGAAGATACCAACAGACTTGCATCCTGCTTTCACCTCAGTCTTCTGGGACAGATTATCTGGAAATAGTTAATCAAATGCTTGCTTGGATATGTACAAAAGGCTCAACATTCAAATTGTATGGCACATGGGTGTTGTAAATCAGCATAACCTGAAAGAAGAAATTTAACTGTAAACCTGCTAAAAGTGCTCTAAGCTTCTCTCAGCTGCTTTTAAGTACCTGTGTAACAGTAATAGAAACAGGGCATTGTTGCAAAGAAAATCATTCCAGCAATGGCCAAATTGTGCTTCGTAATGAGTATAACATAAAAGAAGGTGCCAAAGAAATGCAAGGTGGGGAATAATTCACTATGCATATGGCTGAGCAGGACTTTTTGGCCCCAAAGCATTCTCCAGGAAGAGGTTACTGATCACCTGGCAACTGAGGTTAACAGATATTGGGGGGGGGTTGTGACTAATGCTTGTGTTAAAGTAGTGGTCATCTTTTAGTCCTACTTTTATCCATGATGCAATAAGATGTAATAGAATTATGAGTTTGTCATAGATCTCAGACTTTATTAATCATCTACAAATTTGCAATAGTTTGGCATAATGCATATGATGGAAGAGGAGCTTTTGTGTCTTGCCAGCCTCTTTCCATCACTTTAACCTGCTGTTTTTGAAGTAAGAATATACTGGAGTTCATAGTGCCAGTTGACATGATCAGTCCCAGTATAAGCTTCACTGGGGTGTCTAGTCAGCAGGCTGCCTTCTGAAGAGTCCCGATGGTGTTATTCACTTCAGCATTTGTCTGATTGGAATATACTGTAAAAATATGTTAAAAGTTGACTGGATCAGTTCTAGACAAGATAATGATGAACTCTTACAAGTGAATAATTATCTCCATGAATTAGACTTTAGACTTCAGCTCTCAACTGAAAGAAAGAAAACATCCCAGTACTTTACATGAGCTCTTGCTCTGGGGCAAATGGTTTAGTTTCTCTTGTCTCATGTAAACTGCTTGCAGGTGTCTAGTGTACAATATCCTTGCAAAGGTAAAAAGGAAGTAAAATAACTGGAGAAGCTATTTAGGAGTTCCACATCCTTAGGTGCTTTTTTATGGGTAGATTTTCTTGTGACAAAGAGGACAATGTTGTGAGGACACAATTTTAAGCCTGAAAACAATGGATTTGGAGAACACTGAAACTTCGCCAGAGAACGCTTTCTCTAAACACAGCCTAAACTTAGTCAGTGAAGGTTCTCATTGGTTTTAACCAGGCATTACATTTTATCTGCTTAGCACTGGCAGCTGTACTGCTACAGCCCAGTTGCGTATTTCCTGCAAAGCAACCAGACAAAATCCATTTTTTTTTTGTTAGAAATGGCTAGGTGCAACTGGTTTATGTTGGCACTAGTGACCTGGCTGATGAAACATGAACCCATATTTTTCTTATCAATCTATCTCCTTTTTGTCTTAGTAATGCCCAGGGTAGAGCTATTGGGGCCCTGAGGCTACTGATAGTCCTCAATGGCTCTGAGCAGCCTCACCTAGGGTCTTCTCCCCCACACCCCTGGCTATGGACCCAGGAGTCCAGTCAAGCTCAGTCCAGGGCCTTCACTCGCTTCCTGAGCTCCATTGGTAGAGTGCTGGTCTCCAGCTCAGCCACGTCTGTGCCAAGGCCCATGCCTGGCCATGGGTCCTTGTCACCTTGATCCAAGTGTATGTACTGACTTTCTTGCTTGAGCTTGTACCTGTCTTATCACTAAGGACCTGCCTGGTGGTCACTAGGCTGTGTCTGATGCTGGTTACTTTCATTGGGACCCACCCTGACCTGTGGCTTGACTTCCCAGCTTGACCTGCCTCATTGCCATTTGGACTAGCTGGTGCCCCCTGGTAAGAGCCTGTCAGGACAGCACTGGCAAAAATCCATTCCATTGCAAGGATTATTCTGTTTTTTCAAATCTGACTTGGTGCTCTTTCCTGTTAAAGCTTTATGGCACATGTAAACCAAGAAGCTAGCATGGTTAATTTTTAGTGGTTTTGGTGAAGAGCTTGCTGATGTCAGTGAAGTTTGTCACCATTTTTTTTTTTTCCCAGCTTGTTCCAAATCACTTGTTTGAGGTCAGGGAAGTGAGGACTGAACCACTAAGGTTGCAGCCATGCTGCCTAGACAGGAAAACAGCAGAAGCAATTCAGTGTGGTCACCTCCTGTGTTTACCTGTTCTTAATTTTCATGTGTAATGAGCTCTCTTCAGACAATTTAGCATTCTGAAATGAGCTTTTGGTTTGTTCTATGGAAACATGAACTCTGTGGTAACCAAGCACAAAAAGGCAATTGAACAGAATATTTTGCTACTTTGCATAAATCCATAGTACATGTGCATTTGAATACTGCATATGGTATCTGATAGCAGGAATGGAAAGAGCTCAGAAGGATAAGTGAAGCTATAGATCTGCTTCTTTTTTTTTTTTAAAAGTTGGGACTTCTTAGGTAAGTTACTAAATACAGAAAACTGTATCTGAGCTGAAGCTGGTTGTGGCTGGGGGCATCATGATTTGATTCTTTTTATGTTCTTAGCTAGGCAACTTCTTTTGGCCGTACTGCAATAGGCTGTTTGATAGACTGAACTAACCTTTTCTGTGATCTGGAAAGGTGGTTAGTGTTGCAGTGAAATACTGTTGAGCACTTCTAGGGGGTTATAAGATAATGACTATTTCTTAGTCTTAGTGTTAGGTTGGATGCTGATTAATTTGGGCTGGTCAAGGGAATGGACAGCCATGCCTATTTAAAACTTGGCAACATGCAGCTTGCCATCACTAGTTAGGAGGACTCATTAATTTTCTGAAAACAGAACTCCAACCGCATCCAAAGAGAAAAGTATGCACTATATAAAAAATATACACTTAGTCTCTAGCACTCTGATAAACTTATTCTGTCTGATTAACCATACAGTGACATTTGACTGACCTTGTCAGCTGGAGGGGTGAATGGATAAAATAAATGAGCTTTCAGTCTCTGACTGAACATATTTAACATGCTGAGTAGGAGGTCAGTATGACTCATCCTTTCCATTTGTTGGATGGCCTAATATTTGTAGAGAAAAATCTGTCCTTCTTTTGAATGCTTCCAGAGATGTAATGCTTCTTGGTACTTGAATCCGCTACAGGTGCCTTTCCAAACTGATACCCAGTTTCTGTAAACCTGCCACACCTTACCACCGCTCTCTAAATGTGATTTAGTGTGAGTACTACAGTTTGGTCGTAAAGAGCAAGGATTCCCCTGTACCACAAGGCCAGTAGCTGACCGCATTCCTTAACATGCCACGGGCCACTGCAGCTTCAGAGCACACCTGTCTGGATCCTACTATCCAGATTATGGAGCTGCTTCTAGAAGGTACCCTAACGTGGTCCTTATCTAAGTAACACTGCCCTGAATGTGGAAAGTGGTGTGTGGCTTTTGTGCTTAACCAAACACTGCATCAAATTTAGTGAGACTGCCCAATACCAGACTTGAAGAAGGCAGCAGGCTCAGCACAGGTCTGATGCTGTCCAGGTAACAGCAAAATTCTGAGAAGAAACAGTAATCAGCATTTACTACCTCACTGAGAGCATGCCTCAGTTTAATAACCTGCTTCTAAAAAACGGTTCCTGAGGAAACAATATGCTGTACATGAAGATCTCTATAGGAGTTTAATTAGGTGGTGTCCAAGAAACATGCTTGCTTTTTCTCAAGTCTCTTTAAGAACTGGGCTTCTAGTTCCTAATTACCTTGTTCATTTTGACTGGGACAGCTAAATAATTGTGATCTGAGCTGGGTGAATGAATGCAGTAAAGTGATGTTCTTAAATGCAATCAGCCACCCATTGCTCTGACAAAAAGTGTGATAATGTAATAACACAGCCTTGCAAGAGATTGACACGAATATAAGAATGCTGCAAAATGTTTGCTGAAGTTTGCCAGGAATTAATCAAGTTAGCTTTACCTTGTAAGATGATACAGGTCCTCCATGCACCAGCTGAAGCTTTAAGTGATTTCTAAATGAGCATGATGTTAAGTGAGCAGAAACCTAATCAGTAATTGATAGATCTAGTTGCATATCCCTGTCACCACTCTGTGTCTGATACACAGACCAGACTGAGCCACTGAGCCCTTAGTGCAGCTTCTAAGTACTTTAACTGTACTATAGTGATGTTAGAGGTCTCATTGTGCTTACAGTTATGAAAGTTGAACCCTCAAAGTGAGAAAGTAGTGCAATAATAAAGTAAAATTTATCCAGCATCTTGGCCATTATTAGGTCGCATAGGAAGGCTAAATGCAAAAAGGAGACAGAGGATTACTGTATGCAAATGGCTAATCTTTTTATTTATTTATTTATTTTTGTCCCAGCTGTCTAGACAGCTAGACAAATGCTCCAAGATGTTTTAACACTTCATCTTTAACATGGGTGCAATTTGCGCAGATTGTCTGGTAGTTATTGATCCTATATCCAACAGACTTGAATGGTTTTCGAGGTTATATCACTCAAAAATTAAAAAGTATCCCTGTCCAAGATTATAGTGAGTTTGGTATGTTTCTAAATTGATGAATGAAATATAAAGGTGGCTGAAGTTGTGAAAATAGTATAGGAGCGATGAAACACTTGAACAGATTGGTCTGAATGACAGCTGTAAGTAAGTCCAGATCTCCTTGTACTAATATAAGTGTTCTTGGACTTAAAACTTAGAAATGAAACAGAAGGAGAGTTCAGAAAATTTCTAATACTCAAGATTAAAGTATACACATGCTACATGTGAAATAGGAGTATAGAGAAACATGGGTGTATTCTCATAGCTGTGCAACTCACTGTCTCACTCTTCTCCCTCCCAATTCTGCTGTTGATGTCAATCTTCTCCAATCTGGTGCATGAAGAAGTGTTTTTTAGGTGTGAGAGCAAACACCAGACTTCACCAATATGTTTCTCTGTGCCTTGTGTCTGTTGCTTTGATGCCCTGCTGCAGCTAGTGAAGGCAGCAGCCCTATTCAGGTCTTAGTTTCTGCCTCTTGCAGACTCTACTAAGCCCTGACTGGAGTTGTAGTATGTGAAATTCAAAAGGTGGCTGCTGGGCAAAACCTTTCCAGGGCAAAAACCCAGTGTAGTCCATGCTGCTTTGCATGACAGTGTTGTGTTTGGACTGAGCAATGGCATTTGGCACAATACGATGGAGCAGGAGGCAATGGCACTGCAGACATATGATGGATAACAAGCTTGTGGCCCAGAGCAGTTGCTCACATCAGACCTGTGGAAATTCATAGTGTATGATTAACACTTGCTATCAAGCGGAATCTTTAAAAGCTGTTCACAAAGAGGGAAGGAAAGCTTATAATGGTTCATAATGATAGCTCTTACAGAGAACTTGCTATCCAGCACTTCATAAGAAGCCATCTGCCACGCTGAGAGAGCACAATGGAGCTGCATCATAATTCCTAATGGGGGGCATGACCTGCAATGTAGCAGATAGAAACCTGGGTATGACATTCCTTTCATGTAACCGGGATTGTTACCCCCACAGAGTCTATAAGCAAAATTCAAATGTGCTCTATCCACGGTTTGTTGCCCAACCTTGGGGTATAACAGCTGAAACTGCTTCATGGCCTACTGCAGATGCAGCAAAGATGCTCCCATGAGGCCCAGGCTATTCTGTGTCTGTGCCCTTTGCAGAACTCATGACGAAAACTTAGACGTGCTGCATTATTGTATCTTAAACATTAGAGATCTGATTGGCACCAGATTTCCCCCTTGGGTAGATCATTATCTAGGGAAGCAGTAAAGCACAAACTTCTACACATTTAGTAGCATAAATAATGACAGCACCCATGTTTGGTATGGTTTGTTGAAGCACCAAATCGTAAGACGGAACTGGACACTGTGCTGGAAATAATTAGCTGATCAGCTTTTATGCCATACTCAAAATTTGTTTCACTGTTTAAGAAAAACCACTCCACTATCCTTACACAACTTTTTTTTATTAGCATAGTGCAGTGCAAGCATAGGAACATAGTAGTATGACCTGAATGAAATGACATGGTGAGCCAAAAAGCTTGTCATGTAATCTTTTCTGCAGCCAACACTCATCAGTGCTCCAGCGTAGTCTAGTCTGTACATATTTCCATTTAAATTTCTATCAGTTTCCATACATAAGCTCAACACTAGGTATCTTTTATGTGAGATGTCAGCTGACTTCACTAGTGAATGATGACGTCTCTATTATTTTATGTTTAGCCACACATTCCTTTGGCCTCTGACCCTTTTGCTTGCTTCTATTCTCTTTAGGATGCCTAGTTTGCATTTTAGATTGAGTTTTGACTGCTGTTGTGTTCCCTGAACTGTTAATAACAGCTATGTGCTGGAAGAGCTGACTTGCATTGCAGCTGTGCTTTTTCGGAAGGAGAGACTTTCTAGGTTGGGGGCACTCCAGAAGTTCACTTCTAAATAATCAATAAATAGAGGATATCCCAAGTAGAAGTCTTCCCCGGCTTCAATGAGAGCCAGGAATTTACTCATATTAAGTGAAGTAATATTTATTGTCCGTAAAGATACTTGAGAGATGTGAGCAGGGAGTCTAATCTACTGTATAGGAATGCTATGGTGGTAGTCAACATAGCTTACATCTGGCTGGCAGGCCTGTCTCATAACCACATGACTAGTTTCCTTCCCTTTTTAAGACGGATTAGAAAGTAAAACTACTAAGGATGTATTCAAGCACTCAAAACTTTCTGAAAAATGACTGTGTTTTAAGAGCACATCTGTTATCCACATTGGTGGGCCAGTCTGTCCAACTGCAATTGCCTTTTTCTTCTGGATTTTGGCAATACCCATTTCTAACAATCTTTGCTGGCAATGGACATGCCAGCTTCAGTCTAAATTGTACACCAAAACAGCGATTCATGGCAATCAGTTATTTAGTCACAATTTCACTCAGACATTTTTGATTGCAATAAAAAGACACTTTTGAATGAAATGGACTAAGTTTTGGTGGACTTCGGAGTCGAAGCACAAAATTCTGTCTTTTCCAGCTGTTTTCCTCTGAAATCTTGAATATTGTCTTTTTAATTGTCTCAGAATCAGTGTCTCCTCTCTGAATGGGATCATCACAGCTGACAACCCTGCCTTCACTGCTCTTCAAATACTACTAATTCATTTCCCACAACCATATGGTTGTCATGAGGATTTAACCTCTATTCTCAGTGGGGCTTTTACTTCCACAGGCAGATGAGAAGCTTGCCATATACTATTGCAGCAAATACAACCACCACAGACTTGTTACATCATCAGAAAAGATGCAAGCTGCTTTCTGAGAAATTAAATGACTAAAAGGCTAGAACATGTGGGAAATGGAAAAAAAAAAAGCTTCAGAAGGAAACTGAAATGAGCTTCTGGCAAAACCAGTAAGATTCTTGTCTTCAATAAATGATGGAAAATACTACATAATTTTGGTAATGATGGTTCAAATGTAGGAAGTCAAATGCATCATAGTTCCCTGGGTCTGTTGCTGTATAGTTTCTTATGGCTGCATCTAATTTTTAAAAGGCAGCCTCCTAATACTGCTCTGAGCAGTGTGGCAATAGGTAAGCTTTAGCCATCACATCAGAGGCTTGAGGCAGAGATAAGTCACTTAATATTTTTATCTCAGCAGGCATATGTTTGCTATGTGACCCTCACATTAGGAGAGCACTTCTTCCAAATTTGCATTGTTCCACCCTCACTGATGAGTTTATAGCTGATGTGGGGGAGGGAAATTCCATTATGCCAAAGCACAATTAATTTTGTAAGTCAACTCAGCCCATATTTTCTTTTACTCTTTCACACCAACTCCCTGTACTATTCAGCTTCATTTGCTGGTTTTCAGGTCAGGCTAAGACAAACTGTTGGTGTTAGGTGCTGCATGTACATGAAAGGAATATTCCCATAGCGGTAGTTGTGGTGGCAGCAGCAGGTTTCTAAGAATATATTACATAGTAGGCATGTTGTACCATTGATGTTTTCTCAGAGCTCTGTGAATAGTGGACTGAACTATTACAGACAGCTACTCCCCCACAAAGTTAGTATTGGTTAGGGAAAAGCAACATTAATTTAGTTTCTATGTAATAAGGTTTCTTTATTGTTTGAAGTCAATGAGCTTTACAAAGTTCTGGGCATGGTATTTTGCAGCTAGTTTCAAATACATGGGGCAAAATAATATAAATGTGTTATTGAAACTTAAATTTAAGCATAACCAAGCCACACAGATTAGACTAAAAAAGGAATTCTCTCCAAAGGCACAATGCATTTTGTGCCAATTCCATTAAGATTTTATGATTTTAGATATGGCTAAGCATAATGCTTTTACATGGAGGAGCAGCATGATGGATGATGATTTTTAGAAGCAAAATAGCAGTGCTACTCTTCAGCTGTGCTTGGAGTTGCTTACCAGATTATCTCTTGAGACTTAATTAAAAAGAATATACTGTCCATCTTCATATGGAAATACTGGCATACTACAAACATCGGTTTGTTTTGATGTTACTGATTGGTGCTTAAAAAGCAGATCTATCCAGGTGTTATACTTTTATTTAATATGACTGATTATCATAAATACTGCCACTTTCTTATAACTCATGAATCTCAGCATTATATCCCTGGGAAGCTGCAGGAGGTGCAGCCTCAGTTTATGGACTTGGAAAGACAACATAACCAAAAACCCAACTTGTTCAGTGTCATCCACCATAGCAAAGAAATTTCTCTGCCCACTCCTTGCTGTTGCCTTCTGGATGGGAGATGATCCTGTGAGCTTGTGGGATGTTGCTGTTAGCTCTTCATGACAACACTGAGTTTTCCAACTCCCCTAATGCTACTGCTGTGATACAATCATATACACACGTATCATGGCACAAAGCAAAATGATGAAATTGTGGACAAGGTGGCAATTTCCTTCCAAGGTGAAGATGCTGATGACTTTGCAAAGCATGTTTTAGGAAGCAGGATGTGAACTTTGCACCCCTGTTCCCTCGATCCTCAGGGCTACCTGAGTGTTGAAGTGATGTCAGGATGCAGCATGCTGTCAGCACGAAGATTCTTCTTGGAGAAGAGTAAAACCTGGGACTTCAAGAAGGCCCAAGTATGAGTCTGGAAGGTGCAAAGATTATGTGCGTTAACATTAAGGGAGCAACAAGCAGGAGAAGTAGTTGAGGGAGAAAATATGATTTAATATAGAGTAAAGCAGCCAGAGGAGAACACGTGAGGCCTGTGGAAGCAAGGCAGGCAGCTTGTAACCTGGTTATGTCCACGTGGTGGATCAGAACTGCCTCTGCGAGCATGGTGCCCTAGTAGTGCATGAATTCACCTGGCATCAGGGTGGGTCTCAGTCCTGGCTGTGACACTGCCAGGATAATTCTGTCTTTCCTGGTGTCCTGTGGTGGCTGTACAGAGTGCAAACTTTTTATGTCAGTATCTGACAAGTCTGTTCCACTAATTCCACGTACTGCAGGAGTTTGAGCCCTGTTTTGCCTTAGAGTAATTAAGCTAAATCAGCTGATAAAGCTAAGGACAGATGTGATGGAATTGCAATTAAAAAAAAAAAAAAGAGGCTTTAACATTTAACTTTGATTGAAATGTATTTGTAGGACAAGTTATTTGCAGATTAGCTTCAGTATGAGCGTTGCATTTCTTTAGTGAGTAAAGCCTTCACTTGACTGCAAGAAAACATTAGCTTTTGTATCTCTTCTCTAGTAACTACTAAATGTATAGCTGGTACATATGCATTAGTGAAGCATAAAAGCCAGCTCAGCAGTGAATTAGTGACTGCTTCCGTTGCTGAAAAGGCTGGAAGACTGCTCATTCTTGCAAGATGTTTGTTGTTATATTTCTGCTAAGTCAGTGTAAACTATTTATTTATTTATTTATTTACTAATTGTCAGCTATTTGGGATGATTCTGCTTCTGAAAGTTTAGTCTTAAAAAGTGACTATTTTTGGAATAGGTGTATGTTTGTCTGGAATAAACATCAAGTAATAGCAAGAAAGACTTGGTCCATCAGACACAGAATTATGAATAGTGGTTCAGATGGTCATGCTTTGAATTGGTCATGTCAGGAAGTCTTCAACTAGTTAAATTCTTTGGACTAAGGTTGTAGGAAACTGCCATTTCAGTTGTGTTAGTACCTCTGTTAATACTATACAGATCATGAAAATGTTGAATAACTACCCTTGTAGGTGTATCTGCAGAAAAACACAGCTAAAAGATCATTAATGATTAATTTCTGGCAGTTGTGCATAATAAATTTATTTTAATATCTTATGTTGTAACCACTTCAAAACCAGACTTTTCATGTTTTCTCTTTCCCAGGAAACAGCTTCAATCAGCTCTACTAACAGAAGTCTTTTTTTGCTGGTGTTACAGGAAATAGAACTTAATGGCCTCTAACCAAGTAATGGAACAGTATTTCCCATAATAAACCCTAAGTCGTCGCCAACATTTGCTGTATACTACTGGTATTTAGGACAGATGAGGGGGTTTTGTCATTATAGTAAACAAGATTCAGAATATCTTGGGAATAACAGAGGGACAGCCTCACAGCTTGGTAATTGCTAATAGTGGATTGCCTTCCCTTCTCTAAGCTCTAGGAGGGATTCCCACTCAAAGCTGTTGCAGTCAGATAATTTGTGTATCTTCCAATCTACTGCTCATCCTTTATCTAAGAAATTATTTAAAAGAAGATACACTGTCTCTGCCCCAGTTTTCCCTGCTGCATTTTAAATGCTACTAGGAAACAGGGACAAGGTAAACTGTTTGCTTGAACTTCATCTTACAATTTCAGGTCCATGGAGCCAGAGCAGGTTTGCCTTGGGAGCAGAACTCATATTTTTCAGTCCTGAGCATTCACTAAGGACTTCCTCTGTATTCCTGACTGACTGTGACATTTGGTGTGGAAAAGCACAATCATATCTGCTCTTTTCAGCTGCATCTAGTGTAATTGCCAAATTGAATCTTGTGATAATTTAAGTAAGTGCTTGATTTATTGTAGCCAGCCTGTGAGATTTCTAATAATGTTGCGTAATGCTAGGCTGCTGTACAAAGCCCGGTATCTGCAATTACACGAGACCACCTCTTCTCCTGTAGGAAAGTTGGTTGTAGTGACATATGAAATGTGGCCTGAGGGAACACTACTGGCTAAAAAGGAGCAGCTGATTTTTTGTTATTCTGGGAGGCTGAGCATACGCTGCAGCACAACGCCAAGCAAGTTTCTCCCTGTGCTTTGCCAACCTGTCTCTTGGTGTTCCCTGCAGTCTCCCTGACTCCCTGCAGAGGCAAAAGTTTTACATGCCTCTTTTCCAACTAATTAGATATAGTGTTAAGACATCACCTTTCCCTATAAACCTGGCTTCATCAAATGTGCTAGGAAGTCATGGCCCAGTAACCATGCGGGCAGTCTAGTGCCTGTATTACAAATGAGTGAATGCCTTTCATTTCGCTCCTTGCACTGCACTTGATCAAACTTATTACTGTATTTTTACACATTATTATCAATTATGGTGTCCAAACTGTTTTCACAAAGTACTAACACTGGCCTCTGCTCCACTGTTTCCTCTCTGTTGTATGGCTGTTTGAGCTCAAAGAAGAAGAAAGCATTTGTTCTAGAATAAAATTAATTGGCTCTTGAAAAGCAAGAACTGATCTGAGCCTTAATTAGAGCCAAGACCCTTCAACAGAAACTGTTTGCTAAAGAAACCTTTATACTTTCTTGGCATTAACTTTATCTGGAAGGTTGGATCTGGCTGAATATGAATTATTCCGTTGCAATTCTGTGAGACTGAAGCATGACACAAGCTTATTAGACAAATCTTATGAAATGAAGAACACGGGAGAGTCTAAAAAAGAGGAAATACAGTGGTGTAGCAGTGGATTGGTAATTCATTTGTTCAGATTTTCAGGCACTGAGTTAATACTTTGTGGTGGAGAGTTGACACTTGCAGTGGAGAGCTCAATCACTTAACTGTATTTAGGTGGATTATGCTGATGCTGGGTGCTCTGCACAAGGCAGAATCTCAAATCTCCATGCAAATACGCACTTTTGGATGCTTGTCTCCACAGCTGCGATGCCTTTAATCTCCAGTGCAAATGGCTTGCTCAGTTTTCTAATAGTACAGCTCAAACATATTAGAAATTTGGTTTTGGGACAGCATGGCTACTGTGCTTGTCCTTTTAATTACAATACCACAGATGCTTTGGGAGACAAATTATTTGTGACTCTGAGAAACAAATCTGAATGCTTGCTTGTGCGGAAAGAATCAAGGTCTGTGGTCCATGTCTGGTATTGCATACACCGTGCAGGTGAGAAGCACCTTTCTAGAGTTGAGCTGGATGCTGGCTGCATTAGCACAGGAAGCTTAATATTGCAAGTGGCTTCTCGGAAGCAAAGACACTGTCAACTCAGCTCTGAGGTTACACAGCTCGTGAAGTGTGTACCTAGCTGAAGGCAATAAAAAATTGTGCAGCTGCTTTGAGATCGGTGTGGTACCGATTGATTAAAAACCAGAAAAAAACCCCAAGAGCAGATCAAGCAAGAGAGGGCTATCTGACAGTAATAGCACCACTGGTTCCACTGTGATTAGCCTGATTTTACTTAAATTTAGGTATCAATTGTGGCTAATGCAATGGATTTGGGCAATAGCTTGCCATGACTTTCATGTTTCAGCCTTCTAACTGGAATATAGTGCACTGTGTATCTGAGTCCAGCAACATCCTATTAGAAATGCATACAAGAAATTAATTATTCAAGCTTGTTATGGTGAGCCTTAAATTTGTTGCAGCCCAGTATTGTAAAAGAAAAGCTTTTTAATTCCTTGGTGGAAAGTAGATGTTTTAATATCTGTGGATTGTACAAAAATTTATTCCAGGAATTATACCTCACTTGCCTTGCGTTGCACTACTGGCATTCTGCTTTTATCCTTGACATGAACAGCAAGGCACAGTCCTGTTAAATAACACGTCCACCCTGAACAAAAGATTATGGGATCCTTGTGCTATAAAAATGGTAAGGAATCCAACCTCTCTCAGCATGCTGTTGCTGTCTAAAATTGGGATCGAATACTTCTCTCAAATTATTTTCTTGCATTCCAACTGTGTAATTTTGGGCTCAGAAGGAACTTAAAAATATATCTAACCAAACAGCATTGTTCATTTTCCTTCTTATCTGTTTCAACAGGACAGTCTGACTAGTTTTCTGGAGTGGTTATGCTTCTTTCACGCTTTAAAATATAACACATTGCATAGTTTCCTTCTCTCTCTCACTGGATATGCTAAATGGGCACTTCTGTTCTGCAGAATGTGCCAGTCTGTGAACCCATCAGGTTGTGCGTGGGACAGACTCAGTCACTAGCATGTCGTCACATGTAATGTACCAGCCTAAGTTCTCAAGAGAAATGAGGCATAATCCCTTTTAGTAGCTATACCGTGTACCAAAAATACTTTAGTTTCAGCAAGGTTAAACCTGAAATGGGTTTTGTCCCTCTTAGAATCAGAGCGGGCCCTTAAATAGACCTAAATCAGTCCATTTGCAGAGCTGAGAAATGGCCTCTTGGGTACTCTCCCCTCTGACCCAGAGTTGTGGATTGAAAAGCAATGAAAAATAGCTTTTGTAGCCATAGCTGGTACTTTGGAGGTTGTGATAATGCCCCAAGCAATGGGGTAGCAATTCCAGCAGCTGACTCCAGAGAGAAATTGTGAGTTTGCGCTGAACTTCTGGTAGAGACAGACTCTGCTTGTAGCTTGGAGCTACAATGTCTATAATAGGACTAATTAACATTCAAGGCAAAAAATCATTACTTCTAAAACATAGCTTTTATTCTTTAATACTTATGGTATCAGCTATCATGTAAAGTGAACCTTGAGAGAAATGCTTTTATAAGTAAGAATTCCACTTTAGCTTGTCAGGCTAACTTGCACCACCTAACTTACTGAACAGATTTTTTTAAAGAGTCCAAAGGCTCTTGTTTCACTGATTCCTACAGCAAGTATTCAGAATACTTTGCCAGTATACACATGGCATTAAAAGACTCCAGCATGAAATCTTCTGGCATTATTACTTAAGAAGTCAAATCTGAATTAACTACAGCCCATATTATCTCCTTCCTGGGAAGAAACAGAGGTGCCTCACTAAAATAGTGTAGTACCTTAGAAATTCCTATAGTTAAGAACATAGGCATGGCCCACTGGTATAATCAAGAGTCATACAGCTCAATATGGCATTGGCCAGCTGGACATTATAAAGATGAGTATAAGGATAGGAAAACAAAACAAGTTGTTTGTAAAGAGAGTGGTCAAAGCCTCAAACAGGTTTCTGAGAGAGGCTGTGAAATTTCCATCCTTGGAGATACTCAGAATTCAAACCAGATGAAGTCCTGAGCAATCCGATGTGTCTTTGAAATGAGCCTGGTCTTATGCAAGGAGTGAGGGTCCTTGGACCAGGTGGCCTCCTTTCTGCCCCAAATTAACCTATGATTGTCATATTCCTAACCTCCGGTTATCTGTGGCAGGTGAGGCTTCCTGAACCAGATGTATTATTTAGTCTGTATTTAGTAGCCCTTCATGTTTCAATTATCTCTGTGATTTTGTCCACAGTCTTTTCTGAACATCTATAAACTTATGTTACTCACAACATTTTGGAGCAATGTTCCACAGCTTGTCGGTGCTGCTAGCTGCCGCCTTCAGTTTGCACTGAAACTGCTTGTTTCCTGTGATGCCTTCTACCTCCTGTGTTGTAAAATACAATAAATGTCACGTGATTTTATAGACAACTAGCATGTTCGCCATCCTTCCTACTTTACAGGAAGAGAAAGCTGGTCCTCGGGCAGAGATGTATGATCCTGCTTACTGTCCTCAGAGGCCTGGTGCACTGCAAATAGTTTGTGGCGGCAGACTACATGCTCGGGTTGTGCAGCCCAAAAGTTACTTGGTGTTCTTGGCTATCTGAATAGCACAGCTTGTCCTTGCTCGTACTGAATGGTTTAAAACATGCCATGCATGATGATAGCTCTCTTCAGTTGGCCAGACCCTCAGGTAAAATGTCCAAAGCTTGTTTATCTTGCATCTTAATTATCCTGTGAGACGTCTTGTGCAGGTGTTTCCCTGATTCTGTCTGGTCTTCTAAAGACTTTAACGTGTGACAAAGGTTATATCATGGACCAAAATGTATTCCTTGGGTCAATGCCCAGGAAGTCAAGTCTGGCACATTGCGTCCTGTATTTGCATGAAGAAATTGAGAAGTTAATATGAGGAATTGTATTTTATGCAAGAGACACAGGAATATTCATTCAATATCCAGAAAAGCTAAAAGGTAATATTCTGATTCATCCTCTGTGTGTGAAAGGAGAAAATCAAAAGACAAAAGGATGGCTTGTGCTGGCTTTGTTTTCCTCATGCAGTCAGTGCTGGAGCTGGGCATTGCCTTAACAGACCTGTTAATAAAATATTCCATAACAGCCAAAGCAGCTCATGCTTAATGGAAAAACATGAAATGTTCCATTGGGAAACAATTGCCCTTTATGCAAGATGCATTTCTTCTCTCTCCCTTTTGTTCAAGGAATCTTACTTGGAACAAAAAAAGCTTGTCCCTTCAGACGTCCTCTGTTCGTGCTGCTTACTCCCCAAACCAGAATCATAATCCCTTGTTTGGACGACATAATCAGTTAGACAAATATCAGTTGAGATAGTACAGACAGATTATAGCTTCCAGCAAGACGAGGGAGGATGGGTCAAGCTTTAAATAACTCTGCTTTTATGCAACTGTTTTTCCTAAGGATAAAGCAAGAGGAATATAAACAAGAATTCTTTAGGCAGATGGCCTTTAGTAACCTCTCCACGAGGCATCAGCAGCTTATAAATAGTAAGTGGTCCAGAGAGCAAGCCCTGACTGAAAGGGCTTTCCAGACCTGCATGTGGAAAGCCTTGTTGCACAGCTGAGGGGGAAGATGCTATTGGAAAACTTAATGCTATTGGGGAAAAAAAAAAGCAAGCAGATAATTAACAGTAAAGAGTGAAAGCTACTGTAGAAGATAAAATTCTTGCTGTTTTAAACCATAGTTGATAGTTGACTCTTGCAGCTATTCAGTGCAATGGTTGTTAACTTGGGAAGAAGGAGGATACTTTTAGGAGCCATAAACTGTAGGTTGCTTCATTTTCTCATTTGATGTGACACAGAGGTATCCTGCCTTTGGTTTAGGTCATGCTTCTGTTTCCTTAGGGGTGTTGCTAAACTTCTAAGGAAGAAGGGAAGTTTGACCTGTTGTGATTTAAGTATCAGGTGTGACAAGCACCTGTTTCTAATCCAGATCCATAAATAGATCCTTGAGAGTCCGTACAAATCCAGCCTATTTTCCTGACAAATTTCTCCATAATATGTGCTTCAGACTTTGCATGACTGAGCTCAAAAATTGAAAGATTGAAATCCTTCCTGATACACGTTTTCAAGAACTGTCATTTTCCAAACTAAGTTAAGGGATGCTCAAGGTGTGCAAATTGGAATCACTATTTCTGTGACGTAACAGTATGAATAAAATCTCCAGCAGTATATTTAAAGGTTTCTCTTAGACTGTACTGGAACTGGTGCATCTCAAAACTGGCTCACCTCAATTACTATCTGTTCATTTAACAATCCAGTTGGCTGGTCTCCATGTATATTTATTCAAGACATGTAAAAAGACTTTTTCTAGGCTGTGGGGAGTCTGCAGGTAGAGGAGATAATATGGAGAGGAGGGTTTTGGTTAAGACGAAGAGTATGGCATTGAATTAGTGTGGACAGAGCTCTGGAAATGCTTACTCAGCCAGCAGCAGATGCAAATGCAAAGCAGGTAACTTGTCCAAATGTCTGCTTTGGGTGGGATCACCATACATTGGGGTTTTTTGTATCTTCAGATTCCTAGCTGGAAAAGGACGTTGTTCAAGACTTCCCAGTGAGTTCACGTCTGTTTTGGTTATCTAGCAGTTGTTAAAGCCAGGAGTTTTGGTTACTTGTACAGCAAACAGTGAGGATAAAATTCATTCTTATATCTTACTGAGACCTTCATCTCCTAAGTCTAGCATGTTAGGCATTGATGGATTTTAGTCAGAGGCCAGAAATAAATAACCTAAGCCTCTTGATTTTACTTGTGCTGTCAGACAACTATTTTTGTAGGATGTTTGAGGGCCTTGCTGCATAGGATTTGGAGACAACTTTTGCTTCTTTAATATTGGATCTGAGATACTGTGTGCAGAGCTGTGAATCACAGCTAACCATTTCAGGTTCTCAAATTGGGTAGGAAGACTGCAGGTAAGTAATCATTGCCCTATTGGAATGATCGTCACTGGAGAAGAATTAAATGTTTAAATGCATGCAGAGTTAGATGACCATTTTTCCAAAGTGTTTCCATACTTGGTTGAAAAACTGTAGTGGGTAAAGATGCTTATTTTCCCAGAAAAACATAATAATAATAATAAAAAAGCCACGTTTGACTGCATTAACCTGAGTCTTTGTGAGATGTAATTCTAAACTAGCCTTTACCTTTAGCATGCCACAGTAAAAACAGGACACTTGGGGAAAAGATTATGAGAAATGAATTAGGAAACTTGTCTGGCAAAGCTTTTTTCACCTTTTACCAACACACATGTAAATTGTGTAGGCTGCATGCCCAGTGTGGGTGTAAGGCTTAGTTATGATTCAGCTAAATGGAATGTAAATGAAGTCTCTATAACGCAATGAGTGGGAACGTTTTGGACTTTCATTAAATTCATACTGTAAAAAAGATAATTCAAATTGCTGCTTCTAACTCCTGAAACATAGTTTTCAAAAACCTGATTAGAGACGGATAGAATTGCGGCTTCTGTTGATCTTAGACCTTCAGTGAGAAATGTCTGTAAAATCCTCATGTTCTTGGTGCCAAGTATGATTTGGGAAGTGAAATCTTGAGTGTCTGAAAGGCATAGACAAACTGAATTTAACACGGAAAGGTTGCCAATAGTTGGAGCTAGGCACTGTCCCTGAGCTTAAGAGCTGTTGGAAGTGGTAGTAATTTTTAGTAAAACCATTATTCGAGTAATGACACTTTAATAACTTCAGCCAAGGGCCAAAAAGAACAGAGAACAAAGTGGGATAGTGTAAGTTAAGTACAAGTCAGCTGGGCTAACTCACTAGCATTGTAGTTCTGAACCAGTGAGTAGGAATTTAACCATGAGCTTTACCCAAAGCCAAAAGCAGGACATTTGTTAGATGTATACTTTGACATGCTTCTAAAAATGACCTGGTGCTGCAGGTAGTCTAGCAAGTGCCTGTAACTGGGCTTGATCAGATTTTAGAAAAAAACCCATCTTTAGAAGCTGAGACAAGCAACTTTCTACTCTCCCCCACTGTTTTTTGAACTGCAGTTTGTGTGCTGAGCAGGTAGAATAATGCAAACAAAACAGTACATCATGTGAGGAGCGATTGTGTAGTCCAAATTAAATTGTAGCACTTCCAAACTTGCAGTAATTACTTAAGATACATTTGCTGAAAGAATTACCAGAAGACATTCAGGATAATCATGTGTGTTATACCACCAATTGGATGCTGATGAGAAGAGGATATAAAATGAATATAAATATAATTATAGGTGACATGAAGAGACACGTGGGCCTAAGGTAATTTTGTAAAGCTGATCCAGAGTAGCAAGTAGTGTTGAAAACTGGCTGTTCCAAGAGCAGATTGTTTGCACAGCCTTTTTTTTTTCCTGGAGGAGGAAAAGCTGGTTGTATTCAAAGATGACAGGGCAGGTTAGAGGCTGGAGGACAAGCCGTGGCCAATTTCAGGAACGTAGCTGCCCCATGCACAAGTGCTACAAGCCTGGGCAATGGCAGAAGAGTACAAACCATGGCAGGGTGTGCAAGGTGAAGAAGTTGTCGCACAGGAACCCCAACCAACAGTGAAGCAGCCATAGATCTGTAACAGCTACTGGAGCAGAGCAACATGCCATGTGCAACCCCCCTGGGGGCAATGAGGAAAATTGTGACAGCAGCAGGAAGCCACTTTGAAATTAAATGAGTAGATAGTCCTCTGCAAAGTAAGGACTAAATGGTACTTTGTGAGTTCTCTGTTGTGCTCACATACACAACAATATGCAAACACGGGCAGTACTCAACACTTACAATCCTGAAATAATTTACATATATGAAAGGTAGAGGCCTTACAGGGAACAGAGGTCTGGTAGTCTGTGTATTTGTGTTACATTACAGGCATGAGCCATTAGATGAGGTTGAAGAACCTGGCCTTCACTTCATGAAAGCCTGGAAGAATAATTATGCTCTTTCTTGGTGGGTAATGGCTCAACAAAGCAGTAGCTTACAGAGTGCTGCTGACTCTCCTAGCTGTGATTTACTCTTCTGCAGCGTTTTAGTATGCTCCTAGTTGTCAGCCTTGGGACTGGCTAATGCATTTACACTCTCAGTATTCACATCTTAAAGCTCATGTTACAGCACATGTCCTATTTAGTAGGAGTGAAGATGCCTGCAAATTAGCCTGATGATACCTGGAAGTTTGTCCTTATGTTTAGGTGCTAGTAGACTGTGCTAAAGTGCTGCCTAATCAAACTGAAGTGATCGAATTAAAATTCTGTGGCACTGGCATTTCTGAACTACAATTTAGAAGTCACAAATGGAGCTGGCTGGAAAAAGCCCAACTGACTAGAAACAGTCTGGGACAAGACAGAGTCAAGGTTGTTTCTTTGAGCTGTGAAAATGGCCAAGCCACAGCTGCTTGTCTTGTCTGGAGCAGACAGCTGTAGAAAACATTATGCTGTGCAGCAAAAGGGCAAATATTAGGATGCCGTAAGACTCACTTGTAGTTTGGCTTGCATAGCTGAACTCTGTGTTCAGCTCTTGCCCTCCCCTTCTACCAGCATTATTCTTAGGGGTGAAGCAAGAGCAGAATTTGCCCTCCTGGCAAGAAACCGTGAAGCTCCTGATTTTATAGTTGAATGATAAAGTGCTCATTAATATTATACCACATCCCTGTGCAGAGGCTGTTGCCGAACACCTACATGGCAACAGGAGCAACAGGACTTGGTCTCAGTGCCAACCTTCAATAAGTTAAGTGAATTAAAGAAATAAGTATGAACAAAAAATACTGCTAGGTGTAGCTCTCCAGTAGGAGATGTGACTTTGAACAGTGGTTAGACAGCTAGGTGAAAAGATAGTGGCCTGCTCTGCTTTTGGTTTGCAACATAAGGAAATAAATCTTAGGCTCTTGTGGGTTGTGCCTACATAAAAAAATTAAAAGGATTTAAGCTGGCCTAGCTAGCATAAGCTAAACTCTTGCTCAAGGGAGCATCACTGTGTGGATGCAAGAGAACACCTTCAAGTGAGAGATTATTTTGATGCAAATAATCCTGTGATTCACAAGTGCCTTTCAAAAAGTAAAATGTTGATGTGCAGCTCTGATGCTGGGTAACCACATGGAAGCAAAACTATCTCAGTGTAGGATCTGCCACTCCAGTGATCCCCATCCGTCAGCATTCATACACTTCAGCAGAGCAGTGCTGGGAAACAGATCTGGGCAGGCAGTAGATACAGAAATTGAGTATAAATCCGCAATTCCTGTTACCTCAGTACCCACAGAATAAAATCATAGGTCCTTAAAATACATTCTTTTTTCTTTGAAACCAGTGGTAGATTAGCAAAATGTTAAAACTTATGAAGAATATGAAACTTTAGACATGACGTAGTGTATGTTCTTTGTGGTATTTTTCTTTTTTTTTTTTTGTTTTTTTGGTTTTGGCAATAGAATAAGATCTTAATATTCAAAACTGCCCCAATGTTTTCTTCCTGTGGATTTCTGAGAGCAGCCAGATCTGGAGGTTAAACAATTGCAGCTTTTCAAAAGAGAATGGGTTGGGTGCACCAGTGTCATGATGCACAGCCGGAAAAGAATTTTTGCACAAAAAGATCTGTTAATGAATTCTGAGTATTTATAGCTCTGTGAGCTTTCCTGCAGAGTTTATCTCCATGGGAAGTTATTAGCTCAAAAGTGAGCTTAGTCACAAGCTGCTTATAGGGAATATTTCTATTTATAATATTCTCATTTCAGTAGCCAGTGCTTCTATGACATGATTATTTACTAGATGAGGTGTCCACTGCTGCTCAAGTCAAAATTTATTCCTTTAGATTTAACTGTCTTAATGGGGAAAGAGCTATGCAACTGTGACAGGTAGAGGAACACATGCTATGTGAGAGTGGGATGAAGAGGAGAGAGAGAGATGTTGAAGCCCTATTGCTTGCCCAGTAACCCTGTATTTATGCTGAGCAGCAAAAAAGGGGCTCCCATGGCAAAGGGAGAGGAATAATGGGAAATGTATCAGTGCTAATGTTGTGCATGTTATTTTTTCATCCATTTACTGCTTTATCTGATCAGTAGTTTCTGAAGCAAATGTGCCTTTTGCAGTGCAGGGTGAACAGGGTGTACATATGTCAGCACAGTAGAACAGCTTGGAGCGTGAACTGATATTAAGGCCATTCATGCATGAGGTAATTTGTTTTATAATAGCAGCAGAAAGCCTGCTTATGCATTGGTGAGATGCAGCAGCCTGCTAGCCATCAAGGAATTAAAATATGATTGTTGACTGGGTATGCTAATAAATATGAATTTATGCCCGGATGGATTTTATTGGCTTTATGGCCATACAGAGCCTCCCTGTTTGTTGCCACTGCCACAGGGCCGGGACATGAATCTTTTGGCTGTTTTTTCAAGCATCTTTCTGCAGAAAGTTGTGTCTGAAGAAGCTGTACCCCTTTCCTGCAGTTGGAGCTCTTGGTGCGGATCTGGCTACATTGCTACTGCTGGAATGCACCCACGCTAGCCTGCAAGTGGCAGCTGCAGCTCAGTTGATACGCTGGTTTATGCTATTGAGAGCTATTTGGAGTCTGATAATGTCCTTCAGGGATCAGCAAAGGAGGAGGGAGGAGAGAAAGTGAGAAATGAGGAAAATGAAGGATTGAGCCTGGGTAGCATTTGTGAATAAGCAAAACTCGATTCTTCCATCTTAATTTTGGTTTTAGCACCCTGTTTGTGTGTGCCTTCTGCAGGCTTTTTTTCAGTTTCTCAGTGACGTTTGACTTACTTAGAGGAAGGCCTTAAGATCAAGCATTCCCTCAGTGGCATGCTGCCCTTCTAGAGCACCTTTCAGTACCAGCATATCAAGAAAGTTGAGTTCTTCTCTTAAGCACCAGTAATATTCATTGCTGTTCTACTGAATGGAAGAAGTTACTTGTTCTTTTCACAAGGTGCAATGTCACTATTTGTGAATTCCTGGTCACTGAAGGTCATGCCCAAGAGGGTTTCAACCTAGATTGACTAATTATAGCAGAAGACTAAAAGTGAAATGGGAAGTGTTGGAGCCCTTTATGGAAAATGAGGAAGGTAGGCATAGATTTGTGTAGCGTTGTCGTGAGGTCAAATGATGCCGGTGTGTGAGCATGCTGACAGTGGGAATGTGCTAGAGTTCCCTTGCCAGAAAAAAAAACTGGGCTCTAGCGAGGACAAGCTGGAAACCCAGGTGAACCCCAGCACAAGCAGTACTCTTAACCAACAGGGAGCAGTCCTGCAGAGACTGAACACTGCAGCAGACCTGGGTGCCTGGAACAGGGTCAGGCAAAAGCCCAAGGCAAGGTGGGGGGATGGACCAGGGATTGAGTCCAGCCAGGGTGTCAGGAGCAGATGGGGCCAGAGACAGTGCTGGAGACAATCTACCTGCATGCTGGAGAGAGGTGCATCTACCATGTAGCTCAAGCCAGGACTGGGCAACCAAGGATGAGCTGAAGTGGAGCCCCTGGGCCATGGGCATGGGTGCAGGTAGATACCCCCTGCGCAGGGCAATTAGTACCCTCAGGGCCCTGACAGATTATCAACAGACTCTCTTCTACCTGAAGCTGAAGTTTAAGAAACACGTTGGACTTCTCAAGTTTAGGTTTAGGTTTAGGATGGTTTTGAATCATTCCTGAATGGTCAAAATAAGGATGGTTTGCTGTGTGTCCTTTTTGCTTCTCATACAGGGAACTGTAAACACTGACTCAGCTGTCCACATCCAGAGTGTTTATCACTCAGTGCTTAGGCTGCCTTAGCAATTGCAGAATCAATTAAGATTGCAATATCAGGCTCCCCTCAAATCCAGCTCCTAGCAGCCTCTGTCTACTGTGGTTAAAGCCATTAGTTGAGCTCCTTTACTAAAAACTGTATAACGCCACTCATTTACTGTCACTGAGTGTTATTAACTGTTGCTCAGGACCCCTGAGGGTATATTTTTATTTTATTAAATATGCTAAATGGCATTGTAGACAACCCTTTGGGAAGCTGAGGTTGACTTGAGTTCTTGGTTGGTGAGGCAGCACTGTGATTCATAAAACCGCAGCAGTTCAGCTAAAACCTACCCTGCAGTGCCTGAGTTCTATGCCATCAAATCTCTCAAAATGTGGTTCGTGAACCTGAGATAGATACTCCAATGCTAACATCTCCCTTTGCGATGGGTGTCACTGAAATGTTCACAAAAGTCTGCAAACCCCACTGCCAGGTTGCTGGGCTGTAAAGCATCACTTTCTGACAGATTTATTTTGGTTTTGACATAGACTGAAGACTATGTGCTACCTTAAATGTTTGTGAGAATGAACAGTGAATCAGTCTTATTTTACCAAGAAGGAAAACTGGAGCTGCAGATGACTTCACAGCTAAAAGGTCAGGTGGCAGCACAGAGTGCCACTAATATGCCCTGTCACAGGGCAGAGGTTTTATGTGATGTCTGGACTGATGGGTCCTTGACTCCAGACAAAACATGATCTGCTAAGCCATTGGTCTTATGGTCAGCCTGAGAAATAAGACTCCTAACCTTCATTTATCTACTTGATGTTATTCCTCATGATGTTTCTTTCTTTCAAGACCAGAAGAAACTTGCTACCATGCAAATGTGTGTTCCCAAACATCTCCGTCTCCATATCCTAAATGCAGGCAGATGTCTGTCAATCCACAAAAAGCATGTTGTGTCAACCCTGATAATGAAGAGCTCCAAACAAAACAAAGCAGTGAAAAGTTTTTAATGCTGCTATAAATCACTTTGAAATGAAGCATGTCAATGCCTTATGTGGAAAACTAAAATGATGCAAACAGGACTCAGGAGCTGGCAGTATTTCATAGTTTTTTACACTCATCCCACATGGAACTGGCTTTATTTCTAGTTGCACATGCAGGTTTTTACCCCTCAGCCGTGCTGATGTCTCATGTTGACATCAGCAGGAGCCTTCATCAAATACATTTGTCTTTATACTGATACTTTTTATAGAATTGAGTTGCTTGCCACTCAAGGAAATTGTAGTTTCAGAGGAGTTCAAGTAGTTCCTCAGTATAGTTCATTCCCTAAGAAGATTAAGAAAAGCTTAAATCTGGCAGCATGACTACTTTGCCTATAAGAAGCAATGAGTATTTCTTACCCAATCTGACAGAAGAAAACTAAGACTCATGTGGGTTTTAATGAAAAACAGAATGTCACTAAATATAAATCCAAACTTTAGCTGTCTTCTGCAGAGGAGAAGCATCTCAGTGTAACCTCTAGATAGCTACCATTATTTGCCCTGTTTAACCCTCAACTAAACAGAGCAGGACTGTATAAGCATGCAGAAGAACAGCAGCAACGTTTATTTCCTTTGATGAGGAAGCTATGAAAGGTTCCCTTGCTGAATCACAGTTAAGATGTGTGTGGAGGGGCCTAGGGCAGGAAACATCAGACAATTCATACTTTTGTTTTCCAAGAGAAGTTAAAGCTTTAAGTGAAAGCGGATATACAGTAGGTTCCGAGATCTGTCCTGTCAAAGCTTCCGGAGACTGCTGACCCTTTCATTTGTGCAGTGCACAAATCGTGCAAAGCTGTTTGGGGGAAGCAGGAGGAGTTGTGCAAAGCAGGAGCAGTTAGGGCACAAATGTGAAGTGCTCCTCTCTTGCATGCTGTCACTTATCAACAGAAGAATATCTATATGGCTAAAGGGCAACTGTTTGGTTATCAGTTAATCTAAAGGAGCAGGCTTGTAGTAACAGCTGATGTTTTGTAACTATTACCAAGTCTAAATTAAAAATCTGGTTATAAATGCCTGAGAGCTTAAGTAACGTGTTAACTTTATGATATTGAATGTTTGATATTACAGACAATCTAATACCTCCAGAAATAGATAGCGGTATTGAACTTTTACTTGTCCAAATCTTACCAGATGCATTGAAAGGAAAAAAATATTCTTCTGTACTATTCCACACTTTTGTGTGCTTTTGCTCTTTTTTTGTTTGGAACTGGAAATTTAGTCAGAGGCTTGTCCCATTTTTTTCCTGCAGAACTTGTTCAGCTTTTAAGTGCTATGGAAGAAAATGGTGTATGCTGCAACAGAGCACTGCCTGAACCTTTCCTCAATATTTGGGAGAAGCAAAGTAATTGTTTGCTTAGCTGACAATGGAGCTGGACTCTCCAAAAGCCAAAGTAGCACTTCAGGTGGTAGTGGCAACCTAATAAAATTGGATCTTAACTATTTGTAGGCTGGAAGAAAACAGTATGGAAAGAATAGTTTCTACTAGAAGGGGACTGAGTTGGTATTTCAATCTGAGGTTTTGTCTAAGCCTGCACAGAAGTTAAACTGGACAAAGAATAAGAATAAAAACTGTTTAGTGGGTGCCAATAAAACTAGTCACTAACTAAAGACTACGTGCTGCTTGCAGCCAAATCATCAGCGTCAAGACCCTTCCTCTGCTTCTGGGGCAGAGTTTGCTGGCAGAAGTCAGTGTGTGTTTTACCCCAATGGCAGCACTTTTCCTGAAACACGTGAGCTGGTATAATAAGTTTACCCTACTTGGATTTACCAGCATAACCCTTCAGTACCCTTTTGTAATCCTGGCTGTGCAGCTTTGCCCCATATGGCTAACCTGGCAGGGTTACTTGAAAAAATGGGAAACTTGTGATTAAATGTAATGTGAACCCCTGAAGTGTGTGCATTGTTCCTCAAGGGTTAACATTTGAGTCCCTTGCAGTACTTTGAATAGTTTTCTTGGCAGAAGTGACTATCAGTACATCAGGCTTGGAAGTATTGATTTAACCGCAGGACTGTTATCTTGAAGTTTTTAAAGACCTAGTCTCCTGTCTCACACTCTCTGATCCTCACATAAAGGCATGCTTCCCTGTGAGCCAGCTGAGAACTAAGCCCCAGAACTGCTTTGTAGAGGTACTTATTGCTCTGAGCAGGACTTGCCATGTGTTCATGGCTAAGGATTCGCACTTGCTCCACTCTTAGTCTCCAAGGATCTCAACTCAAATTTGTGACTCTTAGTTGTAGATTTGTAGTCTGAGGGAAGGTCAGCGTGGAAAACTTTTCTCAAAAGGGAAAACTGACATGAAAATGTCACTTCGGTGAACAGAATAAAAATTTTAAGTAAGTAAGTGTGTCTCAGTTATCAGTAATAATCTTTGAAGTGCAAAGCTGAATGACTAAGGCTTCTATAATCAAAGGTCTCAAAATGATCTGCAGCTGGGAAAATGTACTGAGCCATCTTAAGCATATCAGTTTTCTCACAATCATAGTTTATGGACAGCAAGACAGAGCCATGCTCTGTTCTGCTTACATGATGATCCATTACCACCACCAATTTGTGTGGGCTTGTACTTGCCAGCATTCTTCCACAGCAGCTTCCTTTTCTTTTGCCTGCAAAGACCTCTTTCTGCACTGGTGTGTATATACCACTGGTAGATAGTGTTTAAACATCTGCAGTTGGAGGCTGAGACACAGCTCCGAGTGCCATATCACAGAACAGAGCCAAATTCATGCCTGACCCAAGAGTGAAGTTAGATAGTTCTGCTCTGCGAATCAGTTCAGCGTGGGATCAGGCCTTATTCAAGTCTTGATTGCTTCACTGTTTAAAAAAAAAAAAAAAATGCACTAAACTGGGCTGAAGTGTAACTGTGAACAGTTGAGCTATTTAGCCAGAGTGCTTAGTATGGAGCACAACAAACTTAGTAATAACTTTTCATAACTCATGTTTTGTGCCTTCCCTCCACAGAAGGGAAATGTACTGATGTACATTTTCTCTTTTTTTGGCATTAAGATAATAGCATCAAGCAGTTTGTACACTGTGCAGGAAAAGAATAAGTAACTTGGTTATTGTAGTTTATTTTCAAATACTCTGATAGCTAAGTAGTCCTAGTTACTGTGAGTAGATGAATACTTAATATGTAAACGTGATCAATTCTGCCTTAGCTTATGCATAATTCTGCATAAGCTCCAGCATTCACACAACTCAAGTGACACTAATGCCATATTGGACAAAGCTGCGCCAAAGGTTAGGACATTGTGTGCAATTTGACTGCCTGCAGCTGGCAAGCTTCCAGTCTCACAGGCATCACTGGCTTCCACCAGTGTTATAGCAAGTATAAGCAAATAAAAATGTTTGTCCTGAGTTTGAAGTAGTTTGAACTTGAGGCCTGGGAAGAGGAAAAAGCCTTTTATTGTCAGTTCAGATTGCATAAGGGAACCTATACAAACTGACAGGAGTTAAAGTAACATATCAAACTGTCATGCTCTGCATTGAAGGAAGGCACTCGCTGAACACACAATACTGCTGACTGCTGCTGCATCATAGAAGGCTTTTTGTTATAGCCCAGGCTATCTGGATGGTTCAAAGAAGCTGCTGAGCCATGAACAATTCAGGTTAAGGTGACCCTAGTGTTACAGTTCATAGTCCCAATGTTTAGGCTATTTTTATCTTGTTACCTGTCTGTGCTAAGTATGTGGCTTTCTAGGTGTACTTGTGTAACGTGCTCTGGCGATGCAGTTTATCAGTCAAGTATATTATATGCATGAGTCTGTACAGCCTGCACTGGCTGACATAATAACAGTCCAGAAGCTATTCATGTGTTTGACCTGACTGGCAATGAGGCAGGTGGAGGCGTTGAGGGCCTGTTGGCAGTTGAATAACTGGTTCACTGCAGAAATTTGATAAATTGGTGAAAATACATAGATTCTTGAGTAGTCATTTAGGCTTATTGTAACTGTTGATAGCTTGCTAGCTTGAAGTTGATATAAGTGATTTCAAAAAATGTTAAGTGTTTCCTTATTTGTGTGATACAAAAATGTTGCTTTTACTCAGAGGGAAAAAATATGCAGAGAAGCTAGCAAAAGCTGAAGCCTGCTTTCCAACACTTAGTACCTGCCACAGGAGGATGAAGTGTAAAGAAGACAACACTTCCACGTGTACCTTCTTGGTACAGTTTGAGAATCCCCTGGTACTGTTCACCTCATGGCAAAACTAGGGCAGAAGTGTTTGCTGGGCAGCTCTCTGCATGCATGTTGGAAGAGGAGATGCTGTTTGCTGCTACCTAAATTTATCTGCTTGCAGTATCCCCAGCTTTTACTTTTCCAGGTTGATGTGGGTATTACCCTTTAAAAAGGGAAGTATGTAAGATAGGGAAGGAGTGTGGTGGAGGATGATGGGGAATAGGGGAAGGAATGTATTAGATCACTGCTGTCCTCTAAAAAGGAGGATAGCTAGGCTACACAGCTTCCATAGGGTAATGTGGGACCTGCAGTGTGCATTGCAGCTGGGAGAACATGAAAGGCTGCAGCAATCAAGTGTAAAGGTCATTCTGGGAGGAAATGACTTAGCCACGCTCTAAGCTGAGATGATTTTGTCTCTAGAACTTCTGCTTTTACAGTTCAGCATTTCAAAGTGCAAGAAATAGTGAAGTACAACTTTCCAGTGCAAGTCTGTGCATCCTGGGAATGAGCATAAAAGATTGCCTTTGTGGATTTCCAGTGAAAATAATTCTAGGGACCTGAACCATCCAAGCAAATCTTTCGAGTCAGCTGAAGGGCTAAAGTCCCATAGTACTGTATGGTGCAGCGTGCAGAGAGAAAGGATTTTGCCAAGAATAAGGCAGGGAACAGAAGAATAAAAGTATTGTCCTTGCTCTCAAGACAGGCTAGCCAGGATCTCAAACATGAACCAGGAATGGGAGGTGCAAAAGTGAAGCTACCATCCCATTAAAGAAGTGGAATGGATGGCAAATGGAGGGAAGATCCCAAAATGAGACTAAACTGAGTGCTCAGGTTGAACTGCAATCTTATCAGCAAGTTTTTGCTTTTATCTCTTCAGGAAGGACTTGAATCAGGAGGTATTAATGACTCTGAAAACATCTAGAAAGGACATACTGTGATTTTGGTGTCTGGGAAGAGTGAGGAAAGAATAGGTAGTTGCTAGTAGTGAGGTAGGACAACTGACATCGCAGTGAGCAGATTCAGTTTAAAGGGTAGACTTTCCTTTTTGAACAACAATTTATTTTCACCACATATCAGTTACTTATTGAAAAAACAGAATTCAGTTTCAATGAGGAGGGACTGGAACATGTCCCCTTACTGCTTGCCCTATGTGGCTCCAGGGCAGGTGAGCTGATTGGTAAGAGCACACTAATGACTGGCAGAAGAAGTAACTAGAAAAATCAGTTCAGGCTTCCATGGAAAAGACGTTGATGGTATGGAAGGCAACAGAAAGACAAGGTGTAGCTGGAGGAGAAATGCAGACAGAAACTCATGAGAATGGTAGACAGGGCCCCAAGCAGCAGAGACAGACTTCCTGTAATGTGGACTTCTGTTCCTGCTATTTAGTTTGTTAAATGCAGATTTGTATGCTTCACTGCCAAGAGATCTGAGTTTTTTGAGCAGGAGGACATGACTATAAAGCAGTTCAAGAGACAGAGGTTAGAAGGCAGGTCAGACGAGGTCATGGGTAAAATCTGAAGACAAACTGAGATTCAGCAGAGGAGAGCTGGAGAAGGAAGAATGACCAACAGGAAATGAAGCTACAACAATAAACCTTATCCTGAAAAATGCCAGATTGTTTTTCATTCCAGTAGGAATATCTGTCTTGGTTCTCAGGGTAGGACTCTGTTTGGTGGGATAGTAAAGAAAACAACTAGTTCTCTGGGGAAAATGTGACGTGCCAGATGTCCAGACTCTGGGTGAAGTGCTGTGCTCTTCCTGCTGAAGTCAGATTTAAAATACATGAAATTTAGATTTCTTGGACTAAAGATATGGAATGATAAATGACTCCTACAGGCCAGAGAAAAACATATGCACTGTCTTGTGCCCATGAAGTCAGCTAGGGCTAGAACTCAATCCCCATTGCACCAACACTTCTGCAGCTCCCTTGGTTGGGTTACAATGTGTGTTGTTCACTGTGGTCCAGTTTCTGCAACTGTCTCCACTGAATGAGAGGTGTGAGGGAGAGAACAGAGCCTGCTTCATGCAAAGGTGAATTCTACACCAGCTGGGAACTATCCATATCTGCATTGAGAAAGAAAATACTTGCTAGGGAAGAGGAGTCATGAAACTGAAGAGGGAGACAGCTCTTTGTACTTCCCAGTGCTCCCTTGAGACAAAGGTTTACTTGCTTCAGCTCTTGATGTAGCAGGCCTTGTAGCCTGTGGTTTATTTGGACTGATATTGGTGCAACATATGCTTTTTTGGAGAATAATAGTTCTGTGTTAGCTTGTGTGTAATAGTTACGGCTCACTGAATTTTAACGGTCTCGTCAGCTGCAGCACGAAGCCCTTTAAACCACACATTCCCTTGTAAAAACTTTGTTCAGAAATGACCTTGTTGCCTTAGAGCAGAAAAACACAAGATTCAGCAGCATGGTTTATAACACTACAGTGGTTTTGGATGCTGCCTGGCTCAGTACTAAATATATTCAAAGGTACTAAGACAAAAAGTACCTTATCACAGACATTGATGGCCAGCCATTGATGCTCTTTCCATGGGTTTTGAGGATTAGGTTTTGATCACTAAGTGTTGGTTTAAGGGCCAAGGTCAGCATGTGAAGATGTTTGAGTTAATTTAATAATAACTGGGAACAATAATACATACTTACACCTATGGTAGGAGATCTAACTTGCAGTTCTTTTGAAATAATGGGAGAAATTGTTCTCTTTTTCAAATCCTGGTCAGGAGTTAAAGACTCTGGCAGCTAGCTTTGACTTGGGAAGTGTCCCGGTTTCAGCTGGGATAGAGTTAACTGTCTTCCTGGTAGCTGGTACAGTGCTATGTTTTGAGTTCAGTATGTGAAGAATGTTGATAACACTGATGTTTTCAGTTGTTGCTCAGTAGTGTTTAGACTATAGTCAAGGATTTTTCAGCTTCTCATGCCCAGCCAGGGCACCTGACCCAAACTGGCCAACAGTGTATTCCATACCATGTGACATCCCATCTAGTTTAGGAACTGGGAAGTGGGGGGCAGGGATTCGCCGCTCAGGGACTGGCTGGGTGTCGGTCGGCGGGTGGTGAGCAACTGCCCTGTGCATCATTTGTACATTTCAATCCTTTTATTACTACTGTTGTCATTTTATTAGTGTTATCATTATCATTATTAGTTTCTTCTTTTCTGTTCTATTAAACCGTTCTTATCTCAACCCACGAGTTTTACTTCTTTTCCCGATTTTCTCCCCCATCCCACTGGATGGGGGGGGAGTGAGTGAGCGGCTGCGTGGTGCTTGGTTGCTGGCTGGGGTTAAACCAAGACAGTCCTTTTGGTGCCCAACGTGAGGCACGAAGGGTTGAGATAACGACAAACCTGACCAGAGCTTGTTAAAACAAATTTGTTCTAAGCATTCATTATGTTGATTTATGTATTCTTAGAGTTGTTGCTCTGGTTTTTAAGGCTCTGTTATGTATCACCTCGCTTGCTCTATGTAGTTCCTCTTCTACTGCTTATCATCCGTGGGAGGTGGATTAAGGTTTTCGCTTTGATATATGGTATAACTCTGGTTTATGGTATGATAAAGTCATCGGCTGTGGGATTAATCCGGTATTTGCACTTAGCATTGTCACCTTTATACTGCAGGAGCCATCTGTGGGAAACTATTAATAATTATACCATTTACCTTTCCTCCATGGAAAACCAGTCTATGGGTGGGGTACCTTTCTTCCCCTCTCCTTTCTCCTTCAGTCCAGTTACAATGGTGTTTGAGAATTTTGAAAAATTTGAATACTCCTGGAATGTTGGGACTAGCACGGTCCTAGCCCTACTGCTAGGAATTAGCATACTTCTGAATGTGGTTCAGTTCTCGTTTAAGGTTAAACAGCTATTTAAGAAGATCACCCAGAGATGTGCCCCAAGGCTGGATAATTATGAGTGGCAGGGTGTGTGGGGTAGTATGGGCAAGTACCTAGAAAAGTGGGCACCTCCGATGTTTTGGAAATTCACCCCTGAACAAGTGCAGGATCCAGAAGAACTAGTAAAATATTTGGAAAAGGTATGCTGTCACCCCGGCAGCTCCAGAGAGATACAAATCACAGTGCTGGGGCCTGGCCCATGCCTATCGAGCCCTGTTCGACACCACTCAGTACCCTCAAGGGGAAGAGAAAGTCTCTAGACCTAACAACAAAATGGTGAGCACCGCAGCCACCCAAACCTTGGCAACGGGCACTGCGGCCCCTCCAGCCCCGGCAAGGAGCATTGCAGGCACCCAGACCTTGGCGACAGGCACCGCGACCCCTCCAGCCCCGGCGACGAGAACTCGGGCTACCCAAACCTCAACAGCAGGCACTGCAGCCCCTCCAGCCCTGGCAATGAGCACAGCAGCTACCCAAACCTCGGCAACAGACACTGTGGTTATCCAAAACCCTGTGAGCGATACTGCAACTGAACCAGCGGACCAACCTGCACCAGCATCAGTTGCCCCCGTACAGAAAAAGAAATATACAAAAAAATCAGTTCGCTTAGCGAAGGATGAAGATGAACCAAGGTCATCATGGGAACCGAAGGAAGAGGCAGAACCAGAGGTAATAACCCGGTCCCTATCCTTGAGTGAGCTGCGGGATTTGCGAAAAGACTTTGGCCGCCGTATAGGTGAGCATATTATCACCTGGCTCCTCCAATGCTGGGACAATGGGGCTAATAGCTTGGAATTAGAAGGTAGGGAAGCCAAGCAGCTGGGATCGCTTGCCAGGGAAGGTGGCATTGACAAGGCAATTGGAAGAGGGACACAAGCCATCAGCCTCTGGAGGCAACTCCTGTCAAGTGTGAAGGAAAGGTACCCCTTTAAGGAAGATGTTATATGTCAATCAAGCAAGTGGACCACCATGGAAAAAGGTATTCAATATCTGAGGGAATTAGCTGTGCTAGAGACGATTCACCATGACCCGGACAACCCACAATTACCCAAAGATCCAGACGAAGTCCAATGCACACGACCCATGTGGCGGAAGTTTGTATGGAGGGCACCATCGACCTATGCCAATACATTGGCAATAATGGCCTGGAAGGATGAAGAGGCACTGACAGTGGAGGAAGTGGCTCGCCAACTCCGTCAATACGAAGAAAACCTCTCCTCCTCCCTACAAGCCTGCATTGCGGCTGTGGAGAAGCTGTCTGAGGATTTCCAGCAATTGAAAGAGGATATGTCCTACTCCACACGTGTAAGGACCAATGTCTCAGCTATTAGGAGTGAGTGTTCCTCTGCCCAAGAGAGAATATAGAAGGTACACACCGCGAGGTGCCCTGTGGTTTTACCTATGCGATCAGGGAGAGGACATGAGGAAATGGGACGGAAAACCTACCTCGGTCCTAAATGCACGGGTACATGAACTGTGAGGAAAAACCACCACAAAAGGGGATTCTACCAGGAAAAATGCCGCTCCAGTTTCCAAACAGAGTAGAAGGGCTGATTTTACTTCCGATCCTCTTGAAGGGAATTCTGAGCCAATTTTACGAGAAGTGAATACTGAATACTCTGACCAGAATTAGAGGGGCCCTGCCTCCAGCCAGGTGGAGGAAAGGGATAACCGGGTCTATTGGACTGTGTGGATTCGATGGCCTGGCACGTCAGACCCACAGGAGTATAAGGCTCTAGTAGACACTGGCGCACAGTGCACTCTAATGCCATCAAGTTATAAAGGGACAGAATCCATCTGTATTTCTGGTGTGACAGGGGGATCCCAAGAGTTAACTGTATTGGAAGCTGAAGTAAGCCTAACTGGAAATGAATGGCAGAAACACCCCATTGTGACTGGTCCAGAGGCTCCGTGTCTCCTTGGCATAGACTATCTCAGGAGGGGGTATTTTAAGGACCCGAAGGGGTATCAATGGGCTTTTGGTATAGCTGCCTTGGAGACGGAGGGCGCTGAACAGCTGTCTACCCTGCCTGGTCTCTCTCAAGACCCTTCGGCTGTGGGGTTGCTGAAGGTTGAAGAACAACAAGTGCCAATCGCTACCACGACGGTGCACCGGCGGCAATATCGCACCAACCGAGACTCTCTGATTCCCATCCACAAGTTGATTCGCCAACTGGAGAGCCAAGGAGTGATCAGCAAAACTCGCTCACCCTTTAATAGTCCCATATGGCCAGTGCGGAAGTCTAATGGGGAGTGGAGACTAACAGTTGACTATCGCGGCCTGAATGAAGTTACACCACCGCTGAGTGTGCCGTTCCAGATATGCTAGAACTTCAATACGAACTAGAGTCAAAGGCAGCCAAGTGGTATGCCACAATTGACATTGCTAATGCGTTTTTCTCAATCCCTCTGGCAGCAGAGTGTCGTCCACAATTTGCCTTTACTTGGAGAGGTGTCCAGTACACTTGGAATCGATTGCCCCAGGGGTGGAAACACAGCCCCACCATTTGCCATGGACTAATCCAGACTGCACTGGAAAAAGGTGAAGCTCTGGAACACCTGCAATACATTGATGACATCATCGTATAGGGCAACACAGCAGAAGAAGTCTTTGAGAAAGGGAAGAAAATAATCCAAATCCTTCTGAAAGCCGGTTTTGCCATAAAAGAAAGTAAGGTCAAGGGACCTGCACAGGAGATCCAGTTTTTGGGAATAAAATGGCAAGATGGACGTTGTCAGATCCCAATGGATGTGATTAATAAAATAGCAGCTATGTCTCCCCCGACTAATAAAAAGGACACACAGGCCTTCTTAGGTGTCGTGGGGTTTTGGAGAATGCATATTCCAAATTACAGTTTGATTGTAAGCCCTCTCTATCAAGTGACCCGGAAGAAGAATGATTTTAAATGGGGCCCTGAACAACAACAAGCCTTTGAACAAATTAAATGGGAGATTGTTCATGCCATAGCCCTTGGACCAGTCCGGACAGGACAAGATGTTAAAAATGTGCTCTATACTGCAGCTGGGGAGAATGGCCCTACCTGGAGCCTTTGGCAGAAAGCACCTGGGGAGACCCAAGGCTGACCCCTGGGGTTTTGGAGTCGAGGATATCGGGGATCCGAGGCTCGCTATACTCCAACTGAAAAAGAGATATTGGCAGCGTATGAAGGAGTTCAAGCCGCCTCAGAAGTGGTTGGTACTGAGACACGGCTCCTCTTAGCACCCCGACTGCCAGTGCTGGGCTGGATGTTCAAAGGGAGGGTCTCCTCTACACATCACGCGACTGACGCCACGTGGAGTAAGTGGATTGCACTGATCACACAACGGGCTCGCATAGGAAACCCCAGTCGCCCAGGAATTTTAGAAGTGATCACGGACTGGCCAGAAGGCAAAGATTTTGGAATGTCACCAGAGGAGGAGGTGGCACGTGCTGAAGAAGCCCCGCTGTATAATAAACTGCCAGAAAATGAGAGGCAATATGCCCTGTTGCATTGTGGGAAAGCATCGAAGGTGGAAAGCTGCTGTATGGAGTCCTGCATGACAAGTTGCAGAAACTGCTGAAGGAGAAGGTGAATTAAGTCAGTTTGCAGAGGTGAAAGCCATCCAGCTAGCGTTAGATATTGCTGAAAGAGAGAAGTGGCCAGTGCTCTATCTCTATACTGACTCATGGATGGTGGCAAATGCCCTGTGGGGGTGGTTACAGCAATGGAAGCAGAGCAACTGGCAGTGCAGAGGTAAACCCATTTGGGCTGCCACACTGTGGCAAGATATTGCGTCCCAGCTAGAGAATCTGGTTGTAAAAGTACGTCACGTAGATGCTCACGTACCCAAGGGTCGGGCCACTGAAGAACATCGAAACAACTAACAGGTGGATCAGGCTGCCAAGATTGAAGTGGCTCAGGTGGACCTGGACTGGCAACATAAGGGTGACCTATTTATGGCTCAGTGGGCCCATGATACCTCAGGCCATCAGGGAAGAGATGCAACATATAGATGGGCTCAAGATCGAGGGGTGGACCTGACCATGGACACTATCGCGCAGGTTATCCATGAATGTGAAACATGTGCTGCAATTAAGCAAGCCAAACGGTTAAAGCCCCTGTGGTATGGAGGGCGATGGCTGAAATATAAATTTGGGGAAGCCTGGCAGATTGACTATATCACACTCCCACAAACTCGCCAAGGCAAGCGCTACGTGCTCACAATGGTGGAAGCAACCACCGGATGGCTGGAAACATATTCTGTACCCCATGCCACTGCCCGGAACACTATCCTGGGCCTTGAGAAGCAGGTCTTGTGGCGACACAGCACCCCAGAAAGAATTGAGTCAGACAACGGGACTCATTTCCGAAACAACCTCATAGACACCTGGGCCAAAGAGCATGGCATTGAGTGGGTGTATCATATCCCCTATCATGCACCATCCTCTGGGAAAATTGAGCGATACAATGGACTGTTAAAGACTACATTGAAAGCAATGGGGGCTGGAACTTTCAAACTTTGGGATACACATTTAGCAAAAGCCACCTGGTTAGTCAACACCAGAGGATCTGCCAATCGGAGTGGCCCTGCCCAATCAGAATTTTTACATACTGTAGAAGGGGATAAAGTCCCTGTAGTGCACATGAAAAACATGTTAGGGAAAACAGTCTGGGTTACTCCTGCCTCAGGCAAAGGTAAACCCATTCGTGGGATTGCTTTTGCTTAAGGGCCTGGGTGCACTTGGTGGGTGATGCGAAAAGATGGAGAAGTCCGATGTGTGCCTCAAGGGGATTTGATTTTAGGTGAAAATAGCCAGAATTAAACTGTATGATATTAGTTGCTATATAACCCTGCTACTGTATGTTATCATTACTATAATTGTTATATGCTATATCCATAGTACTCTAGTAAGAATCACTTGGATCAAGCAAGAAAGAACTGTGATAAAACTGAGCAAAGTGCAGTAGTGATGGAACCAGAATTGACTCCAGCATGCAACAATCCAACGGTGCACACCATCCTCCTGCTGCGTCCAATGTCATCTGCTCGTCACACCGCACTGAAGCCCAATTCTGCTCTACTGACTGAGAGGACTTTGCACCATCCCTCCTGCCCAGACAGACTGGTATGACAGATGGAGCCCAGAGTCGGAAACTAAATGAACTCAGCAAACATTTTATGAACATAACCCGTGAACTAAAGAACTGATATCTCTGTGTGTGTATACTTATATATATATATATATCATTGTTCATATGTCTCAAAGGGATGGAAAGGTGGTGATAATTGATCAGAATGTAACTAAAGGTATGGGAACTGAGCATGACGTCAATGGTATAGAATAAGGGGTGGATACTGTCCTGGTTTCAGCTGGGATAGAGTTAACTGTCTTCCTGGTAGCTGGTACAGTGCTATGTTTTGAGTTCAGTATGTGAAGAACGTTGGTAACACTGATGTTTTCAGTTGTTGCTCAGTAGTGTTTAGACCATAGTCAAGGATTTTTCAGCTTCTCATGCCCAGCCAGGGCACCTGACCTAAACTGGCCAACAGTGTATTCCATACCATGTGACATCCCATCTAGTTTAGGAACTGGGAAGTGGGGGGCAGGGATTTGCCGCTCAGGGACTGGCTGGGTGTCGGTCGGCGGGTGGTGAGCAATTGCCCTGTGCATCATTTGTACATTTCAATCCTTTTATTACTACTGTTGTCATTTTATTAGTGTTATCATTATCATTATTAGTTTCTTCTTTTCTGTTCTATTAAACCGTTCTTATCTCAACCCAGGAGTTTTACTTCTTTTCCTGATTTTCTCCCCCATCCCACTGGATGGGGGGGGAGTGAGTGAGCGGCTGCGTGGTGCTTGGTTGCTGGCTGGGGTTAAACCACGACAGGAAGGTCATTGTACTTCCTGGAAGGTGAAAATCTTTTTGTCTCAAAAAGATTATCTGGAGGAGAAGGGGAGATGGAACAAGCCTCCATTGCCCATTTGGTTGTTGTCAGCAATGTAACATGAGGAAACCTGAGCTTTCAGGCTGACAAAAGATTTAATTATCTAGGCTTTAGAAGGAAGGTGGCTTGGTTTGTTTTGCCAGCTATCAATATAGTAGAAATATAAAACATCATGTGACAGTGCTCTTACAGAAATTTGAGTAATTTCTTTTTGCTTGTCAGTCTTCTCTTGTGACTTTATAGCCTTTGCAGTTGCAGAGTGCCATTGGGAGGATTAAGTCATGATTTGCCAGTCTTTAACACAAACTAAAATGTATGCAAAGGCTTTTGGGTCTGAAACTTACAGGATATCATGCCAGGACATGCCAAAGAAGCTCTAGGAAGATGGAAATACTTGTGGTTTTCTTAAGAAATGTAAGGAATGTGGAGTATTTCACTTCAATAAATGTCAATCTCTAGCTTCCAGCTCACTACTGCTGAGACAATTTCCTCTTACTTGAGCAGAAGTCTGGAAGGATAACAACCAAGCTAGAAAATGTTGGCTATCAGCCTCTGTCATGAAATGGAGGAAAATAATGTATCAACGTTTTTTTCTTTCCAGTAATTCCATCAACTTTGAGATGTTGGCACAGGAGCAGAAATCCTGGTTAGTAGTAGAAAATAAAGGGGCCTTAGCCTTTCAGAGGCCAAAATTCACCTCCACTAACAAGGTAGCGCATATTGCCACAGAGTGCTTGCTACACAGAAGGTCAACAGCAAAATACACAGAAAAGGGCCCAAACTCTGCAAATGCAATTCATAAGCAACTTCAGCAGAAGAGCTGGGTTGGAAAATGGTAAAATGGTTGGAAGAGAGGGGAAGGGTATAGAAGGAAGAAGGAGAGAGGCAAAGGAATTGCACTGAAGCATCGGATAAGCTGAACTCCTTCCCCATTGATATTTGGAGCCACAATGATGAGTACTTTGTGCTGAAAGAGTTGTGTCAACACAACAGGTATTTCCCTAGGTCAGGGTGTCCTTCCCTCGCTGCTCACTGGAAAGTTTTCTGTATTTGTCATCCACAGCCAGAATTAAGTCCTCTCATCTGTTCTCACTGCTTACCTATTGCTGGCTCTTGCTGGCAGGGCTGAATATCTACTGTATGCCTACCTGACTTGTGAGTGGGGACGTGCCTCCATAGTCACCACACGTTGCAGAAGTAGTTGCCCAATGTGAATGCTTGGGGTTTTGGCCTTCATTGCAGTCAACTGGAATTTGCAGCTCTGTGGCCAAACAGTACCCAGACAGTGAAGGACATTTTAATACCAAATCCATGAACAATTCAATTTACTGCAGTAATCTACTTAGGGGGGGGCCATCTGGTAGCTGCTAATTTACAGACTGGGCCATCTGCCACTATCACAAGCTGGGAAGATAGAAAAGTTACCCAACATAGCCAACAGTTTAGCTTTGTTTTCATTTTTTTTCTCAATGCTGTGTTTTGTTTTGCTGCTAACTGACAGCAACGGCAGTGGTTTCTGTTCTGAAATCCAGATTTCTCAAACCTTGGATAATCTTTTGCGGCTGGGAGATGCTGCTGCTGTGACTCAGCAGTTGTCCCTGGGTATGTTTGTGCAGTATTCAAGCTGCTGACAGCAGGATGGTTTGGGAAGCTGTGTTTCTACCCAGCGCCTGCATATTTTAGCTTGGTGTGACAGGATATGTGGAAAACGTATTTTAAATGTATGTTATTAAAGCCTTACTCCTCTTGAGTTGCGGAATGCCTTCTGCTCTAATGGAAATAAAGAGAGAAGGCTGTGTGATATGGAGAGCAAATCTGTTAAGAGCTGCAGATTTGTTCTCTGTTTGAGTTGGTTTTTAACATGTGTGGGGAGTGAGAGATGAAGGTAGGTTGCAAATTCTTCAGTAAAGGTCAGCTCCGAATAGTGATCTTTCTACAGTCCTTGCAAAATGTGCCGTCTCAGTGTGGGGTTGTTCAAGTACTGCTCAGGAGGCCGTGACAACCTGAGAGCACAGCTACCTGTGTGTGGAATTGGATGTGTCCCCTGGCTGTGAGGCATGCTGTCACTGTGTTCCTCAAGGTGGGCAGCACTTGCCGGTGCCTTCCTTCAATTGAGAATGCAAACCAGCCACCAGCTTCAGCTGCAAGAGTGTTAGCACTTCACTGATGTTGTGCCTGTGCAATCTGAATTAGTTAAGGCTAGTTTAATTTCTTCTGTTGCTGTGTGGCCTCCATCTCCATGAATGCTCATCTGCTCTAGTTGGGCACTCTCCCCTGCATGAGTGAGCTAACGGTTGTTTTTGTTCAAGGTCTATGTAACTAGGTCTCGTCATCTGCTCTTGGTGGATGCCAGCTCTCACAGTGCTTGTAACTTGGATACAGTTTTCTGTTTGAAGATGATGCAGTGAAGCTGAGCTCAATGTCTTACTACAGTAGAAAATGCCGACTAGGAAATTAGTTTGAATACAGTTTTCCTTTGAGAATATATTTATGTGCTCTTCAAAAAGGGTTGGAATTTAATCCACACTTGTTTTGTGCTAACTGGATAATGTTTTAGGGTCTGGCAACCTGAGCAGCAGAAGTGGTGGCATACAGGATTTACATATTTTCAACTGTTAGCTGTACAGATGGTGAAAACCGAATAAGTGCAATAGACCCAACACTGATCTTCTGAAGGTTTGACCCTGAGAATTCCTTTGGGCTTCCCTGGATTAAGATGGCAGGTCATCCTAAGAGGGGAAAAACTCAGCAACAACAAAGCCCTGCAAAACCAGCTTTTTTGTTGACAAGGCAAAGACCCAAAGCCTTTCCTTACTTCATAAGACTAATGGTATTCTGCCTACTGGGACAAAGGCTTTCTACTGGAAGTTTGGGGCTGCAATTTCTTTTTCATCTGAGCATGCTTTTCCTTACTTACGGTGATTGAATGTGTTATCCTTAGGGGGCACATTAATTGAATTCTCGATCAGACTCTGCCTTAAGAACTGGGAGGGCTCAGAGGAAAGATTACCAATAGGGGTCCTGTGGCTAATGTGATTAAAAATTATTTGGCTGCGGAAGACAGAATATTGTTGTTCTCCATTGTATTTCTCTGCAAAGTGATAACACTGATGCTGACTATAGAAGCGACAGGTCATACATGTTTAATTTGAACAGCTATAAAAAGAAACTTGCAGTAGGGCTGCTTATTGGGAATTTAATAAATAAAAGTTATTACCATAGCTCAGTATAATCCCAAGGATATCTCTTCATATACGCTTCTTGGAACCCAAAATATCAAAAAGTTAAGCTAGGAAGTTGTTAAGAGCAGATTAGATCTGAAAGGGAGAATTATCTTTTTTTGCAATGGAATTTGGGCACTGACCACTGATCTGTTTTGTGCTCACAAAGCTCATATGTCACTGCTGCTAGACTATTTTACAGCTAAGGACACTAGAGACTCAAATGAAATAATCAGCCCAAGTTTACACTAGGTGTCTTTGCGATGGTGGTAGTGGGTGCTATGCTCATTAAGCTCTCATTATCTCTTGATACTTCCCTGCTGGAGTCATAATGAACATGATGGCTGTTTGTGCGATTGGAAGGATCTTTCAGGTGCAGCTATTTGGGTTAACACAGCTGTGAAGACAGAGGCTCTGCCCCAGCTGTGTCTCATTTCTCACATGGCTATAAATGAGGCTGAAATGGCACATGCTATCATAATGGGGGTGGGGATAAGAGGGGGAGAGTGAGCGAGCGAGCTGGTTACTTGCTGTAAAATCTGGACCTGACTTTCTGTTGTCCTAGTTTGTCTCCTGTGCTACATGAGTCTGAGGATGGGTTTCATGTGCCTTCTCTCCTAGGATGGTCCTGAAGGGTCCCCTTGGCCAAGTGCTGGGCTCCCTGGGTCTCTGTGCTGTTGGGAGAGCTGAAGGCTTTCCAGGGTTTTGTGATGATCCACCGACCCTGCTAGAAGATGCTTTAATATTTCTGATTTAGACCTGAATGTGAAGACAGGAAGGCAGGTACATATCCCACTGTAAGCCTGAGTGCTGTAAGATTACAAAATGCCTTTTAGGGGTTTAGTCTGTTTTATTGAAGTCTGTGGTTTGTTTTTGCCTGCTTTGGTCAGGAATGCACTCCTGGGAGAGGCATTACACCTCCTGCAGCATTTGTACCTGAGTAAATTGGCCACAGCACCAGGAGCTGTGATTTCCTTCTCCTGTGGTTGTACAGCTTTTCCACCTCTTTGATTGTAAGCTGTGAGTATGGCATTGCTGAAATAAAACACCTGCTGCAATTAAGTTTCAGCTATTTAATTAGTGCACTAAGGCAAAGAGTTGGATGTAGGTACCATAGTGGATTTTCCATCTCTGAAAGTAAGTTGAATAGCTACCCAGGACTTAGAGCTTTGCAATGTGTATAATTTGGAAATGGTGGTGAGAGGGGCTTCAGCCTTACTTGTGTGGGTTCTGCTGGCATTCTGCAAGAAGAATGGACCAACGTAAGTTCCTTGCACTTCTTGCTCTGGAATATACTCCACAGGCAAACAAAGTTCCTTTGTCTTTTGAGTAACTTAATCACTGACTTATTTTTGTGGTTATTGCTTTCCTTATTGTAAGCTTCTTTGTTTAGTAAAATTTCAGGTATGTTTTTAACCTATTTTTTTCATATATAATTTCAAAGCTTTGTTTCCTTGTTTTATGGAAGGAGTAAAATCTTGTCATATGTAAAGTAGCCTGGAAAGTCTTGAGCAGGTGTATGCAAGCTATGCAAGTGCAAGTTCAGCTTTTGAACTGCAGGGAGTTTTACACAGTGAGGGGAAAGATCCTTGCAAGAGGCGAAATGTACATCTAAAAACTGTTTAAGAAAATAATTTCCTCATGTTGAGTCTAGGCCCCTCTGGTTTTGAGAATTATTGCTTCCTGTCTGTCACTACCCCTGTGTGTTTCAGTTTCTAAAATAATTGTGTAGAAACTCAAGGGACTGGCAGTGCAATAATCTAACAAGTTCTAATAACATGTTGTCTTTGAGTTGGCCATCAGTTTCTTTCTTTGCTGGTTCCTTTGATGCAGAGAACAGCAAAGTGCCAGCTGGTAATGCTTGGCTTTTGGTACCTGGAACATCCCATTAGAATTTTCCTTTTTTTTTGCTTTAGGAAATAGGTTTAAATTAGTCTAACAAAGAATTCCAGGATCTTCCTGAGGCCAAAAACTTGGTTGGACTTGGACTGCTATGAATAGAAATGGATATCCTGGAGGCAAGAATGTGTACAGTGGATAAAGGATAATTTTTCTGGTGAACAAATGGATGAGATTGAAGTACTAGACAGACCCAGGTGAGAAGTGCTTTGTCAGTTCAAAGGCTGGATTAGCAGTGAAATGCTGTGCTTCATTTAGGGTGAAGCAAGGGGAAATTCAAGAGTGAACTTGGTATGACAGAGGAAGCTGGTGTGAGACTTGGTGTGGTATGTAAGATGGGAGTATCTGCAGTAATTTTTTATCTTCCTCTGAAACAACACTGATTTCAAATGCCGTATGAGGTAGGGCATTAAGCACTGGCAGCTGCTTGTTTTCTCTGAACTGGATGCTTTGAGATGTTTGGTGTGCCTGTCTAGAGGATGTGGTATTGTTATGCTATTACTGCTGCCTGTAGTAGAGCTGGGCAGGAATGAGTAGGGAACAGAGCTCAGCTGAAGAAAGCCAAGTTGGGAAGCTGTCACTGCACTTGTCAGATAATCTTTTTAGAAATCAATCTGTTATGACATGGCTTTTCCAGACTCCTAAATATAGCCGTCTCCTGGGGGTGCCAAGCCTTTGTTTTTCAGAGGCTATGAGCAGTGAGCTCTTAACTGCAGTTATGTTTAGAGACTTGTCCTGGTTTCAGCTGGGATAGAGTTAACTGTAGCTGGTACAGTGCTATGTTTTGAGTTCAGTATGTGAAGAATGTTGATAACACTGATGTTTTCAGTTGTTACTCAGTAGTGTTTAGACTAAAATCAAGGATTTTTCAGCTTCTCATGCCCAGCCAGCGAGAAAGCTGGAGGGGCACAAGAAGTTGGCACAGGACAGAGCCAGGGCACCTGACCCAAACTGGCCAACAGGGTATTCCATACCATGGGATGTTCCATCTAGTATAGGAACTGGGAAGTGGGGTGGGGAATCGCTGCTCAGGGACTAGTTGGGTGTCAGTCGGTGAGTGGTGAGCAATTGCCCTGTGCATCATTTGTACATTCCAATCCTTTTATTATTGCTGTTGTCATTTTATTAGTGTTATCATTATCATTATTACTTTCTTCTTTTCTGTTCTGTTAAACTGTTCTTATCTCAGCCCATGATTTTACTTTTCCCGATTTTTCTCCCCCATCCCACTGGGTGGGGGGGAGTGAGTGAGCAGATGCCTGGTGCTTAGTTGCTGGCTGGGGTTAAACCATGACAAGACTGGAGAACACTTCCCCCAAACTTTGTAGAAAAATGTCATACATAGCAAAATTACTTATCTTAGGGTTGGTGTAAATCTTGAAAAGAAATAGTTCAGCCTAATCAAGCAATGTAATGTTTTCATAAAGCTGCCAAGAAAGAAGTAAGGACTGCAGTTGTGTTCATTATTGCATAGAGTAAGTCTTTGAAGCTCTGTGCAGAAACAGGGGCAGAACAGAAGGCAAGCTGACTTTCCTATTTCTTGGCTCAACAACATATCAAGGCTTTAAGATTGGCTACTGTTTGCAGTGTGAGAAAAGGTGATCTTTCCATCTTTCCCCAGCAAAATAACCTTTTCATGCCCCTACAGGGACAGTTTTAGCTCCTATTGTATTTGAGTTCAACTGGTATGAATATGAGTGGGAGTCTGTGTATGGAGGTTTAACTTGGTTCTTGCTGAATAATATATCCTTGTTGGGGGCATTCATCTGACACAACCCATTTTCTGTAATATAATTCCCCTCACTCCCCCTCTCATGAGGGCCTGCTACAGAAGCTTTATGTAAAGGTAAGCCTCTGGCTGGTGTTGGTCTGAGACTACTCATCATGCCCCTACTTGAGAAGGGATGTGGTTTTATACCATGACATCTTCAAGAGCTTTGAGCCCAGAGATGTCTGTGCTTGTGGTCTCTTGATAGATGAATGAGATTGTGGCTGATGGCACTTATCCCTTTCACATGGCTTGCTTATCTAGGTGTCTTGTAGCAATGGAGGTGTTTGTGCTGTGCATAATGGTGTATATAAGAAGAGGTAAATCCCTGCTCCAGAGATGAGCAATGGTGTGAAAGGACTTGCCTTGAGTGAAGGAGGAGGTGGAAGAGAGCTGGCCCCAGAACCAGCTCTGGGAGAAAAGGCTGCTTCAGAGCAGATGGGGAGTTTAGCCCAAATGGGAAAGGACATGGGCTGCAAAACTGTCTGGTTCCCAGGCTATCAGCTCTTAAGGGATGCATGGGTCTGTGTAGCTGTGATTTGAATATATGATTGCACTGGTTCAAGCAGTCTGGGGAAGTGCCACAGGAGAGCCTTGGAGTGTGGGGCCTGGCTGCAGCCAGCACTTCAGTTCAGCATGGGAAGAGCTGCCTCTTAGCAGGGGCAGCAAAGTGCAGCCTGTGTCTAGGCTTGCACCCAGACATGAGCAGCTGCAGTCAGTGCAGTGGGATGGAGTATGCTTGGGTGCCGTAAGGTTCGAGTGAGTTGCTTCAGGTACTTGGACACTGCATTTTGCATGCTCTGTGCTTTTCGGATATCATGAGTGTTTCTCTGCAGGTTCCCCTGTTCTGCTGCTCCATGTGATGGCCCTGATAACATTGGTGTTAGTTCTGGATGCAACTAATACTTTGTAATTATGATGCTCATGTAAGTTATGAAGATGAATCATCTTTGATGGCAGGTTGGTGTTGTCAGGCCTTTGGCTTGGTCACACACTAGGAGGGGAGGCATCTGGCAGTAGGAAAGATCACTTTATCTGTATAATGAATATGATTATTTCTTCATAATTAAAGTTTTGTTTAGCTTGGGGGTTTCTGATGTAATATTAGTTTGATTTTGTGTTCTTTAAGTTTTCCTAGGGAACTTTGAAGTGTGATTGAAAACCAAATCTGACTTTATTTTTTTTCCACCCAACTGTCAGTCAGTTGACTGTCTCTTGTTGACTACATGATGGATGCCTTTAATTTCAACTCCCAATAAAAAGTGATATTTTTTGTGCTGTCTCTATTCAGCTTTAAAAAAGGAGCTTAGTGAGCTCTATTGACTTCAAGGTATGCAGTGACTTGTGTGAGGATGCAGCACTTTACTTGCCTGGCTATGGTCAAGGCTACTGGTCAGGACTTGTAAGCTAAGACTCATGAAATAAAACCAAAACCTCTGGAAGTATCAGAACGTGTCCCCTGCATTATGCAATTAAGGAAGTTGCAATTAAGTCAGGTGGTAAGCTTACTTACTGTGACATCTGGCATATATCCATTATTGCTGAAGAGCTGTGAACCAGCCACAGGTAGCATTTGGAAACAAACAGGAGTGAAAAAGGATCTGTCCTTCAGATACATCAAATCTTCGTTGTTCAAACAAGGGTGTATTAGTGGCCAGCATCTTTTCTGAACCATATCCATTTCATCAGAATTTTTTTTGCAAGCAGAGCCAGTGTGCAACATTGCTGTTGCCCCCACACAAGTGTCTGAAGCTGAACCAGATGCTGTTCAAGGCAAGCTGGCTTATCTGTTTCCCCCAGGTCTTCAGGGAGGTATGTATTTGAGCTCTGAGAAATGTACATCAAAAGCTGCAGATAATCAGCATTCCTGTCCAGTGAGGAGGAGAAGATAAACTCAGTGTTATTGGCATTTCCAGTCAGAGAGGACTGGGTGAGGGTTTGGGTGAGACTTGCCAGCTGTTCTCTGGTCAGTGAATGAAGGAGGCGTGGACTGCAGAAGTGTTTCCTGCATTAACTAGAATCCAGCCCTGGCCTTAGCTCAGAGCCTTTGTGATAACTGATGGGGCAGTATCACTATATGGGTTTTGCCTAATGTCACAGTCATCCTCACTCTGAATTACAGTCTTATTTAGGTTGAAAGGAATAATCTAGACCAAACCTCCTGCTGAAGCAGGGTCACTGAGAACAGGTTGCCTAGGACTGTGTCCAGCTGGGGTTTGAATATCCCCACAGGTGGAGACTCCACAACCTCTCTGGGCAGCCTGACCCAGTATTTGACCACTCTTGCAGTCAAAAAGTGTTTTCTTCTGTACAGATGAAATTTAATGTGTTTCAGTGTGTGCCTATTGCCTCTTGTCCCATCAGTGGGCACTAAAGAGAAAAGCCTGCCTCCCTCTATTCCCTCCCATCAGGTACTTAGACACATTGATATGATCATCCCTGAGCCTTTTCTTCTCCAGGCTGAGCAGTTCCAGTTCTCCCAGCCTCTCGTACAAAAGATGCTCCAGTCCTTTAGTCATCGTTGTGGCCCTGTGCTGGACTTGCTTGAGTAAATCCAGACCTTACTTGTACAGGGAAGCCCAGGCCTGGACACAGTACTTTAGGTGTGGTCTCACCAGGGCTGAGTAGATGGAAAGGAAATACATCAGCCTGGATCCTGGCTTAACAGGTGGTGGGTCTAATAAAGCTAAAGAGATGTGAGAGCCTGACATTCCCCAAGTTGTCATGAGGGATGGACAGCCAGAGCGCAGAGCTTGTTTAAAAACAGTGTCTGAGACTGTATTAAAAGTCTGATGGGTGAAGGAAAGTGTATTCTCAAGTGAGCAGCACCTGTAAATATGTGATGAAGGAAAAAAAAGTAGTGAGTTAGACTAGCAGTAAAACATCCTGAAAAAAGCTACAGTCAGTGATGAGAAGCAGCCGGTTAAAGATCTGCCAGCAGTTAGCCAGGGTGGTAGAGGGGAACGAAGCTGTGTAAAAAACCCCCATTATTTCAAATGCAGCTTGGATATGGTCTTAAGACTATTTTGTTGCATGCATAAAGATAGACCTCTTGTATCAGAAAAGTACATGTAATGGGAGGGAGAGAGGGGAAACTACTGAATACAGGTTTTGTGAGTGATGTGAATTCCAGTGATGGGCTGTAGGGGGGCAAAATGCATTTGTTTTACAAAGAAATAGCTAGGTAAAGGACAGTAGGGAAGATGAGTGCTAGATGAATAAATGGCCACAGGGAACTGTAAATTCAGGTACTGGAAAGGGTGAGAACTTGTGCTGGCTAAATAAATGGGTAGAAAATACTATTTGTCCAAAACTCTAAACTCAAGGATTGCTATTTTTAGACTTGCTATTCCTATTTTTTTGTTCTCAGTGGGTTATTTTGACTCTAGTGACTTGGAAGTATGAGTTGGTGTAGATGTCTAAGACCTGGCTGTCAATCTTTCTTTGCAGCGAAGAGATGCAGTTCATGAGACTAGCAGCCAGGTCTTCAGGGAAAGAAGGAATTTACCTGACAAGTTACCACAACTTGGGCCTGTGACCAAACTCCAGTATGTAGCACCTGAGAGATCACAAACCTGGGAAGAAAAGAGATTAGGTTTTAAAAAACCATGGGTGATGTGAGTACTTCTATTTCTTTCCCCCATCAAAACTGTATCTGTGATGGTATTAACAAAACTGTGCTGTTATAGAAGTTGTTCCCTACCAGCTCATATCTTCACTCAACCTTTTAGATAATCCTGTGTTCCTGGGAGGCCCCACTCTGAAACTTTCTCTGAAGAGGTTGAGTACCAGCAGTTCCTGCTCATGTTAAGCATACATTTAGTAATGAACGCAGTCATGCTTCAGGAAGACATAGCAGCAAAGGTCTGTCTTTGCTGATAAGTCAGCTTCATGTGTGGTCACTGAACAGAGTGGTTGCGCTCATCCTGTGAAGAAAAGCCAAATGACTCTTGATGTGCCGCCTTAGTATTTAGCATTGCAAAACAGCCAACCTTCCCTGTTTTATCTCCATGTTCCCCAAACTACGGATGCAAAAATCACCTCAGGTGAGGTCGCTTTGAGGTTTCAGTTTGTAAATGTAATATCTTCCAGTAACCTGTAAGTCTGGGCATTGCAATGACAGTAGCACTGGTATGGTTTTCAGCTTGTGCCACTCGTACTATTTCTTCTCAACAGCTTTTTTACCAGTGCTTTTCAAGCTTTCCTACAGGGAAGTGTTACACACCTAAACAAACTATCAAGGTCCATTGATGATCAGCAACATTTTTTATGCACAGAATGGAAGCTTTGCTTGCCAAGGCTCTTCATTCCTTCTCCCATCAATTTAACCTGTGGTCTCTGGAGCATTGATGTAAATTGGCATTCCTCGGGGCCTTATTTCTGTTTAGCTACTATGTTGTGACATTGCTGTCCAGTGACAGTTGTTGTAGTTTCCTGTGAAGTGGCTTCTGATGAAATCTTTATGGAGTCATACATAGAAAAGTGGGTTTGGATTTTTAATTTCCCTTCGTTGACTGCCAAATGGCACTAGCAAACACAGAGGAAAAGCGTGATAAAACATTAAATGATCTGCAGTGCTACTGAAAGAATACCAGAAAATGTTACTACAGTACTGCCTCTATGACCACAACATTTGTGCTGAGATTATGAACTGTAAATCCAATAATATTGATAGAGGTTACTATGAATGCAGTGTAAATCACGCTCAGAGGATTGGAGCTGAAATCGCACCATGCTAGCCTTCAGGAGGGTGTATGTACATTGCAGAACATTCAGCAGGCTTTTGTGAGCAAAGCTGTCAGTGCTTCCTGACATGCCTCTCTCCCTGCTGCAGACCTGGGTACCATCTGCAAGTGAGTAGTTATGTGTGGGGTGGCAGGTCTGAGCAGGAGCACTTTGCATATGGCATGGCGTACAACAGGGAGAGGTGGGGTGAGACCTTGTGGGCCAAGGAGTGTATCTTGAATTCCTCTTGCTAATATGTGTCCTAGCAAGTGCTTATTAGCTGGTACTTAGAAGTTGGCACGGCTTGGGTATTTACAGATTCTGATCATGTTTTGGACGAAGAGCTTTAATGGTAGAGTCTCCTATCTCAAAACTGCCATTTGAAAGCAGTGTTATATTTAGCTGTTTTTTATTACTAGCAACTTCAGCAGTTGAAATTGGACCTCGAGGCTTCAAAGCAGCTGCTTGGTTTAGGAAGCATTGCTGAATAAAAGCTCCCTGCTCTGCTACCCTCCCCCTGCTTTTTTACACTACCAGCTGTGTCAGCCCAGCAGCAAGGAAGGGAAGTTGGCCTTGAAGTGAATCTAAAGAGGAAAGAGAGTGAGAAGAGGAGAGGTGGAGTTAGCTGGCTAAATGCAATAGCAGCCCACAGCATGGGAAGATGAGAAAAAAGGAGCAAAGAGACTGATGCTTGAATCTCTGTGTGGGTGAGCTCCGCGGAGCAAGGTCTGACTAGAGGGGAGGAGCAAGGAGTTTAAAGACTGAACACACTCAGTGAAAAGGCAGATATTACACTCCTTTTTCTTTCTGGAATAACAATCAAAGGAAAAAGGTAAGGGGGACAAGGAGGAAGTGAGTGAAATCAATGCAAAATACCACTTAAAATATGAGCCTTTAACAAACAAGGGACTGTGAAATGGGAAGATACCCTGAAATCTTTTTGATGTAATGCAGGAAACAAAGAACAATAAACAAGCATGTGAGAACACTGTAGGTAGGCATGATACTTCTATATATTTCACTATATTCTTATTTTGGTTGTGTAACTGTGCTCTAACCTGTCACTGGCAATACTTGTTTTAATCCTTCTTGCAGCCAAGAGTTATACCATTTCAGAGCATGAAAGTAACTGGCATATACAATTTCTTTTTTTATTATTTTAACTTTTTTTGTAAGAAGAGATTAGCAGAAACCTGGAGACAATAGGATGACATTTACTTTCTATAGCACTCCTGGCCTCAATGGACAACAGTGTGACTTTTAGGCAAGTCTAACGCATTCAGATTGAGCTCCACATTTTAGGCAGCTTGAGGTAAATGAATCAATCTTAAATGCACCGAGTAAAAGTGTTCAGTCTCAGAAGGTCACTTTGAACTGCTGCAAGTGACTTGACTGCAGCTTTGAAGGCTTGGAGGGAGTTGAAAGTTTGTACAAAAGTAAACAAAATCGGGGAAAACATTGTTTATACCTTCTAGGGTCATGCAATAGCTAGCCTGCAGTCCCATTTTGTCAGAAGTGCTGCAGTCAGTCCCCTGCAATTGCTAATGGCTCTTACCTTTCAGTAAGAGAGTAGTCCCCTCCTTTGAACTAGAAGAAGGTTGAGCACAAGTGGCTTGCTCAGCTTTTCCACGGTGGTTGAAGTATGTAGTTATTGTGGGGTCCTGTGCCACAGTCAGCATCTTACCACAAAGACATTACTTTTATCTGAAATCTGTGAGGCTGGTAATAGGGTTGGGGTCAAGTGGTTGCTTGAGGAAGGTGGTCAGTGGGACAGGGCCATTTTCTTGCTGTGCTGCAGAGCAGATGTGAGTGCAGCACCTCCAGTCCAGCTGTATCTACCATTGGTTACCAAACCCACAACTGTTTTGGGTAGTCCTGGGTAACTGCAGTGCTTTGCTTACCCTTTCTTTCCTTTGGCAATGGTAACAGACCAGTGACTCACTAGAAAAAACACAAAACTTTCTTCTAAGGATTTTCAGAATTTAGTGTGCCTTGGAATTAGTTTGTTCTGCCAGCCAAGTACTGCTAAGCTGTTAATAGGAAAGGGCTAAACCTTGCTGTCTGTTCCTGTTTTCCTCATTTTTACTGAGGACTGGAGAAGGACAAGGCTGGTGTTTAGAAGTCAAAAGTACTGGGCTCTTAAACTGTGCCATGTTTGTGAAGCTGCCAAGTGTCATATTTTGGAAGAAGGGTCCTGGCTTTTCAGTTGTCCTCCAGTCTACTAATAATCAGCTGGTAAGCCCTGAGAAGGGTGTAAGAGCTGGTCCTGGGAGCTTGACTCCAGACCTGCAAAGCTGCCAGCTGGAGAACAGTGAGGAGCACATATACAGGGCTCTGCAGGATCAAAATGAGATGATGCTGTTCTGTAGTCTAGCTGCAGCTTTGTATTTTTCCCTTGTTGATGATCAGCTCTAGTTTCAGAAAAACTTGCTGTTTATCATGATTCCTCTGTTTGAGCAGGCGGTAGACACAATGAATGAGCCCACACAAACGACTCTCTTGCCTCGTGGAGCCTGTGTATAGTAGGTCTCTAAGAGTATAGCAACTCAGCTATAAGAGCAGCTTTCAACATACTGAAATTGTAGGCTTAATTTCAATGTGGCTGGCTTAAAAGCAGAACAGCTTTCTTTCTGCTTTGCCTTCTGGCAGAATGCCAAGCTCCCCCAGCTTCCTGCTGTGGTTGTGGTGGCTTTCCAAATGATAGAATAAATCCACTTTTTTTTTCCCCTTCCTAGCTCTCCCTTGAGGGACTCATGAAAGTCCTGCTCTCTGAAAGGCACGTTAGAAGCCTTAAAATGCATAAGAGTATCAAAGTGTGACGTGAGAGAATAATCTACATAATCAGATTTTTGGTTTTATCTGGGCTTTTTGTACAGAAAAGGCTGTGTATGACATGTTCTGTACTGAAATCTGGACTGTGACCTCCTCTTTCACCCCTTTTTTCTGTTTTGTTAGCATGCAACAAATGTCTCTTTTTGGCCTAACTGGCATGCAAAAACTTTTGGAGGCCAGATGAGAAGTCAAAGTGACTCTTCAAGTTGCAAAGGCCTGAAATAAATGGGATTAATTGATTTTTAAGGCAATAGAGTATCCTTGCTAGCAAAGAGGTACCAAATAAGAAATAGAGAATAAATTCGCTTACCTGATGAGTTTTTGAGAGTCAGTGGATCAGATGAGTCTGGATTGGATGTTCATGATGTCTCTTGTGGCTTTGTATTTCTATGATGCCATAAAAAGCAAATGAGTAGGCTGAGCAGAGTATGCAGGTGATAATGGACATTAGCAGACTTGGCTGATTTTAAAAAAAGATGATTATGATGGATGAGGCTTTATGGTAGGTAGACCAGGGCCAAGGATACAGACCTCCAAAACATGTTCTTTGCAGTGGTCCTGATAATGCTGGCTGGACAGAGTGGACTGCTGCCTCTTCTAGAGGTATGAGTAGTAAGGAAGTACATTTTGTACTGGAGGGTTTGAAATTTTATGCAATCCAGTGAGTTGCAGCTGAGAATGGGACTCAGATTTACTTGCCCATGAGGTCTCAAAAAGCAGATGGTGAGAAGGTGAAAAGGTGATTCTGAGAAAGGCAGGGTTTTGCAGCCTTGGAGATTAATTAAAAAAAAAGTGGTGTGAATGGGCACAAAATTTAGGATGCAGTAATGGTTTGTGCCATCTGTGACCTATTAGGTGATAACAGTGATGGGAACAACTAGCATTTGATAGCTTATTGCCTCAGACAGCCTGGGGAAGGGTAAATCCAAGTTCATGCATCTGTACTTTGCTATAGCTTTTCTTAGGGAGGATTCTAGGAGCTGTATCCTTTGGGGGAGTAAAGAATGAATATACAATGATTCCTCTAGCTGAACTTGTTTGTGAAAAGATGGCTTTTTCCAGGAACACATAAAAATAGCAGCCAACCCTCTCTAGCCATAACAGCATATGGCTGTAAGCTCAGCTTTGAAGTTCACCAGTTGCTGCAGCTTCTCCAAAGAGGTTAAAATGCCTCTGTAATAGAAGTGACCTGAGAAATCGGGTTCATTACTGCATTCCCTCACCTCTAGGCTGGTGCTTGGAGTCTGAGGCATTTAAATGAGTTGTCCTAAATGGAGTCCTTGAATTCTTCAGTGCCTCTGATGCCAATGTGAGAGAGCTCAGCTGTGGTTCCTAGGCTGGTTTTGTGTCCCCAGCTAATAGATCTTTGCAGCTTGAGCTGTGTGTGTGTAAACCCCATCTTTGGCTCTAGGGGCTACTGAGTGGCAGTGAGCACTGCACACCCTTTCCTATGCCTTCCCCTCTCATCTAACTGCTGGTGGGTTAGATATTTTATTGGTAGCTGTTCACCTTGTCTGTGGTTTACTTTTCAGGCCATTTTATTTAGCAAAGCTATACCAAGATATATAGAAATGTAGCTAGCTACAGCTCACCTTTGCAAGCTTTTGCTTCAGTTGAAAAATTGCATTTACTGTTCAGCTCTCCTGAGCTGAATGTTTTCTTCGGAAACATGGAACGAGTCCTGCTTCTGGCTGAAGTCTGTGTTAGTCCATTATAGAAATTAGGCAGCTGCCCAAAAGTCTGCCAAGGGGCAAAACCTACTTCTTGCCATTAAAGCTTTTAACAAATGAGATTGGTAGGTAAGTCCATGACCACCTGCGCCCCTGCTGCTACAAACACTGTGCAGCAGGATTCACATGGACATAAAAATCCTGAATGAGTTCAGTTCCCCTGAACTAGTCTGATGTTTTAGAAGTGACCTACTTGAAAATACAGCCAGTAATGTAATTATCAGGAAGCAACTCGCCTTCTGTTGCTTAATTATATTTTCCATGTATACTTAGTCCATTTCAAAGAAGCTGTGTTGGATGGCACACTGGGTTTCCCCTTAATTACTGTTGTATGGTAATTGCCATGTAATTACACTGTTATGAATATAATGTGTGTGTATTATTGTGGGGCAGTGATTTATGGAATGGAAGCATATTTAAAAAGTGTTACAGATGTTCTTCACACAGGATTGCTAAGCCCTTTCATGACAGTGGTCTTTCACAGCTATCCAATGTTTTAATTTTCCTGTGTTTAAGGTCTCCTGTAATAATGCTACTTCATCTGGTCAATATCCTGGAAATGACACTGGCTAGTTTTGGTGAGGTATCTAATGATCCTCATCATCCTTCCAAAATAAATTTGCTGGTGCAGAAATAAATCAGGCATACTGATAAACAGGTTGAAGGACTTTTAGTAGGAGGATTTTGGTACCAATGTGTGCTTCAGAGTGCTTAGTGTATGTTGGTTAAAAAAAGGACTGGTTAGTAATCCCATTGCTGAAAGGATATAGGTTCAATTAAGTGTTAGTGCCTCACCTGTGCACACAGTAGTGACTCTATGTAATCCTTTCCTTCTGTTAGCTTGCATGATAGCTTTGCCAGGGCACTTCTGAAAATTGATTTTACCCTAAAAGGACAAAGGACCTCTGGAGATCATCTTTGTATGAATTACTTTCATAAACAGGTCATGACCCCAAAGGGGCAACAGAAAAGGTCTTGAATCCTTTACTGTAAAAAATACATGTAGCTTTGTAGCACTGGAAACTGTTACATAGAGATGTGGATTAAAAGGTAGTAATGGTTGAGTGTGCCGAGCAGTGTAGCATCCAGTTGGTTGCAGATGGAAATTTGGAAGCATAATAATTTGTGCATTGCTAACTCTAACCTCGGTCCAAGATTTAAAGGAGGTGTTTGTGGTGCAGTGTTTTTGCTCCAGGAGGTTTACTCATAACTTACTATGTGACTCCTCTGCTGTTAACATGCTTTGCATATCTGCCCTATTTTACTGTGTTTCTGGTGACAAGATCACCTGTTTTCCTGTGTACTTTCTTTTTCAGCATCTCTTTGGCAGGATGTCACTTGGTGCAGATGTGGAGCCAGGTGTGATCCTTATTTCAGCTTATGCAGTTACACACTGTCATCTCCTGTTTGCTTATACATTAATATGGTCCCATGCTGCAGTCCTGTGCCTCCCTGTATCTGGGAGAAGAAAGAACATGAGCAGTCCAGCAGTGGCGATGAGACCAGCAAGGTTCTTCAGAGCACATGTTATCAGACAGTTTTATTCAGTGCAACACAAAAGGAAAGGTATTACAGAAAACAGGAAAGACAGAACCTCTAGTTCATCACAGGATTTGCATTTCTTTTTAAGGTGCTTTTAGAAGTGTTGGGCCACTGCATTGTAGGGACAACTGAAAACCGTAGGCTGTGTCTAAATGCTAGCCATTGAAATAGAAGTGCTTGCCCTTGCTGCCCAGGTGATTGCAGAGGAAATTACAGTCCCAGAGATCCACGGCTGATGAAGGAAGTTGCAAAGAGGAGAGATACCTGCTTGGCAAGAACTTTTGCAGGAAGCACTGTGTGATGGCTGATTGTAAGTTGCCTGGGAAAGGCTTTCTGAGCAGCATAGTTCCTGGAATTAAGATTATTTTCATCCTTCTGGATTTCTGTAGCACATCTTGTGCAAATGAAAGTTGTACTAGGAACAATAAATCTCCAGTTTTGTGCTTGTGCTAATGCACAAATGCTACTTTTGCCATATATTCCCAAATTTAGCAAAAACGAAGTGACTGGACAAAACTCCATCTGTCTGTTTCCAATGGAAATGAACATGATGAAATTAAGTATGTCTAAACCATGCAGGCAAACATATTTTTATCCTGAACTAAATTTGTATGTGGGCTTTGGTTCATGGCTATGCACAAAGAGTGAAACTGGCTGTGAAGAGGACAAAGAGCTCATCGCAAACTCATGCAATTGCTTTGACATGCTGCACAGTGAAGGCAATGGCTTTGCTGAAACTTGGCCAGACAGCTGCATCACTTTTCTGCAAACATGCAACTAGTATAATTCTTCATAAGCCTTCATGTAGTTGTACTGCTATTTTTATAGTTTATTTACAGCTCAGGCACCAGGCAGATAATGACATGCAAGTCCCATGCTCATTGTCCTGGCAGCTGCACACAGCTGTCTTTGGAGCAGGGTAGACTAACAAGGATCCCTTGCTATAGTATGGTCACTATTTTCTGCCTTTTACCCTTGTCAGGCTAGCTACTGACTGTTTTCCATCTTCCCTGTACCCTGATTTTGTCTCTTGTTGGAAATGAGACAGCAAGGTTGCTTAAGTAATTTTACACTTTCCTTTTAATCCTTTCTTCTTTTTTTCTGGAGATTTGTGTTCCCTGGTCCCTGGGATTCTGCCCCAGGATACACGTGCACAGCTTGTCTGTTGTCATTGGCACAGAGCAGCCTCTGCAGTTTGCTAAGCCAGCATCTCTTGTACAAGTTTTGCAGAAGAGATTAACTGAGCCTTGTAGGATGCTGAGCTGCTAACATAGCCAAGTACTTCCCCAAGGCTGGGGAAGTAGCTGCTTTTTTATGTTTGGCCAAACTATTCCCTTCTGCAGTGTGCTCCCCTTTGAGGACAAGAGCAAGTAATCCCTTACAGATCATAGAATGGTTTGTGTTGGAAGGGACCTTAAAGATCATCTAGTTCCAACCCCCCCTGCCATGGGCAGGCACACCTTCCACTAGACCAGGCTGCTCAAAGCCCCATCCAATGTGGCCTTGAACTCTTCTAGGGATGGGGCACAACTTCCACAACCTCTCTAGGCAACCTGTTCCAGTGTCTCACCACCCTCACAGTGAAGAACTTCTTCCTTACCTCTAATCTAAATCTACCCTCTTTCAATTTAAAACCATTACCTCTTGTCCTATCACTACATGCCCTTGTAAAAAGTCCATCTCCAGCTTTTGATGTAGGAGCAATGCCCATTTCACTGATAAGCCAATATACCAGCTACTTTTTGTGCTCAGTTGTATGTATGCGTATGTATGTATCCACTGCTCCCCTACTGGGCAGAGTCCAGAATAAAACCCTAGACTGGCAGTTGCTTCTGGCACCTTACTTTTAAAGGCCTTTAGCAAGCCTTCTTCCCTGGCGAGAACAGCTTGCTTCCAAGCTGTTTATCAAGCAAAATATCTGCTTTCTCCCTTTCTGGCTAGAACATCATTTTCACCTGAGGTGGATTAACCTTGGCTGGCCACCAGGTGCCCACTAAGCCACACTCTCTCCTCTGCCTCAGCAGGACAGGGGAGAAAAGGTGAAAAAAGCTTGTGGGTCAAGATAAGGACAGGGAGATGAGTCACCATTTACAGTCATGGGCAAAACAAATTTGACTTGGGGAAGATTACTTTATTGCCAATTAAAAATAGAGTAGCATAGTAAGAAACAAAAAACAAAACCACCTTTTCCCCACTCCCCCTTCAGAAGTTATGGGGAAGCAATTTTTCTTTTTTTGTCCTTTTTTCCCCTCAGCAACAATCAGAAAACATGAGGCTTTCCCCTAATACCTGAATAAACCACTGATCTCCACATCCAATATTTTACTCCTCTTCTACCACTGATGCTAAGCCAGTAGTAGTCTGAAGAGTGCAAAATGCTGCTAAGAAGGCTCCTTTACACTCACTGGCATCTGCATTGGCCACAATTAACTATGGATGGATACCATAAGTGACTTTAAAATGATATCTGTAAGGTGAAGAGCACTTTGAGCTTCTACTGGCACAAGCACCTTGCACCTGTAGTTCTATATACTTCTATCTGAGAAGTCATCATCTCTTTTATAGTCATCTCTATCTTTTGCGGACTGGATGTTCTGCCAGTGGTGGGACAGTTGGAGATTCTCTAATGACTGTTTTCTGTGCTGTGATTATGTCAGTTTGTGTAGGAGTGGCAGAAAATAGCAGCTATTTAACATGAGATGACCCATTTAGCTGCAGTGTCAAGAAGTCTTAGTGGTGGGCTCAAGTTGATGAAAAAGGGAGTTTTCACATGGAGATGAAACTGCTGGGGCGAGGGGGTAGATAGCATTTTCCAAATAATCATTTGTCTGTTCCCTCTAGAAACTGAAGACTTCATTTAAATAGCATCCCTCCCACAACATATTTGCTGTAGTAAATACTATGCTATGAAAAGTAATCCCTTCAGAGATGAGTGTGATTGCAGGGACTTGACTATTCTGGTCAGCTGTCCTGAAACAAGACTGCAGCCTATGGTGCTTCTTGCTAGCAGTCTTAATCTTCTGTTTACAGTATGATCTCAATCTTCTGTCATGGAAATAAAAATAAAGATGAGAGGAGCAAGAAAGAAACAGCTGTTGGCTTTACACTTGTGCTCATTTTGAACCTTGCATCCTGCTGCTCATCATGATTCAACCCCCTGCCTCCAATACAAGTATGAAGCTTTCTCAACTCATGTATACAGGTTATTTCAATAAAATTCCCACCTAGTTTGCAAATATTTGTTAATGTTGGAGCGAACCTATTAAGCTGGGTTTTTTTCACCTGTACTACTCTGAATTGCGAGTTGCAGTTTCTGGTTCTTGTAGTTTGTATCCGTGTAATAGTATGCAACTGTAGAATTGTACCTTTCTGACCTTGTGAAATTCTTCTTAGAAGTCTTCCATATGGTACGTGATGCAGTTGCAAGGTTGCCTGTCTGGCTTGTTTGCTTTCCTAGTATCTACAAGTTCCTACAGTATCCATTTAGGAAGATGATGGTGGTCCAATATGGCATGCCTTTAAATATCTAACCCTTGGGAATTGTGTGGTTGCTTCACAGTGAAATAATCAGGGAAGATGAGGCTCCATGTGGACTCTTAGCAGCAGGGAGAGAACCTCGGTAGCCTGATTCTTATGGGTGTCCTAGACCTATCCTTACCTGCTGTATTTGCAGTGGAGATATTGCTTCTGTGAGTCCTCCCTAGTTGTTGCCCAGACAGATGTTTTGTTGTGGTCTGGAATGACTCTTCCACATCCATGTTTGCATACAGTTACCTATGTGCAAGGTGAAGAGCACCTTTCAGAGTCGGGTCTCTGTGTCTCGTTATTTCCTGGTGTGTGCTCTGTGATGCTCACAACAGATTTGTCTATCTGCATCTCTGCAGCAGGGAGGCTGCTCTTCAAAGTGTAACTTTGTGCTATGAATGGTACTTTGTGCTATGAAATTTTTTACTGCATGGTCATTTTTCCAGGAAGTGCAGAGGGGACTGATTTGGCCCAGAGTTCCTTTGGCAGCTAGGGAATAGCCTTTTATCAGCTCATCCGATGGGAATTGGCCCAGAGAGAACAATCTGGCCTTGCTTGTGTTGTAATTGCTGCTTTTGCTTGATATAAAATACAGGAAATAAATTTTGTTTTGAGCATCTGAAGAGCCCCCTTCGTATTTGGGATAAGGGTGTCTCTATTGGCTCTGATGCCATCTCCTTTCTGGTCCCAAATATTAAAATGAACTATTCCAAATAGGTCATGTGTGACTGAATCAAACAATTTTTATCAGCCTTCAATGTGAATTGAAGCTGTACACCTTTGAAACAGTTAGTTAGGCTTTATATTGTTCCCCCTCTCACCGTCCTCCAGTCATTTGCAATTCATATGGCACCCAACTGATGAGTCTGCATGTGTTATTCAGAACTCACTGAAATACTAAAAGATAGCTTGTGTATCTATTTTGCCCCAAAACCGTTTCTGTTTTATGAGCTCGGAACAGAAGCTGCTGATTGAGTGAATTTGAAAACTAGGTCTTGCTACATTCACAGGGATTTGCTCCCTGGAGGTGAGTTGGGTTTGAAGCAGGATGTGTGTGTGTATTTGACACTAAAATATGGTAGTTTTGTTGTTTGTTTCTACTTTCCCTCAAAAATAATTAGTTTAAACCTTCTTGGGAAGCATTGACAATCCAGTTCAACTGAGCATGGCTTTTTTCAGGCTAGCAGAAAACCAAAATCTTTAACTCTTTGTTGATGACACGCCTGTGGAAAAATAGTGATCTGAAGCAGTTCAAAATTTGAGGTTAATGCAGCTCAATTAGGCTTCTGGAAATATTTTTTCTTTACCTGAGAATGAGAAAGATGAGCTCAAAATAGATCCTTTAACAAAAAACATTATCTTAAGCTATGTATCTAGACAAGTGATTTCTAAAAATAAAGAATACACAGAATTTATGAGCTGATGTGTAGGATTTGTCAGCAAAAGTAGCTGCTCTCTAATCCAATTGCATAGTATGCAGTTACTGTACTTCTGAGTTGGACCAGGTGCTGGGCCAGGGATTTGAAGCAAAACCTTCTGAAGCAGAACCATCTCACTGGTATTGTTTGGAAGGCTCTGAGCAGGCCTTTATGCCATTAGTGATACGTGCCCATAACTGCGCAAAGAGCAGTATAAACCCAACAAGGGAAGCTGCTCCATTGTACTACATGCCAAATAACTGCCAATTATTATTTTTTTTAAATACCAACATAGCTTAGCTGACAGTGTGATAACAGGCATATCAATGAATTGGCTCAAACAAGTTGTATAACTGGGTATGAGTTTTCTTTACATTTAAATACAGGTTGCAAGTATTGACCAAACCTCATACAGTCTGCTCAGTAGTCTCATTAGAATTGTATTCATTTAAGTGGATTTTAAATCAGAATCATCAGATCAACAGGAAAGGCTGAGGTTTTCATTGTTCAACAGCACTGTCTCCCCTTTCTCTGGGATGTAATTATTTGATTATTTTGTGCCTTTATTTAAGTCCATATGGGTTGTTCACTTAAACTTGTGGCCACAAGTTCATGAACCCTTACAGTCTGTTGTGAGTGCATAGTGTCTGGGGATTTTGCTTATGTTTTCTCATAACAGAAAACCTAGCTTGGTTAACAGCTAAAATGAGAAACTGCAGGGGGAGTGCTGTGTGTTACAGGAGGAAGCCAGCTATGATGAGGTCTGAATATTCTCATCTCAATGTACATATGCTGAGTTTGAAGTCCGAATGCTTACTGTAAAGCAAAGGGAAGAGGATGGGGAGCTCACACCCCAGACTGCAGAGGTAAGGGCACTGACTAACCCTGTCTGCCTAGCTCTCACCTTCTAGCACAGTGTTGCTTGAGGATTTAAAGGTGCATGTGGTTATTTGACCAGATCTTTTTTTAACAATGTCTGGGCCAAGTTAGACAAGGTGCTTCTGTGGCCCACTGTATCTGAAATTCCTTACCAGCTTGATTTCTTGTCCTTGTGCTAAACCTAGAGACTGAATTCTACTAAGGGCCAACTGGCTTAGGAGGATTTTGACAACACTGGCACAGCCTGGTTTGGAGTTCAGTACTAAGAAATATTTTAAGCCCTGTGTCAGTTGTGTTCTGAGTAGGTGTTGTGGTTTAACCCCAGCCGGTAACTAAGCCCCACACAGCCTCTCACTCATCCCCTCCAGTGGGATGGGGGAGAGAGTTGGGAGAGTAAAAGTGAAAAAAACTCATAGGTTGAGGTAAAGACAGTTTAATAGGTAAAGCAAAAGCTGTGCATACAAGCAAAGCAAAACAAGGAATTCATTCACCACTTCCCATGAGCAGGGAGGTGTTCAGCCATCTCCAGGAAAGCAGGGCTCCATCACGTGTAACGGTGACTTTAGAAGACAAACGCCATCACTCCGAACATCCCCCCTTCCTCTTTCCCCCAGCTTTATAAGCTGAGCATGATGTCATATGGTCTGGGATATCCCTTGGGTCAGTTGGGGTCAGCTGTCCCAGCTGTGTCCCCTCCCAACTTCTTGCACACCCCCAGCCTGCTTGCTGGTAGGGTGGGGTGAGAAGCAGAAAAGGCCTTGGCTCTGTGGAAGCACTGCTCAGCAATAACTAAAACATCCCTGTGTTATCAACACTGTTTCCAGCACAAATCCAAAACATAGCCCGGTACTAGCTACCGTGAAGATAATTAACTCTACCCCAGCCAAAACCAGCACAGTAGGTCTCAATACTGTATCACTTAACTACTGTATCCAGGCAAGCATAAATCCCCTTCTTTATCTTTTATGAGCCTGAATTGTTATAAATAATGATGGTCAAGCTGAGCATTTTTTCTTTTACATGTACTAATAGGTAATAAAGGAGGCAGGGGGAGTGAACTCTTGAGTAGTGCTATGCCCAAGCCAGAGGGAAGAGGAGACTTCTAATGTGCTTTTAGACGTGAAAAGCAGATGCTAGTTTGGCTTTTAGGTTAGAGCTTCAGGGTACAGCTGGAAAAAAAAAAAAAACCCACAAAACCCAAACCACACCACAGTTGTGTACCTTCTTTCCCTGGTATACATTGAACACAATCCTTTAGTGTGCAGATAGGGAGTACAGTATTCAGTGTGACTCTGTGGCTATAGGAAAAAAAAAAAGGAGGCTGAGGGGGAGGAGGAGGGAGTGGGAAAAAAAAAACCCCAAACCAACTCAATTTAGCACTGCCCAGCCATCCTGTGCTCAGCACTGATCATACCCAATGGAGTTTGTTGTATTTCAGCACAGGCAATAGCTTAGCTGGATCTATTGTAGCCTCTGTCAATTAACTCAGTTCCTAGGATTTAAGGTGGATTTTTTTTTCTGTAAATGTGAATGAACTGTCATTCTTAATATATTTTTCTATAGGAGGAGAGACTGAGTTTAACTCCTTACTTCAGTCAGAGCACATGGATATGACAACTATACCAAACTTTTTATTCTGCTTTGGCATATTCCAGTGGTGTGCCTAACTGTGGCTAAGCAAAATAACTGCTTTTGATGTAACAACTCTGAATAATCACTTGCAAGCTGGACTCACAGTTGATAGGTTTGATGTCTTGCAGGCAAAGGCAACAGAGGGCTTGGCTGTAAGGAAGAACACTAGTGGCTAAAACACGGTGGGATGTACTGCTTGTCCCACTGCCTGGTACTGCTCTCTTCTGGGGTGGCTCTGGTTTGTAAGATGGTGGTAAACTCCTTTCCTCGTTAGTTTCCCATCCTTTTTTTAGGAGGAGAGATAGGTAGGTCAGGGATTTTTTATTTTACTTGCACTGTGCAGGTGTGTGTAAGTCAGTGGCATTCTGGGGGAGCTGTGGCACTGGTCTGCTGTGTTGTCTTCCATCAGTTTTAGTTTTTAGTGACTATGTGAGTGATGAAATGTGAAACTCCCCTCCAGCTTGCTGGGCTCTCTGCTTCTTGGTCTTGCTCAAGTATGAGCTCTACTTCTTGAGCTCACAGCTGAAGTGTTCAGGAACTTGCTGTTCTGCATTTGTGCATGATTTGCCCATGATCTCTTAACAAGTGCAAATGCTTAGTAGTTAAAGCAGAAAGCTTAAACATGCTGAAGTGGAAGGGACTTGAAATGTTTTTACTCTTGCCTACAGAGGCAGTTTAAATAGGACCAGGATCTAGTAATGTGCTTCACTTAGAGCTGTACATTTGTAGCTCTAAGGAGTATGACTCTTGTGGCTTATTACAGGCTGTCCAAAAAACTCTGGGCTGTCTATAAGGAAAGTTCTCTCAGCCAAGGCCCCTCTGAGTGCTTTTCTTGGAGTGTGTCTCCTAAGCAGCTGGAAGGCTACACCATCAAGAAATTACGCAGTAATGAAGCTTGGATATTTTAGTCTTGGGGAACTTTGAGAAGGGAGACCCTACTGCCAACTAGATAAAGCTGAGCTGTTTGTCCAGAGTGGTGTGCATCTGGTGAAACATCTAGCAATCTCTTGAGCATGTCCTCCAAAAGGCTAAGAATAAAACAGATGATTATAAAGAAGTTCAAGTGGTTTCTCATACAGATTTGTTGTGACTTTCATTTGGTATTCCTGGGATTTACAAAGAAAAATGTAATTGGATTTCCAAGGAAGGCAGAGGATAAGGGAAGCAAAGGAAGCCGATCTGGGAGAACCTACTCCAGTGTTACATTGCAAGGGGATACAAGGCAGTCCAGGGGAAGACGCAAAGGCGTTAGTTCTCTTTCAGGACTAGTTAAACAGCCTTGATTCAGGATTTGGGATCTAGAAGGTAAGCATCTTTCTAGGTGGGAATTATTGTTCTGGACCAGAAAGCTTAGATTGATCTCAGTGGAGAAGAAAACATAAGAACTTTCTGAAGAGGCTTCTGGCAGTGCTTCATTGGCAAGTTCTTAACTGAGGTGGTAGGCATGTTGGCATAGGTGATGACAACTTGCTCCCACTCAAGGCAGACACGTGACACAGTTTACCAAAAGCATTTAAAAGACTGGTTAAAATAGCAGGGACTCAGTGAAGGAAAACAAAGATAATGGCAACTGTGTGAAGCAAACAAGGTAAGAACAAGCACAGACTGATCCGCATGAGAAATTCAGGCCTTCTTGGTGGCTGCCTGCCACTTGGGTGTGATGGTATGTGAACAAACAGCTGCCCAGAATGTGCTGGGCTTTGCTACTGCCTCAGAGCAGAGACAGGCTCTGAAGATGTAGTCCACTGACAGAGATGGCAATGTTGAATAGCTCTGAGCCTAGCAGCCCTCCTTTCCAGACTGAAAGACCATCTTTGGCTGGGAATGTCCTCTGCCTCTTAATTTCCATGGGGTAAATGGTGTAGAAAGCCTTTTGATCCCAGGAAAGTGCAAGTACTCTTTTAGGTTGAGTCTAAGATACTGAGCATGTTAAGAGAAGGATGTCAATGATTTGCAAGGTAGTAGAAAATCAGGGTAAAAATCAAAGAGCAGATCTGATGCACCTGGAGAGGCCTGGGCTTCTGAGGTGCCATTGCAGTGTGCTGTGTCTTGCCCTGTGGCGGAAGCTCTCTGGAAGGACAGCAGAACAGTACAGATTTAAAATTCCCATTTCTACAGGCACACAGCTGTTATCAAATCTGGGCTTAAAAGCATCTTTTTTTGCAAGCTGCATTTGTTCCTGGAATGTGTTAAAACAGGAGGTCTCAACTCTTAGTGTTTCCAGAGTAAACACAAGCTCATCCATGCAAATATAACATCTTTGGGACAGAGCTGTGTTTTCGCGATGGAGGATCACAGGAAGTACCAGGCTGCACTCTAGGTGGAGTAGCAGTTTCCCCTAAGCTGCAATCCTCTTTTTATCTTTCTTCAGTCCTCACTCAAGCCTATCTGTAGTATGTTGCTGTAGTCTACAAAAATAGCCGCGCTTCCTCCACTCTTAAGTATGATGAGTCTGCTGACAGCAGCGTTGTCAGCTGGCTTGTAGTCCAGCTTTGTTAAACCAAGGCGCTAATACCCTTTGATTCATCTGGTTGACTACAGTGAAAGGCTTAAAACAGCAGGCTCCAAAGCTCTGCACTAGATTTGTTTGTAAATGTAGACACTTAATGGTGAAAAAAGGTATGCCATCACTTCAGAGCCTGAAGAGGGTTATCTAAACCTGTGCCCTCAGCGCTTTCAAACCATAATTAGGAGTTCAGGCATGTTTGGCTGAGAAAGCTTGTTAGCTTGGCAGGGGAGGGGGATTGTTTTCTCTGTAATGTGAAAGATTAAGTCCTAATTAGCTAGTTGAACATTTGGTGTCATGCATGCTGAGTGACTGAATGCAGTGGCTGAAGATACAGTTTCACTTTGGGGGATCGTTGTAATTGTTTGGCCAGCAAAATACCTGGTTTTGTCACATTTTGCTGCAGGGCGACATTCAAGTCCTGAAGATCCCGATGTCTTTTCTGCAGCATGGGAAGGAAATGAAAAGCGAAATAGCGAAACTGCTTGTTTCGCGCATTCCTGGGCTGTGCTTGCTGCTGCAGTATCCCAGCACCATCCCAGCAATGTGTTACGTGACGTGAGTAACATCTATCACATGCTGTTTGTCCTTTCATCCTCTTCCCAGGGATGAATGCTGTGCGGTGGCCTTGTTTCAAATGTGCATGCCTTTATACATTTGTTAAAGACAGGAGGGTTACAGAAATGCATGTTCACCCATAGACAAAGCTGTTCTCAGAACTGCAGTGGACATATTGAATGGTGATGCTGTTTGCTGGGAGAGGATAGTTTCATGGCTACTTTAACATAATTTAATTCTGCTTAGATTTGGTCTGTGGTGCAGAGGATAATTCAGCCTGCCAGAAAAGGAAGGGTGTATAGTTGGGTTTATAGTTAAAGAGCTATTATAATAAGATTTGGGGGTAGCAGAAGAAATCACATTGAAGTGGGCTCTATTTCACTCTAGTGATTGAAAGGCCTTCTTTTGTTGCTCTCTGTCAGATATACTTTGACAAGCTCTGCACTGAATCTGTTGGAGCCATCCCTGGCACATCCCCTCTTGCTTCACAACCATTACATTAGTGGGAGGGGATGATATTAAGGCAAAACCCTGCTAGGCTGGCAGGTTGCCTGACAGCTGACCCTAGCCAGAAGGAGCACTGCCCTCGGGATTTAATTGGCTTGTTGCACCATAGTGGCTGTCAGGCAAGATCGATCACTGAGCTAGAGTTCAGCAGTTCATTCTGTAAGATTGTCCCATGAAGGTGTGCTAACGCAGCCTCAATCTGCCCTCCCTTCAGGAGCTAAAGCACTTCCTGGGAAGAGTTTCTTAAGAAGCAATTCTGAGCTTTTGGCCCCATCAGCCTATGAACATGCATGGAGATAGTGGCAGTAGGGACCAGGGTTTCTCACATGCAAATGCTGCTTTAGTCATGCTTTAGTCCAAGCATGACTGCCTTTGGCAAATACAAGGGTTTAATTTAGGGATAGTCTGAGGCAATTCCTCTATATTAAATGGCAGCTTAAACCAAAGAAACTCTAACTGAAGCATGGTGAGGCTGAAAATCTTGTGTCAGTGAGGAGTGAGAGCAGGGGATGAGCCAGGAACCGTGGGAACCCCAGTGAGGCAGTGCCCTCACCCCCAGGCTGTGGCCCTGCAGCCTCTGAACGTGGCAGGGTACTACATGCTAAAACTGGGTCCACTGACAGCCTCAGACAAGGTGAGGGCATGAACTGGGTCAAGCCATGAGCAGCAGGAGCTGGGGTGAGAGACAAGGCTGGAGCTGAAGAGATAATGTGGGTCCAAGAGGTTCATCCAGGAGATGTGCTAGAGACAGGCACATACCTTTGTTGTAACTCGGGCCAGAACTATGTGCCTTGATTTGAGTGGAGATCCTGGCCTGTGGGCAGAGGTCCCACGTGGGGCTGCTCAGGGCAATTGAGGACTGAACTAAATGCTCATTCTTTTGATGTTAATGGACCTCCACCAAGTGAGGAAGGTGGCTATTGCTGGTACTTACTGCTGTGTTAATTCTTTAGGAACAGGCTAATTGCCAAAGGGGCAGTACAAAAGCACTGATATGCAGGGGAATCCTTATTGCAGTGATCTTGAAAAATTAGTGCTAAAGTTATTTAATTTTTTTTTTCTGGGCTTGAATTTTTTCCGAGCCTGTGGTGTCAATACTCATTTGGAAAGCTCAGGGATTAAATAGAAAAGTAATGGTGACACTAGACTGTCTTTATTTAAAAGAAAAAAAGCGTAAAGGGTATCAAAGGAAGGTAATGTTTCCTGTCTTGCTGTACTGGGTCTGGATGGGATGGAGTTAATTTTCTCCACAGCAGCCTGTGTGGTGCTGTGTTTTGGATTTGTGACTAATGCAGTGTTGATAAGACAGCAGTGTTTTGGCTATTGCTGAGCTGTGCTTGCACAGTATTGGAGATTTCTTTTTCTCACTCTGCTCCTGCCAGCAAGTAGGCTGGAGTTTGGTGAGAAACTGGGAGAGGACACAGCTGGGACATCTGACCTGAACCAACCAAAGGGTTATTCCATGCTGTATGATGTTGTGCTTAGCAAGAAAAGCTAAAGGAAAGGGTGTGTGTGTGTGTGTGGTTGTTCATGGTTATGGCATTTGCCTTACCAAGGTACATGTGCTGAAGCCTTGCTTCCCAGGTAGTGGCTAAACATCTGCCTGCTGATAGGAAGTAGTGAATAAATTCCTTATTCTGCTTTCCTTGAGCATGGGGTGTTTGCTTCACCTATTAAAGTGTCTTTATCGCCATCCATGAGCTATCACAGACTTGTTGAGGTTGGAAGGGATCTCCGGAGGTTATCTTGTCCAACCTCCTGGGGTTCCTCTACTGGTGAACTCTGGGTTTCCATCTCAGGACAGGAGCTGCTTGTCAGGCTGCTGTGCAAGGCCATGAGAGCCAGGTTTTCCCCAAACAGCTGTGCTAATTAGATAACTGGTGCCAGGTTTCTTTCATTTCTTGGAAGATCTGTTTCTTTGGTAAAACAAATGAAGCTGAAAGCATTTGAGCAGTCATTTTGCTTAATATTTTACAGATGAAACTCACTTTCATAGGGAACAACATGAAACCTTGCATCTAAGAATCTATATAGTTCTGTATTGCTTCACACCAGAAAAAAATAGAGCCAGAATTACCTGCTGTACATCCCTTCAGCTGTTTTCAGTTGTGCTAATAAATATCTACCAGAGTCTGACCTCAGATGCAAGCTAAATTCTTCTGTGCAAATGTTTGTTGTAAACAACGTACTTGTTATCAGGGAAGTTAAAAAGAGGCATGCTTGATACTGAAGGGAATGAAAATTTGCCAAAAGATAAACACGCAGCAGTAGCTGCTTTCCATTCCTAGACTTAAAAGAAAACCTCACTCCTGCATTAAAACATCAGCTATATTAGCTAGTACATATGAATTATTTGAGGCAGTGTGTATATACAGTCTGTGTGTGTGGTTGTGAATTTATAGTATTGTCAGCATCCTGCTTCTAGCTTTTTTAAGGCTTGGTTTGGTATGCTGTTGGCAGCAACCCAGAGCATCTTGCAGAATTAAAAATCCTTAGTTAAATGCAGCTGCACTTGTGAAGACTTAACTCTAGGTGAAAACTTTTTTCTTTCTGACAGTAAAAAAACGGGGGATGGGAGAAGAGGTGGACCAAAAAAAGTGAAGAAAGATAGAAAGGATTCTCATAAAAGGGAATGACTTACTAAAGAGGTTCAAGCAGGAAGGAGAGTAAGAAGAGATTGCCTCCTGGGAGAATTTGTATGAGTGGAGTACTTGGGACGGGGTGTGGAACTGGCATAGCCACCAGAAAGGAAAGAGCAGCCCCAGGACTGGGAGGTTGAATCTGTTCATTTTTTCTTTAATTTGGGGAAGCAGGAATTGCTACAGTGGCTGGACCAGCATTAGACATTGGACAGTGCCAGGGAGACCTTTGTGTGGGGCAAAAGGGGATGGGACACCTGACATCCATGGGACATCTGTCTGAAGCTCACTTCGTTATCAATGGTACCTCTCTGTGTCTCAGTCTCAAAACTGAAGGCTAGATCACACTCATGGTCTCTTAGCATAGGAGGATGGACTCATCTTTCAGTGCAAAGAAATCCCATGATTTAAGCAATTTTCATAAAAAATATATGGAGAAAATACATACTTTCATGTACATGTTTTTCTGAGCTTGGTATCAGTTGGTTCTTGCTCCACAGATTATTTTGGTGGAGGGGGGGGTGTGTGTGTTGAAATTTTATGTTGAACCAGCTGGTTGGTTGCTTCTTGATACTGCACTGGAAAAGCGTTAAGACACGTAATTTGAATTGAGGTTACTGCAGGTACTTCACAGTTTAACAGTGAAGCACTTTGCTAATCATTTCAGGTCTTTGCTCATAGCAGAAACTAATGATTGCTAGCACCAGCAGTGTGTGTGGTGTTCTGCCTCTTGCTTGCTAATGTCTGGTTACATTTTTTTCATGTGCATGAAAAAGCAGCCTAGCAAATTAGAAACACTCAGTAGGCATTATGCTGCTCTTAATTATGTAGGAGCACAGACGGTATTTACAACAATAATAGGAAAACTACCAAAGCAAATGCAGCAGACTAAAATGCCAAATTAAGGTCTCAGCTCTTGAATGTAACCAAATTTGCAAGTTGATACCGTACACGTAAGCATAGGGGTCCAGCTTCCCTGAATAATCCCCTAGCTTTATCTAGTGCATGCAATCATAGGATGAAAACTATTTGCAAGTGGGTTCATACATGAGCTAGAAGCCAGGGGAATAACTAGACTCTGCACTGAGATTTGGTGGCATGCTTCTGGATTTCTGTTCTCCCCCAAGGAGAATGCAAATTGTTTCTGTTGCACCAGACCTGTGCAGAAGTGAATGCACACATTGCTGTCAGTGTGACTCTGGCTTTGTAAATTATACATCCTGTGGCTTTAAATTGGTCCAGGCTCCTGGGGTTGCTCTTTGTCAGCCTGTTCATGCAGCTTACCAAGGTTCAGGAGGGGAGTGCCAACAGACTGCTCCTGAATTTTGGCAGTGTGAGACCCAAGAGCTAATGAGAAAGCAGTCACTACACAATACTGTTGCATAAACCATTTGGACCACATAATCTCAGATTTGTGCATGTTTGTTCTTCCTGTTCTCCTGAGTTACTTACTACATGTTACTTAAACCCTAGCAGGTGTTGGAGCTTTTAATGAGGTCTCAGTGTGTGCTTGCAGTTGTCTGTTGAGGATTATTTGGTTTATGGCACTAAGGTAGCCACTCTTACAATTTTCACTGTACAATCATGGCACTAGTCAATTTTCTCATTTGCGGACGTAGGCTCTGTTTTCATTTTGTGGCTCAGGCCCATAGCAGAGACTATTGCCTGGACATAGTCCTAGAGTAAATCTATTTTCATTACAGCAGTGCCTGCCAGATTCTTAACACAAGGGCTCCACAGTGGAATGTACTTTCTGCATTACATACCCATAATGGGACTTAAAGTATGAATGAAATAGGACTTGAATTGCTAAAATGCCTCATAGCAAGCTAATGGGAGAATGTGTTAGAATTGAAGTGCATATGTCTCTGGCATGGAGCTGGGTACAGACACCAAGACATAGGAAAACATGAAGCAACTTCTTCTGATTTGAAGATATTGACTCTGATAATCCTGAATTCCCAGATTGCTTTTCTGTAGGTACTAGGGTACATATATCATTACAGACCCCTGTGGGCTTTGGATGCAGTGGATCTAATCCAGGTAAATGGAAGCTGGCATGAGATGGTAGCTCAAATCCTGAAAAATGAGATTTGTCTTGAATGCAAGTGAAAAGGCAGACATAGCTTGTTTACATTTAAGTCAGAATATACATCCACATTTCTGAGTTATCTGTGGAAAAAGAATTAAAAAAAAGCAGTGGAAAGAATGCAATAAAGCAGGCTAGCAATGACAGCTAATTTTACTGTCTGTCTTGTCCTTATAATTCCAGGAGATATTTGCAAGCTTACCTTGGGCTACTGTCAGGAAACCTGTGTGCAGGTTCATATAATTGAGATGAAATTTGTTGCTGGCTTCAGTCTTGAATGTCATGCATTTTGTGTGCAGTTACTAGCTCAGCTGATTGGGGCTCTGGATTATTTTGTGCTGATTGCGCAAGGCTTCCTTTGTCAGAGAGGGGAGCTCTGTGCCCAGGTATGTGTGAGAGGATTCCCTCTGGAAAGAAAGCCTTATTTTTAGAATCAGAAACACTATATTGCTTGAGTATGGTCCACCTTTGAGATTGAGATGCCTGAAGTCTCTTGGAAAGTAACTGTATGCCTGCTTAATTCCTCCCAAGCTGGCCAGAAAATGGTGATTCAGAGACACACAATTCAATGGTGTCTCATGATGGGTGGATGAAAGTGGCTTTGCCTCTAATTATGTAGGGTATGTTCACCGTTCACCCTATTCCATGACTGAAGCAGCCCCTAATGTTGGGTGTAGGCTTCTGGCTCTGAGGTCTGGTTGCATTTTTATCTCAGACTGTTAGGCTCCTAATGTGAGTAGCCATAACATCAGTTTCACAGGAAGTAGGTGCGACTGGCATCTGGTTTCTATTTTGTCCTCTGATAACATCATATTACCGCTGGATTTTTAAAATACTCCTAAGCAAATAATGTAGCTGTGTATACTTAAATTTTCTTCCTCCTTCTGGGCAGACGAAATAAAAAAATTCACAAGCTGAAAATACCTCACCACATGGAACAAGAAAGCTCTACAGAAATCCCTTTTGCCCTTCAGAAGTGGACTGGAAAGTGTCTAGCTTTAGATTCAAAGGGGAGCACTAAACAGAAAGACATGATTATTATTAAGCTTCTTTCCATGTATTTTTTTTCTCTGCTTAGTTATTGCTATCACTGCTCTACATGCATGCAAATTCCCTCATACTGAAGAAGTGCAGGTAGGAGGCAGTTGCCAGCTTTTTGTGCTTTGGAAAAACATCTCTATCAGGGCACTTGTTAGACTAGCTCAGAAAGGACCTTGTTGGGTTTTCAAAGCCTTATATATGACCGTAAGGCCTGGTATTTCAAGAAGCACTTTCTTGCGGGGTAAACTGGGAGAACTAAAGGGACTGAATAATAGCTCTGTAAGGACACGGAGCATTTATTGCTCAAGCCGCAACTGCCCGTGGGACAAAGCTAAACCTTGCTTCAGCCTGAGTTTCCTACAGGAAAAAAAACATGCTTTTTTGGCACCTGTATGTCTGTTATGTTGCCTTTTTTCCCCACTCAAGGGGTGTGTTTTTCATTGCCACTCCTAGTTCAGCATGAATGGTTTTGTGCAGCTCTTCAGGAAGTGCACATAGTGTTAAGAAATATGAATCTCTGTGGCCCTTGGCAGCTTGCACACTTGCAATATCTAGAAGGTGAAGCAAGTTGTGAAACCTAACTGCTTTCCTTATCTGACCATCCGGGCAGGCTTCCCGAAACCTCTCTGGAATAGCTTCTGAGCTGAAAGAGATGGACTTCTAGCAGTTGCTGCAAGCTTTGTGTTTTCCCTGGTGGGTAACAGGCTTGGGAGGGAGGAGGCTGAAGTGGCTGTAAGGTTTTTGTGGCTGCTGGGGGAGATCCAGTGGGCTACCTCCCCTCACAAAATGATATGTGATGTTGAGATGGAAGCTGGAGCTTTCGGAACTGATGTCTCCTGCAGTTTGTGTGGAGCTATTTTGGCAAAGCTGTGGACTTCCTCATTTTAATGCAAATGAATTGCTCTGCGTTTAGCTTGTTTCCTTCACTTCTGCTTTGCTTACCCTTGACAGCTTTCTGGGGAGTGCTTCTAGGTGGGGCAGCTGAGCATACAGCTCTAAAATACAGGGCCATGCCACTCTGCTAGACATGATGCAGCATGGTAGGGCTAGTGATTGCCAGGGACTGAACATGGGAGCTCTCATCTGAAGGGACTCACTGTAATTGGTTTCATAGGAAGCTCTTATTTTCCCCTAGTGGCTCTTCAGCTGGGAGGAAAAGACTGTTTTTCTGCTGACATAATGTCTATGCAGTGTCATTCTTGTCAGCTCCTAGCTCCACTGCTGGTTCATATATTTAAACTCATGCTTTGGTTTCTTAAAAGCAAGTGGAGCAGTAGAGAGGGATGGTGTAGTATTTGTGTAATGTATGTTTGCTGCAGCTGGCTTTACAGAAAACCCTGTTGCTTAGTTGTCTGTGATTGAGGAAATGTTTTCCTTGTTTACCACAGGTGAGACCTGCTAGCATTTCTGCTGGCAACCTGGATTAAAGCTCCAACTTCAGCCAGCAATGCCACCTAGCCACAGGATCTCGTTTTAGTCCAGTTACTTTAGGAAACCATGCAAATGCCAAAGTTTATAGCAAATTCAAGGAGGTCCTGACTGAGTTGCTTCTCATTCTTGTGCAGGACAGAGACCCCCTAGACAGGGTCAGTGATATCTATACATGCTGTATCTGGCTCTGGTCAGACATCCCCAAAACAAACCCCTCACTGTATGAACTTTCTGCTTGGACCATTTTTTTTCCTGCAAATTCTGAGCTTGCAAAATGTACTTTCTAAGAGTGTTGGCCTTAGATATCCTGTTATAAATGTATATTGCTTCTGTATAGATAACTATATGTTGAGCTTCATAAAGGAAATACAAGAAACATATACCTTGGGTGGAGGGGAACAGCCCTCTTCTTTGTATTTTGGTCAAACTTACTGGATCTTCTCCTCAGCTTACAGCCCTTTTTGGAGAAAATTTTCTGTAACTAGGAAAAGATTGACACTATTCTTTTAGGACTGAATGTGCTTGTTACAGGACAAAAATAGCCATCCTTAACATTGCAAATGCATTTTTTGCCAGAGGGTGGCAGCGTGAAAGGGTTTCCATTTACTGTTCTGGGAAAGGGAATGCCTTTTGTCTTAGCTGGGGAAATAAAATGCCATCTGCTTCACAGGCGAGTTAGTGTATGTATCCAAATAGCTCCATCTTCAGCCAAATCAGATGTTGAACAAATCAGAAAAATAAGGTTTGGTCGGGGCTTGCGGGTTAAATTGAATTAAGCTTAAGGGCTGCCAAACCAGTGACCTTCCCTGACACACAGTGCTATCTTTGGAGGGAAAATAATCCATTGAAGAAATTAGTTATTTGTTAAAATACAAAGTGTATGCATTTTGTAACTGTAACTAAACTGTTACAGTTTAACTGTTACAGAACTGTAACTAAAGCACTTGATTTAAATAACACTATTCAAAAGAGCTCAACCAGCAAATCTGTGGTCCTCTTATTGTCCTAATTCATAAGGAAGCAACAATGTAAAATACACATTGTTTTCCTACTCTAAATGTGTTCCATCAGGTCGTGTTGGTACAACCTTTAGAATATTTATCAAAATATTCATTGCCTGCTTCTCCGTTCAGCTTGTAGAGGTGGCATGTATCTAGGCAAGAGACAGAAATATGTATTCAATCTCTTCTTATTACCAAATACAGTGGGTTTATTCTGTCTGTAAAGCATTGATCTAGTGCTTACATATGCTACCACGTGCTCTGCAAACAAACCCAGCCAGTTTCTGTAGAGTAAATAAGGAACTGTACTGCAGCATGGTGTTGGATCTCCAGCTGTTGGCCAGTCCCCTGTTACTTGCCCCTGTGGGCACAGGGGGAATTTGAATCAACAGGCTGCCGGGGTTGGGTTTGTGCCTGGCTGTCGTAGATGCACTAGCTTTGGAACAGCAAATGCAAAGTGACCTTCCCCGTCCTGCTGTGCCTTTCTCCTGGGGCTGTGATAGTCTGTGAGCAGGCACATCCCACTATGCTTCCCCACCCCACTTGATGCGGTGTTGCTCATGTAGTCACTCCACACCAAACTGCTTTCTTCCCTTCCTGTGCGCTTGCGGGGAGGAGTGGAGGGGTTTAGTGTTAGAGGTGACAGAAGTGCACTTGCACTTGGAAGTCACGTCAGGCATGGGTTGTGCAAATGCAGTAGATTCTGGATGTAATAAACGGCTGCCTACCAGGCAAGAAAAAGCGTGTATATGCAAAATGAAACAGTCCTGTCTGAACCGTGAGCAAAGGTGTTTCAAAAGGCAGTGGTTGGTGTTGCCTGTGCAGACCCTCAGGAGGCACGTTTTGGTAACAGCGAGTGAACAGGCTTGTGTGTCAGCCAGCAGGAAGCTGCTGCAGTCACTTGAGTGGTGCTGGCAGCAAGCGGAGTTGTGGGAGCTGGGAGGGTGAACTGTGGCCAAATCCTGCATCCAGCTTGAGTCCCAGTGAGAATTGCTGTGGCTCTCCAAAGAGCAGGAGTATCAGGAAGAGGAGGTAGTGGGATACCAAAAGCTTTTAGAGGGAATGTAGAAGAAATTAATGCTTGGGGGGCTTCTGTTAGTGCTGCTAGGAAGTGAAACCTCTTTCCTCTCCTGTGGAAGCCTAACTTGCTTGAAGGCTGTCTCCACAGGTGTTGTGCCAGTGAACTGTGTCTGTGAAACTCCTGGGCAGTCAAGACAGACTTAGCCTGTTAAATACAGCTGCCAATGTGTCATGCAATCCAGCCACTGGGACAACCGCTAAATGCCTTAAATACCACCATGACTATAGCCAGCACTGGCTATGAACAAAGTGGAAATGGTGTTTTTTAGGGGTTTTGGCATTTAGAAACCTTTTCCTCTCCAAGTGGATTCGTTTATGTCCTCTGTAGGTGGTTGGTGTCAAGGCTCTTCTGTGTTACAGGATGAGCTGGGAAGGACACTGGCACAGGCCATGGGGATGCAGCAGCAGAGCTGGGTGCAGGTAAAAGGGTCTATGGAAAGCTCCAAAGTGAGGGAGTGGACCAGGGCCAGGATCCATCCAGGGGTCCGGACAGGAGCAGCAGGAGTTGGGGCTGTAGGCAAGGTTTCAGTACGGTCCAAGGGGTTACCTGAGAGATGGGGCCAGAGGCAGGGCTGGTGACAGGCCCATCTACAATATACCTCAGGCTAAGACTGGGTGTCCAGCACTGAGCTGAAAGGGAGCCCCTGGGCAGGACTGCAGGTAGAGGCCTTTGGTGAGGCTGCTCAGGGCAATTAAGGTCTATTGGTACCATCTGGGTCCTGCTAGTGTCTAGTGTGCTGATTTTTGTGGTTCTGCACTCAGCCATCTTCTTCCTTCCAGTGGTGTCTTTATTGATTTTTCTGTATGCTTGATGCTACCTGGAAAGCTTGCTGCTTCCCAAGCTTGTAAGAATTGGAAATGTTTTCACAAATAAATATTGATTAGGCAATGAAGTCCTAGTTTCTGACTTTCCACATTCAAGCGATGTTTTCAGTGTCACTTGGAAAAGCAGGGACAAAATATAACAGGCAGCCTTTTCGGTTGCTTACGTAGGTCAGCACCCCAATTTAATGAAGTCTGAGATTTCCCTGAGCTTAACTGTGTTTTGACAGTAGATAGTCTTCTGAGGGCAAAGCTCCTCAGCTGAAGATGCTTTTGAGTTGTTTATCTGCTATGGCTAGGACTCTTAGCTGAAGGTAATTGTTGCAGAGATAAATCCAGGTTTACCAAGTGAATTGTACTATGTAATTTGGTGTCTGTCAGCTGAGTCTTGGCCCAAAGCTTGCCACCTTCTCATCTAATCCTTAGCTGGTCATCTCTTATAATTGGATCAAACATCTAGAATACACAAAATAGAACTGACACAAAAATCCAGCCTGATAATAGATCACAGAAGCCTCTTCTCAAACACTGGTGGTTGACTGTGTATCTTCTGCCTAGTTTATTAGGCTGGGGACTTCTGACACTTTCCATGAGATGTACTGCACAGCTCGATGCCTTGAGATGAGACACCTTAAAAGCAATAGTAAGCTTTCTCAGAAGTCAGCTGGGCTTTGTGCTCATGAATAAAATATTTCCTTCCTTGTTTTATTTATGCATTTTGTGTGTTGAGACATGAATGGTGACTGAAGCAAAATCAGGAGACTGTTCTGTGAAATAAAAATAGGTTTTATTTCTCTGGCTGTCAAATGGTTGGTGTCTACACTGGACTGAAATCATGCACCTCTTGTAGCTGAAAATACCTGTTGCATGCAGGGCTGTGCAGGTGATGGGACATAATGCTCTTGCCTTATGACAGGCTGACCGGTTCAAGTCAAGCTTCAGCAGTTTCTAGCCTTTTGTGGATTGAGTTGGGATTGAACTTTCTGCTGTCACGTGGGCTGTCTTTTCTGTCCTTTCTCTTGTGTGTGGCCCCTGGGGCCCACTGAAAGATGCATAGAGGCCCCTGGGATGCTAGCCAGGCAGGGGTGAGAAGCTTCTTGCCTGGACAGGGGCACTGTCATTCCGCACCAAGGAAAACACCCTTACTGGAGGAGGAACTGGGTTAGGGAGCACTTAAATGGGACTTACATAAATTCATGGGCCTTGATGGGATGAGCTTATGAGTGCTGAGGGAGCTGCTGATGTCATTGCAAGGCCACTCTTGCTTACCTTTGGAAGGTCACAGTGACTGGGAGAGGTTCCTGAGGACTAGAAGAGAGTAATCATCACTCCCATCTTCAAGAAGAAGGATCTGGAGAAGTACAGGCTGATCTGCTTCACCTCAGTCCCTGGGAAGGTGGTGGAACTAATTCTGGAAACCATTTCCAGGCACATGAAGGACAAGAAAGTGATTGGCGGGGGGTATTATGCTAGTCATTAATAACCTAGATGGAGGGACACAGCATTTCCTCAGCACGTTTACAGACAATAAAAAACCTGGGAGGAATGTCTGGTACACTAGATGGTTTTGCTGCCTTTCAGAGGGAGCTTGACAGGCTGGAGAATTGGGCAGAGAGGGATCTTGAAGTTCAACAAAGGGAAATGCAAATTCCTGCCCCTGGGGAGGAATAATGCAGTGCAGCAGTACTCACTGGGGGCTGACTGGTTGGAGAGGAGCTTTGTAGAGAAGGACCTAGGGGTCCTGTTGGACAACAAGCTGATGAGGAGCCAGCGGTGTGCCCTTGCAGCAAAGCAAGTCAACAGCCCTGCAGGGCTGTATTAGGACCATTGCCAGCAGGTCAAAGAAGGTGATCCTTCTCTTCTAGGGGTCTGCAGTGAAAGCAGGATCTGGCTGGCTGCTCCTGCTGTTGCTGAGCACTGTCCCTGGGCTCAGCTGGGAGAAGCAAGGCCATGCAGGACAGAATGGTGGGGCTCCAGGGGGTTGCAGGGCAGATAGCATGAGCTGCCCTTGGCCTACAAGAAAGCAATGCTGATGTTGGAGCTCCAGGTGCTGCCAGCCTGAAAAGTGAGGGAAAGGGCTCAGGCGGGACAGAACAGGGGTTCCGTCTCCTGCCTGTGACTGCAAAGCCCTTAGAGCAACCCCAAACCTCTATGCTTTACACCAAAACTGGGGAGGCACTGAGGGAGCTCAGGGGCAAAAGGATTGCTACAGAGGGACTTGGGGCACGTGAGTAAGTAACCAGTCACTGTGGCTAAGGCTGATGGCTAAAACAGGGACTCTGAGGAGTAACAAAATGAGTATGAAGGACTATGTGGACCATTTGAGCCTCTCTGCAAACCTTCCACTAACCCTGGATGTTGGCTTTACTAAGATACAACCAATAGAGCCGGCAATGGAAAAGGATAAAGCTACCAACAGAGGGGCCGTTTCTTGCTGTTGAAGCAAACCAGCAGTTCCTCAGCAGCAGTGGGGACATGTCCTGTTGATCCTTACCAGTGCTCAGGGCACTGTGTCTACTCCACAGCTGTAGATCTGCAGGTAGGGTGGGAACCTCTTGCCAGAAGTCACAAGCTTCCAGCTTGCCCCATTAGGACAGCCCAGTCTGCAAGTCCTAGGCCTGGACAGCGTTGTCCTCTTTCCCTGGAGCTCTGCCTGGGCCCAGAACTCAGCTGTGCCAAAGGTACTTGTAGACATCTGTGCCAGAGACTGTGTCCCCACTCCTCCACACCCCCCCCCCTTTTTCTTTTTATTTTACAGTACAGCTGGACCGAAAATCCAACTTGCAATTAGCTTACTACTCAGCCATTCTGATGTTCCTGTAGAATAGCTCCTTAAAGGTGTATATGTATTACATTCAGCACACATACAAGGCTTTAAAAAAACCCACAAACCAACCCCCCAAAAACACAAACAAAAAACCAAGCACATATGCACAAAAAAATAACAACCAACCAACCAAACCCCACAACAGGCTATGTTTTTAAGCAGTGTGGCTCATTGGAGTTTGCTACATGTTTGGGAAGATCGATTTGACAATCTCCAACAGTATGTATGTGAGGATTTACACAGCAAGAATTTCACATCATATATTCTCTATCTATACCGTTAGTGCAGTGTCTGAGCCGCTAATTATTTAGGTAATGTAAACATAGCATCATGTTTCCCTGCATGGTTATTACTGCTGTAGATAATGCTTGCTAAGTATCCTTGCTCTCAGTGCTCCCCATCTGGCTTCTCCTCTTACTTGTGGGACATCTAGTGGCAGAAAGGAGACTGGATCTTGGAAGTCAAAATGGTATTTAGAGAGGAGATTCCCGTTTAAAGAAAGGGCACTGAAACCTTATTTTTCTCTGCATGTTGGTTTATAAGGTTGAAAGAATTGTGTGGGTTTTAAATATTGATATTCGAAAACAGTTTTGGCTCTTAGTCACAAAAGCAGTTTGTGTGGAAGTAGCAAGGACAAACTGCAACTGCCTTTTTTTAGCGCTGCTCTACTGAGAAATAGCTTCAAGACTTGCTGAAACAATTTTACCTGAATAAGATCACTCTTTGTTCCAGTGTAGCTCTGTCATTTATGACACCTGATTGCTCCTTCCAGAAGCCATTTATGCCTTTTATTTTACATTGGTGGTGTTTTTCTCTCTGGTATATCCTACTGTTGGCCATAAGGTTCTAAGGACAGATGTGGGTCTCCTCAGCAGCTGGAGCAGACTGCAACGTGGCTGTAAGCACTGTGGGAATGCGGCTGAGTAGCGAGGTGGGGGGTAGGAAAAGCTCTGTTGTTCACAAGTCTTGCTATACCTGCAGGATATTCCATGTATTGCTATATAGCCTCTGCTGGAAGTACTTTGCAGAAAGAAACTCAGGCTTTTAATGGGTGTGATACGGGATGGGACAGCTCCCTTATCTGTTCTGTTTTCCTATCTCCAGGCCTGGGAGAGGTGTAGCACAGTCCAAATAATGGATATAAGAAGTGCCTTGCAAAAGACAGCATCCTTGGGTTCTGCATGGCAGTGAGCTTGTACAGCAAGAAGTTTCCTGTGCACATCGTTCAGCTGCTCTACTTCTTTCCTATGGCTCTGTAAGAATAATTGTTGAAACAGTGGAATGTTCTTCCTTTTTTAATTTTCTTTTTTTTTTTTTTAACTCTTTTCTTTTCTTGGCAAAGCCCACACAAACCATCTTCTTTGATAGGGTTGGAAGGACTAACCTGAACTTCTGTAACAGCCTCGGATATTTCATAGCAGAATCAGATCTGTAGAATAATGTAACTGCCTTTAAATCTGTGCTTTAATGGTGTGGGTTTTATCACCTTTCCAGTATATGACCTGTTTGAGGGTTTTTTCTTTTTTTCCATTATGTTCTGTAGCCTTAAGGGCACAGAATCCATTTAGAAAGCAAATTGATATTCCTCTGACCTTAAGTTTTGGGGGTTTATGTAACGGCCCTAATGGAAAGATTAGCTGAAAAGTCTCCGAGTATTTCTGAGCTCTGTCAGGAGGTCTCTGTACTTCAAATTCTGAAGAAGGTCATGGCTCTTCCCCTTGCAACCAGCACATGCCACATAACACCACTGAACGTGGGCTGATTGTACGCTTAGATGCTAGGTAGCATCTTCAGAGAGGGTGGAAGACCTGGGAGCCCAATGAGGGTCTCTTGTGGCTTAACCCCAGTAGGCATCTAAGCACCATGCAGATGCACACTCCTTCCCTTTCCCCCCTGTCCCGCAGAATGGGGAACAAAATAGGAAGAGCAAAAAATTTCCCTTCTTTTTCTTGGCTGAGCATGATGCTATGTGGTGTGGACTATCCCTTTGGTTAGTTCAGGTCAGTTGTACTGGTTGTGTCTCTTCCCAGTTTCTTGTGCATGTCCAGCCTACTCATTGAGGGGCAGAGTTGAAGAAGAAGAAAGCCTTGATGCTGTACCAGCACTGCTTGGCCATACCCAAAACACTCGTGTGTTGTCGACACTGTTACCGTCACAAATTCAAAAGACAGCAGCATATGGACTGCGATGAAGAAAATTAACTCTGTCCCTGTCAGACCCAGTGCAGGCTCTGACGTGATCTAGCCACTCCAGCTGCATTCAGCAGAGCTAGTATTATTGGTTGCTAAACTGTGCAGGAACAAGGTGGGAGGTGCTGGAACTGTGCAAGGCAGGATGTCTGTGTGTGAAGCTGGCTGGCTGTCTCCAGCTTGATATTCAAGGGTATTTGCCACCCAGGAGAAGTTGGAGCAGCAGTTAGGTCCATTCTTGTTACTCTTTTCTAGTTCTCTAAGAGGGGACTTTGAAAAACCAATTGCAGGACGTGAGCAGATGTTGTCTGAGGGGAAAGGGAGGGAACTGCGGGTAGGAAAGAGGTGTGCCTGGGAGACAACAGGCTTGTTTGTAGGAGCAGGAGTAGCTAAGGCCTGGTGGGCAATACTACCTCCTTAGGTGTTTTCCTGGTACTTGCACAGGTTGGTGCTCCATGCTCAGCTGCAAAAGTACATAGGGCATGGCAGCTTTTTTCATCCTGGTGCTAAAATGTTGACTTGCAGTCGGTGTAGTTGGTAGCAGTGGTGGAAAGGCGTGTGTGCAGCATGCTGTCCCTGGGTGGCCCGGACCTGGTGCAGCACAGCTATTCTGTTCCATGCCTGGCTGGCAAGCTTGTGTGCCCTCTGTTGTGAGATGCGAGCTCCAAACTGCATGGCTGTGGTGCATCCTATGAATCATCTGCTGTTTTTCCAGATGGTGTGAAGTCCTACAGACCATACTTGGGAGCCCAAAGAGCAGGGAATTGTTGTTCTGAACCTTTATGGTCCTGTACCAGACAGCTGGACTTGAATTCAGATTTGTCACGTGAAAGCAAGCCAAGATATCTTTTTCCTACTGACAGGAATCTTCTGATTTAGCAGCTCTGGGCTTTCATGGTATCCTGCATTTTAGGTGGTACACTAAAAGAGCCAGGCAACTCTGTCCTTGATGTAGTTGCTGCACATTGCTTACTTGTGTCTGGGAGCTGGCGTTTCTCTTCCCAGCCCATCTTCTGCTGCACTTACACAGGCCCCCAAGGTGTATTCCCACCTCACAGTCTGCGTGATGGAGACATCAAGTCTGTTTGCATGTTTTGTGGCTCTGTGTTGTATCATTTACTGGTTTTGTTTGGACACCAGAGAGGAAGGCTCTCCTGTCCCAGCCCCCTGGACAGGTGGTGTGGCTCTCCAGGATGGAGCCATGGAGTACATGAGGGAGAGGAGCTTCCAGAGCACAGAGGGAGCAGACGCAGGGCTTCCTTCCCTTGGGGCAGGAAGGCTTCAGGAGGGAAGGCCATGGGCTTCAAAGGCATCCATCCAGGCCTCAAACACCACAAGACATTCTGGAGAGACTTAGAAAGCTGTGGAATTTGTTATTACTCAGAATGCTGGGGTTGGAGAGGTGGTAGCCCCCTCTGCGAGTCAGGAGAGAGACTTCTCTGCAAACCCTCTTTCTATTCCAACTCGCCCTGCCTCCCCTAGTTGATCAGGCAGCAATTCTAGATCATACTTTGATAACACCTGATTTTTCTAGTTTGAAATCTCTTTGGATGGTTTAGATTAATTCAGTATTTAAACCAAAGAATAATCTATGCAGTCCCACCATGGATCTCTAGCTCAGTTCTTTTGCATCCAAAGTTGTGGGACCTGACCTGTCACAGGTTCAGCTGTCTTGTCACAGGTTTTACACAGCTGAGGCTTCTTGGGCTCCAGTCTTTAGGATTACTCCTGTACTACCAGCAAAGGGGGAAAGTAAGCATATGGGAGAAACTCTTGGCCCTTCAAATGAATCTCTAGTCTTACGGGATTCATGGCAATGCTGCTGTTACCAGCATGATGGTCAGCAGGCACCTTTCTGAAGTAAGGGAGTTTGAGGCACTTAGAACATGAGGTTTTATAATTAGCACCATGAATGTCCTTTCTCACTCTGGGAAGCTTAACATTTGATGGCATGAACAGCAAACTACTGCAGAGTAGCTTCAGGCATTGTTCAAGTCTTTAATTTCACTTTCTCATGCTCACAGACATGCTTGTTTTGGATGTATTGAGTAGTCTTCCCTATAGTCAGTCAAGCTTCTTCTCCATGTTTTCCACCTTGTAACCCTCCTTGTGCCCCTCCACCTGGTACCTGGTTATGCACATACAGATGTAAACTGTATGGCACTGTGGCATCTTCTGATGAAAGGAGGGAACGCTTTTCATGGACACCCCTTTGGAGAAAGTATTTCTTCCCTTTATAAGCATGTAGTTGAGTGTTGCCTCTGTGTCATCCATAGCAAAACTAGGAAAAAGACAGCTTTTTGCCTACCTGAAGCAGTTGGGTTGTTTTCTGCTTTCATGTTTGAGAGGCAATCTTGTGACATAATTGCCTGCATAAAGCAGCAGTCCTCCTCTAGAGACCTCCATGGACTTCTCTGCGGAAGTGTCTGCCAGAAGCCTCCTGTAGGTCTCCATAATTGCCAGGTTGTCCATCTTTCAGTAGCCACCTTTCCATAGAGGAAATACCTTGTGGTCTGGCAGATTGCACTTTTTTCCCCCTATTCTTTCAGGCCTGCCCCTTACACTTTCCCAAGGCAGTTCTTTGTTTTTGAAAAATCCATCAAAAGGCTTCATTAAATTGCTTCTTGATGCCCTTCAGATCCTTCTTACAGTTGTTTGCCGTTTGCTTGTAAGACAATGACCATTCAAGGTGACTGAGTGTGGAAACAGATGTCATGCAGAAACTGTCATCAGCTCTCTCTTTTTTTGTGCTTAGGTAATCCCTTCCATCCAATAGTTTATCAGTCTGAATGGATAATAGCCCATGACTGCATCTCCCCATTAAGATGGTGCACAATAAATGGTGACAGTGGATGGTAGGTTCAGGTTCTGCATGTGATTCTGGTGTGGCACATTTCCGGTAGTTGAAAGACCAAAGACTTGAATGAGTTTGAGATGTGTTGTACCCCTCTGAACAACCTCCTGTTTTCTAATGTGCTGATATCCAGGAACATCTGTAAGTCTGTGAGTTGTATGTTAAGATCATCCAAGCTATTGTTATGAAGCCTTGTTTGAAAATGAGCTCTAGATGCATGTGTATTGGGGAAAGCCTATACGAGTGACATAATAACATGAACACTGGTTTTTGAGAGGGGAACCTTGAAATTTCGGTGGTTTATCCATACTAGTCACACATATTTCTGCTAGCAGCATCTCCTCCTTGCCATCTGACAGCATTCAGATAGAAGTTGTATTTGAAGTGCCCCTCTGACTAGCAGCTCTTGCTTCGTCTACTCAATCTTCTTCAAAAGTGGAGTCTAGTCCCATGAAACCTTAAGCACTCTCCTGACGTTGTTAATGTGTCACTGTCACTTATGCAACTCCCTTGGCTGTACCTCATGTTTGTACAAGACTGTAAAGGTACAGAGAGGAGAAAGCACTGAGACAGAGGCTGCAGTGGACTCAGTGGGTGTTTTGTTCCTTGATTACAGAGGAATAGTTAATAACTGAAGTGACTTCCTAGAATGAGAGTGGTAGCTGAGTTGACGCAAATGGTTTTTATTGGTATGTTTCATCTTGTTTCAAAACTTAGGCAAATGTTTCTGAACTAGCACTTCAAAGGTTGAGTTCTTCAATTTTGCCATATTAACTGGACTGGTTTTGCCAGTTATCCCTATCGCACAAAAATATCTGGAATCCAGGATAAGTAAGGTTACCCAACTCTGGTAATTGGTGGAGACAAGTGTATATCTACTGTAAGACTAACGCATACACAAGCCTGCTGAGCTCAAGAAATCTCTGGGCTAGAGAACGGCAGGATTTAATGCAATAGCATGCATTTATTTTGGCTGCAACAGCGGTGCTGTTGGCAATTTGGTCAGCCTTACAGTTCTGATGACTGGGACAAGTCTGTAGAGCAGCTTATGGGCTCTGTGAGAGGAGGAACTGGTCTTTCTGGCCCTGGTAATCCAAACTCCTATGAAGAGAAATGCCTGCCTCTCCCATTTCTCTTCTGCCAGGATGTCTCTTTTCCTGCATTCATGCTGATTCAGCACCATGTATATGTACAGTTGCTCCTGGTTTTCCTCTCATTGCCCCTAAAATTGTGACAATTGGATGCATTAGAAAGGGAATTTCCATGACTGACAGCGGGAGAGGCAGTACAGCAAGAGGGACGTTGGACCTGACTGCTGGGAAGGGAGCAGAGTAGCATGTATGGAGTGGATTTAGATAACAAAAAAGGTCAGCACAGCAGCAGCTATGCTGAAAACTTGTTTTCGAGGTGGACTTGATTTTCAGATACCAAGTGTTAAGCTGGTCCTTTCACCATTTAACTTCACCTTCTGTGTGATGGAAAATTACTGCCCTCGTGTTCTCTCTTTGTCCTGTTGTAATACTAAATACTCTCAGAGAGATGCTTATCCATGCTGTTAATGTGTAGTAATGGGAATGCTATTTTAAAAATCGATACAAATATCACACCAAAAAAGAAGGGCTTATAGATTAGTCTGTCAAGAGCTGTTTTAATAGATCTGTCTGATATTTGAGACACTTTCCCCAAAAGTACTCTTTCAGTTTCAAATTACTTTTTAAATGTTGCTGGTTGCAGATTCCAGGCTAGATAATACAAGTTGTTAGAGTGAAAACCTTTCTCTGCCGTTTCAGAGAAGCTGGAAATCATAAATGTTTTCATTATTTCTTCAATTGATCAAGAATGTATTCTCTCACAAATTAGGGAGTGGCAGCTCCAAACACATGCTTTATTTTTGTGGTTTCAGCCATCTGGTAGACTGGAGAAGCTGGAGAGTTGAAGATGATGTGAAAGTTTAGAACGGATCTTTCTAATACTGCCACTTGCAGTGTCAAAAGCTGAATGATGCTGACTTGATTGAGACTCTGAGATGCAAAAAATTGCTAGCAGATGGTATATGCATTTATAATCTAGGTATATGAAATTGTCTTTAATATCCTTTTTACATTTTAACAATATTTCTTACCCTTCTCATTTCCTTCCACAGGTCTGTGTGGAATGTCTCAATGATCCTTGTCTGTCAGTGTACTTGCAGCCTTTCTTTTTCTATGATTCCTAAAGGCCTGTTAATTACCAATAATTGCAGTTGTTCATGAAATTCAGGGCCATGTCTTTGGGGTGGGTATGTTCTGCTGAGAGTCTGAGACCAAAAAATGCTACTGGTGCCAATAGCTTGAAGACTTGCAAATCTTTGAAAAATTACTGCTTATTATTGCTCACTCCAAGACTGGCACTACTCAGAGAAGTACAGGAGTTTGTATGTGCAAGAGTTTCATTCAGTGGTATGTTTGACTTGACTCCATCTTAACTTCTGCTGCAGTTTCCACTTTGCAAACAGGGAGGAATGAGCAACTAGCACAATTACTCCCTTCCTCTTAGAGCCCGCAGCATCAGTGGCAAGCAAGTGGATAAATGAAGGGAAGGAGGAAAAAAAAGTGATAGACATTCATTGCTGCAGCTGGGTGGTTCTTCACTCCCTTGGAGATTCTCTATTATGAGACTGGACAGAAGGTTTTGCTTGTTTATGATCACCTTTGTCCTGTAGCAGGGGTAAATAAGTGTCACTAGGGGCTGCTAGGCTTGGTGGATCAGGACACTCCCATGAAAGACTAGGTGGTTCCTGCACATTCATACAGCTAGCAGACTTTGTGATACTGTTACCTTTGGAGGTTGCATAAATGGAGCCATCCTACTGTCTTACGTGCTCAGATTATTTTTCTGTGCAACGTATCAGGATGTTTTGTCCTTAATTCAGCATTTTGTGGAGGGTTGCTATAAAGCTCTGTTTGCCATAGGATCTGTGTGGAATGGCTGCCTGACCTAGGCTTTCCAAAATAATCTGTAATGCCCAGCTATATACTTTATCTTTAAAAAGTCTTCGCAGCACACAGCTCTCGGCATGAATCAGACAAAGACTCCACAACCACTTTGAGGTCCTCAGACTTTAATCAATGTAGAACTGGACGTTCAAACTTTGTGTAGTGGCGGTGAGATTCACAAAGCTGGGGTGTTTGGTGGTAACTGCAGTGAAACAGCCAAAGAAGAGATTGGGCCTTAAGTGCCCACAGGGCAATGGGAGGGTGAGACACCTGGGTGTAATGGCAGGAATCCACTGAACCTTGGAAAATTTAGCAATCTTTGAAAGTTTTGCAATTGTAAAAAGGGTCCATTTTAATAATCTTATTCAGAAATAGTTGTCTTGCGTTAGTCGAGAACCCGTATTATGTAATTTCACAGTTCTTGATATTTGCTCTGCATTAGGAAGCACAGCAATTTCTGCAGAATTTGGTAAACACCCACTTAAAATGCCTCTCTGGCTTAAAAAGCGCAGAGAACTTCAGCCTTGTCCTATCTACGTTTTAAAGTATTTTTTAGTTCACAGACTTACTGTCGGTTTAATGGCCTGGAAGGTAACTAAATCAAAGGGCTTATTTGCCTATAGGCCAAGCCTGCCCTCAGGCAGGCCAAGGACAGGCCTAAAGGTCTTAATGGTTGGTATTGCAAGCAGGGAGGTTAATCCCAGCAGCATTCTTTCCCTCATGTTTTGTTTTTATTCATAGCTTGTTCCTCTCCACCAGTTTTCTGACTCTCCTCACTCACACTGGTCCCTCCCAGTAGCTGTTTTTTGGGACACACATTATTCCTGCCTCATGCTGATCTTGCTGGAAGTGGTACCTGTGGTTTCTGGCCAGCCCATCAATTAGTGGGACTGATGAGGTTTGTTTCTTGTCATTGACTCCATGGTGGAGTGTCTGTGTCTGTATATTTTGTTTCAGGTTTTCCCCCTTTTTCCCTTGATTTCTCAGTTGACATGATCCCCAATCAGATAACCTTGCTGGCATAAATATTCCCATGCTCTCACATGCCCTCATCAACTGGTGTGACTGACCAGCTTTGATCATTTTTTAATTTTTTTTTTTTTTGCCTTTGCTTATCAACCCTGTCTGTCACTGCCTCACAGGGCTGCTGGTAGATCTCTCCCTCCCTGGTCATTCCTAGTTTAAAGCCCTCTTTACCAATTCCCCCACCCGATCAGCAAAAATACTATTTGCCCCACTTAGTGGTGGATCCCATCTCTCCCATGTGGATGCTGATATGCAGATAGTGTCCCATGGTCATAGAAACCAAAACCAACACCAGCCAACACCATCTCCACAACCTGCATATCGAGGTCCCCCTCCTTATGCCCTTTCTCCTCACCAGCAGGACTGAGAAGAACATCACCTGGGTCCCCATGCCCATGACTGCTGCCCTCAGAGCTCTGTAGTCAGTCAGGTGGCCCAGATCCTTGGCTTGAAGGCACATTTGGCTTCTCTTCAACTTTGAGAGTGGTCAACCTTTTCTCTTAAAAGTCTGTTCCAGTTGTAGAAGTAATTATAATGATAAGAAACATCAGGAGAGCATCGAAGGGAACTGCATTGCCTCTGAGAACATAGCTGACAAGCAACAGGTTTTTTAAGCTGTGGGGATATTTGCCTTTTTTCAGCCCTGTTGATCATCCTAAGATTCTTCAGTATTGTGGCTGTATTGTGAAACAACTTTCTTCAGGGAACACTTCCAGCTGGGACCAAGGTTGATGGAAGCGCAGAAGCCAGAGAGCTGTTCCTAGCTTCACAGCAGGTTACTGTTGGACCAGGACAGAAACAGCACTGAATACATATAGCACCAGACTATAGCATGCTTAAACTTACTTGCTGTCCTTAATAGGAAGCTTCCAGTCCTGGGACTCTGAGTCATCTTTAAGCTTGTGCATACAGCATAGAGAAAATGAGTGAATGCTTTCTACTGCCAACTTGCTAAAGACATACTGGAAGAAAAGCAAGTGTGACCAGACTTGGAGAAATTACAAACCCTAACAGAAATGTGTCCTCTGTATGCAATACCAGTGTGTTCTAGAGAGTCATTTATTGTCAGAATTGAAGGTATCTGTTCAGACAAGGGAGAGTAAGGGGGCGTGTTTCTGGGCCCCTTTTTGCTGCTGGTTGCGACTGCAGCTGAAGACTTTGGTTTTGGTGAAAGTTGTATTCTTCTCCACTCCTGCATGTGAAATCCAGGGAATGTCTCAGAAGCAGCAATGTCTACAGAAGCAGCTCTCCAGAAGTGTAGCTACAGACAGGTTGTGCACTTCACCTTTGTGCCTGACCTTAGACTTCGGCTGTTCTTTCCCTTAAAGTCTGTCAAAGCCACCCACCTCCCCAGACACCAAGCTCCTTATGGTCTTGGGAAAACAATGAAATGTATAAGTGAGTGGATCAAATTCATGGTTTACTCTAAAACGTTTATCTTTCATTATAGTGCTGCATGGTGGACATAAAATCAAATTTATAAACTACATCTATAAAGAACAGACTGCTTTAGTGTTTTTAAGCACATAGGCTTGACAGCAGCAGCTGATTAATAATTAAAATAATGGTCAATGAAAGAAATATACCTTTGCTAATCCATAATTACTTGGAAGCTTCTTCATACATTTTCCATGAGAGTCTTTTCCTTGTAAGACTCAGAAAGTATATTTAGTGTTTGTTTGCTTTCAACTATGGTTTTCAGCGGATATTGACTGAAACAGTGTCTTAATCAGTCTGACCTCAGCCTCCAGGGGATTTTTTTCCATTGACTGTATCTCTTTCTCCTCGCCTCTCCCTGTGTGCTGAAATTCTTGTCAGAGCTGCTAGTTCTGTCTATTAATGTTGCCTTTAGTGCTTCTTATTTTAAGACTCTTTTTAGCTCAAAACTTTTTTGAACATTCCCGTCTTGGTGGGCAGTTCTTGCTGACTTTGACCTGAGCTAAATTTCTTGGAAGCAGTTTCCTCCCATCCTCCTACTTTTCTCAAACTGACTTTCCAGCAGCAGCTGTGCAGAGAACAATATGCTAAGTAATGCAAAGCATTTTAGAGGGGTTTTAGAGGAGTTGGGCGTTCTGTGTGAAGACCACTCAAACTGGATAATTCAGTCAGGTTTTCCCACCTCAAGCTTGGAGTGTGGCTGTTATTTTTTTTTTTCCTGTGGATGTGGCAAGGGATCTTATATTCTGTTTGTCTTCTCTGTATTCCCTGCAACCTACTTTTTCACTTCTTCCTATTTCAGCAAGTTTGATTGAATACAGCTTTTTCTATTGCAAGGTGGCCTTGGCCTCTCATGACTACATTGTTTTTAGAAAACAAGTTGTTCAAAGTGATCTGGGGTGAATGACACAGCTGATTGTAGATGCTTGTAGCTCTGAAGTCCAATTCGTTAAGCAAAAGGCCACTGTACATACAAGGTACGGTGCGTGCCAAAACAGGAGCTCGCTAACCCAAAGCAAGTGTGAAGGGTGGTTTGTCAAGTCATCCCTTCCCTGGTTTTCCTTGTGAAAAATGCAGGACTTGGCAGGCTGATGAGCAGGGAGTTAATCTGATTTTTTTTCATTTTTTATTTTTTTCATTCATCAGGTCTGCTCAGGAGTCACTGTGTTGTAAATAAAGCCACTGGCAAGTGAGATGTCAACACGCAATGTGCTCTTGTTACTACAGAGTACCTTAAAAGATGCACGTTTACTGTGTGTACTTGGACTACATACTGGGAAGTTTCATGGGGAGTCTGTAAGGAAATGGGTCAGGCGGAGTGTGCGATGCTGTGGTCAGGCTGTTTCAGTGCAGAAGTGGCTGCTGTCTGTGGTTACATGGACAGCCTTGACAGGTGTCTGCCAGCATCTAAGAAATCAGCTTCTCTGCCTCAGAGAGCCTAATGTTGTTCTCTCTCTCCTATGCATATCACCCTCAGGTTAACTGTAAATCCAGCTTCTCACTCACGTTGTCTCTCTGATTATTGGAATACTAGAGCAGCTTGGGGCAGGTTACAGCTTCCCACAAAATGTACCATGGAATTGTGTTGTTATACAGAAGGGCTTGAGAAGGATGCAAGTTAAGGTTCCTCCAGGCTGGCTGAACTGAGGAAAAATGAATAAGAAATATCAGTGTCTTTGACAGTCCCACCCTTTTCCATTTGCACCTGGGCTACTTCCAACAGGCACTGCAGACTGGTAAGTGAATTTAGCTTGTGCCCACATCTGTTCTGTGCTGTTGGAGCAATAGTACAGTATCTGCTGCCAGAAGTGCAGTTTTCACAAATTCGGCGCAGCCTAAATTTCTCACTCTGGATGACCTGCGTTTCCAACCACACTTCTCAGCTGAACAATTCTCCTGGTACTCTTTTCATATTACCTCCATGGGATTGAGAAATGCTGTCCTTTTTTGTTCTGTGACAGCAGGAAAACAGAAACAGAAAGCAACAGGACTTGGACAAGTTACCTCTTGTCCACCTGTCACCTGGTCAGGGATTGGTAATAGGCAGCATGTTCCTAAAAGCTGCCAAGTTTGTACATAGGTTAGCTGGGGGTATGTAATTGCCTGACCGCATGCTTTTGGTCCCCTCCCTAGTAAATCCTGTCCTAGGTTAATAAAAATGTCCTTAGCTGCATCTGGAGGTGAAAGGATCTGTGGGCCAATATGTTGAATATGGGTTGGCGGTGTTCCCTAGCAGCAAAAGAGGCCGATGATATCCTGGGCTGTATTGACAAGAGTATGGCCAGAAGGTCCAGCAAAGTGATCCTTCCTCTTTATTCAGCATTTCTGAGATCACCTCTGGAGCACTGTGTCCAGTTTGAGTCTCATCAGTCCGACAAAGACCTGGATGTACTGCAGTGAGTCAAAGCAGAGGCCACCAAGGTGGCTGGGGCTGGAGCACATAATGCATGAGGAGAGTTTGAGATGAGAAGGTGCTGGGGGATCTTAATGGTATCTGCAACTGTCTAACATGGGAGGGTGTAGAGAAAGTGGATCCAGACTTCTCAGAGATGTGCAGTAATAGGGCAATGGACACAAGTTGGAACAAAGGATATCGCAAGTAGATAGTAGAGGAAAAAGAAAAAATCAACCTGAGTGGTCAAACACTAGAAAAAGGGTCTTGAGAGGTTGTGGGATTTATGTTCTTTGAGATATTGAGCCATGTGTAGTTCAGTTCTGATTTACCTGGACCTGTAGAGGTGCCCTCCCACTTACATGACTCTGATTCTGTGTGGATATTTGATTAAGTGCACCTTGGCGGGGAGGGAGAGGGGGGAATAATCAAATGCCTGCTGCTGACACACACTATTATCCACATAGGGGTGTGAAATTTCAATAGATGTACAAGGTTTGCATATTACATCCAGTTTCCAGAGAATGGAGACTGAAATAGTCACAAACATATGTTCATTTCAACTGAATATGATTAGATCAATTTGACAGCATATTTTAGTAATTTGTCTCTGTAAAAACAGATGTACTTCTTCACTGGAGCAGTTTCTTTTGATTAAATTAAAATTTGTGAAAGCTTTTTCTTCAGTGTTACCACTTGTCTTTGTGCCATATGGCTTTGATTTATGTCTATGATCTCAGTGCATGCAAAATAGGCATATGAATATTATGTATTAAAAAAACCCCTCAAAGTAGAAAACGATATTGTTTAGCATGTCTTGGTTATGAACTTTACAATAGTGAGTGATACCAGTTATTGCTAAGGATAATTTTCTGAATCTTGCAACAATGTTACAATGAGCCTTAAAAAATGAATTAACTTGATTATTTTTCTTAAACCTTCTGGGTTTATTCAAATATACTTTATTATTGATGTATATGTGCTTCCTTTTAAAGATGGTGATTTTAATTAAGTTTAGTTTTGATGCAAATGTGAAGAGAATTTATTACTTTCAATTTTCTTTTTTCTTTTTCTTTTTTTTTTTTTTTTTTTATTTTGAAAGTTTTCATTGCTAAGTCCATATCTTAAAGAACTGCCAGGTAAATGCAGTAGAATTCCCTGTGATAGTCATCAACCTGATTAGTCTGGGCTAATGCATGTTTTTATTTTGGTCATAGTCAAATTCAAAGAAATCCATGTAGCTGTAGCAAAGCTAAGCTTGTGAGCCTACTGCACTGAAACTGGTGGGAGTGAATCTTCAATTGACTAGTGTGTTTGAGGCTTGCTTGTTTCTTTTTTCTTTTTTTTTTAGCTGATCTAAAGTATCCTAAGCTTTTCATCTCCTCTTCCCTCTCTTCTGCTCTCTCCTCTCCTCATTTTTGAAGCTTGATGAATACTTTCTCTGAACATTTCCATCAAATTAAGTGCATAAAAGCCTGAGGTGCACAATTGCTACTCACTCTCAACATTCATAAGCTGAAAATTACATAATTATTTTTGGTGGATTTCTTTTATTTTTAAGGCTTTTACAGAAAGAATTTGACAATGTTCTGTTCATACCTATTAATATTTCACACCAAAGTGCGCTTTTAAAGCTTTCTGGTCTAACATGCATATCAGAATGATTTCACCCATTGTTCTCCAAATGCAATGCACTCTCACACTTAAAGTAAATACAAGAGTCTGCATTTGGGAATCTAAATTGTTAAAAAGGATTTTAAATGCTTGTGAAACAGCAGGATAGGTGATAAGAGAGGGTAGGACCACAGCTTTCTGCTCTGTTGTAACCCAGCTTTCAAGGCCCCATAACGCTAGGTCGCTGTACCTTGTGAGGTCACACCTATATTGGTCTAGGAGACTATCCTCTTTAAGTGAGACTAGCTGAACACTCAGACTAATAAGTGTTGTCTAATAGATTTGGACCCTGTCAGTAATCCCTTTTTGAACAGTTCAAACATCTGTAATTGCCAAAATACTGCCATTTTGCACTAGGCTATGTTCTCTGTAGTGTGCCATTTAGTGTGTCATTGCAGACTTGATAGAACATTGTTACATACTTTGGAAAGGCAAATGGCTAAAAATAACAAAATTGCTTTCGGTAATTAATATTAAATCCTTGTGACTTGAGCAGTCAGCCTGAAATATGCCATTCTACAAGGCTTTACCATTCAAAATGAGTAAGAATCACTGGAGCTGGATATCGTTTATGAAACTTCATTTATCTCCAGCAGTGCACCTGCCTTCCTGAATATAGGAAGAAATGAGTAACCAGAAAATGTTGCCTGTTCACAGAACCATGCCTCCTGAGCAGTTGTCTCCACAGAGAAGTGGTCTTAAGACTTTTCCAAGATTCTTAAAGACCCAAGCCCCAAAGAAGTCCTGCTATCCATGTTTTTGTTGCCGAAGTTGTTCTGTAATGGGACTTATCATACCTATGCTTCAGGTAGGACTCTGGCATAGTTTGAATAGTTTTGTTGACCTTTCTTGCAATGAAGAATACCTTCTGCAGCTCCTCATTTTACTGAGCTTTAATATAAACCAGAAGTTAAGCCAACAAGTTGCCTGTATTATCTGAAAGAGACTTATTATAGTGGGTGGTAGGTGCATCCACACACAGAGAAATAGGAGTCGGATCTCTCTTTGCCCCCCCCCCCCCCCCCAAAAAAAAGGGGGTGGGAGTGGAGAGTCTATCCTTGTCCTTTTGCTTGATTTGAAGAGTTTGCTCTGCTTTATCTCAGTGCTTTTGTGGGGTGCCTGTTGCTAGAGTATTGACCTGCCATTCATGTAGCAGCTTCAGATGTTTTCCTTAGCCAGAGCTTAGAAATGTAAAAGACACAAACAGGGAACTTCTCACTTTTGGTGAGAACACTTGGGCATTTAAGGAGCCAGGTGAGGTAGAGACACAAAGGGCATGGAGTTGAAATGGCAGATAATTATTTCTCCGCAGGTTTGTTGTGTTCATGCTAATTATGCTCAAGGTGCTTTTGAGGATGAGAAGTGCTAAAGTATTACATCATAATTCCCATTAATAATTTTCATTGCTTTCTCCCCCTCCTCTTCTAACGCTGTTGAGAAATGCAGTATCTAAGCTGGAAACATAATTAAACAGTTTTGTTCTCCCCAGTGGTTATGAATCCAAAATCACAACATGAAAAGGATACAGAGCCACACAAGCTGTTACCCCTGCTCAAGGGGAGTTTCTGCAGTTTGGATAAAAAGGGAAAAAGTGGGTTGTTATAGCAAGCAACTGAAGGGAGTACAGAAGGCAGGTCATATACAATAAATGAACTTCTGTGGGCAGCTGCATCACTATTTCCTGCTCAGAAACAGGAACAGTGTTAACAGCTTGTGGCCAAAGCAAAATAAATCCAGAGGGGTTTCTGTGATAGAAGTGTTCTTTCTGTCTCCATGTAACACTTTGGTTTAGCTTCTGTAATTAGTAAGTACCCTGGCTGTTCTATGACAGTATTTGGCATTTTGTTCTCTCTGGTGATCCATGGGGAGAATTTAGGAAGGATGGTGATTAGCACTCAACAGAACACGTATTTCACCTTTTGGCCCATTTGATCCATCATGCTTTGATAGTGCTGCAAAACCCATCTGTATTTTTGCTTGGGCTCTTCTCTGAGTTTCAGGTAGGAACAGGTAACCCAAGAATACTTTCAGCCATTGAATTCTGTGGTGGCTATGCTGTGAAACCCCGTATAGAAACCTCCAGTAAGACATTGTCTTTGAACAGTCTGCTAATAATGTGTGGCTCAAAGCTTAGCAGAAACAACCTTCTTCCTAAAAAAGGATTTTGTGGCCAGTAGTGGTGATTTTAATGCTGTCAGCCCATGACAGTCTCCTTGGCATTAAAAATTTTGCTTGGTGTGGTGAAGTGAGACTAACTTAGTTAAAAAAACCAACCAAACAAAAAACAAACTTTACGAGAGAATTAATATATTGGTTAACTTCACGGGTGCACTGTCAATTCTGCCTTCACCAATAAAAAGCCCCTTTTAAGCTCTCAAAGGTCCTGCGCTAGAAAGTGATTTACTGCCAACCACTGAAATGAATCCCATGGTACCTGGCTTTCTGCACAGTGGAGGCTGCAGGGTTCAGAAATCCCTATTGCTCTTCAGGCACCATTTGCCTTAAATCTGCTCTATTGCTTTATACTTTTTTTTTAAAGGATCATAAGGTTTATTCGTGTGCACAAGCATCTTTCTTCCTTGCTGTCTCTGCTCTCAGTACCATGGAAAATGTTTTCATTTCTATGTGAAGTTCCATTTCTTGGTAATACAAGTGCTTGCTGTATTTTGATTCCTGCATAGATGATGACACTGGTGGTCTGAATCCTGAGGATGAGGGCTGTTACTTCATTGATCATAGAAACATAGCTCTTTGGCCAGGATCCATAGTAACGCCTTTTCTATTGTTCACAAATATTCACCTCTATTTAGGCCAAAACTGGAGTTATATACTTTCTGTGAATTAGGGAAGACAGCAAATTCTGTGCAGTTTGGCAATCTCTCACTGAAGTCTCTCCAGTAGAGACTGAGCTGATTTTGCTTGAATACAGTAAATATTAGTGTATTTGCTATCGTTTGATATAATTACTGTAGGGTTGGAATACTTGCATGTGTATTCTCAGACCAAGAATGCAGGAATGCTGGGAAGCGTGAATTATTGCCAGTGGAAGAGCTCGTGTCTCTGGAAAATATTGATCATTGCCCAGGTAGACTAAAACCTTCCTGACATGTTCAGAGAGCATCTCTGACTTACGCTTGAGGTGTCCAATTTCTTACTTGAGGTATGGGGGGATTTGGTACACTTGAGAACCATAAAGTGGCCCCCAAAATCTGTCTGCTCTGCAGGTTTCCTATGTGTAATAGGACCAGGCAGAAAGGTTGGTTCCCCAACTCTGCAGCTGCTTTTTTAAAGGAATGATTGAGCTCCCCGTTTATGTACTCATTAGTTTCTCTTCTTGAGAGTTACCAGCCAGACTGGTTTCACAGGGCAGTGACTAAGGGACTTACTGCAGGTATAAACCACAATAAAGATTCACGTTCAGTACTTCAGCAATGTTGATACCTGACCGTATTGCTACTGTCTGCCCCTGAAAACTCTGTTCTTGTGCAATATGTTGGCAGAAGGTGTACAGAAGTGATTTAGCTCCCTCTCAGGATTAGCTGCAAGTCTTTGATATGTTTCTGTATGTTTTTTAGGAGTAGTATCACTTGGATGAGTTACATCTTTGGGTTGAACATACATGTGGTAGAGGCGGGCAGGATGACGGTCCCTCCTGACTTAAATAAAAGGTCCCTAGTGTATGCTGTTCTAGGAAAAGATTCTCTCATGGATGGTGAACCTGCATCCTACATTGTTTGGTCTGGGTTGAGTGAGGAAGTGAGATAAAACTTTTTGCATCAGTTCATCAGTGCACAGCAAATAAAATGCAAACTGCAATAGCCTCCAATAGTTTAAACACTTAACCACTTTTTACTATCAGCTTAAGGTAAGCTTCATGTGATAATAGCTCTGACATGACAGGGGAAGTGGAGAGACGTGTATGAAAATACAGGCATTATGGCTTTAGTTAAGACTTAGTTTTGTGTGGTTATCATTTTGTGATCCTAGTAACATTTAATGTCTAAGCTTCTCCAGTCCATTTGCTACTTTATTTCATAGTTGAACCAATCAGATAACCAAGCCAAGAAGGAAAGAAATTGGAGCAATGAAGTGCACGGCAGCTGCCTGTTTGTAAGTCATTAATTGCTAGCATGCAGTGTGTATTGTAAGGCAGACACAGAGCTGTTAGATGCTGCAGCGTAAAGTTAAGCCCCTAAGTGAAAGCTCGTGCAAATGCAGATCTGTATATACCAAGGTAATGTGAGATTTAAGGTAAATAAAGGTATCCCCATCATAGAAGGAAAGATTGCTCTGAGGGCAGGCTGCAGGCTGGAAAAATCCAGCTCTGTTCCCTCTTCTGCCAGTGCCTCTTGGCAGAATAACTTGTCCGAATGGATTAGCCTCTTCATACTGCAGGTCCTTGCAGAGTAGCAGTACCTGCCTCACAGTGACTGGAGAGAAAATTGCATCTGAGACGTCTCACTCCTGCTCTTGCAAAAGCTACAGAAGTACTTTTGGTGAGCTTTAGTGGTGGTTATCTACTTATGCATCCTAGCCCACTGACTGCATGCTGGGAACAGATTCCTATGTGCATCATTCCCTCCATTTGGTTTCCAAGGGCAGAAAAGCCGGGAGCTGAGTGAGCAGAGGGAGCCCAGTGCATGGCACCAGGTTCTTTAATCTGGATGCTCTGGGATCACACTTCAGAATGCATTTCAACAGTTTAGAGACACCCCTGATTACCAGGAAATAGCACTGTGAGCTTTTGACCATCAACAGAAACTCAGAACACCTCAGCTTGTTTTTAATGGTTGTGTTTTCAACAGCAGGTCTTTAATTACAACACATACTTGTTTTGTCTTGGGTCTTTTGAACAGTGTGGCCTTTGTTCTTTCCCCTCTGCTGCTCTGGGATTGCTTATGGATTAGAAGCTTCTGCCCTCCAGAGCTGGATGTATTTTCTCCCTGCATGCTCATCCACTGCAGTGCATAGTAAAATAGGATTGTGGGGGAGTGCTTGAGCTGGTGGGATGGTGACATCTGTCCAAAGTGGGTGATTAAAAGGATGTAGAAGGTTCTCCAGCAACACACTGGATAGCTCTGCTTTCTGCAAGGAGAGTGGACTGGGAACAATCTGGCTCTCCAAGCAGTCACTGTATCACAGCAATAGAAGTTACTCTTACTGAAGTGAATAACTTCAAGTTAAAGATAGAAGAAAACCAGATTACTTTACACTGAGCGTCAAACAAAAAATGAAGGAACTGAGAGTAAGATTTTTGTTGGGTCAGAATATTAGTTGTTGCAAAATCCTCTGTTGTACTCACCAGTGTTTCAACAACCTTGTAGTAAATTAGATTAATAGGTGTTGCTTTTAGAACTGTTTCATTATCTTCTGATACATTAAAATGTATAATTTATTCCCACAAACATTTTCTTATACTTCTGGCTTTTTAATAGTGGAGTTGATTGCATAAATTAGCAGCAGTATTGTTATCAGTTTCTGCAGTGCATTGGCAGCAGGTGGGACAGAAGCATTCCTGTTCTCTTACAAATAACCTGCAACTGTTATTTCCTGTGCCCTGCTGCAATTATGCCTGCCTTCATTATTAATTGGTGAGTAATCCTGCCGTTGCTTCCTCCTGTGTATTATCTCTTCCTCCGTGTCCTCCCTTAAAAGGAAAGCATGACAGATAAAAAAGGTGGGGCTTTGCAAGCTGAAGTATATCAAAACCTTCCTCTGAGTAATGATTTCAGTAGGATTGCTGGGGCATATTCTGGAGACTTTGGTAAGTGCTAATCACAGTGGTACATGACTAGGCATTGATTTTTCTATACATAAAAGTGTATACTTTTAATATGCTGAAATTGAGGTAGCTGTGCATCTGAAGTTTGGCAACATCGTTTTCTTTTTGAGAGCTTTCATATAAAGCCAGTTGCTAGAATTATGTTAATGCAAATAGTGGTTAGCTTTATCTGAAAGCTTTCCGAGAATGGAAGCTGGTATTGCTTTTTCAGTTGCAGACAAGTTTTTAAAATCCTATTTTTTTAAAGTATCTTTAGAACTAGTTATTTTTTGTCACTTTTTTTTTTTAGTCACCTCCAAGCTGAAGATTTCCTTGGAATATGCTCCTTCAAGTGCTTTGGAAGTCGTAGTATTAGTCTTATACTTCACAAGATTATTCTGGTGTTTATCTAATTATCACTCTCAAAATGTACTAGTTTAAGAAAGTTATGCATTAATGCACCAGACTGTGCTTTAAAAATGTCTTCATATATATTTAATGGGTTGGAGATGCAATAGAAAATGAACTGCGTTTGCTTGTTGCATAGACTGCAGCTGTGTCACATCTTTTAAAGTATGTATGATTGCTGTGTTATTTCTAACACTCATGGAGTTAATGAGCTTTGCTCACAAATATCAGCTAAACACTGTGGTATCAATGCAGCTGTTCAGAACTTAAATTTAAAAAATAAATCCAAGGTTTTCAGGGTTCCTTTGCACTCTCACTAACTTTTTTTCAGTTTGTTTGTAGCACGTTCATTCTTATCAATTATTTACAAAAGCAGTGAGGCAAACTTGAAATCCTTTAGTGTTTTGAATGAATAATTTAATGCCCTTGTTTCCTTTTAATTTTCTCTCTGTACAGTTATGTCCATAGTCGCTTTTCTGGTGTTAACTTATTAAACAAATCAACAAGTGAAGTAAAACTCTGTCAATAAATAGGTTGCATAGATCCAGACCAAAATGTATTTCCCCCGTGGAACTTTTATCTGGAATTACGGCTTTAAAAACATCTTTACACCAAACATCAATTGTAGGAAATTATAAGAATTGCTTTTTGGGTTATTAGGAAATATGTCTCCCAATACACAGTTGCCAATCTTATTCAGTTAAATAAGTGATATGGTGGAGTGGGGTGGGTGTGTGTGTTTTTGCTTTGTTTAAAACAATCTGGTGTTTTTAGGGACAATACTCTTTCAGCCATCATCTTGGTTGTTACCAAAGTTAGCACTTCACAAGGTCAGGATGATTGCTTTGTGGCTGTAGCCATCTGAATTCCTCTGGCAGCGTGTCTTTGTAGAAGAGGAACTGCTAGAGATTTGATAATTGCTTCTCAGCTTCTAGCTCATGCCTGGAAACCATCCTTTCACTAGGTTAAATGTGCAAAGCTCATGTCCTGCCTGGGGAGGGAAGGAGGGATCCTAAATATTTGGGATGCTGGGGTGAAACCTGTCATAACCCCAACACCAAGGTCAGCTGTTGTCTTGTAGCTTGCCCTGGTTGGAAATGCAGTATGAGAGCTACCAGTCTTTTGGTGGAGGGCTTCTTGTTTAACAGGACCTTTTTGATCTGCTCTGAAGTCAGGGTCATGCAGGGAAGGGGGCCATTACCTGCAGGACCCTGGACTCATTTGGTGTTTGGAGGGTTTGTGAAAAGCCAGTCAGGCCTATAGTTGGCAACGGGTGGTCCCATACTTAGGGAAGGTAAAGCCAGACTGTATTTGTCCAGAATGTATAGACAGACTATAAAGCCAGAACCACTGTGTTTGGCCTTGCATCTGTCAGTGAATGAGTGATGCTAGTAGCCAAGTCCCTAAATGATTCACAGGTGGTTCTGTGGACCTCACTTCATGCACGAGGCTCCACTGGCCCTGAAATGGTCTTAGGAAAGTAATGAACAGAAATGGTAGTTTGGCTGCTCTTGGCAAGCTTCTAGTGCTTCATGTTCCTTTAATGGAGCCCTTCCCATTGGGCCGGCAGGGAGACGGGAGGTCACTAGCACCCCACACTCTCGGGGTTCACAAGCACACACATATTTGCAGATCCCTCGAGCACCGGCACAGCCCCTCTGTCTGCCCAGCACCCCTCCCCACATAGTTAAGAAATAATTTATTAAGAAGATAGGAGAGACTGCAGTGATCAGGCGCAGGGCTCAGCCGGAGAAGCCCACAGGCTCCATTTCACATGCAAAGGTTCCCTGTTATACCCCTTTCTGCCTATTCCGCCTTTGTTCCTCCTTGTCTGCCTTCCCCTCCTCAGCTGGCAGGATTCTACTGGCCCCCCTCCAGCATCTTTGGACCTTATCAGTCCCAACTTGCCTTAATTTTCTTGCTAACCCATCAATTACTGTGACTGACAAGGTGTTTTTTCTTGTCTTTGTCTCCAGGATGCTTGCTTGCCAGGTTTGAGCCTCTGTATATTTTGTGTATGGCTTCCCTTTTTTCCTTAGTATCCCATGGCAAGCCCACCCCATCAGGTAACCTCACTGGAATAAACATTGCCACATTCCACATAACCTTATCAATTAGTGTGGTTGACCAGGTTTGGGTCTCATCACTCCCTCCCTTATTGTCTGTCAGTCAGGTTTTCCTCTCTGCACGTTCTTGTTTATGTGCTCTCCCTTTTCTTAACCCTTTTTGCACTGAAAAGGCTCTTGAGCTGATACCCTCAAAGGAACAGATGCTCCCTCCTTCCACAGACCCCTCTGAAGCAGGGCATGACCTGACCGGTGGCTTCTTCAGAGGCCAGTTTGTTCTAGTGTTTTGTTGTTACCAGCTGTTTCAATAAGTTTGCTACAAAGTCTCTTCCCAACTCTGGCGCAAAGCTTGCCAGACTTCTATCCTTGCTCTGAAGACGGGAAGTGCTAGAGTTACTAACGCAAAGGAGATTTCAGATTTTTCAGGACATGGTTTAGTGGGCATGGTTGGTGGTTGGACTCGATCTTGAAGGTCTTTTCTGACCTAAACGATTCTATGATTACAAACATCAAAGCAGGAGTGTGCTCTATTTTCTTCTGCAGCTTCTACTTGAGAAACAGCGTAACACCTTTCTGCAGTGCTGAAAGAGGAAATAAATTGGTCTCAGGCAGATCCACTGTCTGAAACCTTGAGCAAGTGTGTATAGCCTGACACTTACCTGCAGCTGCTAAGAGTTCCCATGTGGAGGGCTTAGGCCAGCACAACTGTAGCTCTCAATGGCACATCTTTTGAGAAGTCACTTTTGGATCAGTATTTCCAAGTTGAAATTTGAAGGAGAGATGGTGATGGGAGATGAAGAGATTATATGCTGTTGGGTTTCAAAGGAAAGAGTTTTTTTGTTGTTATTCCTCTGGGCTAAAAATCCCTAATACCTGTAGTGGGGAACTGTGGAAGGTGGTATGCTGCTTAGAAGCTCAGGTGCCTGTGAAGTCCACATGAAATGTAACCAAATGGCCAGATCATGTACCAGGTTTTCAGGTTTGTGCCTGAGTCACAGTATTACATGATTCTCACATGGCATACAAGCTAGCTCAGTGTTGTCTTGGGAGGTCTGAGATGAGATTTTAGCTGTTTGTTCTGGTTTTATGTTTTGCAGGGGTATATAGCCTTCCTTTCTTCTTTTTCTGCAGGGAGCCATGAATTTGGAATAGGCTTTTCTCTCTGAGGAACAATAATGCCAGCTCTGTTTGAAATGCCTTGGCCATTCTTTGAGAGACAGAGTTGCTGTTCCCTTGTAACACCCACTTGTTCTTCCCAGCTTTTGGTGAACACTGGCTTTCCATAGGTGCTGGTTCTAAGTGGTCAAATTAAAACCTGTGCCTGAATTGAGTGCAGGTACCTTTTCAGGCATCCTACTTTCATACAACACTAAATCAGTGCAGAATAAATGAGATTTAAACAACATCAAAAGTTGGGGACAACTGCACTGTGCCAGTTACTCAGGCTGCAATATGATCATATATTGGAAAAGACCTTTAAGATCATCCAGTCCAACTGTTAATGCTGCCAAGTCCCACTGTTAACACTGCCAAGTCCCACTAAACCATGTCCCTAAGCACCATGTCTTTTAAATACCTCCAGGGACGGTGACTCAACTGCCTCCCTGGGCAGCCTGTTCCAATGCTTGACAACCCTTTCACTGAAGAAATTTTTCCTAATATCCAATCTAAACCTCCCCTGGCACAACTTGGGGCTGTTTCCTCTTGTCCTATTGCTTGTTACCTGAGAGAAGAGACTGACCCCCACCTCCCTACAACCTCCTTTCAGGTAGTTGCAGAGAGTGATAAGGTCTCCCCTCAGCCTCCTTTTCTCCAGACTAAACAACCCCAGCTCCCTCAGGCTGCTCCTCATAAATCTTGTGCTCCAGGCCCTTCACCAGCTTTGCTGCCCTTCTCTGGACACGCTCCAGCAACTCAATGTCTTTCCTGCAGTGAGGGGCCCAAAACTGAACACAGTGCTCCAGGTGCGGCCTCACTAGCGCCACGTACAGGGGAACAATCACCGCCCTGCTCCTGCTGGCCACACTATTTCTGATACAGGCCAGGATGCCGTTGGCCTTCTTGGCTGCCTGGGCACACTGCTGGCTCATATTCAGCCAGCTGTCGACCAGCACCCCCAGGTCCTTTTCTGCTGGGCAGCTTTCCAGTCACTCTTTGCTAAGCCTGTGGCGTTGCATGGGGTTGTTGCAGGACCCGGCACTGAGCCTTGTTGAACCTCATACAATTGCCCTCGGCCCATCGATCCAGCCTGTCCAGATCCCTCTGTAGAGCCTTCCCGCTCTCAAGCAGATCAACCCTCCCTCCCAACTTGGTGTCATCTGCAAATTTACTGAGGGTGCAGCTGATCCCCTCGTCCAGATCATTGATAAAGATATTAAACAGAACTGGCCCCAATACTGAGCCCTGAGGAACACCACTTGTGACCGGCCACCAGCTGGATTTAACCTCATTCACCACCACTCTCTGTGCCCAGCCGTCCAGACATTTGCCTTTTCTTGGGTTTAAATCATTCTTATTGCATGCAGAAGGTGGGAAGGAGGAAGACGGCTTTTTCTGTGCTCTTCCGTCACTTAACAGAGAGTGATACAGAGAGTGATTGAGATCCCAGGCATGCTGAAGAATTTGGGGGAAGTAGCTGTGGACTTCTACCATGCACAGTAAACAACACTGAGTCAATTGTGCTTCCCCTCAACATGAAATGTTTTTCAAAGCATTTTTAAAATAACTGTGAAGCATAAATATACATGTTTTTGTGGAAACTTGCCTTTTTTGTTTTCCAGCTTTGGGGGTTGTGCACATCATGCTCCGTCATTCTATTTATGACTGCAGCTTCCTGCTGCCTGTGCCATTCCTACTTTGTCGAGTGCCCAAGTAAATTGTTTCACACTTGCTAGTTTTTGGATCTCAGAAATTATATATTTACACAGGGATGTTTCATCAGAGCTGGAGAATGCATGTTCCTATGTCTGGGAGGGATGCTTTTTGCCTTTTCAAGTATTATTTTGCAAAGTAACATAAAAGGAATTGAAGTACTTGCCGTTAGCTTAAATAAAATTTTGTTCTGTGCTTTGGTGCAAGTGAAGTGATGCTCCTTCAGAGACAGAGAGGTCAATACAGGTATCTGCTCCAGAGGGCAACTGAAGTGTGTTTGTTTCCAAGGGTGACTTGTTAACTTTTTGGATTCAATAAACTTTAAATCCACTTACTCTTCAGATCACACTTGTTGACTTCCCTTGTTACAGGAGTGGACATTGCTGCATCTACTCTAAGTTTCTGGCATACTGCCAGACCAACTTCTTTTTACACTGCAGTTCATTTTCTCTGTGATTGAAATGTTTCTTCTTAATATCCCCTTTAATTTGTAAATACACTGGATTAGGGACTGGTCATTGTATATAAAAGCTGAATAGCACAAGTTCTGAGCATGCCCATCAGAGATGGGAAGGGAAAGAGAGTTAAGATATGGCAATGAATTGAATGGGATGGCATATGAGGTATGTTTCTTTCTCAAAGCATGTTGACTTGGTGTTCTTTTTGGAGTGGGGAGAAAAAGAGGAAAGTGTCTTTCTCCTTTCTCATATGAAGTGAGAGAAGATTTTCTCTGAATGTTAGTTTCACATTTTAGGAATCAAGACACTTCCTAATTCTTTATGCTGGATTTGAATAACCTTTCCCTTGCCTTCTTAGGGCACTAATTGTCCTGGCTGTTTTTTATCTAGTGAAAGAAATTACCATTGCTCCTTCATCTCTTCCTCTGCCATGCTCTTTCAGGTTTCTATGGGCACCATGCGACACCGAAGAAACGGCAATTTTGAGAGTTCCAGACTCCTCTATTCCAGCATGTCTCGCAGCATAGATGTGTCTTGCAGTGACGCTGTGAGTATCTGGTACATCCTTGATAAACTTGGCTGTTGTCTTGGGGGTGGACCACAGTGGTTATGAAGTAGGTCATGTCACAAGGATGACTGATTTGTCAGTTTTCCCTTTATGGAGAAGTTTTCCGAGCCAGTGACCCTTCGAGCAGTAAAGGTGCTTTGTTGACATAGTGAAAGTCTAAGGATGTATTGCATTCCTTTTGATCCCTGTAACTTGTTATTGTACATTCTTACTCACTTCTGTTTTTAAATCCTTCTTCACAATTCAGAGACAAATCCTCTGTCTCTGTAAAGAAGAACCCCAACCTCTTCCCACAACTTGATGGCAAAGGCAGACAACATATAATTATGTTAAACATCTCTTTCAAGCTGCAATGATTTGCTGATGACAGCGATTGTCTGGCAGATTTCTTGCTTCTGATGGGCTTGCAAGAGGCCTAATGACTAGCTCTTAGGTCTTCAGCAAGTGGTTCCCCCTCCCTTTTATTTTTTTTGGTCTTTTTTTTTCTTGGTCTTGCATCATTGTGGCTTTTACTAGCTAATTATGTTCCCTTCCATTTTCTTTGTTTTGCATATTATACTTTTTATGCTTTTCTACTTGGAATAACTTCCTCTAACTGCTGTTAACTACAAGTGTTCTGTCAAAATGGTAAACTAAGCTATAGCAGTATGTGTTCCCTTTTCATCCCAAGCTAAATCTTGGCTTGCAAATCCCAGCTGTGCTTAAAAACAAACAAAACCCTCAAACCTCCAAACCTTTATCAGCAAGTGAGATTTTTTTTTTGCTTTCCTAGCTTGCAGAAGCAGATTAGGAATGAATTTGCATTTCCCAAGTTTGAAAGCTTCCCCTGCGCTTGTGGAGTTTCAAGGTTAATATGAGAGTTAATGGTTAAACAAGCTGGAGAGAATTTGCATTCCACTGAGCTCACATAAAGCATGACTTTAAGTTATTCGGGTGTCCTGCTGGGGTCTTTTTGTGTTGAATTAAAACAGGCCCTACCCAAGAGGATGTTAATGTATTTTTTTTTCCTTCTTCCCTTGGGAAGAAACAGTGTTTGCTATAGTCTTTTAAGCAGTATGTAGACCACCTAACCACTGTTCGAAAAATATTGTCAGTGCTGTCAGTTATTTGGAAACACGGCAATGCATGCAAATGGAAATGCTCTGTAGTCTACCGCTACCTGTATTGTGCCACTGAATTCAAGTAAGACGTTTTCTATGTGGGTCACTTTGATTAAAAACTGAAATTAAAATAGGTTCTCCAAGAACTCTTAGGGCATCAAATCGGTTTTGCTCTTCAAGATTTTTTTTTTTTATTTGAGGGGGGAACCATACCTTTTGGCTCTTTATTATATATTGTGCTTGATGGATATAAAAATACTGATATCACATGTTTTTTGGAATGCCTATTTGTGATTTTTGGTAGTCTTTCATGTCCTGTCAACTCCCATCAGTGCTTTCTAGTTGCACCCCACCATCCACTTTGAGAAAGGAGAATTAGGAATTTGCACCAGTTTTCTCTGGTTTTAAACTGACTATGCTGGTACTGAGGTTTCTTCTGTTTTATGAGTTATCAGAAGTAAACTTTTTTTTTAAATTATTTTCAAGGATTTGGTCAACTTCATCCAAGAAAACTTTAAGAAGAGAGAATGTGTCTTTTTTACAAAAGACACCAAGTCAATGTAAGCAGATGTTTTTCTCTTGTTTTACAGGCATGGGGGGCTGGGAGCTGAGGGTATTTCTGTGTGCTAAGCCATGTGGCAGGGGAGCACACTTTTTGTTTTTTTGTTAAGAGTGTGAATCTAGCAGTGCAACCTCACCTCAGTCTTGCTTGTACAACTCCTTTCATTGTCACTGCTTGTTTGGCTCATTTGCATATGCCTGGGGTATTCTGCAGTTGTGGTCAAAAAACCTGGAAGTCTTGTGGTCTGACAGGCAGCCTGGAGTGCTTCTCCTAGTTCTAGACCAGTGCTCTCCAAACTATTTTGATTCCATACCCCATGAGTAAGAAATTTTTGAGCATACACCCCCAATATATGTTTATTTATAAACTATAGACATCTACTACTGTAATAATATTATGTACTTTATGAAACATACACAAAAATAGTAATTTAAAAAGGATGAGATAAAGATGAAATAAACAATATTTTTATTTTTTTTAAAGTTTATTTAACATATCACTCACTTTGGAGACCACTGCTCTACACTGTCTGGAGTTAGTGTAAAAACTGGAAATATATCAGTTTGCGTTATTCCACAAGTAACTTGATGCAAAACTAGGGGCCTGACCTTCATGCTGACTCTGTCAGCATGCCTTCCAGCAGCTCTGTTAAAGGGCTTTAATATCAAATTCCCTATATGAAACACAATTGTAGCAATATATATATGCTCTTAGGGATGCAGCACCAGCACTGGTACTGGTGTATAACAGTGTATGTACGTATCGGAGGTTTGCGTAATTTAAGTTTTCCTTTTAAACCCAAATCACAAATTCCATGCACAAACCTTTACAGCAGAGACAGACAGTTGCTAGGTTTTGCTCAGGCTGATGTTCTCTTAAGATAGGATATTATACTCGCTCCATTTTCAGGCAGAAGTACCTATGCAATGCAAGTTTGAGGACTACAACATTGCCTTTGGTTTTTTGGTAATCTCGGGAGAAACGCAATCAAACTAATGCAGCTGCAGAAGTCCTAATATAGAGCTTTGAGGACTCTCAGTAACCCTGTTCTCCTCTGAAGCTGGGAGGAAAAATGCCTTGGGGAGAGAGAGAGAGAAGGAGGGAAATTAGTCTCATTTCAGAAAGTCTTACTTAGGGTCTTCTTCTGCCATCTAAAATGGGATGTCTGGCAAAGGACCAGCAAAGGATGGTAGAGCTGGTTCTTAGCAGCTTCTCTTCCTACAAGCCCACTGGGAAAGGATACTTGCTGGCTTTTTTTGTCTTATCTATTTTTAAGGTAAGCTGGTTTCATTTGCAAGTTACAGTGGAGTAGGAGAAACCATATAAGTTTTCTCTCCTTCAGAGGCATGCTGTGACTTACCTTTACAGCAATCTTCACAGGAGGGCATTACTCAATCTCATGTTTGCAATCTGCAAGCTAGCTAAAAAATGTCACTGTAACCACACAAATTAATGTTCTTATCTTAATTCTTTTGGGCAGGTGCTTTTTTTTAATATATAGATATTATTTTTCTAATCCTGTATATTGCCAAATTGCACAGTGCTTTTAATAGCGTTGTTCTTCTTGCTTTGTCTCCCCATCTACTTCTTTGTGCTGTTAGCAAAAGTAACACTGGACAAGTGTTTACCTGATGTTGCTTGTTAACTTAGAGTGTAGGGGCCATGCTTTCTCCCTCCTATTGCTGTTGACATTGCTTACCACACTTGGCTGACTGCAGTTGTGAGTTGATCCTCTCTTTCATAAGCAATGACCCCTTCTCCATGCCCTCTAAGGAAGCAGGGCTATTGTCTATGCAGAAGACTTCTTGGATTGTGCTGCAGCTTTTCCTAGGAAAAGAGTTCTCCTAGCTTTCCCAACTAGTCCTGCACAACCAAAGTGCAGATTCTTCCTCCCCTTGATGCAATTTCAGTGTTGGTGAGGAGGGCATTGGTAGGGACTACCCACCACGCCATGCAGCAGACGGGGGGTGGTGGTGGAAATGTGCTAGGAACACAGCAACTGCTTGCAAAATCTGCTCAGAGACGAGACACCCATTCCAGCTTGATGTGAATATGTCTTGGGCTTGCTTAGACACCAGTCAGGCCCAGGGTTTGCATGGAAAATGATTACACTTAGTAAGCATCTTAGTGAACTCTTCATATCTGGTTGAGAGCACAAAAAGGGGAAGAAACCATTTTTATGCATTGGGTTAGCAGCAGATGAGGTCACTGCTGGTGGTGTCTGATGCGGAGTTCTGGTTCATTTTCTTCATTTCTGTGCACAGTTGTAGAGTTTCAAATTAAGATGCTGGTGACCTAACTTCATTTGTGATAATGAAAGAGGTCACATAGGTAAGGCCCATCCAGAAGTGTCAGCTCATCTCTCAGCACAGACTGATTCCTGAGATTCCTGAGAAGCAGATTATAGGGGGAGGAAGCATGATTAGGTGCTGGTCGCAGCTGAGAGTTGGTTCCTCTTAGCTGTTAAATTTGTCACGTAGCAAATCCAAGTAGAGTCCCATGCACAACTGGTTCCGTAGCTCCACCTGCTGCTTGCCTTGTTGTTTTAGTACAACCCTGCTACCAAACTTTGCACTTGATGTGACTGCTACTGCAGGCACCCTGTTTGCTACAAGCTCCAGGTTTGTTGCAGAATAACATTTCTTGGAAATGTCCTGATTGAGCAGAAGTTTTGAAGGTAGTGTCAGCTATGAAAAATTTCTCTATCTTGTTCATAAATGTATCAGAGCTTTTTTTTTTTTTTTTTTTTCTCCTGTCGTCAGGATGATAACTGTGGGTTTTCATGTCTATTCATTCTCTTTTCAGGGGTAACTTATGTAAATGTGGATACCCTGAAAATCAACATATAGAGGGCACTCAGATTAATACCAATGAAAAATGGAACTACAAGAAACACACTAAGGAACTTCCTACTGATGCCTTTGGGGACATTCACTTTGAAAACATGGGAAAAAGAGGAAAGGTAAGTGATTGTATTAAGGGTATACATCAGGCCCCCATTGGGTTCACTGTATTCAGAGTCCTGAACCCAATGCCAGTGGAAGCCCCTGGAAAGCAGGGAAGGTGAAGCTAAAGTTAATTTTATTCTAATGGGAGTGGAAGGAGTTAGGCTACAAAGGAGACAAGCTGGTTTCTCAAGCCCTGAAAATAGATAACAAAGAATAATTTCTTCTGTATTATTTGTTTCATAGGCTGATGATGGGAGTGAAAAGAGGCTATCTGTTTCCAGGCATGGCAGAAGATTGGGTGAATGAGGGTGATGCTCAATTATTATTTTCCCTTTTTTAATGTAGCTAGTTTTATTGTAATTGGCCTGTGATACATTCTGAAGGTCTTGGGCTGGGAGAAAATAATTTTAAACTAGATCTGTGACGTCTCTCACTGGGACTCTGTACCCTAGCTATATCAGTGTGGAATTACAGTGGCCGTTTTGTGGTGCCTGTTTATAGGGAAATGTCATTGTGTTGAGGAGCCACTTAGTACCCTTTTACCCATCTTTAGTGGTGAATCTAACCTGATAAACTCAAGTGCCTGGATGATCAAGCTCCTGATGAAGATGCTTTGTTCCTGACTGTCTGACTTTAACACCAAGACACAGCTGTTTTTTGGAACATTGCACCTCTCCAGTGTGGACTAACTTATGCTTTAGAAAGAAAATAGTGTGAGGGTGAGCACCAGTGCAGCTCTTGGGACAGAAGCATGTGTAACATGTGCAGCAGGATCCATGAGGTGATAATGATAGGGATTTCATATCTGTAGTGATGTAAGACCTTTCTTCAGCGGACCTGTACTCTTCAGTGCAGAAGCTGCACGTACCTGCTTGCTACTCCATAAAATCATCACTCATGCTTTGTAATGGCTTTAAAGTTCCATGTCATCCAACACCTGCCTACAGAGCTTGCTGACCTATATTCCCTTCCTCCCTGGCTGTTCTATGTGCAGATCATTGCAGTGTGCAGATGTACAGTGCTCTTTTCCATGCAGTCGTATCTTAGGCCTTGGAGTGGACACTCTGAAGGATATTGTGGGATGTTCGAATGCTTGTGTCCCACACCCTCACAGAGTAATTTTGTTTGGAAGGGCTTTCCAGAGGTTTCTAGCCAAAACTCTTGCTCAAAGCATATCCACATAGATGAGCTTGCTCAGGCCCATAACCAATTGAATATTGAGTATTTCTCAGGGTGGAGATCCTACAATGACGGTCGGTTCAAGAGGGGTGTAATATATCAGTGGAACTTCAGAGGTTTCATTCTGCTTGGTGGTTTTTTTTCCTGTGTTTTTCCTTGGTGTGGAGACAATGGAGAGGAGGAAAGAAGAAAATAGCTGGTGTTGCTGTTTCTGATGATTTATACTGATACTGTGTGAGGAGTCATATGTGGCTGAGCTCATCTTCCTCTTCTAAATGACTGATATTTACCACCAGTGCAGCTTGCTTGAGACAATCAAAATAAATGAGGAAAAATCAGAGCATGCCATGTAAATTAATTGGGTTTGTTTTATGCAAAGTAGCAGAAACAAGAGGCATTTTGTTGGGAAATAAGACTGAAGGTTTTGAATCACGCTTAAACAGATTGAAGTACTTCACATATTTCTTGATATGCACATTTTAGCTTCATACTACTGTGTTGTAAGCTGCTGTGTATCTTTACTGAAAGAAGAAACGGTTCACTTTACTGCAACATTTCTGAGTTCTCAAAGCTTAAATGTTTTTTCCTCAGGTTGTGTCCCCTTTCCCACCTTGGAAATCAGTTTGCATGCCCACAGTTGTTTCATGAGGACTCTCAAGGCCACTGTGCCTCTGTTTCAGAGCATACTTTGTTCTAATACTGCACGTAAGTCTCCTAATCCACCCCATCAGCACATTGGCTGGAGTTACATCTCTATTCCACATTTTGATTCCCTATACAGCAAGGCACCTGCTGATCTTAAACATTGCAAAATAATTTCTCTTGATCTCATGCGCAGCGGGGAGGACTTCAAACCCAAGGTAACCTAAGAATTTCTGATTATTATCAGTGAAGGATGGGAAGTTTTATACCCTGCATCGTGCTTTTTAGGACAGACGAGTCCTAAAAAGTTCTGAGCAGAAATATTAAATGTGAACAGACCAATAAAATCTCTACACTTCACAAGTCCTGCTTGCGCACTCTTTTTTTCTGCAGTGTTGCTCAGATCGTGTAACATCCAAGAACACTGCAGTTGCTGTATTTAATTTCTGGTAGCCATCAATCTGAAAAATGCTTCTCTTGAATACCTTTCTGAGTTTAGCTACTGAAATACTTGGCATCGCCTGTGTTTGAGGGTTGGATCGGTCATGGTTGGGGTGCACCAGCCGGCTGTACCAGGAGATGGCACCGTTGTACCTCGGAGAAAAAAGTGTCTGAACCGAGGGGTTCACCCGCTCGAGTAGAGCCTTGCCAAGGACTCGAGGTGTCAAGCGCCAGATGTATAGTTGCTGGTACATTGAATGAAACTTAGTTGTAACTGGAGTGTGTTTGCAATTATATACTGTGTTGGTGTATAAGAGAACGAGATCGGCTCTACAGGCAATTCAGCTTCAGCATCTTTTACTTGGTACTTGCTTTATATAGATGAAAACAACAAGTCATTCAACTGGAAACCTTAACTGTTGGTGGAACAAAGGTAGTCATACAGTTACAAGGTACTTTGTGTATCATAGGGTTTAGGATGAATGCCTTCTAACTACAGAGCTAACAAGATTTGCTGTGGGGATGGCTTACCGGCTCTGTGGAGCAGTTAATTTTTCTGGCAGGCTCCCCCTCTCCTATGGGGGACCCTCTCCTGAAAAACACCCAAGGCTTCATGTGGCTGATGCTTCTTAGAACAGAAGCTGTGGGAGTCCCTTAGCAATCCTGTGTAGCTGCTGAAGCCTGCTAGACTTCCTCTGTGATGTGCTGATCTGAGCCAGATGCAATAACTACTCCTGGGAACCTGTCCTGGAATAGATGAATGTGTTCTTTTGTTCAAGTTAAATACCTCTCAAGATATGGACGTTTATTCCTCAAACTAATCCCTTGGTTTTGCTCTCCTGCAAATACTGGGCAATCTGTACAAAATCCCCTGTGATCCAGGTCCAAGTTACTCCTTTTCATCCCCTGCTATGGGTTGTATAGCCATGACTGTCTTCCAAAAGCCCATCATACTAAACTACTAACAGTGAGGAAATTGCAAAGGGGCTCTGGAATAGCACAGCAAGAAAAAGCCAGAGAGCCTTTTACGTAAATGGAGACATAGGTCCATCTGAAGCCAGATTATCTATCTAGCGTGCTTTTTGGCATCCTCATACAGTGTTCAAGCTTTACTACACATTTGATAAAGTTCTTACGTGTTATACTTAAAATGCTGTTATGGGTATGTGTTATGATAGGGACACCATGCACGTGGAGCCTGGAATTTGTAGTTCATTAAGGTTTTAATAGTGTAATCAAAATACAACTGTGATTATTATTAGTTCACTTACAACAATGCTATCACTAATCCTTTATCTAAGCTATAAATAACATTGTTACAGTTAAAATTGTTATACCATAAACTTCCTGGGTGTTGTGTTCATCCTTCCAATGTTCCTCTGAATCCCAAGGTCAGTGCTCTTGCCTTCCTCTAGTGGAAGATGGGTTGGGTGCCTGGTTGTAGGGGGAGGACAAAGATGCTTTAGAGGAAGAAACAAAGACCTCATCATCACTTCACCTTTTGTCTACTGGCTATTGGAATAAGACTGTACATTAGAGAAGGAAAATGCAATTCCCAATCTGTTGCCAGCTATCACTATTCATCTCTTGCTACATTTGTTGTCTTCTTTTCTCTCACCCAAGTACATCCGTTTGTCATGCGACACAGACTCTGAAACACTCTATGATCTCATGACCCAGCATTGGCACCTGAAAACCCCTAACCTTGTCATCTCTGTCACTGGGGGCGCAAAGAACTTTGCGCTCAAGCCTCGGATGCGCAAGATATTCAGCAGGCTGATCTACATTGCCCAGTCCAAAGGTAAAGACCTGCATATGTGTCTGTACTATTTTATTGCTGCATAATACTGTTGGAGAGGTCGCAGCTCAAAGGGTCAGCAGGGAAGCAGAGCATTCGGTTTGTTTCTGCTTGGCTGGTGCACTTGGGGCAAATGTGACCTCACAGTTTGGAAATAATGGGGTTGAGAGCTAGTCATCAGATGCCCATGATAATGTAAGGTAAGTTGTGTAGCATATCTTTGGTATTTAATTGAAGAATAAATGCCTCTTCTGAGGTAAGGTCTTGAGAGGGGATTGGGTGGTTGTATCTTAAAGGTAATGCATTGGCAGGGTGGGTGTTCTGCTACATTCCTCCAGTTTATTGGATGTTGTCCCCAGGGGCCTGGATTTTCACAGGAGGCACACATTATGGGCTGATGAAGTACATCGGGGAAGTGGTCAGAGACAACACCATCAGTCGGAGCTCAGAGGAGAATGTGGTGGCTATTGGCATAGCAGCCTGGGGCATGATTTCCAACCGAGAAAGTCTGATTCGCAGTGGTGATAATGATGTAAGAAACATGTACAGGTTGGTGGGGAAACAAAGAGGAGGCTTGGCTGTCAATTATACAGATTATGTCTCTGACTGCTGCTCTCAGCAATAACAGTATCTGTGTGAGGCTGCTGCTCTCAGCTATGTGATGACCGAATTGAGTGGTCAGTCAAGCTCTGCTTGTACGTCCGGCACAGCAGACCTCAGCAGAATGCTTTCCAGTGCAACGTTTGTGTAGAAGCACATCTGCCTACTTAGTGTCACCTACTGTGTCCTAAACAATTCAACCTGGGGCCAGCTTTTCTTCAGTGTACGTAGCAGTGAGATGAAACATCAGGTGCTCTACCCAGAACAGGAGGAAACCAAAGCGTTCTCATGTTCAAGATGGTTGCGCACATCGGGCCTGGTGGGGAGAATTTCAGCTGTGTGCTTAGCGTGTCCATGTGGAAGTTCAGCTGCTCTAATTTCATGTCAGGCATTGCATTAGGGAACAATCTCTTTCATGGTTATTCTATCTGCTGCGAAATCCCTACACACTCACCCATAGTGGGGATTCCCATGAACTAAGTCACATTGTGCCTGCTGCTGCTGTTGAGGATCTTGCTTATTGATAGTATTGTCCTGTCTGTCAGATACACTGGCATAGTTGTTCTTGTCTTTTTTCCACTAGACATTCTAGAACATGTCTAAAAACCATCCTGCTAGATAAATAAAAGCAGTTTAGTTTACTGCGGGCTCTAAGAAGGTTTGAGGATTGAACTAGGTGATCTCAAGAGGTCCCTTCCAACCTAAAAAATTCTGTGATTCTATGAGGTGTTGAAAGTAAGATTGCCACAGATTTAATGTTACTGGTGGCTGAAGGAAGCATGCATTGCTTAACAGGATCTCTGAAAGAGCTAAACAGTTGCAAATAACTTCCACTGTTCCATTGGCTGAAGTGAAGTTATGAGATGATCATCGCAAATCAGGCTGCTCTTGTAAAAAAAACCCCTTTATCTGCAAATATTTATGCTGTGCTCTTGTATGGCATTTCTTTCACTGTCTTCTGCTGCTGTTGAGACTGCCAGTGAGCAGTGTCTTGAGTCAGGAAATTCAGACTCCTAAATAATGAGGAATAGTTGGTGCCTAGGGGTTCAGCTGTCACTGGCTTGTCCTTGGAGGCTTGTGCATGCTCTGCCCTTGGATCTCTGTTAAACGCTGTGCTTGTGCTTCTAGGGGTACTACTTGGCTCACTACATCATGGATGATCTCAAGAGAGACCCCCTCTATTGCCTGGATAATAATCACACCCATCTCTTACTGGTTGATAATGGCACCCATGGGCATCCGACAATAGAAGCAAAAGTACGAACTCAGTTAGAAAAGTACATTTCGGAGCGGGTTATCCCAGGTAGGTGTGGGTGCCAGGTTGAAGATCTCCTTCTACTTAGTTCTTGCATGCTTTGGGGCTGACGCACAGTGATTTTTTTGGGAACAAAAGACTAGTGGTAGCATCCCTTGGATGCTGAGCTGGAAGGGATGTGTTAACTGCATTGCATCTTGAGCACTTTCAGGAACAACCAGCCCTCTTCAGAGCTGGTTCCTCTCCTCTTATCTTCCTTTCTTTATGTGACAATAGTCCTTTGTGGGACACAGCAAATGATCCCTTTCAGCCATACAGCCCTTCCCTCCCTTCCTGATGGGCTATCAGTTGGAAGCTGACCCTTCTACATCTTCCCACCTGGCACTGAATTCCAGGTAGCTGAAGCACAACTACACAGGAGCTGAAATTAGGCTTTTCCCAAAATATTGTTTTGTGATGGTGATGGATCCATTTGCAGCCTGCTCCTAAAAAATTTCTTTCAGCCCCTTCTTTGCCGAAATAGAAAGAAATCAAAAGCCTTGACAAGAAATTCTTAGTTAAAGAAGTTTTTGGATTTTTGTTGTTGGTTTTTTTTACTGTGTATCTCAGCTGAAGCATACTTGCTGTTAGTCATGATGAAGCACCCAGAGTCATTATGAAACTTGGTATGTCTCTTAAACACTAGCTTCTAGAGTTATGGGATTCTTAGCTTTCCTTCACAATTGAAAATGTGAAGTCAGAGGTTCTGAATCTTCAGCTTGTGATAAGAACCTTGCACCTAGACTCAAAATGGTCAAAGCAGTAGGTAAATACAATAAAATCATGTTTTAGGGACCTCGGAGCTAGTAAAAATTATGATTATTAGGAGGGAAAAAAGCATCTGTTGGAGAAGGGTGTCTGAAGCCAGATATGCAGAATGTTAGGCAAAACTGAGTTTTCATTAAAAACAGGAAGAGCTGTTAATAGGTTTGGCAAAACCAGCAGTAAACTAGTATCAGAGTGTTTGCATGAACTGCTTGGAAATTCTTTCATTGTACTTGTGAAAAATAAGTTGTTCAGACTGCATTGGATTGAATCTTTTTCCTTTTTTTTCCTTTGGCATGTTTCACAGAATCTAATTATGGTGGGAAGATTCCAATTGTGTGTTTTGCCCAAGGTGGAGGGAAAGAGACTTTGAAAGTAAGTTTATTTCTTTTACTTATTTCCAGGAGTGACAATAGGGACATTGCTCTAACATTTAAGACAGATTACTCCACAAACAACTTGATATACAGTCCTATTATTTACTGAAGCTTGCCTAGTACTTGCTATAGAAAGACCTTGCTTGCAATTGCATTTAAGCTTATGAAGTTTATTTCAGTTAAAATTTTCTGTGCAGTTTCTACCTCAAGCTGACATCCTGGAAAACTGTTGGCTGGGACAGTTCAGTTATCTCAGTTCCTCCGTAACAAATGCAGCACAAAAATGTTTGTTTCTTGTGTTTATTTGAGCAGCAATCAGAAGAGTCTTTGTCAACCATGGAGCTCTTCATCTTTTTTATACAAATTTGCCTAAACTTTGGTTTGGGAAAACTTGGCTTGCCCATGCTCAGTGGAGATTAGTGCTTTCTTGTAACATACAGGGAAGATCAGCTGTGCTGGAGATACTACAGCTCAGAGCTTGCTTGAACTGACTTGTGATTGCTGCTCCTGAGAACTGTGGGCTGCACCTACTTTAAATCTAGGCAGCTGAGCAAGGCAGGAGGGCTCAGCTGACTCTGCCCCTTCTAAGCCTAGAAGGGGAGGGACCAGGCATCACCTTCAGATAGATGACAGGTAGGAGGAGGATGAACAGAACAAAGAAGGCAGAAAGAAGTTTCTTGAAACAGGATGTCTAACTGACGCTTAGGGAAGGGGAAAAAAGAGATGACTTCTAGATCTGTCTTAGTGTTAAATAACAGGGTTGTTACTTCCCCCTCCACCTTGCAAGAATGAAGATGAGAGGCCTGACTGAGGAGGGTGTGACTGAGGGAGTAAAGGGACCTGGCACCCGGGAATTAAAGTGAGGGGATGTGCAATCAGGCTGTGTGGGAAGGGAACAGTAACAGTGAGGAGAGATGGTTCTGACTGAAGAGCTGATGTAGCCTGGGCTGAAGGACCTTGAGAAAGAGCTAGAAAAGGAGCTGGATTTTGCAAGAGGGTAGGATACAATGAAAAGAATGTGTCAGTGTTTGAGTCAGTAAAACTGAAGCAGGGTGGTATTCCTAATTATTTCTTTTGAAGAGGTGATCTTAGTACTACCTGTTCTGACCAGAGCTATGCTGTTAATATTAAGGCTAATCAAACTATTTTGCTTGTCAGGATGATAAACAATGTGAATTCAAAGCACAGCCTCTGTCACCACTTCATTGCTAACATTAATCAATTAGTCTGAACCGCTCTGAAATTTCAGATCATTATCCCAGCCTCCCTGTATGTTTCCTGTGTGTTTTTGTTCCATTCACATGATTAATTTTAGCTTTTCCCACGGGTAGATTGTGGGCAAATACAGATGCAGAGTTCAATGTGTTAATGAGAGGGCTTAAGTTGAAATGAAGCATCCATTCAGGTTCTAGAGCAAAGCTTTGCTGAAAAGGACGTGTTGAATACGCCCATCTCCTTTTAGCTCCAAACTGCCAACATTTAAGAGAGGATTTGGCCATCGCTGAAGAAGCTGTTTCTATATGCCATGCAGTGTAGTTAGTTGGGCAGCCTTGTGGTTACATGTATATTATGGAGAGATCTCAAACCCACTGTAAAGAAATGATACATAACACGGACTTACTAGCTATCTAATCAGAATGAATAAAAGCCTTGTTAAAACAAATGCATAATTCCTAGCAAGAGCTTCCTCTGAAAAGTAACTGGATGATAGTCCAATTAAGGGTTCAGGCCAGTCTCCTGGCTATTTATCAGTGTTACTAGTACACAGAGACATCTGTGTCTGCCTTCTTGCTCATTTGTAGGTGAAGCCCTTTTCTCAAGGAGTAAATTGAGTCTCTGATCAGTCCAAAGTGACACAGCAGGTTCCGTGCTGTGGATGTCTGTCCTTGCCATACCTTGGTCTTAGCAGTGTTGGCCAGGAAAGACTCCCTCTTTCTCAGCTTGTGACAGGTCAATGATGACAGGAATCAGCTTTAGCAGAGGAGAAGTAAAACTGTTTCAGGCTTCTGTTTTAAACTCCCTGTGATGTAAAACATGCACTTTAGCTGGACCCTTCTTAAGAAAACCACTTTGATCTAGTTGGTAAGAAAAAACATCTTGCATTTATCATGGACCCGCTATCCAATTAACAGGAGTAACGTCCTCACAGTTTTGATGACTCCAAGTTGATTTTTTTTTTTGTTCTCATGAAACTGCATCTTCAGATAGCTAATAGATATTCTGTCTTTCCAGTGGTTGATGATAACTTGCACTGACTCCTTTTGTACGGTTTGCTGGCAGACAGCTTATATTCTCATGACAGTGTTCTAAATGGTAGTGATGCAAATGAAATAAATGTCTCCAGTTGTGGTCTTTGCAACAGGAGGTCTAATGGTCCTTCCATCATTATTTCACATCTTTTTTTTTTTTTTTTTTTTTTTCCCCCTTGCCGATGAGCTGTGTACAACATTGCTGTTTGAGAAATCACATAAGCAGCTACTTGGAGACATTCAGTAACATTGGAGTTCAGTGTTCTCATGATGCTACAGAAGTGATCTTTATGTAAGACTGCTGCTTGTATCTCCAGCAAATAAAGCCAGAGCCCTTGTACTCAGCTGTGGTGTTACTTGAGCAATGCTGCACCATAAAACAGCAGTGACTGTAGCTAGGCAATGTTGTAATGTGTCCTGAATGCCATTTCCACTCAGCAATTTTCCTGATCTGCTAATCAGCTCTAAAATTTGGCAGATGATGATTTCTGTCCCTCAGTTTTTATGGGACTCTTCACAGCCCTCTGTTTTAAAGAGTTGTCATCTAAGGGTATCAGTGGGTAGTAATAAAAATACTGCTGTGGACCGTGGGTTTCTGTTTTTCTCGCCTAAGTCAAACCTACAAGCGCTAGGCTTTCTTACTGAATGGTAGGCTCTAATAACACAGTCATGCTTCAAGTGATCACCTCTTCCTCTCTGGCTCCCTAGTCTATCAATGTGGCCATCAAGAGTAAGATTCCCTGTGTTGTGGTGGAAGGCTCTGGCCGGATCGCTGATGTTATTGCTAGCTTGATGGAGGCAGAAGGCACTCTTGCTTCTTCATGTGTCAAGGAGAGCTTGCTCAGGTATCTGCCTCGCACCATTTCAAGGCTCTCAGAAGAGGAGACTGAAAGCTGGATCAAATGGGTAAGTGCATGCTACTGCAGGGAGCTAGCAAGGCTGAAAGTGGGAGAAGGGTAGAGGAAACAGAAGGTCAGGAGCGGCTAGTGACTTCCAAATCAGGGATCTTGCTATCTGGTGATACCTATAGGATGTGTGGGGCTCCTTGCCATGATGTATCCGGGGGGATTTAAAAAAGAAGAATTCCAAACTCTTGTAACTTAGAGGAATTGGAACAGGAGTGGGGGATTGCAGTCTTTTGGAAAGGCAGCACATGTCTAGGCACAAGAGAGCTAAGACCAAATGTTTTGCAACTGTCTGCTCCCTGGATGCTTGCAGTTCCTCTGGAGCGCTGGCTGCTGGATGTGTCTCTTGGCTGATGTGCTGATTGGTGTTGCAATTCCTTTATGTGCTTTGTGAACGTGGAGAAATTGGATATTTACTGAATCAAGCCTCACACTGCTAAATCCTGCTGAATTGCTCAGAGACAAAGGGTTATCACTGTAGCGACCATGGACTTCCAAACTGCAGCAATTCTACTTCAGGATTCTCTTATTGTCTGTCTTCCTGCATCCCTTAAGATATTGGGCAGGACAGATTTCCCTTACAGACTAGGAGGGGGACATTTAGGACTAGAGGCTTACTCGGTCAGTATTTTGCCACAGCAGCATCCCTACACCATCTCCACTGGGACTCTGTTAGTGTGTGTACTGTGTACCTGGGATGCAGTTGAAGGTACAACACTGTACATAACACCAGCAAATTCTTCTTTTGGTTTTGTTTGCCTCTTTGACCAGAGGTAGAGCCTTCAGGATGTAGCCACCATTGTGATCCCATATGTAACTGTTTATTACAAGAGTGGTTTTTGGAGACTGGGAAAACTGGAGAAGTAAGGAGAGCATCTGCTATCTTAGAATCATAGAATCATTTAGGTTGGAAAAGACCTTTAAGATCATTGAGTCCAACTGTCAATAGAATCATAGAATCATTTAGGTTGGGTTGTTTGGGCCAGTCTTGGGAAACTGTTGTAACTCTTTGGTTACCTGACTTTGGGTGGACCTGTTTTTGGTATACGTCTGCTCTCCTTATTTGGGACAGAAAAAAATGTAGCTCCAGAAAAGTCTTACTGTTCTGTTATTTTTCAGAAGTCTTAGTTCCAAGAATGCTTCAGCTCAGTGAACAATCCATTAACTTGAGCTAATTGACTTTCTCAATTAACTGCCCAATACTTTATCCTGGATTCTGATTCTGTTTTGCTCTCTTGGTTAATTATTTCCTACCCACGCTCACAGTGGGGAGCAGGGAGTGGGGAGTGATTGCATACTCAAACTTCAGTCAAAATTCATAATGGGGGATGGAAAATGTTATATTGCTTCCTGTACGCTTAAGGCCTCTTCTCTCAGCTTTCCATGCCCTGCCCTTAACTTTTTTTTTTTTTTTTTTTTTAAAAATGAATGTACCATTGCAAGTTGTTTGCAGGCCCCAGGGAGGAATTCAGACACTCAAACTTTTGTGTGTATTTTCTATGATATAAACCAAGCAAAGCTTGTGAAGTTTAAGCAGCTATTGTTTCTGGCAAGGCCTGACTCAAATCTCTTGGTTGGAGCTTGGCAGAGTGAGTCCATGGATCAACCTGCAAGTTCCACTGGACAACCTGCTCCACTTGACCCTGTTTGAGCAGCGGGATCTCCAGACCTATCTTCCAACCTCAACAATTTTCTGCTTCTGTAATAAGAAGCTTACAGGAAAAAGGGCAGGAATAGGGCATGGTCTTTTGCAGAGGCAGTCCTGCAGAAACTGTGTCTGAACTTGCACTTTGAGCCTGGGGACTGTGACATCCAAACCTGAAGAGGAAGAACTGCCCTCTGAGCAGACCATGACCCTCTGGTTTCTAGAAGGAGCTCTGCACTGGGGAGTGTGGAGCTGCTGAAGGCAGTTTTCCCTGTTTGGTCACCTGACCACACTCCTCACAGCTTCTGCTGAGCTGCCTTGGAGTGTACCACCTCCTGCAGTCAAGAATGGCTAAGATTATTTGTTTTGTATGTGCTAGAATGAAAGTAACTTTATAAGGCTTGGTTATGTGAGAAATGGTCTCTGGTTTTGACAAAGCATAGGAAGGTAGAAACTGTTCTCTGATGAACTGCTAGACATTTATTGGAAGTTGCGCTGTCACAGTCTGTTTTTTCTTTCTGAGTAGTTTCTGATTACTGAGATTATATCTTTTTGGTTATGATATTCTGCATAGGGGAATTATAGTTGCTGTATGCTCAGAGGATAATTAATCTTGTACTTTGGTGGCTTTAAAATAAATCTCATTATCTACTTTGATCTGGACTTGATTAATTTTTAACTGTATGTGGAAGTAGGACTGATGAGAAGCAGTTTTGCTATGATGTGATGGGAAATTTCTTTTAAAGGTGCTCTAGGAGATCAACTACTAAACAGCCTAGATTGCTTTGAAATGGAACTTTTCCTTTTTGTAGATCAAAGAAGTCCTTGAGAACCCCCATTTACTGACAGTTATCAAAATAGAAGAAGCTGGAGATGAAATTGTGAGCAATGCTATTTCTTTTGCTCTGTACAAAGGCAAGTAATTGTTTTTCTGTTTTGGTGTTTTTTGGGGGTTTTTTTTGGTTGTTTGGTGGTTTTTGTTGGAGTTTTTGGGTTTGTTTGTTTGATTGTTTTTTTAATAGATGGGAAAAGATGGCTATTTATTTTCTAGAGCAGCCTTCCTTAGAGCAGTGCCATCTCTCTAGAGTTAAGCTCCTGCCACGGTGTGGAGCTTGTCTTCATCTCAAGTGGTATGGACAGGCTACAGCAGCATTATGGGATCTGTTAGTGTGGGTGAGATTGAAACCCAGTCCAGATAATTGAGAAGGCATTTAGCAGAGGTTTGTGGATGCTGGGATAGCATCTCTGAGTAGCAGCACACAAGTATGCAACACAACAGGGAGTCAGGAAGCCAGGCAAAGGATCTTTTCTGGTTATACTGCAGAAGTGGATTACTCTGCATCCTGCAATATAAAATCAAGTGTCTTTTGTTATATATGTGGATTGAAGAGGTTTGACTGGCAGCAGGGAGACAAGTATCCAGTTAATTAACAGTCAATGTGCAGGGCTGCTTCCTAACTCTTTCAAATCCCAGTGACTCGCTACTGTGAGTAACTCGGACCTGGGCTCTCTGCTACTGCAGCAGAGCAGAACTGGTACCCAGTGAAAGTTGTTGGGCTGACCTCATTTTCCTGTCTGTGCATAGAGAAAGCTTATGAAAGTTACAGCTCGTCATGACACTTCTTGTGTAGGGCCCCATTGGGAATCCTGCAGAATTTGTTTTGTGTAGAGGATGCAGGACACTGAGGAGCCGGAAGGAATTGTGCTGATTTTGGTTGATGACATGCTCCTAGCATCTTGTTTGGTGCCTATTTTGGACCATAAACATGTCTCTAAGCCTCCAGCATCCTCTAAAACTCTATCAGGAATATGCACGTGAGTCTGGGGAAAGACACTTGATAGGGGTCTTGTCAGGTAGAGTGTGAAAAGCAGAGATGAATAACTATGCCAAGAAGCTCTTTTGTCTCTGGTCTTTTACCTAGAGGATTGTTCCTTCTCTGCAGCTTTCAGCACCAATGAACATGACAGAGATAACTGGAATGGGCAGCTGAAGCTGCTGCTGGAGTGGAACCAGCTGGACCTGGCCAGTGACGAGATCTTCACCAACGACCGAAACTGGGAGGTACAGACCACTTGTGTCTGAGTACAGTGACATGGGACAGGGGAGCAGTGGGAAGAGAGATGTTGTAACAGCAGCCACTAGCTCTGTACCCCAACCTCTGTGATGATCAGAAAGAGTGTCTAGTCCTCCTTGCACTGACATCACTAATTGCAAAGGTTATCTGCCTCTGCCAGGACTCTAGGCCATCCAACAAAGTTAACTGCATACAGAAAAAACTGATTCTGTTGAAAATGTGGCAGTTAGCCACATGTGTCAGGCCTTTAGGTAAGCTTTACGTGTCTCATGTGCTCCCTAATATTTGCTTTTCTTCCTAGTCTGCTGACCTACAGGATGTCATGTTCACAGCCCTAGTGAAAGACAGGCCCAAATTTGTCCGTCTCTTCCTGGAAAATGGCTTGAATCTGAGGAAGTTCCTTACCACAGAGGTCCTCAGAGAGCTGTACACAAACAACTTCAGCAGCCTGGTGTTCAAGAACCTGCAGATTGCAAAAAACTCCTATAACGATGCACTCCTCACATTTGTGTGGAAGATGGTTGAAGACTTCCGAAGAGGTCTTAAAAGAGATGACAAAAATAGCAAGGATGAGATGGAGATACCTCTTTCGGTAAGGGTTGAACAGTTTGATTCCACTGTGTGTCCCCTGAAAGGAAAAAACAAAAGTTAAGTTTTGTTTCTGGTATAGCAGGATTTGCTTTAACAGCCTCAGCCTTGTTTTACGATTAACGTATTGCCCCATTTTACAAATGCATGTAACGGTCATTTAACTACAAGAAAAATGGGTGAGTTTGGGTGTGAGTTAAAATATTTTCTATTAGAGCAATCAATGCTCTAGTTATGCTTGTAATTTATACCAATATAAATTCAGAGTCTGGTACAGAGGTGCCAGCTGGGCATGAGGAATTTGGACTCTTACATTTTGGTACAGACTCTTGTATCTTAAACCTTGCTTGTTGCAAGGGTGTCAAGCATCTTCTGGACTTTATTTCACTGTCAGGTAGAAGCAGAAATAGTTATCACAGCACAGTAGGTCCAAACATCAGATCCAGATCTGAATTTCAAAACTGAAGCTTGGGCATCAGATAGGAAACCTCTGAAATCAGTTGTAGACTTCAGAGATGCAATGCAACACATGAGACATTTGGGGGAAGCTTGGTTTAAAAATTCTGGTTAGCTCTGAGAGTTTCCACCAAAGCTTGTGGTTCTTAAAAGTTTTGTTGCTCAGAAGACATTTTGTGATGGCTTTGCCGTTGCCAGTGCTAATTGCTCTAATGCAAAGATGGTGGTATAGAAATTCCTCTTTGTTTAAGTTTTTGTAAAGTTCAGGGTCTTGCTTAAACACAAAAGGCATATTGGTATAAAGTCAGTATTCCTTTTAGAGGATGTTAATCTGTGTTCTCTAAACACAAAGTCAAGCTGTGAATGAGGCTATCTGAACTGCATGGGTTAAGGCAGAAAGTGACTGTGACCCAAATGTCCTTTCATGCCAACTTCAGGAAAAACAGGGAGGCTGATTCTTCCACATCAAATAGGAAAATACAAGGCTTTAATGTAATGTGATGGGTTGACCCTGGCTGGACGCCAGGTGCCCACCAAAGCCGTTCTATCACTCCCCCATCCTCAGCTGGACAGGGGAGAGAAAAATATAACAAAAAGCTTGCGGGTTGAGATAAGGACAGGAGAGATCATTCACTAATTACTGTCACGGGCAAAACAGACTCAGCTTAGGGAAAATTAGCTCAATTTATTACAAATCAACCACAGTAAGGTAAATGAGAAATAAAACGAAATCTCAGAACACCTTCCCTCCACCCCTCCCTTCTTCCCAGGCACAACTTCACTCCCAGATTTCTCCACCAAGCCCCCCCAGCGGCACAAGGGGGACAGGGATGGGGTTTACGGTCATCACACGTTATTTTCTGCCGCTTCACCTCCTCAGGGGGAGGGCTCATCACACTCTTCCCCTGCTCCAGCGTGGGGTCCCACCCACGGGAGACAGTCCTCCATGAACTTTCTCCAATGTGGGCCATTCCCACGGGCTGCAGTTCTTCACGAACTGCTCCAGCATGGGTCCTTTCCACGGTGTGCATTCCTTCAGGAGCACACTGCTCCAGCGTGGGTCCCCCACGGGGTCACAAGTCCTGCCAGAAAACCTGCTCCATGGGCTCCTCTCTCCACAGATCCGCAGGTCCTGCCAGGAGCCTGCTCCAGCGCAGGGTTCCCACGGGGTCACAGCCTCCTTCGGGAACCCACCTGCTCCGGCGTGGGGTCCTCCCCGGGCTGCAGGTGGATATCTGCCCCACCGTGGACCTCCCTGGACTGCAGGGGGACAGCCTGCCTCACCAGGGTCTTCACCACAGGCTGCAGGGGAATCTTCGCTCCGGCGCCTGGAGCATCTCCTCCCCCTCTTTCTGCACTGACCTTGGTGTCAGCAGGCTTGTTTCTCTTATATGTTCTCACTCCTCTCTCAGGTGGCTGTTTTCTCCCTGTCCCAACTTTTTTTTCCTTCTTAAAAATGTTATCACAGAGGCGTTACCACTATCGCTGATTGGCTCGGCCTTGGCCGGCGGCGGGTCCGTCTTAGAGCCAGCTGGTATGGGCTCGCTCTCTCTCGAACACAGGGGAAGCTTCCAGCAGCTTCTTACAGGAGCCACCCCTGTAACCCCCCCCGCTACCAAAACCTTGCCACATAAAACCAATACATGTAAATATAAAATATAACCTAACTTACAGTAGTGCGTGACAAGTGCCAGGTAGCTGACAGAGAGGATCAGTGGGTTGGCTGTAAAAGAAAGAAAATATGAAAACAGGAGAGTGGCAGGCTAGGATTTATTCCAGTTGAAAACAGTTTGATGAGCTCAGGTCTGAGGAGTTGTTGCTCTTTCTTTCAGGATGAGTGTCCTATCACAAGGCACCCGTTGCAAACTCTGTTTATTTGGTCAGTTCTTCAGAACAAGAAAGAGTTGTCTAAAGTAATTTGGGAGCAAGTAAGTTGAATTCTCCTTTATTTCTCTCTGCAAACAGTACATTGGTGTTCCTTGTCTTTGTTTTGTGGGCCTTTGAAGGCTCTGGATCCATCTTCAAGCACAAAACCACAAGAGATAATTGCTAGGTGATTCAGTAAGTAGGTTTAATTACCCATTTTGTGTTCGGGTGTGGATTTCATACTTTCCTTTCCTAATGTCACGTGTGAGTCAGCCAGTCCAAACTAACATGTACCTGTAGTTGTATGTTCTCATCTATGTTCAAGCTTGGATGCTGAGTTCCCACCCATTCCGCAATATGGATGTGTTCTGATCCCAGGTATTTGATTGAAATCCATTTCTAATTTTAATTAGACAGTACATTTAGTGATGATTGTATCAAATACATAATTCACAGGCTGTAAATGTGAGGCTAATGCAAGCAAAGCTAATGGATGCTCCTGTTCATGTTGGTCTTCATGTCTGAAACTGAGTGCTTCTTCCTTGTGCATATAGATTCCATTCGAATGGAATGGACTAACATAGTCTGGGCAGTTCTGGGTACACCCAACTGGTCCAGACTGGTGGACAGTGAAAATGGTAGTGTAGCTCATGGCAGAGCAGACCATCTTTGGTGAATCCTCAGCCAGAGATGCAAAGCTGATATATAACTATTAAACACAAGAACTTTTCAGACTGGTCACAAAGTTGTTATCAAACCAGTACACTGACAGTTACCATTTGTTTTGTGGAACTGGATTTTCATTTGCCAGTCCTGACTGGGAACTGAGCAGCTGCAAAAAAAGGGGGATAATTTTTAAAGGATGTATCACATTCCCTTCGCAGAGGGCATGACTTAACTATCTCTCCATAGACCAGAGGTTGCACTTTGGCAGCCCTTGGGGCCAGTAAGCTCCTGAAAAGCATGGCAAAGGTGAAGAATGATATAAATGCTGCTGGTGAGTCTGAGGAACTCGCTAATGAGTATGAGACAAGAGCGGTAGGTAAGTGCCTTCTTTAAGTCCTTTAGAAATTTAATGAGAGGGGTGAGAGATCAGTAAATTGTTTCCTTTCTTGGAATATTACTTGTTTTAATGGTCTCCAGGTCTAGTGTGCACCAATGATTGCATAGTGATGTTTTTATTTTGTGCAAAGCAAAACTGATAACCCTGGTGGTTTTGTTCAGCAAAATGCAAGGCAAGATAAGTCATTCAATTTGCCTGAAATGCTGCCCAGAAATCCAGCCTGAATTTTAAAGAACAGAAATGACATCTCAAAAGGAAGTAGAAAGAAAGCTTTATTTAGAAAACTAGATATCCAACGTTAAATGCTTCCCTTTAATGTCAAAATGTGTTTTTACTGCTTAGAAATATCTTCCACACCATCTGTTCCCAGTAGAAACTGTGTCCCCTGTCTGAACAGCTTGCCTCCAAAAGAGGGTGTTGTAGGATTTTTGCGGGGTAGATAATTCCTTTTGTTGGGAAGAAAAGCTACCTAGCTCTAATGGCAAGGCTGAAAAAGAAGGGTGCCCAGAAATAGGAAGGAGAATATAGAGTAAGAGAAGATTTCTGCATGAGTGCTGGTAATATTCAGGTTGAGAAAAGCCACCCTTCAAATTTGCAGGAGTACTTTTGGGGAGTGAGAATAAATTGTAACTAAAAAGTGGATTGAATTCCCGAATTCTGAACTGCAAAATCATATACCTTCCTTATTCTAAGATGACAAGCAATACTGTCACTCATTAAGAATGCAGATCTAGTTTGGTTTTTTTTTCTTTTTTCTTTTGTATGACCTTCAGTTTCTTCATTTGCAGGGATTGTGAATGGTTCAGAATTGAGCTCTGCCTCTCATGGGCTGGAGTGACTAATAGTTTCTTGTTTAATGAGGGTAATGGGTGGCAGGAGAACAGGGGAATGTTGTTGTTTTTTTTTTTTTTTTAGGACTTCCCTTTTCTGAAGCAGCAATGCTGATGTTTCCTCAGTGTCTAGTTATTCTGCAAATTATTCAGAGAAACATGCAAATGAAAGCCAGCACAGTTGGTAGATACCAGAGCAGGGATTAATTTGTAGCACCCACGACTTACAAACTCAAGCTTATCTGTGGTATGCTCTGTGGTGCAGGACCTTGGTTTCTAAACTTGGAGGGAGATACAACACAGTGGTGCCTCTGGGGCTTTATTATGGGTTATGGCCTTGTTCTCTTGCCTGGCGCAGAAAACAGTGGATCTCTAACTGCATTGCTGCCCAGCAATTTGATGTCACCACCAAGTCAGATTAAGTGACAGGTAAAGTGTAATAGCCCTGCAGATTGAATAGGAAACCATAGAAATGTTGCTGGAAAGGCCTTCTGGAGGCCTCTAGTCCGGTCTTCTCGTTGAGGTGGTGTTACCACCAGGACTAAATAAGTTCAGTCATGGCTTCTTCTAGCTAAATCTTAAAAATCTCCACAGATGGATATTATTTTATTGCTCCTAAAAGCAGATCATGTTTGTTCCTTTTCTGAGACTAATGGAGACTCGATTGACCTGTTGAACTTGAGCCTTATTTTATTTGTGTATATATCACCAAAGCTATTTCACTAGCTGCTAAGGAGTGGCACGAGGCCACACTGAAAATACCTTGCTTCTTACCAGAAAGTATCTCCTACTTCACAAGGTGAAGACAGCTTAAACAGGCTTTCTTAAAGGTTTCTACATCCTTCAGGCCTGACTATTTAGCAGGACACTGAGAAGTGAACATGTCCCATTGAAGTCTGTCTATCAAGATCTTTCTCCATGTTGCGGTGTATGTGGCAAGACCAGCCAAAAGTATTGCTGTATGCATGCATCCTCGCAATTACGGTAACAGCTGTTTGTGAAATGCCTGAGAAAATGCACTCTTGGAGAGAAGAGCTTCTAGTGAAGGCTGGTGTGTTTTATAAGAGGCTGGATCGCTCTTCAGGGCAGTTATGCTCTGTCACAGATACACCAACAGAACTGCCTTTGAGTGGGAAATGTCCAGAGCTGGAAAGAGAAATAATTTTTCACTCCATGTGCATTGTTAGTGGCAAAAATCTATAGGCAGAATAAGATGCTCATGGCTCTTCTAAAACAACTATGTTTGCAATGCAGTTCCCAGTGAAAAAGCATCAGATTCTGCCCTTGTTGTTCAACCCTACTCTTAATATATGACTACTGAGACTGACTATAAGTCATTAGATCAATGCTAAATGAATGACGATGAAACAAGCAGATATACTGAGTCATTTAAGTAGGAGAAGTTCATATTTTTTACTCAGTTAGTGCAGAACTCAACTTAATGCTATCTCTGTGTGAACTGATTTAGTATTACAGTTTTCCATCCAGACATGAATTCTCTATGAAAGCTTAATACATGCAAGTGGGGTTGTAAAGCAATGCATGTGTTGTTTTACCATGCTGAAAATGTGTAAAGAGTTCTTGTGTCTGCATACTTTAATATTACAAATATTATACTTTGGAAGTCACTGAAGACAATTGCACCCAAGTTGGTGGGAGATTGAGTCTGAAGTTGGAGCTCAGTGTGGGGCTGCTTCTTTCCTCCAGAGCTGTTCACCGAGTGCTACAGCAATGATGAGGATCTAGCTGAGCAGCTGCTGACCTATTCCTGTGAAGCCTGGGGAGGGAGCAATTGTCTGGAACTAGCAGTGGAAGCTAGAGACCAGCAGTTCATTGCACAGCCAGGGGTGCAGGTAATGTCAGTGAAAAGGAGATGCACAGATTACTGTAACTCTTGAGATCTGGGTAGCTTAAAAAAAAGTGAATATACTTGCTGTGAAAATGCTATATCCGCGTAAACAGTCTGTGAAAGGGTAATGCTCAGACACTGTCCTCATGGAAGTGAGAGCCTCCAGGCAAGGTTTCCTAGCCCTGTGAACACTGAGCTTTGCAGGGCGGCAGCGTGGCCGTGTCCTGCAACGTGCTTACAGAACCAGTGTCTGCAGTGCTGTGAAATGCATCCCAGAGAGCACTGACTGTGGCTGGTGGGGTACAGGGTGTGTGGCTCCTCTTCTTGAAACAGGAACTGGCTGATTTGCCCAGAAATGTTAAGTCAGGAGGGGAAGACTTGATTTAGAGCTGTAAATCGTGATGAGCTGGATGATAAAAACTGCCAGAAGTGACTTCTCCCTTGGCACATCTCCTGTGTATGCACAGTATGGATGTACTGCCCAGCGTAAAGTGCCTTATAAATCAGGTCAACATGAGGCTGACGAGGACTTGAACTCCTTGTCATGTAGACTGGAGGATGGCTGGACTAAGGAACCAGCATGCTGTTACTGATGCAGAAAGCTTTCTGTATTGTTGAAACAGGAATCCCAGTTATTTTGATTGAAATCTCAAAGTTTTGGTTTTTTTTTTTACTACATCAGATGTCCTCTAATAGCATTCCTAGATTATTTTGTTGCTGTTAGAACAAATGAGGATATTTTCTTCTTCCCTGCAGAATTTCCTTTCCAAGCAGTGGTATGGAGAGATTTCAAGAGATACTAAGAACTGGAAGATTATACTGTGTCTGTTCTTTTTTCCTTTAATAGGCTGTGGTTTCATCTCATTCAGGTAATTAACTGGCTTCTCATTAGCAGAAGCAAAGCAAGTCAGTTAATCATAGGACAGTTCAGGCCAGAAGGGACCTCTGGAGATCATCCAGTCCAACGCCCTCTCAAAGCAGGGTCAGCTGGAGCAGGTTGCCCAGGACTGTGTCCAGTTGGGTTTTGAGTATCTCCAAGGGTGGAGACTCCACAGCCACTCTGGGGAACCTGTTCCAGTGTTCAATCACTCAGAAATAAAGATATTTAATGGCTGAATGAGCTGACAGATCGTGTCCTCACTCTGATCCAGAGTTAAGATGTGCCAATTTACTTGCATGCCTGAAGTCAGTGGATGCAGAATGGCCTTACCTTTAAAGTAATGTCCTGTGCTAGACTTTGCACCTTTCTCATTTTCACTTTGATGAAGAACACAAATGTTTCCAGGCACAAAAGCTATGCTTTGAGACCTTTTTCCTCTTTTAATTCCTCAGGAAAAAGCCTGTGGAGAAGAGTAAGAAACTCTTCTTGTATTATGTGTCTTTCTTCACCTCCCCCTTTGTGGTCTTCTCCTGGAATGTCATCTTCTACATCGCTTTCCTGTTGCTCTTCGCCTACGTGTTGCTTATGGATTTCCAGAAGGAACCTACCATCCTGGAGATGATCCTTTACGTGCTGGTCTTCATTCTGCTTTGTGATGAAGTGAGACAAGTAGGCAGCGCTTGCAAACCAAAAATGTTTAGTGCTAGATTAAAAGCCTTGTGTTTTTTCCCCTCCTAGTAGCATAAGACAGTGCAGGCAGCTTCTAAGTTACAGGGGAACCACTTCTTGGGAGATATGTTCAGGCAACTCAAGGCACAATGAATATTTTTTTTTTTCCCTGATGTTTAATTCCTACTTGTGCCCCAATAGCATGCACCAAGAGGAATGTGTATTGACCTTGAGGCTCTGTGGATAAGCTGATGCTGATGGAGATATTTCTCAGGAATGCTTGGCTTGGTTTGCCAAAGCAGTTGAGAATAGGAGGTTAGATTTAACACATCTATCTGGGTGCATATCTCTAGATCAAGTGATTCCTGCCTCTCTTCTCCACATCCCACCCCCCCACTTTTTTTTTTTTTTTTGACCAATGAGCAACTTATTGTTATGTATTTCTGTTTATCTTTTAATCATAAATACAGGTTTTGCTAGTTTCATGTAGTCCCAAGGACCAGCTTTGGACTGCCTACGCTGCTTGTGCTGGTGTGGTGTGGTGTGGGAAGAGTGTGTGGGACTGCCTTTATAGCCAGCCACATAGTTGATATTCTTCTTACTTCCTATGTAAGGGCACGTATGAAATATGTTGGTTTTCAGGCAAGCTGATTTCTATCAGTGTTCAGAATGGTGGGAAGATGCTGGGGAAATTGGAAGAGAAAAGGGTGTGTGGTTTCTGTGCAGTGCTGCTTTTTGATTGTCCTGTAAGGCATTAGTCTCTACATGGGTGTTTGTGGGTGATCTGCTGGATCAGACCACCCTGCAATAACATTTCTTACATGAGCTCAAATGACATGGCTGAGTGTTGATGTCACTATGCTTAACTTGCTGTGTGGTCTTTTTTCCTTTTTAATAGTCAAGGTGGTACCCTGTTTAAGGCAACTTTACTTGCTAAGGAAAATGGGGGAAAAGTAAAAGACTGTTGCAATGAGAACACTAATGGAGTGTTTGTTTCTGCTGATTTAGGTTCTGGTGTCTCTGGACCTGTCCTTGCACTTCCCGTGTGTACCCAGCAAAAGTCCTGGGGAAAGCCTTAGGGATAGAAACCTTTTTTCCTACCAATGTCGCTATTTCTTGCTACCCTGAGCAGGTAGAACAGCTTCAGATCCCAGTAATCCCATTGATAGCTGGTGGCCGGACTGTACCAATTTGATTGCGGGAGTGGAGGCAGCTAAAACAGAGACGTTATTGAAGATTTGGAGTTATCTTAAGCCAGTGTTCTGGCTTCAAACCTATTTTGCTAAAGAGCAGAACGCAGAGCAGTGTCCCAAACCTCTAAGCTTCTCAGGAAACTTTCTCTCTGGCTTCCTCCAAGATAGATTATGCATGCATTGGTCTAACTCTACAGTCAAAATAGTATCTGTGTCCTTAATATTTAAAAAAAGAGGGATGTCTCAGATTTTGCTTTTGCATCAAAGGAAAAGTAAGAATAACGTTGCCTGAGGTCCCACTGTACCTGCTGCAGTCAGATAACTAGTTCTGGGGAGAAATCAGCCCTCTGATTAGAGAGTGGTGTGTCTGTGGCAGTGACAACTACTAGACATTGTTCCAAATTTAAAGGAGATTATTTCACTGTTCGGGAGAACGGAACTGTATCTGAACTGTAAGCCACTGGCTCTGCCTTGTTTTCACTTCTGATGGTCCTAGAGATTTTTAACTAGCCAGAGCTACTTTCTCATATCCTGTTTAGAGCTGTCATGGCAATAGTGAAATCGGAGATGCCTTTTTCCTGCTATCTTCTTAGCCACATGGATGTAGCCTACAGCCAGGTGAGTGGGTAGACTTGTGGGGTGTGCAGGAAAGCCCCATTTTCTCAAATGGGGAAGGAACCTGGACAGAATCTCCATGCACGTTAACTCTTAGCAGTGGGAATTGCTTGATATTTGAAGGACTTGACTGCACTGCAGTCTCAGTTGTTCTCACTTGTTTACAAGCATCTGCCTCTGTTTTCTCTCTGTTTCTGCTTTAGACGAAAACCTGTTTCCTTTCCTCCATCCACAGTTGTGCCCTTAATAGAAGAGGCATCAGGCTTAAACCTGCTGCATTTAATACAGCTGTAGTGCAGTGATATGCTATTGCTTTGTGAAAGACATTTGGATCATGTGTGTCTAGCCGTTCACATAAAACCCCGCTTCACTGTCATGTGTAGCAAGACAACTTATGTTTGATCTAGGGAGTTACTAGGCAGAGGCAGCCCTATGTCATAGGTGTCAGACATGCCATCCCCACTCAGTGCCCAACCTTTGGTACCTTAAACAGTAAGAAAGGTGTGTTTGGGTCCCAAGATGCTGAAATAGTGTCTGGTAATATTTTGAGCCTGACACCCTGGTAGCTGCCACAACTGTCCATCTTTAGCAATGAGTCCCATCATGTGAAGAAAATGCAACAGTTGTGCAACTGGAATAGCAAAGTGGTGGTCTCTACTTATAGCTGCTTCTGCATTTAGAAGAAAACTCCCCTCAATCTCTGTTTCCCATAAAAGTACTGAGAGCAGAATTGCCTTCCTTGGGTATGCCAGTTATAGAGAGATTCACTGATCAGTACTGTACTAAGCTTTAATTATTTCAAGAAAATTAAAAAAGAATTATGATCAGGGACTCAGTCTATTTCTTCAGTCCTGGCGGAGGTTTCTCCTGGCTAAGCTACTTGTCCTAATGAGTCACCTGTGAATTGGGTCCAGAAGTTGGTTCTTGCACAAACTTTGGATCAAGGGTGCAGTACCAGTCAGTCTGGGAATGGGCAGATTCTCACTAGACTTGCAATTCAGAAATAGAGCGCCAGGTAATTAAAAGAATAAATTAAGCCTACATCTTTGATCAAAAGCATGTGTGTGTAGCCAGGGACAGATTACTGAAAGGCTCTGTGAAGAAAGAGAAGCTGGAATAGTTCAACTGCCCTGAAACAGTGACCCTCCTGCCTCCCTGCAGTGTTTCATCTGCTCTTAGTGTGTCACACCAAGACTCCATTGACCCATTTGGTAGCAGTCTGCTGGAGCATAGCGTGATCTACCCTGAGGTCCCCTGGCAGCATGTGTATACACATGTGAGCACTAAGTCCATCAATCTCAGCTCTTGTCAGGACTGTTCCCTCCTCTCCCCATGCACAAGCACCAGTGTGGTTGGGTTATGTCCTCTGAGTGCAGTAACCCACACTGTGGTGCAGTGTTTGTGTTGCTGATGTGCTTGACTGGTCCTAGTGCAAGAGCATTAGGTTAGGACATCTGAGCTGCAGGAGAAGATGTGTTAAGGAGCTCTAAACATAGAAAATCTTGACCTGTAGTCCTATTGGAAGTTACAGTAAAAACATGTTGTCAGTTATTTCTGGCATTGGTGGATATATTAAAAACCCTTTTTGGGGGGAAATTAAAAGCAATCTGAGCTCTGGTATACCCATTATGTGTGACAAAAAATTAATTGGGCAAGGAAACAATCCTTACTCTATTGCAGTGGGTGGAATATTTACCCATGAGGACATCCGGTGGGGAGAGAGAAGGGGAAGATGGATGAGCTCCCCATGTCACTGGTCAGTGCTCTGTGGTGGTTACTTTCTGCTCTTTTTCCTTCCCAGTGGTACATGAATGGCAGTAAGTATTTCTCAGATCTGTGGAATGTTATGGATACACTAGCAATCTTCTACTTCATAGCAGGGATTGTGTTCAGGTGAGTAGTATCTTTTCTTGTGGCCATGTTATGGCTTTGCTTCCTTTCTGGGTTTTGACTACAACCTGTAATGAGATTTTGGGAAATGATGTGTTCGTGAAACTCCCTGTTCTTTATGAAGGCCCCAAATACTGCCAAGTCTTGACTCTAAATCTGTAAAAGCAAATAAAGAAATAAAATATAGTGATTAGGGAATATCTGCATGCAATTATTTTCTCTTTTTTGTTTAATGGAAGTTGAGTCTATCCTTGGAGTCAGAAGCGGCTTTCCTAAACTCAGATCTTTCTGGGCCACCAGGACAGCCCTTCTTAATGCTTAGGTTTGGATGAGCATGTTTAGAAGATGATGATTGAAATAGGCTTAGGTTTCATGACAACGCCTTCAAGACTGGCTATATAGAGCATATCAAAGTTGCAGGGTAAGATGGTTAATATCTCAGAGAGTCAGAAGTTCTTTGGGATTTTCCCTGGCTCCTATTATTGACTATTTAATATGGTAATCTGGACTCTTTGAGCTTTAGTGTATTGTATTTAAGGGGACCGTAATTGTACCTACAATAGTCTAACCGAATGTCATTAGCTCACATAAGCTATTTTATGTGAATGGGTGAGTTAACAACCATGACAAAGAAATGATGGAAACACATTTTACAGTGTTACTGTTCAGTCAACTGTAACTTAGTTGTTGTTGCCTCAGTGCAGCAGAGCGGTCATTGCACTGTGATCTTTTTGGAGGGCTGTGGGACTAGCTAAAAGTACAAGATTTCTTTGCTGTTAATAGTTTTAGAGGCTAAGAGGAGACACAGCGATGATGTAGCTAAGATAGGAAGGGTGTAAACAAGGTGTGCATTGACCAGTTTTACCACCTGTCATCAGGTATGGATTGGTGGGAGAGGGTATGGGGCTCTGGATAGCTGTGCTCTGTTTCCCAGTTACTCACTTTCCACTCCCCATTTCAGTGTTTAACTGTATTTTCACCTGATTTCTGCATGCTTTACCCAATGCTTGTCTTCATTTTTTTTTACTGTCTCCATCAGGCTTCACTCATCTGATGAAAGCTCTTGGTATGCTGGGAGAGTCATTTTCTGTTTGGACTACATAGTTTTTACTCTGAGGCTGATCCATATTTTCACAGTTAGCAGGAATCTAGGACCCAAAATTATTATGCTGCAGAGGATGGTAAGGTTCTGGCAGCTGTTCAAGGAAGTCTAAATAAATGATGTGACACCGTTTTTTTTTCTTCAAGAGTGAAAAATCACCACTGTTCTGATGATGGCAGCAAGTTCTCTCCTTCTCTTAAATCTGCTAAACAGGATTAATTAAGATTCAAATAGGACCTAATTAAGAGCAGGGCCTTTTTCTCTCCCTCTGCACAAGGAGAGAATAAAGATCAGGCTGAAGAACAGAAGAGGAAATTTGTTTCCTGGTAGATTTGTCTTACGTGTCCCATGTTTCAGTGGTATATTCCATCACTCTTGTTGCTCACATGAGCATTCACTAAACAAGACAGTGATGATAAATGGTACAGGAGGAGGATTTCTGTCTTCCACTGCATCCATCACACAAATAATTGGAGAAGCTGGTGATGAAGAGCCTCTTATGGAGTGGCCAGGCTAATTCCGTCCTTTGTAGCTGGAGGGCATGTTTGCTAGCAGACTGGGAAAGGTAACAGGAAGAAAGTGGCATTCCATAATACGGATGTGGCTTTACTTCAGGTGTGGGAATGAGGAGCATTGGAGAGCTGGAGTATGCCTGAATTTGTGCATGTCACCTGGAGCCGATCTTGTATATGGAATTTAAAAACCAGCTGTGTGGTGACAATGGGAGTAACAGTGTGGTCTGCAGCTTACCCAGAAAGCCTTTATTTTGCCATGTATCACTGCTGCAAAGCTGAAGTCTAGAGATTACCTAGTCCTAGAGTGCCTTATGATATGGAAGCAACAACACAGGATTGTTTCCTGTACAACTTTCTCTTGTTTAGCCTTCTTCAAAAGGGATAAGTTTTTGAGTAAGTGTAATAATAAAGATGCTTGCGCATCTGGAAGGGCACACATCAGTGGAGGTGGATCTGCAACAAATGGGAAAGCTCAACTGGGATACTGCCAGTCTTCAGTTATCTGTATATTATTAAGAGACAGAAATTCATGAAACTGCTAGCCAGAGTGTCTGGACTATAAATGCTGTTTGAAGCCATCCAGGGTAGCATTTTCAGAACTGGTGGCTGCTTTCACCTGACACTTGGCTGGAGGGTTGCAAGCTACAGTTGTTGCATGAGTAGTCTTTATATGTGGATCTTGCTTTTGTGGGTGGACCCTGTCTGATGCCAGGGGGATATCCTACATTCTGAAACGTGCCTTGCTTTTCTGGTTGTGTAAACATTTTTGAAGTTCCCTGAGCGGGAATGGTTAATTATTTGCATGCGTGTGTTTGTGTTGGTGACTGTAAATTTAGGAAGCAGTGATGTGAAAACATGCATTAAAATGGTGCTGTGTAGCTTTTCTAATATTTGTTCTCCTCCCAAATATAAAATTGGGGAGAAAAAAGCCATGTGTGGCTTGTGACAGGCATGCGGTGTGTCACTGCTGCATTTGCTTGTTGTCCTTTTCTAGATGATAGATGTCTTCTTCTTCCTCTTCCTCTTTGCTGTGTGGATGGTGGCCTTTGGTGTGGCCAGGCAAGGCATCCTGAGGAAGAATGAGCACCGCTGGGAGTGGATATTTCGATCTGTCATCTATGAGCCGTACCTGGCTATGTTTGGCCAGTACCCCGATGATGTTGACGGTACCTGTTTTCTGTGGGAAGCTCTACTGGGCGGGTGGAAGGCTCTGTCCTTTCAGTGGTTGTCCAGTCCCGTGTTGAACCCTTTCCTCCAAGCAGCAGCAAGGCAAGGTTTTATGTCTGATGGGGAGGTGGGGAAGGAAGAGGCCACACATATTGGGGTCAATGGCAGTACCTGGGGCTGGACCCAACAGAAAGAGGGGGAGAAGGCTCACTGTTTGTTCTCCTCTCTCACCCTCTGAGGTACCACATATAACTTTGACCGCTGCACATTTTCTGGCAATGAGTCCAAGCCCTTGTGCGTGGAGCTGGATGCCAACAACCAACCCCGCTTCCCAGAGTGGATTACCATTCCCCTTGTCTGCATTTACATGCTCTCAACTAACATCCTCCTTGTGAACCTGCTCGTGGCTATGTTTGGGTATGTAATAAAGGAATGATCACTTGCTTGTGATCTCTGTATCAATATTGCTTGGAGAAAGGGAATGAAGTCCTGGAAAACGGCATGAAGCCAGGCCTTGGACTCTGCCTGTGTCCTTTGCTGGGAGTAGTCTGGATGGGGTTCCCAACTTGAAACAGACCTCTCAAGTGAAGGGTGTGGCATGGGAAGGTGAACAAAGGCAAGGTTATTCAGTGTTTCTCACAGCAGTCTAATCAAAACTGATACAATGTCCTGGGGATGGCTTGCTGCCTGTCCTTCTACTACTTCTCTAGGCATCCTTTGCACACTGGGCTTAGCACAAATGCCTGTGGTTCACACAGGGGGCGATAGCTGCTGGGTCAGTGCTTTACCAAGTGTGAGTTGCTGCACAACTGACTGTGCTAGACAGAATAAACAAGTTATTATTGCAGTCTTTCTGTGACGCTCAGGTTTTATTAACCAGAACTGCTGTGTGGTAATGATGGGTGTGTTACTGCTCTGGTGAACCTGCTATTTATTGTTCTGACTTATAGCACAGGCAATGGGCCACATCTCCTTGGGACATATAAAAGGACTTTGTCTTGAAAAATGCCATCACCTCTGTATTTTATATGGTAATTTGTCTGTGGGTCTACCAGTCAGGAGGCCTATTCTGACATCTTGTGAAGTATTACATCATGCAGATGGATGAGACACCAGAAATTTGGTGCTGGTAACTGCTGACTGTATCACATAGCTAGCACTGATTTGCCAAATAAAAATGGTTGCTGTTGTGCACATTATCAAATATATATTGACTGCATTGGGACCAGCAAGAGCAAACCATAACTGGCCCTCAGGGAAAAGTTTCCTCAGTTTCTTCCAGAAATCCTACTACTTTTCTGCTTTACACTCCCTTGCAGCCTAACAAAAATACTTACAACACCTGGGCATCATTCTTGAGGTCCGTGATGTTTATTTTTGTGTGTTTGATGGTGCTTTGGCAGTGACAGACTAGGCGGGAATTTGCTTTGGCAACAAGAGTATTTACAGGAACTGCTAAGGACTCTTGGTTTGCCTCAAAAAGATCTCCCTTCCGAATGCCAATGCCAATGTTTACTGTCCTGAGATGAGATGTATTAGTGTGATGAGTTGAGAACGCCTCAGCTTTGGGACCTGCTCACCCCTCTGCCCTGAACCTTTCTTCCCATGCTGAGCTGGACTCCAAAGACAGTCAGTAATGTGATTTTTGACAAGGCAGCTAGGACCGGTGCAGCATATCTATTTATTGTACCTAGTTTTCCTAACCTGCACAGGACCTGGGGACAGAAGACAATGCTTGTACTCACTAGAAAGGGTGAAAGCAATTCACATTAATCAAGGAAAGTACAGCAGTAAGCCACTCTACCCTAGAAGCCTTTGATATTTGTTAGAACACTTATTTTAACAGCACCTAATGGTAAATGCTCTGGTTTATACAGTTATGCCAGTAAAAACCTAGCTTTTGCCAGTTCAGCTTATTTTGTGGAAGGACCCACATGAATTCTCTAATGACACTCTCAGAGCTTTGCATAGTTCATTTTAACAATAGACTGCACAATTTAAGGAGGAGTGCTGGATTGTACTGAAGTCAGGAAGCCCAGTGGGCAAACAGCAATCCCAGATGTTTTTTTTCTTGATGCAGTTGGAAATGTGTGAAATCTGTGATGACTCCTCCTATGACCAGTGTGTTCATAGTGCCTGTCAATCTTTAATAATGCTGATGTCTGTTAGACACCAGTCCAATCAGTGTCTCTATATGTTGTAATTACAATTATATATTAATTTTAACAACAGAGAATCCAACTATTTCTTTGCATCTGGTATGCATTAGCTGAAAAGTGGGAATATTACATTTTAGATACTTCTGATATTCAGGATTGTATTATCTTCTAAAACAATAGATAATTTCCACCAGGTGAAGGTTTTAGCTTATCTCATGTAAGGGTCCGTTAGGATCTCAACACAGATATTTTGGAAGCATCTGTCTGCCATTTAATGTCAGCAATGAAAGGTCAGGCAGTCTGGGAGCTGTTTGCCCTTGTGGTTGTTGCTTTGCTGGGTTCGTACAGTAGGTTTAATCCATGCCTGGAGTGTTCTTAATGCTTCCACTAAAAATCTCAGGAGCTTTTCATTTTTTGTAAATGTTCTATTTTTATTTTTTGGGTTTTTTTTGCGTAGAAAGAAGTTAGCTGATGAATTAATGAGACAGTATCTTGCAAAGAAGCATCCCGTTCCCATGTGTCTAGGCTGGAAGAAAATTGCCTAGAGCTAAGGTAGTGAAAGTATGTGGAGTATTTTCTCCCTGTTCCCCATTTTTCCAGTTTATTTGTAACTTCATGGTGGTTTTTTTTTCTACTGCCTTAGTTCTTCTCATTTTCAAATTTCTCTCTAAAAAGGACAAACTCAATAACCTCCTAATCATTAAAAAGTAACAGCTCCAGGATGACTTTACAAAAACGTGCCCTAGTATAATAAAAAGAAACACTGTGTTACTTGGCTCTGATGGAGTGAATAACTAATGCTGTATGTATTTTCTGTTTCTTTACCTGTTAGTTACACTGTTGGATCAGTACAAGAGAACAACGACCAGGTGTGGAAGTTCCAGCGTTACTTCTTGGTCCAAGAATATTGCAGTCGCTTGACTATCCCCTTCCCTTTCGTCATCTTTGCCTACATATACATGGTGATGAGGAAATGTTTCAAATGCTGCTGTAAGAAAGAAAGTAAAGAGCCATCTATTTGTTGTGAGTTGGATTATTCCTTGCTGCGTAAAAGTCAGCTCTGGTGCAGATGCATTGCAACTCTTCCATGGCATGGTGTGCTTAAACCAGGCAGCTAGTATTTTGGTGGGAAATTTTCATGGGCAATGTAGACCTTGGAGGAGGTGGCTGTGTAGTGGAAAAGAGGAGCAGCTCATTCATGTTGTCAAATGCAAATCCACTATATTGCTGGAAATCTCTTCAGTAAGATTCGAATCAAAGTCCCTGGCTGCTTCTCAGCCATAATCTTCCTTCAGTACTCAAGGTGCGCTCTCTCTGGGATATGGGGAATTATACTTCTAACTCCTTATGCTAAAACTCTAATTGAGCATTATTGTGATCCCTGCCCCTCAGTAGCTTTGGTTTTGGTCTGGTTAGAGAGCTTTTGTGTTCTACTGAGACCTGGTCTACTTGAGTACTGTGCAGAGTTATCCAGTGCTTTCTTGTCCAAGCCATTTCAAGGCAGAATTACTTCATGTATGTAAATCAATTAAGTCTTCAAATTAATCCTATCAGTTTAGGGCTGCCTATGCTTCTTCCTAGCTTTGAAAGGGGTTTTTTTTGTGTGTTAGAGCACTGAATAAATTCATCCAGACCCTGCAGCAGCTGAAATTCATCTTCATGCTCTGCATGAAAAATGTAAACCATCCCATTTGTCATTAACATCTTGTAGCGCACCCTTCCTGCACTGTTACCCAGTGGCAGAGATCCCTGATGTTGCATGCTCTGAGTGTTTAGGTAACTAGTACAAGAGGTGGTCTTAGTCTCTACTTGCCACTCTACCTTCTGGAGTTGCATTTCTTTTTGTCCTCCAGTTACAATCTCCCAGCTAATACAGCTAGTAGCTGCTATGGCAGCCTAGTAGAGGACAATCATCTTCAGAGGCTCTTCTGCCTGCTGGTAAGTGACTGAAAGAGAATAGAGAGTCTCCTGACCCTGCCTCAAAAATGCAGCAGTGGCCGAGTCAATCCTCTAGCTATTTCCCCCTTATTTACTCTGTCAGAAGGCACAGATATGAATTGTTTTAACAAGCTTTTCCCCCCAACAAATGGAGTGTTTTCTCTTTTTTTTAAGTCCCATTCAGAAGCAGATGAGAGAGGATAAGTTGAGTTAATTGACAGTCTTACTCCCATCCATCAGCAACCTGGCAGTTGCCCTGCAGCACAGGCTGGATTTGTTACTAGTTCAGCAGAAAGATGCCTGCTTTGGTGTATAAAATTCCTTAGTGCTGACTAAATTGTTTTGGCTGTCCAAATCACTGTTTGGCTTCCTTGCTGGGAAGGTTGTTTAACAGCAGATATTTCTGCCCAAGTAATGCACAGTTGATGTTGCAGTTCTAAAAGCAAATGGAAGGATTAACTAGAGCTGGAATATCACCGTGGTTGAGCTGCTGACAGGAACTGAGAACTGCATGGAGAAAGCACACCAATGTATTGACTATTGCAAAATCCTGGCTTCCCCACTTACCTCTTATGGAAATGGTTGGGATTTTGGGTGCTTAAATGCTTATTGGTATGTGGGAGAACAACTGAGGCTGTGTGAGGTCAGAGGAGCACTAGGTGGAGGAAATGGGACTTCAGTCATTTGCCAGCTGTGGGCTTCTTTTGTCTCAGCTAACTTTTTAAAATTAAAACCCATGTGGTTTGTGCTGTCCTGTTGGAACAGGATAAAATGCAGAAGTATTATCCTGGAGGACTTTGATGCCTCGCAGTGGTTTGCTTTGTGTCACTCTCTAATTTACAGCATCAACAGGAGGTGTTTTTTAGAGAAGACAATGCTTCATAATTTTGAAAAGTTTTAGTTCAATGATAAGTCATACAACATGGTTCTTAATATGTGTTACTCTCAATGATTCAATATGGGATAATGTAGAAACAAATGGAAAGCTCAAACCCAGATAGGAACTTTCTGGAATGTGCTATGCCTGTTGAAGCGGCTGCCATTTCACAAAACACTCGTGTTAACCAAGGCTCAAAAAATTCCAGAAAGAGTTTTGGAGCTTGTTAGGGTTTTTTTGTTCATATTTTCTTTTTTTAACCAACTGTGGTTGCCAGGAGCATATAGTAAAATGGATTAATGTCACATTTATCAGAGCCGTGTCACAGGTGGAGGGAAGGTGGGGCTGTGAATGCTTTGGATGCAGAGAAGGGAATCATTAGCCTCTGAATGCAAGCACTAACCCAGCCTTTTTGCATCTTAGCATTGGAAAGACAAATTAACTGAATCTAGTGTTGTTTTTCTTCACATACATTTTCCAGGCTCAAAAAATGAGGACAATGAAATTCTGGCATGGGAAGCAGTCATGAAGGAGAATTACCTTGTCAAAATCAATACCAAAGCAAATGATTCATCAGAAGAGTATGTCTGCCCTTCTTTGTCTTCACTCTCTTAACTTTCTGTTGAATATTTTTAGTGAAGGCAAGTTTTCAGCAGCTCTAAATGTTTACAAACTAATGAGTAGATAAATAAACTCAGCATAAATGTGCATTTTCTTTTTAAGTAAAATGGTGCGGGTTTTTGTCAGCTGCTGCAGGCTGTCTTCAGAAATAATTGATTGGTCTTGTAGAATACTAATGACAATATTGCAAGGGTTATAATAGCATGTTATGCACACAGCTGGGTAGATGTATTAAACACACTTGTTCCAAATGTGTGTCACAGTATTTCTCAAATTATTTCACCTTTCTGTACTTGAGGCTTTCTATTTTACCACCAGAGGAGAAAATGTTGTCTTTCTATAGTGTTTTGAGGTCTCACTGTGGAAAGCAGTTGTATAGCTGACTAGTTTTGTAACATTATGCAGTTAGCAGAGACTATTTAGTGTTAGACCTGGAATATCAAGCATTCCCATGGCATCAATCTGTACAGAGGTCTGTACTTTATAGCATAAGTAGGAAAGACCTCTTATTTGGAATGATTGTATTTGAAGGTTGATGACTTGGAGTATTCTTCTTTGACTGCCAGATCATGACACTTTATGTTTGGGATCTGTCTCAGTGTTTTCAGAGTAATAGTATACAAGGAAAAGGAAATATAAAGAAAGCTAGAAAACGACAACACTGACCTGCTTTGTATGATGGCATAATTTTGTAGCTAACTTCCAGCAGCTTTAGTATTTCCCTAAGTCAAACGTAAGGGAAGAGCTGATAAGAATGGATAGGAAAGACCAGACTCTTCCATGCCCCTCTGCCCCTGCTGTGGACATTGCTGTCCACAAGTCAGTGTTTATGTTAAGACTACCCAGAGTCACTCAGCATGGATAAGAAGCCAAACAAATTAAAAAAAAAATAGCTTTTATGCTGGAAGCAGGAGTGTTGACAGGGAAAATGGAGTAGCACGGCACTAACAGTAATAATCTACTTGTAATAAAAAAATGCCAAACCACCTGCAGCCCTGCCTTCTTGGAAGGATGAAACACTGGTGTTCCCAAGCAGGGGCATCTGCAGGCAATCTGTAACTGCCCTCTGACTACATGCAAAGAGGGCAGTCTTCTGACAACTTCAGACTCTAATCGCCTTAGCTCTGCTCTTTGGCCAAAGATGAGAACTAGATCTGTGAGCTCCAGAGAGACTTCTGCAAAGCAGTTCTGCCCAGTTTTGCAAAGGGGGGAGGGCAGTTAGCCAAGGCTTCTCTAATACCTGGACTCAGCCCTTTCTTCTGTGTCTTCTTTCTGTTTTCAGGATGGTGCATCGATTTAGACAACTGGATGCAAAGGTACTTGTGTTTCAGACTGCTCTGAGGGATGTGCTTCTATCTGGTAAAGCAAGTAGTGGTCCACAAGGAAAATGAGCATCACTGAGAGTCATGCGCAGTCTTTGTTACTATTGCCAGGACCACGTTTTAATTGGGCTTTTTTAATGTGCTCCTTTGCATCTTTGATTCCATGTGTAGCTTCATACTTTGTTGGAAAATTAAGTAGAAAGATACTTGCTTAGCACTGAAGAAGTGTTGTGTAACAGGCCCATGAGACACTAATGGGAAGAAAGGGCATTACATGCTTAGAGTATACCATTCTCAAACACATGTTGTGTCAAGTTTAGCTTCTAGTGCTGAAGGCATGAGTAATTGATCCTACTTCGTTGTTGTTGTTTAACCTCTGCTTATAAAATGAAGTAGCAGTTCACATACATTGTGGCAAGCCTGGTGGTGCTTCAGATAGCACAGGCAACACCTGCTAGGTAAACAAAGGATGCTCCATACATATTGCAGGATAGGAATACCTTTAATTACAATTAAAATAACCAATTCTCATCTGATTCACAGAAACATCCTGTGTTGAAGCAATACAAAGCTACCAACCTACTAGAGAGCACATCATTATTAGAATTGTCATACAAGTATACTTTTTATGACTGTGATACTGAAAAGACCTTCACAATGGGTATTTTTTGAGGCTTGATTGAATGATGTATTTTGCCTCTGAAGTGGGGCATTGCTTTGATGTGAAGAACAGACTTTTTAGAAGTCCAAGGGTGAAAAGGCCCACATATACTTCAAAATACTTCTTTTGATTGCTGTCAAATAATGTAGATTGTAAAATGATAGCTTGCTTTCAAGACTGAAATGGAAATTGTGAGTGACCGAGTATGTGTCTAGTGATGCTTCTTGTGAAACTGAAAGGAAATACGATAACGATAATTCTATACTGAAAAGTAATACCCAAATTGTGCCTCTTATTCTGTGAGGGAATACCTCACAGCAAGCTGTTTTGTCTATTCGTGCCTTCAGCTTTAGTGACAGAAACATACCGAGGCCAGTGCTTAGGAGTAGTGCCCTTGAGAGCAAGGCACTCCAGAGATATCTCACTGGCTCTCACTTCAGATGATGTCCTAAAAACAAGTCTGAGGATGTAACTGACTCCTAGGCATGAGCCTTGATCATGGGGTAAACTTTTCTTTAAACTTGATGCGGATGTCCCAGGGAATAATGGCCTTCAGTTATGGCACAGGGAGGTTTTGAAGGTAGCTCTGTGTGCCAGAATGAATGCTCCACGAAACTCCAGTGATCTGCAGTCTCTGCTTTAAAGGAGCACAAGGAAGTGCATTATAGTTGGGAGCTTGTAGCTGTCATGATACCTGCTTGTTAACTAGGTGAAATACATATGCATTAGGGCTCACTGCATTAATTGCATTGATGAAAACTGTAATTGGGAGTGTCCTTTCAAGCACTGTTGCATTTGGTGTAATATTTGGAGAGGCAATTACTCGTTACTCATATTACTTATTACTATTGCTTTCCTGTGAAAAGCAATATTAACACTGCTTCATTTGCCACCACAGTGTGACTACTGAATACAAAAAGCAGTCAGTTATTGCTTTTGAAGTAGTGGTTGGTGTCCACAGGGTAGCCAGGGAGGCAGGAGGCCAGATGTGTTTTATGACTGTTGTTGCTGATCTTGTATGGTATTTTCTAGGATATGTATGTTCTAGGGTATTTCAAGGTACTTACTACTGCTTGCTTGTTTTTTTTCTTTTCCTTTCCTTTCATCCCAAGCTGTGATCATCTGTTGGAATGAGTTAGATTGACTTTACATAAACAATTTTTCTTTCTTTCTTTTTTTTTTTTTTTTTTAATTTTTAAGCTCTCTGATTTGAAAGGCCTTCTGAAAGAGATTTCCAGCAAAATCAAATGAACATATCTGAAATCCAAGAACAGCTACCTGAGTAGGGTAAGCCTTCTTTAAACCCATTCTCTGACTTGAATAAGTTATCAGCATTTGGGATGTTAAATCTGTATGTCTCTGGAAGAAGAGTTAGTATTAATTATTGATGCTTGTATTGATGTTGTCTAATATTAGAAAAGAAATAAGAGCTAAATTCTTTTCCTTGTTTATTTTTTTCTGAAAAATACAATTTTCCATTTTTGGCACGGTTTAAAATATCTTGTTTTGCTCCCTCGCCTTTGCCTTTGAAAAACTGTGAATAACCCAAGGTTATTTTAGTTGTCTTTGTGCTGGAGGCCCCCTGGAAAATTAGGAGCTGCTGTGCTGGATCCTTTACAGTTGGTTCATTTTAACTCTGAGGAACATAACCAAATAGAAAAGACAGAATTGTGGTTAGGAATATGGTTTATTTTCCCACTGTCAAAGTGGGGCATTATGACAGATCACTATAGCCTTCCTGCGTCCTATATGATAAACTGCAGAGTGAAGAGTTAACCCAAAGTCTCCAGAGCTGCAGTTCAGCATCTGGTCATGAGCCTTGTGTCCTTTTTCATCGAGTTCTGCAAAGAACTAGGTTGGAGCCACAGGTTCTAGTGGGATGTGAAAGCCAGACAGAATACTGATGGATGCATTCTTTAAAGACAGGAGGTTAAGAAGTGTAGCTGTTGACAAGGATAATCTGGAACAAATTGATCAGCCTGAACATTAGAGCCTGGCCTCTTTTCCCATAGAGGGTTTTTCTGCAAGGTAGCTTATACTTGTGCCAAATGTTCCTGAATCAGTTGTCTCCCCATTTTTCAGGGACAACTTCATATTCACTTGACCTGAAGTTCAGTTTAGTTATGAATGACTTGCAACCACCTAATAAAATCTACAAGGATCAGCAGTTCCTGGGCATTTTCTTGGATGCAGTAAACTCCAAGTCACCTAGAAAATAGGCTGTAGAATAATGGAACTCTGAAGGTCATCTAGGCCAACCCCACTCAAAACAACACTGGTTCAGGTCAAAGGTAGCTGCAGTTTGGCTGAAAAATAGGTTGCAATTCAGTAAGAACAAATGCAAATTTTATAGCTACCTGGGAATTACTGGCTACATAGGCACAAAATGGCAGAAAATCTGATGAGACAACAGTTCTGCAGAAAAGTGGCTGAAATGGAATATTAAATAGCTCATGTTTTGTCTGTGAGACGTATGAAATAATCCTCCTGCTGCTTATAGTGTGGTGAATCCTCTGTTGGGTACAGCACCCAGTGTTCGCATTAACCTTCCAGGAAGACGACAGAGTGGCTGGAGAGTGTTCAGAACAGTGACGAGGAACTGGAAGTCTTAACAAATAATCTGTAGAAAGGAGTGAATGAATTATGGTTAGCCTACCTGGGAAAGAAGATACCTAAATATGATGGAGCTTGTGGAAACAGCCTCTCCTTATAGATAATAAGTGCCTTGAAAAGATGGAGTCCCTTTCCAGTTTATGCTTGGTAAACTATCTAGATGACATCCCAGCTGTGATCAAACGGTTTTGCCTGTGAGCTGTCCTGACTCTAAAGCTGAGCCCTTGGCAGTCCACAGTACTAACATCATAGTGTGAACAGAGAGGTTAGTGTCTCACAGGATGCAGATGTGTGCATTATGCTATCTCATCTGAAAGGGAGTACTTGGATCTGTGCTGACCATCTTCAATATGAGATGCCGGATTGGCCATTCCAGGTACTTTGCATGCAGGTGTCTCTTTTGCTTTCACTTCCTGACAACGAGTATCTCTGCTACTCCGCTAAGACACCATGTTCTGGCTGGGTGCTGCAAAGAATTCCTTGATCCCAAGTGTTGCACAAGACATCCAATTTTCCAAGCTGATGTCATGAGGATGCAAAAGGAAAGCAAAATGTTGAGGCAGGCTAGGAGCTCTATACTAAATCTTTTTCTTTTGCTCACACAGGTACTGATTCATCAAGAGTAATTTCTCTGAGCTGGCAGTAACCACCAAGCAAACGGTAACTGATCCACCAGAGTGTCAATGTCTCAGCAGGAGTTACTAGGATTTTTTTCGGTTTTTATTTTTTCAATAAAACAGCCCTTTCTGCTTGTTGCAAGATGATGGTAAAACATTAAGATGACTGTTTATCTCCTGGCAGGACTCCCGTGTTACCCAAGCTCTTCTTTTTCCTCATCTCCCCTGATGTTCAATGGCAGCAATTAGACCTTGTCAGCTGCTGTTAAAAAGCACTCCTAATTCCAACAGTTCTGCTGCTGCTGCCAAAATCACTTTGCTTTTCAATTTCACTCAAAGGGGCCTGTTCATGGGTTTCCTTTAGCCACTAATTGCTTGTCTTAATGAATCAATCTCCCTTTCCTTCATGTAGTAGCCAGATAGAGCTTGTTACTTGCATGGTCTGTCTGTCAGACCTGCTGAGGTCTGTAATGCCGGCATGCCAGTATATGATGTATTTCAGCATCATCCCCCGGAGGAAAGACAGCCTTTGGTCCAACCCTGCACCCACATCTCAGACCCTGCATGAACAGTGTGGACTTCTTTCCACTCTACCTGGAACTGTGCAGCAATGCTGAAGCTCAGCTATTACAACCCTGCATGGGAGACTTAATTCATCTAAAAAGTGTTTCCAAAGGCCTTGTGTGCAATCATTGCTTCTTTCTTTAGTGATAATTTGTATAGTGGGAGCATTGCAATTCATTTAACTTTTTCAAACATCTGTTTGCAGATGTTTGCATTTTGAAATGGAGAAGAGATTGTTGGCCAGCTTTAAATATTGTGATGCTTGCTATGGTGAGGTTGCTTTTTCTGCGTTCCGTCCAAAATAGCAGCCGAATTTTGTGTGGTATAATTGGGTGCACTACCAACTGAAGGGAAACCACTACAAATGGCATTTATTTACCTTGCAAAGCATTGTATCTGTCTCCATCCCCTGTGTCTAGGAACAATCTCCCAAGATGTTTGATTTTGAAGGTTTAGGTATTTTCCTTTTGCCTGGCAATGGCTATCATAGTCCATACACTTTACAATGACATGATGTCTCCAGATGAGTTGTTAGGTAGGTGAAGAGGGAATTTCTGCTAAAGCAGAACACTCCCCAGGTGAGTTGCCTTGACCAGTGCGAATACAGCCATCTGCTGCCTGGCTAGAAACCAAAGCCTGTGTGCAGGCCTGCCTCTGTGCACAAGAGCATGTTCCAGTCCACGTCTGCTGTGAAAACATGTTGGTCCAATATGGGGAAGACAAGACTGGTTTTGTGTGTTTTGGTGTTTGCTGCAGTACAAGGATATGAAGTGCTGTTGTACATGGGGAATGTTTCTACTTTAGGATGCAGCTGATAGAGGTGCAGCTTACTGACTGAGGAGGCCAGCACATGCATGCATCGTTTACTGGACCTGCTGCTCTGCTTGTCTTTGTAGCTGAAAATGGAATAGTTTTACAGGGAAGACTGTGATGAGGTGAAATCAGAAAGGCTATCGCTTTTTTCTTCCTGCTTCACATGACCTAACTTCACTGTATGCCGTGCATTACATGAATCTGGGGGATATAGCACTACCAATAGCAGCATTACTTGTTTACATATGGAAATACTTGTGGTTTTTTTGTTAAAAAGTTTATAAAGGACTCAGGCTTTCATTGACTTCTGTGGCAGTTAGCTTGCATCATAAATTAATGAGATAAGTTTCCTTTCTAGAAATTATTTTTTCTTACGTCATTTGTATGCTTTGAATGTGAAAATTGTGCTTTTAGTTGATTCCTTTCATATATAAAACCTGCAGTGTACTTGCCAGTAGCTCTAGTGATCTGTTCTTTTGTAAAATGGTGAATGTAACTTTGAACCATGTTCTGAAAACTCAAAACCCCAGAGTGTGCCCCTGCCCGCTGCTGCAGCCCATCGCCACCAGCCTGCCCCCCACACACGCTCCCTTCCCTCGGGCGTGTGGCCCCGTGGACCCTTCTCCAGGCTCCTCTCCCTCCTCGAGCCCCGGGTGCCGACGACGGAGCCCCAGCCCAGCTGGGCTTTGGCAGCAGGGTGGCACCGCGGCTGCCTGGGGAGCACCCAGCCCTCTGCTCCCTCCAAACCCCGGCCCCGGCCGGCTGCTGGCTGGGCGTCAGGGCTGTCCTGGCAGGAAAGGCAGGGTGCAGGGAGCGCCCGACCTGGGGGCAGAGTCTGCACCAACCCTTCCCTCCATCCCCTTGTGCTCTCTCCAGCTGGCAGAGTACAGCAGCAGAGTGGACCAGTACCTGCAGCAGTGCCTGCTGTACCTGCAGAGCCCACAGGCATCCATGCGAGCGGCGGCCATCATGTTCCTTGGTGAGCCACAACTCCCCCGGGGTCCCTCCCTGCCCCACCGCAGCTTGGCCCCAGCCCCGGCTGCTGCACTGGCAGCAGGAATTGGCCCTGTGGCTGTGGAGCCCCGACTACCCAATGCAGGGCCAGGGCACCCACAGGGCTCCCTGCTGCCCTCTCCCACCCCTGCCCTTGGGCGTCATGCTCTGGGAGGACCCCAGGCTCAGCCCTGCCAAGGGGAGGAGTGCTGCTGGGGCCAGCAGGATTCGTGACGGGCTGCGTGTTCCTAGGGCTTGCCGGGCGGCACGTGGCGCATCAGCAGGTGAAGCTCCAGGTCATCTACGAGGGTGAGTGAGGGCAGCAGGGTGGGTGTCAGTGGGGACTGGCAGGGAGGAGGAAAGACCCTGGGCTGGGAGCTGTGATCTCTGCCCCAGCTGGGGAGAGCTCTGCTCCTTGCACGGATGAGGGGCAGTGTGGGCAGAGCAGAGAGAGCTTTCAGGGGCACGTGGCGTTCGTGGCCAGCACCTTCCGGCTGATCCTGTTGGCCCCTGCTCCCTCCTGGCCATGGGAGGAGCTGGGTTGGGCGGCCCTGGCAGGAGGCGTTCCTGGGGTCCCCGCAGATCCAGGTTCTGACCTCGTCTCTCTTCCTCTCTGTCCCAGCCCTTCAAGGCATGACAAAAGACATCAGCCTCTCTGTCTCAAACCCTATTCCTGCTAAGAGCTCCAGAGAGAAAGTCGTCTTCCAGATTCAGACTATCAGTGCTCCAAGAACAGCTCTGGAGGACATGGAGGACGAAAAGACCTTCTCTCCCGTGCACCAGCTTTCTGTGCTGCTGGAGCTCTGTGCAGAGCTGATCCTCGGCACAGCTGAGCGTGCATGGAAGGCTGGGTGGCTCCTGGCCTCTCCCTGCCCATGGGACAGCTCTAGCCCTATGGCCCTGCCTGTCCCCTTCATCTGCTCCCAGCTCATCCCTCCACTCGGCCTTCTGCGAATAAACAGTCTGGCTTCTTCACCTTATCTGTGTGTCTTTTCTTTCTGGAAATGAAATGGTGCAAAACTTGGGCCCTGAGGCACACAGGCCCTGGTCCTGCCTTTCTTTTGCCCCATGTGCTATGTGCAGAGATGGAGAGGAACAAGGGCAATTCATAGCAGAAGGGTCCTCCAGTAGGGTCAGCCCCTGTTCTGAATGTCATGTCATCTTCACAGATGCAAGAGGATCTTTCTCCATCTGGCCTGGATCTCAACACTGCAGAGGAGAAAGCTGGCAGTGGATTTTAGGAGAATGGCCTTCTCCACAAAGGGGCAGATGGGTTGGGGTGCTGAGCAAGGGAATGCTGGCATTGGAGAAGGAAGTCCTGGAGTTTTATTCCTGCTATTCCCTGCATATTTCCTAGGTGTTCATTGCTGAGAATGACTATTTCATCTCCTGCCCACCCCTCCATCAGCCAAGGACAATTCTCAGGAGACAGAACCTCCCCCTGAGCAGTGGCTACCCCAGCTCCCCAGGGCAGGACCACAGAGATGAAACCTCTCCCAATACAAGTTGTACCCTTTGCCTCTTGTCTTCTCCATGTGGCTCCTTGTGAAGAGAGGGCCTGCATCCTCTTTGCAGCTACCCTTTAAGTACTGTGATGATGCATGTCCCCCCGACCCTTCTCTTCTCCAAGGAGAAAAGACCTAACTCCTTCAATCTTTCCTTATGCGGCAGGTTCTTCTGCAGGTGTCGATGGGCTCCCCGGCTAGTTGGTGCAGGAGGTAGAAATAAACGGTCGCCTGTAAAGTTGAAAGCAGACGATGTTTATTGCTAAAACACACACATATTTATAATCACGTATTCTGCAAAGTCACTGTACATGTGCACAAGCGTAAAATATGATTGGTTATACCAACTCTGTACACGCACATAAACATAGGACATAATTGGTTATACCAACTAAAACATGCGAAACTTGTCTCAGTCTAATTGGTCAAGATAAACTACCGAATTGAGGTTCTTTGTGCCAAGTTCCCTTTATTGTGGAATGCGCACCTGTGTTCTAATTGGCATCTTTCTTTTTTTGTCTTCTTGTTTATTCTGTTCAAGGTCTTCTAAAGGCATCTGAAATGCTCTTGCGACTGTTAGCTAAATATGTGTCCACAAGTTGGTGGCTGTACAAGCCTACCCAGAAGCTTAAGGTCTCCAGGGAATTAGAAAAGCTTGTTAGGCAGTGCTTTAATGTTTTTGGAAGCATGGCAGTAGAGACCAGGTGAGGGCTGTGCTCTGCAGCAGCCAGGAATCAGCTACCTGGCCAGGATAGCCTGGGGTGAGTGGAGGTGGCCACCCTGGCAGACCTTTCTGTCTGGGAAGCTGCTGCCCAGGTGGAGGGCTGCAGAGACTGCACCTGGCCTCCTGGGTGGAGGAGGGTGGAAGCTCCACCTGTGCAAGGTGTGCTCTGGTGGGGCCACTCAGGCAGTGGGTGGAGGAGCTGCAGAAGGAAATTAGCAGGCTATGCTGTATTAGGGAGGGTGAACAAGAAACAGAGTATTACTCAAGGCTTTGCGAGAAGAAATACTAGGGCCCTTTTTTCACTGACATCCAAGGACCACCAGGCAAAGAGCTTGAACAGCAAACAGACAGCACCTTGGAGAAGAAGGTGCCAAGGTCTCTAATGACCTGTGGGACCAGGATATCGTTTCACTCCCCTTCCTCATATGTACCAGCCAGAAACAGATGTGAAGCCTTGGCAGTGGACAAAACCAATGAGCAAGATTCACAGAAAGAAACTGCACCAGCAGCACATACTAAAAGCTGCAAAAGGAAGAAGCATCCAGTGCTACTAGTGGGTGACTCTCTGCTGAGAGGCACTGAGGCACCCATCTGCCGGCCTGATATACAGTCAGGGGAAGTTTGCTGCTTGTCAGGAGCCAAGATCTGGGATGTCACAGAGAGACTGCCACAACTGGTAAAAAAGCGCCGACTACTGTTCCCTACTTCTTTTTCTGTGTGGGCCAACAGAACCTGGTCTTTCCAGGTGACTTCAGTTACTTGGACATTTGCTGGGAAAACAATACAGCTGTGTACAAGCCATCCATCAGGTTCCTGGAATGCATTGAGGACTGTGTCCTGCTACAGATGCTGGACATGCTGACTAGGAGCAGGGCATTGTTAGATTTACTGCTCACAAATCAAGAAGACTTACTTGACAACATAACTACCAACATTATCCTTGGATACACTGACCACAACATTGTGGAGTTTAAGATCTTGCTGAACACACTGAAGACCAGTAGTAGGACAAATAGCCTGGATTTTAGAAGAGCCAACTTCAATATGCTCAGAGCCCAGTTGCAAGGGATTCCATGGGAAGCATCCACAGAGGACAAAGTACCTTGTGAATGCTGGGAGTTATTCAAGAACAGCCTCCTGAAAGCACAGGAACAGTCCATCCCCTACAAAGGGAAAGGAAGAAGACAGAACAAGAGACCACCCTGCCTTAACAATGAGTTTTGAGTGTGCTTAAAAGCAAAAAAAAGCATCCTAGCTGTGAAAAGGCAGCCAGATAGCTCTTGAGGACTACAAGAACCTTGCTAGGGCATGCAGAGATGCAGTCAGGAAGGCTAAGGCTCAGCTAGAAAATTGGCTAAAGATGTCAAGTACAAGAGAGGGTTCTTCAGATATATGAGCAGTAAACAGAAACACAGGAAAGACATAGACCCATTACTAAACACAGCAGGGAAGTTAGCCACTAATAATGCTGACAAGGCAGACATTCCCAATGCCTTCTTTGCCTCTGTCTTTACCAGCGTAGCTGGACTGCAAATCACAAGATCAAGTAGCTATGTTGACACATATAACGCGTGTGTTGACCCACCAGTAGTGGAGGAAGGGCTGGTCTGTGGGGTCTTGCAAGGGCTCAACCCATATAAATCTATGGGCCTGGACGAAATCCACGCCAGGGTTTTAAGAGAAGTGGCTGACATTGTTGCAAGGCTATTATCTATAATATTTGAAAAGCGGTGGAGATCAGGGAATGTCCCTGATGTCTGGAAGAGGGCAAATGTCATACCCATCTACAAGAAGGGCCCATTAGTCGTACTTCAGTCCCTGGGAAAATAACTGAACAAGTCCTCCTAGAAACCTTTACTAACCAAATGAAGCAGGTGACTGGGAAAAGCCCACATGGATTTGCCAAGGGCAAACCGTGCCAGACTACCCTGATCACTTTCTACAACAAAATAACATCTGTTGACATGGGGAGAGCAGTGGATGTTGTTTACCTGGAGTTCATCGAAGTGTTTAACAGTGTTTCCCACAGCCTTCTCCTGGACAAACTGGCAAGAAACAGATTGGATGGGTGATCTGTGAGATGAGTAGGAAATTGGCTAAGAGGTCACACTCAGAGGGTGAAAATCAATGTTTTTTTTACTCAGGCTGGCAGCCTGTCACAAGTGGGGTCCCCAGGGATAGATACTGGGCCCCATGCCGTTCAACATCGTGGATGATGGGATTGAAAGCACTCTCACCAAGTTTGCTGATGCCACCAAACTGGGTGGTGAGGTGAATATGTCAGAAGGGAGAGACGTCTTATGGAGACACCTGGGCAGGCTGGAAGAGTGAGCTAGCAAGAACAGTATGAAGTTGAACAAAGACAAGTGCGAAGTCTGGTACTGAGGACAGAATAACAGAAGAGCCCAGGACAGGCTAGGATCTGCGTGGCCTTGCTGAAGGGGACCTGGGGGTCCTGGTGGACAACAAACTGAATGGGAGTCAGCAGTGCGCTGCTGCAACAGCGGGCAAATCGGATCCGGGGCTGCATCTGCAGGGACATTACTAGCAGGGACAGATGCATGACCGTCCCTCTCTGTTTAGCGCTTGTCAGGCAGCACCTGGAGTACTGTGTCCAGTTCTGGACCCCACAATTCAAGAACCCCAGCCCCTGCATAAGCCATAGTCAGAAATCAAACAAAATGAGACCAGAGGTAGGGGACCCTTCTAGTCTGTCTTGGACATTACTGCAAAACAGCTGCTGCTTCTTCCTCTACCAGTATTTGGGGGTTGCTGACACCAGATCTGAGCCAGGTTGTGCTCTATTGTCCAAAGACTGTTCAGAGCAAGCATGAAAAATGCCATATGCACAGCAGAGAATCCTGGATGTTGCTTAAAAGAGCATCTTGTGGGAACTGGCATCTGGTCTCTCACTGAGAACAGACTGGTTTTGCTCTCATGACTGGAGGCAGGAGTTCAGACATGTGAAGAAGACAGCAGCCAGCTTGTGTTTGCAGGGGGCCTGGGGCTTTAAGTCTGAACCTACACCTGGAAACACACTTGGAGAAGTAAGAGCTAGAATGCCTGTTCTGAAAGGACTAAGTAATTCAGTCTTGCAAGGGTTTCTTAAGTGTATGTTTGTTTTCCCCAAGAAAACTATTGATTTGGGTCAATCCCTTTGGAGGAATGGGGGTTGCTTCCCAAAAGGTTCCTGCCGGGTGAAATGACTGCTTTGCTGTCAGTGAATTATTCAACATTAAATACACTGTCATGGTGGCTGTCTAGCTCCTGGGACATGGTCAGTTCAGTACAGCAGTGAGAGCTGTGAATTAAAAGGCCTTTACCCACACGCTTACACACATCTATTTAGGTTTTTTTTAGGTAATATGCATTTGCCTGGCTTTGCTGCTGTGACCCAGGAGGTGATGGATCCGTCCTGCTTTTTACTTCCATTACACGCTAATCTAAACTGGGGATACATGAATTTAGTGTCATGATATTCTTGTGCCTGATCTCTCTAGGCCTGTGCCACCTCTTCTGTGCAGATGAAGATGGTTGCAGACAGATGGAGGGTTTGTCACAGCCTCTTCCTTGGTGGAAGCTGCTCTGGCCCGGAGCCAGCACAGAGCTGAGATGCATGGGCCATGCACCTTGGAGAGTCCTTCTCTGCATGGCACCAGCTGATCTTGATGTGTCCCTGGCCTCAGGAAAGGGTTGGAAGGTTTGGCTCCCAAAGCTTCCTGCTAATTGGCCCTTTCTGTGCTTCTTGAAGAGAATGAGGTAGGCATTTTTGGCAGCTGTTACCGCTGGGCATTAGCAGACCTTAAAATTGGGGCACATTCTTAAACAAGCACAGCTTAGACATCCTGAAAGGAGCTGAATGTTGTTTGCTCTTCTCTGTTGACATATGAGAGTGTGTCTGGTTTCAGGATGACGCTAGACTGTTGTGGATATGCGAGGGGGTACTACGTGTACGCAGATTGTGCTTTAGACAGACAGTCCTGTCACCCTGGGTCCCTGCAAAACCTCCTAGCAGTCCTCTATCCGCAGGTGGATGCTGGTCAAGACTGGGCTGTCCTGGAAATTGAGGCAGCTGATTTTAAGCTTGCATGGGTACCTACGTGTCAAGCACAATGATGTTCCTTCAGTTGTCCTTCAGGATATACCCGTTCTGCTGGGTCTCCCCTAACCCGATGGATGCCTTCCACATCTTGTGGTACAAGTTGTTTTCCTGCAGAAATGTCCTACGTCTGTCTTCAGGGGTGGGGGCCCTGGCAGGGGCTGGAGAACCGCAGGGACGGGAGAATGCATCATGGCCCACTGCTGATAATTCGAGGCTGCTGGAGGAGCAGGCAATGCCTGTGGCTGTGCCCCTTGGTCAGGAGGGACGCTGGAGCCTGCCATAGGAATCTCGGCATGAGAGCAGTGCCTGGGTGTTGTAAATAAGCCAGTCTGTGTTTCCTCACAGAGAAGGTGGCTTACATGTTTTTGCCCCTGGCTGTCTCCTGCTTTTCCATTATTAATTTGATTTAAAACATTGATATGATACTGTCTCAAGGCAACTTTGTGTTGAGTTATTTTCCTGCAGCCCCAGTATAAGTGGGTAGTACCTCTTGCTTTATGCCATTCCTATTATTTTTTTTGTGTAGGATGTTAATGTATTTCCAATAACAACATTGTAAAACTGTCATCTAAGAAATATGTAAATCTAATAATCTCCCTGTTAATTTATGATATGAGTTTTCTGCTATCAGGAAATCTTTCTTGTGAAAAGGAATATTAACAGGATCATATAAAATGCTTTTTTTTTTTTAAGAGGTATTTGCTTAAAAGATGTAGATTTGCTCTTCATGGTAAATAGCTGAAAAACACTGTCTTATCTGCACTGTGGGCTTGGTCTGGGAGACACTAAAATGACATACGGTTAAAAATATTGGCTCAAGCAAGGATATATGGGGAAGTGAAGGTTGAAAGCATTCTGCTTGCCTAGGCTGGTAGCTGGTATGCAGGTATTGTGAAAAAGGATTTATGTAATATAGAAATTAATCATGGGCCATAATTAAATCTTGATTGGAATAAATTTGCTTTCTGTTAAATCTAGGATTCATAAATACAGGATGGTTTCAGCAGGAGCAAAAATGCAGAATGAGGTTGTAACCACGTGGCTCTACTGAGTGCAGCAGAACTGCTAGAGGTGAAGTGTTTCTTGGTTTCTACAGCATGCCCCATTTTGGCTGGAGTGCACCCAGTTGCTAAAAGAAAGGGCTAATTTGTAATGAATAACTTATTCACAAACTTCATCTTTCCTTTTCTGCTCACAAAATAGCGAGCAAATAGACATTATTTCTAAGAGGTTTTGTTTGGATATTAGAAATGTTTTTTTGTTTTGTTTTGTGACTGCTATTAGTGTAGAATTTGAGCTATGAAGTATTCAGGATGTTTTGTGCAGTGTTTTGTACTTGGCTTGTATGTGTGTGCTGATGGGGTCTTGATGCTTATCCTAGAGTGTAACTTTTTTGTAAATACTTGCCGATGGGCTTAGATTGGGAACACTTCATAGCTGACTCCCACAAATGTCATCTTCAGGGAAACTTGAACACACTAAGCATTCCTACCTTGCTGGAACTGTACTTGTATAGAATTAGTTGCTTTGGATAGCTTTTGCTCTAAGACCTGTGACAGCATATTTCCCTTAAGGCCTTGCCTCTTGCGGTTTGGGAATCTCTGCTCAAAAGCAAGAAAAACCACAAAAGCTTGCTGTAAGCCCTTTTAAAATGGTCAGTGAGACATAAATGTGAACTATAAAATCCACAAATCCGAAGACAACAGTCTTTACCAGTTCTATAATTTTCTACAATCTTTTGGCTTTCTGGGGTTTGATGCACAAATACTTGAATGCCAAGAATCACTGGTGTCAGTGACGACTTTGATGCTGTTCCAGGCACTGAACCCTCAAGAGGCAGAGAAATGCCAACACTACTAGTCTGTTGAATCAGGGAGTACTTAATGCTGCAGAAAATGCTTCAGGAGCACCACTCGGGTCACTGTTCGAGTTGGCTTATCCATGTTAGTGTATATCTTTGTGCTTTCATGCCAGCACCATGTGATTGCATTTTGGTAGCGTGAATGCCCTTAGGATATTTGTTCACGTGCTCAGTACATCAGGAAAAGTAATTGTTTTTTGGTTTTTTTTCCTTTTTTTTTTTTTTTTCTTGGAGTTGGCTATTGCAATCAGGTTTGTCTGCTAAATGCAGCCACTCAAGGAACAGAGGCAGTATCCCACTGTTGGTGATGGATTGCAGTGAATGTGACTGTGGCAGGTTGACCCCAGCTGGCAGCTAAGCTCCCACCCAGTCACTTGCTCACCCTGCCCCGGTGGGATGAGGGAGAGAATGGGAAGGGCAAAAAGCAAGCAAAAAAACCCTTTCCAGGGTGAGATAAAGACAGTTTAATAAGTGAAGGGTAAAAAAAGAAAGAAAGAAAGAAAGAAAAACAGGGAAGCAAAAGCAATCACTCAACACCAGCCTGGCCAGTCCCTGAGCAATGGCTACTTTGGAAAAACTGCCCCCAGTTTTATTGCTGAGCAAGGTATCATATGTCCTTGAACATCCCTTTGGTCAGTTTGAGTCAGCTGTCCTGGCCGTGTCCCTTCCCAGTCTCTTGCCCACCACCAGCCCACTTGCTGGGGGTACAGCATAAGAAGCAGAGAAGTCCTTGACGCTGTGCAAGCACTGCTCAGCGATAGCTGAACCATCTATGTGTTACCAGCACTCTTTTGGTCAGTAATCTGAAATGCAGCACTATGCTGCCTGCTATGAAAAAGACTAACTCCATCCCAGCCAAACCCAGTACAGCAAGTTATGATTTGGAACAGCAAGCTGCACATTTAAACAAACTTGTCAAAATAATTATATACCTAGGAAGAGACTGCAAGTGAAGAAACAGAGAATTCACTTGGAAATGGTTGCTCAGTTTGGCTGGAAGCAGAGGTGAAGAGGGTGGTGAATGATGCTTGAAGATGCTGATGGATGCTTGCAGATCAACTTTTGTGAGTTTATCGTGAAATCAAACCAAGGATTTCAGGGGTTTTCTCCAAGCATAAATGGAGGAAGAAGTGTTGCAGTAACTCTGTGAACCCGGGAGGATCAGTTAGCTTTTGCAGACTGGGCACAAAAGCTGTATTGCACAATAGGGAACCCAGATTCAACTTCTGTTCCCATGGTGCTGCCACAGAAGGTGGGGTTTTACATGCACATACAAGGCGGGGGGGGGTGATGAAAACAGTAGAACTACAGGAAGTTAAGACAGTACTGCCAAGTCTCTGCCTCAGAAGAGAAGTGATAGAGCAAAGTGCCTACTGGCTATGATCAACCAGGATCTACTCTGGGTCCCCAGGTGGGCCATGGGGTACAGGTGTTTATGAGGAGTGGTCCCTGTTGCTGTGAATCTGCTGCCTGGGCTCACAGAAAGCCTGATCTGTACCCCCTCCCCAGGACATCAGCCTATGTCTAGCTTGGATGGCTCTTGCTTGAGTGATACTGACAGAATTAAAGCAGACTGATAGTATAGAGGGCTGCAGTAGGCACCCCATGGCTTTCCTGCTCAGGCCTTTTCTGCTGTGGTCCTGGAGCTGATTTGCTCTATAAATCTATAATGAGAGATGCAGAAGAGGTCCAGCAGCTCTTCTTTGTACCATTTCTTTCTTCTTTGTGGGTTCAGGTAATCACTACTGGTTGTTTGGACTCTAGAATATCTTGTCTTGCTTTCCTTTGCTATACTTGCCAAGTAGCTGAAGCTCCTCCTGTAGCTGTAACCAAGAAGCACTCGTATCCTTGTAGCAGAAAGGACCAATGCCCACTGGGGCAAGGTGGTCCAGGGAGTCTATCAAAAAGGAGTCCATGAGATGTGGGAAGCAGCTAGCCAGCACTGTGGTCTGTCTGCATCATACAGTGCTCTGTATCTTGTCACTTTTGCACAGGTAGTGCACAGGATTAGCGCTCTATGCTCTGGTTGCCAACGGGCTAGCAGCCAGGGCACTTGCTGCCCACTGTGGCTAACTATCTCAGTAATGGGTGGGCAGGAGGAAGGAGGCTGTAGTGCAGGTAGAAGATGGCAGGTGAGACTGGAGTGTAGTGATGGCAATAGGGAATCCCTTAATGAACAAGACTTCCCAGAGCTGAGGCGTGCTCCTGGTGAAGGAAACATAATGTAAAAATGAAAAGTAAATTTTAGACTGCTTGGGATTCACCTTTGTAAGGAGAACATGACCAGCCATGGACTGTCTCCTGAGGAGTCTGGGTTTGGGGTGTGTCTGAGAGAGGAGAGGCCTTCTCCTAGCTTTGGGCTTTAATTCTGTTGGTCGTAAAATGTGAGCTTAGCTAGCCTGGCTTGAATAATAATGTAGGGCTGATAATACCTCTTCTGAGAGCAGTGTGCTTGGAATCAGAGTTGATTCACCTGCATGGCCCTCAGCAATTCATAGGGGAAAAAAGTGTCAGCAGATGTGCAAGACAAGTCCCTTTTTGGCTGTTTCATTTAAGCATTTGTCAGGTGCCCAAGCACAGCCCTTGAATGAATTCATAAAACTAATTGCTTCCAGTAATTAAATGAGTCTTACTTAAAAAAAAATACACCACTTTGCTGTATCTTTTCCACAGAGAGAACACAGGTGCTCATGCCACGTCTAAGGCTTGGTGGTGGGATCCAGAGTAGGTCAGATAGTGTAGAAGGAGCTACTGGGATGTTCCTGAGTTTTGTGTCCACTCCTAACTGTGCTTGTGCTCAGTGGCTGCCTGGAGGTATGTGCATATGTGGAGGAGGAGGGTTGGGTACTTGAATTTTATGTTTGAGGGCTTCCCCTCAAGAGGTGGGTTTGCAGAGGGCCTCCGTCGTGTGGTGTGCACTTACCAAGGGACTGGCACGCTATGATGCTCTGTCCTTGTACATTTTTTTCCAATCCTCCTTCTACTATTTGCACTTATTTATTCTTTTCTGCAGTCAGTGCCTCTGCCTCAGTTGTGCGATCACAAGTGATCTGTTTCTAGGAGTGTCTCTAATGAGCATAAGGGCTGCCTGCATCCCTGATTTTGGTGGTGGTTTTTTTACAGAAACTGTGGCTATGCACCGTCTGTTGAACCAGGACCAGAAGTGATTTCTTGGGTTTTTCTTTGCTTCATTATATTGAGCTCACCTCTGTACAACCTCAAACACCAGATTGGTCCCTTTCAGCATCTGAAAGTCTTTGTGGTTTCATGTGTACCCTGAGACTTTTGAATCCCTTGCTAAATGCCTGGCTGCTGCTGTGCAGGACATGAGACAAAACAGTGCCTGGAATAGCCTGTTTGGCTAATTCTTGGGTTTGCTGCTCACAACTAAAGTAATTATCTAAAATATATGCTGATTTAAAGCTTGAGCTCGCCATCAGTGGCTTTTTATCTAATGTCTAAAACCTTGTGTAACTGCTCAGAGACTCTAAAAACCAGAGATGAAAATGACAGCTTTGGTATTTAAGAATCCCTGAAATTTGGACTTCTGATTTTTCTGGTTATGGATCTTAATGCCTGTGGGAAATTACAAAAATATTCTAAATATTTTTATGGAGAGAAAGATTGTAACTTGAAGAAATAGCTTTTTTTTTTTTAATTAATTCATGCTAAAAATTCATAAATCATGTTCCTCTGTGTGTACACCTTCTCATGACTTGCAGCCAGAAACATCCCTTTGTGTGTTGGATTACAGCAATGCTGAGGGCTAAGGTTGAAATAACATTAAAAGGAAATGCTGGTAAAGTGACTGAATACCAGAAATGCTAATCCTACTTCAGCAGTGCAAGCCACTTTCAAGAAATGGCAGCATGAGGCTCACAAGGGACAGGGTATGACACTGGTGGCTGCACTTGGCTGTTGATGGCTTCAGAAATGGGAGGTGAATGTTTTGCCTGGTTTCACCTAGGATTTCAAGTTTTACCAGGGCTTGGTTTGACCAGTGGTTGCAAGTAGCTTTCACTAAGAATGCAAAAGAATCTAACAGCCAAACTATCTGAGAACGTGCCCTAGGGATAGGGAGAAAACCTTGAAAATTATCAGTACGGTCAGCAAAACTTGAAAAAAAAAAAAAAAATAAAGAGAGACATAGCTCTTTGGCTCTTCAGGTAACAGCCTTTGGGTCTGGAGGTAAAGTTTGCCTTGCATCAGCTACCAAGTTGTGCTAGTGACCCTGTAAGAGCTGTTACTGCTGACCTGGCAGGCAGAGGAAATATAAATATTTAAAGTTTCAAAGGCTTAAAGTAACGAAGTGAGACCTCTGAGATTCTGCTGCAGCCTGTGATGTTTCAGAACAGTCATCCGGTGTGTGTTACTGAGGTTTTGTTTGCTGTAATGTGTGCTTTCTGTTGCTTCACTCTCAAAGTCCACTTCCAGCAACAGCAGTAGAAACTGTGTGGGTTTCAGTTGCATTCATGGAACCAGCTTGTATGGTGCACCTCAGAAGTGCAGTGCTAAAGGGGTTAGGCACTGCCTCTACACCCTTACTGAAATGGTTCCTTTAATCTTTGTAAAATTACCGTTAAGACATCAGTTCCAGTGCTTTTCAGTCTGGACATAGAACAACTCAGTGAGTTCTCCCAGACCAATGGCAAACCTTGCAGAGTATAAAACTTCCATGGTATAAACTCCAGACTTATGAAATGCATCTGGTTTCATTCTTAATACTGTAGGTATGGAAAGCTGAGGTGTCACTATATTCACTTGTCTTCACTTTAATTTCCTTTTGACCACCAAATCTTCCAGTGCTTTACAGTGAAAAGCTCTATGTGGGGTTGACAAGTGCAGCCAGTGTGGCAGAGGGTACCGTCTTATGAGAGTGTGAGAGCAATTAGAGAAATTGGAATAACAAAGACTTACTTTCCTTCTCAGGTGGTCGAGGGCTGGAGAACGTTCAGCAGCCCACAGGCAGTGTCTGCACTGGCTGTACGATCGTCTGTTAGTTTCTCAAGGGACATGCAGGCAAGATCTGAAGGCAATCAAAGCTGAGTCTCTGTTGGTGTCTATGAGCTATGGATCAGCTCTCAAAGCCTCTGTCAGTCTGAGCAAAATCTAGAAGGCTTTATCCTACCTCTATCAGCTGATGTCAATATAACAGTCTTCCGCATAAGTGATAAAGAAGTTACCCATGGAGAAGAACTTTCAGGGAGCCTTTTGGTTTTGCTAATGCCATGCTGCGAGAGCTGGGGTGGGGGGAGAACATGCTGCTTTGAATTTAGTCCAGTTTTCTTTTATCTGAAGGGATATCATTAACTTTCTTCTGTCTTCTGAGTGTCCAGGAAACAAGGGATCAGGAATAGTTCCTCGGTGCCTAGGATGCTGTTTAGACTGTTTTCAGCGTACAGGCATGTGATGATGCTGGATGATTTACATTTTAAATGAAAATGCATCTTGTAATTATCAAAATTTCACTCAAAGAGAAATTGTTGTTCTCCCAGTTGTCTGGGAACAGAGCTGACTTGATTGCTGGGAGTGAAAGTGGTCTGAAAATAGTCATCTAACAGAAGCTCTTTAATTTCCTCTTTTCTTAAATAGCACATATCTGTTTGCTGTGCAGATTAAATTGGATACAACCCCCTCCCTCTGCCCCAAGGTGCTTGGCATCTGGAACTTTCTGGTTGTATAAGTCAAAGTTTAGTCCTTATATGGTGAAAAGTCCTTCTCCATCTTGCCTCCCCCTCAAGTTTCAAGAGGTTTTGTATTCTTGGGGGTTCAACTGTAACATTTGTCCTTTCTAAAAAGAGGTATATGTATGTGTCCATATGCTTTTTCTATCTGCTCTGCAAGCCCTCTCTAAAAGTCTTCTCAAACTTCTTCACTCTGGTTAATCAGGGGATAAAAAAAAAGTTTTCCTGATCAGAGACATTGTGACCTCCGTTGCTGCTGCTGCAACCAGAAGCTTTCATAGAGCTGCAGACTAAATCTGTGGCTTCTTCCCAGTGCTGTGTGGTGTCTGGGTCATCTTCCCATGAAGAAGACCTGTATAATTCCCGGGGATGTGGAAGGCAGCGGCAGTAGGGAAGCAGGCAACACGCCAGAAACACTTACTGTCTCATTTTTCACACCTTCTCCATTTTGTTCCGCCCTGGTTTTGGTCTGAGGCAAAGGCTTCACCTTTCGTCACCTCTCCATGCGCCACGGCACTGCTCACCACCATGGCTTGTAGTACCCAGTAATTCATGGCAGGGTCCTTATCAGCAAATGGCAGGAGCTGGTCTCTAGAGGAAGGGAAGGATGCTTTGTTCTTTCAAGAGCATGTTGTCCTTGGTCTGCGTGGTCATGCCTGTTGTTTCCTTAGCACAGATGAAACAACAACTTTCTGTTTTGAATATGCCAGTAACTGAAGAGTCTCTTGGGTTTGGTAATTTGAAATTGGAGGCCTTCTGCAAAGTATTGAATTTCAGGTTGAATTCCAGTTGCTCTTTAGAAATTTAGTGGCGTTTCCTAACCTGACACTTCAGTTACAGTCTCCAGTCCAAAGAATGTGGTGAAAAACTCAGACCTCCTCAGAAGCCCAGAACTCGGGACACTTCCAGTCTGAAAATGTAGAATGGGTTCCACTGCTTAAATCTACTGAAAGCAGAGGTTTCCCAAGCATGCTTTTTTCAACCTCCTGCCCCAAAGAGAAATAAACTGTCCTTTTCTTGTTGGTTGCACCTGGCCCTTTAGCAGTAGGCAGGTGGTACCTGTGGAGATGCATTACCTGTGAGTGGGGGCAATGCTGCACCCAGCTCAGACTTGCCTTTTCTCTCACCAGCACATGCCCGAGCCTGTTCTCTCCACAGACTCTCCCTTCTCTCCTTTCCTATCCTGCCCACCCCTAGTTTCTACCTCTTCCCTAGCTCCCGTCTCTGTTTGGGTTGAGTACCCTCAACCCAAACACGCTTCTGACATGGACAGTGGATGAAACCAATTTTGCTGTAACGTGAATCTGCTAGAGTGTATAATGTATCTGTGGAGAGATAGGAGAAATATTTACCAACTTCATTACAGACTTAATGAGCCAGGATTCAGAGGTGGAATAGCAAACATCTCTGTTCTCTGGATGCCACAAAGCAAAGCCAGAGCTCTGCAGAGGAACTTTCATGTCATTAAACCATTTTCTTTTCAAGCCCCACTCAACATTACTACAATCCTGCTGGCAGCATTTCCTAGTAGCTAGTCTAAGAGGAAAATCTTTAAACTCTGCAGTTGGTTCAATAATTAAAATTACTGTTGGACTGGCTACAATGCTGTGGCTCAGCAGTTAGGAGGCAGTTTTACATATTCAGGTTCTGGTGGAATATTAACTGGTCCCAGCATGCAAGAGGCAGATGGTTCCTTTTCTAGAGATGAAGTCGAAAGCTAGATGTTACCTAAACTACCGCAGCGAGTTGGTGGTGAAGCATGCTGGAAAACAATGAGGACCTTGGGGCTCCAAATGCCAAGTTCTTTCCATTCAAGTGGTTTGAACGGTCTCATTTCTTGTGTTTCATTACCGCAGCAGCAGCACCATTGATTGCAGAGAAACCACTGTAGAAGTAGGTCAAACAGCGTATCAGAAGGTTTCCTTGACCTGAGGCAGCATGGTCTTGGCTCTGGTTGCAGAAAAGTTAGGCATAGCACAACAGACTCTGTTCTTGAGAATCTCCAGTTCAGTTTAAATCCTCTGCATTGTGGTCCTCTGGCATGGCTGTAGCCACAGAAGAATATTAGTGGCCTCCCCATGGCACAGACAGCAGTTAAGAACTGGGAAGCAGGAAGGGGAGACCCTGCTACGGATGAGCATGTCCAAGAGCTGGGAGAGAGCGTCTTCATCTGCAGTGAACAAGCAGAATGGGTGTACAGAAGAGGCTCTGGCTTTTGACTGGGCAAAGTTTCAATCGGCGTTTTTGATCACGTTCCCAATGCTGAAATCTAAGTTGGCTGGTCAAAAATGCCCACCCTTTTTTTGGAATACGCACCCACATCCACCCCTCTCGAAGCAGTGCTTGGGTGGGATGGCACACACATGGTGTGACACTAGCCAGTAATGTGGCCCTGGCAAGGTTCCTGTTTGGCGCCGTGTCTGCTTGTAACCCCAAGGCACAGCTTGTTCCTAGCACAGTCTCTGTGTTTGTGCGCAGCTCTAACTGGCACGCAAACTCTTTCCTGGGGTGCACCATGGCTCAACAGGTTCTTTTTCTAGTATCTCATAGTAACAATGGGGAATGAATCCAGTGACCATCAAGGCCCACACCTGGGCAGTTGTGTCTGTTGTGTCTTAGAAGTGCATTGCCTTTATGGGTCTTTGCCTTAAAGTATTTGCGGTGTGAGTGATGCTTACCCGACTCCATCTGTCACCTGAAGAGTCAGTGTGAACCCCAGTGTGCAACCTTGTGATTGGGTGCTGTCCTGCAATCTGACAGCCTAACGACCAGAACCAGTTTTATCCTCTTCCTTATTAAATCTAAGCCCCGGTACTTTGCATGCTCCCATATCTTTCCCTGAGTGCTTGTCATTTGGGAAGTTCTCAGAATGACCCTGTGCCACATAATTCAAGTAGAACTGCAATTTGAAGGTTAATGGAGGAATTTCACACATGGGATCTTCAAAATGAATATGGTTAGACACATCTCTGCCTTGTGAACAGTCAGCAATGGGTAAGCTTGTTTGAAGGCAAGTTTCCCTCCCAACTCCCATGGACAGCCTTTAAGCACTTAAAACCCAGGTGTACCTCTGAGCTTTACTAGAAGTGGCTCTGTTGTGGGGTAGTTGTGGTAGAGTGATAAGATAGGTTGCCTGTATCTGGAAACCAAGACTAGCAAGTGGCTCCAGTTAGCTAAGTGCTGAGGTGTCACGTCTAGCTCCTCCCTGTAATTCCTTATGGTGTTTTCAGTACTGAGGTCAGGCCATAATTTTTCAAAAAGTCCATTACTTTCTGTGCTGAAAATGAAGCCTCAGCTTCAGGGGGATCTGACAGGGGACACCAAATGTCCACAGCCACTTGCTTGTTTCGTTAGCTGGGCTCAGGCTTGGCATGAGTCAAAGCAACATGGGAGCTCTTCTGGTGCATACCAAACACCAGAGATCCCAGGAGCTTGCTGGGACAGACCTGGGCTGTCCCAAGGGTCTGCTGTGAGCCCAGGAGGCTTCCGTTGGATGCTTTGGCCTGCAGGGTGGTAGTGTCGGACAGGTCCACACAGGTGGATTCCCATTCCATGCTGGGGAATCGTCCCCTCCAGTTTGTAAGTGCTCTCAGTTGCTGCTGACACACAAAGGTGCTGGGTCCAGTGCTAAGGAAATAGTCGACTCACCAGCTTTAAACGGATAACTAATAGCTAAAAGTGAACAAAATAACTAGATTCTGCCTTTGGCTGTGGAGGTACCAGGAATTCAGTGCTCCCTTTTAGTTGCAGTCCTGGGAAAAAGGCAGTGCAGCCCATCTCTTATCAGAGAACTACTGCTAAATGGAGAAAAGCTGACAGCAAATATTTACTCTCAGATCAATTCTGTTTAAAGTGCAATGTTTGTAGCAGAGCTTGGACACAGGAAGGTCAGGTGTAGGATCAAGGCTGCATTTATATAAAGACAGAGGAATATGCACTGGAAATCCTTGCTTAGAAAGGGAAAAAGACCAGAGGATTTTGCAAGGCACACCATGAGGATCTTAATTTTTGTCCTCACACTGGGTGTTTTCTCATGTTCAGGTAAGTTGCTCAGAATGGAGCCACGTCCTCTTTCTTATGGTGTTTTAGGGAGGAAAAGTACAGGACCACGATGAACTTCTAATGGAACTGTGCCTCTGTCTCAGGGTTTCCAGTGTACGACTATGAACTCCCTGTCACAGAAGAGGCTCTCAATGCTTCCATTGCAAGGATCAATTCTCAGTCATGGGGGACAAACCTGTACGGTGTTGTCAGGAGCCATGTCACAAGAGTAAGTGCGCAGACAATGGGGAACCTTTACCTGAAATACACTTCGCTGTGGTGGAAAGCTCTTTTTCACCCAACCCTGGAAACCTAGACTTAGTTGGAGTTTTCTGATGCTGCTTGGAAGAGGGTGGGTTTGGGGCATTATCTGAAGTGATGGCTTTAGGAACCTAAATATTGTTTGTATGTTGGTTTGTAATTAAAAATACTTTAGGAGTTCAAATTTTCCACCCCTAGTATAGAAGTCTTTGAGGGATGTCTTGTAAGATTTTGTTCAAAACCAGTGTTCTTAAATACCTCCAGCTAACTGCTTTGCTTTGGGCATAAAGTAATCTGGTTCATCTGAAGGTCTCAGCTGATAAGTGTCCACACTGCTAATTATATATCACCACAAACACATTCAGGATTCTTTCTCCAATATATATTTAAGTCGTCTGTCTCTACGCACTAATTCTGGTTTAAATCTGCTAATGTATAAATGCAGGCAGGAAACCCATATCTGTTTTAATTTGTGTTGCTAAGAATTATATTGGATTCCCAGAGTCAAGGAGTTAAAACTTCCTAATTTAAAGTTAGCATGTCCATGTTCCTGAACATCCTCAGAACCATTCTGTTTCTATAGATGGCATGTATCAATTCTTCTGCAGGAATGAATGATAGGATGATTTTTGGGTTGATCTCATTTGGGGGAAAAAAAACCCAAAAGTACTTGAAAGCAGTGGGGATTTGTTTTTTGTTGGTTTTTTTGGTTGTTGTTGTTGTTTTGGGGGTTGGAGCTGACAAGGAGCAACTCTATAAACTGCATTAATTCAATTGCTTGCAGTCGTGTGATTTACTTTCCAAGTCATGTGTTTGCAATAGACTTCCCAGCAGTCTAGATATCCAAAGCAGAGCTGTTAGCTCCCTGGTTCCCACAGAAGAGGGGGTAACATGCAGGGGTAATGCTATACTTATCTACCTTTGACAGCTATAGCCCCCCAAACTGACTCTGAGCAGTAGGAGGATCCCACAGTGGCTGTGGGGTTTTAAGTAAAACCCCTATGGAAAGCTGTTCTGTGTTGCTGTTACCAAATCTGCCCAAGAGAATAACTCCTGAGCACAATAAAATAGCCTTTCTCACACACAGTAATCTGCTCTAAATCGGGCACTGACCCAAAATGCCCTTATGTCTTGCTTCTGCTTGACAAAGAAGCAAGGTTGCCACACAGTGGGCATGGAAGAATGACAGGCACTAATTATATGTTGTGTTGACCTTCCTTTTACCAGGTTGACTGGTGGAACAGTGATACCTATAGACTAGACCTGCAGTTCAGCATTCGTGAAACTGTGTGCACAAAAGCCTCAGGGAGGGACCCGTTCACATGCGACTTCAAAATTGGGCCTTTCGTGGTGAGTGCCTCTGGGGTGAATGTGACCCCCCCCTCCTCAGTGCAGGATGGGCGTGTTGAAACACTATTAGTCCTGAAGAATGAAGAATGACTGGCTTTCTGAAAACAAATCCAAACCCAAGCCAATACAACCTGCAGCATGGAGTGGGTGTTAGGTGGGAAGTATCAGTGCTGGGAAACTCTTCTGCCTGGTCAGTGGGGAATAGAGGAGCTGCTGTGAGCTGAAAAGAGGATGCATGTCTTTGAGCATCATGTAGTAAAAGTGTCTGTGTGCTTTGGAGCCAAATCCTGGAACGAAGGTATGGCTTCTTTTCTAAGATAAGAGGGTAGAAAACCTGATATTTGACCTGCTTTTGTCTATCATGCATCTGGGCACCATATAAAGGCTTATCCTCTTATGCAGTGCAGATTCCTACTTTTGCTGACAGTGCTAATCTTTTTCATATTTTCAGCTCTCTTTTCAGCCTGAAATAAACACGGATCAGGCTGTTTATATATATAGCTCTTGCTCTGCTCTGATTCTAAGATGACCAGCTTTGGTGTAAATACATCATTTTTTAATCTGGACTTCTCCATGCATAGTTATTTTTGTCAAAACATGGCTCCCATTGCAAGCTTCTGAGTGGTTGTGTCCTAACTGCTTGCACAAATCTTACAAAGCATGTGGAATAGGTCTTGAGTCCCTCTCTACAATGATACCATACTATGCATCAGACTTCCACAGAGATTATCTCTGCTTCTTTGTGCTGCTCCAAGCTGAGCTCTTCTCGCCTCTTTTCCTCTGTGAATGGCTGCCAAACTTAGCTGTCCTTCCTGGGCACAGTCTTTAGGGAAGAGGAGGGATTCTGGGAAGGCACTGAACACATGGTCCAAAGGCTTTCCTCATAGTTTATGAGTTATGCTACTACCTCAGGAGGTAGTTTACCCCATGAAGAGGGGGGTAAACATCTCTTCAAGCATCACTACTCTTGAGCTAAGCAGCTTGTGTGTGCATGTAGATGGGGCAACGTGGAATTGATGGTTGTTGCTAGGTTTTCTTTAAAGACACAAGAGTTGGCTGCTGGGAAGTTATCGCTGTATCCTAAACAGACACCATCGCTCTTCTTTTCTTCTTGGGGCAATACGGTATGAAAGATAGCGTGAGGATTTCTGTTTTCCAAACTTGGGTGGCAGGTTTTGCTGGAGCTGCTGTCAAATTGTAGAGACAGCTTCTTTAAAGGTAGCTTAACTTCTAGACCTGGAGCTGCCATCAGCATAGCCTTGCACAGCTTTTCTGTTTGTGATTGGCAATGCTAGAGCCATGAAAAGGACTTGGAGATTTTCTTCTGCCTCTAGCAGGGTCAAGACTTCATACACCTAATATGCAATAACTTGTGTTATTGCACACAATAACACCTCCCTGTGAAACTCCCATGAGAGGGTTTGCACAGTAGCTCGCTCTATGAGATTTGCTCTATTTTGATCTCTTACAGTCAACTGCTTTCTGCAGAAGTGTTGTGGAAGTCTCCGGTGAGCTGATCTCAAACATTATCGTGCAGTGCCACCGTGGCACATCCAGCTCTGAATCGATGAGCAGCGAGGAGGTAAGGAAGGGGAAAACCAATTTTTGCTGCCTGGGGGAGCGAAAATTCTGCTCATCCTCTTTTAAGGAGAAGTCAGGTGTATATGTGTGAACTGCAACTCCTGTTGCAGTTGGAGGTTTTGATCAGAAAACCAAATGTGGTTTGAAATCCAGCTGTCTCCTGTAATGCTTCACTTTTCATCAGCTGAGAGGTTTGACCTTGCTTGATGGATGCCTGGGGAGAGTGTGAATCTCTGCGGCAGTCTGGCACATCCACCAACTCTGACACTCTTTCTTCGTTGACATATAGAGTATGTGCCTGGAGAACAGTGATTGGCACATCTTACAGACAGAAACAAATGCCGATGGCTCTGGCTCTGTTATCAAGCCCAGCTCAACTAAGCATGTAATCACAGTATAGTTGAAGAACACTTGCTCTACTGAGATTTGTATTCCCTTTTTGAGCTCTTATTTGGTTTTTAAGGTGTGATTAAATGCTGACCCAACCTGTGAATTCCTGCTAGCTGTTTTCAAATCATGCCAGTGTCCACTTTTTCCATGAACTGACAATGCTTGAACCTGGGTGCCTGCACTTACAACACAGATCTACAGTGGGTGTTGTGCTTGAGGATTATATGCAGGGAACAAAGATAGTTTCATAAGCAAGGTGCCAGAGGATATGGACAGCTTTTATTTTTGGAAAGTGCAAGTTACTAAATGAATAACTTGAAGCAAATAGGTTTCTGTGGCACCTTCTCTTGGTTTGAGTTGCCAAATTAGCTTGTACTTTTTTTGTTTGTTTGTTCAGAATCTCTATTCAGAGCTAGCTAGTGAATGCACCACAGGAAGTCTTGATTTGCAGAGCAGAAAGACTGCATGTGAAGTACTGAAATATGTAACATAGTCTTGGATATTCAGCCTGTCCTCTGTGGGTTAAGCATAAGTCTTGTTTAATAGGACACTCAGTATAAAACAAACACTTGCTTTTACAAGCAGACATCTTCCTGCAAGTCATCTTTAACCATTGCTTAAAATTCAGTACTGCTGCCAATATTCCTACTGGGGAATGTATTTCCTGCAATGTTAATGAGGAATAAATGCCAAAGGGAATTATTGCACACGAAAAGGAAAGTATTTCTTTCTGCAGAGGGCTGTAGCAAGTGCACCATACCTCTTGCTCTAGAGCTGTAACTCAGTTCAAGGGACCTCAGCCTGGCTGAGATGCTGTGGTGTAGCTGTGGTGGATGGTGCTGGTGTAGCTCCTGTAGTGCTGGTGGCATTTCAATATGAGAAGGAATCGTGATTGGCTGAGGCTGGGATCATATTACTTGGATAGAGACCAAAAAAAGAAGAGTATAGAGAGCTTTTAAAAGAGTAATTCGGGATAAATGAGTCAGAGGTGCCCTGTGTGACTGCAACTGACTAACTCTGCTCTCCAGGCTCTGCTCTCCAGGCTGTATCTGCACTACAGGAAGGTCAGGTAAAGTACAAAGTACGAAAGATGTTGACCTGAGAGCCTACCTGTAACTGCAGACTTCCTTAGCAACAGCACTGCTTTGCAATAGTATCAGCAGTAATATTGTTTTCAGAGAAATTAATAATGAAGTTTGGAATTACTTCAGTGATCACATAGTACCTGAGGAAATGAAGGAGAGGCAGACTTCTCGACAGATGAGCTTTTTAAAGAAACATCTTTAATTTACAGATGATGCATGTGCCGATTATGAACCCCAACAGGCGGGGCAGCAGTCGCAGAGAAGGTAAGCCATTTCTGCCATGCTGGACTATCCTAGCACATGGTTGCCTTTTGGATCATCTGTTTGTACCATCTGAAGGTCATCTGTCTGAGGGAGAAGAAAATATGGAAGACCAGCAGTTTGCTCAGGTCATGGCCAGCTGCTTTTTCCTTTGCAGAGGGGTGTCTCATTGAGGAAATGGTGAGGGCATTAGGCTGCAAAGTAGGGCAATGCTGAGGTTTGTATACTCTGTGAATTTTCTGAATTGCTAGATTTGTGCTCACATAACCCATAGTTGCATGCATCCTCGAGGTTGTCTTGATGTTGTGCAGAATGCTGAATGAACACATGTTTGAAAGCATATAATGTTCCGTATGTCTCCATGTTCTTTTTTTAAAAGGTGTATTGGCTCCTGAAGCCTTCCCTTTAAGGGGAAGAGGCGGCAGCCGTGGAGACTGGCATAAACCAAGCTATTTCGGCTCTGACAAGGTTGAATAGTATGGTTTGGGTGAGTACAATTCAAAGTGTAGCTTTTATGCACCCTAGGTCTGCAGGTTTTGCAGCAGGATGGGAAAGTGACTGCTCAGGATAAAGGACCTCTTTGGGAATGTGGTTCTTGACTGCGAGCATGTTAAAAGCCATTTTACTCCAGGCATTTTTAGTACTTGCTTATGGGGAAATTCAGTGACACAAACAGCACTATCAGCACCATCAACAAATGTTGATGGGGTGGCAATCTCTGGTGCCTACAGAAGGGCTCACAGAACAGGGGTCTGACCAGTTGTCAAGGCAGCAGAAGACATTTTTGATTTCCCTCTTGTTGCTTCACTTTTAGGAAGACATCCCAACTACAGAGCTCACAGCTTTCGCCCACTCTTGAGTAGTCCATTCCATATACTGACACAAACACCAGTGTCCTGGTGTGCAGGCAGTGTGAACGGTGTGCAAGAAAATCAATCTGCTGGCCTGAGTTTAGCATAGGGCCCAAGTCTTGAGCTACAGTTCTGCCTTTTTGCCTCCATCTGTCTTGGCTGGCAGAGACATGTTTCTGTCTAATGTTTTGTGGATGCTTTGGATCTTATCCAAATGGGTTGCCCTTAGCAGGGGTGTATGACTTGGCTGTGGGATCTGGAACATGCTCTAGATGTGTATTGGCAAAAAGACACAGGTGAGTTGTTGGGTGACACGGTCCTTCAGCAAGTCACCCACCATCTTTGTGTTGGTGCTCTCCTCCCAGCCATTGCTTGTTGTGTCTGTTTAGACTGCAGACTCTTGGAGGAATCGCCATGTCTTTGTGCTGAATCTAATGCAACAGGGCCCCAAGGCTGCACAGTTCAGCAAACAAAAAATGAATGCGGTAGTAAGGTATCTGGGAGAACCAAGATGCAGTTTACCCAGGGCAAGTGTTTGTTGCAGAGAAGCTGTGAAGGAGATGTTTGGAGCCCAATTAATGGGAATGGTAATGAAAGGCACTCATGATTCATTGGAGCTGGCAAGGCCTATCCTATACAAACCACCTTTGCTGACCTACTTCTGAGGCTGTATGTGGGAGCAGCTCTAATTGCTGCTGATATTTTACCTGCTGTCTTATGGGGTTAATCTAAAGGGAAGTGGTTTTGAAAGAGTTTTAGCAACACAGAATGGACATCATTCTTTGGCATGCTAAACACTTTTAAAGTAGATGGGAAAGGAAGAGGAAATTACTTAGCACTATGTCTTTGTGATGAAAAAGGTTTTGCAGGCTCACTTGGGTACATGCCATTAGCAGGCCTCTGTCCCTGTGAAGAGTGCCAGAACTGAATGCTCCATGTGCGTGGAGCTCAGTTCAGGCCTGCTGCATTGGAAACAAGACAGTTTTAGTTGTAATTTAGCACCGATGACTCACCAAAACCTAACACATGTTACTCATAAGCATATCTGTGGTAAACCTATATGTGCTGAAGGAGACATACCCCCTACTCTCCTAGAAACTAGATATGAAAGGAAAACCCAGTCATTCTGCTAGGTCAGGTCTGTGTTTGTAAAAATGATTTCATTAAATCCATATGCTATTTTAGTTTATCCATGAGCCAGTAAAGGTGATAGACTTTTTTAATCACTACCTTTCCTCTTACAGGAGTCTCTAACTTTTCTAAATGTCTTTGAACTTCCTTGAGCATATTGCAGTGGCATTCTGGTGTGCACTCTCTGTCCTTCTGGGTACCTTTAATCCAAGGAGATGGTGTAGAAAGACTGAGGCTTACTGAAGAGTAGCATAAGGTTGACTTTCTGTTCCAGGGAAGAGAGGGACAAATTTTGTAAATGCCTGACCATTGTTGGCTTCTGAGAACCAAACTGTCTCAGTCTGGCTGGGTGAATTGGGGTTGAACTTTCTTCAACCAATCTTCCAGAAAAGTTGTGGGGAAGGAGATCTTTCTGCTCAAAATGGGGAGACATCATTTTGTTTGCATTTGGAAAATATCAGGTATCTTAAATTAGTTCTTTGGCTCTCAAGAGGAGCTATCCCCATTAAGCAGTAATCATAAATATTTTGTGTTCCTGTATCTAATGTCTAACAAATCTCTAAACCATAAGTAAGCTGTAAAATCATCTTGAAAGAGAACACAAAATGAATGGGGAGAAATTTATTGTTCTTGAAATCCTGTGCAGTTGGAGTTTTTATACTTTCTGCTTGTTCTTGAAGATAGGTTGCAAGTGTCATTTATGGAGCTGTGTTTCATACCAGTGTCCTAGATTTTGGACATCTCAGATGCAGATACATCAGGAGATTAACGGAGAATTTCAAAACCGCTCAAAAGTCCTTGTTTCTCTTGTTTTTGTCAATTTGACTTATTATTAGCTGTAAAGTCTGGAGAGAAGTCTTACTTCCCAGTTTCACTGGTATACAGAATTAGAAGGTTTCATCCATGGGTTTAATTTGGAACCACAGGTATCCAAATTATTTCATGTGTTTGAGGCCAGGGAAAGTTATTCATGGCTTTTTTTCCTGTGTTTTGGCACCTGTGTGATCATGGCTGGCATTATTACAAGCCATACTGTGATGGCAGTGTTTGGTGGGGCATGGGAAATATGTGCTGTGTTTTAAGATGGCAGTAGCTCAGCTGGCTTAGCTTAGCCGAGAGTATTTTGGGGGAGGCTGGGGAAACAGCAATTTAATAATAGAAGACTTTCATCTCTTACTCAAAGAACCTGTTGTTGACAGGCAAAGCTAGACAAGTTCAGGTGAGAAATGAAATGTGATTCTTTTTTTTTTTATGCAACAGTATGGGTAACTGACTGCTGCAGAAATTACTAAGGCAAGTGGCTGACAAGGTTTCTCTTGCTGGATTTTACATTTTCTGAACTAGATCTTCTTATCTTTTTTGGCTACAGGAATTATTTCGGGGGATCCCGTGCCTGACTCTATGCAAGAAGCTAGGCTAAATGATCTCACTGGTGCTTTGTGGCTCTTTTTATTTATTAGAATGTGCTAAATATTCAAGAGGAAAAAATCAGTGCAATTGTTATATAATGAAGAACTTTTCCAAGACTGCAGTTTTCAGACCCACCGGTCTGCTGGTGCCTGCAGGAGTTAGCAAACTGCATATGAAAGAACGACATCAATGATTAATGAGCTTACTTCAGTGACAAGTCCTAATCAGATTTTCTGGATTTATTTCCTAGTGCATCTCCGGAACTAGGGAGACTGTAAAATTCACATGTCATGCTGCGGACCAGTCTTTCCAACAAATAGCTCAGGCACATGAGCGAGTGACAGCAGGAGAGCCAGCTGCTCTACAACAGCTGATCACTGGTTAACAGCCTTAGCCTGCAACAAGTGTTAAGGTCATTAGTTAGCTTGGCCTGCCAGGTATGTGCAGAGCTTGTTGGAGCTGTGTCAGTTGCCATAGTGTCAGCAAAAGACAAGTTAGTGCTGCAGTCAATCCCCTGTTGAAACTCTTGGGGAGGAGGGACTCCTGCTCTGAAAGGATGCTGTTTAGCACACACACAATATGAAAGGCTTTTAGAGTGTGCACACGTGTGAGGAATTATGGGTTCCATTAAGCTGGAATCTGCTTAATGGTGTTTGTGGCTGCGAATTGCAAAGAGGAGCCTAAAAAATGGCTCAAACTCACCTAACACCTTGGACCCCAGAAAGCAAAAGAAAAGGGCCCCAATGCTCTGCTCTCCCAAAATCAACTGCCTAAGGCAGATTTTTTTGTGCAGGGTGGAGTCCAACCTATGACTTATGTCTGGAGTCTCACCAGCAATGCTTCATTTCCTTGAGCAGGAAAATTAAGAAGAAAGCTCCTGCCTTTGCTTGCAATATACATGTAGATTGTGAATGCTGATCTTTTCTTACTGTCATTAATCACACAAGGAAAGTGTTCTTTAACAGACAATCAGATTCCTTCTGCATCAAGCCAAGGAGCTGTGATTTCCTCCTCGAGTTTTCTACATTTTTCTTAAAATGACTCTCTGGCTGAGTTGTCACCTTCCATAGCTCACTGCTGGTGGGAATGTGGTGATGGCAGTTATTACAAACTGATTAGCAGCCTTGCAGAAGCAGAAGTGAATAGACCGGCATCCTTGAATATTAGGGGTTTTTTTTCAATGGAAGAATAACTGGCAACATTGGGCCTTTTCTCACATGGAAGAAATCCAGGATCCAAACTTCAGAGTGAAATGGATGCTTGTTTGTCTGTCTTCTATAAAAATAATAACGGAGCAGGGTGCATAACATTCCTGGGCCATGGAAAGAAGAGATTTTACCCCCAGTGTCCTCATTAAGAAGCTGCTTGATTTTAGTTCCAGTTTTGTATTCTCATGACTTCATATATTCTGTCTTTGTTTTTTCCTCTCCATTCACCCACCCCACTTTCTACAGTTCCCAGAAAGCGGGTTATTGCTTTCTGGGGAAAAAAGTGAAGCATCAGAGGGAAGGAAAATCCCTGCAGAATGAGATCTGTTGCACAGTGCATGAGGTCCGTAGCGGATCAGCTTTGAGAGTGAGAGCTAGAGCAATTTACCGCTCAGGCAACGTGGAGGAAATGACAGGCTACCATTATATTCCTCCTGCCTTGGAGTCTGTCTGTGATAGCTCAGTCCTTGGTGTCACCTGGCATCTGTGACATGCTGTAGCAGAGAAGACAGCATACTTTCATCTGTTCAGAGGTGAAGAACTGCAATTGAAACAGACCCAGGCAGGACCTTTCCTGATGCTCAGGTCAGATCGTGGTGCGGGGATGAAGCAGAGGTGTTACAGCAGAGAGGAGAATCGCTGTGACAATCTCTTATTGCTATTCTGAATGGCAGTGATTTTTGCCTTGCCCTTTGTCCACTTCTTCTGTATCTGTTTTGAAGGATTAGACCCACTGCTGCACTGAGGAAATTGTTCCTGCTTCTGGAGGATGCAGAGTTTGGATGATTCCTTAGACTTTACTGTGTCTTTAAGGCCTGATTGCAAGCCCCTTAATCTAATTCCTGGAAAAAGCCAAGAGGACTTCACTGAAGGAATAGAAAGGGCTCTTGGCTGACTTCCAGCCTAGTGCTCACTGTTGTATTTTGCAAGCACTGGAAATGAGCTTCTCAAAGAGTCGTGCAGGTTGGGAAGGACCTCTGGAAGCCCAACCCCAGCTCAAAGCAGGGCCAGGATCGTGAGGCTGTGTAGCTGAGGTTTGAATATAGATCCCTCATCCTCTCTGGGCTCCAGGTTCAGTGCCGGAGCACTCTTGGGGGAAGATTTTTCTTGAAACTGAGCTGGAATTTCCCATGTTCCCACTTGTTCCTGTCTTCTCTCTTGTCAGTTGGTCCCCACTGATGAGTGTAGTGGCTGGTCCTGGTTCTTTGGCCTGCATCCCCCATCTCCAGGGCTGGGCAGGACCCAGGCGCTCCTGGACAAGCTGCTCTCAGAGGGTCGCTATATCTATCACTACCACATGTGTGGACACTCCTTTCTGGCACAAATCTATCCCTAAAATTTTACTAACAAAATTGCCTTACAGAAAAATTTCAGGTTGCCATGGTGACAAACTTGCTGAAGATAACAGTGTAGGCTACAAACTGCTGTAGAAGCAGGCATATGTTTCCTTAGAAAAACATATCTCAAATTTCTTCTGCATGTTGTAGCTCTTAATTCAGACACATTTCTCAGAAGACCGTACATCAGCTTATAGCCTCAACCATCTCTGCTTCTGAGACTTTACAATATGTGTTGATTTGTGTCCCTTGTTACTTACTTCACTGTTGTTAATTTTTCTAGCAGTCTGGTTCTTTTTTTTTTTCTTTTCTTTTTTTTTTACACTAATTAGCAATTGACATGACATTTGTGCACACTTGAAGTGTTTTGCATATGCAGGTTTCTTTTTACAGATTCCTCATGGTGTGATTCTGACGCTAAACAAATTAATAAGCAACTCAGTGAAGCTGAACACATTTTTTTTCCAAGGCCATGGATGTTTGGTTAGTTCTATGAAGTACAAGACAAATTTCGAGCTATGATATTTCTCCCCCCTCCCTTTTTTTTGAAGTAGAGTGGAGAATGAGAAGAATCAAGATTGGAAGATCCAGTCGTGGTTTAACCCCAGCCAGCAACTGAGCAGAAAGAAGAATGAACCTGATGCCATTTCCTTTCCTTTTTCGAGAAAAACTATTCTGTAATGCAGTGACAGTCTTTCCCTAAACTCACTTCCTGCTATAATGTCAAATGGCCATTGAATGAACTCATGAGATGCTAAATGTGTGTGCTTGTCAGTCGATAGCCGCCTTCTGATGTGTTAGAGCTCACTGGGAGGACTGTCTCAGATGCCTGGCTAACTGTGTCCAGTATGTGTTGTACCAACCCATAATGATGCTATTAAAGGATCATTATTCCATCTGTTTGTTCTGGGTTGCTCTCTGGTTGCTTGTAATTTTCTGCAATGCTTGTAGCTAATTATTGATTCATTCAAACTAATAAAGCTGCTTAATTCCTTTTTCTCTGGGGTGCAACAGCTGTGGACAAGGTGTCTTGCTACAGATCCAAAGGCTTGAGTTTTAGCCCACCAGCAATCTAGCTTTAATGGGTACTTGATCACAAATGTGGGGAGCTGAGGGAAGCTAATGACAGTGATTGTCAGGTACTAACAGCTTTGGGAACTAGGCCAGGTTAGCACAGACCTTTGATGTGTTCCTGTCCTGGGAAACAGGTCTTTTCAGTCTCGTCCCTTTCTCTCCTTGCAACAGAGCCCACCCTGCAGCCCTTTCAGAAGGGAAAGGTTACTGTGCAGTTTTGGAGTTTTCTTGTTTGTTTTTTTTTAAGGCTTTACCACCAAGTTTGCTCTTTGGTTATGGTGTAGGCTGGTATTAGGGCTGTGCTTCTACGCACACCTAGTTCACCTAGTGCAGATGTGACCTCGCTGGACACACACAAGGCATCTGTAAATAGGCAACAGAAGCTGTTCCTACAGAAACTGTCATGTATGTAGTGAAGGTACTGAAGAGGTGTTTTGCACGTAGTTGGGATAACAGCAAAGGTTCACCTATATGCTGGGTTGGTCGTGCAGGTGCCTGGATCAACAGGATTATAAGGACTGAGCAGCCCTGCGGTGCAGGGAATCTCTCCTGACTGAGCTGCAGACCCTGATTCAAACCGTGCACTGGATGGACTCTTGTTGCAGTCAACCTCTTTGGGTGATGTGATTCCCTTCATGTTACCTGATGGCGAGATCCCAATGAAAGAGCTTTCCTCTTACTAAGCATTCTGCGAAGTGTGGCTTTCCACTGCTCCTGGCTGCGATGGAAAGAAACCAGGTGAGGACTTTGCGGTTCTGGGACTGAATGTGTTTTTCTCCGTGTCTTTCTCTATGTCTTTCCTTCCCTGTTTTCAGCACCATTTTTCTGGTAAGGTGGGGAAGAGGCCTCTGGGGGAGGTGCCCGTTGCCTGAGCACTGGAGATCCGGATAGGTGTTTTCTATCATGCTTATGATGGATTTGTGCCAAACTGGATCAAAATAACAGGTGAATCTTCTGAGACAGAAACAGCGAAATTAGTTGGATATCTGGTGGAATACAACAGTGCCATTTAGTGCCAAAGAAATCTTTAAAACATGTGGACATAATAAAACTGTCTTCTTTAGGAAAAAGTATCAGATGGGTTTTAAAATCTATTTCCATCCATGTTCACTCCCACCACACAGCACACTGGCTTGGTTTGCAGTTTTGCTGCTGCAGTTCCTGGTACTCAGCTGGCTTTCTTGGTAAGTGACGGTCGTGGGAGCTGCAGAATTGATTGTTGGCTCCTTATCAGCTATGCAACTGTCCTTCCTTTCAAAATGAACTGATTTTTCTCTCTAAAGCAACTCTCCCATCCAGTTTGACTCAGTTAATTTTCCTTACTGATTGCAGCAAAGAAACCTGATTTGTAGGGATTTCTATCTCATAAGCGTGACAACGTGTAGTCAGAAGAGCCCTCTATCATCACCCGTAGCAGCAGCAGGGAGTAGAAGGGGACGAAAGGTGCTGATAAGGTGTAGAGTTCCAGCAGAGGAAGGACTGTTTTCCTTTCTCATGGTGGTTTTGCTTTGCCTGCGTCAACAGGACTGGGAACATCACCCCTTCGTTCATTGTGAATGTACAGCTCCAGAGTCCTTGCCTAATCTCTTTGTCTGCTGCAGTCAAGCAATTTCTGCTGAGCATCTTTTTCCTAATAGGTGTGACTTCACACCTTTGTGCTGATTTTAGGTAGAACCATGACTCTTCACTTAAAAGCTGGTGCAAAGAAACACCTTAGCTGCTTTCTGAAACTCCTGAGCTCAAGTGATGGTGGCCTTTTGCCTTCTCATGTAGACATGTATGTCTTCCTGTCCTAGGCAAAGTCATGGGTGAGCAGAACTTCCTGGGCTGTTCTTCTAAGACCTGACTGTCTCCTGGAAGGGATCAGGTGAATTGACACATGAGCCAGCTTCAGCTGTGCTTGTACTCTTCTCTGTTGCACTCTTGCTTTTCCCAGTTCCCAACAGACACTTCTCTTGGCCTAAAAGCAGTTATATTTTGCTGATTAAGAGTAGTGGCAGACCTCTGTATCAGTGGAAAAGGAGGGGAGCATGTTTGCTACGAAGTTCTTGTAGCATGGCTCTGTATGTCAGGGAAAAGAGACAGAAGAGACTACTGAGTTTGATAGTGGGTCTTTTAAGACCTGGAGTAGAAAACTTGTCTTTGAGCTAAGGGCTGGCTAGCTGATGCTGGAGTGATGAACAGAGCCTGTCCCTTGCTCTTTCAGGTGCAGTGTGTTTGAGGAAATAACTATCTGTGAGCGAACAAGAGTGGAGCACCACTTTCCTTCAGGAACCTACTTCCAGCACCTTTAATTTACCTTCCCTGCCCTCCTTGGTCAGAAGTTCAACGGCAGGGATCTGTCCCCACAGTAATTTCCATCACTCATGGGATACACTGTCAGTACATTTTCACTGGCAAGGCATGGACATTTAGATGATTATAGATTCACAGTTATTGTCTGAGCTAAAAAAATCTTACTGCTGTTAAAGAATGAAAACTGAGGTTGCCTCTGACCTCCAGATATGACCCTTGTACAGAAAAGGTCTTCTGATCTCTTGGCATTGCTAACACAGGTGTCCCACAAGCAAAAGCTTCTCAGAAGGCAGGACTTTGTGGTCATGTCCCTTGGGAACGAGGGCAGGAGCTTGTCTGCAGGCACCATTGTAGCACATGCATGGGCTGCAACATCTCCTTTTGATAGATGTAATGAAATCAGTGAAAGGCCAGACCTCTCCAGTATACATGGGATGCCTATATGCTAATGATATGTGCACTTCTCAAAAAAAAAGCAAAGTACCCCCCCCCCAAGCAAAATGGATTACAGGTACTTTAAGCTCCTTGCTGCATGTATGCAAATAACTTCACACCTAGAAGCTGATGTGGCATCTGTTGTGCAGATGTTTATCTGGCACTAGGGAGTAATATTTTCTTTGTCCACATTACTCAAGTCTTTCGTGGCCTCAAATCGCTGACTCGAGCACTTGTTGCTCCAACATACCAATGATAGTTGCTATGGATGTTCCTTTCCAACTCCCATGTCTGAGAGTTTGGTCTGAAATACCACAACCATGTCCAAGAGCAAATCTCTCCCTGCTGTGACTTAAGCCTGAAATCACACTGGGGTCCTCCTTCTGTTCGTGTTCAGCCACGTCCTCACATTTGTGGAGTCCCAGCCTCCAAGTACACTGACAGGCTCCAAAACTGCCTGCCTTGGAGGGAGCAAGCTCAAATGGAAAACGTTATCATCAAGCCCTTTTTGCACTCCTGCACCAAGAAATATTTTGACTCATCGTCCATTTGCATGCTATGTTCTCCATGGCCACCCTCCCCAAGCTATTAGTTACAGTAGCTTTGCTAAGTGAGAACCAGGGGTTCCTTAGGTAAGATACCACCTTCCTTCTGTGTTGTACGAGGGATATCAGCATTAGAAAGGAGGAATGTTGCAAATAGCAAGAGGCAAAGTACACCAAGGAGGAGGCAGACTCTAGACAAGTGGACCACTGGTTTTGTCGTTGGATTTTGCTTGGAGACTGAAGATTTATGCAGCAGCAGGGACAGGGAGGGAGCTTTCCCTGCACTGCTTAGAGACAGTACTTGCAGTGGTAGGAATGTGCAGAGTAGAAATTCTCCTCTTGTAGACTTTGAGGTTGTTCAGAAACTCTGAAACAGCAAAAAAGGGAGCTATGTCTGAAGGGAAGACAGGAAAACCTTGGGGTATTAGACTGGGCCTTGCTCCATACAGGGACTTTGTGGCAGTTCATTTGAGTGTTGCCTCAGCAGAAAGTAGAAATGTAGCCACCCTTTCAATGCAGAGCATCTGCAGTAGTTGTAGGATGAGGGAAGAAGTGAGGAGTTATGTTGATTTGGACTTGTGCAATAATTTGGGGGATGAATAGGAACAACCACAGCTCCCTGCTGCAGCTGGGGCAATGTCAGGAGATCCGTCCCTGCACACAGCAAGCATGTCCTATGCAGACCTCTGGCACCTCAGTTTGTCCCCATGGAAGGAGGGAAACTGCTGACTTTTCACTCTCTATGAAAAGGTAGTAAAACCTGCATTTATGGCAGAATCAGTCCTTTTATATGCATTTTCTCTTTTTTTTTTTTTTCCACACCCCAACAGGATTTATGCTGACAGGGTCTCAGCAGGGATTCCCATGGTATGGTGTGGATGAAGGACACTACCATACAGTGGTGTTGCAGAAAAACGGGCCTCAGTTCCCTTCTTGCCCTTTAGTCAACACTTGGGGAAACACAGCAGTATTTGGGGTCCAGGGTGCCACAGCATTTTGTATCCCTGACCCTCTCTTTGCTGTCATGCCATAGATGCTTGGTAATAATTGCTGCATATAGTGCTTGATGCTGGTATGGTTTGTGCCACCATGGGAAGCGTGCTGGTGCATTGGTAGCCCCAGAGCAATTCTGTTCACTTGGGCTAGCTGGGAATGGGTAGAATTACCAGCAGCTAAGAGGGGTTCGGTGCTACGGGAAACTAGTTGAAGAAATTTCTCAAAGGGCAGAGATCATCTCGAGTGAAAGCTGGATGGAGCCTAGCCCATGCTAGAAAGAAGGTTATTGCTCATCCTGAAGGAATGTGGAGATTTCCTGGCATACACTCTACTGTCAGCAACCTATTCTCAGGTGGGTGACAAACTGGACTGACCCCTGGATGATCTCTCTGAAATGAAGGATAGGCCTTAATTGCCAAGCCCATGTCCTGATTCAGAGAGGTGAGATGCTGGGAGCAGGACCCGAACATTTTCCAGTCGTGACTCTACCATAAAATGTGCAGTTGTCAGTATGTCTGCAAGTGCAAGTTCAACGGGGAGGCTTGGGAGGGTTTAAGGAGACACAGCTGTGCTATGGATGGAGCACCTCCCTCGTGACAGAATGAGTCCGTAGCTAATGCTGAGGATCAGCATTACTGCTAAGGCTGTGTGTGAGCGTGGCTGGCCACTTCTGCTCCTACTTCCCACGGGTAGTGATGCCCACTAGGTGTCAGAATTGAATAAATGCAAGGCTGGCACAGGGGAGACAGGATCCCAGTTTTCAAATAATTCTGATTTTTTTTTTCCTTCTGATTTCTGGCCTGCTGTGCCATAAAATGCCTTTTGGGGTAGGAGGATTGTTTAAATGGTGATGAGAACAGGGGAGGACCAGGAGAAATGACTGAGACAAAAAATCCTGGCCAGGTTAGAGTGCTTGTTTTGCACGTTGGAGCCCAGTGCTTAAATTCTGCTCCAGGCACAAAGATGGTTTTGCTTTTTACTCCTAGGCACAGTACAGTTTTCTCTTTCCTGCATGACAAACTTCTCCTTTTTGATAAAATGTCTTTTAATCAGATTTCCCAGCCATCCCTTGCCTTGGACTAGGGGCTGTAAGGTGCCAAAGGTAAGAGGAAAGCTAGAGAAAAGCTGGTTGCAGAGATTTAATTTTATGGTTGAAGTTTTCTACCTGTTCCCCTCACCCCTGCTCCTAGCTCCCTCTCTTCTCTTATTCAAGAGCTCAGCTCATTCACTGCAGCTGGTTAACATTAGCAAGGGCATTGTAATGGCTCTAAAGATTAGGTGCACTAATTAATGCTTGTGCAACCAGGAAGAAATTTGCTGCTGTCTGACACTTCACAGCTGCCACTGTATTTTCTCCTTTTAGACCTTCTGCTGGCTTTAAAATCCTTCTTTTTTCCCCTTCCCAGGACAAATTGTTGCTTCAGTCTCACAGTGCAGTGGGGACTCTCTGCAGGAAACAGAGCGCCAGCGGATCACTGGAACCTCAGACCGGTTTTCTTGAATGAGGGTCAGCGCATGTTGCTGGTGGGCTTTGGTGGTTCAGCAGTCAGAGCTGCCATGCAATGTCCTTAGAAGGTCTCCCAGCTGATATTGGCCAAGGTGATGTGTACTTGTAGTTTTCTTCCTGTGGCATCGGCAGGGAAAGCTCAATTCTCCTTTATGATGTTCTCACGTGCCTTGCTGGCTGATGGTCTCAGTCAAGGGTAGCTCAAAACATCTCTCAGGGAAGGAAGCACTGAATGACTTGTTGAATGTGCTTGTCCTGGCCTTAGCTGGTTCTTCTCTTCCCAGAATGTGATGTTCCTTTCCCACCTGCTTTGGGTTTTTTTTTTCATATTGTCTCTGTGTCACTTTCTTGGTGGTTGGTGATTCTTTTCCAGCAGTGATTTATAAGAATCCAGTCCTGACTTTGTTACTACTTCCCAACTGAGCTGTAAGTCTGAATCTTTAGCAGCAGCAGCCAAACGAAACTTTTTTCCTAGCATGAGGAAGAACCAAACCAGAAGTCAATCCTTTACTGAGAGGCTGTGATGCTAATAGCATTAGGAGAACGCTTTTATATCTTTTTTTCTCAAGTTGGTTGCTCTAATCCTGTTTAACACCTCAAGTACTAAAATACTTGGGGAACCTGTCAGATTCATTGATCATGGCGTACCTAGGCACGTGCCCCTCCCCATCTTCCAAACACTGTTTGTTCTTTGGACTGGTACTGACGCCAGATCCATCTGTGAATATCTGCCTTGATTGTCAACATGTGTGGCACTTGTTGCAAAGACCAGCAGCGGATTTCTCCCGCAGCTTCAGTCCAGGTAACGTCAGATGGCCGATAATGCACTTGGCAATCCTCCATGTGGTGAAGGCTTCTGAAAAGGTGGTGACAATGTGTCTATGGGCATTGCTTGTTCTCTGTGACAAGCAGGGAGTCTGTGCTAGAAAGCCAGTGTTAGCACGGTGCTAGAAAGGGAAGCTTAAAACATGAGTCTTAACTCTTTCAAGGAAGTCAAGCTCCTGGAATTTGTCTAGATGTTCATTGCAGATTAAGTCAGGGGGAGGTTAAGCTGGAAGAAATAGAGCCCAAGAAGGAAATTGGGATTTCTTGTTGGCCTCCAGAGACCAAACTGGTTTAGGGCACTGGCTATCTCTAAGACTTGGAGTTGAAGAAGGAGACCACCAGGAAAACCGCAGAGCCTGGCAGGATCCCAGGGATTACAGGCCATGATTAATGAGAACTTAAAAAGAATCTTATGTGCTTTTGGACACTGAATCTTTTTCTGAGCAGTTGGGAGGTGCTGCTGCTGGCTAAGCCTCCTGATCTGGAATGAATAATGGAGAAAAAAAATAACAGCCTCCCAAATTGAAGGCTGTTGATTTAAATGGCGGGGGGGGGGGGGGGGAAGCCCATAATCTCATCAAAAAGAGGTACTATGCAGAAGAATGGGGGCCAGAAACATTTAAACCTGGCAATTAAAGCAGTAAGCCTCATGTCCACACCAAGTATATAAAGTGAAATTATCTTGAAAGTATACCTGGAGTATAGCAATGTAGTGAAGTCTTGCCAGTGCTGTTCTGCAGAAGAAAGCTCAGAGGTGTTTGGGATGGATCAGGAAAGTAGAGGCCTGATCTAGACTTCCCAAAAGCCTTCTGACAGGCCTTCCTAAAGAGACTGTTACAGAAGTGAAATAGGCATAATACAAGATGAAGAAGTGTCACAGCTCAAAAACTGGCACGGACAAAATTACAAAGTGAGTGGACGGCACTCGACATGTGCAGCTGGTGCAGAGCTGGTCGTTGCAGACAACGTCTGAATAGTTTTGTTGATGTCCTTACGAGCATCATGTTTCTAGAAAAGGGCTACATGACACCTGTGGTTTACTGGGATGGGGCAGCGAAGGTCAGATAATTTTTTCTGTGCGTGTTTTAAAGGTCTTTAATTTTCTTTCGTATTTGAAAGTTCAGTTGTGAGAAATCTCCATTAAGCAGGTTTGCCAGGTTCTTTGTGAGATCTGGGGGCGGGGGGGGGAACCCAGAAACCCTTGGGACAGTCTCTGATGCAGGTGCTACTAAGGAATATTGTTATACCTTTCCTACTTAGCGGAATGGTCTTGCAGAGTATTTTGAGGGGAAGAAGCACGGACTATAGGAAATGCTAGAACTGATTGCAAGAGCCTTTGACTTGTTTGGTTTTCTAAGCTGGTTAAAAACTGTTGTTTTATTAATTGCAAACTTTTTAGCATCTTGGAAGGAACTGAAATAAACACTTGTCCATGGAATTGTTCTTAGCTTCTTGAGCTCCCAAATGCTTTTAAAGGATTCATGGGTCCTGATGGTGAATTTTCTGGAACAGGCAGTATCAAAAGATAACCCAGACCCCACATCATCTTTCCTAGTAGAAAGAAAATGATTAAAATAGATGAGGTTATTGCATCGAGAAAGAATGTTACAAGAACAGGAGCAGCGTTCTAAGCCTGCCTCTTTCAAAGGGTCGGAGCAGTGGATCTGTGCATCTGCAATATGTTCAGTGAACCAGAACACAGCCTTTTGTCCAAAAACCTTACGTGCCAAAGCCTGCAAATATACCTACTGAAGTGGGGGTGTCTGGGGAAAGACCAGAAGTGAATGGTTGGGTGCTGTTGCTGTTTGCCTGCGGTTTAAAGAGTGTCACGGATTTAGTTCTTTCACTGAAAGAAGATGGAAAAAAAGCCTGAAGCTGAAATATTAGGCCTTGGCTTTCTGCCCCAATTACATGACTGAATCTTCTTTAAAATGACTATTCATTATGACTATTTCATAGTGAAATTACTATTTCATTGCTATCTGCTGTTGCACAACAGGCTATGTTCTGACACTTCTGAATTTCTTGCCCCTCTCTGGCTGAAGCAACTCTGCAAAAAGTTGCCAATAATCTAGTTTCCCTAAAAATTCTATTTTTAGGAGAACTTACTATTTATTGAAAATGTTGCATGCTCCCACTGTGAACAAAAGCACAGATACTCAGTGTGGTGCTCATGCCTGTCATTGATTGACATTTGCAGTGTTGGCTCTCCTGGAGAAGAGCGACTTGGAGCAGAGGGCTGGAGTTCCACAGGGACATGCTGGTAGGCTGGAATCTGCTACGGTTTGAATGTGAATGCTGCTGGTGATGCAGGAGACTCCATCTGTTTTGTATTCGTACCCATGCTCTGATGATACTGCAGGGCTCTGGGCTTGGCCTTGCAGGGGCTTCAAAAGCCGATGTGCCCAAGAGCCTGGCTTGTAGGATTGGAGTGTGATCTCTGCAATGTGCACCTCTGAGCAATCAGAGAAACTGCAAAACTCGGGTCTGGGTTTTAAAACTATCTCTTTGTCTAGGGTACTTGATGCTAGAGCTGTTAATTTAAGGATAAGGCATCTGTGTGTGAGTGTTTTTCCTTCCAACCCTGAGCACTCTTAGATCTGCCACCATTTATACAGCCCCACTATGTGCAGTGCTGGAAGGAAGCGGGCTTGTTTCATCTAGGAGCAGTCAGAGCCAAGGGCTAATTTGGCAAAAAAGGGGGTTTCTCATGCTTGTGCCTCCCCTTTCCTTCTAGAGAGAAGGAGAAAGAGAAAAGATCTGTGTTTGCAGGGAAGAGCTGCTTTTCAGATCCCAACTAAAGGGAGGCATGAAGGCTTCCTTCGCCCATATGTGAGATTTGCCAAGAGTGGAAAATTTACCCTGTAGCAGCCCATGATAGATGGCGGAGTTCAGTGAAAGCTCAGCTGAAAGTCTTGTAAGCACTTTCTTTTGTCCTTCTCCAAATGTCTTCTCTCTTACCTGCTGTCCCTGTGAGTGCAGAGTATGATGTGACTGCTGTGCTGCTGGAGTCCTGAAAATACACCTCTCCAGCCATTAATGTGTTAAAAAATATTGCAACTGCTCGTTACAGAGTTGGCAAATGATGTTCTGAGTGGCTGAACCTAGTGTGGGCCAATACTCTTGGCCAGTTTCTCTTGCACTCATCCCAATTAACGTAACCACAGGACATGCTGTTGCATGAAGATACAGTGAACAAATGCTTCACAATTATTAGAGACTCGTACATACTTGCTAGCGTGGAGTGCTGCCCAGTTTGAAGTTACTTGCTCTTTTGAGTCCACTTTTAGAGTAGAATTAAACAAGTCAGCCACCATCTGGTTCCAAGACACTGAGTTTAGCAAAAACAATAATAAAAGTCTGGCTCCCCTCTTTTGTACCCCCTCATCCTGCTCTTCACTGATCAGGGACAGCCAGTTCAAATGTGCAAGTAAAATGCAAGCTGAAAACATGAAAGGCAGGGAGACAAGGCAGCTCTGAAACTAGGTTAGAGATGAAACGAGCCTGAAATTTGGCAGCTGTAGGCAAGGCTGTGTGGCCCTAGGGAAATGGCTTGAAATGATTGATGAAATAAATGATTAATGAAATGGTGTGATTAGCCTATCATAGGATTGCATTACTGTTTGGATCCCAAAGACAGAAACTGAGAGGAGCCATGTGGGTGTGAATGATGAAGAGGAAAGAGTGCAAGAGCAGCATCTCCCAGAAGGTGAGTAAATCCCTCAAGTCAACCTCATGTTGGCTTTATTGCACCCCACCGGGTCTAAAATATGCCCCTCACTACTACGCTGTTCAGAGGATTGACTCATCATTTGGTATCGGGATTTACCATCTGCACAGCTACCCCTTCTCTGTTTAGGCAGATAAAAAGAAGGCATTTCATTTTACGCATTGGTATTTGCTCTTACCTTCGCTGCCCTCCACTGAACACCTGGGCAGAGCAGGTTTTTTGGTGTATCAGGAATATTGGGTCTCCTGGGCTTCCATCGGCTTTCTGTATAGGGGCAGTAGCAGCCTTGGGGGTTCAGATCTCATTCTGCTTTTTCCTGGCAGATACTTATTTCAGGAAAGCAGAATGTTGGTGTGAGTTGTTCAAATAACAGCTAATCTGTCATGCTGATAGTTGTGTCAGTGCAGTCTAAATAAGAGATCGATCTATGTTTACACCCCCCGCCAACTCTTGGAGAGGAAAGATTTCAAAACTTGGAGAGTGGCTTGTGGGAACTCGTTGCATCTGCTGTTAGATTAATAGATTCAGACTTTGGAATGACATAGCTATGCCCTCAAGGTTTTTTTTTTGCCATTAAAAACACAAATACATCACTGTTGCTCAGGTCCAAAAGTTTACAGCGCAAAATACTGCCAATCAAACCCTTGTTCATTAGGAGTTAGCTTGAAGAACCAGTCTCTTTGGGCCCATCAGATGACTTCTTTATTTCCAGAACTGCAGACACACGCGTTGGCTTTCCATGGCTAGCGTGTCCTAACAAGCGGCTACCTCCTACTGTACAATCTTATAGCAAAAGCCGCACCAGGAAGATGCTGTTTCTCCCAGAAATTGAGCACCTTTTGGTTATTTAATGCTGGGATGGCTGGAGGCTAAATATGTATGTGTATTTACACACAGACACATGTATGTAAATACAGATATAAGTATGTTTGTCTTTAATATCTAGAAGATTTTCTTCTCCCCCTTTGCTCTGCAGTTCTTCAGCTGTCATTGATTAGGAGGACACTGTTGTATAGAAACCATACAGTATAGAAATGGCAGATTTCTTCACCTTTTCCTTTCTGACATGAGTGACCTCTTCAGTGTGGCCTGGTAGCTGAGATGATATTCCGAGCAATACCATGTGGGCTCTGTTCCTGCTTTTGCTGGTAAATAGAGAGGCAGCTAGCTTTGCAGCCCTGTATTGCCTCTAAGAGCTGCACAGGATAAAACAGCTCTGTATGAAGGTTGTGTATTTCCCCAGGGACAATAAACTTACATGGAATGAATTGTCAAAGAACTAAAAGTTGGATTTTTAAGCAGTCCTGAATTTAGTCCTGGGTAGCTATGCTGTAGAAATGGGGTATGCTCAGTCTTTTGTAACTGTGCGGGTGGAGAGCTTGTAGCGTTGGTTACTCGCTAGGCTAGATGTAAGCTCTGGTCTTGGAGAAGGATTAAGAAAAAAACCCCATATTTCTGTGTGTCTGTCCTTTGCTCATTCTTTTCTTCCTCTTAACAGCAAGACCACGTTTCGGGGAGTGCATGCTCTTTCAAAGGCTTGGATGGGACTCTTGGGCTGGATGACATCACCGTTTAAATGCTGAGGTGGATTTCAGGTACTTGTTAATTTGGTGAGCACAAAGTCGTGAGCACAAAGTAATGAGCTAGTGAATTTGGCTGACCTTCTGCAAGGCACTGACATCAGGAGATAAGGACCTCTTCTGAAACCATTGAGGTGTTACACAAGAGCCATTCCCTCCTCTTGCTCCTGCTGACAACAAGGCTGTTAGGGTGGCTCCTTTACAAAACTTTGTGGGACTTTTGTGAACAATTACCCATAATGGTTTGCCTCTGAGGAAACTTGCTCTAACTCCTGCCATGTGCTTGGGCTGTGTTATGGTTAAATGCCAGTGGGGCACTGCAACTATGCCTCTTTTTTGGCTGAACATCAAGAGGCATGCATCCAAATGTCAAATTTTTTCCCATGTACACAATATAAATCTTTTTTAATGAAGGGATTAAAACAAGGAGGCAGAAATGAGATCTCCACGTGATCACTCCATGTAATCTGTGCTGTCCTTGATGCTGCAGAGGAGTTGTGTGACTTCCTTTGGTCCTCAGAAAAGCCAGACCTTGCAGCCTTTCCTTTGCTGCAAAGGTGTCCCTTGCTGAAATAACTAGGTAATTGCCTTCCATGGAAAACTCCAGGGCATGGAAAGCTACCAAGTGTCATGTCATCAAGACCACCCATCCAATGTTGGATTGCTGCTGTGTAGGCTGGAAAGCTCGTGAGACCAAAGACCTCTAAGATGTGTCATCTTCATGAGACAGAGAGAGAAAGAAGAGCTGTGCAGAAGCCAAGTGGACTGGTCTCTTCTTGGATGGTACTGGTAAAGGTTTTGTGGCACAAGGAAGCAATCTTTCTTGTTTTCCTACAAGAGTGCTTTCCTGTGAGGTCTTGAGAGCTGAGAAGCCTTAGAAGAAATGCTGTGGCCCAATTTCTTGCTCTCGGACTCCTCTGCAACCATTCCCTGGCTTCTGCAAGGGCACATCTTGCAAGCTTACTGGGATGCTGGGAATATAGAGGGTAATGCTCAGCTGCTCTTCATGCTCTTTTCCCTGCCTGTCCTTCTTCCATTCTGCTGGATATGACACAAACATCTCAGGGCATTGGAAATCCTGACAGTTGCTAAATCAAGTTTCAGAAGCCAGACTGTACTTATGATTTGAGATTTCTTGAGTAAAGTGAAGGATGAAAAAAAAAATTCATTTTTTTGAAAAGGTGGTTGGTAAGAAGAAAATGGTGCAGAGCAAAATAAAATGGCATACTGAAAGAGATTGGCAAGGTGGTTTCATCAGCTGCTTGCCCTCACAGTAAACATATACTTTTTTTATAAAAAGAAAAAAAATAAATTTCCAAGTGAAAGGTATCTTCAGTGCAGCATGCTGCACCTTGTCTTCTCTTGGTTTAAGTGAAAGGCAGTGATGACTGCTCCACTGAAAGTGGCAGTGCACAAGCCAGTTCTGCTGCCTGCAAATTGCCAGCTAAAAGGTATTGTGCGAATGTCAGAAGAGTATCTCAAGACTTGAAAAATCAGCTGTCATTCCTTCTACCTTAACATGAAATAATATGCTGGGGGTGGGGAGAGGATAGGACAGGCAAGAACTGAACTCCAGGCCAAAAGTAGGTCTACTTCTGAAAGCATATATCTGATCAAGAGGTCCCTTTCTCTCTGCATGTGGTGGGTTGACCTTGGCCAGCTGCTAGACACCCTCCTGGATGCTCTCTCAGTGCTCCTTGTTAGCAGGGCAGAGGGAGAAAAAAAGATGGAAAAGCTCATGGGTCAAGATAAAGACAGGGGGATCATTTACCAGTTACCGTCATGGGCAAAACAGACTTGCCTTGGGGGAAATTAATTTAATTTATTGCTGTATTGGGTTTGTGTGGCAAGGTTTTGGTAGTGGGAGGATTATAGGGGTGGCTTCTGTGAGAAGCTGCTGGAAGCCTCCCCTGTGTCCGACAGAGCCAATACCAGCCGGCTCTAAGATGGACCTGCCGCTGGCCCATGCCAAGTGAATCAGCAATAGTGGTAGTGCCACTGGGATAACATATTTAAGATGGAAAAAAAAGTTGTGGGGCACACAGAAACGGCAGCCGGAGAGAGGAGTGAGAACATGTGAGAGAAACAACCCTGCTGACACCAAGGTCAGTGAAGAAGGAGGGGGAGGAGATGCTCCAGGCGCCGGAGCGAAGATTCCCCTGCAGCCCGTGGTGAAGACCACGGTGAGGCAGGCTGTCCCCCTGCAGCCCATGGAGGTCCACGGTGGAGCAGATATCCACCTGCAGCCCGGGGAGGACCCCACACTGGAGCAGGTGGGTGTCCAAAGGAGGCTGTGACCCCGTGGGAAGCCCACGCTGGAGCAGGTTCCTGGCAGGACCTGTGGATCTGTGGAGAGAGGAGCCCACAGAGCAGGTTTTCTGGCAGGACTTGTGACCCCACGGGGGACCCATGCTGGAGCAGTGTGCTCCTGAAGGTCTGCACACTGTGGAAAGGACCCATGCTGGAGCAGTTCGTGAAGAACTGCAGCCCGTGGGAAGGACCCACGTTGGCGAAGTTCATGGAGGACTGTCTCCCGTGGGAGGGACCCCATGCTGGAGCAGGGGAAGAGTGTGATGAGTCCTGTTCCTGAAGAGGATGAAGCGGCAGAGATAACGTGTGATGAACTGACCATAAACCCCATTCCCTGTCCCCCTGCACCACTGCGGGGGGGGAGGGGGGGTAGGTAGAGAATCTGGGAGTGAAGTTGTGTCTGGGAAGAAGGGAGGGGAGGAGGGAATGTGTTTTGAGATTTGGTTTTATTTCTCATTACCCTACTCTGGTTGACTGGTAATAAATAGAGTTAATTTTCCCCAAGTTGAGTCTGTTTTGCCTGTGATGGTAATTGGTGAGTGATCTCTCCTGTCCTTATTTTGACCCATGAGCCCTTTGTTATATTTTCTCTCCCCTGTCCAGCTGAGGGGGAGGGAGTGATAGAACAGCTTTGGTGGGCACCTAGCATCCAGCCAGGGTCAACCCACCACAATTGCCAATTAAAATAGATTTGAATAGTGAGAAACAAAGACAAAAATTAAAACACCACATTCTCCCCATCCCCCTTTTCCCAAGCTCAACATCACTCCTTCATTCCCGACTCCTCTACCTCCCCTGTCCCCTGAGGGACTGGGTATGGTTGCGGTGAGCCCATACCAGCTCCTCTCTGCCGCTCCTTCCTCCTTACACTTTTCCCCTGCTCCAGCATTGGTCCTTCCCACAGGCTACTGTCTTCAGGATAAATATGCCTCTGCATGGGCTCTCCATGGGCTTCAGTTCCTTCAGGAAATATCCAACTGCTCCGGCATGGGGTCCTCCATGGGCTGCAGTGTGGACATCTGCACCACTGTGGTCCTCTCCACCACAGTCTGCAGGGAAATACATGCTCTTTTGTGGTCTCTCCATGGGCTGCACCTCTTCCCCCTCCTTATCCTCTGGCCCTGGTGTTCACATGCTTTTTTAAACTCACTCCTCACTGCTCTGACATTTTTTGCCCATTCTTAAATATGTTATCCCCAAGGCACCACCAGCTTTGCCGATGGGCTCAGCTGTGTCTGGCGGTGGGAAATCCCTTGCTACTTAAAACCAATATCTTCAATAATCACTTCAATGCAAGATTCCCCATTGCACCTGCATCAGTGGCGGCGTCTCAGCCTCACAGAAATGTTTTTGCTCATCAGCTTCTGTTGATTTGTTGATGCAAGCAACATGCTTTTACAATTGCACTCTGCACCCAGCATCTCCTTCGTACTGGGCAGAGGCAATAGAGTAGCTACAACAGTGGAGAACATGGTTTGAGACATCAGAAATCTGGACTGTGGGCAAGTGAATTTGTCCTTGGGGTTTTAATTTCTAAGAAGTCCAACGCAGGAAACAACATTGACCTTCTCTTGTGAAATATTTGGGGTTCAATTGATAACTGTCCTAATTGAGGGTGTGGTGAGATTGCCAAGTTATTTAAAATTATTATTTTAATTTCCCTGTTCGTTCTGGCCTTGCAATGTAGTGTTTAATAAATCCTTTACAATACTGAGAATTAAAGACAGTTTAATAGGTTGTCACTTCAAGTTTATGTTATTTTAGCATTTGCATAACTGCATTCATGATTTTGGCACTTAACCCAAAGCCACCGCAGAAGTTCTAGCTTCTTGGCTTACCCAGCAACCGAAAGCAGGGTTGGGGGTAGATTGCAAGTGTTGATTTTCCTGTGGAGTGGGCAGGAATGTTCTCCATGCTGGTAAAAATAGGCTGTTGCTTGTTCAGCCAGACTAGCATATCTGAAGCAAACTCAAGTCTGTGGTCCTCCCACTTCTTTTCTGGCAGCTACTACAGCAGTAACAGCTGCTTGTGGGCCTTAGCTGTAAGAGCTGCTTCTTCAGTCCAGGCAGCTGAGATCTTGTTCCAGAACAGAAAAATCTGGGCCCAATTCATCATCTGTGCTAAATGCCCCCAAGTCATATCATACCAAGTTGAGCTGGATGGCTTATTGAACAAAACCTCCAAGTCTCTGGAACTTGCCAGTACGTCAGCTGGGTATATGGAGTAAAGAACCTTTTTACCCTTCTCCTGGTTTTGTTTGCCCTGATGAGCCATCAGCCATGTTTTCTCAGGAAAATGTGTTTTAGGAACATAGCCTGCAATATCTTGGATGTAGACTTAGCTTTTTGTTTGGAAGGAGTTTTTCGGATATGCCAGTCAGAACTGGCTGAGGTTCCTTTTCCAAAAGATTTGTAAACATCTAGGGTAACCACAGTGCCCTGATTTAAAATCAGAAAATGCACAGAGCAAAAACCAGATGTGTGCAATACAAGATGCACACTCCAAGCATCTGATATTGCACAAAGGCTTCAAAAGCTTATTAGGTAGCAGAAAAAACAATTTGTAATTACTTCTTGATGGTGTCTGGATGACACAGTAGAGCGCTCCATTTGACAGTAGTACTGCTGAAATAATGGAGGGTAGAAGACCAGGAAAATGCTGGAGGCAAAATGAACTGGCAGTTTTCATAGCCAGAGTCCAAAAGAAGCTCTTATCCAAACAGTGATGCAGATCTCTCTCATGGAGCTCGAGATACTTTCTGCCTGCCAGAAGATGATGAAAAAGGACCTTTGTTATGGCATGGATGTTGAGCTCCTGTTTATGCAGATTTTCTCATCTGTAATTGTCCTGAGATTGCCTTTGTAAGCTAGTTTCTAAATCTTAGAGAACTTCTTCCCCAAATCCCTGACTACCTGGCCATGAGCTTTAGAAGTATATGGTCCTCTGTTGCCCCTTGTCCCTGTTATCTCTTATTACGCAGCATTGCTATTGAGGTATCTAGCCTTATCTAGGTTGTTCTAAAATCTGCAGTAAATACTTTTATTTGGTCTATCGATGTGAATGTATAGGTACTTTCCTTACTGTAAGGCAAATTCCTTAAACTCTTCTTGTTCCTAGCTTGTTTCTAGGAAACAGCAGGTGCCCAGTCAGAAAAACACCACTGATAGAAACCATTTGCAATCTTGTTTTCTGACAATTTTCCCACCTTTGAAAAAATCTTTTGGAGAGCTCTTTTAAAACCAGTTCTTCTATTTTTGGAGACACTAACTTAATCTTGACCTCAAAATAATCTGACTGAGCCAATATCAGATTTGATACTCTTCAAGGTGGTTTTGGGGTTTTTTTGCCATGTGGAAACTTGACACTTCCATTTTGCACCAGCTGTGATGAAGAAGATTTCTTAGGATTTCTATAGGAAAATGCTCCCTGCTAATGAGTTAGGAGGATGGTAACAGCTGCTGTGAATTGGCAGTGCCCCGGAGGCTCCTGGAGTTCAGACAGTGAGGGCAGAGTGAGACAAGAGAAGGTGAAGCCAGCAGTTGGAGGAATGTGGAGAATGAAAACAAATGAAGAATACCCTTTAGTCATGCCAAATGTAAATATGAACACTCCGTATCACTGGCATCCAACTAAAAAGCAGAAACGAATGAGCTAATAAGATGCCGAAATTGAAGCGGCATGCAAGAACGCCACTGATCCAGAGCAGATCACTGGGCGGGGATGGGAAGCAGGTGAAGGTTGAGGTGAGGTGATGGTTTCAGAAACAGCTCCCACCTTACCTTGTGAGCACGCTTGCAAAGCCTTTGCTGAATTAGAGAGGCTTGAAGTGTGTATCCTGTCTCGCGTGTGTGTTTGCTGCTGATTGTGTTCTCTGATTTTAAATTCTTCAGGCTGAATGGAATAGCAGCTTATTAAACAAGAGCGAGACCTGTGCTTGGAAGAAGGTAGAGGGAGAGGGCTGGGGGAGCTGTGGTGAGTCCTTAAAATGGCTTTGATCCTAACCTGATACAAAGACATGGGGTGGAAAAGTGAAAGTCCAAGGCTGTCCACATCCTTGCCACAGCCTTTCCCCATTTGCTCCCCTGAAGCAATCAATGTCCCTCTGTAGCAGGAAGAACTGTTGCTGTGTTGCCACTCCTGCACACCCAGAAATGGTTCCTGTTTCCTTACCCTGAGAATGACTTAAGAAGACACTAAAATTTGACCCCTGGCTCAGAAACTTGAGAAGTAGGTAAGCCTAAATGTATATTTTTAACTTTCTCTGCTTTCATTAGTGTTAAAAGCTGACCATTCTCTACGTGAAAGAGGACATTTTGTTGATTGCTTGAGTCAGAAGTGGAGAAAAAGAACCTCTCTGCCCCTCATACTTCCTTAACCATCAACGACAGACCATAATTGTAACAGTGTGAATGCTGGCATCTATTACTGCATTGTCAACCAGAGCTGCTAGGAATCACTTTCTCCAATATTTAGTTCTTACCAGGCCGCGACATGAGAAAGGGTTTGCTGTGCTCACAGGAGGAGTTGGGCTATGCGTAAGGTGTCTCTACCCTTCAGCAGGACTGGCTGACCTTGGTTGCACATGGGTGTGGGATATGGCTTTGGAGATGCTCTCACCATCTCGGTGAGAATGAGGGGCAGATGGCAGTAAGCATCAGTTGCTGGTCTCCAACTGCACAGTAACAGCTTCTCTTATTTCTAGCCTTTTCACACCCAATGCATGCAGCGATGGATGGTCTTGGGTCTGACCTAGTACAGCCCCCAGAATTTTGCTGCAGTAGTTAAATTTTCTCCAAATTCTTCATAGCATTAGCAGTCCGTTTAAATAGTGGTCATGTCTCAGACTTTTGGGGGTGGATGATACAGGCTGCTGTAAACAGCGTGACTTCAGTAAATAACTGGGACAGAGTTGGGCTCAATGCAAAAATACCACTAGAGCTATCAAGTATACAGGTTGTCTGTCTTCAGCAGCCTTCAGGATTTTTCTGCCCCAAGATAAATTTTTATCTTGTAGTATGAATCAGTTGTGTCCTTAAAAAGGCAAGCAAACCCACAAAATCTGAGTCATTGCTCTTTGCCTTCAGTCATCTCCTAATAAGGCCAATAGGAGTGGCTGTCAAACGGGGCAAAACATCACTTGCATCAACCGGTCCCTCTATACACTTCAGTTATGTTGGGAAATAGGGGAAATTGCCCCTAGCCAGGGCTCGCTATCCTCCTGGCAAGAGCCTTTCTGTAAAGTGTCGAGATCATATGGAGGGTGACCATGCATACACAAATTCCTGGTAATTCCTCTTTGGCCCATTAATTAGCTCGGTTTCCAGCAGTGCTTTTACTACACAGTTATGTACCACTTAAATTTAGCTTTGCAAAACCAAACTTGTTTCCCTGTATGTAAGCCAAGAAATGCTAGGACTTTTGAATGCAAGTTAGTAATGCTGTTGTGATGGTAGAGATGCTGATTCCCATGGACAAACGCAACACCATCCTGTGCTGACATTTCTGGCTCATGTCTGACTGTGAAGAATGAGTCAAGCCAAGCTCTAACAAGCTGTAATACCTATCATTACTCTTATCTGGAAATGGCGTTGAGGAGTGACTGTCAAATATCCTGCTACACTTACAGTCCCAATTCCACTTCAGCTTTCTGGAAGAAAACCACTTTGTGTCACATGTAAACTCTCTATTTTGGGTTATGTGGCTGCACGCTGATTTCCCAGTAAGTCACAGAAAAGTGGAAAAAAAGCCAACCTAAAGTTTTATGCTTCAAACTCAACTAGTAGTTCCAAAATCCGGGTCAGCTTTGCTGTCTGTCACTTTTCAGCCAAGGTGATAAAATGCACTTGGATTTCAAAAGCTTTCTTTGCAGCCATAATTGTGGGAACTTGGATTCTGCAGGACCTGAATGCTGAGCAGCCTGCAAGATGTCTTGAAATCACCTTTGATCTGCTAGGGCTCCTTCTACTTGAAAGGTTGTAAAATCTGCCTGAGACATCAGCAGTTTTTCCAAGAGGAACTTGGTAAGCAGGCAGGATGCTTGATGCCCTTGTCACCTTGTGTAGGCTGTAAAAAGTGCCACTGGGAATTGTGTACTTAAGGTACAGATCCCCAAAGAGCTTTGAACAAAGTCAACTCATGGTCCACAATACTTTCCCATCTAGAAAAAGCACTTGCTGAGTAGAAGCCACGGGACGACATCCAGTCTTTCCCACAGTTTTTAGCAAGATTTTTGGACATCCTTGTTCTTTCCTTCATTTTAATTCAATATTGAGACCTTTGCCTCCTACAGTTGTCTTCTAATGTGGCATCTTGCAAATGGTAGGAAGACGTTTTGTGTGTCCTGTGGGTGTTTTGGCAGACAGTAACCAGGGTTTTGATATAGTTTGCAGCATGTTTCTGAGACACATCACTAAGAAAGGAGCAAAACTCAGCATCCCTGGTGCTCTTTGTGTCCTTTCAAATTAATTTAGCACCGAAATGATATTGTCTCCTGAGGACCTAGGTGGGATGAGACTAACCTGGCCACCTACCTGTTTACCTGGAGAATGACCTCTCTGTAATGCAAGTAGCTAGGGATGCTTTTCCACTTGCCAAATTATTGTTTAATGCTCTGACTTGCTACTCAAATTAGAGCTTTATATTAAGTACACTACTTATAAATTAACAGCAATAACCAACTGCACTCTAAGATAATTATTTTGCCCAATAACAAAATACTTTCCAGGAACTCTCAACTTTTACATCAGCTCTAGCTTGCCCCTGGCTTTCCTGCTGCTTTCTTTCAAACTTGACAGCTATCAGTGGCTTTGTAGAGGCTTTTTCATATGAATGTTTGTTGTCACGCTTCTGCGATGATTGCTCCTCTGAGCTAATACGACTGAGAGTGTTCCCCGAAGGTCTTACCAAGATCGGTTCACACGGCTTAGACCCTGCAGCTGTTGGGTATTTCAAATGTGCATAAACTATTGCCATACTTCGGGACCATTTATTTCCTACTCAACTGTCTGGTTTGTGGTGAATTTTTTCTTTGTTCTCTTTTTTATGTATTTGGGGGGATGTGAAATTCTCACTGGAGAAGTGCAAGTGGAGAGCATAGCTGAATCTTAATTCTGCTCCTCACTGGCTTGATATATGGGCTTGAACAAGTCATCTAACCTGGCTGGGCTTGAAGCTGTGTCAACAAATACAGTGCTGTGTCAACAAATTGAAAAGCACTAATTGAAAGCACTGTAATTAGAAAAATATATCCTGGGAGATTTTTCAGGATCTTTCCTATATTTTAACAGCAATGCCAATGGGATGTACAGTACCTTATAGGAATAACTGAAAGAAATCCTAGATTGAAAACAAGAGGCACAACCTTTGTAATCTTTCCAAAATAGCAGTAGGGAGCATTGCTGAGAGCTGTCTCTGAGGGAGGATCCAATGCATGTCAGATCCTTGCTTCAAGTTGACAGCTCAGCTCTAGCCGTGCCTGCCTTTCTGTGCTGCTTCCTTCAGTGTCCCACCTGGTGGTAACTCTGCTGAGGTTTCCTCCAGTGTAGAGAAGATGCCAAGTGGACATTTTTAGCTTATTTATTAAAATGCTAGGAAGAGGATTTATATATTTTTTTTTTCAATGCACCTTTCCCATATCTTCCAATGATACAGCTTGCACCGTAGAAATTGAAATGCAAACTCAGAGCTTCGTGCAAGCTTTTGAACTGCTAGGGACATCTGTTAGTGCCACGGGCAGGCTCTGGAACAGACAGCGCTGCTGACAGCAGACAGGAGAAGATCTGTCCGGACAGCGTTAATCACAGTTTTTGGCAGGCTGGGTATTTGAAGCCAAGCACAGATGGCTGCCCATTCTACAGTCGCTTCCTTCAAGTATGAACTTGCCATTATTTGTAGCTTCGTGGTATTTTGTGAATCTATCTTGTTTTTAGCACATTTTATGTCTTATGTTCTCTCCAGGCAAGGACCACCATAGTTGTCCTCTACAGTGACACGGAACTGGCAGCTCAAATTTGATTCCCCACTGCACTTCTCTCCCATTTTGGGGCAGGATATGTGTCCTTGTGGCCAGCATTTCATGCCATTTAAATGTCTTGTATTTGAAGGGGCTCCACTTAATGAGAGAAATAGACCTCTTTCAGCTTAAGTAATACTTCTCTATCTCCTTTCATCCCAATCAAAATATCACTGGGAACTTGATTAGGAGGAAATGTAATGCAGATCATCAATGAAAATATTCTTTAACAGCTTTGCATCTGGAAATGATCCTAGAAATATCATTGTTCATTGACAACTGATTAACAGAAACTCTTTACATAGTCATTAACCTACCTGACTGAGAGCTCTATAATAATCAGCTGTATTACTGCTTTCTTCAGGGCAACAAAGGAGGCAAGTCAAACCTCACAGCACATTTTCGGTGTCTCTGTCTAACAGAATATGTAAATGTGAAGGTCATCATCTCAGTTGCCTAATTTGAATGGTGCTAGCCCATCAGCCGGACACCTACAGCTCTCCTGGTATTAAGACCATAAGTGAACAATGAAGATTTCAGCCAACTCCTCCAGGACTCCCACAACATCATTACCCAGGCTAGTTTTAATTCACTAGCACCTGCTGGGATAAAGTTTTATATCCTTTATTACTTCCGAGATGGAAGTAGTTTGTTTTAGCCCAACAACTGCTCTTTGAATACAGATGAATCCTTTATTAGTCCCTTTGTGGTAAGCAATTTTTACTGGGTGCAGGTGTGCTGGTGCCCAGGAGCTGCCGGGGGGGCTGCAGGGGGGTCTCTGTGAAGGTCCCAACTGTCTCCAGTGGACCCAGGGCACAGCCCAGTCCATCAGCCATAGGTGGGGTACCTCTGGGAAAACGGTATTTAAACAAAGGCAAACACACTAGAGAGTGGTAAGGAGTGGAGAGAAAAGGTGGGGAGTAATTGGGCTGAAAAGTCAGTATTAGCAGCCTCTGTGTAGGGAACAAGCTCTCAGTGAAACAGCTTTAGTGGAGAATTTCTAGGTGGTGGTTAAACTGGCTGGTAACTTGTTCAAATAAAACTACCCAAAGAGCGTGTGTGTGTAAGCTCTATGCTTGCATGTTGACAAAGTGCTTTGTGTAAAGGTGTTGTTCTGTTGAGGACGATCCTTTTCATAGCTAGCAAAATGCTGATCTCCTTTTGTAAAGGTAGGTCTGTGTGTATGTATATGCCTCTGTGTGTGCATGTAAAGTGAAATTAAGCAGAGAGGATTTACTTGCTGATTAAAATCAGTGTCTATAAATAATTCTAATGTTAAATGCTGCCTGTGCCCTGCAGAGATTTTTGTTGATGTTTTCTGTTAATTCAGCACTTAAACAGGAGCCTTAAGAGCAAGTGTAACACTATGTTTGAGGGGTGGCTAACTCACTGTCTACAGCCCAGGGGAATATAGGGTGGTATTGCATATAGCCCTCATAGCAAAGCCCAGCTGTGGCAGAATAGCAGAAAATATCCTTCCTGCTTAAAATCTGGGAAGGCTCAGTAACAAGTTTCTTGGTGGAGCGCTCTGTTTGAGTGGGACACTCGGAGCAGCCTGCCGGGACCCCAGCTCTCCACGGTGTCTGTGTGCGGTACATCTGTGCAGCAGCTACTGTGCAACCAGGAAAGCTCATTCCGGTTCTCTGTGTGCATGTTTCACCAAATTATGCCCTTCAGTACTACTTGTTGCAATGATTACTCGGATAAGATGCTTAAAGAACCTTAAGGATTCTTGCAGCGCTGTAATTGTTCTGGAACAAACATGGGATATCTACTGGAAAAGGAAGGATGTGGGTTATTTTGTAGCATGGTATTTCTTCATTCCATAGCATCACTTTTGCAGGCAATTACACTGTGCTAGCAGAACAGTGAGCAGCTGACAAAATTCATAATTAATGAGCTTTGGCTACCACAATGCTGATTCTGTTCAAAATAAGCTCACTTGCCACACTTGCTCTTCTAAATACTAATGAGTATTCTACTAATGAGTAGTAGAATCAAATGTCATTTAGACATATATAGCCTAGGGGAAAGTACATTCTTCAGCTGTTTAGTACCTGTCCTAGTCTGTTTTCAGAGATATGTTGTTTTTGGCCTTCTGGGCACAAAGTAGTAAGAAGAAAAACTTTCTCCTCTATTCTATCTAAAATGCTGTCTGTAGGGCAAGACAAATTCATATTGGGTGAATACCTAAAGCATGCAATGGACGGAGGTGCCTATGTGAGCTGGCTGTCATCTTTGAGATCAGTGTCTCCCTCCCATTGCTTGCTTCTCTCCTGCAGGAAATATCTACAGACCTTTGCTGTAGCTTACCTGGAGACATCGCTTTCCCAGCCAGATAGCACTGCAAGTGGTGGACGAGGAGGATTCACAAGGCTTTGAGCTCCACGTGGAAAAGGGGAGTAGGTTTGAAGAATCTTCACCATTAGAGCCTTGGGGGAGATAGCCACAGCAATGCCAGGCTGTTGACCTAAAGAAGGAAAGCCAAGCAGTGCTGGAATCAGCAGCGGAGAACATCACCTCTCCTCTTTCTGCTGTGTCTTGCAATGAGTGCCTTGGTAATTGAAGCTGATAACTGCAGAACAAAGTCTTCCCTGGCCTTATGGGCTTTCTTTGGCATTTCTTGCTGAGGAACTTCTATTTGAGGTTGACCAAATAATCAGGTCATACAGGAAAACTGACAAGCTTCAGACAGTGGTAGCAATGAGTCCTGTCTTGTTTTGTCAGTGACAACAGCTGAAGAAATGACCAAAGGTGGTGGTTGTGTTGCTTTTAAGCAGTACTAGCTGGTCCTGCAAAGCACTTGGGAGATGATAGAGATATTTGTATAGGTGTTCTTGTACCTTGCCTGTTGCTATGATGCTGTCTTGTCTCCTTCTCCCTAAAGCAACCTTATTTTGTCCCCACAAATGGCCATGAGAAAACTCTTGGGCTGAGAAACAGGGATTTTGAAATGAATCTGTGAACACTCTGGTGTTTGAGTCTTCTTACAGGCAGCTTAACACGGAATGGCACTCTCCGAGGTAGCAGGCGCTTGCTAGAAACTTGGCTAAATTTCTTGTACTGTGTTTTCTGAGGAGAGTCCCATGCAGCATCTTGGAAAAGGCAAACTCAAACACTGGTGCAAAGCTCATGAGTCCATGGAGAGCTCTGTGTTACTGCTTCACCCTGTAGAAGTCTGGATTTCCCTTGTTTGGCTCACACTTCATAGCGCAAGTAAAATAATCTCTGGGCTTTGAAATGGCAACAAAGAAGGCTTGGGCTGTATGATGGCAGAGCGGATAAGACCATGTGAGATTGCACTGAGATTGGGCAGCAATGTGCAAACTTGGAGGGTGAGACTAGTAACTGAACCAGAGCCAATAAGGTGATTAACATAAAATTAATTTTTATAGGACTTTTCTCCCTCTTGTCTTCCACTAGAAGATTAGGGCTGAGCCCTGTCTGCAGCTGCTTGCTCCTCACCAGTCAAGAGGTAACTGCAAGGTGACGTCGCCTGCCATATTTCTCACGGTACAGAAACAGTGTCATTTTTGCCAGTGGGAGAAAAAGAGGCTGCATTCACAAAGGGGTCATAGGGACACTGGGGGAAGAGGAGAGAGACGCTTGTCAGTCTAGTGTCTGTTGTTTTGGGGGTTTTGGTTTGGGTTTTTTTCTGCTTCTGCTAGCACTAGTGCAGGTGGCCCAGCCCACTTAAATGGCTGGGCTAGCAAGGGAGAACCTTGAGCTTTATCAAACTTCAGGCTGCCAGAATAACTGATGTGTCAAGGGAGACCCCTTTGCAGACAACGCTTTGGTAGAGGGTTCTTTCCTTGCTGACAGGTTCAGTGATCTGCGTGAGCGAGTGTGTTTGGAGGTTGAGCAGTAGAGCCAGTTATTTACTGCAGGGAACTGGCTGAGTCTGTCACACAGGGCTGTCCAGGCTTTGGCTCTCTTGATTGTTCAGGCTGGCATCAATGGATTAATTGCTAGCAGAAATATGCAAAACTTTATAAATTAGCTCCGGCTGCTCAGGTAACCAGGAGAATATTCATGAAATGATCGAAGCTGAGAAGAAGTGAGCTGGGAAAGTTTAATTGGTGAAAATGAAGGAAACCGCAGCAGCCAGCTCAAGGAGGGTTAAGAACCATGGTGTCATTAGATGCTCACATCTGTCAAGTCAGAGCAGGGTTTTAATCTTCAAACCAGCTTTCAGATTAGCTCTGCCCTGGCAGAGATGTTATAACTTATTTTTCATCTAATTGTGCGAGATGGTTGCCTTAAGTGTGGCAAGGACATATCATCCAGGGACCTATTGGGGAGGGCAGAGCATTTTCCCTGCTTTCAGATCTTGGAGACTGTGTCTTGTAGGAAATTAATATAAGTCTAAGGAGGCCCAATTTTTCTAATAGAAACTACTTCTTCCCTACTGTATCTCCTGCAAATGTTTCTCTTTGGCCTGCTGCAGGTCCTGTTGATAAGAGAAGCTGGCTATGCAATTTTGTGTAGTTGTGTTAGGAGCCAAATAAATTCAGGTGCTGGGATGTGTCCTGTGTGGGTGCACATGCCAACCAATGCCATGAAGACATATGTGATCACTTAAATGCCGTAACATCCATCTACCAGTGAGCTGAGGTGGGGTCAGGCCAGGACAGGGACCCCCAGAAGCTGCCTTCTCATGGGTGGGAGGTCCTGGAGGCATCTGAGGTAGCATAGGAAAGGGGTGACAGACTAGAAGCTGCCCACTGAAAATAAGAAACCCAGCTCTGGATGGGAGCAGAAGTGGAAAAGTAACATGGATTCAGGACTTGGTGAGCTTTTGGAGGTTTGTGGGTTTTTTTTAAGACTTTGACATCCTGTTTGGGACAAGAAAAATCCATGGGTCTGAAGCTCTCAAGAAGTGATATCCCTATTCACCTGCCTTTTTTTTTTTTTTAATAATCCCTGTTCACCTGCTTTTTTTAGCTTTAAGAGTTTTAAACAGTCTTTTAGGTGGAGTGGAATGTGTGGTGTGGGCATAAGCACCTGGTGCCTCCCACAGATTTTCACATGTTGGCAAAAGATTTAATACTCCTTTAGTATCCCTGTCCCTTTATAGTCTAATGCAGTTTCCAGAACATGAAAGAAAACCCAGCTTCGTAGCAGGATTCAAAGGGAAAATAATGAATTGTGGTCTGTTTCAAGTAATTAAAATATGCAGGTATTTAGTGATCTATCAAGAGGTATGAGAGTAATATGACACTGTCCAATTTGTTTTAGAGTTTGAGTACTCTAGAATAAAATTATAACCTATGAATTAATCACAAGAAAGTTAACTGTATCTAGGTCAAATCCACATGTGAACCTCCACAAAACTTTTGCTTCATTCAGCTTTTTCATGATTATCTTTACTTTCTGGTGCCTCAAGGGAGGAAAAAACCCTTTGATTTAAAAAAAAAAGGGGGGGGGGGAGCATTTTTTTCCAGTTTCTCTTTAACATCTCCTCCCTGCCTCATTTTTAAAATAGAAAGATTTTTCCTTTAAAAAGGAAAAAAAAAAAAAAAAGGGTTGTTTTATGTATGTTTTTCACTGAAGGTTGCTCAAATTCAACCAGTCCTATTGTGGCTGTAAAAGGGCCATAAAATTTCATTACTGCTTTTCCACAGAAACCAATTCAAGTGTCCAAGGCTTAGTTTTGTGGTTTAAAGATCTCTTACCAGAATTACTGTGTGCCATTCTTCTATCCCTGTGTGGCTGCCAGGTTCAGTTCACGTTTGCTGAAGTATTTCTTTTGGGACTAAAACCAATTAAAACTGTGATGAATTAAAGGTTCTGCTTTTGGGTTTGCTCTAAATCTTGGCTTCATGTTCATGAGCATCCCACTTTGTGGGTTACGATGAGGTAGGATGTACTCTGTCTCATTCTGATTTCTACAGAGACTGAAGAAGAGGGAGCTCTATTGCCATCTAATATTCTGTTTCTTGCTGAAGATCTGAAGGGTCGTTGGTTTTGGGGGGTGTTTTGTTTTGTTTGTTTTTTTTTTCCTGTGGTAGACACTGCTAAAGCATCATCTTTTGCTGATGCTTCCCTGGTGAGGTCCAGCCTCAGGGCTCTGTTGGAGAGACTGAAATATTGGGTTGCAATTAGCCTTACATTTTCTCCAGTGAGATTTTTTAACTGGATTCCTGTGTTGGCAAATGGAGCTATTTTTTTGTGTGAAATAATGTAGTTTGATTTGGTTTAAGTATTTGCACTTGTCTCCCCTCCAAACTCCTTTCCTCTTTCTCTGACATCTGCAGCTGGTTTCTCATCAGCCCTTGATGACTGTGGGCATGTTGAAAAAATGGAGTTGTACCTGCATGGGTTGCTGCAATGCTTGTGTTTCTGCATGGCCTCAGATGTGCTGGTTGTGTATCTGCAGGGCTCTACTGGAGATGCAGCCCTGCAAACCTGTGTGTGACTGCAGAAGTCTCCAGTCTGTCCCTGTTAGCCTAGGAGATCTTTGCGAATATGCATTGGCTTTTTGGTGTAACTAGTTTTGGCTGTAGAAACAGAGAGGGTTTAACACATGTCTATAATGCTATCTCTATAAACAGAGAATGTCAAAGCTCATATGGATACCATATGCCCAGTATTGCCTGTTTCAGGGTCTACTCCTGCATTAAAGTCAGTCTCTGCTTGATCTCCAGTGGAGTCAGAGGGCAGCAGCTGATGCCTCTAAAGTGCTGGAACAAGATAATTTCCTTTTCACTAAGAATACTGTGTAGGAAGGCTTTTACTTATTTTGGAGGTGGTGGTCATGCATTGTAGCCCTTGCTTTCCCTTCCTCAACTATAATGCAGGCACAGCAATTCACCAAGCCTGTCTGCACTAGGGAACAGTGGGATGAACTACATGGGATGTGGTAAATGTTACAAAGAAATCCTATTCTACTAGTATACTAGTGATTGCTTTTCATTAATAGCCCTTCAAAGAGCTTTTAAAGAGAAAGTGGCCATAAAAATAAGAAACAAAACATTCCGTTTTAGGTCCTCTTTTTCCCTTTTATGTTAAAGTTCTTCACATCAGATTCTTTTGAAAATGTAACATCTCCTCAGGTTTGAGCCACTCAGAATAGTTCCCATAAATCTTCTTCCATCTTTAGAGGACATGCATACAGAAAACTGGAGTTTGAGCATGTCTGGAATGTTTTAAGGCATTCTCTTGGCAAATGATATCTGGGATGTGCCAAGACTCGGGGGTGAACTTGTGGACCCATGATGATGGGGCAAGATCCAGCACACACCACTTCTTTGGTACATTCATTGCTGTGAGAAGAAAACCAGGGTGCCTCAGTTTTGGCCGCACTACACCAGTGTGAGTTGCAATGCAACTTGCACGTTGCTACCCCAAAATTGCCAAAGGGCATGCACTCCGCTGAAGCCTGTTTATGGCAGCTTTTCTACTGAACCATATACAAAGCCTAGTGCTTCGTCTTGCATTCTGCCACATGCCAATCAAATGTATTTGGTAGCTGTACAACTGAGCTGGCATCATCTCAGAGCATGCATCTTATTTCCAAAGCTCTTCCAGCTTGCACAAGCAATGCGTGAGAGCTTATGGCAGTGGTGGCTTGGTTCTGTTAAACTCCAGCTACTTCTGCAGTTGCTTTCAGCCTGGTCCCACCCTGCATCTTTCAAACTCCTCCTTCCAGCTGGGCAGGAGGAGAGAATGAAGCACAACCCCACTGTCCTCTGGAAAGCTTTCATCAATGTTGCAGGAGTTACTAGCAGCAGATTGATTGATCTTCATCTTCCTCCCCTGTTGTCCTGAGATTTGCCTTTTGACTTGAATGTGCAGCAGAGCTTGAAAAGATGACATCAATTTTTTTTCCTTTGTAAGGCTGCTACAGCCTTGCAGAAAAGAAACACTTCTGCTCCATTGGCCTTCATTGGCCGCATATTCACCTCCTGCATGCTGCCCCAGTGAGCTGAAATGCACAGTATAGTCTGTTCTGTGCCTTTGCTCTGGCATTTTGCATTGTCCAGGAACAATTAAGCTCCTTCTTTCTTCCTGTCTCTTATGGGTTACTGTTTTCTTTCCATTTTGATAAGTTCAGGTTCTAATTTTCTTAGCAATAATGCTAAGAAAAAGAAAACAAAAAGGAGAAAAAACCTCCAAAACCAAACCTTGGGCAGGGGAATGGGATATACTTGTGTCCTGATTCTAATGATATGATTCTTATCCATAAAACTAGTCACACTAAAACACTGATTTAAAATACCTCTTTACTGTTTCCAGAGATTGCAATTTGAGTCAGCCTGTAAATTCATCTGACTGTTCTGCCTTGCCTTAAACTTGATCCCTGTGCTAGGGATTGCTTCAGTTTCTGACCAGTGCAATGAGGCCTGATCCTTTCCCTCTGGAAACATCCTCCTCTCATGTCCCCAAGTGATTAGCTGTCCCCTCTGTAGCGCATTCCCCCGGAGTAGCAATACAACAGTAGTGACACTGTGGCAGGGTGGTTGAAACCACTTCATTTATGTACTGAAGGCTCGATTGATTAAACTCAAGAGGACTCCAGTGAAATTGCTGCTTGTTCCCTCGTAATTACACAGCAAACTGCTCATTGGGAGCTCAGACGCAGCCCTTGCCCTTTGCTAAGGCTGCTAGCAAGTGCTGCTCTGTGTTGCTGAGTTGCACAGGTTGATGGAGGTTCATGCCTGGGTATCCCACGTGTGCTAAAAATGAGCTGTCACTGCATGGCTACTTCACCTGACCCACAGTGAGGAGTATCTGTCCTTTTTCAAGTGCCCCTGTGAGTTGCAGGCAAGGCATCTCATGTTTCCCAGGTGGCCCACGGGCAGTAGTGCAGCCTTTAATTGGAATAGACCCTTCTGACAGCCATAGTCTGAATAAATATCTCTTCCTTGCCAACTTTCCATTCTGATTTTGCTTTCCCTGGTGACTTGCACTCTCTCACCACCACCAAGAAAACAGATTTATTTTTGAATGTGTAGCTAAGCTGGCGGCAATGTAACACATTTTCAGCGCTTGCTTGGTGTAGCTGCAGGAATAAATAACTGCTTTCTCTTTCTAGACCGAGGAATATTTGAGCTTCCCATGACTTTTCAGTAGAATTTGGTTTATAGGTAGTTGTAGCCACATGTTGTTTGCATCTGACCTGAGGAGATTTTTACTGCTCTGGAGTGATAACTACAAATGAGAACTGAAACCCCAATGTACAAGTCCCAGTTGATCCCTTGTCTCAGACACAAGGGCAAGGCAGAGAGACTTGCTTCTGCAGAGAAACCGAGGATTAAGGAGACCTTGATGGCCCCAAGGCAGCTATTGGCTTCTAAGTCCAAGAGATGAACGGGGGAGCTCGGAGGTATGTGATGCGCAGCAGGCAAGGAAGGAGCAACAATGTCCCCCACTGCACCCACAGCTGCTGCTCTGGCTGGGCTTTGCCATGCTGGAGGAGCTGGGCCAGTAGTAGAGGTGCTTGTGGTGGTCGTTCGTTAATGGAAGAAAAATTGGAGCTTGGACGTGCCATCTGGGAACTACCTGAGATGGGGACTTGGCTAGGCTGTGGTAGCTGAAACTTTACATGACGACAGTTAACAGGGTGAAGACTGTGCAGTTTGGGTTGAAAGATGCAAAGGTGTTACCTGCTTACAGGAAGTTAAAAGGTAAATATTGAAGCAGTGGGGGTTCTAGCAGTCACCCCTTTGTGTGGATGAAGGGGTTGCAGCCAGAACTTTCAGTCTCTGCTGTCCTGACCCTCGCCCTGAAGGTACCTCATCTTGAAACGTGCTTTTCAAGAACAGAACAGGGGCATGTTTGCTGGTTTAGATACGCTTGTTTTCTCTGCCCATGGGAGATGCAAGGCAACCTGTGCTTGAACTACTTGTGCCCCCTGCTGCTGCCTAAAATGTCCTAAAACCCCCACCATGTGCTTTCAGTTTGGGCACTTCTAGGTCTGTAAGTCTTGCTGTTTCCTTGGGGTGACTGTGGGAGAACATAATTGCTGCTGAGAGGGTCTGCCTTCTGTTTGGTAGCACTCATTGCTTTTCAGACCACTTTCTGCAGGTTTATGGCCTCCTGTACAAGGGTTTGGTATGCACTTCAGCAATGGCAGGAACCCATGCTAAATCAGAGCTGGAGGCACACTGTCCGCTTTCTTACCAAGTCACACAGTGCATGAGGATGCTGTCAAGAAGTCACCAGGGTGTGTGGAGGGAGCTCGGAGCAAGAATCTGGTGATGGCTGCCTGGGATGGAGAGGGGGAAAGCTGTACTCCTACTTGGCCCCTTGCAGTACACTAGATGGGGAATTAATGGTAAAAGGCTGGAAAGCCAGCAATTCCCTCTGCCAGAGCCATTCCATATGGACCACCTCTGCTTGCTGAAACAGGAGACAACTGGCCCTTTTGACTGCATTTGTAGCAGGTTTCTGGAATTTTTTTCTTTCTTTGGCCTCCCACATGGAAAATAATCCTTTCAATGTGCAGATGGCAGCTCCCTTCGCAGAGGGGCAAGCGTGTGCAGAAGGCTGTCTTTTTACTTTATTCATAGAGTGTGTGTGTGTGTCAGTTGCAGGGTGTTACTCTCAGTATTATATTAAAAATAGCTACTGTGTTAAGCTTCTAATTCTCACCTTTTTGCTTGTGCTCCTGATTTCAGAGTAATTTGTGATTTAGTGTAAAACTTCTCTGCAGTTGAGAGAGTTAGGCTAGCTTTCTATGAAATGTCTACAGCTTTCTTCTAAAACCAGGTTCAGTGTTCCCAGGAGCTGATTGTTAAAAACATAAAAAATTTGACTTATTCTTAAACTGCCAGAGCGGATGTTGGGCATCTATGTCCTGGGCTGAATGCTGGTGCCTAAAGGCAAAGAGTTAGTCTGGAGCAAATGGCAGTGCTATTGCTGCATAGTTGGACACTCAGGTCATAAGTGGGAGAATTGGCAAAATCACCCAGTAGACTGTCAAACTGCTGAAAGATGGCACTAGAAAAAAAAAAGAAGTGTATTTTTTGATCTTCTAGTCTTTCTTCCATTATTTGTGCAACACAGGTGGCCTTCTGCCCAGAATGCTGCAGCATTTGGAAGTGCTGCATTTCTGGGCTGCTGCTCTGTAGGGAGAAGAGTTGAAGTGGGAGGAAGAATAGAAAGAAAAGTGAGGGGTTTTTTTAAGTAGTACAACTCCCCCCTTCCTCCCGCATTTTGTCCCACTTCATCTCATGATTATTATGACCCTCCTGCCCCTGCTTTCCTTTCAGCAGGAACTTGACTTATTTCCATGAAAAAAACCCACCCAAACCAAAAAGCAAATGCCTTGGAGCAAACTCATGTGGGAGATGCTGCTTCTACACTGGACCAGCAGCAAGGTACTAATCCCTTAGCCCGGCAGACTACAGACCAGTCTGCACATCCTTGGAGCTAAGCGTGAGTGGCAACCATGTGGGCAATGAGCAAGCTGCCAGGGCTTGGTCAATGGCTGTCTTCAGCAGGTAGCTTGGCATCTGCAGCAAGCCTCCATGGTAAGTGTTTTGTGTGTCCCAATTCACTGGTTAGCTGGGGCAATGAATTCTGGATACAAGAGCTAAGAAGTGTCATGGTTTAAACGCAGCCAGCAACTCAGCCCCACATAGCCGCTCACTCACATCCCTCACAGTGGGATGGGGGAGAGAATTGGAAGGGTGAAAGTGAGAAAACTCATGGGCTGAGATAAAGACAGTTTAATAGGTAAAGCAAAAGTCACGCACACAGGCAAAGCAAAACAAGGAATTCACTCACCACTTCCCATCGGCAGGCAGGTGTTCAGTCATCTTCAGGAAAGCAGGGCTCCATCGTGCATAACCGTTACTTGGGAAGACAAATGCTATAACTCAATATCCCCCCTTCCTCCTCCTTCCCTCAGCTTTATATGCTGAGCATGATGTCATATGGTATGGGATATCCCTTTGGGGTCAGCTGTCCCAGCTGTGTCCCCTCCCAACTTCTTGTGCACCCCCAGCCCACTCACTGGTGGGGTGAGAAGCAGAAAAGGCCTTGGCTCTGTGTAAGCACTGCTCAGCAGTAACGAAAAGATCTTGGCATTATCAACGCTGTTTCCAGCACAAATCCAAAACATAGCCTGATACTAGCTGCTATGAAGAAAACTAACTCTATTCCAGCACAAACCAGCACACAAGACACTCTGGAGCTGTCGCTGTGGCTATCATGTCAATGTATAAGTAAATTCTAGCATCATCTTTACCATGAAGTTATTAATGGAAATCATCACCCTCATTTAGTAGCTGCCATCACTTAGTAGATTAACCTTTATCAAGTAACTTTGCTATGCCAGCTGCATGGCAAAGTAATTACTTTTAATAGAATCTGCCCTTGATTTAAAGCCACAGGGGAAGCAATTAAATTTAACAAAGGCAAAAGCCATGACTTATAAATGAAGATGGATGGCTTTTGTTATCTGTTTCATAAATTTGATTGTGTACAAGTATTAGAAAATATTCAGTCATCTCATGTTTTGGGGGTTTTAAAATGTGATATTAGAGTCTTTCACTCTAAGGATGAATTGAATGTCATCAGTACTAGCTCTGGGACTTGGCTCAGAAATAGAGCTTAGTATCATTTACACTCAAGTCACAAATGACTTGCAGGGGGCTTCGAACTTGAGCTGCCACTTGCTTCTCCAGCCTTTGACACTTGTGTTCAGCATGAAAAGTATAATTAATGATTTCCTGAATCACCTGATCTCTTCCCTATGTCTAGCTAATTAGGTAGCATTTTGCTTTAAACCAAGATGCACGCTATACTGCTCTACATGCCTATAGACTTTTTCAATTAAGATTGTACCAGTGAAAAAGAGTTGGTCAGTGTATATCATATGTACCTGTATGATGGCCCTGAGTATGTTAGTTTGCAAAGAGTTTGTGAGCAACAGCTGCCGTATGTACTTCTGTTCTAAAGTTATGGTGATGTCCGAGCTCTTTGGGAGAAAAATCTGTCCTAGTTCTTCCTTTAAACAACTACTGTGTTTGCTTGGAAAGCTTGGCATGTGTATGGATTGGCACTGGGCCTGTCGAGAGGTGGACAAGAGAAGATTTTTTTATTTTTATTTTAACTGAAGTGGAATCAGATACACTTGTCTGCTGGGGAATAGTTTCTTCTGTGTGGGAGATGGAGATCATAGTTGTAAGAGTCTTTGTGGACTTGTACAGCAAGATGGATCTCTAGCTTCAGTCATGTTAACAAACTTTGCCAGAAGGAATGTCTTACACTACTGGGTTGTTTTAGGGGGATCTTAGAGAGTGTTTTTGAGGTTTTCATGAGTGAGATGAATGCTATGAAATGGATAGTCATCCAGACTACAGTGACTGGACAATGAAAATCTGCTTGTGAGTAGGTGTGGACAGTCGCTGCATGTGTAGTGAGTGTGGCAGTGGTATCTTGTCATGGCACTCATCATGCTGCAGCATCTGCACTTAGCTGAGCCTTTAGCTAAGCTTGATTGACTGCAAGAGAATCCAAAAGGTTCAACAATCTAGATCAGGCTGCCAAAACCAGTTCAAAACTGGGTTGTAATAGTATGGTAAGCACAGTGTGGTGCTGGAACAACTAGGGAAATCATGCCAATGTTGCTGTGGGAGGTTTTGTAAGAACCTTTAGGAGAACTGGTTTTGGAGAAACGCTTACCAAGAATCTTTGAAGTGGAAGGGATCCTGCTGTAGGGTACCAGGTGCTGGGTAGCATCATGTGGTCCCTTCCAGACCTTGACGTCAGGAACCACAAAGACAAATGTCCTTTTCTTCTTCAGTTTAACCTTGCTAAATTTGGCTTGGTTTAGGTGTAGGCAGGGCCACATGTCATGCCGAGACCTCCAGCCAGACTTCTCTCCTTTCTCCACCACCCTACTGAGAAATAGCTGTGTAGCCAGCAGCACTATTCTGCCTTTATGAGCACTTAATCTCAGCCTAGTGTAAATGGTGTCCCCTAGATTGTCTTACTTGCTGACAGCTGTTTCTAGAGGACTGGGGATAAAAAAAAAAAAGGCTTCTCAGCAGGTCCTTTGAGCAACTGTGTGCCAGGATCCTTCAGAAGACATACGGAGCCATAGGGTTGCTTATGCAGAACTGGGGAGGTGTCTCCTAAACTGCAGTGCTAGCAGCACAGTATCTGCTGTGCGTAACGCAGCCAAGTAATAGTCCTTTTGTTCAAACAGTCCATTTCCAGGTGGCAGATGGAGTCTTGCTGCTGATTTGAGTACAAACCACAGAGCCAGCTTTCCAATATTAGCCCAGGGTATATTCCCTGTTTATTTTGTTTCTCGTACCCATCTTGGGGAGGAGCCGAGTCCCTAGTTTTCTGTCTCTCTCTGAGCAGTGGTCTAGTTGCTCTGCTTTCTCCTGCAGAGTCCCTAGCCCATGGTGCCATCCCTTTGCTCACCACCTCCATGACGGATGCTCAGCTACCAGGAATGCTGACTCTCCAGACCGTTACTGGAAATGGTTTGACCAAATGAATGGTGGGATATGCTTGGTAAATGAAGACAGACAAACAGTGGGCTACAGCCCAGGCTTTCTCATACCTGTCATCTGTGAAGAGAAATCCTCTTTGTTCTGGTTTGTCTGTCAGAGCAGCTTCTCTTCACTTTGCAATACGTTGTAGTAGGGCTACTTGGGCTCAGAGCCCTGACTTGGCTTTCTTCCCTTAGTTCATTGTCAGTGAATATCTCCTTTGCAATCAAATATCTTTGCCTGAGACTTTGAAGTTTCTATTTCTTTTGAAAAGTGGATGCAGACAGTGGTTTCTGACAGGCATAGATTAGCATGAAGTGTCCCTGCTCTGCCATAAGTCCCTGCTAACATAAGTCTTCTACTTCTTGGGACTGCTTGAGGTCACTCCCTCAGTGCTTTCATCCTCTGTGAAGCTCTGGGGTGATTTCTGCATCCCAAACACTGCCCTTAAAAGGCTGGTGTGCAGAAGTGCATGTGCAGCATCGCAACCTCTGCATCAATAAATTGCCCTCTTTGAACTCTCAGCTCAAAATTCAGGATATTGGTCCTGAAAGAGGTAAATCCTTCATCGCTGCTAACTTGAGTTCCCAGGGGTGGTCAGTTTGATGGGAGGAAAGCGGGCCTAGGGCTGAAGAGGTGTGCCAGGAGAGTCCCTCTCTGCCACTGAGTTTCCAGAAAGATTTGTGGAAGGCTTTATCATATCACTGTGGTGTTTTTTTAAATTTTTTTTTCTGCTCTGTAAGGAAGTAGGAGAAAACATCTCCCATGATGGCTTCTTTATACAGGTTCTTAGGGCTGAGTCTTGGCCTTTCCCTTCAGCATTGGAAGCAAAGGAAGAGGCTGGGATGCAAGAGCTGGGAGCTTGCTTCGGGGCTGCTTCTGCTCTGGAAAGCAAACCGAGCACCTCTGGGGGAAAAACTGAGGAGCCCTAAGGCCTTCCTAGGAGGTGGCTAGTGTCCTGAGCAGCCTGTCCCACACCTCTGCAGCTGTGCTGGGGAAAGCATGGACACTCCTGCGCAACTTACAGAGCAGAACAAAGCCTTTGGTCATCCGTCATTGATCTCTGAATTTCCACTGTCGTGGTGGCATTGTAAATCACTGCTGAGGCACAAGTAGCCCTAGCTGTCCTAGGAAATCAGGAGTGTGAAGGCTGAGCTCGCACAGGACAAGGGATGGAGGCAAGGTGATCCTTGCAGGGTGCAATGCAGGTGTGGTGGCCTGTCCAAGCTCCTCTGCCATGCCTGTACTCTGGAAAGACCTTGGTCTCCTCTGGGAGCTGAGTTTTAGTTAGTGCAGCTAATGCAGGGGAAGAAAAAGTGTTGCAGCTCTTGGGAATGGAGCAGCTCATTAAGGAGGAAATAGGTTTCATCCTGTGCTAGGCAGCTTTGATTACTCTCCTGGGAGCTTTGCACCACCTCTCTTCTGCTGCTGCTGGCAGACCAACACTAACTGCGTTTTCCTCACTTCACACTGACCCTCACCTGGGAGATGCAGTATCACCGTTCCTTGGATTGGGTACAGGACATACGGCTATAACATTTCTCCTAAGACTGGTAAGGGTATCCAGTTATGACTCTCCTGGAGGGAGGGAATAGGAGCAAGCTTTGTATTACTTTGGTTTTGTCTCTGCCACAAAGCTGCTTGGGTTTCCTCTGCCAGTGGTGTAGTGCCTGTCCTTATTTTTGATCCAGTGGTTTTATTCTCCTTTAAGGAGATTGATTGCAATGGAGAAGATGTTCTTTAACTGGTGGAGTCAGTTGTTTCAAATGCAAAAAAAAGCATTTAAGGCTACTTCATCTTTTGTAGAAAAGTGTATAGATGCATTTCTGAGCAGCTCCCCAAAGCAACTATAGTCTGGCAGTGAGCAGCTGCCTGTGCACGTGCAAGGCCGATTAAGATTCAGTGCTGCTTCAAAGCTTTCATTTAGTCTCAAAACAGATTTCTAAAAAGCAGGAGAACAAACAACTGTATTAAAAAGCAGCTTCCAAATTAGAATTGTTTGTCCCTCTCGGAAGAATTGGGAGCTGACTCTGTTCTCCTGCAGCCCTATGGAGCATCGCTAATCCTGCAGCAAGTCTGTCCTGCACTGGAGCCAGCCTCATAGATGGCTGCAAGGTGGTTTGGTCTGCTGCTAAACTTCTGTTCGATGTTGGGTTGAATGGATTATTTTTCTTTTCTTACATTTCTACTTGGTGTAGAGCTCGAGGTGAACTTCATACCATGTGCTCAGCTAGCCTGAAGGCAGGCAAGCCTGCTCATTTCAGAGTGTGTAGGTGTTCTTAAAAGCAAAACGAACAGCCCCCTGCAAGAGATGGGTAGGCAAGGGATAGGTGACTGCTGGAACACCAGGTGATTTTATACGATTTGAAAATAAACAGCAGGTGGTTATGCAGAGGAAGGACACAGTGTCTCTCTGAGTTGGGTGGATGTTTAGTATGGAAGGAGTTGGAGTCCAGTTACAGCCTGTCTGCAAGTTTCCGTCACCCAGGAAAGGCTTAAATGGTTATGTAGATGCAAGAAAAGAATAAGCTTTACCGTGAACATGTTAATAAAGATCTTTTTACTAGCTGGGGCAATATATTGACGTAAGAATACTGTATCTTATATATGCAGTGGAAATTAATCTGGATTAATTTGAGAAACTAAACATGATTAAAGTCACTCTTTTGGAATCAGAGTAGCTTTTTATTTGATTTAGTTTAATTGGCTTACAGAGTTAAGTGGCTGTTCTCAAAAGGATGTTCATACCCATGCTGCCTGTGGAAGCATATACTCTGAACAAACCCTTCTCTTATCTGTCTTTTGGACTCGCCTGTGAACAGAATAGTTATATTATCAATATTTTGCTATGTAAAAAAAGAGAACCGCCCTCCAGGCTTGCTCTCACCTGGGATGCTGTAAGAGGTAAATGCTGCAGATGACACCTTCCTCTGCAGCAGGTATTGGGAGTGCGGGAGTTTTTCTCAGCACCCCAGTGCGGAGAGGCCATCTCCTCTGTACCCTCAGTTTAATAAGTGGAGAAAATGCTATGACATTGTCAATGGCATAGAGAGAAGGGAAGGAGAATCCCGTGTTTATCTTCCCTTCTGCCAGGAGAACAAAGAGGCAAAACCCACCATTGCATACCGGCATGTGCCCTATGATCAAAAGCACTTTTGCATTTTATAACCAGCCCCAGGGATTTATTGCTGTAAGAATTTCTGACAAGCCAGGGCTTCAGGATTCCCAAGGGGATTATGTGCACAAATGACAATATCCCCCAGAGTAAGTATTAAAGTGAACCGGGGTTTTGAAAAGGATATTAGCCTTCACATCTGGGGCTCTGCTACCTTTAACTACACGTACTTAAGCAGACCACTGGGAATTCTCCACCCACAGACACCAGCCTCTTCAAAGGAGAAGGACTGGGACACACTGTGGCTGCTGGTGGGGCTGGGGACCACATGGGCTCCTTCTCCAAGCCCAGATGGCAGTGTCCATGAGTCAGCACAGCCTGTACTGGGTCTCACCCTGAACAGTCATTTCCAGCCTGAAGGGCTGGTGGGTGCCCTTGGCTTTTCAATATATCAGCCATGGAGTAGTCTATTTTCTGTGTCTGAAATGTGAGACTCATCCTTCAGCGTCAGCACGTCGGAGCTGGCTCGATGCTTTTCAGCAGTGCAAGCAACACTGAATTTTGCTGCTGTAAGGCTGGATGACCGGGCTGGCTCCCTCCCAGAAAGGGAGGACAAGGCTCTGGAGACCCAAACTTGTGGCTCTTGCAGCTACCTAAGGAGAGAAAGGGGTTTGCTGTGGGCGGAAGGGGCTGTTCTGTGTCGTGCATCTGCGGCACATGCAGCAATGTCCTTGGCTATGCCACAGCTCTGAAAAAGCACAATAGTTCAGAGCAGGGACCGAGGCTTTCTGGCAATGTTTGCTGATACCCTTCCCAACTTCCCTCCCAGCAGTCCCCTGTCCTTTCCCTGTAACAACTGCTTACAAGGGCAGTCCACGAGATTTATGCTCCTGCTGACTTCAATTGCAACAGGTAGGCACCCAACCCTTTGGGAACTGCTGTGGTGCAGAGATCTTGGTAGGGAGTGCATAAAGCCATGAAACTGGTTTTGGTCAAGGTGTAAGTCACAAGCACTTATGTGCTAGTTATCTGCAGAGCACCTAACAAAGGCAGGTTCCCTCCTGGGCAGGGATCCGGCAGGCGTCTCCCAGAACAGGGAGGAGGAATCACTGATGGTGTTGCAACACCAAATGCAGCAGAGTGTTGGAGATGTAGCTCTCCGCTGGAAATCTTCTCCCCAAGGAGTGTGTGTGTGCAGGTGCAAAGGTTTGCTTTTAAAAATCACCTTCACAGAGTCTGTCTATACTGCTGTGGCTCTGTATTCATGCCATTCCACATTCTAAGTTACTTTGGGGTTTTCTTCCCCCCTTTTTTTTTCCTAGAAAAGCTTTAAATAGATCTATATTTAGAACAGGCTGCACGCTGCCTGAAGACTTTCTGACAGCAAATAATGATCTTAATAGGGCCCTCTGATACATATCAGGATTCTTCTATTTCTAATGCTCTGTAGTTTGAAGCTTGAAGAAGGCTTGTGGTTTTGGTTTTTTTTCCTTGCCCCAAGTGATGACCACCCCTTGGTGTAGGGCAATTGAATTTGAGTCAGACTGGACCTTCCTGAAGATGAGCTTGCTGCGAAAATAGAGGTAACACTGAAAGCTGCACAGTGATGAGGGAGTTTACCCCAAGTCTTCACCAGGCAGAAACTGTGTTATTTCTCAGTGGGTGGAGGTGGCTCTTTGCCATGAGCATCAAGCACTGCTTAGATTGCTGACCTGGCTGAGATAGAATGCAAGTGTTGTACTAAATGTTATGGAGAAGCAGATTTCCTCCCCATGGGATGAAGGAACTCTCCTTAACCAGCAGCCCACAAGATGATGCATCCTAGAGCTGTGGGCTGCTGTCCCTTGGCACTTGCCATATGTGAGGGGGTAGGAGCTCATGGAGTAGAGCAGTAGTCCTGTGCCTGGGAGGCTGCAGCGCCACAGGATGCTGCTTGAAAGGGCTCTTCCCTCTTTAGTTTCTCTGCTGCTGCCCCAGGGAGTTCAAAGGAACGGCTGAAAGACCACTCACTTCTGGCTGATTCCATTTCATATCAAATTTAAGGGTTGACCCCTGGTGCTCTGGGTTGACCTTCTTTCTTTACAGCCATTGTCAGGGATAAGGATTGCTGCCATGGATGGCTGTTCTGATGTCTCCTGTCAGCTCTTACAGGACCCTGGAGGGGTCTGGTCTCCCCAGATGCACAAAGTGTGATTATGATCTTCTGTTCCCCATGTCAGCTCTGCTCGGTCTATGTGGAAAGCTGCCTCCTTCCCAGTTTTGACCTCCAGCCACAGCCAGTGAAAGCAGAGTTAATGTTTCTGGTTCTTAACAGCTCCCAAATGAGCTGGTTTTCTGCTGAAACTTCTCCTGTGGCAATGTAACTTCTTTTTCTGTCTTTTGTGGTCAGCACACCATGGCCAGAGAGCTGCCAGTGCTCTCCGAGGACAGCTGGTTTGATGGATCACACCAGCTCCTTATTCCCAGGGATGATACAGCTTCAGTTCAGCTATGGAGCATCGCAAGCTGAATCTCTTCAGAGCTCTTCTCAGTGGCCTATTAGCTGTTTGCTTTGCAGAGCACTGACTTAAACAGTCGTTGAGTTAGGCTGACAGCAGGCACTTCTTGCAAATGAGGGGAAGACAAAATTGATGCTTTAAAGAAGTGTTGTTGTACGTGGGAAGCTTTCCGGTGTTGTAATGTTTATCTGCTCAAGTGCATCATTACAGCTGTTGTTGCTTTTTCAGTGCATGTGAAAGGTTGCAAAAAATATCTCTCTTCTCTGCTGTATGCTTTACTTTGCATCTGGAATAGGGAGATGCCACGGTGGGTAGAATTAACAGCGTCAATTGCTGAATACTGCAGTTTTAACATTGCACAGATTATTGCATTTAGGTAGGTAGGATAAATATTAATTAAAATACTTGGTCTGAAAAACTTGTAGAAGGACTGGAAAATCAATTGCATTCCTCTAAGGAGCTTTATTGTTGAGGGTTTTTTTATTTAATTCTTTCTAAATCTTGGTGTCTTGCTGTGCTTGCTAAACTTCTACTTCTTCTACACTGCTGTATCTCAAAGCAATTGCCCCATAAAACACTACAGAAGTGGGGAAGGAGAACAGTGAATTTCAGTGGGAAACTTTAACATGCATTACATATAAAATGAAATAGTGAGGCTTTAAGATGCCTTGATGGAGAAATGAATATACAGACAAAAACCATCTTGGGAGGGGGAAAGGCGCAGAGTTTTCAGCTGCTGATGCAGGGTTGAATTTGACTTACTGTGTAAAGACTGTAATAAAAGAACTCGTCTTGTCCTTGTGCCCTTTCTGCATTAGTGGCAACAGACATCAGAGTAACTGTGTATTTACTTGTCAGGATCAGAGAAGCCATGATGCTGATGACAAACTGCAAGGCTTAGGGAACTGTCTGTAGGGATTGTAAAGTATTCTCAGGACAAGCAGGGTAACAGGGACAGTAATTCAGGTTTCATTCTCTTTGCTGGAGATCTTTGGTAAGATCTCCACAAAAAGCTGCTGCTGCCTGTGAACCGCTATTCTTTGCTGTCTCGGTGGAGCTGCCACCACCAAGGATGGAGCTGAGTGCCTACCAGCAGTGCCTGTGAGCAGGAGTCATAAGAGTTGGTACATAAGAGTGGGGAGCCAGCCAGCTCCCCAACAAAATGCCAAGGAGGTGTGTATGCCTGGGAAGCCTCCCTCTTGCATCCTTGTCTCTGTGTCCCACCACCCATTGGGCTTGGCCAAGGCTCTGCCCTTCCCCCTGGGGACCTTTCCAACCTCTGCCTCTTCCCTGAGGACCTGCCTTGCCACCCCCCAAGATGGGTGGGCTTGTACTGCCGGAGGGATTTAATGGAAATGCTGTCTCACATGGCTTCTCTTGTTACTGAAATCATTGGGGATATTCTGCAATTAGCTGGAAGCTGATTGCATTGCATGGTGAATGTCACTATGATGAGATAATTAGAGCAAGCACCTCCAAACTCATCAACAGAATCCTTCCTGACAGGTGGCCCATCCGAGGCGTGTTGGATGTTCCCCTCAGTTTCAGGACATCTGTAACCTGCCTCCAGATATGAGATTAGACCACTGGCTCTGTGTAATGGTCTAAGAAAAGCCTATTCTGTGCTTTCTTTACATCTGAACTGGTGTGTCCAAAATAAAAATTGAGCTTGGGTGACCATGTTTATGTTCTTCCTGCTAGGGGTGCTTGCTTCTTCCCTGACCTTTCTCTCTGCAATTGAAAAAAATTATTTTTAGGGAATGAGTCAGGCCTTTTGCTAGGGAGATTAGAAGTGGATACAACTGTGCAGCTCCATGGTCTTCATTTTGTGTCTGGCAAACCAGCATTAGAAAATACTCAAAAAGTTTCTTTAACAGCCAGTCTGGCAGAGCAGCACTCAAGTAGGGTTATCTCTCTGTCTTCCACCCAAAGCTACCCTGTGTCTTGAGTATTTTTGTTTTCCCCATTGCCTCCCACCCTCCCTGGCCTGCCCTTTTTTTTTTTTTTTTAAACTGCTTCCACATTTTATTAGTAAGCAGATATCCTGAATTAGAGATCACAACAAGTACATATTTATCTTTTTCTCCTGGCTGCCCTGCTGTTGGTGCGCATGGTGCAGACCCTTATTGTTGCATTGCTGACATCTTTAATCATAGTTAAGTACTTGAAAAGCTCTGTGCGCTGAATAAGTTGCCTCGGGCTTTTGGGTTTGCATGCTGCAAGTCAGCTACTAGTGACTGTGTGTTTCCACTTGAAATAGCGTGTCATCATCTTGCTGTCCTACAGCCTTCTGCTTAGGGGTGATGGGGTACTGTTTTCCTGAAAGGAGGCACAACACATGGCTCTGCTGCTAAATTCACCTAGCATGGTCTCTAGCCTCCATGCGATGTGACCTTTCGCAGCTGGGAGAAGTCCAGCCTGCAAGGAAAGACATTTCTGCAGTAACAGAGGGTGAGAGTGCAGAGTTTGAGAGCAACAGGTGATTGCAAGTACATCTACTGAAGCTGAAAGAGAAATTGTTGCCCTCACCCAGAAGTCATTGCCCCTCTCTGACACGCAGCGGCCAATGTGTGACCATTCTTGTTTGCATGCAAAGAAAAAGGTGTAATTTGCCAAGGTGTTTAAGTGAATCCCATTTCTTTTGCACTGTAACAAATTTGTGGTAATTATACATATAATTATCTGGGACAAATATTTTAAGAGGTGCTGTCCGTTAATAGAGAAGCTCAGTCTTTGTACATAACACTATAGGTCATGTCCAGGAATAACCACACCCTTGTTTCTTCTTCAAATGAATGAACATGATTAAAAGGCTGAACACCACATGGATTTGTAGAAAAACACTTGCTAAGCTTTCTGTGAGTAGACATCTTTGACACTGTTACTGAAATAGAATTATAAAAAAAAAAAAAAGCTGGAGTGGAAGAGATAAGAGCACTTTAAACAAGCTTATAGATGAAAGAAATGATCAAGCTCATGGACAACTTGCATAATACAAATCGGGTAGTAAGGGCATGTGCAGTAACTTTTTTTTCTGCAAGTCATTAAAGTAATAGACCTCCTTCATATCATCGGCTCTTTATGTGAAGAGACAGTAGGTAGTCTTTCTGGAGCTGAACAATGAAGCACCAAACATGTAGCTGCAGTAACAGGGTAATGAAAGAGAACTGAAGTAAGTAAAAAGAAAAGTGTCTTTGCTGTATTCTCTTCACTCTTTTTCTTGAGTCTACAGTGAAGATTTTCAGGCCAGGAGGATGTCTAAGTTGCAGTTCTGAAGATGGTAAGGAATCTAGTCTGATCCCCTGAACAATTTAAGGTGCAGAGCTCCTGTCACCAAGTAACGTTTTGCAGGGAGACAGAATGCGATTGCAGCAAGGGTGGATCACGAGTGTAGAGGCTGTGAGTGATTTAAAGTAGACTCTAGACATCTGTTGTTTTAGATTTCTAGAGTTCTTGTCCTTTGGAGATGGGCAAATAAATTTTCCTCTGCTTGTGACAAACTCTGTCCTAGGATGATGCAGGCAATATGGTAGTGCCTGCTGGATATGTTTAAATGAGACAGGATATTTTTAGATGAATAATGTTTAATGTCACTTTCTGATATGTGGAAAGCTTTGAGTTCATATTTTTGCAACAAGCCTATGACTGGGCAGCATTTCAGTGCTCTTCCAAAACAGAAGAGACCAGAGTGACCAGCTCAGTGCATACCTTAAGCCTAGCTGCATTTTAGGAATGGTCTCCATGCACCTGCTGCATAGTCCACAAGAACATGGGCAAGCTTTGGAAGCCAGTATCTTCCAGAGACATGGCAGATATGCACAAATTACCTGTGGAGGTTATCCTGATTATCAGTTGGACTTTTCATTCTAGTTGCTGCATGCTTCATGTCATTTGTGCGAAGTCCAGCATGTGGGGCTGAATATGTTTTTAAGCTTTCCTTTGTCATTCTTGGTGCTTCTTCAGAGCATGTCTTCAATTACTCTTTTTTTACCCTTGTAGCCCAGCTACCAACACCTGGGCTCAGTTTTCATAGGGATGCTCTTTTACAGTTGATTGTTTTGGGAACCTGTGGCAACTTGGTCTTCAAAATTCATCTGAAAGACAGAGACTATGCATCCTGGGAGATCCAGGCTCAGACACCACTCTAAAACCTTAACCCATGCTTCTCTGCTGCAGTATACGAGCTTGGTGTATTTATTAGGCTTAGGCCAATATTTTTTTTTTTTTTCTCTGACATCCAGGGCTTTTGCTTTCTTCTTAAAATGTTGATTCTTTCAGCTGATGTAGTAGTCATCTTTCATTCCTGCAGCTAGTTCTGCTTGTGTTCATTTCCGCATCTTTAAATGAGCTGACAAGTCTTTTTATACAGTTGGAGTCTCTCTTCAGATCAGCATTACTTAGAGATAAGATACTATCTGTTGATCAGTTGACTATTAATATATTGGGTGGGCTCTTTTTTAGCTGAAGCCAGCATTTTTCTAAGAATATTCTTACTTGAATGTAAGCATCAAAGGATTTCTGATCACTGTGGGATTATTTAGCTATGGCACAGAGCTATCTTGCTTGGATTGGTCTTGAACTTCAGAAGAAGCGTACCAGAATCACAGTGAAATCTGTTTGATAGCTAAAAAGATGGTACTGCACGTGACAAGCTCACAAGCTGAAGTCCTGTGAATGTGATGGCTTTCCCACATCTATCACCCTGGCTCTAACGAAAGGCTGGAGAGCAGGAGAGAAGGCAGCTGCTCCAGTGTAAGTGCCTTGCAGTTGTGCAGCTTAATTGGGCTTGTAGGAAATGCTTTACTGTGCAGAGCTTGTCCCTATATAGACACATTTTAAGCTGGATAGATTACACTCTAGGTAGTTTATGTGATGAATGTATAAGCCCTTCCTTCAGTGAATTGTTTTTTTGGTGGGGGTTGTGTCCCGTCCCGTCCCCTGCCCAGCCGCCAAAGGATGGCTGAAACTTAAAATAATTTTCTATTTGGTGAAGGCTAGCTGCACGCAGGGGAATCAGCTATTGCGGTACATAGTCCAGCCCAGGGTTTATGTCCAAGTTCTTTTTATGATTTGCGTGCTGTATTCCGAGAATATCTGTAATTACCATTTTCCAGCACAGGCACCTCTTTTACATAGCCTGGACAGCTCAGTCTGACTGGCTGTTGTCAAACTTGTGTCTTGAGGTTATGCTAGAGTATGTTGTAGACGCCAAGCCATGGAAAATAAAGCATAGTTTTGAGATGACTTGCTCTGGTATGGGTTTTCTTATCTCTGTTGAGATGTCATCAATACATATTTTTCCTAGCCTTGCATTTTTCTCCATCAAGCTTCCATCTGATGGCTTTTGCTGCTGCTTTGTATTGAGAGAATCCTCTGTATAATATTTCTGTCTCTTCTTCCCGTCAATGTGTGCTCTGATCAGCGATGCCCTTTAACATTGGTACTCTCCAGCACATTTTCCAGGTCACCCAATAATTCACAGAGTTCTTCTCCAAGCCTTGTCAGTCTTATGCATGGCTTTCTTGGGACAGTTATGTCTCAGGAATAAAAAGGACTGCCTCTTCATTATCCTGAGGTTATGCATGAAATGACTGAAAACATTTTTAGCTAGGGAGTTTAATGGAGAACTTTATTTTGGCAGACAATTTACACCTGCTTGTTCTTTTGTTACGGTGGCTAAAACAGTCTCACTTTGTGAGAATTGTGTGCTTTTCTAGTTCCTAGATATGACCTTATCTGGCTGTTGAACATGCCTCTGTCTAGCAGTCTGATCTCTCTGAAATTGTTTTTGCTATTTAGCTTTCTCCAATGGTTTCCAATATCTGCAAACTTAATCATAACTTGGTTTTAGTTATCATAACACGGGTTAATCCCACAAGATTCCCTGGGCATATCCCCTCCAAATGCTGATTCCCTATTGATAATTAAACTTTGAGACCTGTTGAGTAACCAACTTAAGTTTGTTCTATGGCTTATGTTAGTATCAGTGTTGTAACATAATAGTAACCGAAATGGTGATACCTGACTCTGTGTCATGCTTCCCAGACCTTTGGTGCTCAGAACAACATAAGATCTCTCAATCAAACTTATAAATAAAAAATTATAAAATCATGTTATCCTAGTAAAACCCACGTAATTAATGTCAACAAATATTACCATCCTTTAAATATTTCTTAATTTGGTTTCATCCTGACTACTGCAGTACATCCAGGATTGATTCTGAGAGTCTATAAAACATTGAAGACTAGATGAAAAATGTGTCTTCCAGTTATCTTGGGACTACCTTCATTTAAAGGCTTTTCAAGAGCCAATTTGAACAGTCCAGAGGATTCTTTCTGAAAAGATCATAACTAATCTGATATTAGTAGTCTCCATTTAAGATTACTGCTTGGAAAGGAAAGGTTTTCAACATGACTTGAATGCTTCCTTTAGCTTGGTTTTCTAAGGAAATAAAATATGTAGTTAAGCTGTCTCTCTTCTTTATACCCCAACAGCTTTCCAAACCATTATCAAATCAAGTCAAAATTAGCTAGAAAAGTTGTTTTCTCTAAGACATGAATGTCTTTCCAGTCTTGTGAATATAAGCTTCTGTGTAGAAGAGGAAAAACCTTATCAAGTAACTCCATAGTGGTGAACTGTGGTGTGGGCTCACAATGGACATACATTTTCCTATACAAAAAGTAACTGGGTTTGGGTACGCTCCAAGCATCAGAGACGTTAGGCAGACCCTCTTTAAATCTCTGTAGAATTCAACTGTGAGACTGAAATCCATCACGACTCATTTCTTAATTAGCCAAGGAGGAAACAGAGACATTTCTATCGGCTGATAAGAGATCACTGAAGAGCTGCAAGAGTTTTAGGGGAATGTGGAGCTGGAGCAGACTTGCCTGTTGACCTTTCTGAGATAGTGGAGGGTAAATTAGCAGAAGAGATGGCTTGCTGATTACTAAGCCACAACAAAGACCAAGGAGATTGTTGGGAGACCCTACCAGCTGCTTTTTCTCCATGACATAGATTGGGGAAAATAAGTCCAAAGAAATTCAGCTGTTCTGAACGGGGAGCTGCTGTGGCCGGAGAAGACACGTTTGTGGTGGAGACCTTTCAGAATTTCTGATGGAGATAGCAAGGAACTGCTGGGAGATGGGTTTTTGACACAAAGGATTACTAAAGGCTTGAGACATACCTCAGACCTGTCAGTGTTGGGGGGATTTCTCTGTGGACTTTATCAAAATGGCTGCTGGGGATGCAAGAACTGGGAGTGTTTGCATGTGGTGTACCAGGTTTGGGACTGTAAGGCTGTGGTGCTGAAAGTGAGTTTGGTTCCTACCAAGATATTGCATGTTGTTTGAAACAAATGGCCCCAAAGTAAATAGAAAACTTGTGACTGTTCTTTGGAGGGTGCAAAAGAAACAGAGGACAGTGGCTATTTCCAAGAATGTCAGCCGATAGGAGGGAAGGTAGAAGGCAATGGCTGTGCATCTGCTTCTAAATGCAGAGCAAATAATTAATCTCTGCATTATTCTTTGTATACCAGAAATAGCATCGCTATTGCAAGGAATCTTTAAGCTCTTGTGAAATCATCTGGACGTAGAATTATTTGAGTCCCTCTCCCTTCCCAATGAATATAAACTAGGAATTAAATAACTGATTTGCATCAAATCCCTCCTTACTTTTCCTTCCCTTCATGAAGATTCCATGTCTCTCATCACTTATACTGGTCTGTCATCCCCTGGCTTTTCAATACAGTAGTCTTCCTTGAATCATTATATTTGTGGTTGTCTAGCACCTTTTCTTTTTCTTTTTTTTTTTTTTGAGGAAAAATATCCTCACTTTGACTTTTGTTAACTTCTTGCAACTTTTTTTCCCTTGACTGTGTTCAGTCTGAAATTTTCCCCTTTGAACACATAAGCTGGTATTTCATTAGTTTGGCATTTGCTTTGTCTGTGCATTAAAAGATTAGTGTGATTGCTTGCACTGAAGCAAAGGCTGACTTTCAGTTCAGCTGTCTTTCTGTATTTCTCTGCCCAGACAAAGGTCTGTGTCGGCATGGCTCTGCAGGGGGGGCAGCTTTAGAGATACTTTTGGTAAATTCTGAAAAATTTTTAGATAAGACTTATAGTCCTGGGGAGCCTTTGGAAATGTCAGGATGAATCACTCAGACTGCTCCCCTGGTAAGAGTTTACTTTTCATTTTGAGGAGAAGGAGCTTAATGACCCTCCCATCAGTTTGCGAGCAGCCAGCGCTCTCCCTGCGCACTGGCAGAGTATGCATTGAGGATAATGTCCCTCCAACCACCCGTGACTCATATGGATGATGCCATCACAGAGCACCCCTCCCCTTCCCAAACAGGTTATGAGTACTGACTTCTTTTATATATTCCAATCATGCAAATTCCTCCCAGGAGGTTTCAGTGATACCAACTAGGTCAAATTTATGCTCCGTAAATGAACAATTCCCATTTCTCTTGTTTATTACCCAGGCTTCTTGCATCGGTGTAGAGGCAATTACAGAATTTTGTCTCATCCCTTGGTGACTTGATTAATGTTGTTCTTGACATCTTGGTTTCTTTGTGCTAAATGAATAGTCATTTGTTGTCTCTTGTCTTCCTTCCCCTCCCCACTTTCTCCTTTCATTCCTTGCTTCTTACTATTTAAAGTCTTCCTTCCTCCCTCAAGCAGCTTGACAGTCTCCTAGAGGAGCCCACAAACCTGGCCTGTCCTCCACAGCCCTGCACCTGTATGCTTTTGTGCAGGAGAAATTACTAGCAGGTTGCCTGAACCTTTCTTCCGTTTTCTCCTGTTCAAATTGCTTTGCAGGGCACTGTCATGTGGGATGTGGTACCCCATGCTGATTGCAGGATCTCAAAATGCTCTGATGAGATCCCCAGCCAAATTTTGGCATGCACTTATGATAGACTCATAGAATGGTTTGGGTTGGAAGGGACCTTTAAAAGTCATCTGGTCCAACCCCCCTGCAATGAACAGGGACATGTTCAACTTGACCAATACTGGAAGTGTTTCAGTTGCTCTTTACAACTTTCTCCAATTTTTTATTTTGCTGTTTTGTAAGTTAGTGGTTGAGATTTTACTTTTTTTAATACCTCAGCTGGCTTCTGACCCAAGTGAACTGCTGCTTTTAAAAGCTTCTTCTGGAGAAATCCTCTGTCTAAATGCATACAGGTAGTCAGAGCAGCCTTGCTCTTAATGCACCACTGAATTACGACCAGAAACTAGGGCAAGTGTAGAAATAGGAGCTCTTGCTTCAGCCAAGGAACGCAGAACCCAGTTGGAGGCTGCCTTGCTTTCAATGCAGTGCAGGTCTGAGTGCAGAGATGAGTAACATGCTGACTGATGCTTGAAGGACATTTTCAGCCCCCCACTGTGACTATGGTTCAGTGATGGACAGGGAGATGCAGATAGCTTGGTCTTGCAGGTGGTTTGCATTTCAGGATGACGTCCTGAAGTAGAGCCAGGGCTGTTCAGGGAAGGACAGATTTGTGAGAGAAGGAGATGGAAGCATTTGTGAATCCAAGGTGAAAGAGCCCAAAATAGCTGCTTTTAATGGGTGGATTTGTCTGGACACTGCCTGGAAGAGACACACTGACAGATAAGGAGGTCCTGGGTCCAGAGCCCTCAGAAGGGGGAGAATATCTCAGGATCCATGTGGGACAGCTCGGTTTTGCTGTTTTTCTTGTGTCAGGAATGCTTGTCAGGAGAGAAGGACCATTTTTGATGCTACCTGGCCTTTTCGTTCACTCACTTTCCTCTCTGGGCCCACATTGCCTAGAGCTGTCTGTGCTGGAAGATTTCGAGGGTTCAGTTATCTTTGGTAGAAAATGGACTGAGGTGGGACAAGAGGATGGTTACGTAGGTCCTATGGACTGAAAACCTTCTAGGCATCCCTCTTGCTCCATAAGGACACAAGATCTTCATCTTTGTCTTGAGTTTTTAATTCCAGTCCTCCACTTCAGTGGGGAGAGCTGTTCTACACCATAGAAAAGCCTCATACGGCTGCTCCGGTTCCTCCCAAGAACTTGAAGTCAGGAGTCTGTAAGTGCTGCTCTGTGTCTGGGTGTCTGCTCAAGCAGATCTCTTCTCTGTCCCTTCCTTTCAAAGTAGCCATGTGTAGTAAGAGATGAAGCCTTTGAAGACCTCCCAAAGAATGGATTGTCTTCTTCACTGTAGTTATCAGAAATACTTATTGATTCAAGACCATGGCTTTCTTCAATAAAGAGAATGATTTTAACTTCTGCAAACCAATTCAGCCATACCAGTGGTAAGGCAATGCAACCTGAAAGGATAAAAGCTGCTGTTTTCCTCTCTGACTTTGACAGATGGTGTACATTAGTCCTAAGCTAATACAAGGCTTGTCAGCTGCCGTGGGGTCTCAACATCTGGGTGTAAATTTCAGACACATATTTCCAGTGGATAAATATAGACACCTCCTGAACGGATTTCTTCTGAATTTTAAGATGTCCCTCTCCAGATGGTCTACCATCACCCTTCTCACCAGTGGGAAAGAGTAAAAGTCTCCAATTCCTATCCCAGAGCCCTTCTTTTATGGTCTTGAGTCCATCATGTGGCTGGAGTCAACATCCTGCTGCATTGTTGCTTCCCTAAAGATCTCCCTGATTCTTTCCAAATCTTATTGCCAGTGCTGTCACAGCCTGAGAAGGATGGATCTGGGGAAGAACCAACTGGTCAAACACAACACCTTCTGTATCTTTAAAAAGTGTTTTTCCCAGCTTGTGCTCTGGCAGATGATAGCTCAGAACCTTTCTGGTGCAGAGGTCTGGGGACATAAATTCTAGGTGGGCACGTATACTTCCCTCAGACCATGATAATGGAGAAATTATTTGCATTTATAGTTTTGAGAAGAGACGTGCTCAGCATTGATCCCAAGGTACTCTTGCCTTTCTCCTGCACAGTCCTTGGGAAGACAAGGCTCCTTCCATGTGCTGTTGGAGGACTGAGTCAGCTTGTGCTGCCTGGAGGTCCTGGGAGAGTGATCAGCCCGTGGAGGCTAACAAAGGTGAGTGCAGTACATCTCCTCTCCCTGGCTGAATTCTGGTTCACTGCTTGGAGAAAGTCACCTTTTTTCCAGCCTGGCAAATATTTGCTGAGCTGTGTTTTCGATTTGAGGTAGCTGCTTTGCTTGCTCCATGCTCATTATTGCTGTTGTGCACGTGCATTTGGTGTACATGCAGTTCATCATGCAGTGTGGGAGAAGCAGAGCAGACCACCGTGGGCTCCAGATGTGTTTGAGGAGAGTGGGGACATGGGAAGAACAGTAGTCCTTTGGACCAGGCAGGTAGCCATGTAGCTACCATGCATACCACCTTGTTCGTGCCCACCTTGGTGTTTAGATGCAGGGATGGAGGATGGAGAAGCTCCTATCCAGGGTAGGAAGATGCTCCAGGAAAAGCACCAGGCTGCAGGACTGAAAGGGATGTGGGTCTCATCCCACCCGTATCTATCCTGGCTACTGAAAACCAGTACCATCCACAGAGCAATTCATAGCTAAAAGAGTCTGAATAAACAAACTCATCATAAACATTTGTGCTGCTTGTCTTAGCCATGCTTGAATAAATCCTTCCCTGACTTCCTACTGACTCCACTTTTTATCCATGCTCCAAGTCCATACAGAGAAGGGAACAGAAGCACCCCATGCACATGAAGCTGTCAGCTGTAATAAGCCATGAAAAACCATCTATCAGAGCCCAAGTTTCATTAGCTCTTGGCTCACAAAACTTTTACATGCCCTTACCTTGCCCATGTTGCAGGTCTGTTCCCAGCAGAGATGAAGGACACAGGCCCCTGAAGCTGGCTGTTGTGCTATCATCCTAAAGGAGAAACTAGAAATAACTTGGTGGATTTGTAGAAAATCCTGTGTTGCTTAAGCATCTCTTGGGGTTTTTTTTTGATTCTCCTCCCCCCCCCCCTTGTTGAGAATTGTTTCTGCTGAGACCTTAAGAGATGTTATAGCAGTGACCCTCAGGGGCAGGAAATTAAGCATCCCACTGAACAGCCATTTCCAGGGCTAGTGCTTCAGGGTGTGTAGGCGAGTACATCCCTCCTAGCTAGGGAGGCACAGGAGATGGGATACCCCTTATAGCTTAGGCTCCGACTTGTATGGTTAGGGAACCTGGACATTGGATCTGAACTCACTAGCCCTTTTTCCAGGTTATGGGGATATTCTACAGCGTTTTGACAGCTGAAACAGCCCAGAAATAATGAGCTCAAAGTAATGTTTTCTCTCATGTCCTCGTTCCATTTGGTGAACAAGATGTATCATTTAGCAACCGAGGCCAGGTCTGTTTGCTCAGGGCTGTTGTTTGATCAGGGAGTGTGAGTGGAGTTCTTCTCATGGGGTCTCTTCCCAGGATTTTCATACTGTTGACAGCTGAATATTTTTTTCCCACATGGCTTCAGATCAGAGAGGACAAGCACCCAGCAAATGTGGCTCGGATTTGACTGATCTAATCATTTGGATTACAATGCTTTTTCATTTTTATGTGTTTCCAGCCTTATTTTTTATGTTTCTAGAGCTTTCTAGAAGATGATAAAATATGCAGGTTTTCCTGCTCCACAATTGCAATTCTGCCATTTTTTATTTTTATTGTACGTAGCAGTCATTCAGCAGTATTTTCCATTTGAATGGCTGCAATTTTAAACTCATTTATTCTTTTTATGGAAGTTCAGAGTTATCTTGTGGAAATCTGCAAGAGAGAGCAGTGAGTTTCAGTTACTTAGGTTACATCCATTCACACATGGGTTTGCCTCAAGTCAATAAAAAGAGTTGTCAAGAACTGGAATACAAAACCTTGTTGGCCATGGATGTATAGTAAATGCCTGGGGAATTAGAATAATAGAAGGAAGAATCAGGGTCTGTGATTGTTGTGGTTCTTCCTGAGACCTTAATTTCTTGATAGCACATCTGTCTGTCTTTTCATCATAACCCCTGTGATAAAAGATACAAGCCAAAGATTATGAATTATTGCTGAGGTGGAGGGAGATGCACAACCAGCTGTAGCACAGGCAGCTTAGCTCTAGCCTGTATGGCCTCATGCCATGCAGAAGAGGAAATGGGGTCAAAAACCAGGAGAGCATCATCGCTGTGGAGCAAGGAAGCCTACAATACTGTTCCAGCAGCTCCATGCCTTGGCCCAGGGTTGTATATGGGCTCCTGAGTCTGTGGGCACTGCCTCAGGCCTCAGCAGATGCCTGTGTTTTTTTTCAGCAAAGAAGTGGGTGAGGTGAGGAGGATGGAGACCCTCTCTGCCTTCCTATGGATGGAGGTGAGGAAATCAAAGCTGTATTTAGCCACCTTTGTCTTAGCTGTACTCAGCACTACATGCAGATCACAAGGGAGTGGGCATAGCAGACTGTGCCCCACAAAGGCATATTTCCAGAAAAAAAAATGCATGAAGAGGACTGGAGTCTCGACATGAGGCAGACACAGGATGTCCCCCACAGGCTGATGGAAAGAAGCCCCCGATGTGTAACCTTGCGGTGCAAGGACCATGCTGCTCAGAAGGCAAGGACAAGCTTCTGACAAGCCTCTCTGATGTGACCACTGCAAAGCCAATTAAAACTTCCAGGTCCCAATAGCAATTCCTCTCTCTTCAGCTGTGCTGGCTATTAACATGGGGAGGAGATGGTTATCGATGCTCTCTGGGGTGTCTCTGTGTCCTCACATGGCTTCTCCATGGCAGCAGAAGCCTTGCTAGTTGAACAGTCCACTGGAAAGCCAGTGATGCTTCGCTCATTCATAAGCAGTCCCCAAGGTGGTAATCTTGCAGGCTGTAGGTCTCTCTTCTCCTCTTCTGACAACAACCTTACGTGGGAGCATAAAAGGAGGAGGCTGGGGTTAAGCATAGTGGGTGTCGGGAATGCTGAACACAAAGGGCAGCGATCGACCAGGCGCGTTCAGAAAGTAATTTGAAAAAAAAAGAAATTGTGCAAATTGCAGTCCTGAAATATCCTAATCAGGAGTTCTGAATTATCTCGGTAGGATCACAATTAAAATATTCAAGATAACCAGGAAAGGAAGCATGTCTCCCCTTCCTCCTTCAGCATGGCCGACTTCTCTTTCTTTCATTGTAACATTTCAAAGGTGTTTTATTCCTGAAACATAGGACACTTGATCCCAAAGGGAATATGCTTATATTTTGGTGTTCTCCTAGACTGTTTTGCTTAATTATAGAGAATAGATTCCCCAGCATTTCTGTCCAATTCAGAGGCCCATGTGTAATCATGCAGAGGGCTCTTTACCTGCACTGCGCACTTAATTCTGAGGGTCACTCTCAAAGAAAATAAAAACAGATGCAGCTATATTCAGTGGAAAGCAGCAGTAGCTTTGCCTGTAACAGGGAAGTGCCAGGTTGCCATTTAACGCTGGCTGTTGATAACAGCATATCAATGATAATTCTGCTCCGCTGCCAGGCTGCTTCTGGCTGAGCACAGGTTTTTTTTTTGCATCACAGGGATATCCTTTGCTCATGCAGCCATCCAGAGGGCAAGGCAGGCGGCAGAGCTTCCTTGCAGAAGCTTGGTACAAGCCTGTCCTGCGAGGGCAGCGTGGGTGTTACGTGGAGAGGGGCTCCAGGGAGGATGGAGGGAACAGACTGACCCCTTCCAAAGCAGCAAGCTATATCCTGCAACTCTTCCTTTTTTAAATTAATGATGGGCAGATTTTCAAATTAATGAAACTGGTGTCATACAGATCCTGGGGAACAAGTTGAGCCAAAGTCACAGGGACTTGGGATGCCTACATGGGATTTTTTTTATTCTGCTAGGATTCCCCTGTGGCCCTGCTCCCATCGGCTTTTGTCGCTGCTGTCAGATGATCTGCGCTGTCAGATGCTCTGCACCGCCAGGCTGCCCCAACCCATGGGCTTCTGCAGAGACCTCAGCTCCTGGCTCTGGGACTGTAGTGTCTGGACGTCTGAGCTGGTTCTGTGTGCATTCACAGTGTGTTAGCCTCAACTCTACTGCAAAGCAGATCAGTTGCTTTTGGAGCAGATTTGCCTGTGAAATACTGGAGTTGTGCTACAGTGTGATGTGCCAGGGCTACTGCTTATGGCATGAGTTAGCCCAAAACACCTGGCCTCGGGTGACAGCCGCTGGGTCTGTGAAAAGCTAGCTCATGGAGAAAATGCCAGCAGATGGTGCTCAAGAACATGCACTAGGCAGGATGTGGAGGTTGTGGAGAAGCAGAAAACCCGTTTGTCCTGTCCCTCCAGCAGCGCCTGTTTTCCTGGAAAGCTTTCCCTTCCCGTGACCGTGTTTCTATGGGACAGCGCAGAGAGCGGTAGACTCTGTTGCAATTCTCTCCGTGCTAAATTGCCTGCTGGCCTTGCAATAATGGGATTGGAGTTGTGCTCCATCTGCTTGGGGGATGGTCCTCTCTGCCTCGTTCCAGGTGCAAGGAGGATTCTTGCAGAGCCACAAGCAACGTGCTGCCTGACTCCTGGCAACTCCTTCTGTGTCCTAAGAACTTTTGCCTGGTGGGAAAAACACTTGAAGCTTGCTTGTTTTGGGTTGTTCTGGTTTTTTGGTGGTTTTTTTTGTTTGTTTTGTTTGGTTTGGTTTGTTTTGGCTTTTTTTAGAGCACTGAAAAATAAGCTGGGCTTACAGAGGTGTGAGTCAGAATGGCATTGCAAACAAAACAGAGTTTGCGGGATTGCTTGCCTATCAGCAGCCAGAATCTGCCCAAGTGCTGGGCTGTTTCCTGTTCTTACAAGTCTTTGAAGTCAGATCTTTGTCTTTGTCCTGCTGCAGACTTTGCACAAAAGATCAAAACTTGTGAGAGAGAGGAGAAGCAACTATGAAAAAAGCAGAGCTTTTCTTCAAAGAGAGAAGTATGTAGAGTAGCTCTGGTGTAACTGTGTCTATACATATACTGCTTGAGAATGTCAGGATATTTGTGTAATCAATGATTTCCATGCAGTAATTTTTGGCTTATGATCACTTACTTCATAATATCATCCTTGCAGGGAATGATTTCACAGCAGATATTCTGCATGTTCTTGTGGGGAATATTAAGGCTTTTTCTTCCCCAAAGGCTCTTTGCCCATGACAGACACTGAGGAGAGAAGAGTAGGATCTGCTGCTGGGTTGCCCCGTGCTGAGTGAGGGCTCTGATCAAGGAGCAATGGCAGCGAGACCTTACTGGAGCCGTTTGAAGGTTGGCACGTCCTAATGTCTAGAGCTAGTCTGCAGCGTGCTCTGAACACAACTGAAGTAAATCCAACTGCTCCCTAGCAGGGTTTCAAAATGATGCTGATGTAAGATGATCCGTGTAACCACATTCATTTCTGGGACAAATATGGCATACTTTTCTCTTACAAGTCCTTGTGTTAGTGTTCTTATTCCTGTGGGAAAGGGGCCACCGGGATCTGGGCTTAGTCCTCTTAGCAACTTGCACAGAAGCAGGCACCCATGTCTGTGTGAACAAATGGGTGCATGCTCGATCTTTCTGGAGCATGCAGACTGCTGATGGCCCTTCCAGGTTCAAACTGCAGGCCAGCAGTGGGTAACCAGGCAGCCTGCCCTGCTGTCTGCCCACAGCCTGCTGCAATGAAGCTTTGTGCTGGAACACAGAGGAGGAGGTTTCTGTTTCAGTCTGATTGGCTGTTCGTTGGGGAATGTCAGGGGCTACCAGCACTTTGCTGAGACTGTTGATATTTTTGTTGATGATTATCTGTTCAGTGTCATCTCTGGCACTTTACAGTGAAACCATGTTTCCAGATTAGACCTGCCATCACATATTTGTCATTTATCTGGGTTTAAGAAAAAGTTACCAAAGTGTTTTGGAATGCTCAGCTTCTTGCAAACAAGCTCTCCATCCCCAAAGTAAGTAGGGGAGTCCTTCTATCCTTATTCCAAGGCTTTCCTCCTGCCCTGATAGGCAGTGAGACATTTGTCTAAGGGTGTGCAGCACCCCTTTTCTGCAGCCTTGCCCCTCTTCTGGTGGGACAACTTTTCCAGCTGCACAAATGATAAGTTGCATCTGTTTCTAAAGTGATCCACAGCCCTTGGAGGGACTGTAAAGTCATCATTGGGGAGGTTATTGTAATTTCCCCCTTTTGGGGTGTTGCAGTTGTCTCTGTGGGGCAGGGAGAGACATGTAAATGCGCGGGGGGCGGGGAGGGGCAACCCTGTGCATCAGCAATTTTGAAAGGCTAAAATGCAATGAATCCTTCACAGGACACTGCTGGAGGGGAGCTTGATTTGCATTAACTGTTCACAGCTAAGGGAATTCATATTACACCACATTCTCCTATACAGCTTTTGTTGTGCCAACTATATTGTCTGCATTTCACAGTTGGCTTTGCAGGGCCAAGCTAATGCCTCGGCTCATATCTCCTTTCCTATCTACGACTGATTTCTCCAGGTCAACTTACCTGTCCCCACATACAGGGCATGGTTAACTTGATCACCATAATGGTTGATGGAACATGTCCAATTCTTTCACAGTCTGGAGTGCATTTGCCCTAGAGAAGGCCCTCTTCATTGGCCATGAAGCATGGATGGGTAATGCCAAGCCCTTTGGGAGCCCCTTGAAGAGGGTATTATTCTTTCCTTGACACCACTGGGATGGGAGGGAGCTGCATGACTCACTAGGTGAATTCCAGAGGCTGAAGTTAATTCCCAATATGAAATCTTCCCTCTTGCTTGGAAACCTTTGGTTCTCATGGAGTGTTTTGCCTGCAAAGGTCTAAATGCATAATATCAGCTTGAATGTACTTGATTCCACAAATCAGCACCTGCTCAGCGAAGTCCCAGAATGAGCCTCTGCGTGTGTTTTATTTTTGGGTGCAGACTAAGGGAGCCATTCAATTCAAGCTGATTTGCAAGGATAAACTGAAGTGGGAGAATAACACTGACTCAGCTCAGCACTCCTCAGATGAATTCAGCACTAACCTCTGTTAATGATTTAACATAACCATTGAAAACATGTTAAATCAGATGTTGAATAAAATTCAAATGTCCTGGTTAACTTAATCTCCAGGCATGAAGTATCATTTTTGCTTTTGAACAGTTTGTCTTTTTATCAGTGGCAGGACATAGGAACTACAGTGGCTGGTGGATTGGCAAGTTGAATACATCAAGATTGACAAGGTAGTGCATGTTTTTTCTTCTTAAGAAGAACCCCATTCAAGATATGGCAGCTCTGGTCCCACTTTTTCCATCTCAGTGATATGCCACTGCTGGGAATTGTATGCTCACAGAATACTTGAGATTGGAAGGGACCTCCAGAGGTCATCTGGTTCAACCCCCTGGCTCAAGCTGGGTCACCTACAACCTGTTGCCCAGGACCATCTCTAGATGATGTTTGAATATCTCCAAGGATGGAGACTCCACAACCTCCCTAGACATCCTGTTCCAGTGCTCAGCCACCCTTACAGTAAAAAGTGTTTCCCAATATTCAGAGGGAATCTCTTGTGTTGCAGTTTGTACCCATTGTCCTGCTGGCAATATGTTGTCTAACGCAGCCCAGGATACCATTAGCTATCTTTGCCACAATGGCACGTTGCTGGCTCGTGTTCAACTTAGTGTCCACCAGGACCCCCAGGTCTTTTTCTGCAAAGCTGCTTTGTGGATGGTCAGCCCCCAGCATGCCTTATAGGAGTCAATGTCAAAAGCCTTGGTGAAGTCCAGGAAGACAATATCCACTGCTCTACCCTCATCTACGAGGCCAGTCATTTCATTGTAGAAGTTTATCATGCTGGTCAAGCATGACTTCCCTTTGGTGAAGCTGTGCTGCCTACTCCTGATGATTTTCTTGCTGTTATGTGGTTGGAAATGGTTTCCAGGATTAGCTGTTCCATCACCTTTCCAGGGATCGAGGTGAGGCCTGTAGTTCCCTAGGTCCTCCTTCTAGCCCTTCTTGAAGATAGGAGTGACATTTGCTTTTCTCCAGTCCTTGGCACTTACTTCTCCCAGTCACCATGATCTATCAATGATTATCAAGTGGCCTTGCAATGACATCTGCCAGTTCCCTCAGCACTCACTGGTGCATCCCATCAGGGCCCATGGACAAATGTATGTCTAGTTTGCTTAAGTATTCCTTGATCCGATCCTCTTCCATCAAGGGTACATCTTCCTTGCTCCAACCTTTCCCCCTGGTCTCTGGGACCACTATCAGATAAACTGAAATGACAAATCCTAGTATGGGTCCGGCATGGTTGTTTTTCTTTCTGGCAGGCATGGATGTCTCCAGAAACCTGGGTACTTGTCTTACACCGCTGGGAATTGGGGCATTTGCCCCATTTTATAGACTGCTTGAAGTTGTGTCCAATTTGCTTCTTCCCGAGTGTTGAGAAGGGTTCAGGTGGCCCCAGGGAGGAATGCCTGGTGCTGGCCTTGGCCCGGAGAGTGGCATCTATTCCTGGGGTGAGGAGGGAGAGGGAGGTTGCTTCTGCCCTGGCATGAGAGTGGAAGCTACTGGGGCTTTTCAGGAATGCATGGTGGTGCAGGGAGGACAATAGCTGGCAGGGTGTCTGTGCAATTGAGAGATGAGCAGCGGGTTTGCATCCACCAAGGCATGGATCCACAGCCAGGTCCTCAAGAGCCAGAAGGTTCCTTCCCCAGGAGAAGCTAGTCTGTGTTCCCCTTAGAGTAACAGATTTACATATATCCATGTTTTAGATCCCCAGTGGGCTTCAGCACTTGAGATGGCTGCATACTGCAGTGTGCATTCTGCTAGCCAGTCATGAGTAGGGTGATGTTTCATTTTCTGAATTTCAAAGGGGCTTATGCACTTGAGTATTCAAAATGAATAATTCTGGCTGCTTTAAAGCAATTATCTTCTTTCAGTGAGCAGACTTCAAAGAAAATGTTATTGTAGACAAGCCATTAGGGAAGCAGATGAAATGCTCTGGGGCTCAGATAGTTATGAAGAGACCAGTCCTTCAATTGCTGGTCCCTGCTTCCCTCCCGTGTAGCCCCTTCCACAGGGAAATCCAGCTTTCCTATGAAATTAGCCATGAGGTGTCAGAAACTGGTATCTGTGCCTTTCTGGGGATTTGAAGTGGCTGGGATACATCAGAGGCTCTCCTTGAAGCAGGGCTCCAAGGCTTGTTGATACAAATGCACCCGGGTACCATTACATTCAAACTGAACTGGGAAATTGGAGCTGCTGAGTAGTTTCCCTCTTGCAGATTTCTAACAGTAGCTAATACAAGGGATGCCCAGCCTGGTCAAAGTGATGGAGTCCTGAAGGCTAATGCCAAGTAGCATTAGCATCTTCGAAAGCACTGCTCTGAGCTTATATACCTGCTGTTAGGTGTGAGGTGTGCTCTGCTGACATATCCATAGCTGGAATATCTGCTCCTTTGGGGAAGCAACGCCAAGTGAAGAGTTGCCTCTCTGTTTTGCATGAGCAGTCATGATGCTCCAGTTTCCCACTCCCCACCCCAAATTTTGGCCTGACTTTAAAAAGGAACAGCATATTGCCTCCTGATTGTGCATACAAGTATGACAAGAGACAAGGCTGTGGGATGGCGAGGCTTGTGCTGTGCAAGCTTGTGCCTGCTTGCTCTTGGGAGGTGGATTTCACTGACCGTGCCTCAGAGCGGATGCATGTGGCATGAGGCAGCTGACTGAGTTTGTTAAAAAAAGCTGTTTAAAGCTTTGATGTGCCTTGCCTGTCCTTGCACCGAGCTTCGTACATCTGTTTCGCTGCAGGGCCCAGATCTGATCCACTGTGGACATTCAGGATTTAGTTTCTTTAGATCCTGGCTCTAGCTGAGCTGACAAATCTGACTGTATTTGTCCCGTCTGGGCTAACTTGCTCTATTAGAGTCAGGGTCACTGCTATTGTGATGCCTTCAGCCTGTGTGTTGGGGCAGTGACAGCCATGCCTGCCTGCTGCTCTGGTAGCATACACAGCTCTCCAGATACAGGGCCAGAGCCGGGAGCACCAGACACTGTGTATTAGCATGAATTATTCCCTGTGTACACGTGTTTTGTGTTGGCAACATCCCATTTGGGCAAAATGAGTTTGCTTTTAATTCTGTGTGAGACGCACCTAACAGAGCTGGTTGCCCAACTCATACAGAGCAGCAGTGCCACGTCTGCCAAAATAGTGCACAAGTTGCTGGAAAACTTCAGGGTCTCAGTCAGGGTTGCAACAGCTGGTGGTGGCATAGGGTATGGTGCTTTTGGCAATGCTTTGCATGCTGTTAGCAGTCACAAAAGAGGGTCCAGAGGGACACTGTCTAGTCCCTCTACCCTCGGATGCTTGTGTCTCATGCTGTCTGCTTTAGCTAATTTTACAACCTCCCTCTGCAGCCATGACTCTGTGTATGGACACAGTGGGGATGAAATGACACGAAGGTCACCCGCCTCGTCTGAGCCATGGAAAGCTGTTGCCAAGCCAGGAGTGACTGGAGTTTTACTTCAGGGTCCTTAAGCACAAGGCTATTTTCTTTCCCTATTTTCAAAAAGCAAGGATAAGCTCTCCAAAATGGAGTGCAAACAGAAGCCTGTCAGATCAATATTTCTTCTTTTGATCAATATTTCTTCTTTCTTTTTTTTAAATTCTTTTGAATTACTGGCGGGAGTGAAATCTAAGTAGAAAAGGCAAGAGGAGAGCCCCATGGGTGTGCTTCAATGCATGGAACAGCTTGTTTGGTACTTACCCAGGTGCTGGGAGAACGCACAGCTTTAAGCAAGGTCGCTTTAGTGTTTTTGGATGCTGGAGTGACATGTTTCATGAGACCTCATGGTCCTTGCATGGCCTGTTGAAATATGAATTCATAGCTGTGTCCTGGAGCGGACAGGGGAAATGACGAATTGCTGATCCTCCTTGCTCTCCTCTCCTGGGATGCTGGCAGACTTCTACTGCTGTTACCTGCTTGTTGGTGGCTTTTTCAACACACCTGCGCTTACCTGAAATGATGCCTGCCAAAACAGTGGCCCTCTATGAACAAGTGCAGCACAGGTGACACCAGTACCCTACACCACTGGTCCCAAGCCCACAATAATGCCTGCCCAGTCCTGTGCTCAGCAATGCTGCATGCAAGAGAGGAGAGCGAATGCAACATGACCTGGGGTGAGGATTGTGTCTGTTGTGACTTAGAAAGGACTATGGTAAATGTTTCTATGCTAGCTGTGTTTTATGGTCACATAAATTCAAAATGAGTCATGCCTGGTATTTGGAGAGGAAATACAGTTCAAAACTTCTCATTAACTTTCAACCTGTGAGAGGTGATGTGCTTGATCATGCAGTAAAATGGAAGGTTGGTTGGTAGCAGTGCCTGCTCCAGGGGAGAGCGGCAGGGCTGAGATGCTGCGCTTGTGGTGGCTTCACAGCAGCTTGTCAAGGTAAGAGAAGATGCTCCAATCATGCAGGGTAATGTGTTGTGGAAAGAGGCTGCATGGATATTGAAACCCTGCTTTCTGAGAGGCGAGGTGCCTGTAGTGGTAATGTCTGTGTGCTCTGGGCTGCATTGCAGTCGGGTGAGTTGGAGGGACTTTAACAGTGGCTATATTCGCTATGATGGGTCACTTGGGCCTTACGAGACATGACAGGAGTCTGCTCACCATTAGCTGAATGTGGTGATCTAGCAACTCTGAACTATCTGTTCCTTCCCTCAGAAAGCCTCCAAATGCCTTACACTCTTTAATGGGTTAGGAATTTTTTCTGTGTGGATACTGAAATGGGGTGGTGGTGGTGGGAAATACCTTAGTTGCAGCAGGTGCCTGAAAACATTGCTGCCTGCAGCAGATGATGAAAGCAAAACTAGCCGGGAGGCAGACTGAAGATGAGAGATCAGCAGAAAGAGACCTGCAGCCCTCTTTGCAGATATGCCTAAATGATAGGCTTGCATCAGCAATTTTGTGTCACAGGATTTAATAGCTCTGTTTCCTGAGAACCCTTTCCTTTGGGCTCAGTCAATATCTCAAGCAATGCTTTGGGGAGCAGGGATTTCTAGCAAAGAGTTACTTAGCACTCATGCAGCAGCTCTCTTCAAGTGGCCCTGTGCCAGACCCTGCACAAAAAAGACAATTCCCACACCAAGGGCAGTGCATCCCTCTGTTCTTGTGTTTTTGCATTTGTTTGAGAGAAAAACATCTCTGACCTGAGAAAATGAGTCCCTTTCTTGGAGCTTTTTATCCTCTGTAACAGGCTTTTCTAAGCTCATCCTGTGCATTAGCAGCTGGGGTGGGAGGAAACCATCTTGTTTCTTTGTGAAACGCTTGTACATGCACACTCTGAGACCTATCAAGTCTTGATGATTGCTCTCCTCTAATTCTGGATAACAAACTTCTTTCCCGACAACCTCTGTGTGGCATGAGCATAAACCAGGAATATCTGCCAGGAAAAACAAACTGCTCTGGGTCTCTAGAGTTTCTCTTCTTCACATGAGGACATCTTGTGTGCATCATACTTCTGAGTTTCTTGAACCAAGGTAGGTGAAAATAGCCTAGTTGGGTGTGGGCATGACTACATTTCTGGGGACATCTTGAGAGCGCTCCAGTGCCTCTGACGTCTCTTTATTACTGCACTCGGTCTCTTTGTCACTGCAATGTGGCACCCAGAAAGCCACATGTACGTTGTGTCGTCCTTTGTAAAATCTAGTTTCATTTGAAGCCAGAAGTAGAGGAGAGTTGAATTTGTTAGGACACAGGCTCTGGGATGCAGTAGGTGGCTTTGCCACAGACTCCCCGTTGGCAGGCAGAAGGTGCTGAGGAAGTAATATGCCCATCAGGACCTTCGGGAGAGTAAACCAAGATGGTCTACAGCAGGTGTGAAGATGTCTTTACCAAGGGCCACCCAACTGTGTGCTTCACTTACCTGGGTCGTGAGGTATAACCTGGCTTGCAAAACCCTGCTGACAACAAATAGGAGCATCCATTATGTGGGGTTTAATCTCTGTCCAGCTAAAATCCCCTCCAGGAGCAGGAGATGTCAGTTATAGTTTGACAGCTAATAGCCTGGCTTCATTAATGTGACACAGCATAGAGGAAACGCTGCATTCAGATTCTGGCTCAACTAAGTAACGCACATTTGGAAAATGAATTGTGATTTATGACAAAGCCTGTACAACCCAGCGTGACTGCACTGTTTGGCTGCCTGTGTACGTACTCATCTCCTAGGGTTTCTTTATAACTTCTCAGTCTTTTATTTCACACTCCACATTCCCCTGCTGAGCCTGTCAACCTGGAAATTAGACTCTGAGGGGGCTTAGCCAACCAGAGTCAATTGATGCCATTCCCAGCCCATTTCAAACAGTCTGCTGGTCACCACACACTTTTACTACAGCCTTCATAAACTAGGTCTGAGCTTGCAGCAGCGTGAAAAGAAGGGTTGTCTCATCTGTTGTATGGAGGTTCCCTTCCTTGGGCTTGGAGTTAAGTGAATGACCTGGCTGTGACCAAGATGGAGGCCAAGCTCCTGGGCTCCTTCGACACTCATGCTTCTGCCTTGCTCTGTGCCATGTCCTTGTTCTGGCAGGCTTGCTGTCTTGTTATCCAGCCTGAAATACTCATGGGCCAACTTCTCCTAACAGAGACCAGAAATCTGGGTCACCACTTATGGGCTGAAGTGTGGAATTAAGTAGCACTTGTTTGATAAGCTTGCTCCCTGTAATGAGAAAACATCCTGGTGTGATGCAAAAGGTGCCTTTGAAGCCTCAAGAGATTCTGGAGAGAGGAAAAATAGGGGGGAAAAAAATCTAATCCTAAATTTAATTGGCATTAAGAATTTTCCTTTTATGTATTAAAATTCTGCACCAGCATGGTAGCTGTGCTGTGATTATTGCAGGAATGAGCGAGAATTCCTGTGTGTTCAATTTGCCATCAGCCACGGACACGTGTGTCAGTTCCTTCTAATTATACAGATCAGTAGTTTTCCTTAGGGATTGATCACATTTCAACACGAAGGCACTCAAAGTGCGTTTATGACAATTTGCCCATAAACTGATGTGGCCTCCTTTTACAGCAGAGGCACCCTCAGTTGACCTAAATGTCTGCATGTCCTTGGGTCTCAGTGCACCCTCTGAGGAAACAGTCACAGCTCTGGGAGAGCACGGAAGCAGCTTTCTTCCCAGGAAAACCTGGCTGTTACCTTTTGTGGGAAGTCAAGCCTACAGCCTACACATTTTGAAACTCTCCAATACTGTCCTTGCCCAAGGTCCAGGTCTGACTAGCAGGCTTTTGACTGTTGATTACTAGAGTCAATATACTCCAGACTGAGCCCAAGGAGTTTTCCCTTCCTCTTGTAATTTGCTGCATTTTTGTTTCTTTGTAAGTGTTTAGAGTTTCAGGTAAGTTAAATGTACTTTTTCAGAAGTTTCAGGCAGCACTTTGTAGGGAGGCATGAAGAAAGAGTGTACGGTGTGAGTTCACCAGAGTTCATAAACTGTTTGCAATTCCCCAGTCCTCACTGGAGTTAATGCTTTTATTCAGGATCCTAAACTAGAGGCCAGGTTTTAAAAGCTTGTGTGTGCAAAGAATAGTACTCATCTTTGATCATCATATCCACCATCTGACAACTGAATTGTTTATCCAGTGGAAAAAAGCTGTCATTTTTATAGCCAGCTAAAGCAAATGTGAACTTTTGACTATCGACAGGGCAGCCTTGAGGTATCAGAAGTTTTATTTCTGTGTTGTAAGTCAAGAGGAATTATGGAGATGAGTGGGTTTTAAGACTGCACAGTGTAGAAGCAGAATGCATGGGGACAGAAGAATGTTTACAAATTGCAGTGATGTAGTATCTCAAAATAAAGCTAGTGCTTCCTTTACTCATTGTCGTGGTTTAATCCCAGCCAGCAACTAAGCACCACACAACTGCTCACTCACTCCCCCCGCACCCAGTGGGATGGGGGACAAAATCGGGAGAAAGAAGTAAAACTCGTGGGTTGAGATAAGAACGGTTTAATAGAACAGAAAAGAAGAAACTAATAATGATAATGATAACACTAATAAAATGACAACAGTAGTAATAAAAGGATTGGAATGTACAAATGATGCGCAGGGCAATTGCTCACCACCCGCCAACCGACACCCAGCTAGTGCCCGAGCGGCCAATCCCTGTCCCCACATCCCAGTTCCTATACTAGATGGGATGTCCCATGGTATGGAATACCCTGTTGGCCAGTTTGGGTCAGGTGCCCTGGCTGTGTCCTGTGCCAACTTCTTGTGCCCCTCCAGCTTTCTCACTGGCTGGGGATGAGAAGCTGAAAAATCCTTGATTTTAGTCTAAACACTACTGAGCAACAACTGAAAACATCAGTGTTATCAACATTCTTCACATACTGAACTCAAAACATAGCACTGTACCAGCTACCAGGAAGACAGTTAACTCTATCCCAGCTGAAACTAGGACACTCATGCACAGGGATTTTACTGCAAGTTGCTCTGATTTTCCTGCAAGACCTCTACCACTATTTTCTTCTTGACTCTCACTGTGACATTCCCAGCTCCTGAAATGCTTCAGAAATTAATTCACTGTAATTTGACAGCCTTACCTTCAGAAGGGTGCAGTGAGTCAGGATGTCCTATTTAATATGACCACATTAACAATCTGTTAACAGTGGAAGTGTTGAAATTTTTTTTCAGGGGCAATTGGTTTTCCAAGTAGAAAAGCACTCCTCCAGAAAAAATTTGGCTCTTCCAGAAAATAGTCTTGGTATGAATATAGGTAGGAAGTATAAGACCCTCAGCCCTTGTTATTGCAGAACTCTCATTTCTTTTTACTGGAATTTTGTTTTGAATGGTGATATTTATGCTATGTTTCTGCAAGTGTAGATGTCTACACAACTCCACTGTAAGACTGGGATTGTACATGTGTTTGTTTTAATATTTCATTGAGGACCAGGAGATGCATCAAGGTAGAGCTGAGTAGGTTTACACAGATTTGAATCTTGGCATCTGAAAGACAAGGCAGTATGTCTGGCTGGTTCTCCTTTAGAGAAAAAAATAGAGGAATGCAAGTGGCAGAGCTGGTACAGAAAACTGGGAAGAAGCAGTGAAGGCCTGTGTGTGCAACTCCTGACCCTGCTGGTAGAAGGGAGAGCTGGGCACAGCATCTGCTTCCCAGGGAGGACCTACAGCAGCATCCCTCACTGCCACCATCACTTGGCCAAGGAAGTGATGGGGCTGCAGCTCCTGCCTAGGTTTTGGGTTGCCCTGGGTGTTTCAAGTGTGTGCTAGGCTGGAAGGAGGCGTTATGGATGGTCAGTTTGCTGGTTTTTCCCTTGCCTTATTTCCTGAAGAAGGTCAGTGTACAGAGGCTTCCACTCCCTTGTTTATGTCTTTTTTGAGGACTAAAGCGGTGTTTTGAGACTGTGGTTAAGACTACTGGCCTCAAAACTGTCTGAGATCTGAAAACATCAGTGCCGTTCCCCAGAAAGGCAGATGCAGATGATTTGGGCAAAAGGTCCTTACACTGCTTTGCTGCATGGGAGCACCCTTCTGACTTTACAGGCCTGTCCTGAGTAGGGATGTCTACGGACACTAATATATGAAGCTCTGCAGCTTCGGGCTTCACAGGCTTTTCCTTTTACCAGACACAGCAGCGAGGTATCTGTATCAAAGTAATGAGAGGGCCCCACATCACCCGTCTCGAGCACTGTTTGAACCATGGTGCTGTATTTTCCTGCATGTGCCCATGCTGCAGAAGATGATATGCTTTGGAGTTGTGCAAATGTGTTTAAGCAGCTATCTGCCTTCCCTCTGCTATAGAGTCTATAGCTTTGAACCCCACCCCTGGCTTGCTTTCTGTGCATAAGGAGCACAGTTTCAATGAGTGGGATTACTCCAAGTCTTGTTAATTTAGGTACAATTCTAGTGAATGATGCTCCTTCTTGCATCAGTTTTACTGCATATTTTATCACGAAACACTGCAGGCTGCACACTTTAAGCAGCACCCTCTAAAATACAGTATTTGAAGGTAGAGAAGGATATGCACATCTTAATTGAACATCTGTCCTAGAAGGAGCTGAAAAAGCAGCTGTCTGCTGGTCGCTCTCATGCTGTCAGCAAGCAGAGGGCTGGTCTTGTGTACTGCACCTTAGCTAATTACACAGCCTAGCTGCATCGGGTCCTGTGAAGAGCTCCTGTGTTACTCTCTTCACATGCTCCCAGTATAGTACCCTGTATCACTTTGTGCCAGCCTTGGGTCTGCTAGACCCAAATCCAGAGCACACTGCACCATCGTGAAGTCCCTGAGATACCACTGCCCTGCTCTTCAGCATCTCCTCTTGTCCCTCACTTTGAAGTACCCCACTTGCTCATCCATCACTGCTGACTGACTCCCTACAGGAGTAAACCAGGCTGACTCTGCCTCCTGGGTATCCCTTGGCCAAGCATAAATCCCTTTTCACTCCTGCTGTGAAAGCAGCCATTGACAGCAAGGACCTCTGCAGGGTCTTGCTGCTGCCTGCCCCAGTGTTGCTGCCCAGCATGGAAACACCAGGGGACCTCTACTGTGTTTCTGCTCCAGCGGGTTCAAACAAGAAAAGCTTTGTGTTTGTGTCTCATGTTTTAATTTTAATGGAGGCATGTTTTTGCCCATGCTGCAGTGAGGAGACTAGCAAAGAGCAAGCACAATAAGAGCAAATGGGCCAGGTCCTCCCTCCTGGATCGCATTTAAGTGCAATAAATAAACAGAGGCTGTTAAATGCTTAACGCGCCAGAGAGCATCTTGCCAGCGTGGCTCCAGAGGAGGCCTTCCCTCCTGCAGGTCCAGGGAGTCGGCTTAGGGGACAGGAAAGTTTCACTGCAGTGCTCACAAGCCTTAAATGCTAACAGCAGTGTCACTGCTGTGCTTAAATGTGGCTCTTGCTAATGAGACGGAGCCGTACTTCCCCCAGACAGGTCTTTTTCTCTGTGCCACAAATCCATGATGCTGTTTGAGATTAATGACAAGGTCTGATCAGGGGGGTTTGTGTCCTCACTGGGATGGTGCATGATCTAATCAAGCCTGTTCCTGTTGAGAGTGACCCTGGTAAGCAAACTCCTACCTGAGCACCAGCAAGTGTTTCTAGGAAGTTGGAGCAAAACCTGAACTGATGCTGGCATTTTATGACTTCCGAGTCACTTGAGGCATGCTGAGACAACAAAACCCTCAGATGAAGAGTAGCAGGGCCGTATTTTTCACTAAAAGACATGTTTAGTTTTGCAAGACTCTTCGGCTGGCTTAAACCCAATTTAGCTAAGCTGATTTTTAAAACTAGGTAGAGTCACAATGCAAGCTGCCTTTTGGGAGGCTTTAAGGTAGCTCAGCCTTTCTGCATGGACCTGCTTTCAAAACATCTGAAACCAGGCTGGACCAGAGCATGTTTTAACCTTTTCCTTGTGGTTTTGATCTCTTATTGGTGTTTCAGTAGGATTAGCCAGTTTACTACTAGGTGTTTACTGGTGTAAACGTCTCAGGTAAGATGAAATGCAACATGGTCTGATGTTTCAGCAGATCATTTAAATTTTTACATCAAGTATTGAGCTGTGATGAAGTGCTGCTCATTGTTACATCCTGTATTTGTGAGCTCTGGCATGAATGAGAGAAGGTGGAATTAGGCCAACGGGGGGAAAAGGTCAGGAATAGAGGGGGGGGGGATGCACATTGAATAAAGAAAGAAAGTGGTTGTCAGCCTTATCTAACAGAAAGAGAGGAAGATGTCTGTGGACTTTGGCAGGATCAGCAATGGGCAAATAAAGTTGAAAAAGTTCTGCAGGTGAAATACTTGGTGACTGGAGGCATGACCTGACTGGAAGCTTTCTGTCAGCACTTGCAAGAATTGGGTGTGTTGACAAAACTAAACTACTTCTGAGAAGAGCAGAGGAGGGTGCTCCAAAGCACTTGCTTCTCACAAGGAAGAGGAGAAAACTCATCCAGCACAATGATGGCACCATGGAGGGGCTGATGGACACCAAGAGGAACCTTCAGGTCTGCTTCCAGCCAAAACAGATGGTTTGAAAAAGTGTCATTGTGGGAGAACGGTAAAACTATTTAAGTACATCTTCTTAAGAAGATTTTTTTCTGACCAGCCTGAGTGACCACCACATCTTCAAGCGGGAGAAACTAAAAGGTAGCAAAGCTCTTAGCTAGCCCTGCCATCCTGCTGAAAGGTGAGGGGTGCTTTATACTGAAAGTTAAAGCCCTGTGGTCCTGTGTTTTGAGCTGGCATCTGTCAGTGCTTTCTTTGTGCTGTCAATGGCTTAATCAATCCCTTTTATTTCTCCTGTACCATATAATGTAGACTGTTCAGTAATTGTGTAGCTGCTCTGTTTCTTTCAGATGGATGGATACTGGCCAGCAACGGTGTATAATCCTTCTACAACACCAAGCACATTGTCCCAGGCCATCCCCATCAGCACTAGGGTGTTGCTGTGTGAAGAGGAGACACATGGCTCCTGCTTGAGAAAAGCAGAAGATGCATTTGCATCCTGGAGGTGTTACTGGAACCTGAAAGGGCTGCCTGGAGATGTGGCAGGGCTCTCTGATCTGCTGCAGGTTTGTTTGTCTTGCGGACACAGCCTGAAATCCAGGCTCATTATGGGAAACCACATGTGGGCTCCTCAGCCTCCACATCTTCTTGCTAGGGAACCCAGGGACACAATATGGGGGGGAAGAGCACTTTGTGGCTGGGGAAATCCCTGCTCTCGTGCTTCCTAGTTCTCCTTGAGGAACAAGTCTCATGTTACCGATAGTGTGTGCTACTGGAAACTGGAGGAGTGGGACAAAGCTTGAGAAACTCCACTTGGCCCTTCACATCCCCTGTAAAATAGGGATGCCCCGAGAGCTACTTCTGTATTGAGCTACATATAGGTGGTTCATGTTCAGCAGCATCTGGAAACCTATAGGTAAGTGGGCTCTGCAGCTGTAAAGCTTTCTGGACAGCTCTCTTGTGCTAAGGCATGTACAGGTGTAGCATGGATGCTCCTGCACATGTATGGTTAGTTACAGTAGGTATGAATTTTAGGTGGTCTAAGGAGAGCTCAGACCTAGACATTTCTTTTTCTTCTTGAGGTAGCAAGTGAGTCCCTATCCTCACAGGCTGGAACAGTAGCTTGGTGGTAGCATCTCAGGGATACATCAAAGCAAAAAATCTTGTACTGGAGAAAAGAGCAGGCTATGTTTGGTGTGGGCATTTTAAGTAAAACCACTTCAAATGTATCTATGTTTTTTGGTGCTAAAAAAAGAAAGACAGATTAGCACCTTCTTGCCAGTTTGAAATTATGGACTTTGTGCTGGGCACCAGACTGCCAGACCACCATTTTCTATTTATCACCCATGGCAATTTCCTTGGCCTTCAGGAAGCAAGATGGGTAAGCTGAATGTTGTAATTACTCTGGAGGTTACCAAGGCACTTTCTCCACCCTACTGAAAACTGTTATGGAGCTTGTGCTGTAACTAAAGCTTCTTGCAAAAGCCAGGCCAAATAATACTTTTAGAGGTGTTCACCATACTTATGCACAAAGGTCAGCCATGAATTTTGTGCTTCAAAGAGAGCCAAGGTGCAGTTAAAGTCATATGCAGCTCTGTATCTTTTTTCTGCCTTCCAGTCCTTTATTCCCAGAGCTGTTAGGCAGCTACTGTTCCCATATGATGGGAGTAGTAATGCCAAAAACATTTCGGTGCGATTAGAGCTGTAACCTTTTCCTCACCCAAGCATACCATCCTACATTTACCATTCACACCAGGCCAGATCTGGGAGCATCCCACCTTCTACATGTCATAGAAGAAACCACCCCCTTTCTCATGCAGCTCTGCAAGAGCTCTTCTCTGCTTTCATTGCTGCCTGAGTGTTGAAGGCTATAGACTCTTGTTCAGAAAAAAAGGCAGGGATGGGGTAAATGGGCCACAGAGAAGCTCTTCTGAAACCCACTTTCTCTGCAAGCCCTTGAGTATGTTTGTTTGCACGACTTGCTAGCCTTGCCCAAGTCTTTGACCTAAGAAACTCAGCTGCGTGGAGACAAACCTCACTTTCACCCAAGTGGGATCATCTTCCTCACTAGCCAATCGCCATCATCACCTGTGTGCTGAGCCCATCGTGCTGGTGAATATACAAGCACTGACCATCCGTTCTCTGGATGCAGGAGTCACGATTTGCTGCCGTGACTGGGCTTTGAAGAACCCCAGTGTGTGTGTGGCCTCATCTAATTTGTTTAGTTGGCACTAATTAAATAGGAGGCAGCAGGAACTTCCCCATGTCATTCTCCAGTAATCTTTGGTTTTCTCTCTGTTCGGTTCCTCCACTGTCCTCCAGACTGCTGCATATGTAAATTCAGGAGATGTTGGTTGTGCTTGTGGGCTACTGTGCTTGATGCCTTCTGCACTATAAAATGATGGGTGTTTTCCACTGTCTTCAGAGTAGAAAAGGTCTCGCCGTTATGCCTTCAGAGCCATAAATCTTTGGTTACGTGTGAAAAATCATGACAGCTGCCCTATAAATAACAAGCCAGTGAGGCCTGGGATTAAACCTGAGACGGCAAACTGGCTGGAGCTGTAAGTGTGGTCAGTGGCACATACCCAATATATCCAAGGTTAGGCCATGAGTTGAAAAGGGTACAGGGCATATTACAGAGTGCATGCCTGACCTCTGCTAATAAATGGGAAAATCCCTTATCAAGGGGGGGAGTGTCACAATGGTTCTGAATTGCACCCACTAATGCATCTCAGTATTTGCAGCCTGCTCTCAGCTGCAATTAAATGTGCTGAACATGCTCCCTCAGTAAAAAGGAGTTCCTCTAGTGCTATGCAGTGAAGACTAAAGGGTTGAGCCAGCTGCAAGGTACCTGAAGCTCTTCTTCCATAGACACTTTGCTTTATTCCTTCTTCTCCCACCCCCTCATCCTGCACATTTTCCCAGTGCTTCAGTCTCTTATTCATTTATTATCCCAGTCCCCTTGAAGGCAGAGGACGTGTTTCCTCACATATATCTTGGGGAAACCGAAGGCATGGTGCTTGCAATGGGCTTGCAAAAGAATGGCAGGCTCTGACCTGCCCTCCTCTCCCCCACCACATTTCCAGCTTTGCTGGAGTTGCTCTAAGGGAAAGAGTCAACCTGAACCTTGCACAGGCTTCGGAAATCTAGTGCTGTTATTGTTTATTTCTGTAGTATAGCATTCCTGCTGACTTGTAGCATCGCTTCAGGGCTCCTTGTTGGCAGCAAGACTTTGCAGCCTGTCCCAGGGGCAGCGAGCGGGTGTTGATGGAACACAGCACTTCTGCAGGTCCACAGGATAAGGAGAGGTAGAGTTGAATTTAGAGGCATTCTTAGGTCCAGCTGGGGCTTGGCAGATGCCTAGTGAGGGCCAAAATAAAGAAAGGACAAAGGTGGCCTGCTGCCATCTTCACTTCAGTCCTCTTTTGGTGTTGAAAGTGTGCAAATATGTGCTTTTCTCTCCAGAGATCCACTGCAGATAGATAAGGTCGGATGGGCTCCAGGTCTCTTGAGCTAGCAGTTTTCTAGTGCCTGAGCCACGGGAGCTTCTCACCACTCTGGCAGCAGCTCCTGCCCCCCGAACCTCTCTTCTTGCCTCTGCTTGGTGCTGTGAGAAGCTCTGCTCCTTCACTTCAATGACAGAGCTCTGGGAGGCCAGCAGCCAGGAGGGCTGCCACAGCATTGCTGTCAGAGCAGTGCACATCTGGGTGCTGAGGGGGTTCCACAGCTGGATCTGGTGTTGGAAGTCTCAGGTAGACTGGCTTGGAGAACTGGCAGTCTGACTTTTACAAGGGGAAGGTGGACTACAACTTACTGATGGGGAAACCAGGGTGGACCACTTACCAGAAATATACTTGCAGAGCCAGCTCCTGCTTTTCTTGACTCAATCCCCCGGGCAAAGGCTCTCAGAGTGAGCTGGGTAGCCAGGAGATGGGGAACAGGCTATGCTCAGGTGATGTGATGTGCAAGAGGAACCCTGCACAGTTCTTCTTGAGGCTTTTTTCTTAATTTCTTCTCATGCACCTGCAGCTGAGTCTGTCCACTTCTGTTCATCCATATCTACAGTCTTGTGTGTATTGAAATCAATGGAGGTTAATGTTAGCAGGGAAATCGTGTGCACTTGAGACCTTGTGCTACAGTTAACTGAATCTTCTCCCTGTGGAAAATGCCTTTTTGAGCAAAACAGAAAGTTTGGGAAATTAAGTTTCATTGATTTGTGTATTAATTAGTTGATGGTGTATTAATAGTGGGAAGAGAGGAATATCCTTTCTTGCAAAACTTAACGTAGTTCTCTCCTTTCTGATAGTTGATGGGAAGGAGCAGTTTGCCTAGCTCAGAGCCACGCCGTAAAAGCACTTCTTTCATCCTCCGACATAGACAAGCTGTGGCTGTGATGCTGTGTCGATGGCCAGAACATGTGTTCTGCTCTCTGTAGGTAATGCTGCATGCACAGATTCCTGTTGCAGGCAATGGGCTTGTGAATGCACCCAAGGTCCTCCTGAGAAGGGACCAAGTGTCCCAGGTGGAGATTTGGGAGTGCAGCTGTGTATGGAGGCACTGCCCCTGACACCCAAATTTACATTCCCTGACTGTTGGGCAGTCAATATGGAAGTCTCCTTTCGGTGACCGGGGAGGCGGAGCAGCTGTCGCTGCTGAAATACAGGGCAGACTCTGCTGTGTCTAGAGAGGAGAGGTCTGAAAGACCAGGGCGGTTGCAGGGAATGTGAGCTGGGTCAAGCTGTCTTTGTCCAAAGCAAAGAGGTGCCTTCATCCTCAGCCAAAGGCAACTTGCTTCCCTGCCTGAGGGCCTCATGGTGTTGATAACTTCCTGATGCTGGCTGCAGAACGTGCGGGGCACATCTGCTCTGCTTCCTTGGGCGGGTGCATCAAAGCACAGGCTGCACTGGGTCTGCACTTGTGTGCACGTGGGATAAATTAGTGGTGAGCGTGTGCATGCAATTAGATGCCCAGCAGCTCCTGCAGCGAAAGGTTCAGCTTTCTCCCTGCTCTGCGAGGACGGCTCGCTCTGGTGTGGTGGTGCTCTGCATGCAACTGCCATGGATGTGCAGGGGAAAGTATGTTTTCGTAGGGTGCTTTTCCTTTGCTGCCACAAAGCAGCAGCTTCTGAGATTTTTCTTTTTTTTTTTTTTTTTGTGGGGATTCAACCTGTCAAGCAGACAACAAAGTTAACCTGAAGGGGAGCTTGGCAGGGAGGGACACCACATCTCATTAGAAGTCAGCTGGAAAAAACTGTCCAGGATTAGACACGTATTTTGCAGATCAGCTTATTGTGTCATTAAGCCTGCTTGAATTCAAAGTGCAGGCAAACATGCCTCTTGGCCATGGAGAGGAGGGATGATGCTATAAAATACCTAGAGCTGGGGTTCACATCTCTGTTAACACCTCCCACAACAGGCAGAACTACTTGGAGGCTGGACCAACTCAGCCGTCCCTGGTACTTGACCCTCAGTAGAAAACGCTTTGTGATGGTGGAGAGGGCAGGAGCCAGCGTGAAGCATGATTTAACAGCTTCCCTAAAAAAGCTTCCAGGGAAGGGGTGAGACCTGTGCTCCTCAAGCACGAGGGATGCAGGGAGGGCAGAGTGCATCTCTGTTCCACCATGTCACATTCCTGTGGAGCCACGGTGGGAGTCAGCAGGACAAAGCTTCAGACGGTGGCTTGGATGCAAAGGCAGCAGATCAAGTGGTGCAGGCTTCAAACGGAGAGGGGATTTTTTTTTTTTCGTTGCTTCAAAATCTTCTCTCCCACCTCCCCACTGGGGACGTATGAATGAGCAGCATGGGAGATCTAAGAGAGCTCGAGTGACACTTGCTGGCAGGAAATCTCATGGACCGGTGGCCTCCACCTTTCTAGAGTCCTCTAGTTACAGGCCCCCACCTTTTGTGACAGTCCACAGCTATGCCCCAGCTCCAGCAGCATGGGTTGAGAGCAGAGGTGGCATCCTGCAAATAGCTCATGCTGTGCTTCCCTTTCACAGGTGTGAGACTGGCTGCCCAGTCGCAGGGACTCCGCTGACACGTCACCAAGCTCTGCATCCATCCCTGTGTCTTGGAGAGATTTTTCTCTCAGCAATAAACATGATTTCCTGAGCAATAATATAATATAATTTTTTTAAAAAAATTTTTTTTAAGAGTACAGCAGTCCAGAAAGGAGGGGAAAAAACCCAAAACCTTAGGACTTCACAGCTCTGCACTGAGGGTAACTTGCTTGCAGTGTCACTGGAGGCTGGCGTGGGATATGGTTCTTCGGTGCTTACTACACTTCTGGTGTCTGTGCTGGCTGGTGACCTCCAAGTGTGGTGTCCCCACACCCAGGAAAGCAGCAATGCTCTGGTCCACTCAAGACCTTGAGCTTGGTTGGAAAGAACCTCCTAGGTTACTGCGTTGGAAGCAAGCACATTTGACATCTAGATGGGACATCTTTTAGCTAGACCATGGGTTATGAGGCCAACATCAGCAAGATGAAGTTGATGAGAATTGCTGGGGTGTTAAACCATTGCCTCTGACAAATTGCAGGGGCATTTTCTTCCTGCCACCCTCTGTATGAGCCCACCCCCTAAAAGGCCTTAGATGAAAGTTGCTCCAGCCTCAGCAGGGAAGATTTTAAGAGTTGCCAGTCCTGGAGAGAGGAATGCAGGTGGTTTCTCAGTCCTCGCGTAGGACTTGGGACCTGCATCTGTTATGTTGTGCTGCTGCTGTGGCTCAGCTCACTTTCCTGGCTGATTTCTTTACTAGGGTCCAGGCTTGCTTTGAGATCTTTGGGTAAAAAGTGTATTTCTGTTATTCATTTCTTGAAAACATGAAGTTGTGGGCAGGGACTAACTTGTGCTTATATACAGACGGCACTTTCATGGAGAGCTGGAGTCATCTGCTCTGCAGACCAGATTCAAAGTGTCATTCTGCAATTTTTCCCGTTCTTGGCTAAGCCAGCCAAAGTAGCAGAGAAGACCCCCCCCCCCCCGCCCCTCTGCTGCCATGCTGCCAGCCCCAGACACAGGAGAAAAATGCCGTAATAAGCACCTAACTGGGGAACCAACAACCCTTTCCCTGTATTAAAAACCTTCCTTTTTAACAGGTTCCACTTCATCTTCCAGCTATGCAGAGAAACGGAAACTACATTAAAAGGTGAAGTCACCGAAGAATGACATTTATACTAAGAGACAAAAAGAAAATTACTCATTCACTAAAGCCTAAGGGCAATTTCTGCAGCTTCTGTCTCTCAGACAGCTCTGTTGCTCGACTTTAAAAGTATCCTCTTAAACTCCCATTCCCTTTTTCAATACAGTGTTTCTTCTATGCTAATTGACTCATTTCCTGGAAATCTGTGAGCAAATGCCCCCTTCCTGGTGTTGTGTATCCAGGACAATTGTGCGGTGAAAGTATGTTTTACCTGCACTTAGTGGGGTAGGATAGGTTCTTCATCACTGAATGAGGCTGGAATAACGGGTGAAAATGCTGATGCTCAAACCTGTGTCACTCCAAGGAGCAATAGTGTTTGTGGCTCTCACTTAAGGTTTTGGGGTGGGGTTTTTTTGCTTTGTTACTAAAGCTGTCCTACAAACTTTGAGGTTTGCTTAGGAGAGTGGGCTACAGGTGGGATTCCCCTGTGCCTGCTGCCTTGTTCTTGACTTACACAGTGAGTTGTGCTGATGCTTCATGCACAGATTGGCTTTGGGTGAAGAGCTGGAATGACTCACACAGGTTTGAGATGTTGCCAATATCTCAGTGGCTGGTGCGTTGGGACCTTCCAAGTAATGTTCTTCATAATGGGTCTGGATGGCGTAGTTTTGTCCTGGATGCAAGGAAACACATTTAGTTCAATGTAAGGAAAGGGTTGGGGGCAAGCTCATCCTCTCTCAAGATGACTTGAGCCCCTATCGCCATGGAGCTCCTGCCTCATTTTTCCATCAAAGCTCATTTGCTTGATGACCAGACCTGCAGGTCATGTGGCAGCAGCTAGTCCTCGTAAGTGTGTTGAAAAATTAAGTTTATTACATTGGAAGGTCTCATCTGCATCTGAGTTTGGTGGCAGATTCACATTCTGGGGGAAAAGAAAAGCAGTTTGGGATCCCTTCCATTGTGCAGAGATGAAGGCTGCTTGTTCCCATGGAGAGAGGAGGCCTGCAGGAGCTCAAGGAGGAACAGTCAATAAAAAAAACAAACTTTTTTTTTTACATTGAAAAAACTACTCCTTGAAGAAGTAATTCTGTATAATGGTGTATGTGGGATTATGTAGAGAAACAGAGGCAGGGCTGAACTGGGAGTTTGGGCTGACACATCACATCTGCATGGTATCCTATTGACGGTTACTCCTTGCAGACTTGGTTACAGCCATTCTGCTGCTTGTACTGTCCTGGTTATAGACTGGCAGGAGGCAAGAGAGAGCTGTATCACAGGGTCTGAAAGCTCATAGCAAAAAACAATTGGTTTCTGATGCAGAGAATAATACAGGATGTTTGGATTTGGGATACAGATGATCCCTTGTGGTGCAAGATTGCATTTTTAACTGTCACAGTAGCCACGTGGTGATGAAATATCTCCAGTTCAGAGATGCCAGCTCTGAGCTGGTGTAAATCAGTGTGGATTCCTCCAAGGCTGTGATGACTGATAACAGCTTAGGGTCCTGGCTTACAGCTTGTGTGCTGCTTGCATGTGTACAGGAAAAAAATGGGTACCACTTTTTTTGGAAAACACGTTCTGCAGCCATGCAGAAACCCCTCTGCCACGGGTTCTCATGCTGCTGAGCAAGAGCAGGTGAGCTGCTTGGGTGAGATGTCTTCCCCACCCAACCTGTAGGATGCTGGTGGCTGCCCCCCATGTAGTCCAGCTTGGCGTCTGCTACCATTGCACCTTGGTCCTTCACCTTCCTCTGAGCTGCAGGCTGGAGAAGTCTAGCTAAGTGGGTTGCTCTTGGCATGGTGCTAAGCAAATGTGAATTGAAGACCAGTAGGAAGTGGTGCCTCTTTATATCGAAACCCCTTCATTTCATTGCCTGCTTGCAGAAAACCCAAAAACCTCCCAGCCTGTGCTCCACTCCAAGCCTCCTCCTGCCTCTCCCCATCCCTGCCCTCATCTCCCTCCCTCTGCTGAGGTGAAGTGACTACACAGTAAATCTATTAAAATATTAATGCAGAAGACTGAAGCCCTCCACTAAAAAGCATGGCCCAGAGAGAGGTCATTTGTCTGCAGATAGTTAAATCAATACGTTGCTGAATCACTCTGCAAATTGAATCGGTTGCTGGGGAGAGGCAGCCCTACGCAGCATTAGCTGTTGGGCTCTCTCAAGCCTTGCTGATGCTAACAGCTTGGGGCAGGCAGCAGTGACCCGCAGCTGGCCAGCTGCTTTGGGGGACACCAAATGAGGAGGAGAAGCCAGGAGAGCCCCAAACTCATGGTCTATCCCAGAGCTGCATGACAGCTGATGCCCTGCTCCTCACTCTACCAGAGGAAAAGCAACCTTTCCCTCCCTGATGGCTTCACGCAGCTATGCAGCCCCTCTGGGACTGCACAAGGGGTCCTCCCCATCTTGGTCATATTGCTTTGCCCCTTGGGTCATGCTCTGTCCCATGAGAGATGCTGCTGTTGCGTGCATGTTCAGTCCTCAGCGGGGCTGAGTCTGCTGCAGCCTCTCCCTGATACATGGCATATTTCTTTATCTCCAAGCTTTCAGGTTAATCTCTGGGCAGCTCCACAATGATAGGTCATCAGATTTTTAACCCGCAGGTATTTCCAGACTGTTATCTCCTTTAATCATAACTTGGCTGAGCAAGCCTTATTGAACTCTGTGAATCCCTCCACATAAATCAATCCCTCCAGACCCCAGTTGTGTGTTGTTAATCAGCTTTGAGCCTGCCCTGGTTTGTCAGCCTTTCTGGGAATGGCCTGCCACAAGCTCAATGAAATCCAGATGCAATTACCAGGGTCTTATAGAGAGAAAGGATTACTTCCCTGCTCCACGGGCCAGGGTCTGTCTCTGCACAACTGCATTGGTCTTTTGTTTTTCTGCAATATTGCCTTGCTGTGTGACAGATCTGGGCTAATCCATCAATGAGTCATGCTTCGTGTGGAGCAGAAGTAATGTTCAGAGGTGGTTCAAAGGGAAGGAGTGCTCTGCCTTGTACAGCTGGGCAGCAGAAGGCAGGCAGCAAGGGTGGCCCTGGTTGATGTCGCTGCTTGAAGGTCCCGATGTGCAAGATTTGGGGCTGCATCTTTGCACCTGGTTCATGTGGATGCTGGGTATGGATCATATGAAGGCTACGTTTCCTTTTGGGTAAGTGCATTGCAGGTGTATGCTTTTGGGTGCCGTGTCAGCAACAGGAGCTTGGAATAATGACCTGTGTGATACATGTGACCTAGCAAGCCAATGACTGATATTGTCAAAGCTTGGACCAAGACCTAAGCCTGTCTGTAGGGAGCTGCCATGAATACAAAGCAAGCGCAACCCTCCTAGCAAGGGATGGCTGTAGAATATGCCTTTACACTGCGCACATTTTTTTTTTTTTAACACTATTTGCAGTCCAGAGGAGCTGCAGAGCCAACAGGAGCCTGAACAGGGCTCATTGCTCTTCCTCATGGTGGGGTGGTGCTGGCATGCCATCTGCCTGTGAACCCCCAGCACTGCTACATGTGTGCAGGAGGTGGTCTCCGCTCTGCCCCTTCCCTCATGGCCTCCCTGTGCACCCAAACAGAAGCATTTCTGTGGGCGAGAGTCAAGGTTTGACCTGTGGAGATGGTGGAGGAAGAGAAGAAGCAATTCCTCCCACCAAGATAGGACAAGGAGGGAGCTCCTGGGCAAATAAATAGCTTCCAGGGAGACTATAAAGGACAGATCAAAGTGGCTGGCACTGGATAAATGAGGGACCTTGATGAGAGAAGGATAAGGCATGCCAGATATCAGCCGAAAAGGGCAGAGGGAGGAGAGAAGAGAGTTTGACAGCAGCAAAGATATGTTTTTTAGGTAGCTTCTGAGATGTTAAAGGGGAAGCAGTGCAGTTGATTCCAGCATCTCGAACCAGTGCTGCCTGCGCATGGGCAGTGTGATCTGTTCTTGAGAGCCAGCCAGCCCCTTGATACACCTGGGTCCATGGTAAATCTGTTGTCTCAATAAAGTAACAGCTTTAATACGTCCTGTGTGTAGCCAAGCCCAACAGCTCTCTGCCATGCACTCCGGTGAGGGTACCCAGGAAGAGGGTGAGTCTGCTGGAGACACACCAGCCTCTCCAAAACCTCTGCATCAGCAGAGATGTTTGAGACAAAATGCAAACAAAAAGCAGGTAATGCAGCTATTGAGATGATGAAGGAAGACGGATATTGAAGAAATACAACAGTCCAAGTCAAAAGTCCCCAGAAATGGCTGTGTGGAGCAGTTATTAGGAAAGCAGGTGGAATGTAACAGCCTCTGTGACTCTGCTGTCGCTTAGCCGTGGAGACTATGCTGGTTGAGGTTTAGTACTGCACTGTGCATGTGAACTAGGGGCAAAAGCGTTGGCACTTGGAAAATAGCTCTGTCCTGATGGATTTAACATATGTGCTGGGTGGGAGGGAGTACACTTGTGGAGTGAAGCAGAGCTCCAAGTTATGGCAGTGTGATTGACCAGGCATAACTTGTGCCTTGAACTCAGCTAAACCGGACTGGTGGTAATGAAGGATGCAGGAGTCCCAAACTAGGCAGATGCTTTTCCTCTCTTTTGGAGAAAGGCAACATAAGTAAAGCTTCCTAGCATCTAATTAACTTTCATTGACTCCCCATGAACAATTGCCAGTGGTGCAGAGGGCTGTTAACTTAATCTCTGATCCAAGGCTTGTGGAAGTGAATACCAGCCTCTTCGTTCCCTTCAGCAGGCTGTGGGTCTGGCCATCAAGATTGGAGCGTGAATTTAGCATCTGGAGCCATGGATCTTCTCACCATGCAACTAGATTTTGTAAATATAACTGTTCATCTCACTCTGTCATGTTTCACCCAACTATTTATACTCCAGCTGCCTAAGCTCCTCCATTCCTGTTTCTTGAGATACTTTAAAAAGGGATAGATTATCTCCATTGTTTCGTTGCACCAGGAGTTTTATTTCTCTACCTAGTGAGTTTGCTTTCATCTGCCCCTTGTAACAAGACTTACTGCAGATCTGAAATCCCTCTCTCATGTCCCTGCACTAAAACCTTCCCTGCAGCCCGGCTGCATTTACTTTACAGCTTAGTTCAGGCAGCAAGCCAAAAAGCTCAATGAATTGTTTTTCGGAAAAAGTTCAGCAGTTTTGTTGCCTAGCTCCTGAAAATTCAAGTAAATCCTGTTCCTGAGGAAGCTGGGCTTGCACAGAGTAGCAGAGAGGCATCTTGTACCCGCCTGCTCATGTGTGCGCACACGGGAGGTGAGCAAAGGACAAGGATCTGGGGGCAGTTGGCAGTGTAGAGCTTGATCCAGAGCAAGGAGCCTGCTTGGTCCCTCCCGAGCCATGGCTTCTTCACTGTAGACTCTATATCAGGATTTTTTTCCCTCGCTCTACAAAACTGGACTGGGTATGTCCGAGAAAAGGCTTTTTCTGGGCTATTAATCTTTCCTAACAGGTGAAAGATTTTGAACTGTCTTCTGCAGCCTGGCTCCATGTCTGTCCAGAGACTGGAAGAGCAAAGCCAGGTGAATTTATTTAAAGGCTAATTTGCATGTGAATGAAAGACCTGGAGCTCTGTGGATCCCTGAACTGAGGCCCAGTGTTGGGGTGGGGAGGCACAGGGGATCTGAGGCCCTGCTGATGGCCATGGTTTATGTACTTCATACAGAATCCCTTTAAACTGGACCTAAAAATGTGTGTACATGCATAGTGGGGCAGGGCTGCGGGGGGACATTGGTTTTAAAGAAAAGAGTAACTTGCATCCCTGCGTGTTTCTAAGCACAAAATAATCCTTTTCCAGCTATGCTGGTCTTAGGAAGTACCTAGCTTCTGTGCTTTTGAATGAACCTGAGACCTTTCTGGGCTGAGCTAATCTCAACAAGGAAATCACTTGCCTGCTGCAGGAGGTCACCCCTGGGAAGACAACATGGCACAGGCATAAGCCAGCTGCCTCCTCATCTGCCTGGGCATCACCTGCCTTCCATGAGCTCGGAAAGTGCTCATCCACCGCATCCGCATCGCCCGCTGTGGGGATGCTTCCCTTGCAGGCACAGCCACGCTCTCGGGAGGATGCCTGTCAACGTGAGTCTCTTTGCTGTTTCCTCTGATTAGGCGGCGAAGGACAGGAGCGGGATGAAGACAGCCCACTCGCTGGAGCAGTGGGCAAAGTGGCAGGCAGAGAGGTAAGCTGAGCTTGCTCACACCTGCCTTCAGGGCTGCAGCTCACTGGGATGGTCCTGAGTTCTGCATGTTTTACAGCCCTGTCCCATACTGGTCTCATCAACCTGTAGCCTGTGAACAAGCAAGCCCATCCCTGCCGAAGGGTACCAAGGCAGTACAGGGGGCTATAGATCTCTAACACGGGCCTGCTGCCTGGCAAGCGGGTTAGGGGAAGAAGTGGCTGGTATCAACAGGGAAAAGCCCCTTTGCTAGAACCTGACACCTCCCTCGTTGCCCTAACAAAGCCTGAGCTCAGGGGAGCGCAAACCCACCCTTTCCCGGGGTTGCTGGTAGTCACTTTCCTCAATTCTTTCTTTGTTTTTCATTCCTGAGCTGTAACACAGGCAAGAAAGGAGCCCACACTAGGATCCCTGGAGGCAAGCAAGCTATTGTCCTTAAAACAAAAGAACTTTTCCTCAACTGTACCAGTGACAATGAGAAGTGCCTTTGCTTCATCCTGGACCAGGCTTCCTGATGTTTTCCAGGATGCTCATCTGGTCTGCCAGCTCTGAAATTTAGGCTCCTAACTCTTGTTGATTTCCCCTAGCAAGGCTCCAAGTGATTATCTGAGAAAACCCTCAGGACCAGAAAATGTTTAGCCAGAAATGACAAGCTATATGTCCCCTGTCCCCACTCCTCAAAAAAAAAAAAAAAAAAGAAAAGCATTGCTGCTGCATTTGTCAGGGCTCAGGACAGGATGGGGCAGGAAACCAGAGTTGGTGCAGTGCTTGTCCTCCATTCAACAGGCGAGAAACAGTCACATCTAGAGTCAGAGTGAGCAGCACATGTCAAGCTGGAAGGGGGATCTCTGTCCACATACTGCATGATTTAGGAACAGAAACACCAGATGGATTACGGAGCAATATTGCAGGACTTCGCCCTACCTTCATCAGCATCTCTACAAGTTTCTATATTTCATTTTTTTGGGAGAAGAGCAGAAGGAAAGGAATGCCTCAAGTCAGCAAACAGGTTAAAATCCCAGCAGAATGGTTTTTCCATACACTGTCACCTACTTAGCTTGTATCTTTGCTGTAGACATCAGACTTCCCTGTACCTCAGACTGGCCCATGGGGAAAATGGAGGTGCTCAGACACAACATATAGTTGTCTCATCCACGCTGCACAGCCATGGAGACCACTGGGCAGTAGAAAGGGCTCAGCCTCAGAGCTGCTCAAGGCCTCCTGGGACTGTCCAGAATTGGAACTGGAAATGACTGCAGATGCTGCCGCTGCCTGCTCACGTTGTCCCAACAATCCCAAACTGAAGAGAGTTGCTTTTTTTTTCCTAGGAGGTACTGGCATTCCTCCAAGCACAGGGGGACCAGATGGAACAGTAACATAGCTAAAATTGGGGGGAGGAAGGGAGGGGAGTATCTGTTAAGGAGCTGGCTTGAAAATAAGATCATGTAAAACAGCTGTTGCTTTGAGAAGCAGTTTTGTTGCTGATTCTCGAAAAGGACAGTATGGGGCCTGATGTAAAAAATCAGCCCTGAAGACCAGATGTGTTTAGACTGCATTTTGAAAGGTTAGCAGGTCAAATCTAGAGACACTGAGAAGTGGGGGGCTGTCTGTCTGCTGAACAGCACAACAGCTCGCTGCCTGGCTTTCTCACAGATGCTCCTTTGGGCCAGTTTGTGGGCGTTCAGAGAAGCAGCGCCTTCACCTCTGAAGCCTTCAGCCTTCAGGAGTGCGAATTTCCCCTGACACATCTTCCACAATGTGTTACCAGAGCCGTCTCTTCTGTAGATCAGTTCCCTGTGATGCAGATAGAGGAAGACACATCATTAGGTAACCATTTATATAAGTGACCTGACATGGGTTTGCCTTGTGTTGAGATTTCACAGCTTTGAAAGCCCTGATGGCATCTTTGACCCACTGCCATTGACCCAGTTATCTACTGCATTGCCCCAGCCATCTACTGCGTTACCCCAGCCTAGCTGAACAGCCCGCAGTGGACGTTGCCTTGCCTGGTCCATATTGTCCCACTGAGATGAGCAGGAGCTCTGCCTCACATTTTCTGGTCAGGTATTTGCTTCTGTGGATTGCTATGGAGATGGAGGCCAGCATGACAGGCATCGCACAAACAACATGAGACAGTCTGTGTCCTGGGGGACTTGGTATAAACTCGGCAAGTGCACGCTCTGAAAGGCGTCCCGGGCACAGAATTCCCATTAACACCATCAAATGGTGCTGCTGTTTAGTGCTTTGAAAACTGATCTCACTCTTAGGAGTGGTTTTGAGAGGGGGGAGGGAAAAAAATCAGGGGAGAGCAGGAGTAGTGTGTACAGAGAGCCACGGCTGCTCATTGAGGACAGGAACCCAAGTGGCCTGGTTACACCAATATTTTCTGAATTTGTGCCTCAGCTGCTGTTGCAGAAGCACACCAGAATTTATTTGCCTTTCTGTAATGCACTGGTGTGTTTTATGTAGGAGTTTCTACATGGGTATGAGGAACATGTGGCAAGAAACTACAGATTCCAGGCAACTCCTAGCCATGATGCTAGGAGGGACTTGGGCCTTAGAGCAGATCTGAAGGATGCTGTTTTCCCCTTTGGGTGAACATAACAACCCGGCAGATCACACATACGGTGAGTAAAGCTATAGCTCACAAGCACAACATGTACCTTATGTAATGATGCTGTGATGGCCATTGGCACAGAAGCGTGGATTTAGGATCTGGCGAATGTCTAAAACAGCGAGTGTAGGAATTTGGTCTCCTTGGTGACAAAACCAACCAATGGAAAACATACAAAAAAAAGATGCTAAAATCATCCATGGACCTTGCTTTTATTTTCAGAGTGGAGGACAGTGAATTAGCCTGTCTTTTATCTGCTTTTGTATCTGTGGCTGGATAGCGGAGGATGCCTGACTTAGTTGTTTGGCTGTTCATGATGGACAAATATCCTTCAAAAAAGAGGACTCCGGTTTGCCATAGACAAAGATGAGCAAGAAATCTAGGCTAGGGGGACAAGTGTCAAGATAATCCTTCAGCTCTTAGTCACCTGGTTTGTATCTGACAAATGCAGCCAATATTGGCGGGAAGCCATTCGATGCTCTAAGTGGAATGAGTTGCCTTTTGCCTTACAGATAACTGGTTTCATTGGAGATTGCACTATGAGTTGACATTAATGGGTAAACCCTCAGGGGTTTTCAGAGCAGATGGCAGACTGAGTGGAAGGGCTGACCCCCCAGCTTGGACTTGAAAAGGTGATATCCTCTGCAAGATGCTCCTTGCAGCTCCCCAGGGTCTCACCACCATCACAAGGGGCATCCTCTGGCTACAGGCAGGAGGTAAGCATGCCTGGTACAGTCCCTACTTTCTCTTGTCTTTCTGTCCTACGTAGAAGCAACCCAAGTCATCCTAAAACAGGATCACCTATCACAGAAGCACCCCTGGAGAGGAGAATTAAAACAGGATTAAACCACCACCTAGCTGTAATGATAGACCTTCCTTCCCATGAGGGGAAAAGATGCCAGCATAGCCCCTGTGCAAGCAAGGAAAGCAAACTGTGAAATGTTCTGTACACTCAGCTCCTATCTTCAGCTCTCTGAGTGACCTTGGGCACTATCCTTACCATACAGTCCCCATCTCTAACCTCACAATAACGATGCTGAGTTTTGGTATAAAGTATCTTTTGCCCTTCCTGCAGAGCCCTAGATTAAAACCAGCATTAATAAAACTGTAGGCTGCCCATGTTGACACACGAGGCAGGGGAAAACAGCTGCCACTTGTGTAGGAGCAGCCCTCTCCAGACACACCTGAGCTGTTATAGCCCATGCTGAACCACAGAGAAGAGGGAGCTGCTCTCCTATAAAGACATTGAGCGTCTCAGAGAAGAGACATCTTAAGACAGCAGAAGTCATCGCCTCCCCAGCATGGTGGAGCCATCCATAGTCAAGCCAGACCTGGCTTTGGGCAGTTGCAGCAGAGGGTGGATGGCAAAACTGTGATTTTACTGAATGGTGGTGGTCCCTAACCAGCACAGACTTCCACGAATGACAGCGAAGGGTCTTTGACATTTGCACACTGGTTGGGAGCATCTTACAATGAGTGTTTGGCTCATGGTGCTGCTGGTTGGAAGTATAGGGTTTGAGAGCAAGGGGCAGTTTTTACTACCTGCTAGGAGCAAAGCACTCCAACAGTGGTGTGTTTCTGACATCCTGGACATGGGTTTTCCTTGGATCTGGTGCTCTTAGTTTAGAGGCTGCAAGAGCCAGGACTCCTCTGCTCAGTGCTTTCTGGAGGTAGCCACATCTTCAGACCACTGCTGGGCTGAAAGCCACCTGCATGCCTGGAGTGCAGCACCGTGTCCTCAGCAAGCTCTCCCTTGAAACAAATGCCTTGACAATGCCAAATCAAAACATTTTTTTGCTTCAGCTCAACAGGCTGGAAAGAAAGATTAGGTTTCCCAGGTGGAAAATTTCCCACAGAAAATATTGGAGCCCTGTTTGCTTTCCGATTAATGAATGTTGTGACCCTCTCTCCCCAAGTTATTCTAGTAATGCCCCAGGATCCTAATTAAGACTGAGCCCAGCGGCTCCTGGCATTGTGCAAACACATGGGAAGACTCCAGCCCTTCTCTAGAAAGCTTCTCATCTAGTTTGGTTTAGGCAAATGCATCCATTGAAACTTTTTTTTTTTTTTTTTTACTTTTTCAACAGTACTACAATGGAAGCTTTCATCTCTACCTCTTGTGTGTATTCCAATGTCATGCCCTCTGCTTTCAAAGGCTTAGGTTTGCCTTTAATTGTGTTGAGAGCCTTTGTCTCTAAGCCTTTAATAATGGATTTTTTCTCCTCTGCCAAAAGAAGAATTTTGTTTCTCTGCTGGCTTTTCTTCTAAAGCTAAAGTGACAGTTCCCTCTTCTCCGTGAGATTTACAAAGCTTATCTTTTAATTTTCAAGAGCCAAACAGCAAGGCGGGGGTGGGGGTGGGGGTGAGCGGAATGAGGAATGAAACGTCATCGTGCCTTTTAAACACTGTCGCTAGGAGAAGGCTTAATGATCTAGAAATACATAAACTCCACACTCCCAGGGTTGTTTCAATTTAGTTATGCCAAACTGCTGCTCTTGACGGAGGCCTGCCAAAGGATGGAGTTGGGGGGGGGTCAAAGCCAACACTTTCTTACAAGCCTTGCCCCGCTGAAGCCCCAGCTTTGCCATTCAGAGGGCAGGGGGAAGCCCAAGCAGTGCATCCACCCACTGCCATGCTGTACCTCTGAACCTCCATGGCAGGTCCCATCTCTCCTGAGTGCTGAGACCATCTCTCCTGTCTGAGACTCCAGATGCAGCCAGAGACAGAGCACAAAGTCAGGCACTGGCATTTTTTTTTTTGGGGGGGGGGATTTGAAAGTGCTCAGTGCTGGCCGTAGGTCACGGTCCCTTTAGACAGGGTGATATTCCCAGTGGAGGCTCCTAGCTCAGGTGTCTGTGCTGGGATTGATTGAGTGTGTTTATTAGCAGCGTAAAACCCTTCCAGGAGTCAGGGCTGTGCTCTGCTTGAGAGGCTGCTCTTCAGCAGGGCACGGAGAACCCCTCTGTGCATTTTGTACAAGGGATAATGCCAGGAGACTGAGGCAAGAGGCCATCGGGCACTTTGCTTCCATGGAAGAAAATAACCTGTGGTCAGCTTGAGAGAGGACTGTGGTGTGTGACTTGAGCCCATCTTCAAATATTAGAAACCAGAAAGCAAAGATGGATCCCACGTTCCTTCTGCACTAAACTCATTGTTGTCACATTGCGTCTCATGGCTCAGAGGATTTGCCTTAGCATTGGGGAGGACAGTCCTGGGAGCACAACCAAGGTATTCCCCACGCTCTGCAGGATAAGGTGGAATCAGGTGCTTTTCCAAACAGTAAGTGTTTCTGTCCGTGCCGGTGCATGCCTGTTATGCAGGAAACACAGGTCTGGAGAGGGGCTTTTACACTGAACAATGCAATAAATGGATTAAATGGTTTCATATCAATTGAACTCTGCTGACTTACCCTGGTTGAGGAGATAGCGCTAGAGCAGGTCTTCCTTTTGTTCTGGCTGATAGTATAATTTGCTTGATGAGTTTTGCTCAGAATATGACAACTGAGAGCAGGAGGGAGTCATTTTGCAGCTAGTTTATAGTCACTGCAATGGGAGAGCTAGCCTTGGAATGAATTACTGCAGAGAAGAGCTGAAAAAATAGTATTTTCCAGATGGTAGGAAGCAATGCTGCTCTGAAACTTGGGTTTAGGACTGTCTCTGACATAAGCAAAGTTTCTGAAGAGCAGGAAGGTCCTCAGCTGCTGACTGCATACTGTTCCTAAAGACCCTGCAGGATGTCCTTCTCTGCCTTGGCAGAAGTCCATCAAACCTCAGCCACCATGCGTGAAATGTTTCAGCCTTAACCATGCAGCATTTTGTAATGAAACTGTTTAATCCAAAACAGTGACTGTCTCCAGAGCTTGCTGTGGGGCTGCGTAAGTGCAGTGCGCATCTTCATGTAGGGTGCAGCAAGTGCCATGTTTAACAGGAGCCCACATGGCACTACCAACACTACACACCCAGATATCATATGGGAGGCTGAATCTTCAAAACCATGGTGTTCCCAGTCCCTGTCCCTGTTTCTCATTTGAAAGAGGCACATGAGCACTTTCCCCTTAAGCTTCCTTCTGCGATGAAAATGAAAGCATTAAGACGTTTCACAGCAGGAGCCATGGGTTGTGCTGCCATGGGTTGTGTGCTTCTTTCCTCCAGATTGCTGGTCCTCAGCCCCGGTGATGAAGGACAAGTGGAGCAGAGATCCCCAACTCCCTCTCGAGGGTAAACCAGGAAGGGAGTCCTGGGCTGAACGCAGGATCATGGAGGCTTCATGCCATGCACTGCTACACACAGCAGAAGGGAAATGGCTGCCTTCTTACGTGCAGTTGTTTTAACATCGTGCATAGATGGTAAATATATGTCTTGTTTCCTTCAGCAAGACCTTGCATCCACTCCCAACTCCATCTAGGCTCTGATACTGTGGTGAGCAGCATGGCATAAATCTTCGGGCAAACAGCTGAATATTGTAACCTCATTTGGTAAACAAGAAAAAATACGCTTCCCAGAAGATGCCTTTCACTTTAATTATTAAATAAATAGGAAAACAGACTTCTGTCTAGCTGAGCTGGCAGCTTATGAAGAGATCCAAATGAAGCCAACGCGATCAGCTAGCTGTCAGGTTTCCAGCCTGTTTGCTCTTCCTCTGGAGCACCTGGTGTGACTCTCGGAGCTCTGCTTTGTGCAGGAGGGTAGCAGGAACCAGAGGGACAGGCACTGCTGCTGAGTACCTTGCTTGTCCTTGGATGGGCAAAATATGGCCGAGACCTTCCCAGAGTGGGGGTCTGCTGCCCGCCATCAGGAGCTGGGGCTTCCTGTTGCCCAGGAGACTGCTGCAGGCACAAGTCACTTCAACTCTGGCAGAGTTCATGGAAAATCACCTCCACTTCCTCTGGTGAGAGGCTCTTCATGTCAGGAGCAAACAGGAGGAGAGCTGTCTGCAGGCAAAGTTGGCCAGAGCTGGGACATTCAAGGCACAAGCTGTTGCCTTGGCAGGAGCCATCGTGTCCCTGGGAATTGGCTTTGGGTTGGAAGGGGATCCAGTGATGACAGACCAGATGGGGGGTGCTAGCAAGCCACAGAACGCCCGATACTCCTGCCAAATCCTTAATAGCTTTATTTGGGTAAGTTCGACTCTTTATTCCACTCCTTCCCTTTCCAAGCTAGAAGCATGGAGGAGCTACATGTCAAACCCCATGCTGTCTCTCCGTCTTGGTGGCACTGTCGCCACAGGGGTGTTCTTGCTGAGCTTGGTGTGTTCACACTTACTGGGGTAGCAAACTACACCCATGCCTCCAGGGGAGTGGAGATGAGAGTCAGAGTGTCTCATCCTCCCAACCAGTGCCTTGTGCAGAACAATATCCCCTCTGTCCTGAAAAGGCTTTAGATTTTAATCCCAAAATAGACATTTCAACAAAATTCCATTGTTTGAAAACATCTGAAAGATGCTGCTTTCATTTCAGGCAGAGGGAACTCATTTTGAAACCTCACGAGCTGCCGTGAAATGGGATCATCATTCGCCAGGGAGCTCCGGTGCCTATGTGCCTTACAGCAATTGTGATGAATTCTCATCCCAGTCTGGCACGTGAGTTATACAGTGCCACTCGTGAATATTGGGAAGTTCGCTGAAATCCTCATTTAGCAGCACACGCTGGGTTCGCAATTCTGTGATGACTCCGTGGTGGTTTTAGTACTGAGGTTTGTGACAGCGATGTCTAGCAAATAATGCATACTCCCACCAAGGCTTGGTTTATTTTTTCCCATCTCGCTGTGCACAACTACTTTTTACTTCTTTTTTTTTTAAATTTCCTTCTCCTCACATGCTGTCTCATTTTGCATTTTGCTTCCTTTCCCGTGCATATGAAGGCCAGTACAAGACCAGCCAAACCTCTGGTCTTCGTCACAGTTGTTCTGGACCCAGGCATTAAGGCTATCTGAGCAAATTGGTAAGGATTGTTCCTCTCCACAATCATCTTTTCATACTTCCCGTGGGCTCCGGTAAGCTTGAAGCACCCCCTTTCCACTTGCCTGCCCTCTAGACCCCCTTCTAGGTCAAGTGAGGAGGAAAAGCAAGCTCTCATCAACAGCTGGGGCAGGCGTTTGCTGCAGGGCTGGGACAGGCAGGCAGTGTGCTGCCTCCCAAAACCAGCGCCCTACTTCCTCCTGCCAAGCAGCTGACCAGAGAAAATGTTGCGTCTGAGCCAAGCAGCTTGTACTCTTGCAGGCTTCTAGCTTTGGAAACTATACAAAAAAAAAAAAAAAAAAAAATCTCACAGAGAATGAAAGGTTAAGAAACCTACAGCTGCTGTAATTCATATGCACTTTGATACGCTTGGCTTCCCAGTGTATTTGCTCTCTGGGCTCCCAGTGGAGACTGCAGAGACCAAAGCAGTCTGACAGGCCAGTTCCCAGGTAGGGAACTAGGTAATTTCGGGGTAACTGAAGGCTACTGATGCTTTCCCCCTTGCTCTTCCCTTGTTGCTGGCCATAGGCAGCAGAGCAGAGCCTAGAGGAAGACCAGTCAGTCTTCAGGCATGTAGCATGCGTGTTTTTTGCAGGAGGGCACAGGCTCAGATGAATGCGTAAGGTGGCACTTTTTGGAGCAGGCATCCTGAAATGCTAGTCTTGCAGGAGGTGCATTTACCTACTGCTGAGCTGTTCAGGATCCCCTGTCTCCTGGAACAGCACAGCCTGTTCAGAGAGGGAGGTGTGTGACCGCTAGGAAATGCCTGTCATGCTGGGAATTGACATAACGCCACAAATTTAATGAAGCAGCATCAGTTGGCGAAAGGAAAAAAGAAATGGGGAAGGGAATTAGATGGGGGTTAGTTTTTGTTTGTTTTTTTTAAGGGGGGAAGAATTATTTCAGCATTTTAATAGTTATTGAGTCAGCTTGGTAGAAAAGCAACATCTTAGCAAGAGGCTATAAGTTATTCTACCAAATAGGACTCTTTTTCCTGCTTTCTCCCTTTCTTCCACCTTTGCAGAGCCACAAGCTATTCTCACTCCTAGCCCTGCTGTTTTGTCACCATGTGTGCAGCTGATGTGGGCAAGGACACCGCAAATTCATCAACCGGCTGAACCCTGCATGCAGCAGTGGCTGGCCATCATTCAGGAACAGTGTGATGCTCCCTGTCTTGGGCGTTGAGGTAGACACTCATCTGCCAGTGCTGCTGTGGGCTTTTCACCCCAAATGCAAGGTGTGTAATCCCCTTTTAGGTAGGACTCAGAGATCTGAAGCTGGGATCCACAATCTTGTTTGAATGTCAGCCTGTATCGCATCAAGACAGATCAGAAAGCATCAGGCTGGCTTATGAGGGCAGCACCCCCCCTTGGCATAATCCATCCCCCTAGCCGCGCATATGAATGCGAAGAGGAAATGTTATTTCTATGGTGACACATCCTTGAGAGCACCTAATCTGGATTTATTGAGGTCATAAAACTGACTTAGCACCGCAGTACCTAGACTGTAGGATAAATAGAAGTCTTCTATTTATAATGCTGCCAATCTGGCACCACTCACAAGCACTAAAAATAAAACTTTTTGCAAAGCAAGTCAAATTAATGGGTGCTCTTTTTGCAACGTCTATGAACCAGCCCCTGATCCTGTGGCATGCTGCACGCTGTTGGTGTTTGGCAGAAATTCCGCACAATGTTGCTGAAATGCCACCTCTTTTGAGGGCTGGGCAGTAGCATCCCTGTGGTAGTGGCTCCCCCTTTCCCTTTGGGTGGTTGAACTGTGTGCCCACTTGTGGCGCCTCTGCAAGTCTGGGGCAGGAGTTATTAGCCCTGATAATCAAACTATACAAGCAAAGCCCAGGAAAAAGGGAGTTTGCTGTGCTGGAGCTGCCTGGTGCGTGCTTCTGGTCCCCCAGCATGGAGCTGGATCGATTCAAGCTAGCACAAGTCGCACCCTCCTCTCCTGCTAAGCTTGCATGAGCTTGCAGCTGGAGTATTTTGCAGGGTGAATGTGGCTGGAGGCAATTTGTTAACAGCTGAGCTGGCATTCAAGCCGCTGTTCTCTCCCCTGTCTGCCAGGTCCTGCCTAGTCTGCCTGTGTTATCAACATAGGCACCAGGGCCGCTTGTTCTGCTGCCGGCACCGAAGCGGGGAGGATGCGTCAGTCACAGAGGCAGAGCCTGGACTGCCACGGTGGCACATCAGAGCCAAACAACTCCAGTCTCGTCAGGCTCATGCAGTCCACCATGTAGTAATCAAGGGCTGGTGGCCTAGGACGGTGGACCTGGATTAACTTGTAAAGTGGTCTATTTAAGCTGCAGATAAACCCACCATGGATCTTCTTTTCCAGGACTGAAGTGAGCCTCACCTTCCAACTATATTGAGTTTGATACCAAACATTTTTTTTTCATATATAAAACCTTAGTACTGTTTTAACTCACCCATGTAAAATCTGTATTTCTACAGATACAGCTTTCCCCTGCCAGCCCACCCGGCACAGCAGAAGGGTCCCAGACCTTGTTCCCCACTTGGGTTGTAGTGTTGAATAGCCTCCCAGCTTTCTTCTCTTTAATAGGAAAGCAGAGACCTGGATTTTATTGTTAACACTGTTCCTGACAAGATCATCAGGCAGATACCTGCCGTTGTGATTTGACACTAGCTGGGCTTCCCTTCCAGTGTTTTCTGGTTTTGCAGTTACTTTCAGAGCCGATCGGGCTCTCTTTTCCTGTGGTTTCTGACTACTGAGGTCTATGAACATCACCCCATTGGATCTAGCTTCTCATGGCTCCACTGGAGAGGCAGGAAGGGGGACGGGTGCTGAAGCTGGTCCTTCACCAACTCTTCTCTCAACATGCCTGGCTTCCAGTGACCTAAACGAGAAGAGCAGCTTCTCACTGACTGGCTGCTTAACCAGGGCTGCCAGGAACCCTGTGGTCACTTTGATGTCCTCCCGGTGCATACGAGAGCACCGCGTTCAGCCTCCAGCAAAGCACTGTGTTGCTAATCGGGCTGGCAGGGCTATGTGGGAACGTCATCATCCCACTGGGAGGGGATGGGGAGTACTCGGTGGGGGGATCTGCTGGGGTCCTGGCACACAGGACAAGCCCTGAGCACCAAAACCTCGCATCTAGCACCGACTTCTGTTCAAAGAAGCGTTTCTTGCTCCAGCAAGGGATGTTTTCTCAAGTCATTATTTCTTCCCACAGGAAGCCTTTATGGCAGAGCTGGCACGGTTTGAGTTAGGGTGTGGGCATCAGGCATGACACAACGCAATGTGGAAGGAACAGTCGTTGATGTTCCCTTAATCTCCTAATCAGGTTTGTTGGCTTTTTTTTTGGCTTTTTCTATCTGTGACTTCACTCAGTTTGGAAAGAGTAGGTGCCAGACAGACATAGGGGAAAAAAAATTATTCCCAAGCTTCCTGTCCCAAGTGGTACACAACAAAAGTACCATTAAGCATGATGGGTCTGAGAAAGACGAGAAGCAGCTGGCCCAAAATGCTGCTTTACAGAACAGCTTATGGGAGAGACTGGGGGCTTGGAGGGTACCAGCAGCAACACGCCTGCCTTCTTGATGGCCCTCTGGAAGGTCATGCAAAGCTAGGCCACCCTAAATCCGAGGAATAGCAGGTTGTAAAGGAGGAGCAGACTTATAAAACATTCCTAAGCTTTCCAGTGATCATCACTGCCCTGTGACACTGCGTGGCTTCTGCCCTAGGAACTACCCTCGCCTCAAGCCCTCAGCCTGGCTTGTTAGCAATGAGGTGCTGAGCCCTGGTTCACCCTGGTTCAGTGCCCACATGTGAGATATTTCACTGGCAGAGCTGCCCAAATTGCCTTGCCCAGCACCTGTGTCTTCACATTTTAAAGCAATCAGAAAACAGGCATCGCAAAACTTGCAAGCTGTAGGGTACTGTGGCCAAATCTGTTTGGTTCTGGGTCTAGGATCCTCAGGGAGACCAGATGAGCCTAAGTATCGATGGGATTAATCCAGACAGGGGTGAGACCAGTAAAACCTGAAGTGAGATGAAGGCAGTGCTCTCAGGGGTTGCAGCCACCCGAGAATGGAGCTGCCTGCAGAAATTTCGAGCCCAGAGAGTGGGGCAGCCCTTGCCAGGCAGGCAGGTGGCAGTTTGGTGGCAATTGCACAGTTGGGCAGTCTTGGAAAAGAAAACCAGAAGGCCAAGTAATTCCAGCACAGTAAGTGCAGCTAAGTACTGCCATATGGCTTCTTTTAAAGAGGAAGAAGCACATGGGGAGTGAGCCATCCCACAGCTTTTCCTTTAAAATGAACTTTCCAATTCTTCTCCTGCAAGTACTGGAAAAACATGATAGCCTGTGGGGGTCACACAAGTTGGCAAGGTAATCTCAGAGATCCCTGGGAAAAGGAGACACAGGGAGTGCAAGAATTCCCCATGGATATTATCTGGTCTTTTGCTCTGCCCCAACTACCTCTGGAAGGAGGCTGGTGGCCAGAGGGCAAGGCATTTCTAATGGTGGGGAACCTAAGGTGGATCAGAGAAGAGGGAGAAAAACACTTTATCAAGGATGGGTGGTAAAACCCTGCCATGCCAGATGTGGAGGGGGGAAGAAGAAGTGACTGCTGCTGGCCAAAGAGTGTTTTGACCTGTTAGAAACTATCGCAACTGGAAAAAATAGCTTTGAACAGTTTTATTTCCTGCAAGGTTTTTTATATAAGTTGGGAGGAGAGTAGGCAAGTAGTTTCCAGCAAGGGCAGGAAAGAAAATAGTAGGATTTTCTGCTTCATTTAATAAATCCATTGCTTTTGTCCCCAGTGTTAGCCTGTCTTAACCCTTGCATCTCCACTAACCTCCCTGGCATGGGGTTACCAAAGCAGGCAGAAACAACACTTGCTGACGAAAGTTTGCTTGACTACATCTCTCTCTGCAGATGGAGAACAAAAGGCAGCCCACTCAGGGACAGAGTGAAAATAAGAGCCTGGACAACAAGAGGTCAGGGAAACAGTGGCTTTCATTAGTGATGGATCCTCAGAGACGATTTCTTAGCAGAGAGGAGGAGAGTGTTTGGGGGAAGCTCCTTTGGGGGAAAAGTATGCTTTGCCAAATCAGGCTCAGAAGACAGGATGGGAGATGTACCAGAGAGACAGCCGGTGGGTGGGAGGAGGGAAGATGCGGAGCTTCGCAGCAGGGCAGCAACGCGTATGTTTGCAGGCTTGGAATTTTGGGAGCTGAATGATGGAATTTGCTTATTTGTAGCAACCGCGATTTCACTGGCAGAGGAAGATTTCTTCTCCCCCATACCAGGCCCCTTCCAGAACTAAACCCCAGCATTGCTAACAGTCCATAGCAATAGCTCATTGTCTGTTTCTTCTTAAAACTTCAGCTCTGAAATCATATAATTGCATGAGAATATCTGCTTTAGTCTTTTCAAAAGGGTGTTTTTAAAAAGGTTTGTGACCAACCCTGCTGGTCAAGAAGGAAGCTTTAAAACCATGAAAGCCCAGAAGACAGAAAGAAACAAACAACTGTGAACAATTAAAAAAACCCTCCAACAAGCTGCCTTTCTTTTGGGGACATTCATGACTTGAATGCACGTGGCTGGCAGGATCACAACTCCAAACCACAGCTGCTAGTGCTGTTGAAAGAAACATTGCCATCTCAATCACTGCACATGAGCTGCGATAGTTAAAAGCTTGCCTCCGGTCCCCTTCCCCCTCCTCGCTCCAAAATCCGCCGTTTCTGATGCCGATAAAAATCACCCTGTTTTATGTGAGCACTGGAAGCTGCCGGCAGGTGCAGCCTGGCTTTGACAGCCCGTTTGCTGGGGGACAGCCCTGCTGCTGACAGGGTGGTGAAGACCCCCAGCAGCTCCTAGAGAGCTCCCACCACAGCCTCTTCCCCTTTGCTAGCATGATTAGTGGGGTTGGGGATCTCACAGATCCCTCCCCTCATTACCCACCTTATAAAAGCCCTGTTAATACCTTTTTCTCCCTCTGTGCTTTGCTTTTCTCCTGGCCTGCTATTGCACCCGTGGCAGCACATCACTTCTTGGTTCCTTGTGCCTGCCTGGCTCTGTGCTGTGCACAGGAGCCACACCAATACCCATCTCTCCAGCTTCCTGTCTCCAAGACTCACTCAGCAAATGCACCTTGCTGCTTGCGGTCCCTTCAAGCAGACCACGGTGCCTGGGCTATGCTTTTCCTGCTGTAGGTTCAGCTGTCCCGCACACCTTTCCTAGCCCGGCCAGGGTCTCACCGCCAGCATCGCCACCTCTCAGCATCTCCGCTGTTGGCACTGTCCCTTGCCAGGTGCCTTTACACTGCTGCAGCTTTCGAGGCAGGATTTTCCCATGCAACCATCTCTGTGTCAAGCTCTCCCGCAGCATCACTTCACATCATGCCTGCGTGGATATTCCAAAACACGGAGCAAGACAGTCACTCCTCTGCCTCCAAGTCTGTCTTTTCCCTCTGAGGTAAACATTTCTGAACGCTTTGGAGGTGGAGCATCCCCTCTTGCAGCTCGGGCTGGTGAGCAGGAGCGTGCTTTTGAAGGAGCTGCAGCATGAGAACAGGGGAAGCACAGCCTCTCACCGCTGGCTGCTGGCAGAAAAGCAGAGACTGCAGCCAGGCAGATAACTGGGGCCCAGGCTGAGAGTGACAAGAACGATGCTTAATATGTGGGCAAAGGCTGTGCGAGATCTCAGCTTCAGGCCCAGAAGAACGATTTTTAAGAAATGACTTACCGGATACTATGATGGATGGGGGGAAAAAAAACCCCAACAACCTAGCAGGCTTCAAACCAATATTTGTGCTGCTAATTGTTTTTAAATTCCCACAGCATAATGAACATGTACGTTTCCCTCACCCAGAGCTCAGCTGAGAATCACTTACTCAAACACGCACACGCGCAGGTCGAATACGAACAGTGTAGCTTTGCCCGTGTGCCCATCCATGCAAACTCCAGCGTGGCCCTGGCTGCCTGATGCTGCTGGGCACAACTGCCTCTGCCAGCCCCACAGCCCACGTCTGACCCCCGACTGCTTCTCTCTGATGCTCAGCCATGCTCCTGACCCTGGCAGCTGTTTCGTTGTCTGCTAACACGCTTACCCTGGCCTGGGAGCATGCCAGGGAATGGTTTCCCTTCTGCCTTCCTGCTCGTGGTGCAGCTCGGGCATTGCTCAGCCCTGTCTGGATGTGCTTTTTATTGTAGGTTATTTCCACTGGAAATATATGTTCTTCTCTTTCTTTAACCTGGTGCCTGGCCTCTGCAGCTGCTGTTGCAGTTTGGTAGTGCCTTTGGCCTGCTGGGGATGTTTCCTCCACGCCACTGACCACTTGAGCTGATTTCTCCTTTCCTCAGCAGCCCCAGTCTCTTCATGGCCAGGGTTTTCTTTGGCATCTTTTCCTGGGTTTGGTGGCTCTCGAATCAAGCTGAGCTGGTGCAGAGACTCTCTCTGAAACCATACCCTGCGTACGTGGACTGCTGTGGTCCTGCCAAAGGACTCGGTGGCTTTCTGTGCTGCTGACCGAGTCATTAGTGGCTATAATAATTATAGAGGAGCACTGGAACTTCAGGGGAGGCCTAACTGGATATAAATTTGTGGAACTGGGCAGGTCTTTTCCTCTTTTAAGTTGTTCTTAATGGCATTTGGTTAAAGCAGTGGGTGAGCTGCAATGAGTGGTTTGATAGCTAGAGCAGGAGGTATCACGATGTCTGTGTGTTTATGTCCTTCTCTGCTATGGATTGATCACCTCTAGTAGGAGTCTTGGCAGACCCCAGCGAGTGTAAATGGTGCTCTTGGTAAATTGTCTGTTTCTGGTGGAAAAAAGAGCAGATGATGGAAGATACCTGCGAGTTTCCTGGAAGTGTGTATAACCTGCATGTGTTGGCTCGGTCACTTCAGGCTGGGGTGAAGTGCAGAGCTGTTGAGTCAGGCCAGAGAGGAGCTGGGTGGCTATGGGGACCAGACTGCTCTAGTGAAGGTTACCTTTGGTTTTACCACAGTAATTTGATGGGTGCCAGGGCCCGTTTATTTTTCCTCACACCCTGGCTCCAGGCAGTTTTAATGCAGACAGCCACTACATCACCCACTAAGCAAACAGAAGGGATGAAGAAGGGGTGTCAAAACAGTCCCGCATGCAGGGACTCAGTGGCTCAGTTGTGCTGGTGACATGCAGCAAAGGTGAGGGCTTCTCCCCAGAGTCAAGTCTCTGTTATGGGGGCAGCAGGGACACTCTTGGCATGGTTGTGTCCCCCATCAGATCCCTGTGAGCTCTGCACATAAAAGCAGTGTCAGGTTCTGGGATAATGGTCCTGGAGGGACTGCAGTGACCAACCAAGCAACACCTAAGGGAGTCCTTCTTTGTAAGGGACGAGGCATTTAAGTGCAGTATTTCTCTGAACTACAAGTAGGACAATGAGCCACAGCTCTTGCCTACACAAGGTTGGGGGCTTCAGTACCTCTCTGAGCTCCCTGTCCCACTGGAGCATGCATTTCATAGAGCCAAGTCCTCCAGTAACGTGTTTTTCCCCTGCCCTTTCTGTCCTTTGCTTAGGGAGAGCTTTGCTGCCATCTCTGTCTTGCAAAGATGATGGAGCGAGGGTTTTTTTCAGGGGGGAAGATTGGGTTGCAGTCATCCCAAACGCAGCCCTTTCTCCCCAAAACAGCTGGCAAGGTGGAGGCGCCCACCCAGAGAGTGCTACCTCCTGCCCCTGGCCCTGCTCTGCCATCTGTCATTAAGAACCTGTAATGCAATTCCTACACAGCTTCTTTGGATGGGAACAAATGATGCCAAGCCAAAGGTTACACAGGCAATTTCATTTAGTGTTGTAATAAGGGCACATTGGTGCCTGTGCTTTGCAGGCATGTTATTAATATTCACAACCTTCAAAAAATCACTGCTCTGCCCCAGCTGCTCTTTGCTGGTAGGAACCATTTGAAATCCATGTTGCCTTTCTTTATAGCCTCTAGCCATGCATCTTCTGTGAATTGGATCCTCCCCTACTTAAGGCACAGAGCCAGCAAAACCTCCTTGAAAACTCGAACACTGGAAGTCCACGGCAATGGTTTCATTTTCTGTCCTGCTGGGTAGGGGGTAGCAGGGTCTGCCCCTGAAAACCGCCTCACAGACAATTTCAGGTGTCCCCAGGTGACTTCGTTCCCCTTTCACTGGGAGGTTTCCACCTGCTTTGCATGCCTGCTGCTCTTGTCCTGCAGGTAGGACATGGAAACTGAGGCAGAGGTGGGGACAGGGAGCAAGTGGCTCCTCCAGGTCACCATCCAAGCAGCAGCTCAGATGAGTCCCTTCCCAACAGACAACATGCTGGACTTAGGAGCAATCCCTTCTCTTGTGGTAGACAGGCATCCAAACACATGCCTGAGTGGCTGTCTTGTGAGGAACTGTGTAATGAGCTATGCAATCATGAGAATAGATCTTGCTGATAATCTTCCATGGCAGAAATATTCCACTTATTTTTATCCTCGTTTCCTGCCTGTTAGCCAGTTAATTATCCCTCAGCGGACTTTCTTTAAGTCTCTTTTGGGAAGGAAACTTGGCGAATGCTGCCTGAATGTCCTTGTCCATTTAAATGAGAACAGAGGATTCAATTTTAGTATCTTCTGGAGAAAAAGTCTTTCTTTTTTTTTTTGTGAGGCTGTGTGGTTGTTTTTTCCCCTGACTGTGACAAGCTGCCAGTAACAGAGCTTTCCTGTCTGGATCTTCTCTGCTGCGATGCACATGCAAGCAGCCATCTCTGCAAAGGGAGCATGAAGAGGAGGCACTTGTACTCCAGCATGCCCATGCATTAAATGGATGGACATCCAGGCTTGCTCCAAAGCTGCTCATCCTGTGCTGGGGCCATTGTGCTGCGTCACATCCCTCTGTTCTCCTGATCATCAGCCTCTTTAATGGATGTCCTTGAGGAAGCATTTAAAAATGCAAGCCATTTTTGTTGCCATAGCAACAACTCTTCTGGAAATGGGAAAAAACATGCATCCCTGGGAGGTCAGAGCCGCTTTGTGAGATGCTGTGGGTTTGTGGTGGGTGCTGGTAGCAGGAGCACAGGTTACAGCTGCCTGCCCCAGGTTCCTTGCTGCTGTAGGGCTGCGTGGGAGTCTGACTGCCAGGTCTCAGTGCCTCCCAAGGGGAACAGCTTGGGCTTAATTTGCAGATACCTCTGGTATCCACCATCCCTCAGGCTTCTGCAAGCCCAAATTATGGTTTCCTGTAAGCCCAAGCTGTAACCAAAGGAGCACTCCAGATGAGCAAACATGACTTACTTTGGAGTTTCCCAACAGGCTCAGAGTGAGCGCAGGGCTGCCGTGTGAAAACACAGAGCATGGTGGCTGCATCCACCCTGCTGTCACCTGTTCCTTTGCCATAGACTTGCAGGGACCCGGTCCCATGGTCCCCAGTTCTTTGCTTGCAGATTGACCCTATTAACTCAGACAGGAGACTCACACAGTACTCCCCGTGCTGTGCTTGGGTGAGACACGGCAAATCTCTTGTTTAGTGTTCCCGTCATGGCAGGGGAACCTGTCCAACCTCCTAAAGCTGTAGAGACAAGTGGGAACACAGGAAAGTGCTGGCAGTAAACCCACTACAACCCTCACCTGCTTCCAAAACCACAGCTGGCAGATGGTAGAGATCAGCCGGATTAATCTCAAGCAGTTTTTGGATACTGTTTTCATGCAAATATATAGGGAAAGTTGGGTTATCCTTTCAGATTGCTTGCACTGCAATGGAAAAGGGTGCTTGCAGAGCATGGCCACTCACTGTGTTCCCCAGCAGCATGGTTCGGAGCTGCCAGACTCGCTGCCATGCTTTCCCTGATTTCACACATGTGCTGCAAGAGCACACATATGAATGGGGCCCAGCCTTTGGCAGCCAAAGACATCAAGCCTGTGGATTTTCTTCCATGCTGGAGTTGTGTGCTAGAAGGGATCGGGGAAGGAGTGCATGTTTCAACACTTACAAAAGTCCATGCCAGACAAGATGGCTGCTTTCTAATACGTAACCTCTGCAGTGTCCGTGTACTGAACTCAAATGGCCTCTTTGGATCAAGCCCCATGGAAAAGCTGCCAAGGCTGGCAACGCACTACTGGGATTGCCCTACTGGATCTTACTACTACTTGTACGAAATGCTCTGAGGGGTGGAGGAAAACCTCATGGTCTGGGCATGGCTTTAGTGCTTGAATGATCTCTGTTCATCTTTGAAACCCTTGTACAAAGCAGAGGAAGTTGCTTTGTCTCTGAGGCACCTCAAATATTGACTTTTGGGGTTCTGTGCTCCATCCCAACTCTTCTGTATTGCTTCCTGAGAAGAGAGAGTCTTTTCCTAGTGCAGGTTGGTGGAACGTCCCATAAAGCTAAGAAGGACATCAACCCTTGACTTCTAATTGATTTGGCTTCTGACTCTCATGTAGCTCCACCAGACATTTAATGCACCAAAGTTTGCCTAGGGCAACTCCTTCCCTGTCTCCAGAAATTATTTCCAGTGTTGTCTGACACCGAGGCACAGATAGGCAGAGCTTGGAAGGCAACCAAGTTATTGCACCTTCACAGGTTACTGAGTATAACTGAATCACAGCAGTAGGATGTGCACGTGCTGTTAATCTGTGGGATGTGTGAGGCAGAAAGTGCTCTTGATCCTTCATCTGCATTGCCTTACATAGAGCACGGCAGTCATATATGTCCCAGCTCATGCAAGTAGTGTGTGGGTTTTTAAAGGGTCATCATCTCCTGCCTCCAATATGCTGAGTTAGCATCTCTCCGTCTAGCAGGAGTTCCTGCTGAGAGCTGTGAGTAATCAGTAAAAAGCAATAAGTGATGCCCAAGGAAGGACCCAGCAGTGACCCTTTTGAGGTACACAGATGCTGTTGGGGTGATGGTATCCACTTCCTGTGACACATTCCTGGGAAATTATCACTTAGCAAGAATGCAGAAGGTCTTGCATTTGCTTGCTCTTTTGTGAAACCTCCAGTCCTGCAATGTCCAGCCATGCTTCTCTCCCTCCCCACCTTCCAAGGGATGTCTGCAGTGGCCCCGTGTGCTCACACAGTCAGAGGGGGAGGACTTGCACACAGCAAGTCTAGTAGCTGTATGCTGTCGGGGGGAGGATGGTGTGAACTCTCAACCTGAACAGCTTAGCCATGTTCTGCACAGTGCCTGTGGGCTTTACTCTATGTAACTGTGGTTGAATATGCCTCTATTAGATGTCACTATTTCAGTCTTGGGAGGTTTGTGGTGAGGAATTCTGGTTCTGTGGAAATCCATGGTGCTGTTGACTTCCAAGTGGTCAAGATCCTGCTTCTTTTCTCCCTGAAACATATGACTCTCCTGTCCTTGCAAGACAATGCTAGTTTTCTGGAAACAGTAATCCATGTTATTGCTCATCACTGATATCACTAGCCTGAGCTGGATTTGGTTTGATTTTTAGCTGAGTTTTGGACCTGTTCTAATTTGGACTAGGTGACATTGGCTCTGCCAGAGATGTTCTTCACGCAAGAATGCCTCACTGGGCATTTGTGCCAAAGGAATGGGACCATTAATTTCCTTTCCATTTATAGACCCAGCTGCATGTTCATCTTTTAAAAGCAAAGAGCTCTTTAATGTAGAATTTTCTTCCCTAAATGTAGAAGCGTCACCGACTCCTGCACATCCATGTATTCAGAGGTGCTTCCGCCCACCTCCACAGTCTAAGCCACGGATGGATGTCCTGTTCGAGACCCAGGTCCTCTGAACAAATGGCAGGACTTCTTAGATGAAAGGACTGATTTTAGTGAAGGTAAGCTATGACAATGCTTTGAGCAACTGCTCATGTGAGCAGCTCAGCTGAACATCTAAGTGATATTGCAAGCTTAAACAGATGAAGCCAAAGTAACTTACCACCTTTTATTGATAAGTGATTTTTTCTTTCTAATGAAGTGAGCAAGCCTGAGCATTACTACAGAAATTTCAAGTGGGTGGGAAACGGGATGAAAGAGAGTCAACAGGATCTGTTCAGAAGTGAACAGCCCTGCTCAGGGATTCATTTTGGAACGTGTCTTCATTAATATCTTTCTTAATGAGCTGGGCACACATGGAGAATCACTTCTGCAGATCAGACAGTTGAGAGCATTGCTAATGTGGAAGAGCACCTGAATGTCACACAGGAAGGATGGTGCGACCTTGGGGACTATTAGAAGAAGCAGTGTGAGATATCGTAACTCAGGTAGTGTCTTTGGATCTATTAATAAAACTTCTCCTATTCGCTAGACTCTCATCCATGTGAATTACCAGATGAAGAGGAAGTGGGGTAGTAACTAATTGCAGGACGACTATAGGCACAGGCGGATGCTGCTAGTGCAATCCTAAGAGATGTATTTAGCAGAGCGGGAAGTATTGTTGTCTCTGTATGAGGCTTTGATTAAACCTTGTCCAGCACATTGCTTATAGCTCAGGAAGAGCAAACTGCCAGCAGAAGTGGTGTGGAGGAGCAGGCAGTGGAAAGCCTGTCCTACAAGGGGATGCTAAACAGTGGGCTTGTGGAAGTCGAAAACTGAATGTGGGTGGAGTTCTGCCTCTCGTCTGTCCCCCTTGCAAAGGCCAGTACAATATGACACTGTGCCACAGGACAGGTGAACATGGGCTGAGTATGAAGCAGGCATGGGCTGAGAATTCAGCAGCCTCTTTCCCATCGTCATAATGAGGATGTCAATGATGCCATGAAAGCGCTGTACCTGTGTACAGGTATTCTCACCCAGAAAAACTACTGTCTTAGTGTAAAGGCATGCCTAAGGCAGACTGAAGACTGGCAAGAAACAGAAGACTGCATCCTGATGGTTTCACTTTACCACTGCGACATCTATGCCTGCGTGTGTGCACTTGTCTGCGTGCACGTATATCTACTCTAACAATCTTAGCTGGCTTCATTTCCAGCCTCTCTAAACCTGTAAACTCTCTGTTAGCTGCCTTCCCAGCTTGCCACACAGGATCATCGTTAAGGCTGTCTAGGCAAGGAAATGACCCTACGTGGCTTTTGTGGAGTAGTGTAATAGTGGAGTGATTAACTTGTGTAAGTCTTAATGTGAATGCTCCCAGTGCCAGAAGTAAGCGCCTTCATGGTCTAATGCCCCACCATCCCCGCACTAGTTGAATTGCTCTCTGTAGGAATTTTAGGCTTGGGGCTGCTCAGCAGCAGTACTCTCTGTCTTTGGGAGAGAGTGGATAGGAACAGGGCAAGAAGTGCACTCTCAGCAGGCTGCCTGCTTGGGAACGGTGTACTTGCAGCTTCCCAAGTCCCTCTGCCCCGTAGAGTTTCCTGAATCTGGCCTGGGACGTGCCCTGGCATAGGGCTTACTCTCGATGCCAAGCTGAATGTGGGTGACTTTATGTAGCAAAGCAATGAGCTCTTTGGACCTAGCAGAACATACAGACCACATCTTGGCTTTCCAGGGAGACTGATCTGCCCTGGAACAAGACATCCTAACCGGCATTACTCTTTGGCACATCTTCAGAGCTCTTTGTGTTTAGCCCCCCCCCCGCCATACCTCACCTGCAGCAACCAAGGTTAATACTGGCAAGGAAAGGCATCCCTGATGTGTTTGTGAAACTCCTATGAGCAGGCACTAGCTAATGAATCTATAAAAAAAGATCTTTTTCTTGGTAAAACTAAACCAATCCTTGCTGAGGGCCCACAAAGTGGAATCGTGGTTCCTGTTGCTTTTGAGCGGTTGGAGGGAGGATCTATTTTCTGCAACATGCAGGCACCAAATACTGTATTCAGTTCAAAAGTGGTAACATAAATCTCTTTTTTCCACCAGGGTTGTTAACATAATCAAATATTCATTTTCAGCACACGTTGGCAAATACAGGCTTGACACAGAGTAATTCACCCTTGGTGTGTAGCGTTTAATGCGATTATTCTTCAGAGTAACTAAGCCTCCCTTGCCCAAACTGAATTGAGGTTTCAGGAATGCACCAAGCAGGTAGTTGGTTTGGGTGGCCCATGGATGGTGGGAGCATCATAGCCTCAAGTGGACAAGTGAGGTGTCTTGGAGCAGTGACCCTGGCTGGCTGCACGGTGACTGTGCCTGAGCAGTGCAAGGGGAGAAACAGCTCTCCCAAACCCCATTCTGCATGAGACTGAATGAGAGGTGATGCCCGCACAGGCAATAGCAACAGGCAGAGCTGGGAGCTTTTCACTCCTATGGCTATGGGAGGGTTAGGGAGAGGAGAAACTTTGTACATCAAAACCCAGCTCCTACTCTGTTGCAGATTTTAGGAAGATGTTTACTAGCAGCTTCTTCTGAAGCAAGTGGGTGATCACTGTCCTTCAAGATATGTGACAAACAGGGCCCTGCTTCCAGCCACATGTTGATTGCTCTGTTCCTCTGTTAAGACAAGGCATGGAAAATAGTGATATAATCTCTCCAGGATGGACAGAGTGCTCGTACAGTCAACCGGTCATGAGTTTTGTGAGATCTCATGTTTATTCCTTCAGGTCCTAGCATCCAGAGACATAGGACTAGAAAGAAACCTCATGGCAATGGAAGTGTCTGGATTCTATGCTTGGGATGACACAGCTGTACAGATGAGGTCAGACTGCACCCCAAGGCACAGGCATTAGGGGAAAGCAAAGTTTCCTGAGGTCACCCTTGAGCGTGCTTGCTTTTAAGTCCGTCTCCTAGCTATGGCTACTTTTCTCCTTGCCATGGGATCATGGGGAGACAACATCACTGCTTCTTTTCTGTGCAACTGTCTCCTCAAGTTCAGGCTCCCACTCCCTCCAAACTGCCATCAGTGGCTTTTGTAGGCAGTTTTGGGATGAGCATGTGGGCCCTCTCCTCCTGCTGCATGTGCTGGCATGAGTGGTGCTTTCCTTCAGCAGCTCCACTCTGGACGACTTGATTATTCAGAAATAAAATGGATTTTATTGTAAAGTGACACCCCCCCCCCCAGACAAGCTGACCGGTGTCCCCGTGCATCCCTGGCTCAGCTGGGCAGCTCTTTCGTGGCTTCCCTGTGGTCAGGAATTTCACCAGTCTCCCCCAGTTTCTGTGCCAAAGATGGTGTCCATCTGCTTTCCTGCCCACCACCTGCCTCATCCCTTCCCATGAGGACCTTGGCACTGTGAGCAACAGCAAGCCCGTCCCACGCGCGCTGCAGTGCCCTGAGCCTTCGATAAGCTGCTGCCCTCCTTCTGCATGTGGCAGAGCTGTGGGCAGCACCAGGGTCTGGATGAGACCGCAAGGTCACAGAGGAATAAAGCTGTTGTTTCCAGGCAGGTACCTCTTCCCCCACCATGACCCAGGCTGGCTCTGCCCTTCGCCTGTGCCACGTCGCTGCTGCTTCTCTCCCATCGCCCCGCCAAAGGGGAAGTGCCACAGTGGTGATGGATGTAAAGAAGCAGGGCTTGTGAGTGTGACACATTTCTTGTTAGTCAGCAGCAGTCCTCTCGGGTTTCAAACTGGCCAAGGCGATGAGCCCATGCCTCTAAATATTTGCTGGGATGGCAGGAAAAGAAGGCAGATCACACTGAATGGGCAGGCTGAAGCTGACCGTGCTCCCAGGGAAGGGGGGGTTAGGTTTTCACAGAGATTTTAGACATGGGCAGGGGGAGCTGGCAGCTAGACGGCATCTCTGGGAGAGCGAGGATTAGGAGGGGGAGGCACCATCCCATGCTGAGTGCTGGCTGCCGGCTGTATGTACCCCGCTCTGCACGGTGGTGACTAACGTGTTGCAAAGGACACAGAAAGAGTCCTGCCCCCAGCATGTGCTCCTCTGTGACCTCCCAGTCTTGTGGGCACAACAAAGCACAGAGGGTTAAGCAATGCCCTTGATGTCCCAGTGACTTGGTAATTACATTTGCAGTCCTGGTTTCTTGGCCTCCTCAGTGAACACACCAGACCATATCCCTACCTGAGGTTCCTCAGCAGCTGCAGGATCAATGCTGTAGGTGTTTTTGAAACCTATAGCTCATTTCTGGATTCCCACAGTGCAAAAATCCTCTGGCAGGCAGTGCTTTCTGGTGACACTGTCCCAAGTCAAATGGTTGTGGCAGGTGCTGTAGCGGGTGAGCAAAGCTGCAAGTGGAGTATGGACAGAGCAAAACAGTCACTGTAGATCTGTGCTCTGATGCACCCAAGGATCTATGCGGTGCTTTGGGAGGGCCCATTGCTTGCACCCTGTGTGTCATTCACAGCAGGTGAAGATGGTTCATATGTGCCTTTCCAGATAATGAGCTTAGGGTGGGTGGGTCAAGGGTGAATCATCTGTGTATTATTTCCTCTGGTCTCCACACCACTTCTCTCCTGGGGCTTTCAGCACTGACCAATAGACTCTAACGAATCTTCCCTTGTCATCCTTTTCTTCAGTGGGATCCCAGACTGTTTGAAGCCACTTCAATCTCAGTTGAGCTTTAGAGTGCGATGGGGGAGAAGACACAGTAGCAGATTACAAGTCAACCTGTACTCTCCCATGGCTCAGTCGTGCTCATGCCTCTCACCCTAGAGTGTGCCTGTAGGAAACTGAGACTTCAGAGAGGAGCACGCAGGGCTTGTGCCTTGTGGGATGGGAGAGAAGTGTCTGTTCCTCCTGGTGACATGAAGTTGCAGGACTATAATGGAGAGGACTTGACTGAGCTCTGTGAACAAGGCTGACTCCAACCTCAGATGACTGCTGAAAATGCACTACCGGAGACAGAAGAACATGGCCGACACCATGGTCACACCTTGTCTGTTGTAAGATGTTCATCTGGCAACCCGTGCTGAGCTGCAAAGCAGGAAAAGCCTGTGCCAGGCACTTACAGCTCTCCGTGGCACTAGCCCTTGGGATTGCTGTCTCCGGGTTTTGGCTTCCAGTACAGCTTGGATTTTCTCCTTAGCAGACCTTATGTCTCTGCCTTGAATTTATCCAGCTGTTATCAACATATGTGCTTCCTTGGTGACTCATGCCCTGTTCCCTAACCACATCCCCTTCTCTCTTGTTGCCCCCACCCACCACAACTGAGTCACTTGGCCTCCTGTCACAAGCCAGGAGCCTCTTCCTTCAGTCATGCATGTAGACACTTCAAGCCGAGTCTGACGTAAGCTCCTCCTGACTTCCTTTTTCGAAGGACGCTACTGAGTAGGAGCTTGCTGGCTATTAATGGGCTGGTCCTGACCTGCCTGAATTCAGCACATGCTGCCTAGACCACATATACCCAGACTCTTTTGCTCCCTGTGCATGCAAAGGGAATGCTTTAGCGCAGTGTCATCCTCTCCACCACTCTCCAGTTCCCCAGAGGGACCAGTCCAGCCCTAAGTAGTAAGTGGAGGTTACTCAACAGCCGTGGGCAGCACTCCCCAGTCTTGGCTGGCTTGGCAGAACTAAGACATGGCTTATGGGAGTGCAAGCTGAGAAAACCTGGTGCTCAGAACCCTTTCCCATCTTCTGACCCTCCAGTAGCCCATAGGAAGTGACTTTATGGTTTTATCCCAGCTGAAGAGCAGGTCAGCCTAATCACCACTGAGCCCAATCTTTTACAAGCTTCACTTCCCAAGTGTCAAGTTTATGCACAGTATGAAATGCAGCCACCGCCGTCTTGCTTTGAAGGTCTGTCACACAGCCAGAAGGGTTTGGGTCTGTGGTAAACACATCAGACCAAGCTGGTGTTCAAGTTGGGTGTATATTGGTAGCTATTTTCCTTAATGCTTCCTGTCTATGGTCAGTGGCTTCATCAATCATGCTAAGCTTTTGCTAGATGTTTTCTTTGTCAATGGACAAACACAGAGGGTTTTATTTACTATCTTCTCTTTATGCCAAAGCTTGTTCATTTCTAACTTAAAGTAACTTGCCCAGGACTGTCATTTTTATGAAGTGCAGATTCAGTGGGGGAGGAGCTGAATTCTCCAAATTCTCCCTGCAGATCTGATACATTACCTGTCCTCTTTCCCAGCGTCAGCATTGTCGATTAAAGAGCATTTTCAGCTGCTCAAGGAGGGCATTTTAGCACAACGGGAACGGTCAAAATCAAGGTGCCTATTTCCTTGTGCCTGCTAATGAAAGAGCTGCTGCTGGGCACCTTAATTTAGGGCTCTCTCTGTCCCTCTCTACCACATTAGACGAGATGCTGATGTAATGTTTCATCTTCCCAGTATCTTTGTGAAGCAATATGGTGTAACTTCCCAGGGTGGGAGGGCTACACTCAAGATGAAAACATCAATTTGTCTATATCAGAAAGTTGTAATGGTATAAAACAGAGTGAATTTTTACACGGGTGTCACTGTGGTGACTGCCCTTAATTTGGGGTAAGACATACTGGCAAAAACCAACCCCTAGACCCTTTCCTTGGAGAAGGAGCATGGTGTGGGTGCAGTCCTGGGCTGGGAAAAGCCAGATCAAAACCTGGGCCATCTGCTTTAGTCATCCTGAGTGAGCAGACGTGGCCACTGCCTATCCTGAGGTCAGACACAGTGGAGGAGGAAGATGGATATCCGGTTGGCCATGCTACTGACAACTCAAATGTGATAATATCCCCAGGCACACCCCACCAGAATCTTCCAGACAAGCTTGGAAACCTTTGGATGTTTCTTGTAAAAACAGGATTGTTGTTTTTCTGCCTGGCATCTGAGGAGGTGGGCTGGCAGACTGCCCTTGTTCCATCCATTGAGGGGTATAAAGCTTCCTGCAGAAAAGCTGTGGCAGGTCAGAGAGCTGGACCCCCACCACCCACCCACCCACGCTCCCCAGTGGCCCAGCTTGTCACTGCGTGCTGGGAGTGATGATTAGGAGCACTGACTGTAGACACAGGACCTGGATGAATGCTTTTCCCTCTTCCTGATTTATGCCAGAAAAAAATCCTCCTGAGGTAAACACCTTTCCACTGGGAAAGCCAGGCTAATTACCGTGTCGCTACCTGATTTATTTGGAACTGACGCACTCTCTTCTCTGCCTCCATTTTTCCCCCACAGCATTCACATTTTGCTAGTCCATCCATAGCTGCAACTCTTCCTCTCTCCCTCCTTGCCCTCCTTTGATCTCTCATTTTATCTTTTCGATTCCCCTGCTGCGTCTCACAGGCTTGTGAGTTCCCTTCCTGGCAGGCAACCCTGCCAGCCTGCGAGTCTGGCTTCTACATTGGACTGGAAGGGCTTTGCAGATGTGTGCATGAGTTGGTGTAAATACCTCCTCATTGCTGCCGGAAACTGCTAGACTGTCCCTCCAGCAGAAAAGGAAAGAATAAATCCAGTATTTTGGTTTCCTGCTGGAGGATGATAGTGCTGTATCCCTCCCAAAAAGCAGTTATTTACCTCCAGAAACTACGTAAGAAGACATAGGAGCGGAACTGTTCCAAAATTTTTGGAGACTTGATGGAAATGCAGTTGTGGTAAATCAATCATTGCTCAGAAATGTCTTGTTTTACTGGTGTGTGTGGGGGGGAGTTCCCCCTTTCTCCTCAGCTTCCCTTACAATTAGGTGCTGCAGGCTCAAAAGGCATGGCTTGATCACAGCAATTGCCCTCCCCAGACATGGATGCTGAAATGACTGTGAGCTCAGGTCCATCTCACGCCTGCTGCAGCTACTGGAGTGATTGTGGCCTTCAGGAGTGAACCTCACTGCCCACCCCAGCAGTGCTACATCCCCGTTAACATCAGGGGCCAATACTCAGAAGTGAACATCAAAGTCCACTAAGTGCTAAAGTCACTTTAACCTTTTATGCTGTTTAGAGACCCAGCTCCCCTTGATTTCAAAGCAACTGAGTCACTCATGATTCATGCAAAGCCTGAAGCAGAGCAGGGTAATAAATCTCAGTTTCTTGTGTCCCCAGCTGGTGCTGTAACCTCTTCTGAACTGTCTCCTCACCTCACAGCGTATTACATCTCTGGAGAGCAGAATGTACATAGAGGGACATGCCGGGTCAAGACGTCTCCAGAAGAGCGACAAGTCCAGCACCATTAGACTGGTAGCCCAGTGCTTCTCAGCCCAACTGGCACACTGAGTGTGCGTGAAGAAGGGACCTGAATGCAGGGTTTGTGGACAGGCAATAGCTGGAAGTCCTGTGCCCCTCACTTCTGCTGCTTGCTTCATGGCAGGAAGAAGGATGCAGAGAGTAATTACAGCCTAGGGCCACGTGGCTTGGCGAGAAGGTGGACAAACTCAAGCCTAGCTAGGGTATGCAGAGAGCTTGCTTTTCAGTTCAAAGGAAGGAGCAACGAAGTCTGTCTGTGTTATGTTGGAGCTGGGAGTAGCAGAGGCTACAGCTGAAGGCAGCCAGTTGTGTGGCAACACCTGCGATATACAGCAGTGGTGGAGGGCTTCGCAGGTGGGTTTCGGTGGAGTGGGTCTTCTAGGAAAGCCAGAAATGCTGCAGCACATGTGGTGCTGGAGGAAGCAGAGAGAAGATGTTCATGGGAACAAAACTTGCTTGCAGGGTGAATGTGGGGATTTTGGAGCAGGGAACTTCCTCCTGATCTGCTTCTGCTGGGTGTAACTGCACACACAAGTTCTCTGTAAAAAAGGAAACTGGTGGGAAGAACCCTGCCTGGTCCTTTGCAGAGCAGCTCAGTGAGGTCGGGGTTTGGCTTGAACAACTGGCCGTCGTTAGAGTCTCTTCTTACCCAAGAGTCCCTTGGGTACCAGCAGTGGGGTCGTGAACATATTGAAGTGGTTTCCTACAGATGTACTGGGCAGGCCAGGCTTGCTTAGTTTCCAAGATCAGGGCACTGAATTCATCGTGGTTGAGAGCCTCAGCTAAATCCAGGCAATTTTCTTCTCCATGGGTTACGAAGCACCATGTTTCAGCCTTTGCCTAAATATTTTCAAAGAGAAGGAGGGCAGTCCTTTGGGGAAGGCAGTAACAAGTGCACTACAAATGATAATGGTCCTTTAGGAGGACCCAGCAAGTTAGGGAGATGGCATGACAGTAACTCTTTTCCAGGCTTTGTCTGGGAGTAGCAAAGGCTGGCTGGCTGTGCCTGGTGCTGATTTTCTCCTTCCTGGGCTGGTGGGGACAGGCTGGGGCAGGGCTGGGTTGCAGGAGGCAGGATGGTTCATGTACAGCCAGAGCATCACCACACCTGAGCCAAAGGAGTGCGGTGCCTTGCAACCAGGAGAGCAGTGCTGGCACCAGCTTTATGAACCTTTATTCTTGTTTCTGTTTGCAGACTGGGAGAAGTTCTTAAAGCCAACTTTTTCCAACTCCCTCCGGCCTTCAGCTTCTGTTCCTGCCTGTTGTCTGCCTCCTCTGAAGACATTGAACGCTGGAGCTGCTCTGACTCCTCCCCCAGCTGCAGGTCTGCTTGTGAGCAAAACGGTGGGCTCTGTAGCAGGGAAATCCCTGTTTAACCAGAGACAGGCAGTGTTGTGGGGGGGATTCCCTAAGGAGGCACAAAAAATGCTCCCTCCAGGCTATGCCCCAGCTGCTCTTCTCATGCAACAGGCTCAGAAAAAGGTTGGCGGGCCAGCAACAAAATACGAGGTCTTTGGTCTTGGTGCAGCTTTCCAGCAGCCTTCAGCTTACAAGAAGAGGTAGGAAATTCCCCAGCACTGGGGATTTCCTTCTGCTGAAGCTGCTGTAGGAAGGTGCCTGCAGAGGACCTTCCTCAGAGCTGGGGTGATGACCAGCTGGGGCAGGCAGGGGACCTCCAGCAGCGGGACCATAGAGGCACAGCTCTGGGCAGTGCTGTATCACTGATGTTCTGGGAGGCTCTTTCCTTGCCAGGGTAGCAGGATGGTTCATTGCACCTGCATTTACTGCACCCAGCAGTCCCTTCTCCCAGTCTGGTGGTATCACTGGGCTAGTGACACCTCCTGGGGGCATTTGTATGAGGTCTCTCCTGTATAAAGCACCCAGCAGTGTATGGCCAGGGACAGTGGCCAGGACATTTAGTGAGATGCCAGAACTGCTTTGTCTCCCTTCTCCCTTGGGGTTGGGAGTTCTTGCTGAGGGTTTGAGGAGCAGAACGGGATGCCCCAGCCCTGCCTTTCTCCCAAAGTCAGGACTTTGTGTAGGAGCAACTGCTTGCCAGCTTGCTGCAGCCCAGGCTTGCCTGAGGCTCCTGTACAAAGCTCCCTTTCACCTTGGAGCATCCGGAAAACATAATGGGGCAGCAATTACTGGGGCGGGTGCAAGCTTGAGACTGGGAGATAGGTGGCGAGGAGCCAATTAGTGTTAATTAGGCATGTTGCTGTTGGCTAGCCTGGGCTTTTGCTGCTGTGCAAGAATTTTTTGCACCAGGGGAGCTCTGTGGCTGGCTGAGCCCTGAGAGGCTGCTGGGAGCCATAGCCCAGGCATGCTTGGGTCAGGGTCAAGCCAGAAAGGCTCAGACCAAAACCTCATGCTAAGCGGATCCCACTCAGATTTCATGCCAGGCTTAGCCTGCATGCTTTCCCTGAGACAGAGATGAAGCATCAGCCCAGGCTGCTCTCCTCTTTGAAGGGAGGGGGTTATGCATCCCTGCCCTTACAGGCTGGACCCTCAGGCTACTGGTCCCTCAACCCCAGCTTCTTTTGCTCCATCATGGACATGCATGGGCCACAAAGGGGAAGCTGAGCACCAATGCCAAGTGGGAAAGGGCCTGATTGTTCTCCAAAGTGATGCCCACCCCACGCCATCCCAGTGTGTCCTGCAGTGTATCTGGGAGTGCATATGGGGGCTACTCCATTTCATAATCAGGGGGGCTGTTCAGTGCTCCCCACACAACTGGGGAGATCCTAAAAACCTGGAGCAAAACCCCTGCTCGTGCGATGGTGTGAGAGCAGGGTGCCAGGACCCCTTTGTCAGTGCAGGATGGGACCTGACCACCTGCAGCATACTCCTTCAGTGAATCCTTGTCTTGTCTTGGTCAATATTTTTGCTTGGTTGCAAAATGGAAGGAGACCTGGAACTTCCCCCACATGGAAGGAGACCTGGAGCTTAGGTTTTCACTGCTACCTCCTGCCTCTGTGGGATAAAACCAGAGCTCCTGCCCTTCTCCTCCCCACCAGACAGCACCAGGTAGCCCTTTGTTCCCAAAGATGAGGGTGTAGAGCCGGGGGGAGTCCCAGCCCATGCTTCTTTGGCTAAAACCCATGAGAAGGAAAAATAAGACAGAGCAGGAGTTGAAAAGCACTGCACTGCCTTTCGCTGGCAGAGCAGGAGCAAGAGGGTCCAGGCTGCCAGCCCAGAGAGAGCAGCAAGATGCCCAGCGCTGAAGCCCGCTCAGGAAATGGTCTTTTTGTTAGGCAGCTCTACACAGCTCTAATTAAATTACGGGATTAGAGCCATCTCATTCCTCACTCATCTGGTGCCAAATGCTTGTTCCGAGGGAGTGCCCTCCATTAAAGGGAAAACTGCCCGCGCAGCGCTCTGCACCAGCTCATCAAGAGAGTTCAGGCTGCCACACAGTCACTCCTTGATTGCACTGCATTGCAGATGGGCTGTCTGGAGTGCTGTCATTCATATGTGGCCTCCGTCTTCCTCTGGTCCTTGTCTGTGGGCCTTTCAGAAAGCTTTTGGGATGGATAATCCTCTGCTTGCTGCTCTTAGCTCTGCGCGAGTTTGCTCAGGGTGTGAGCACCATGCAGAGGGTCAGTCAGCGCAGAAAACTCATAGTATGTTCTTGCTCAAGGGTCTGAAGAGGACCAAGACCTCGGTGTGCAGGACACTCTATAAATATCACAAGGTGTGCAACTGATAGGAAAGAAGAGTGCACAGGGATCTGACTGGGTGGTGGAGCTGGGAACAAGACTTCACCCTCTAGGAAGCACAGGCAACCTCAAAAAATTAGGTCATAGCAGTCAGTGAAAGAGGAAGCTGCAAGATGCAAAACAGAGTTCCCTTGAATTTGCTTTTGTTGCGTGTAGTTCTTTTTGACAGATGATATAAATTTCCCATCCCAGGCCAGACCTAGGCTGTACCTGGTCATTAGAGATTTGGGCGGTTTCTCGGCTTACACTTTGGCACTGTTTTTTCTTCTGTTGCTTCACAGAGAAGTTGCCTGGGAGACCTGGCGCTGAAGGAAAGGCTCTCCTCCTTCCACGATGCTCCTTGCAATGTGAGTTATCACCACACTTTGGGGAGATGGGCAACCTGCAGCTTAGCGAAGCAAGATCCCTTTGGCATGGCCCATGTGCAGAGAAGCATGGCCTCTCCTACACAATGGTGCCTGTGCTCTCCTACTTATTAAGCAGACACACGGCAGTAATTAAAGCTTGCTCCTTTCACCAGGAGGAGAAGTGTAGGTGATCAGATCAGGAAAGCACCTCCTGTACTGCAAAGCATGGTCCTGGTGAGGACTAATTGGAGCAATACAGCTCTTTGAAACATTACTGCTATGTTATTTGCAAATTCCCACTTCCCAGTGGACTGCTTCTTGCAGGCTGCAATGGGAAGTCCTGTTGCTGCTGCACTGCGCACTCAACCCAGCTGGAGGGAAGGACTGCAGGCATCTTCCAGCACGAGCAACTGGCTCTTTCTTTGCAAGGCAGGCACCAAATTTCTCATGCCCTTTGCAAGGTTGCATTTTCCCCCACTGCTGACTGAATGTGGCCATTTTGGCTGGGTCATTGGAGTAGCTAAAACTCAAGTTTCCCTTGCTCATTTTTCAGTGTGAAAGCCCATAAAAGGTCTGCTTGGTAGTGCTGCTGCCACAGGGTCCATGGCATGAATTTAACCTCAGCTGTCTCCCCCGTTCAATCACTGAGCTGCGTAATTACTCTTGGAGAAGTTGGAGTTTTTTTCCCATCTTCTGCCGCCTTGGCTGGAGGCATAGCATGTCTTACTTTTAATATACTGCCTTCTCTCCTGGACAAGTTCTCAATCTCTCCTGCTTTTGTAGAGTTAAGTAAAATGGAGAAAATCCTGCCTGAAAAGAAGCATCTTCCCACAAACTGAGTTCATCCTTGGAGATAGTCAAACCGCAGCTGGACACAGCCATGAGCAGCTGGATCTGGCTGGACCTGCTCTGAGCAGGGGTTTGGACCAGTGGCCTCCGGACGTCCTTTCAAACTAAATTACTCTGGTTCTGTGATTCCTGTCTCCTGCAGAGCCATGTTGCTCCCCTTTCTCCCCCCTCTCCCCTGCTCTGTTGGTCCTCAGCAATGACCTAATTCACGAGTGAGCCGCTAACCCCGGCGTGGGAAAGGGCATCCCCTAATGCTGCCGAGATCCAGATCCACATGCAGAGGGCAGGAGGGGAGCCTTCAAGCTTCAGAGCCAGGACCAAATATTTGCCCTGCACATGGTATGTCACGGGCAATTAAGGTAGCTGAGCCAAAAGCAGAGTGGTGAGAGAAGCTGTTTGCTTTTCAAACCGGACCAGCAAGTGCATATTGAATTACCTGTATGCCAGATAATATTTAGCCATAAATCCCATTAACAGCGCTCTGCAGTAATGCAGATGTGAAGGAAGGGAAATAAAAGGAACCAAAATGAGGAGGGGACGGGTTTGGAATGATAAAATAGAAAGGAGGTGAACCCTGGCTGATCGCTCGGTTTGCAGCCGCAGGTTTTCATAGGAAGGGCTTCAGCTCTGTGAGGAAATCAGCTGGAACAGGTCTGGCAGGATAGCTCTCCAAGTGAGAGCTCTTCTTGCGGAATACCAATGATTTGCATCCAAAATAAAGTGGCTAGAAGTAGCTATTTCAGGAGCTCTCCCTGCACTAGGGCAGGAGCGGGGAGGTGGAGGGAACAGAATATAAAACAACACCTGCCTTGGAGAAAAGGAGCGATCCCAAAGGTTTAAGGACAGATCTTCATGCCAGCTAGCCTTTATGTCAGAACAGCTGGGGTTTGTTATTTCATTTGCTGCTTTGCTTGCTTTATCGCCCTGCATCTGATATGGGGACAGACTGCTGTCCCCATATCCCAAACCCAGATGGGTTTGTGACCCCCTTGGAAAGTGCGCTGAGGAAGGCTCTGGGAAGAGCTGGGAGTGATGAGAAAGAGGAAAACCACTGTTTGCAGAGGGCTGCTGGTCTTGCAAGCTGTCTGTGCCCGCACTGGGGCTCTCACAGCCACACGGCCCTGTGCCGATGCTTTACACTCTTACTGCTGGTGGCCAGAAGCAATTAACTAGCAAATGGAGTGAGGACAAAAGGCTAGCATGAATTACAGCCTCACAGGAGGATGCCTTCAGCCCTTTCCTTCTCCAACCTGAAGGATTTGGCACTGGGTTTATCTGGTGCCCAGGCCACCCACCAACCCCCTGAAGCACTGTGGCACCGGGAGATGCCGCACTGTGGGCTGCGCAGCATCGGTACCTGTTCCTGTGGCTGGCCGGCGGGTATCAGCATTACAGACATGCCCTGGTTTGTTGTAGCCCAGTTTGCCAGCAGGCTCAAGCCTTCGTTGTTAATCTTGGCCAGAGATTTGCCTGGCTCGTTTGAGGAGGAGCCGCACTGGATGGTTTCTTTTCTCTGAGATGGGCACCGTGCCACACACCGAGCCGTCTGGCTGCCAGGAGCAGCAGGTTCTGGCAGGGGCTGGGACAGTGCTGCTCGCCCAGCACAGAGCTTCCCATCAGCCAGGCAGCCTCCAACCACCCCTCCTCAAACATCGGCTGCCGTATGTGCCTTTTCCCTCCCAGGGTGCGGGCTGGCGATGTGAGAAATCACACCTCGGGCATGCAGTTTCCCGAGGAGCGTGGGAGAAGGTTTTGCAGACAGCAAGGCAGTGTCCTGAGGCACGTTTCCAGTTCCCCAGTGATGCTGATCGCCGGGCTCCAGCCTTGCTGTTGCACCAGCAAGCACCAGCTTGGTCAGGGACCACGTATTCTTGTTGCATGGGGAGTCTGCAAATGTGAACCACAGCTCCATCTCTCCTCTCCCCTCACCTAAACGGGAAAGACGGGCCACAGAAAGCTGCTGCAAAGTTCCTGCTTTGCAGGGGAAGTGTCATGACATGTCCATTCATGTCAGGAGAGGACTTGGACACAGCAGCCATGAGTCATTTAAACAAGCTGAGGTGATGTCCAGATCCACACTGGCCATCTGTTTCCTGCAGGACAGGGTATCAGTCCAGGGTGCTGGAAAACTGTGCCATATCAAGCCCTTTGGTTCTGGTTATCAGCTGGTGACAAGGGCTGGTGGCAGGAGGAAAGCTGGGATTTAAAAACTGTGATGCGAACCCTGCTCTGCTGTTTGTTTCTGGGTCACGTATGAGGCCACACAGAGCTTATTTTCAGAGTCTGGCTTAGCAGTGGCCAAAACTTGATGAGTTTATACCTGGAAGAGCTAGAGATCGCAGCAGTCACTGCTCCTACTCTGAAGGAATTTGGGGGGGGGGGGGAGGGCAGCAGAGGAGAGAAGGTGGTCTATTTTGCTCTTGAATTTTCTTTCCAGATGTAGTGATATTTCACTGAAACATCGGCCTTTTTTTTTATTAGGGAGTGCTAGAAGATATTTCAGAAAGCCTTTCTTGTCAGCGTGCTGTTCCTTTCCAAAACTTGCCCCTGCCTCAGCCAGGTGTATGTGCTGCCCATGATGAAGCAAAGCCAAAGCAAAGCCTTCCAGATCTCCTAGAATAAACTGGCATGGCCACAGTCAGCTTTTCCTTTGGTAGCCCAAGCTGCCCGTGTGGCTGCCATGGATGAAAACATGCTGGACCATCAGCCAGGCTGCATTGCTGGTCCTGGCTAACAAAAAGCCCTTGGGACTGGCAGCATCCAATATTTTTGTCTTCTGCTGTACAGCACTGTGCGCAGGCTGGAGCAAGGCACTGGCTTGGAAAATCAGTGCGGCACCATGCAATTGCTGCTTGTTCCTTACGCAGAGGGTGAACATGCTCCCCTTTCTTTGACTGATGCTGGAGTGGCCCGTTGACCAGACCAACGCCAAGTGATGCTCCCATGCTGCTCCTGCTGGTTACATCTTTGCCTGTGACGTGCTCTCTGCACAGATTGCCTATCTGTGGGGGAAGCGGCTGACTCGGATGGCTGGAGAGAGATGCTTCTTTGCAGTGCTCTGCGGGAGCCTGCTATTAAATCTCAGTGTAACAGTGCGCCGGTCACAGCACATTAAATAGCAAGGTCACCTGTGCATCTCCTGCTGGGCCCTCGCCAGAGCACAACCATCGTGTGGGTGTACGCCTTGTAGCTCTTTACTAGCTCAGCTTCGGTGCACAGATAAATCTGTCTCATCTCTCCTCCCAGGGACAGCAGCGGCCATAGACATCGCTCCACCTTGCTTGTTCACCAGCTGCATTGCTCCGTGGCGAGGACCTGTGGGGACCCACTGGCTGGGGATGTGCCCATGCAGGGACACCCTCCTCTACCCATCACGCTCCTGATACACAGGCCAGGCTCCTCCTGTACTAGCTCTTCCTTCCTTGGGTAGGATTTTTTCCAACCTTGAGGGCTTGGAAGTTGACTGTGCTGAAAGCCTGGGTAAAGAGCAAGTTAGGGAAGCATCTTATTAAAGTGTTTTATTGACGTGTTTACCCTATTTTTGTCAAGCCTGAGGGAGCTGATATGCAACTGAAAACAGTTTCAGTTGTTTTTAAGTTCCTTGAGGGCTGCTCTAGGCAAGCATCTTCAGGAAAGTCATCTGAATTGACTTCCAAATTAGAGTAATTAAACCAAATGAAGTCTTTGCAGGGAAGAGCCCCTGGATGGATGATACACTCAGCTCAGGGTAACTATCCCAGGGCAGCTCTCACACTGCGGTGGGGATGAGATGTTTTGCCACCGTCACCAAAAACTTCTCTCTCCTTTCCATTTGCCATGAGGTAGTAGCATGTGCCTGGGACATGTGCTCCTGTCATCCTGATATGCTTTCCGTGTACGCTCCAGTTTGTGAATTTTACCTGTGCCTGCCTGGTATCAATCAGAATTACTGGTGCCAAATTGATCCAGCTTACCTCACTTTGAATCACAGCTGTGTTAATCCTTCTTATGCATAGCCACACAGAGGTTTAATGCAATTTAACTGGGAAGCTGCACATTTAATAGAGGCTAATGTTTCTGGGGCTCCCTGTGCAGGACACCTCACTGTCTGATGGCCACAGCCAGCAGTGACACTTCTACAGCACTTGTCTGCAGGGGTTGAAATCTTGGTCCGGAGCCAAGGCTTGAATAATTCCTGCTGCCATCTTCCCTGTGGTCCTGAGAAAGTCCTGACCCATGGTTTTGGTTGACAAGACCCATCGTCTCAGATCCAATGGGCTTGGATTCAAGCTGTGCCATGTACTGGGGCAATCCTCTCTGAGCAAGCCCACTATTGCACGTCTCTGGAATTGGGGCGATTTGTGAGCTCACATCCCAAGGGTCTGGGAAAGACAACAAAGAAATACCATTCTGTGCAGGTTATGCTGTAATCATATAGCCACATCCCTTCAGAAGAGGTCTGTGTCTCCTGTGCAAAAACTTCTTAGGGGTCTGCAGGCAGGTAAAAAGCAGGCTTGCAGAGAGGGCAGGGCATTTTGAGGCAGTACCTAGCTTTTCCCCAGCCCCAGCCAGCTGTTCATCCCATCCCAGTGTCTGCAGTGCATGAGTAAGCTCCTCTGCCCTCAAGGTCAGAGCTTGCAGGATGTTCAGAAGATCATTTCAGTGTCAGAAATTGTGGTGCTTTACTGATTGTTACAGCGGATTTAAACGGGAAGTGGCTGAACTAGAATCAGATTGGTATTGCTGTCTGTCTGTTATGGTCTGACTTCTAGATGGAGACAAGCATTGCATTGCTTTTGGCTTGCAAGGTGTTAGGGAGACTCAGTGTTCCCCTGCAACCCCGAGGCAAGGGGTATGTGGTTGGGAGCCAGGTGGAATTTGGAGTCCTTCTGGCACTGAAAATTTTGAAGTGTTGATTTCTTTACTCATCAAAAGCAGAAGCCAACTTTGCAACCTCAGAGCTTTATGCAGAACAGATCTGCAAGCTGACCCAGAGAAAAGCAAGGAGAAGAAAGTACTAAATGGGGCAAGAACTGCCAATTTTACAACAATTATCAAGAAATACTGAATTGAAATATTCCCTAAGGATGGGGAAAAAGTCAAACCAAAGGAGTTATTGCTGCTCTTCGACCTGGAAGTCAGACGTTGCATCTCTCCTTGGGGATGTTTCTGTTTCTTTGACCAGTTCCTGACCTTTCTCAAAGAGCTCTTCAACCTCAGACAAGAGAGAAAGGGACCTTCCCATGCCTCACTTGTTCTTCTTACTTTTGCCACTGTTGCTTTCCCCCACAAAGTGTCACTGTCACCATAAGTAGTAGAGGCATTTGCTTGTGTTTCAGTGCCATACACTGGCACCCCAGCCCACCAGGAGCTCTGATGCCCTGTTTTTTATCAGTCCTCTGCACACTTGATGTTCTTGGCCCAGTTGGCCAGAGCAATGCCTTGGGGAGGGATGGTATGTAGAAGCTGAAAGCTCTCTGCCAGCTAAGTGTTGGTCATCAAAGTGGGCCCTTGCTCCTAGATTAACTGCTGCCTTCTTGTAAAGCCTGGGATTGACTTCTTTTAACAAAAGCAATGGCTGCAGTGGGTTAGATCCCCAGTGGAGGGGAGCTGATCCTCTTGAACTGCTTTCCAGATACTTCAGCCCAAATCCTCTGGCCTCATGAGGGTCTAGAAGCAAATGGCCAGCCCCCCTGTAATTCTGCTGCTGATAATCCACCTCTGGGAGTCAGGAGCAAGGCTGGTGGGCAATGTCCTGTTTGCAGCTTGAGTTGAAGGAGAGTGTGTTCCTCCCCCGTGCATGAAGACCGTGCCAAGCACAGAAGCCCAGGGGGCTCTTGACAAGCCTCCAAGTGTCTGATGGGAGCAGCTACGAGTGTGGTCTGAGGAGAGGTGAAAGCAATGCCTGGTTCCTGCATGGCAGCCACAGACACTGGGACATAATCTCAGGGTCCTTTCAGAGCCACCATCGTTCCCATGGATCTGAAAGGAAAGCTTTCAACATGCTCCGCTTGCAGGGGAGGTCAAAGAGGGGCAGGAGAAATAGTTCGGTGCATGGTTGCATTGGCTTTGAAACCTCTGGCTTTGCTGGAGGAGTCTCAGTAGACCTCATGGAGTGATTTTGCAGAATGGAAAATGGATGCAGGCTGGAGGCAAAGCGTTCTTTCTTCTGCTCTCTATTTTTTTAACCAGGCTCTGAAGCCCTCTTCCGAGTACTTGTTTTCTTGGGTTTGTTTTGTGGTACTTCACTGCTGCTATTTTGGGGGGGGGGGGAAGTGATAAAAGGGAAAAGGAAGAAAAGGTTTATTTTTCTGTACTTTTTTTTCTTAAAGCCAGAAATGAGAAAATGGAAAATATAAAAGAACATGAAAATGCCCCAATTCTTTCAAAATAGCTCCTCGCCCATTTCCACTCTCAATTACAGATTTTGTGCCTCAGGAAAAAAAAAAAAGGTAAACTGTGTATCTCCTGTAGAAATACAGGGGCATATTTCTTAGTCCACACTGGCCTGGGTACTGACTTAGAGACATGGGGAGACTTTCCTTTGACTTTGGCGGCTTTGAAAGACCCATTGTTCCTTAACAGCAATCCTTTATGCTGACGTGCACATTTTGTGTGCATCTGTCAACAGGGGAGGGGGAAATTATTGAAATGGGTAATAAAGGAGATGAAAACAATCCGTGCTGGTCTCTGGATAATAACCAGCTGACATTAAGCCTAAGCCCAGCTGATAACAGTTAATAATAAATGGGCATTAATTAAAGCTAAATTACAGGGGAAGGTGCAGGCTTGGCTCTCAATCCAATTAGAGCCCTGTAATTCATAACGGAGAGAATCTGTCCAGCCTGTGAATAAATGATCAAAGGCTAGCAAAGTCAACAGCAGGGCTGTGTAATAGTTTAGATGATGCCTCGATAGGGAAGAGGCCAGAGGAGGATTAACAGATAACTGTGGCCAGACAGTTTGTTCGGTTTGCCATGCAGCATGCCAGAAAGATATGTGGAGGTGCACGTGTGAGAACGCAGAGCTGAACCATGGTGTGGCTCCAGAAGGTTTTGAGAGGAGCCCAACGGGAGGGTATGGACCCGAAGGGAGGAAGAAATTCATCGTGAGCCCCTCATGGTGACAATATGAGGGAAAGGACCCTAGGGAAGCTGGTCGGGTCTCTGGATGGTGGGCACCAAGGGCATTTAGACAACCATTGGTGACATGCCATTAAAAGGCAACAAAGAGCTGATGGCTGTAGTCAAAAGCTTCCACTGCATCTCAGAAACAGTGTCATGCCCACAGTGACATTTACTTTGGCATTTAAACAGGGTTGTCCCTGGAGGTGATTTCCACCTAGACTTGTCCTTCAGCTCCCAAGCCAGGAGCAGCTCCAGTCCAAGCAGCCCCACAAAGTCCAGCACAGGGCCAGGAGGAGTAGACAGGCCAGCAAGTTTTGAGGGCCTGGGAATTACGATTGTACAAATGCGGTTTTACCAGGGCTGAAAAGAAGCACCTACAGCCACCCCCTCTCCCTGGCCATGCCTGGGGCCAAGTTGGGTCCCAGCTCTTCTTGCAATACAGCCACCCCAGGGAGTTTTGCACCACAGTGTTGTGAAGGGTGCTGTGCTGTGCATGAAGCAGAGGGAGATGACACCTGCTCACTTCACTGCCAGAAGCAAAACTGAGGCTGGTACAAGTTCAGACCTGACTGTGATGTGCCATGTGTGTGAGGAGGGAGACTCAGAGGAGACATTGACCTCAAAGCTGACAAGTCCATTGACAAGGGAGCAGTTGCTCACTGGGAACCGAGGATGTGACCCAAGAAGAAGCTGGAGGTGGAGCCCAACATGCCACCATCTCTGGCAGCATCAGCAGCACTGACAAACTGAGGAGAACAGGCCATGTGGTGGCTGAGGGTCATTAACCAGTGAATGCTGGTCATTTGAACCAACAGTCTCAGAGTGATCACACGCTTGGGGACAAAAGACTCAGTTTTAAACCTCATGGTGTTTAAAGAAACTTTAGAATATACCATCTTCCAAAGGCCCCAGAGCCACCAACTATGAGGAAAAATACAACATTTTGAAAGCTCAGGCACACTCAGACTTTCAGATGTGTCCTACAAATGGTCTTCAAATGCTATGTAGCATCAGCGATACTCTGAAAATGCTGTTCTGGTCCAAAGAAACTCCACATGTTTTCTGCCTGTTTCTCCTATTTCTTGTCTGCAGAGCAGCTGATGCAGATGTGCTATTCAAGATTAAAGGGAATGTTCCCACTCAGGAATAAATGTGAGGTTTTTTTGGTTTAATGTAATGAAGAGAATGCATTTTGCATTTTTGCTCAATACAACTTTGTGTTACAAGTATCCACAGAGGTAATTCAGAAGGATGCTCTAGTTTAGACTTGCACCCTGTGTAATTACCCACCAGGTGTAGGCTGATCCTTGTGGCACCCATGTGAAACGTAAGTTGGAGGATGGCTGACACAGCTGAGGAGTTGGGGCTTGCTGGGACCAGATGAGTGCCAGCTTGCACCGACCCTGGTGGTAGGAGCCAGAGTAAAGAAGCTGGCAAAGCTTAGTCTCCTTTGCACAGCTTTGTCAGAAGCAGCCAGTTACTGACTTGGAGTGGTATTTCCTAAGCGGCGCAGCCCATGCTTTCCAGGCCAGCGTCTGCATGTGCCTGCACGCAGAGCAGCTGTGTACAAAGGACACTCCACACATACCATGCTGGTGGGCAAGGCTGGGTTTGCTACAGCACGGCCATGTTGTCTTCAATAAGCAGTAAGAGGGAACCTGACTCCCTGGATACTAAGGCAGTCATGAAGAATGAGCCAAGCCTGGAAATATTTTGATGATCCTTTTCCAAACAAATCCATATTTGCAGAGGCTTGCTCTTCCACATTTCTAGGAGCCAGACCTGGGCATGCTGACAGCAAGAGCAATTTTGGGGGGACGTTCAGTTGAGGCTTAATAGTCCTGGAAAGAAACCAAAACCCTTTGGTCCTCAGTAGCGCAATGGACTGAGCTCCTACACAGTTCCCCCAATGCATTGGCACCTTCGGCACCCAGCCCTGATGTGAACATCTGATGTGATGCTGAAGGCATTGCTTAAAGAGCATGTCTCTGTTTTGAATTTCCTTCTAACTGAAGTATCAATATTAAAGACTTCAGCATGATTATGCAGTCCTCTTGTGTAGAAAATTACCTTCAATCCATTTGACTGTGTCTGAGATTATTTCTTTCCCTTCCTGACCTCCAGAGATTATTCTGGAAAAACAATTCTCAAGGTGCTATGGCAGGAGGAATAAAAATAGCTGAGTAGATGAGCTGGTCTCTCTGACAGTACAAATACTTCCAAGTGCTTATAGTACAGAGAAAATGAACCCTGCAGCAGGAAACAGAGGGAATCCCTATACAAAAGAAGGAAATTTGGGAAGAATGACTAATCTAGGAGAGGAAACTAGGTGCTGTGGCCTGCTGTTAGCAAGGCAAGTGTCTCTCAAAGCATCAAGCCAATGTGCATGTCATGCACAATGCCCCAGTACAGCTGATCATTCCTGGTGGAGTAGGGCTGCTGGGATCTCCCGGGGTTTCAGAGACAGAGGCTCTGAGGACTCGAGTACTCCCATCTGAAGAATGGTGTGGGATGAAATTTGAAAATGTCTCTAAAATGCCAACCTGGGAACTGCTTATACCTGAAAGTCATCAAGCTCATTTAGAATGGAAGCCCAATTTAAACTTCCAGTGCTGGAAACTGTTGCTTTTAGGAGGAGTGATGACTGAGATGGAGCTTGCCGGCTCCTGTAGCCTCCTGTGAGTGCCTGCTGTGTGATGTGATCCTCTTGTTCCAAGAAATGCCTCTCAGAGACAACAAAGAACCCACAATAAGCACATACACTTCTAATCCATTTTGCCCTTTCCATCCATCTCCCCTTTCATGTTAGCAGAGCTGCCCTCCTTTCCCAGGGCTCCCCACCCTTGGGAATTCCTGGGGAGGGGAGATGTGGGCTTCAGCTTTGTCTTTAACAGTTAGCTACCAAGATTATGCTGGGGAATAATTTGACCTGTTGGTGAATGAGGGCTCATACTTTAGAGATGACTTGGCTACAGCACTCACAGGACTTTGGGGAAGTGAGAGAACAGATAAGAAAATAAGGAGGAGCTGAAAAACAGGCAAGACTGAAAAACAGGGAAGAGAAAAAACAGGAGGACTGAAAAACAGGCAAGAAAAGCCCTCACTATCACTTCTACCTCAAGCAAAAGACCAGTCATCATTGCTTGAGGCATGGATGGGGAGAGATTGAAAAATAAGCCACTAAGCTTCCCGTCATCTGCAGGTTTGTCCTGCCAAGATGTGAGCTCATTATGTGGAAAAAATTCATCAAGACCCCCTCCTCCACAGCCTATGCCTGACCTCATACCTTTTAGAGAGCAGCATCCCACAGGCTCAGTGCGTGTCACTCTCTTGAGCATAGACACTGGAGAATTTGCAATGCTATAGACACTTCTCTGTGCCCTTGCACAGCGCTGGTGACCCACTATCAAGTTGGTCACTGCCAACCCTTCCTCTTGGCACCTCTGCCTGTGTTTAATGCTGGTCTGAATCCATTTCAACCCTACCCACCAAAAGCTTGCTGTCACTGCCTTCAGGGTGGACTTGGTTGCTTCAGCAGAGCCCTCCAGCACAAGTCAGAGTCAACAGTCTCAGACCCCATCACCCTCCCCTACATTGCCCTGTGGCAGATTCAAAGACCTTGACCATGCATTGAGCAACCCTGGGATCTCTAATGCAGAGTTGCTGCTATGGTATGTGAAGACTTGAGTCAGGTCATAGCAGGCTCCATGGCTCCACTTCAGTGATAGATGGATATGCCATACCCCAGACTAGGGGTTATCTAGGCTATTTAGGTTATTCAAGGCATCTACATTATCTCAGTATTCAGTATCCACCCCTCTCCACAATCCTGGATAGCGGAGAACTGGTTTCATCCCCACAACCTTCAAACTTTAACTTCTAGCTGCTCCTTTTCTCCTCTCCATCACATGCTGCTTCTGCCCCAACGCATCTCACTTGGTTTCACTGTATTCACTGGAAAATGGTGCAAGAGTTTCCTTTAGGCTGCTAAATTATCACAAAACCAGAGCGCAGCATTCAGAGGGTTTTGTTTAATAGCTTACAAAAGCTGGGAGGCAGCCTGCTCTGTGGGAATGGGCTTTGAACAGAGAGTTGCAGTCGTCCTTGCAGCCGCTGGCCCGGCCAGGACTTACAGTTGTTATCCTGACCCATGGGTCCCGATCCCTAGCTTGCTTGAATCCAGCCAAGGGGAAAAAGAAGACGAGACACAGTGGGAGCCCATGAAGAAAGGGAGATGGGCTTGTGATGCTGATTCCAATCTCTTCTATTTTATGCATCCTAAAAACCATTTCCCCTGATCTTTTAGGGAGTGCATTTGGAGCTGTGGGTGGCAGACAGGCTCCGGTAGTTGCTACCCTTCAGTCTTTAGAGGTAGAAGCCCTTCATAGGCAAGCCCTTCGTAGGCAGCATCTTCAAAGGGAGATGTTATCTCTTTTCAAAGAGATGGCCCTCTGCCCCCAGGAGATCTTCCCAAAGGGACAGGGTGCCCACTGCACGGTCACAGGCCAGGCAGTGAGCATGAATACGTGGTCTGGAGCAGAGGCACCGAGGATGTCTGTGTCCATTTGGATTTCTCCACTGTGGTTGGATTCTTTCATATCTCACAAGGAGTGATTCATGCTTGGCCCTTTCTTTGTGGCAGGGGGTTTTATAACAGCTTTCTCTGATGTATAATAACAGCTGAGTGAGTGATGAATTCTTCCCTCACTCAGGATATTTATAGCATTTTTCTTTCTCCTTGAGCGAGTCACCTATTTTCACAAGGCTCGTAGGCGCTTCGTGTCAGTGAGACTTCAGCTCCTCTGACAAATCTGGGGGAGACTGGCCAAAGGGTTCAAAAGTTTCTCAGGACCGGGATGGTGGACTGGCTGGTGGCATATGAGTTCCCCATTGCACAAGCCTTGCATCTTAAGAAATCAAGCTAAAAGCCACAAGACTACACAGTTCACCCTTTATTTTTGCAAGGGTTACATTTCCCATCTGCTTCTCCACGGATGAACAGGCTAACATTTTGTTTCTCAGTTTGCACTGGAGCTGGGTTCTCAGTATTTTGCTGTGGAAGCTGGGATTATATTGGTATCATCTCTTCCAGGGTGCATCAGCTCTGACCGTACCAGGTGGGATGAGATTCAGAGCAGCTGGTGTAGGTTTATTAAAGCTCTCCTGCTTACACAGAATGGATGTGGACCAGCACGGATTTTCACCAGGGCCTTATTCTGCACTCTGGGTAAGCAAGTATAGCTACCTGACTACTTCTGTGTCCCAAAACCATGTGTCTGGATACCTGTTTTCACCTGGAAGGCTCAAGAAAGGGGAGCACGTCACCAGCTAAGTCACCAAGATGTCCATCCATCTCCCCAAGTCACTGTTTTGTAGTCTCATGTACAGAGCTGGAGCCACAGGAATGAATGCTTGCACAACGGAAGTTCGAGCCTACGGGAGGTCTCCCGTCTAAGCAGAAAAAAATGACAGGTTTTAAAATACTTCATAGCCATTTGTAACTCTCTCCAAGGAGAGTGTTTTGTCTTCTGCTTCATCAGTGCATACAGACTGCCATCTCCCAGTATGGGAATAATGTAAAATAAAATACAATAAAACTGAGAGAAAAACAGTATTCTGAGGGCTTTTTCCATCTGTACCTAATCCACTGTTTCTGGTTTTTTCCCCATGTTTCCCTTTTTTTGGTGGTTTTTTTTTTACTGCCAGAAGAAAAACAGAAGACTTCCCCCATCGTGGATGCTTTTTGCTCCCTTTACCATGGCCAGGATCCCAGGCCTCCCCAGAATCTCTCCCTCTGCAGATGCTGCCCCTGTGACGGTGCTGCCTGTGCTCTGCATCCCCCATCTCTGGGCTGGTCTGTGGCCCAGGTTAGCCCCCACATCCCCCCTCCCTCTGCCTGGGGGTCGAAGGGGCTGCCTTGTACCATCCTCCGGCAGCTCTGTGCACTTGTGCCCTCCTCCTCTTCCCACAGTCTGATTTATTGGGTTTATCTTTCCCTTTTACAGCCACCCTTCACTGCACCTGACTGCAGTGACCTCTGGTCCCTGCATAGCTCGCATTCCTCTGGGGGGGCTGTGGGCCACCGGGAAGGGCTTTCTCCTTCCCTGGGCCACTCCAGATGAGATCAACGGAGTCCCTCATCTGTATCCATCCATGCTGGCACCTAGATCTATGCTTTCTTTGCCCCAAGTGCTTGCCCTGGGCAAAGGCTAGGTGGCTGGGGGATGATGTGTGTCTCCAGGGAGGATGTGCTGTCTTTGAGCTAGTGCCCCACAGGGTAGAGAAAGCAACAGCAGGGTCTGCCCCTGCCCTGGGGACATGCTGCTCCTCCTGTCCAGCCTACCTCAAAAACCTGTCTCTCCCTCCCCACCTGAAGCTGGGGAGATGTGGTGCTGGACCTCCCTGGGGCTGGCATGTGTGGTGGGGTTAGGGAGAGGCCATCCCCCTGACACCGAGACAGTAATCTTTGTTTTATCTGTCTCACCAGGTCTTCTCTTTCCCTTTCCAGCCTCTGTGCAGGATGTAAGGAGGCACGGGGGATGCTGAACATGGGGATCACACCATATCAAGTGTTACACCCGGCAGAGCAAGGGCTACTCAGACAACAGGGGGCTGGAGAATATCCCAAACTACTGAGAGCAGTCCTGCTTGTCAACACGTGTTGGCAGCTCTCACCTAGGCAGGATCCTTCTCCCACCCTACCCAACAGGGCAGGTTGAACAAGCCACACTTCTGACGTGCTCCTTTCAGCCACTGCTCACCGCCCGTGTTATGAAAAGGAACCATTTCAGAGGTGGCCCAGACCCAGCTCCCTTGGGGTTGAGGCCTCCTCTCCTCCCCTAGGGATGTGCTGGCCACCCCTGCACGGAGCCACCATGCAACCACTGATTCCTGCATCCTGTGCAGCAGGTGAGATTATCCCTCCCCAGCGTCTCGCTGTCCAGCTCTGTGAGCTGAGGCATGTTCCCAAAGAGGGATCAGTAAGGGCTCAGGCTGAGGCTGAGCCAGGGGTGAATCAGCCCTGCCGACCCTGCTTCCCCTTCCCTCCAACAATCCCAGCATGGAGGCCAGAGGCGATGGCTGATGGGCTGAGGGTGAGCGAGGAGGAAAGCTCATCTCTTTCTTTGTGTCATCTCTGGGAATTGCACTTTGCTGGGAGTTAAGCCTCCCAGATGAGAGAGTGAAATGGTCGCTGGAGGTTTTAATTAAGGTCTGCAGGCAGAAGCACAGTGCGCTGGCAGAGCGCCCGCTACTCCCCAACACCCCACTGCAATGTTTGCAACCAGTGAGATCATAGATAAACTGATGAGCTGCTGGGGGCACAGGGGTCCAAGGCCTTTGCTGTATTGCATCTTGGCTTTGTCATTGCATGCTTTTACCCAAGATGAAGCTTTACGGCCAAACCTGTCTCTGATGCCATCAATGAGCAGTTTGTAGGTTGGCTGGGATGGGTCTTACCAGATCCTTTTCTAACATGGGTTTCCAACCAGCCTCCCACACTCAGTGTTGTTTAAGGGCTTGGACTCCTTTTTTCCTTTGAAAAGAAGGAGAGCATGTCATGTGATGTTTGACTGCAGTATTAACTTGGCACTTTTGGACTTCCATGGGTCTCCGTCCCATCCTCAGGACAGTGATTATAGTTATTACAGACACAGTCTTGGGGTGCATCTCTTTGCATTTGAAAGCAGGGTGCTTGAGAAGAGGGAAAAGATCAGACCTTTGGGAGAGGGGGATTTTATGTCCAGCTCTGCCAGTGGCTTGTTGTTTGACTTGTGGGTGGATAATCCCATCCTTCTGGGGTTTGGTCACTGCAGTCATCCTCTGTTTTCTCCAGGTGACTTCCTTAGCTTTACTCATAAGGAAGGCTTTGCATGCGACTTCTGCATAAATGACTGTTAAAAGGAACAAAACCACTTCCAGCAGGCAGAGTTAAACAAGTTAAAAATCTCCTAGAGAGAGTTAAAATCTCCCTTGTCATCTAACAGGACAGCCAAATCCACATGGCCACGTTGTGCCAGGGACCAGAAGGGACTTGCCACGTCCAATGAGACAGAGCGGCTTGCTGTGCAGCTGGATGCCAGCGAAGTGCATCTCCACTCAGCACGTGGGCGCAGACCGAGGGCTGTGCCATGGCTTGCAGGAAAGCTAGGAAGTTCATTTTTTCTGGAAAACAGGGCTGTGACTGCACCAAGAATGTGCAGGTAGAAGGGGCTTCTTTAAATCCCCAGATTATAAAAAAAAAAAAAAAAAAAAAAAAAAGAAAAATTCATGAGTCAGGCCGTTGCAAAATCCTGAAACTGACATGAGTTACTTTTTAGGGTTGCTTTTGGTTAATGCTAAGCACTGGCTTCTTTTCATCTGCCATCTTACCCAGCAGGCTGCAAGTTCCCCTTTCCTTCTGACTTCCGAGAGGAAAGGTGGGGCTCCTCAGTGTGAAAAGTTACCCCCGGGACATGGAGCTTTTGCTAAACCATGAAATACCACAAAGCTCCCGATAAAGTTACCAGGACTGCCAATCATGGTATCATTCCTAAGGGAAGGTAAGCAGCAGAGTCCTGCAAAAGCACTACCTGCTGCACAGCATGGGACAGATTCTGCAAAGCCATGTAAACTCCTCATTGCCAAGGGTATTTGTGCCAGAAAATGTCTGCACAGCCCAGAGAGAAAACATCCCCCCTGCATCTGCCCATAAAACATCCCATTTTACCAAGTGCGATTCTGGAAATTGTTCTGTGAATCAATCTCCTGTGCAGCTAGGCAGGAGATGATCTTGCTAGAGGTGTTTAGGACAGGAATGTGACATGAAACACTTGAAATGCTGGAAATTAAATCTTAGACTTTAGATTTTACCTTAAACATTAGCATTTGAAATAACTGACAGCCAGGTTATGAGATGACCCAGCCTACGTGACTGATATGCAGTGATGATTGATAGCAAACTCTATTGCCAGACCTTTCACTGCATGTAATTACATATCAGCAAATACCCTGAAGTGATTAATTACTGCCTGACATGCTTTTGGAGCCAATGTAGGCTCAGGGAACCCCCCCAACCATTTTTCTTTCCTAGGAAGGAGTCTTGCTAGCTCTGTTTATAACTGGGGATGATTGAGTCAACGTTATGAAAACACCATCAATTGAGAGTTGTGACTGCATACAGGTTGTGAAACAGGTGTGATACACACACACACACACACACACACACACACACACGTCCACTCGCACACCTGCACACCCCCTGCCAAATCCACTCTTCCCTGTGCTGCACCAGAGCTGGTGATATGAGAGAGAAACTCCTGAGAAGAGCTGACTCTAAAGCTGTCAGGTTGGCCAGACTGTGAGACATTTATGCTTTTGTTTTCTTTTAAAAGAGCTTTTTTTTGGGGGGGGGGGGGGGGGGGGAATATGAGAATCATCGGACTGATTCAAACATGCCTCTATTTTGGATGCTGATGCAATAATCCTTGCGATGGAGATGGAACACCACCCAGCTCCTCCTGGCTGTTCTGTTGTTGGTCAGGGGGGTGGGAAGGGGAGTGATGGTGGATGATGAAGGGGCTAGAGGCTTCTCAGTGATGGGAAGTGGTGTGTTTTCCAGTCCCCTGGCACCGTTAGCCTCCAGCAGCAGGGAGACCAGCTGAGGGGCTGTAAACACGCCTACTGTGGGGTGGCACAGGCATTTTGGCAAAGCCAAAAAAGGTCTCTTGGAATAAAGTTGCATGGTGACTGGACCAGGAAGCTTGACCAAGCCCTGATGCTTTCTCTATACCTTCCTCCTGTCTCATCTTGGGAATGGTTGCCATGTGACCTTCTTAAGTTTTGGCTGATGCGGTTCTTGATGCTGTAGCCGTGGGTTTTCTTGGTTTCACCCATACAAATTTAAGTTTGTATTTTTTCCTCCCCCTCCCACCCTGTGCTAAGACCATGTCTGACAATGAGCATGGCCTGGAAAATGTGATTGTGATTGACTTACTTTGTTGCCTGGAGCTGATGTCGATTTAAGATTCTGCCAGTGTTTTGTTTTGTAAGTCAATTTCTTTTTAATTCTTCCACACTTAGGACTTGCTGCTTTCCCTCAAAGACATTAGGCCTAGCCTGAGCACTCTAGGCTTAAAACTGAATTTTTCACTCTGTCCTACATTGTTCTTGTCTTGCAGAACTTGATGCATCCAGCCCGGCTCAGGGACTTTGCTGGAGCCTGAACAGGGCTCTGCAAGGATCCTGGAGTTTCATTCCCTCTTCTTGCTTCCCATTTCTCCTGATGACTGAGAGCCACGTCTCAGCTGAGCTGAAAGAGAAGCACCGGGGCAGGGAAGGGACTCCACTGTCACTCCTGGCCTTGAAAGCCAGAGCTTGAGATGTCCCCCTTGAGCTGCTGGAAATGATCTTCCATGCCTTGATAGTCCCCAAGGAGGTGAGAGCACCCTGAAGCAAGACCTTGGGCCATCAGGTCAACCTGAAAATCATCTGGAAAACTCACACAGAAGCCCTGGAGCAAATCACCAGAAACTGTGTCTTCTGTGGCAGGTTGAAAGGAGGATGACAAGGGGCCAAACCCGCAGGGGACGGGATTTAAATGACTTACTGTCTCTGTTACAGCTTGTATGTGTCCAGAGCTTGTTTGTGAGCAATTAACGCGGTTGTCTTAAGCAGAGCCGTGGAGAGCACGATTAAGTAATTAATAGTAATTAAAGGCACGTTATCCACAGGCATGCTGTCCATGCCCATCCTGCACAGCCCTGTGCTGTCAGCTGCCCTACGTTAGCTTGCCCGAGCAAGGGCTGAAGTTGAGGGGAAAGAGCCTGGGTGGGCTGGAAGCCATGCATCACCGCGGGCTGTGCTTGCCTTCTCCATCGGCCCCGCTGGCTGCCCGGGATGTCCCTGGGGAAGCCTCCCCACTGTCACCAGCAGCCCAGCATAGACAAGCCACAGCAGGACTCTGCTCCCATCTGCGCCGGCTCCAGCAGTGCCCAGGGAAGGAGGGAAGAGGCGTCTACCTGTGCATGCATGAGGCTAACCCGATTTTGACAAAGTAGCGTCTTTTTTAATCAGAATGTTACTTTCCACCAGTTTTAGCTCATAACTGCACCAAGGAATTGGATCAACTTAGCTAGGCGCCATTTTTGCAAAGCTCCCTCTCCGTCCTATTTCACTCAGTCAAGACACAACCTTTAGACCTTCTTGCTGTTAATGTGGGCTCTGGCTGAAGGGGAGGTTTCAAACAGGGACAGTAAACCAACCCCACTCCCATCATATCCCCACTTCTGCTAATGGCGGGTGTTGAGGATGGGGAGGAGAGAAAATCTCCGTGTGGGTTGGTTTGTTTTTCTAAGAAGTGACCCCATCAACAGCAAAGTCAAGACAGGACAAGAAAAAAAGCAACATGGGGATGGAGTGAGGCTTAACCTCTCTTTCTTTTGAAAAGAAACAGATCAGTCCCTTTTGAGATGGAGAGAGGAAAAAAAAGTCTGAGCTTTTTAGAAATTTCCCTGCATTATTTTCTGAATCAGATTTGAAGCTGCCAATAATCCGCTCACCAAAAAGGGCATCTTTTTGAGCAGATTTACCTTTTCAGCTCTAACCACCGCTGGTCCCCCTTGCCTTCAGCTATGTTTTGCCAGCAGGAGTAGACTTTTCATGATCTGCCCTTAGCCATGTCCTGGGCACTCACATCAAGAGGAGAGATGCACTGTAGTCTCTGTTTCCTACTTCCAAACACCTTCCCCTTCCTTTTCAACATTTCCCCCTGCTGCAAAGAGTAGCTAAGCTGTAGATCTTCAACTATTTTTGTGCCTTTGCCCCATTTAGGCATTGCAGGATGTTATACAGAACCAAGAACTGAATCTGCCTCTCAAAGTCGCACCACAAAGTTTAAGGCTCTCAGGCATTTTTCTGCAGTCAAAAATCTCCTGACATTTCATATACTAAATCTGTTTATTTAAGCTGTTTTTCTGCCATGATACTTTTTCACAAGCTATATATTTGCCCTTGCTAAGGCTTCTCAAAAAAAAAAAAAGCGTCAGGGCTTCTGGCTTATGCCAGCACGATGAGGTTTCTTTAGAGTGAGTCACTGCATTTGCAAGGCCAGAGCTGGAACTGGAAGCTGGATTTCTGTGCTGCTCCCGGGGACCTACCTACAGAGAAAAGCTAGTTCAGGATATGCAAGGGTGCAAAAGAATACAGGTTTAGGGTGAATCTGGGGAGAAAAGTTTGGGTTTGTGGGGTTTTTTTCCCCCCTATTTATCAATTGCATCCACAGTGGATTGCATTAAAGCAAAAGGAGGGTTCTGCTTACAGAGTTGGAGGAAGGTCTCCACGTAAATTAGTCCACCTGGGATAATCAGGAATAGCTATTCTGGGTAGGGCAAAGCCTTGGGAGCAGCACTGAGGGGAATGAAAGACAAACTCCTTTTTCCTCGTGCTCTCCCTCTCATTATTATCTACACATAAATTATTCACATTCTTTGCAAGCCAAGTCTTGTCTTGACTGAAGGAGTTCAGAACATTAGAGACCCAATGATTTTCTGCATATTTCGTGATAAAAGAAGCTCCAATGGGGCAGAAGGTTGGGAGCAGGGGGAAAAGGGATAGGATTTCTTCTTCTGCAATTTCTGCTCCTGAGAGTTCCCTGGGATTTCTGGACTACTGATACTTGAGATTCCTGGATACCCAGCGAGAAAAAAGCCACAGCATGCAGAAGATGGAAGGACCTCCCAGAGAGGCCAAAGGACCCACATGTGTCGGGGTTGGATGCTCTCACGGAGCATCACCCCGTTGGGAGGAGGCCAGAGATGCTGTGCTGGGGGAGAAGCGGTGCTGTGGAGCACAGGCTCCTCTTGTGCCCTGCTCAGATTGCAAGGTAGATTTCATTATATACATTTAATAACAGAACATGCCTTAAAAAATTTCCAGTAAAAAGCCATCTCAAAGCAAACATGATCCATTCCAGAAATGTTGTCTCAGCATTATCCAAATGCTCAAGGTCACTGCGGCTTGTTTCTTTTTCACCCTCGTAGTGGCATTTTGCCATCAGCATTTCCATGAAATGGCTCATTTTTGATGAATTCTCCTTTTTGGATGGCAAGAGAGGAGGAGCACTGGATGGTTTCCAAGCAGCTCCATTACAGATGCCAAAATGTTGCACGGGGCCTCTCTCACCCTAGTTTATTGATCACCAAGACATGACCTCCCAGGGCTGAGTCTGCCCGGGAGCAGGCAGTGACGGGGTCAGGATGGCCATCCCTGTGCTGCCTCTGTGGGCAGCTCCACTGCAGTACTCAGTTCAGGGCTTAGTGGAAATTTGGGTCTGTCCCTCTCTGCCCAGGCAAACAGGCTTGAAAAGACACCTCACTGTGCCCAGCCCATCAAATGCATCGCTGCCACCTCTAGCTTTCTGATGTACCCTCAGCCCAAGTGTGGAGGACACTCTGGGTTTCTTATCTCATTGAATTTCCCCCTACCACCCTCCTGGGTTTCAGAGCAGAAATAGGACCCGTTTTAGTGGGGACATGGAGAGGTTCTTCTCTGTCCCACAGGATGGTGACTCAGAGAGCTGTGATTGCCTCTATAAACGCATCCGCACCCAGCGCAGAGGAGAGCTGCTTGAGCTGAGGGATAACTCTGGCACAGGGGCCAAAGGGCACAGAGTGGTTGGGAAATGTTGTGGGCTGGAAATTAAAAGGCTCCAAATCACCAAAAGAAATAAGCTCTTTAAGAGGAGCGGGCAGAGCCATGGCTCAGCCAGTAGGCAAGAAGCGTTCTTGAAGGGGTTGGAGTTGGTGAGCCCCACACCAGACCTCGGTCCCATGAGCTGGCAGAGAACTATTCAGCTCAGCGCTGGGATGAGGATCCTACCGCATCCCAGTGCCCAGTGCCATCAGGCACGTGCCTGACCACAATGGGGGAAAGCAGCTTTCATAAGTTGCAATGCAGGTCCTTCAGCCATCAGTGAAGATGAGGCTCTTCCAACTCCAACTCACATTTGAAGTCAGCCCAGCGTTTCTCTCTCCTAACACATGCTTGGGCTGCCATGCCAGCCCTGCTGGGAACCTGGTACATGGTTGCCTGCTGGCGCTGAAACCCTGGGGAAAATAAGGTCCTGGTGACACAAGAGCTAACGAAATATTTCCAGCATACTCTCCCTGGGTGCAATTATATATATATATATATATAAAACGGAACAGGGGTTGGATAAAAAATATAGATATATATATAAACATACCCAGGACTTATTTGCAAGTAATTACAGATAAAGAACTTGAACATTGCCACGGTCTCAGCAGATACAGCCCCTCCTTCTCCCTCCCATCTTTCTGCGTCACTCTCTCTGTTATCTAGCTAAAAATAAAGGAGCGTTGGGCACCGAAGTCTCCCATGGGCAACTGCATGATAAACATCAAGCCTTGGCATTAGCAATCCATAAACAGGGGTGGGTGCTGCCTCAAGAGGCACCTGGGCTCCAGTCCTGCAGTAAGGCTGGTGTGGGGAGGTGTTGGGGAATGAGGACATTGCTCATGGACCCCAAGCCCTCTTCTCCCAGGCTGTCCCTCATCCAGAACGAAGCCAATTTTTAGCTTAAAAAGAGCCAGTACAGGCTCTGCTCAGCTCAGAGCATCCTCAGAGGTTATAAAACCCTCAGGCCACAGTAATAAAACTCCAGCAGGGCTCACTTTTCCCAAACCAGCCCCTTCAGTGACCTCCCGACAGGTTTATGGCTGCCTCATGCTCCACCATGCTCTTCAAACACATTGTCACACTGGGGCTTCCTTGCCTGCACTCACGCTTTGGTTTGCACCCATTACACCCCAGCAGTTACCAGGGTCACAGAGCAGCCAGGCTAAAAAGAAATGCTGATGCTGAGGTTTAACAAACAGTTTTAGGCCCCCCCAACACACACACACACACCTGCTTTGCTCTAATCGAGTTTTACAGGGGGTTGGCAGGGGAAGGATGGGGTATTTGTCCTGCATGAGGTTTTGCAGCTGATGAGAGACAAATCATCGTGGGACTTTTTGCATCACACCCTTGTGATGAAAAGATGAAGGTGGGCAGCACCTTAGGAGAGGCTGGGCTGGGTGGGAAGATGGCTGGCTTTGGCATCACAAGCTGCAGGCAAAACCGGCAGGGGCTAAATTTAAACCATCCTTGCCCCATTCTCAGTCTGAGATGCTCCGGAGCTGCTGGAAGTCCCAGAAGAAATGCAGCAGGTCCCAGGGATGGGCTGAGGTTTGTGGGGAGACATCAGCAAGGTCTCCCCACCTCTCTGGTGGCATCACCAGATGCTACCCCTTGGCCATGAATGGGAGACAAAGACCTGTGCAGTTGGCCAGTTCTTCTGGAGATGTGGCTGTCACTAGCTACGTTGGATGGGGAACAACCGAGCACACACTCCAAGAATAGTGTATGGGTGGTGGGTTGTTATTTTGGTTTTTTTTTTTTCCCCACAACCCATCATCATCTTGGCACCAACCAGCTCTAACAGATCCCTCCTTCTAAGTAATCAGGTGGTTTCTAAGGCTGGCTGGGAAAGAGCGTGGTCTATCCTGGAAGGAGGTGGGGGGCAAGAAAACATTGCAAAGCTGCAGCATTGCCATTCCCCCTCCTGCCTTTGGACATTTTAAACAGGCAGCAGAAGCCAAAGGATGGGGAAATTGCCAAAGAGTTGAAAGGGCCCCCTTGTTAGAGAATGCAAGTGGCAAAGAAGAGGGCTTCCCAAGAGCTATTTAAACATTAACCAGCACAACAATTGCCCTGTGTTCCCGTTTCCCATTGCCACGCTGGTCTTTCACCTCTGCGTGGGTGCATCTGCAGGGTCCTGAGCTGCCTCCAGCCCTGGAGACACGGCCTGTCCACTGCTGGCACAGTGCTACGGTGGTGATGGGAGCTTCTGTGCCATCTCCTCTGCCTGCAGGACTTCCATTACCATCCCTGTAGCTGCAGGGGAGCCCACAAGTATGGAGTCCAGGGTTTAAAATGGGTTATTAACCTCTCTCTTGCAGCCATAACTTGGAGGATACGGCTGGAGGGTTTGAGAGAGCCACAGGTCATAAAATAAAGTCAGCATGGCATGGAGCTGCTGGATGCTGAACTGAGGCACTCAGCCCTGATGTAGCTCTTCCGCCCACAGTGCAAGCAGGAGTACTCAGACCTGCAGCAACCTTCCCCCACCCAAGCACCATTCAAGCCCTTTCCTCACCATGTAAGGGACCATCCTGCAGGTTTAGCATCTTTAGTATGGGGATCTGAGTATCACACCTCCAGCACCGATTTCTTTTTTTAGCCTTGGGAGTAAGAAAAATGCTGGCAACCTTGTTTTACACCTGTGGAAAAGAAGTCTGAGGGCATCTAAAGTGATGTGGCCAAGGTAAGGCAGGAGCCAGTAGCAGACACTGGAAAACCACATTGAACCCAGCTTTGTGTTCTGCCCTCTTTCCAGCAGCAAAATCCAGACTTGAAAGCAATGCCAGGTGGGATCAGGAGCTTCAGGTTTGCCTGTCTCCCCAGACACCAACTTTTGGGAATGCTTCAGCCCCAGCACTGGGGGATCACAAGAAATTTCATGAGCTGACAGTAGTCCACTCCAGCTGCAAAATTTGGGTACCACTGGGCCAAAGTAATAAAAATAATAATAAATAATAATTAAATATAACAATCATCATCATCATCATCTGTGGGTTGATGAAGAGCTGGGTGAGATGATCTCCGCCTTCTATTCCCCAGTGTCTGCAAGCAGGCTGTCGTACCTCTCCCCCAGCGCCCCGTGGCCCTGGGCTCAGCAGCACTTCTCACAGACTCTCCTCGTGCTGCAGCATTTTTGCAAGCCATAAGATGTCATTAGTCAAGGCTGTCAGGGAGGGAGGACAAGGGGGTCATTAGGCACTTGGGATTATTTCTGGTCACCTGTCGGCTGAGTATAGCTCCAGTGCAAACACCTGGGCGATTTATAGGCTTCATAACTCACTTTTCATCAGTATTTTAATGCAGTTGCTGGAGAGTTGCTCTTTTTTGTAAGCGTTCCTCCCTTAAATCTCACTCGAATATCTGAGGGAAGCAAACACAAGGTAAGCTGAAATAAACAGAATGGTTTATTAGAGCAAATATTTCCAGACTGGGCTCTCCATATTCCCTAGTCATCATGAACTATCCTCAATGAGAATATGCTTGTGCTGAAATGTCTCAATTTCAGTCTACTAGGCAAGCGCTACCTTTTTTTTGCATGAGATGTGTGTAAAGTGCCTAGCGTCCTGCAGACCTCACTCACAGCAGTGGCCTTTTGCTGCTCAGACAAAAAGTACATGTGATTTGGGGTAATTCACATTCAAGAAGCTTTAGGATGGAGCTGACTGAAAACAAAGCAAACGGGGTCCTAGTTTGAATCAGCGTGGGATTTTTTTTTCTTCTTCTAATGGTTTATAGACCATTCTAAAGAGATGGTCATCCTCACCACACCCAAACTTTGACCAGAAGCACCTTGTGCTGTGCAAAGATATAGCTCTCTTTGCATTAGACCATGCTTCAAGGATTCAGTGCCCTACAAATTACAGTAACCAAGATGATTCTTTTAAAGAGACTTGCTTGGGAGGCAAATCCCATTTGAAATAAACCAGAGGGATTTAGCTTAACAAGGCAAACCAGGGAAAGAGAGGGAGAAGGCCCCGTGTAACTGAGACACTAAGAGGCAAGGCAGAACCTGCAGAAGAGGAGCTGCAGAGCTCTTGGGGTGGAGTCCTCATCAAGCTATATGCATGAAAACGTAGGACATTCCAAGCCATCAGAGAGGTGCTTGAAGCACCCTTGTCCATGAGAGCAAGTGGAAATTGCTCAGCAGCCCTCCCTTGGTGGCCTTCAGAGAGGGTATGTCAGGGACCTGCAGGGAAGCGGTGGGAGACACACTGGTAGCTTCTCTCTACTTATTTCTGTCCTGACCCCAACTCCTCCTGCTGCTGGCTAGACCCCATCCCTGGTCCGTTCTCTTCTTGCCTTTCTGCCATTTGAAAGGTTGCAGGTCCTTGTCACCCGCTCCTAGCCCATGCCTGTGGAGATCCGATGCAGCTGACAGCCCAACTGCTTCCTCACTGCTTTTTTCTCCCCGCTGGTCCCATGCAGGGGGAGCATCCTTGGGCATTGCCTGATGGCTTGGGCTCCACATGCCATGAGGGTCCCCAAACATTGGGCTGGGGACCATGGCTCCAGCATCACTTGCTGTTTCGCTGAACTGCCTGCTTGGGGAGATGGTATGGCAGCATAAATCACAGCCGGCATGCTGCTTCAGGGCATCACAAGGTCAGCACGCTTCTTGTGCAATGTTTTCATGACAACTGGCCTAAACACGCAAAAACCCCTGCTGACAAAAGCACTCTCTGGCCAGGAGGAGAGGCTGTGTGGCTTGAAGGAGGATGTCTGTCCTTGCAGCTCGAGGCACAAGGAGCTTTGCTTGCAAGAAGACACAACCCCTCCTGCCCCTTCCCGCAAGCCAGTGGCTTTGGCAGTAAAATAAACTGAGACATCCCAGCTCAGCCCCCCCCACCCTGCTCACAGAGCTGGGGGGGGAGATCCAGTTACACAGTCACACACGCACAAAGTCACAGCCTCTCAAAACCTACAGCCCAAACCCTTCTGGCTGTTTTTCTTCCTCCATCACAGGGACAGGCATGGTTCCCCCCATTAAACCAGGAGGAGGAAAGCCCCCCCCAGCTCCATGCGGGACATAGCATGTCACCCTGTGTGCCCAAGGGATCCAAGTCTGGGCCCCCTGGGGCACAGATAAGCCTGAACAGGGACACAATGCCAGTGTGCACGACTCCGTGCCAGCAGGAAAACCTCCATAAATCGGCTCCCACTGGGTGGGATCGGTGAGGATGAGTCCCTTCACGCTAAGGAGGGTGCAGGCAGTGCAGCATCCGCTCCTGGGCTTTCAGATCCATGAAACGCAGGCCAGAAGAAACATGATGTCCCGCATGCTGCCTGAAAAACAGGGCTGGAGGGGCAAAGGGAAGCAATGGTCAGAAGCATCTTGAGGAGCGCTGGACCGGACCATGCTGCCCACCATGCCACCCCTGTGGCAGAGAGACAGGAACCCGTTGGTGACGGTCTGTGCGAGGAAGGAGCCTGTGGGGAACTGCACCTTTCAGAGGCTCTCCACATGGTCACGAGGCAGCTGAGCACTCAGCAACTCAATCCTCGAGTGCCACTGATCACCATCCAGCACAGCTTCAAGCGGTTTCTGGGCGTGAACCAACAGCCTTGATAGGAGCTCAGTAACTGCATCACTGGATAAGCCTTCAGGTTCATTTTGAGGTCCTGCAACCCTTTAGAGCCCCAAGACCCTGACCCTGCAAAGCGAACAGCACATCCTCTTGCCTGGGCACTCTGCACCCTGGAAACCAGGGGGTCCACCTGGGCAGCAGAGAGAAGCCTAGCGCAACCCTCGAGCAGGTTAAGCGCTCATGAGCCCAGCCAAATCGCACTTTCGCGAACTGGGCTTATCATTTCCTCCCTGGCTGCCATGTCACCGTTTTAAAAAGAAAGCAAGGAGTCATTTACCACCCAGCTCCGGCTCTCCTCTCCGAAATGTCACCCTGTGTTTCCTGTGTTAGCAGCCACCCAGGAGCAGAGGCAGCCTCCAGCCCTGCAGCATCCTGTTCTCAGCTGCCCGCCTGGTGCTTTAACCCCTGCAGACCTGGCGCCCTGCCGCTGCAACGGGCTTGCCTGAGGACACGCATTTAAAAAAGCCACACTGAGCAAACCCAAAACTTTCTCGCTTCCTCTTCTAAGTGCTGTGCACAGGGTGATCGCCTCCTTCACATGGATTTAAAATAAAAAGAGGTGAGGGAAGAAAATACCCACACCAAACAGTATTGTCCCCTTTCACGGACAGCAGCAGAAATGCAGAGAAATTAAGTGTCCTGCAAAAGAGCTCAGATTTCATTAACTGCAAAATTATCGATGTTCCCCACGTCCTAGAGGGACACGCTGCAGAGGAACGCCATGTGACAGACCCATGCCAGTATACCGCTGGGTGCAGAGTGATCCTGAGTAGGTCCCTTCTCCGTCCCCATGCCCAGCTCCTTCATAACATGCAACGAGAACCAACTGTAAAATGCAGCATTGATATTAGAGAAATAAGCAGAAGAACACTTTTTTTTTTTAATCAGGCCCTTTCATTGTATAAATAATTTATTTCGGTTCACAGCATTATGTCTGCATCTTTTAAAAAAAGAAGAAAAGACAGGAGGAACAGAGACTGACGGACAATGGCAAGGGTAGGACACGCGCAGCAGGATATCCAACACTGATGGGAACACTGCGAAGGTACCTGGGAAAATGAGACTGGTACCTTGTGATAGCTGCTAAAAAAAAAAGAAAAGGTCATTCAAACATATTTAGAGAAGATGCACAACCTTGCAAAAAGCCCAGCTCATTTTTCAGAGCAACAACCCATGCAGTTTCCTTTAACCACTGTTTTGCTGAGGCACCTCTTCTTCTAGTCCACCGTAGGCGACACACATCTTCATACAGGAAAAATCAGCGTACAGTTGTGAAACGTTACAGAAATACCACGGAAGCCATTAGCTACTAATTGGAAAAGTCTTTTTAATTATTGCAGAAAGCAGAGTTGGTAGGAACGGCACCACAACAGCGTCCCACCTGGCTCAGCTGAAGCTTCAAGCCTGCGCTGCCAGTTCAGTGCATGCTTCAGTGCTCTGCCAAAAACCAGCCATTTCTCTAAGGGGATGCTCAGCTGAGCTGGGTGTAACAAACTCCCAGGAAGGACCGAACTCCGTAAATGCATGCCACCGGGTCTTCCATGCCAGCGTTTGCTAAATCAAGACCTACGTCTTGACAGCAAGGAGGCAAAACCCACAACTAATAGCCTGCACGTGTCATTGTTAAAACCTGATCGCTTTTGAGTTGGTGGGGAAAACGTAGCTTTATGTTTCGCCTCTAAAATGGGTCGCTCTCCAAAAAAAAGGGTTACTGCACGTGGCTTCTGTGGCATCAAAAATAAATAATTTTTTTTCCTCTCTTGACAGCAAGTACCAAAGTGTTGGAGGTGAAGACAAAGCAAAGAAAACCCAAGGAAGCGGGAACAGAGCCACCTGAACTGATGGGACCAGCCCACTCACTCAGCACACAAGTCAGGACTTGCGTTGGGAACTCAAATCCCACAAGAAGAGAAATACTACTTGGCTGCAACATTTGTTTCCTAACAAAAAAACCCGCTATTTGGAAGGTGCCGCGCTCATTGGTGCAAGGGGAGAATCAACTCCCTGAAACCTGAAGGGCATTTTTCTTTTGTCTGCTTGGTGGTTTCTCCTTGGCTGCTCTGGGAAGGGGTTTTCAAATGGGAAGGCCGGTGTAAAATCACCAGAAAATCCTGCCAGCCTGAGTGGCTCAAAACTCAGGGTATTTGGCCCCTGAGGGCTGCCTGCTTCTGCTCCATGGGCAGCATGGAAAGCCGAGACCCTGCTTTTCTCCTCCAGAGAGTTGGGTCCCAGGCCAAAACACAGACAACAACTGGCTTTTTGGTCCCCAGTCCCTTCCAGGTACCAAAATTCACCTGCAGAAGAACACGGCGGGGCCTGACCCTGCCCCGGGTGCTCAGCAGGCAGAGGCAGCCCACACAGCTAATGCTGGCAGCAAGGGGCTCTCTGCTTTGTATCGGGTTTAAATCTTTATAAAAAACTAGCACCCCCCAATGTCACCCCCCGCCCCCCATGTCTCCTCACACCCTGCCATTTTCCCAGCGCTGCCGAGTCCCTTTCCAGCAGAGATTTTGCAAGCTCTGGCCATCTCAGCAGGCAGTGCCGGCAGCTGTCCGTCCGTCCTGCCCTGCCATGACCCCCCCAAAACCCCGCATTTAGCAAGCGCTGCCCTGACCTCTTGTACCGACAGCACAGTGACCAGTACCATGACGCTTGCTTTTTCTGTTTGTTTTGTGTTTTTTTTTTTTAAATAACCCCTAGTTTGGATCACCCCAGCTGGAGCAAATTAGCACCTTGGAGCATGCCTCTGCCTGGGCACAATAAAGACCTGCTCGGGGCTTTGCTTCAGAAGATGACACAATTAAGCCTTTGAGAAGGGGGACTCCTGGACACCCCCCCCCCCCCCAAACACTTCCAGCAGCGTTCACCCCAAACCCTTGCCTTTTTTGATTTTTTCCTTTTTTTTTAAGCAAGCAGCTTAAAGCTCAGCACCGGTCAGCAGCTGCTAGGCACCCCCGGAGCCGCAGGCTTAGCAACACCCCCCCCCCCCGGCTGAAGGCTGCCTGTCCTTGCTCTGCACCCATCCGCACCCTACACCACCAGCCAGGAGGGGGGTGGGGGGGTTGTCCTCTTACCCATCACCCTCCCCCCAACACATTTCGTGCTGGTCCACCCCCCCCACCCCTCCGCTTTCGACACCCCTTCCCACCCACAAACGTGGGGGAGGGATGCGGGTATGCGGGCAAGTATCGGGAAGCCCCCTCACCGCTGATCTTGCCAAACCCGGGTGCTGCCTTCATCCCCCCACATAGCATCTCCCCCCCCCCCCCCCGTTAAAGATCCAGAAGCACGCTGGGCTTCTCTCAAATGCACTTCAACAGGGTCCTGCCCTGTTCGCCCCCGGCACACAAAAAAAGCTCGGTGGTCTTGAAGGACGGAAGGGGGTCTCGGCCCGGTAGCACGTCTCCAGCCCGGCCCAGGGGCCCCAGGAGATCCGGATCCGGCCCTTGGGAGGACGGTGGTCCGCGGCAAGGGGCGGTGGGAGAGGGGAGATCCCGGCTCTCGCCCGCAGCCGGGATGTGGGCTTGGCTGGCGGGAGCGGCTTTGTTGTCACCACTATTGTCTTTTCATTTGGAAAGGGGGGGCGGGGGGAGAAAAAAGAGGAAAAAATAATAATAATAACGATTAAACCCAAAAGAATCGCTTTGGTTCTCTCTCCCCCTCGGTTCCTTTGTCTGCTTCCCCATCCCTCTCCGCGTCCGCGGGGCTTCTACCGCTTCTTCTTCTGCTTGAGGGACTTCCTCCGCTTGAGGATCATCTCGTAGAGCTTGTCCATGCCCTCCGTGAGCCCCTCGCCGATGATGGCGCAGGCGGGCTGGATGTGGTAGGTGGTGGAAGGGGTCAGCTCGTGGAGGGCCAGCTGCTTCTCGATCTCGGCCACCGGCAGGGACTTGGGCAGGTCCTGCTTGTTGGCGATGACCAGCAGCGGGGTACCTTGGTTCTCGGCGAACTTGGTCACCTTGTGCAGCTCTGTTTTGGCCTCCTCCAGCCGGTCCACGTCCACCGAGTCCACCACGTAGATGATGCCATCGGTGCAGCGGCTGTAGGACTTCCAGAGCGGGCGCAGCTTCTCCTGCCCACCCACGTCCCAAAAGTGGCAACTGATGCCTTTGGCCGTCCCGTTGCTCAGCCGGATCTTCTCCGTGTTGAAACCGATGGTGGGCACGGTGTTGACGAACTCGTTGAACTTCAACCGGTACAGCACCGTGGTCTTCCCCGCCGAGTCCAGGCCCAGCATGACGATGTGCAGGGACTGGAAGGCGGAGATGTTGGAGGAGATGTTCCCCATGGCCACGGCTCACGCCGCCCTCACAGCCCCGCGCCCATCCCCGCGCCGCCGGCCCGCAGGGGCACGGCTGGGGGGGGGCGGCGGCGGCGGCGAGCTGGGCTGGGCTGGGAGCGGGCAGCGAGCAGGCAGCAGGCGGGCAGCAGGCAGGGAGCAGGCAGGCAGCAGGCAGGCAGCAGGCAGCGCGGCTCCACGCGGCGGCGGGGCTGCGGGACCCGCCGGCCACCGCCCCGCCCGGGAGGAGGGGCCGCGCCGCCGCCTTCCGCCGGCTCCGCCCGCCCCCCCCGCCCTGCCTGCACCCCCACCTGCCCGGCCTTTCTCCTCCTGCCTGCACCCCCACCTGCCCGGCCTTTCTCCTGCCTGCACCGCCGGAGGGGCGGGGGAACTGACTTGCTGCGCTCCATTGCCCGGGGACAGCCCCGCGGTCGCCTGGGAGCGAGTGTCCCCTGCCCCGTGCTTAAAGCTTGCTTATCCCTACGCTTTGCATCGTCACCGACCACAGAAATCATAAAAAAAAAACAAACACCTTAAAATAGTACCAAGCCGAAACATCATTCATTGCGCGTGAGACACGAGGAGGGACCTTCTGCTGCACCATGTGTCATCCCCGGCTGAGGGAATCGGGGGGGGGGTGTTGCAAAAGTGGTTCATGCACAGCTCTGCGGGATGACTGGGACCGGTGACGAGCTAAGCCCGGAAAGCGGGTGAGCGATGCGATGCTCCTGCAAAAGCAGAGCCTGTGCTGGCGACGAGAGAGCTCAGGAGTCATCGTCCCCCCAGCCTGGTGCTAGGACACGGAGCATCTGCATCCCCAGGGGCTCGCACAGTCTCCCAAAGCCGAGAGATGCAGGGAACGGAAAACCTCACCTGCGCTGAATCCAGGGCGGGGGGGGGGGGGGGGCGGACGACAGGCTAACCACTGCTGTCAATGCTTTTTGCATCTCATACTTTGTCAAAGCTATCAACACCCTCAACCCATGTTAAAACCCCTGAGGTCCTTGTGGCCAACCAGCCCCCCAGGGCCCAGCACAGCTCAGTGCCCCAAGCCATGTAGCTGCTGGCCCAGCTACTCCTCCTGGAAGCCCCTTCCAGGCCAGTGTGGGGACAGGGAAGCCACCCCCACTGCATGCTCTGGGGAAGGCCTGCCCTGCTCTTTGCCGTTGCATTTATTTCTGGTGTTGCTTCTGAGACGAAGAGCAGCAGCAGGGTTGTTCCTACGATATTACCTATCCCCTCTTTTACAGCATTTATAAAATAAATATCAACTGTATCTGACAGCTTAACTAGAAAGCCCCGGAGAAAGAAGTGTGCTGCAGAAGACAGATACTGCTTTTAATTTAAGATGCTTTCACCACGCAGCGTGCAGTGAGGATTGTCAGGCTGGAGTGGGATCATTTCTCATATTCATATTTCATCCCAAGGATGTGTGTTGTGGCTTTGCATGGAGATAAGACTACCTGCTAACACATGCCATCATTAAAAATACAGGCAGCTCACTGTGACGGTCTCTGGAGGTGACACTGGGCGCAGTTTTGATGGAAATCATCGTGTGGTGACAGCGTGAAAAGTGCAGGGAGCTGCATCCCCGCCAGCGTGCAGCTGGGAGAAACGCTCCTTGGCACATGTGAGGTGGCATCGCCTCCACGCTCTGCACAGCCGCTCAAAAAGCAAGGCGCAGGCGTTGCACAGGCTGGAAAATGAAAACCTGTTGTGCACTGGGGTTGTCCTCATCAGCTGGCCTTTGAGCTGGCATGAGTTCAGGCTTTTCTCTGCAACCACGTAAAGGTAATGAGAGCAAGTAGAGAAAGCTGTGAGTGATCACCTGACTCCAGGAGCTGGAGCATTAAAGAAAAAAAATGCCAGAAATAGAAGAAAAGGGTCATATCCGTGAGTGGAGTCACCAGCAGATCCGTCACCGCTCTCTTCGCTTCTGCCTGAATTGCTCCAGCAAAAGCTTTCTTAAACGCTGCTGTGCAGGATAATCCCAAGGCAAATGCAACCTGGGCTGCACCCAGAATTAGTGGTTAATCTGTGTGCAGTAGGTTTGTGTTTTAGGAATTTACCTTTGGGCTGTGAGGAGTGCCGGGTCCGGTGCAGGAGACGCTGTTTCAGCCTTGGGTGTTGTGGCAGGGCAGCACTCCCCAGGGAATTCCCCCTCTCCGTCACTTCCAACCCTTTCTCTCCCTCCTCCTTCATCCTCACTGCTGAAGACAGCTTCGAGCCTCAAGTTGAAAGGCTTCCTTTTCTAAACAGGCTGGCAAAATTTCCTTTCCCCCAACAGCCAAAGTCCAAAGGAGACACTTCCCTCCTCTGTGCCCCTCCTTTTTTCACCCCAGCATTGATTGTGAGTTATAAATAAAGGCAAGATTAGGTAGACAGGCTGATCAAACCTAGGGGATATTCTAAAAAACGGCCTTATATCAGATGATCCCAAGGGGATGGAGATAAAGAGGAGCGTTGCAGTGGTAAATTATGCTGCAGCTAATGCCCGCTATCCATAAATAAGCTGTTAAGACCTCCCCTGAATGTTAAGCGTAGAAATAACAGTCTTAATCGCAGCTGAGAGGAGTCTGCCAAGTCCATTCAGTGGCAAATTTAGGGAGAGGAAACCCATCTTTTCCACACACACACCCTCCTCTGCTTTTTCTGCCCCCCCCCCCCCCCCCCCCCATCATATGAAGGTTAAGCAGCCAAGGTTAAAGCCGGCATTAGCATCTAAATGTGTGTCTGCGAGTCTCTGACAAAGGGACCGCTCGCTGGTCCCCAACATTTCGCTCCAGCAGCAAGGCGGCTGTTGCTGCCATAGTAACTGTTTTCAGACATGGCAATTATTTCTTCCCAGCTCCCCCCCCCGCCCCCCATCCCATCTCCCTTCCCCCAGCTCATCTTGCGCTTCAAAGTATCTTTTTTCATTTTTTTGGAGTGAAACACAAAGGACCAGAGCCCGCACACATCCACCAGCGCTGTGCCCAGAGACAAGGGAGGGATGCTTCCCGCACTTCCACGGCCTGCTCATAGATTATCCCTAATAGTGACTTTTAATCCGCATCCAATTAGCCCTTTATCACCCAGGCAAAGCGAAACCTTGGAGCAGCAGCTTTTGCCAGCGGTTTCTGGCAAAGTCGGTGACTTGGACTGGGGGGAAATCGGTTTGCGGAGAGCATCCCGACTCCCGGAGCATGCGGGATCCTCTCTCCCTCCCCTGCCCCTTCCTTCTTAATAGCACCACTTGTCTTAGTCCGCTCCCTTTTGTTTCTGCATTAAAAGCAGAGACACCAGCCCAGACAAACTCAACAGGCAAGGGCTGTAATTAGGGCTGCGCCCGTTCCTGGGGATCCCTGAGGCTAATTAATAGCATCCCCGTGACAAACGCCTGGGCTGCAGAACAGTCCAAAGGCTGCGCTGAGAGCCAGAACTGCGGCAGCCACCTCTCCAGTAGATGATGGTGGGACAAGGCACGGGACTGGTGTCTCCAGCCGGTTTACAGGGGGCTGCTCCCCTCTTCTACCAGGGTTTCGTGGGTGAGCTCTGCCCAAGTGGTGGCTTTCCTGGGCCTGCATGAGCTGGAAGAAGCAGCACTAGTTAATATTATGTAGGAAAGTCTCATCCCTGTTTGCCAGCCCTGGCGGTGGGGGAAAGCCCTTGGGGAGGCTTTTTGGGGTCAGTGCACCCATGCCTGTCATGGTCAGCATCCTTTTCTTGTGTCACTCTCCTTCCCACCTTCATGAACTCTCTTCCTTTCCAAGGACCTTCCAGCCCACTCACTGTTTAATGAGGCCAGGTAATGCGGGATCATTACGGGCTGAATAGCCTGTGAGTCCCATAGGAGCCTTTTGGATAGTAACTCTGAGGGAAAAGAGCATCACAGATTTAATGGGACTCCTTCCTCCCAGGAAAGGCAGCTTTTTATTCTGCGGGGCTGCAGAAGCAGGGTGATACAGCTAGGTACCCCCACGGAAAGGGTTAATGGGGGAGAGCAAAGGGACACAGGGGAATAATGGGAGAGAGAGGCAGATACTGAATATTTCACACTAGATTATCCCTCTAAGTGCTCAATTCACACCTCTGCTACCAGTTTCTTGAGTGGTTTCTGGAGATGGCCTGGCTTGGGTGTTTTTCTGTGCTTTGTCTCACCCAGCCATGTTCAACCCTGTGCTGGGAGGGTCTGTGCCCCTTGAAGTGGAGCCCTCCATCCCTGCCAGCTCCTGCCCATTTGAGCATGCAGACACTTGGGGCAAGGGCCAAGGAGGTCTTGTGGCTCAGAGATGTCTCCGGGAGCTCCTTGGTCAATGGGTGGATGGAGGGGTGTGCGGATGGAGGGATGGATAAAAGTAGCAGAGTAACGGAGAAACGGCTGAATCCACAGAGCTCCTAATGCAGGAGTGAGAAATAATCCGTTCATCTGCAGCACAGCAGCTCAGCTCCATTTCATGACCTCAGATGCCTCCTCAGGCCAAGCAAACTCCTTCAAGGACCAGCTTAAAGCCGGCTTTACAGCCTCATCCCCAGGAAACGTGAAACAGCCACAAACTGAGGAAGAAGAACAAAATCTTCCTCTAAAGGAGTTGATGTGAAAACAGCCTTACCAAGGCAGCACAAAATCCATCTAGCCCAGCATTGTGTCTGTAAGCCCCTAGGAGTGGAGGCAGTTGGAGGAGCACAAGACCAGGGCAGATGTGTACTAGAATTTTTGGTGGGTTTTTTCCCTCCCTGGATTTGTACAAACCCACCATGAAGCTTTACAAGCTTTTAGCCTTCTCAGCATCCTGGGGCAGAATGCCACAGTTTACTGATTTTTGCTGGATAAAGAGTATGAAACTGCCTGGAAATGTCCTCTGCAAACTCACACAGACCAAGTACAGCCTTGCAGGTTAAAGCAAGGTGAGCGCAAAGGTTTTCTGGCAGGTTAGGCTGGGATTTTCACCAGAAATGGCTCTTTCTGTGCTATGCTTGCAATGTAGCCCTAACTCTGCCTGTCACTGCCCCCTCCCCCCGACAATCCATGAAATTCGGCAGGAGGAACAAAACATCTGCCTGACTTGAGCAGGCAGAGACAAAAGAAGCGAGCTCCCTGCCTTTGTTCCCATGATTTGCTGAGATGACAGACGTCATTTTTTCACGGCAAGCGCTGCGTCCCACCGCTGCAGCTGAGGGCACCAGGAGGGGACACAGGGCTGACTTACACCGGATCAAGCAAAACAGCACTGGTGTTCCTCCCTTAACATCTGTGCTCTGGTTTGGATGTCCTGACTGACTGCTTGGATGCTTGGAATAAAATCCTGTGTGGGGAGAGTGAGGAAAGCAGGATGTCCTCCTTCGATCATTTTAGGAGTTGAGGTTTCAGCAGCGTTAGGGTTTATCTGCTGTATCTGGGACTCCATGCACCTAAATTGCCCGCTGCCCTCAGAAGGGTGCCAGGGACATTGCTAGCAGGGGTGTTTCGCTGGTCCTTCATCTCTGAGCACCTCCGGGCTGGCCTGGGGCCATGGCTGCTGGGCAAAGCAGAATTACCCCTTCCTGCAGGAGGGGAGGAAAGCCCTGGGGAAACCCAAGCTAGAGCTGGGGCAGTCACCCATGGGGATCCCAGAGGAAAAGAGATATTATTTGGGTACAGATACTCCATCCCCTCATCTCTGCTTCGCCAAGGACACGTCTAGGGGCGGGTGAGACCCCTCCTGGGCTGGTGGCAAGGGGCAAGCAACCCTTAGCTCCCACCTGCGTAAGCCATGATACCAGATTCCCAGCACCCTTTGCACAAGCAGTGCCTGGAGGGGAATAACCCCTCGCCCCTCCCTGGCTTCCAGCTGGGTAAATAACTGCTCTGAACGACTGCTTTTGTGCTCACAAGCATCCTGGGGCCAGAGGAGAGGAGACTGAAACTCTGCTGGTTTCATTACCCCAGGACACTGCGTTAGTTTTGGATACAGAGCACAGCTCTCTTCGGTGCAGCCAAGGGAAAACTGGGGGAGAAGGGAAAGTACCTGCACCCACCTGGACCTGTTCCTGGCAGGGTGTCTTATGCTGGTGTACACACTGAACACCCCTGCAACTGGTCACTGTGGGTGGAGAGGAAATTTGGCCTTGAAGGGCTCATTTGGAGCTGTGTAACCCCATAAGGTGGCAGCCTGGAAACTCAGAGGAAGGCAAATACACTTCCACATAGGAGGAAGGATGCTGAATCAGGGAGGGTTAAGCACACACAGGTATGATGTATAGCATGGCTCAGGTTTGTCTGCAGGCACATGATCACACATCCCTCCCTCATTCCTGTCCCAAATAATGCTGGGTCTCAGCCACTTCCTACCCTGGCAAAATTCCTGCCCAAGGCTTCAGGCGGTTATGCCTGGGGAAGGAGTCAGAGATGCAGATTTCACCCTATAATTTTTCTGTGACACTCTGTCTCAAGGAAAAAAAAAAAAAGTGGATTAGCCTTGCTGCCAGTGATAAGCAGGAGGCTTAGAAAAACCCTCAATTTCCCAGCACCCACTCCCTGGACAGTAAATCTTGGAGCCAACTGAGCTGCAGGCATGGCAAAGAGAGTGAAAGCCCGGGGCTGGTAGAGATTTAGGGCTCATGAATCACCCAGTGCTCTCCAGCAGCACACCAGTATCTCAAATTACGTCCTTGGGTGATTTGCACTACAAATTTCTGCTTAGCCCCCCAAAATGTCAGAGCACTTTATTTGCTGCCTACCTTCCCCCCCTTAAAGGAGCTGCTCCGTGGCCAGAGGGGAAAATCCTGCTCTGAGCTGATTTACCTGTGTTGAGCTGGTGTACAGTTGTTTACAGCTACTTTAGTCAGCTGGAGCCTGATTTAGAGAAAAAATGCACCAGGATCATGTAGGAGGTCAGACCTCAGCTACTAATCCACACTTGACTAATGCACACCAGCCTTCCCCTCCAGCCAGCCCCAAAATCCCCCTGTAGCCGCAGCTTAAATAAACCAAAGCCTCAAGCCTGGAAGGATGAGGTTAGTCCAGGGCTGGCTGGCAGGGGACAGGGAGCATCCCCACTGTCCCCTGGGCACTGTGGGCAGCACGGGGGAGAGGACACCCCATTTTCAAGGCTGCATCCCAGGCAATCATGCCTGTTCCCTGCTGGCTTCCTTCCTCCGAGAGGCAGAGGTGTAACTGCAGCATCAATTATTGCCCCTGTCATGGTGAGATGTGAACTTGGGGAAGTTCAAGCCTCTGGGGCCTGGGGAATAACTGCTCTGCTTAGCATCTTCCAGGCAGAGTGATGAAGGGACACTGATACCCCGCCAATGCGATTTCACATCATGCTGAACATTACCTGCCTGCCAATCCAAAAGGCAGCTTGATGCAGCGAAGCTGTAATTCAGTCAAGCAGGGTCCGGGCCATGTAATGAAGTGTAGAAATGGGGCTGGAGCTGCGTGTTCACATTGCCAGGCTGGAATTACAGCCCAAGTGATGCTTATCAGCCGCTGGGCAATTTCTTGCAGGACAATGTCCCCTGCCCCAGGGAAGGAAGGCAATCGAGTTGGGAGATGAGCACAAAGAACAAATCAACCTTGGGATGGTCACCACAGGGGGACATGACCTGGGAAGCAGTCTGGTTTGGGGCTTTTCAGTCAAACCATTGCAGGTCCATGCTGATGCTTGTGAGATTCAGTAGCCAGCAGCTGGGAGAAACCCTGTGACTCAGAGCTGTGCATGCCAAGGCTTGGTGCTGCTGGTGTCCTGCTCCCATCAGTACCTATGTTTGCTGGGCTGGGGAAGGAATCTGAGCTAAAAGCTGCCCTCTTTTGGCCTTTCATATTTACTGACATAAATTCTTCTAGCTGGTGAAGTGGATTAAAAGCTGGGGCAGGAATTTCTTAAGTCATCTTGGATAGCCAGCACTTCATCGCCCTGGTGCCAGGCAAGGGACGGGCACGGGACCTCCCATCAGATGAACAAGGAAGCATCTTCCCCTGCTTGAGCTTCACCGGTGGAGCCTGTCAACAAAGACAAAGCCGAGGCTGATGCAGGGGCTCTTTGTGGCAGAAATTAATCCAGAGCACCTCCATCCCAAAGAATTGCTCAGCAACCAAACCATCCTGGCCCCAGGCTCAGGCTCCAGCTGCGCCAGGGTCAGTGCACAGCCTGGCTGCAAAACAGTCACTGCCAGCATGTGGCATTTGTTATCTGCTTTTCCCTTCCTGAGGTCATCTAAAATACATGGTCTTGGATGCATAACCTACCCCCGGGCAAACTGCTTCTTTAACTGCACGGTTTCGGATTGCTTTTCCCATAGTGCTGTGTTATTTCCGAAGGAGGGTGACAGCCCCTGGGGTGCATGCCTGTGCTTACTGGCAAGTGAAGGGCTTGCAAATCAATGCCTCCCTTGTAATCAATGCCTCCCTTACATGAATTCTCCATTGGGATGCTCTCTAGTTGCCAGGTAGACAGCAGGGGTGGGAACCTATGTGACAGTCACAGTGCTGGCATCTTGCTGTCCCTGCTACAGATGTAGCAGCTGAGCCAAGGAATGCCTCCTCCATCTGCACAGTCCTGCGAAGGAGCCCTGTTTGATACCAGACAAATACCCTGTGGCACAGAAGCATCCCCCTGTACTGACTGCTTGGCAGCGGAGTCAAAACAAGTCCAAGGGGGTCAGGGCCAAAAGGACCTCCCAGAGATGCTGGTGAAGAGGGATGACTGCAGATGACCTTGGCCTCTGGCCTGTTTTTCAGAAAACCAAAGCCAATAAAATAAAAACAATCTGATTTAATCAGCCAGGGAAGGTTTAGCAAGACTGGCAAAAGCTGTTTTCTAGGGCCACCTGGTGATAGCCCAGAGACAAGCCTTGCTTTTGGATTTCAGGGACTCAAAGGAGTCCCTTATGCCTGGTGGCACTAGGGGCTGTGGTCTGGCAAAGTGCTGCCCCTTCCTACCTCTTTCCTTCCCAACAGATTTCAAATCTAATCCAAGTGTACACCATTGCCTCGGGAAGCGTGTGTTTCCATGCTCTATCCGTTCAAAGTGCAGTTTGGCTCTGGGATGCTTTTATTCAGGCATTTGGTCAGTAAAAACAAAAAGCTGGTATGCAAAATCAAAAAGAAAAGCGATGTGAGTTGACCTGCTGAGAAAGGCAGCAGCTTTTTCACCCTAAGAGGGAATGGCCTGTGAGGCTCCCTGGTAACCACAACTAGGGTGTAAATCAGCAAGGATTTGAGTAGTGAAGAGCAGAAAAGGATCCACACATGCTGTGGAGGGAAAGGGAGTTAAAGCTGTCTTGTCCCCTGGGAGCAAGCAACCACACTGGCAGCACCCAGAGCACCCAAACCATCTTGTTTGTTGGCTCCTCCCTGTGGCATTGGCACATTTTTGTTGCTGCAAAGCTCTTCTGTCCCCATCGGTCCCCAACCCATCTTGGCTGTCCTGGGCATGAAGAGTCGGCCGGGTGGACTATGCCACATGTGCTCAGCATTGCTCTCTCCAGTGCCCTGGGAAAGCCAGCGACCTCTCAGCTTCCTGGCTCCTTATGTTGCTTCTGCTTATTTTTCTGCTTAACTCCATGCAGTCAAGGGGAGGGGGCGGGGGACCTGAACCCAGTGTACCCAGTGAGGTTCCCACTGGTGTGGGAGCAACAGTCACCCACCAGTGGGTGCTGGGGCTCCATCAGTCGAGGCTGTGCTGTGGATGACTGCAGGAGGCTGTTATTTGGGTCTGACTGCCCCTCTGCAAGCAGAGATCAACCCAGCCCAGGCGTTCAATCAGGGGAACGGATGAAACCCCCAACCGCATCCTCCTCAGAAGGTGGACCTTTTCACTTCAAGCACCCGCCGGTCCACAGAGCAACTGCACAGCATCACGAAGCTGGGCGGCAGAAGGGTTATTTGCATTTACAGAGCCTGACTTGTAAAGTCTGAGGGCAACCCCCCCCCAAACCAACCCCATGCCCCCTATGCAACGAGAGATTTGCCTACGATTGCAGCAATTCCCCCTCGGTGAGACTCTTGCTCTTGTGCTCTTGTGTCGCTAGGGGGAAGCGTTTGACTGCTGGATGGAGCTGGTGCCCGCAGGGTCCCTGCTGCTCCCGCCCGGGTGGTGGCACCCCACCGGTCTTCCCCTCCCGCCCCGCAGAGCGGGGCTGCCCCACCGCCGGGCTCGCTGGGACATGCTCTAAATTGGAGAGACATGGATTTGACGGATGAACCACTCCGTGGATAAGGAATTGGCTGGGTGGTTGCACTCAAAGAGTTGCGGTCAACAGCTCGATGTCCAAGTGGAGACCAGAGATGAGCGACGTTCCTCAGGGGTTGGTATTGGGACCGGCACTGTTTAACATCTTTGTTGGCGACAGTGGGATTGAGTGCACCTGCAGCAAGTTTGCCAACTACACTATGCTGTGTGGTGCGGTCAACATGCTGGAGGGAAGGGATGCCATCCAGAGGGATCTCAACAGGCTTGAGAGGTGGGCCTGTGCAAATCTCATGAAGTTCAACGAGGTCAAGTGCAAGGTCCTGCACATGGATCGAGGCAATCCCAAGCACAAATACAGGCTGGGCGAGGAGTGGATTGAGAGCAGCCCTGCAGAGAAGGACTGGGGGCTGTTGGTTGACGAGAAGCTCAGCATGACCTGGCAATGTGTGTTTGCAGCCCAGAAAGCCAACTGTATCTTGGGCTGCATCAAAAGAAGCATGACAGCAGGTTGAGGGAGGTGATTCTCCCCCTCTAATCTGTGCTTATGAGACCCCACCTGGAGTACTGCATTTAGCTCTGGGGCCCCCAACATAAGAAAGACCTGGACCTGTTGGAGCAAGTCCAGAGGAGGGCCACAAAGATGATCAGGGGGCTGGAGAACCTTTCCTATGAGGACAGGCTGAGAGAGTTGGGATTGTTCAGCCCAGAGAAGAGAAGGCTCCAGGGAGACCTTACAGCAGCCTTCTAGTCCCTAAAGGGGGCCTACAGGAAAGCCAGAGAGGGACTTTTTACAAGGGCACATAGTGATAGGACAAGGGGTAATGGCTTTAAACTGAAAGAGGGTAAATTTAGATTAGATGTAAGGAAGAAGTTCTTCACTGTGAGGGTGGTGAGGCACTGGAAGAGGTTGCTCGGAGAGGCTGTGGATGCCCCATCCCTGCAAGTCTTCCAGGACAGGTTGGATGCAGGGCATGTCCAGCCCCAAAGGTCCCTGCCACCATGCACTTTCCTGTCTCAGACTGCAGTTTCATTTTAGGGGTCAATCCTGGATCAGATCCAGTTCAACTTCTATATTAATGATCTGGATGATGGGGCAGAGTGTACCCCCAGCAAATTGCAGATGACACCTAATTGGGGTGAGTGGCTGATATGCCAGAGGTTCATGCTGCCATCCAGAGAGACCTTGACAAGGTGGAGAAATGGGCTGACAGGAACTTCATGAAGTTCAACAAGGAGAAGTGCAAAGTCCTACACCTGGGAAGGAACAGTCCCAGGCACCAGGACATGTGGGGGGGTCACCCAGGTAGAAAGCAGCTCTGCAGAAAAAGACCTGAGGGTCCTGGTGGACACCAAGTTGAACATGAGCCAGTAGTGTGCCCTTGCTGCAAAGACAGCAAATGGTATCCTGGGCTGCATTAGATAAAGTATTGCTGGCACATCAACGGACGTGATTCCTCCCCTCTACTCAGCACTGGTGGGGCCATCCCTGGAGTGCTGGGTCCAGTTCTGGGGTCCTCAATATGAAAGGGAAATGGACTTACTGGAGAGAGTTAAAGAAAGGACCACAAAGATGATGAAGGGAACGGAGCATCTCCCTTATGAGGAAAGACTGTTCAGCCTGGGGAAGAGAAGGCTCAGGGGGATCTTATTGATGTATTTAAATACCTGCAGGAAGGGTGCAAAGAGGATGGAGCCAGGCTCTTTTCAGTGGTGCCCAGTGACAGAACAAGAGGCAGTGGCCACAAACTGAAACACAGGAGGTTCCCTCTGAACACCAGAAAATGCTTTCGCACTGTGAGGGTGACTGAGCACTGGTACAGGTTGCCCAGGGAGGTTGTGGAGTCTCCAGCCTTGGAGATACTCAAACACCATCTGGACACAGTCCTGGGCAACTGGTTCTAGGTGACCCAGCTTGAGCAGGGAGGTTGGACCAGATGACCTCTGGAGGTCGGACCAGATGACCTCTGGAGGTCCTTTCCAACCTCAGTCAGTCTGTGACTCTATGATTCACGAGTGGCTTCCGTCACCCCAGCGTGGTTCAGCAGAGGGAACGTCACCCATGTGCTCCAGCCTGAGTTTCTGCTGCTCTTGCTACAGCTTTAGACCCATTCCCAGCACACAGCTCTGACCCCCAGTGGGTAAAAAAAAGTTAACCTGGAGGCTGCTGCATCCCTGGAGACCAAGCCCAATCTGGGAGACAGAAGACAGAAAAAAATGAAGACAGAAAAAAATAAAGACAGAAAATTGCTACTACTAAATGATATCTTAAATAAATTCAGCTTCCCTTCTTATGCATTCAGGTCTTGTTTAAGCTTTCCTGTAAATTGGGGATGCAGAAGAAGCAATTTAAATTGAGGAGATTAATTAATTAGTGTCAGGCACATGGAGCCCATTCACCAAATGGGAATGCTCCTGAGAATTTAGAGTTTTTTCAGGCTTTTTTTTTTTTTCTTCAAAGATGAATATTTCTTGGAGTTTTGTTATCAACCAGCAATCTATGACAATAAAGCAAGAAGCCAGGTCTTCTGAAACACAGATAGTGTCACCACTATTTCTTACAGTATTTCTTACAGTATTTTATATTCTTCTGTTTAAAACCTGGGAGAGATGGTTAATTCTTAATCTTTGCTTTCCTTGTAAAAAAAAACCTTACTATTTTTTTTTTAAACCTTATGGCTGTCGAGCTAGTTGGACAGGTAAGAACGATGAATATTGAATGAACCTTCATGATTTTTAAGAAACCGAGCCAGGGTCTTGGGGTGTTTGATGTTGTCAGTGTTGCTAGCCCTGCAGGAGAGTGTACGATGGCATTTTCAAGACTGTTTGGCCAGGAATTTGCACTGAAGGTGAACATAAATGAGTCCACAGGGCTTTTTTCTTAGACCAGAACAAACCCACTGCTGAATCCTGCAAACTCCCTTTTTCCTGTTAAATAAGGCAAAACCCCCAGTGTTAATTATGACCATAACCAGCTGAGGAGCTGGGAACCAGCTATGGACCCCAGGAGCTCAAGTAGAGCCATTCCCACCAGCAAGAGATTCATTAATCCTGGAGGAAAGATTTTGGTGACGTGGAGGGATGTTGTAGTGCTCGATGGGGGCCAACTCTCCTTTTCCAAGCTCTCACCTCACCTGACAAATATAATAGAGCTCAGCATGGATAAATAGAAGTGACTGCTATTTTCTAATGAGGCTTTACATGGGTGACGAAAGCCATTTTACATGGCCTGCCCTGCATTGCTCCACTTGGCAGCGAGAGAAGTCCCTGCCTGTATGGCCACAGCAAGTGCTCCCAGAAGCAGGATATGTCCATCACCCTGATATGCCTCTCCTGAAAATGTTTCTTGATGTGTTTTCCCGACTGTGCTGCATGGCACACTGTATTTTTAGCCTCTCCTCTGTAAACACCTACCTGGGGACCTCTGGTGCAGCATGTGCCGTAGTGGCTCTGCACTTACTTCTGCCCCTCATTGAGTGCCTGCGACTCAGGCCACCGCTGGGCTCACAAGCTGCTTTTCCAGCAGAGCCATTTGGAACCACTTTAACCCTTTTGGTGGATATTCCAGTGGCCATCATTTATTTTAATGATGGTGGCAGGGAAGACATGGCAGGAATGGATGATACATCTCCCAAGTGCTCTTGCTCCTCCAACCATTTTCAGCTCTCCTTGAGACCAAGAGACATTTCAGCATTCACCACCTACTTCCATGAGGAGCTGCACCCTGGAAGAGCCACTGTCGTGGTTTCAGCCCAGCCGGTAACAAAGGACCACGCGGCCGCTCGCTCACTCCTCCCGCCCCCCTCCGGTGGGATGGGGGGAAGACGGAGGAGAGGAAAAAAAACAAACCTGGAACCTCGAGGGTTGAGATAAAGGCAGTTTACTGGAACAACACAAAGAAATTGCAACAACAACAACGGTACTAATGAAAAGGTATACAAAAAGAGTGATGCACAGTGCAACTGCTCACCACCCGGGACCCGACGCTCCGCCACTTCCCCCACCGAAAAGAAGCGCACACCCCCTGGCCCGCTCCCCCTTTATATACTGAGCATGATGTCACATGGTATGGAATAGCTCCTTGGCCAGTTCAGGTCAGCTGCCCCGGCTATGCCCCCCACCTCCCAGGTTCCTGTAAAAAAAAATTAACTCTATCCCAGCTGAACCCAGGACAGCCACGTCCTCTTGTTTGAGCTGAGCTTTGCCCCTGCCAGCTTCATTCGATTCCTCCCTGGGAACAACCAGTCTGTCTGGAGGAAGCAGTATCTTCCCCCCTTGAGAAAGGGCAGGGGAACAGGCCCAAAAGCCCAGTCCTTCAAAAGTACACATCTAAATTGCCCATAGAGGAGGAGCAGGGGGCCCAGGTTTGCTACTGTGAAGATGGCAGCTCCTCAGCTGCTTCCAGCTGCCACAACAGGAAAGAAAGGCAGCGGTGTCCTAGGAAAGCTGGCTCCCTGGGGACTGTCTCCCAGACTTCAGGGATTTGACTGCAGAGGGGAACACATGTTGAGTTTTTTCCAAATACCCAACATAGTCTGGCATCTGCTTTTCTGGAAATGTGAGTGCTTCTTGCACAGGTCAGTAGATATGAGATGATTAGGATATGAGATCAGGGCTGGAAAGATGATGTCACTCCAAGTCATCCTCTCTTGACATGCTGCTTGCCAAGACGTTAGTCCCTGCATGAAGATACTGTCAGCATCCCCTCTTTGCCCTGCTGCACTCTAAGTCCTGCCTGTGGGTAGCTGGCTCTGTCGCTACTCAGCTTGGTGGAGCCAGGCTACTGCAGTACAGGATGTCCCAAGCACACCATGAAATGACCTTGAAGGCAGCATCTCGGACACGGGATCTAACAGCAGTGGTGTTCAAGCTGATTGCTGCAGGCAGCAAGGGCAGTGGGGAAGAAGTTCTGCACACATCTCCCAGGGTATTGTCCCATCATAGCCTCTGGAGGCATTTTCCTCCCCAGAAAGGGACATACTAGCCATGCAAACTGAAATGAAATTCTGCTCTAGGAGGTTTCTTGTCAAAAGAGATAAATGTCCCACCTTGTGTAGCAGGGAGAAACGGAAACGGATTGACCTCCCTCATTAGCATCACTTAGACAAGAGGAAAGAAGCTCTAAAAAGTAGTCTGGTGATTTGTTCTCCTTTAAAAATGTCCCTGTCATCACACTCCATTATTTATACCAGCAGCGCTGTTGGCACGGAGCCTAGTCTGGGAAGAAAAATAATACGGAGACATCCCTTCCTCTTTATGCTGCTTTCCCTGCCTTCCCTCTGAAGGAGACATGGGTCTGCGTTAGGTTATGTGACAAAAGCCCTGCCTGGGACCCTCCCAGGCTGTCCCATCATTTGATGTGACACCCATCGAATGAGTCAATGACCTTTGGGCCTCACTGCCTGGGGTTAAGGGACACATTATGGGGTGCAGGGGAAGGGCAGCTTGGGATTGCACAGGAGTTATGGGATGCTTTGGCTGGGAAAGGGTTGGCCGGGTCTGGGGCATGGAGCCACGGCAGCCTCACCCAGCTCAGGATTTAGGGTACTCTTTTTTTCCCCTAACAGCTCCCTCTTCCTAGGATCAGCCCCATCTCTTCCACCCCCCCAGGCTGCTGCTCAGAAAATCATGATTTTGGGGGTTGTTGGTTTTAAAATTTGTTTTTCTGAATTTGCCGTTTGCTTCTGCTCTGCTAGTGGAAGGCCAGGTAACGGTGTTGGTCACTGCTGTTTAACCCTAGAGCTTGTAAACCTGAGAAACCTGAACTTCACATTTTATAGGGGCTTGACTCTAGGGCTTGGAGCTTCAAGAAAAAAACCAATCCCTTTCTCCCCCAAAATGTCACCCACCAACAATGTTCAAAGACTGGGCAAAATTAAGGACAGGTGCTTCAAGTTTTTGTGGAAAACACAAAAATCCTCATTTTTATACACCTTTTTAAACAAGAGGGAAACACACCACCCTTTCCCCAACCCCCCTTCACTTCCCATCCTGCTCGGAGCATCTTCACTGTTAATTCCCATCAATCTCAGCCCAACTTTCAGGTCTTTGACAAATTCCATCTGCTCATCCCACATGCAAAACTCCAGCTCTGATTTTCTGTAGAGGTCACCAGAGACACCAGGACCAGTTAGTTTTCCTCCTGAACTTTCTAAGCCCTCTGGAGCCAGCTGTGACTCAGCTGCTGCAATCAGGAAATAACAGGGAATAGCAGGAACACCCACAGGGAAATACCCAAAGAATCATATTTCTCTTTAAAAACGTTTTTACTGTGACCTGCTCACCAGCACAAATGGCTGTCGCCCAGCCAAGTCCCAAAAAGCACTCCCTCGTTTTCAAAGCATTAAAAGAATATCACCTTGTCATCTGTTCTCGCTGGGCTTTGAAGGGCTGCAGAGGTTTCCAAAAGCTAGTTTCGCTTGAGTCTTTGCAAGGTCTTGGGGCATCTGTGCCAGGGAGGGCTCGCACCTCTGGTGTGACCCCAAAGGGCAGTTTGGAAGAGAGAGGAGCTGCCCACAGGGACATCATTGCTGACGAGGTGGCAGCAGATGGGGTGGGTTCAACCCCATGGTGACATAAACGCACCATGACACAATTTTGAGCATCTCCACATTCTTCTAAACTCTCTACAGAAAAGGGGACAAGCAGGGGTCTGGAGCAAATACCCTGCAAGGGGTCAATGGCAGCAGTGGGTTGTGTCTGAGGCATCACTCACGTCCTTGGGGCTGATGCTGGCATTGATTGCCTCCAGGGGCACAGAGTAGGCTGCTACCAGACCTGCACACACAAAGTGGCCATGCCCTGGCCATTGGGGAAGAGCAGATTTTGGGGAGTCCTTGGTTCTGTCTCCCCTGTAGTTGCCTACCAACCTCTAGGGCAAACTACAGAGGGATGCATGACTGTTAGACAAGGAAATTTGGTTGGGAGAGGAGTTGATATCTAGCAGCAAGCAACCCTCCCGCTGTTCCCTGCACACTGACAGTCTCGTGGCGCACCTCCCTTTCTCGCCTGCGGGCTGTCTGGATGCTTTGCCCCCTCCCAACGCTGACAGGCACGGGGGACTGCGCCACTTGCAGGGAGCTGGGTGGGCGGGGGTCACTGAGGACCCCGACCCTCCTGGAACACTGTTGCCACCATCTCACCCAGGGCACCCTGGGCACGGGATGAGGAGGGGGCTGGAGCCCAGGGCACACAAGGGGAGGTGGAGGGCAGTCCCTGTGCCCGAGGGGCAGCAGAATCGCACGGGGGAGCGATCCATCCCCAGGAAAGGGGCTCTCAGCCCCTCCAACCCTCCTCCTTCTCCCACATCAGGGCACCTTTCAGGCCACAGGCCCCCAGCTCCCAAAACAGACATATGTGGCCGTATGCATCGCCACCACATGGCCTCCTGATGTCACAAGCCGCCTCACTGCCTTCTGTAAATAGGGGACCCCGGCAGCTGGCCCACAATTCTCCGAGCCTCGAGGCCCTCTCCTGCCAAGAACGGTTGGTGCCAAGAGGTCTCACAGCAGCAAGGCGGGTGGCTGAGAGAATGAGCCGGAGAGAAGAGAGACGGCTGCAGGAAGCGTGGAGGAAGAGGAGGCGGTGTCGAGCGGAGGCACTATCAGCTGCACGGGCTGACTGCGTGGAGCCCACGGAGGTGGATCCACCCGAAGACCAAGGAGAGCCGAGGAAGCGGGTCCACCTCCAGCACGGCTCCCCTGGCACCACTACACCAGGCCTCCCCTCCATGACAGCACGCCGACACCAGCGCAGGAGCGCCCGCCCAGCGCCCTGCCATCGGCCCAGCCTGAGAAGGAAGCCGGACCCTCCGCGGCGGTGCACAAAGAACAGCAACAGCTCAAGCAAAGAAGTCCGAGAGACAGCTCTTCCCCTGCAGAAGCAGGCCGCCACACGTCTGCCAGGAAGAAGTGCTGGCCTTCAGCGTTAGGGTCCCTTCTAGCTGCTCCATTAGGAGTTCTGTTCAAGGCTGGTTTACCGCCCGTTTTTAAAAGGCCCCATAAAGCAAGAAAAAGAGCGGTAAAGGTGCTTCCCTCCTCTCTTATTTGTACCCGGGCGACTGCAGCTGGACTCCTCTGTCCCCTCCCGGTCTCCCCAGTCCAGCCCAGACACTGGTGCGCAGGCTGTGGGCCCAGCCCAGGGCCCTGGAGGCGGCGAGGGGCTGGGGCAGGCTGAGGGAACGGCCTCTGGTCACGGGGGTGGTGAGACACTGGAGCAGGTTGCCCAGAGAAGCTGTGGATGCCCCATCCCTGCAAGAGCTCAAGGTCAGGTGGGACGGGGCTCTGAGCAACCTGATCTAGTGAAAGATCGCAACTAGGTGATCTTTAGAGGTCCCTTCCAACCCTAACCGACCTATGATATTGCTTGAGGTTTGTTAGCAAAGAATCCTTCCGTTTGTGTAACCATCGCTGACAAGAGGATCTCCCGGTAGGGCCATTTTCAAACACCATCCTCGGCACAAATCTGAGCTGAAGGCAAACACTTAAACTCCTCTTTTTTTATCATTTTGTGAGGAAGTAGTAGCGCACAAGTTGTGCCTTTGCAAGAATCTTGCATGCCAGAAATAACAGATCTGGAGGAAATCAGTAACCTTAACACACTTCTAGGCAAAGAAGCTGCAATGGGAAAGCCTTCTGCTACAGAAGTTGAAAGAAGAATAAATATGGACAGACTAAGAATATTATAAGCATTGACTGAAATCAAAAAAGCTGTAAAACTACAAAAAGCATTGCTCATTATGGCCGACCAGAATTTTTCCAATGGAAGCATTTTTAAAATAAGCAAGGGAAAAAAAGAAACAACTATCATATCCAAGTCTCCAGACACTGTCAACTGACTAAAGAACACCATCTCGCTCATTTTACCTTTGCCGGAAGTTTTCCTTCAGTTACAACCAAAGTATCTCCGCTGCAAACATTAAGTTCCTTCAGAGTGGCATTCTGTAGGAAAAGAAAGCACAGTACGCTTGTAAGTCTACATGTTCTTGTGCTTTGTTTCCTAAAGTATACGTTGGTGGTTTTTCAGCCCTGCATGCCAAAGCTCCGAGGTGTTTTGGTTTTCCACCAAAGAGCACAGAAATACCCATTTAACATCCACTGCTTGGAGACAGCTTTGCAGCTGCACACAAAAAAGGGTTGCACCTACAGGAGTCTGCTCTGCAGGAGTCCTTCCAGAGCATCCCCTTGAGCTGTGGATTTCCTTTGCACCTCCGCAGCTGTCCAACTGACACCTCATGCTTCTTTGTAGATGTATCTTTAATGCATGGTAAGCCTAGACTTTAGAACAAGCTATGTGGATATGGCTTAATCCTAGTCCCTGAACACAAGAGGCAGGTGCGCAAGATTTACATTTTAACCATAGGTATTCCAACACTATCTTCATAAAGCCCTGTGAAAATAAAACAGTGTGTGTACTAACGTAGCCCACACAACCCCCCCCATGCATTTGCTCTAATGCAGTTCTCGTCAGGGAAAGTCTCCACAGAAAAATGGAGTAAATAAACTACTGCATGATTCAAGTCAAAAATAGGATGCTCTTACTTCCTGACTTAATGCTTCCCCTGCTTCATAGCACCAGTCAATCCTTCTTAAATGCCAGTTGTCACCTACCAAAAAACCAAAAACATACGTATGCAAAACTAGTTAGCCAACAATGTTGTTTCAAAAAAACATTACAAAACTCTTAATAAGCATTAAGGGGTTCTTTTGCTTGTTTTTTGTCTGTTTTTTAAACAAAGCTCTGACAAATTGAGGGAAGTACCACCTTCAAGTCCTTCTCCAGACCCTATAAACACTTTGCTGTTTGGAAATGATCTTCTCTTATTTTTATGAATGTCTCTTCCTCCCTATAGCAATTTCCAACACAGATAACCAAATAGAGGGATTGCAGGATGGCCAAAAGAGTGGAAAGCACAAGGAACTCGTCAGGGTGCAGGGAAAACAGAGCCTAAGAAATCCTGACGAGGAGGCAGTGGACATTGTTGACTTCTCTGAGGGTCAGGATTTCACCCAATAACTTTAACTCTGCCTCCGCTGGCTGCAGGGTCAGATTCTCCAGCTTCAAATAGCTCATAAATAACTTCTTCTGGGTAGCTGCCGTTTCCTCACTAAAAATTGCAAAATTCAGCAAAAAAGTACCAAAGATGACTAATTATCTGGGACAGAGTGTCTCCCATCCCACGTCCATTAGCATGGTCATTAGCTTTGGACCCATTGCTTTGCTTGCTGGTGGTTCCCATGCAATGGCCCCTGGCAATGCATCCTTCCCAGACACTCTCCTTCCTGGAGGAGCCAGTCTGTCCTGCAGCCCAGGGCCCTGTTGGGAAGAGGTGAGGTCAGCATGGCCCCTCCGGGCTGTGAAAGCAAACATGGGCTCATATGTTGGCCAAGGAGCTCCTTGTTTTCTGGCCACTGCCAGGCCAGGGTGTCTGACCTGCAGGGTGAGAGGCTCAGGCCACCAGGATCTGCAAGGCTTGGGAGGGAGATGGCTCCAGAAAGCCATAGGGGATGAAAAGACACTTGAAAAATTACTTTCCTTGCCAACAGTGAAAGAAAAAATAACTGCTTGACTCCCTCTGCTTGGGTGGGTAGTGCTTGCGTGCCCAGGAGAGGTGGACATCCACACCAAAGCATTTATTCAGTTCCTTAAGCATGCGACAAAAGGAGCCCAGCCCTCCTCATGAGTGCAAATCCCAAGGCAAGCTGAGCACTGAAATAGTAATTATGTGTCTTTCCACGATGAAGGCTGAATAAAGCAGGGTCTGCATCCAGGCATTTTTCCTTGCATCAGCAAGGAAAGGAAAACATGAAATGAACGTGCCTCTGGGGAAGAAGAGGTGATGATTTAGGATGTTTTGGGGATAGCAGACAGTACTAAAATAGATCATCATATAAAAACAAAAAAAAGAAAAATGAGATAAGGCAACAGTTTGTAGTAACTTTTTTATAGACACAGAAGCTGAAACTGCAAAGCAGCTTTTGAGGTGGAGAGTGCGCAATAGGTTTTTTGATTTAAGCCATATATTAGTCTGTGATGGTAATGAAAGTCCACTAGAAAAACAGATGGTATCTTTCTTGCCTTATTGTCAGAAGATATTATTTAAATCACAGGTTCCCATTCACTGTTTTACCTCATTATTTGAGTCAGTGATTTAAAACTACCAATTTCATTCTCATTTAATATTTGCCTGGGGTTTTTTTCCCAGATGTGTAAGCGAATCATTGGTTCCAACACTACAATTTTGTCATTCTTATCGCTACTGAGGAGGAGAGGCTTTATCTATACCAATGTAATCGCACACGTGTATAATTTATCATGGATTCATGCTAACCTTTACTTCTTGCTATATTCTGCAGTTGGATGTTGGGCTGGAGCCACCATATATGCATATATAGAGATGTATGTAGGACATTTACATGTGAGGGTGATGGTATAGTTGGGTTTCCCAGGCGAGTGCTGTTTTCCATCTTTCTCTTCCTGCTCATGATTTTAACCTGTTGGGCTGATGGAGAGCTGGGGGGTCTCTGAAACCCTTGGTTTGCCGGAGGTTTGGGGAAGCTGGTGGCTGGGAGAAGATGCTCTGAGACAGGCTTCCAGCATCATCTCTGCAGAGCAGCTGTAGGTAGCTTTGCAAAGGAAAAGCGTGGCATGATTAAATAAGCCTCTTGGCTACCACACTCAGAGAGCAAGAGGAACTGTGTGCCTGTATCTAAACTTTTCCCAGAAAGGCTAGTACAGCCTGCTTACAGCCATCACATTTCTCCCACGAGGATGAGACACAACACCTCCATTTGCTGCTCTCCCTGTCAATTTAAAATCTTCCAAGCTTATGAGGTTTCCCAGCTCTGGGTACGTAGTCTCACCACGTTATCATGCACCGCCCTGCCCCACAGGATGTGTGAACGGGCAAGGCTTGTGCCCAAAGGGTGCTGCGACCTCCAGGCTCCTGCAGAAATCGGGAGGTGAGCAGGGCAAGGGCAAAGCCCTTTCGGGAAGGAGCACTCTTAGCTCTGGCTGGGGAGGGATGGGTGTGCTCTGAGTGTTGCCACCACCTTCCTGCCTTTGCCCCAGAGCTCCTGTACAATGCTGAGGAGCCACTTAAAGGTTCCCAGAATAAGGCTGTTGGAGGCGAGCTTGTCCCAGCACAACTTAATATCTGAACACTTGATGGTGCAGCCCTGTAATGTTCTTTTTGCTGTTGTTTTTTTTTTTTTTCCAGGAGTGAGATTCTCTAAGCCTGATGGTAACCGCACCTGCTGCCAGCAATTGGGCTGTAAAATAAATTGTTATATAAAGAGGGGGGAACTGTGATTTAGCTGCCTTTTTTTCTTCTTTATTATTGAAGCAGTATGCAGTGTCTTGCGGTGATGAAAGATATCCATCAGAGAACAAGCACATCCCAGCAGCACTCTCTGCTGCAAACATGGGAGATGCATTAAAGCTGAGCATGGTGTTTGGTGGGGAAAATATCAGCTGTGACCAGCCACAGCTCACCAGCAACCTTACGTCCTCACCCTGCACACCAGCTTGGATGTGCAGCAGGAAAGAGTGGTCCATCACTCCCGATTTGCCTCTCCCACCAGCTGTGATGTCTGTGCCTCCTTGGTTTCTCTCTCAGGAGCCTTCCCCAAGGTGAGCCCTATGTCTTCACCTTCTCCAGGTGAGAAGACCTTCAGCCCAGGTGCTGATAATCCATGCTCCTCTCCTCACTACCTTCCCTCCTCCCACTCTTTGTCCTTGGCCTTTTCCTGGCACCAGCATCCCTTCTTTCCTTGCTTTTATGGCATTCCTCCTCATCGTAAGACATACATCTGGGCTTCATCTCTTTGAAAACCATTTCTCAGGGTGCTACCTGCTCCTCACGTGTAGGGCTGTGCTGGAGAGCTGTTACCGGCAAGCATGGACCCTGGTGATGGAGTTGCACGTGGTGGAGAAAAAGGCACTGCACAGGGACAGCCACACTGGGCACGTCTCCACAACTGGAGATCAATCCCCATGGTTTTCTCCAAAGAAAAGGTGCTTTTCATTGAACATGGCCCCGGAGAATCCTGGGTTGGCTGTTCAAAAGTAACCTTCCTCTCAAAACAGGAAAGGCTCCTCCCTTACTGCCTGCCTGCCCAAGAGGAGCAAGAGAGCTCCTTTCCATGGCTTAGCTCAACATTATGGTTCTCCTCGGCTGAGGGAGTTTGTCTTTCACTGTGTTTGCAGCATTCTTCTCCAATGTCTTTGTATCAAAGACATAACATTTCGACTCAGCCTTGTCCCGACACTTGTACTGCTTCATCTCCTGCCGGGAGGTGGTCAGTCCCTACCGTGGGGCTTGGTCCTTACCCTTGGTGTCCCACCAGATTACTTCCACTGTAGCACCTTTACTCTGGGGCTTTTCTGAGCAGGTGTGAAGAGGCACCTGCAGCTCCCTTATGCTGTACAAAGCTGTATCAGAAGCTGGTGGGAAGACTCTGGGCCCATGGGCTGCAGCAGTCACAATGGAGGGTTATTACTGGAGTTCTCTGCAAAAACTTGAGGATGGCTTACAGCTAACCCTTCCTGTTAGGATGGATATTGCTTTTGGTTGCTTTTCACCTGAAATCAGAGCTGCTTTATTTACTTTGTGATGACTAGCTCCTAGGCAGCCAGGCTTTAATGCATACTAATGAACAAAACAAATGTTTTCCCCTAGAAGTATCACGTGTTTTCCCAGACTTTCCTGCAGCTCAGCCAGAGAGATAACATCAAAGTGGTACAATTTAATGAACCTGCTCCGTTACAGTGTACAGCATGATTTACCGGCTGCTATGCAGGAAAAAAAACACCGCTATTGAGACTTCTCAGTACATTTCTCTGATTTTATTAAGTTAAAACTTATTGTAAGCCATTTGGGGAAAGAATGTGAGATGGAATGATAAATCAGTGATTCATTCTATGCTAGGAGGTTTATTTAAAAAAAAACAAAACAAAACAACAAAAACCTGAGTTTTCAGTTACATCTGGAAAAAGGAAGAATAAAACTATTCTGTCTTAAAAGATTCCTTACTTGCCAGAAAGTCAGGCTGCATGGTCTTAAACACAGCTTGTTATGAAGAAGCACAGATACCTGTGCATGACAGTACATCATCCCCTATGGCTGCAGAGTGCATCCCAGCCCCTTTTTACCTGATGTCCCTGATGATGTGCAGGTCTTTTCATCACATTACAAAGTCCAGTTTTGAAGGCTAGGAGTGAGAACAAGCCATCTCTCACTCATGGCTATTTCCTGGGTGATTAACTCACACAGCAGCTAATAGAAACCTCTGACGGGTGACCCTGCCAAACCCGTACTGTGCAGCAGGACATCCACGCTCTGGCTCAGCTGAGCAGGAAAAGCAGGGGCACGCAGCAGAAAGGTGGCTTGTGGCTCATCTAGCTGGAGCAGAAGAACGTAGCATGCCCCTGGTTCCCCAGCTTCTCTGCCGGAGGTGAACCCCAACTGTCCTTGGTGTCCCCTCTCCTCGATGCCAGCCCATGGAGCAGCTATTGCAGAGGGGCTGGAGAGAAGGGTTTCACACATCCTTCCCCATCTGAGGGCTGAGCTTTCTGCACCAGCATCAATCTGGGACACCTTTGGTGCTATGAGTGTTTCAGCATTTGGCATGTGACCATAGCATTTCACTGCACGATGCCTTTATGGCAGGACAATAAATCTCTTCTAGGTTTGGGCTGTGCTGTTGGCCTCAGTGTTGTTAAGCAGCTGCAGCACACAATTCACTGGCATCAGCACGGATGTGGTGTGGGGTTATATGGCCTTGCTCTGCTGGTCATGATTGGGCTTTTAAATATTCAATGAACTCCAAACAGGTAGGGTTTTCTTCCAGCTTGGCACTGCGTCCTGGGAGGCCACCAGCAGTTACTCTTGCTGCGGCTCTGGAGGAAATAAACTAAAGGAGAGTGCAGGACAGTCATGGCTGCTGATCAGCAATAAATAAATGTTCCTGTTTGAAGACAGTAAACATCTAGCAATGCCACATCTTTTCCGAGACACGGTCACATTGCTGAAACAGCCCGATTTCAAGAGGAAACGGTGACAGCTCGCTTTATAACAGCAACAATAACTGAAAAGCCCCAAATGATGCAGCCCATCTCCTACACAACTAAAGCATATAAGAGCAGAGAGAGAGGCTTTAATTATGCAGCAGTTTCCATGACAACCTCCTATATCAAATGGCCGAGCACAAGGACTCTCTCCTCTTCTTCTCTGTCTCGTTTGCCTTTGGAACAATTAGGCCAGGATAAGAGCCAGCTGCATTTCAGCATGGCTTGCACAGCTCTGCACTGGCAGAGAAGACAGCCTGATGCCTCCTCCCCCCATGCTGAGCCCCAGAGGAGCCCAAGGAGCCTGCTTTTTATTGCCATTGCAACTGCTAATCGCCTGCCTCGATGACAAATCCTTCCAGGTGCTGTTGGTGCAGCCAGGAGAGGCACTTTTCTCTGGAAGAGTCTTCCAGACCTCAGCCTTAGCAGATGCCACCACTGCAGTGACATCTACAGGAGTGTCCCCCTGACGCATGGCTTCACCCCTTGCTGGAGGCTGAATTTCATCCTTCAAGGGGACCGTTGCCATGAGGGGTCCTCTGGCCAAGAGAGGACCTTGGTCCTGCTAATATACTGGTGATGAGCTGAAGTGCAACATGTCTGATAAAGCCAGGCTGGATTATCAACACGCTGCCAGAGAAGAAGTAAAGAACAAGCCAAGACCTCATCTCTGCCTCTCTGTGAGGATGTTCCCAGTTTGTTGAGTCCCCTGGCATTTTGCTCATCCTTTCTGCCAGGTTTAAGATGAGTTAGGTGCACATGTTTCTTTGTCCAAGCCCTGCTCTTGTCCCAGCTGATGGGAGTTCATTGCTACAGTCAAGGTCAAAGAGGTTCTCATTTGCTTCTGTTTTTTGCTTCATGAGGAGAAGCATGGCTTTGGGGTGGGGGGCACGGGAATACTTTTATAATTAAGTCGCCCACTCTGGCATGGGAAAAGGAGGCAGCAGGGCTCTACTGGGCAGCAGGCAGCCCTTGGCAATTGCTTACTTTGTCCAAAGAAATCACAGGTCCTAAGATGACATTTATAGAGTAAGAGGGGAGGAGGAGGAAGACATCAAGGTGGTGTCCAACTGAAGGCATTGTTCTCTTTTCTCCGGGGCCATGTGAATGGCAAAACATTAATATTTGCTTTTCCATTTCCCTTTGGGCCCCATTGTTTGACGGCTCAGTCCGGAGACAATTTTGCAGCTCACCTCTGTTTACTCTGAGCGCCGGCGCTGCTCAGCCCTTTGCTGAGCCTTTCCCTTCCTTATATTGGCTCAGTGGGAAGGAAAGGCTTGCTAATTCTTCCCAACATGAGAAGACTTATTGTCCCTCTTGACCGCCGTTCAAGAACAGCTGGTTTTGTTGTATTGTGGAGCTGTGTATTTTCTTTTTAACAGCTCAGAGCTACTTAAAAGGCAGGTCTGGCCTGAGCACGTCTGCCAAATCAAATGGTTGGCTTGCTGTGAAACTCAGCCTAAGACTTTAAGTGGGAAAAGGTCCAACAACAGAGCAGGTCAAAAATCCCACTTGGCTCAGATGCCTGTTTCTCGGTTCAAGATTTCTGACAGCAAAACCACCATTTTTAACACTGGCTGTGTGAACTTTCAGTGTGTGGCCTCTTCGGAGAGCACTGTGTATTCTACTTGCATTGAAATGAGCTAATCTCAACTCGAAAAAGATTTTTATAAAAAAAAAAAGACTTGCAGGGACCTTTTTTGATGCATTAAGGATGTCAGCAAGAGGTTTTTATTCCTGCTTTTTCTTTTAAACTCTGCAAACCCTGGTCTTTGCAGGTGGCACTTGAAGAGTTGATGGGATCTTCATGAGGAAGAGATGCAGTGCTGCCTCTTACCTGTAGTTTTTGTCTCTTAAATCCCAGCAAGCTGGTGGCTTTTACAATCTTATTAAGAATTGCTTCCAGTCTATCTGACTCAATTTTTTTTCCCAGTTTGTAAGAGCAAGGGCATGTCAAGAGGTGCCAAAACGCAGCTGGAGAAGACCTGCATCTTGCTGAGCCCCCCATGCACCTCTGCTGCCCCATGCCCCCAAAAGCAAGGGTTTCCCCTCCATTGGAGGCATGGGAAGCAGGCAACAGTGTTGTTAGAGGTGCTGAGTGTTTTGCAGGAGGGCTGGAAATCCGAGCTCAGCCAGCAGGCAGTAGTGACCCGTGCTGTTTCCCATGTGGACCTGCCTGCTCACTTGCTGGTGGAACACTGAAATGGCCAGGCAGGACCACTTCTCGCACAGCACCACGGCTCACAGACTGCAAGGTGACTTGCAGCTTAATAAACACCATGTCAGCTAGCAGATTAACTGCTGTATAAACACCAGGCGTGCCTGAGGAACGCATGAATCTCAGGGCCCTTGCTTGTGCTCGGGAGAGGCCGGGCAGATGTACAGACAGGGCTCTGCCCTGGCAGCTCACATCTTCTCCTCAGCTTTGCCCAACTCTGCAGGTCAGGAGCGTCATCCCTCGAGGGCCAAAAGTGCTGCCTGCTCCGAAACAGGGTGGAGGGAAATTCCCCGGTCCTGCAATGCGGAGCCAAACCTCCAGTGTACATGGATTGCCATCTTTGCACCACTGGCACAAAGAGAGCATGACCTGTCATCCCAGTGCAGGAGATGTCCCAGTGCAAGAGAAGTCCCGGCGTGTATCTCCCATTAGATAGAAGGAGGGCTGGGAAAGTGAAGAGGTGTCTCCTGCCTGAACTAAACGCTGTGTCTTTGTTCACTGCATGAAGGGCTAATGGTTTTAAACTAAAGGAGGGTAGATTTAGACTAGATATAAGGAAGAAATTTTTTATGATAAGGGTGGTGAAACACTGGAGCAGGCTGCCCAGAGAAGCCGTAGATGCCCCATCCCTGGAAACATCCAAGGTCAGGTTGGACAGGGCTCTGAGCAACCTGATCTAGTAGAAGATGTCCCTGCTCATTGCAAGGGGTTTGGACTAGATGACATTTAAAGGTCCCTTCCAACCCAAATCATTCTATGAGTCTATAATTAAGAACCAAAATTACAAGTGCTCACGCAGTCAGGTTGGTTTGACCCTGCTTTCAGGAAAGGTCCTCACTGGCTTTTCTCACCAACTGGAAGGGAGAAAAGCCTCCCTCCTTGCCCTCACCCAGGCCATGGCATCCACCAGTCTTTTTGAAGCAATGAAATGCCTCTTTGCTCCTTCATGTTGGCTTTATTGCTCCATGTCACTCCCTGACTGCACAGCTTTCATGCTACCTTAGGCCAGCAATGGGTTTGCTAAACAAAGTCCCAGTTTTCTCCATCAGCGACAGACCCAACCCCACCATGGAGATGTTAAACCTGGCAATGGGGGACTAAGGTGTGTGAGCACAAGGGGGGCAAGGAAAAGAAGAGTGGGGTTCAAGTGCAAAGTGGGGATGCTATTCTCTTTGTTAGTACCATGTGTTCTGTGTGCCCAGGCCGGCTCCAGGGTCCAGAAGCAACCCAATCCAAGCAGCAAAAGCAGCAGCTCAAAGCCCTCCATCCTGGAGGCAAATAGCCTTGGAGGGTGAGTATGAAGGCTTGGACAAGCATCCGTGGCATCTTGATCTACTGCTTGCACAGTACCAAGATTGTGAATTGTGCATTGAAAGACAGGCTGGATCACAGCAGAAAGGTGGGATCACAGCAGAAGATGCTAACCTGTAAGCAGGGAGAGACTGCTCCTTTTGCTTCACCTCAAATTCACAGACTATCCCAAATGCTGATGTACACACTAGGTTCCATGTCTGTGGTGAAGTACTTGAGATGCAATCCTATTACTGAGTGTAAGACAGGATCTAGCCCATTCATAGCACTTTTGTTAATTAAGACCAGCTTTAAGCCTCCTTGAATAAGGTACCTAGTAATCTGGTAAAGGATCCAGGCAACTGGTTTCTTTCTGATGAGACTGTATATCCAGAGCTTACTGGGAACCAGTGTCACCAGCAATCCAGGGCAGATGTTCCTTCATCGCAGAGCAAGCCCCACTATGCACTAGCTCTGTCTGGATGAAGGTATGCAAGACCTGAGGTGTCTGCTTGAAACTCATGGTGAAATGAGGCGGGTGAGGATTTTCTGTGTGCGTGATGTGGATACAAACGGCCGGTCCTCCCCCCTGCTGACCTCCTGGAGTAGAAAGGCAGGTGACTGGCAGGCTTGTGTGCAAACATGCTGTGCTGGAACGAAAGGTTGCTGAAGTGAAGGAGAATCAAAGGCAGCCATCCTGAAGCCAATGGGGAACTTACAGTAGGTCTCGCAGCCCTGATTTACTGCAGGCATCATGACACCTGCTATTTTTTGTTAAATCTGGCTCCTCGAGCAAAGTGGGAATCACAGCTTTTGTTAAAGGAGATTTCTGAGTCTCACACAGGAGGAAGAAAGCATAGAAACCTTAGTCTTGGAACAGAAAGCAAATAAAACTGTAATACTTTGGCTTTGTAATAAATATAATTATATTTAAGCTCCCTGCATAATTCTGCAGTTGTCTGAGAGTGCTGAAAGCTCAGAGCTTGTGATAGCAAGCAGTACTGACATGCTGCATGCAGAAATTGGCCTTTTGACTCTATGAGGATATTGAAGATGTTCTGGTAAATATTTACATTTTTTAATCTCCAGTGCTAATCAGAGCTGAGATTATTTAACTCGCAAGAGTTTATTAAAATAAACTTTGCACTGATTGCTTGCTTTCTGCATTTGCTATTTTTTCCCCTACTGTCCAGATGCCAGGGAAGCTGGGCTTTTATTGAGGTTAGATTTGCTGGAGTACTGCAGTTGCTGCTATTCGCTGTAGTAGTTTGAAAGGACTTGGCCCTCTGGGGCAGATGTTATTCCAAAATGAGATGTCACCCGAATCTTTCTTGATGCTGAAATTAGTTAACAATGGGAATCTTGGAACAGCAATTATTCTCAGTTTTTTTGCTTCTTTGAAGCTGTTGTTTATTAGAAAAAGGTGTCTTTATCGTGAAGAGAGGGCAGTACGTGTAAGCTCTCTTGGCATCGTTTCAGCCAATCTTCAAGATCACGCATGGCTCCGCACGCTTCTTCTGCAGGCCCTGGAAGGGCTCCTTTGGCCCTGTTTCTGCAGAACTGGCCCATGTTTGTCACCATTCATGCATGGTGCAAAGAAGAAGAAAAGTCACCACGGAGCCCTGGGACTGTCTGATAAATGCTCCTGAGGCTGAATTGCACACTCTGAGCATGCAATAGCTTTTCAGGGGAAGAGTTTGCATCCCTGAACTGCTAAGAAGCAATGTTGATAGGTCTGTGCTCATCCGCAGTTCTTGTAAACTTGCTTGGCAGTGATGCAGGCATCCTATGATGCTCCTACCAGGGCTTGACTTGGTAATTGAGCTCTAACAGGAGCCTGGCTATGTCTGTGAGAAAGCTCCTACCCAGCAGAAAGGGTTCAGTGATTCTTTCTGCTTCCTTGCTTTGCAAGTTGAAAATTAAGGCCAGTCTGGGTTGGTGCAGCAGACCGTCTCAGAACGGTGCCTGCTTTTTATGGTGTGGGCTGACCAACAAGGAGCTCCAAAGGGTCAGGGAAGAGCCTGTTTTAAAAGCAAGCAGAGCTTTGTAAATGCCTCCTGAAGGCTTGGATTTCTGAGCAGAGCCATGGACTGTTGCAAAAACTGTCCCTGCTGCCAGGGCTCGTTTTGCCTCTTGCACAGCAAGATTTGTGGGAGAGTAAAGCAAAGGCTGCATGCCCTGAGCTGGGAAAACCAAGGACAAATAATTGCAGAGTCTAGCAGTGAGGACAGAATAAATGAGCTATTTGAAAATCAAAGCGGGACTCAGCACTGCAGCTCCAACAGAGCTGCCTGTGTCCCAGGGTCAGGGAGCTGTGGGCTTTCTCATGCCTTGAGGTATCTTTGTCTTTGCTTTTTAATATCAGCCTTGCAAAGTTTGCAGCTTGTCCAGATTCACATTCTTTCAGCACTGCTGCTTTTGGGCTCTGAGCAGAGGTGAGAAGCCCTCAGTTCAGCCTTAAGGGAAGAAAAACATCGCATTTTGCTGTTTAACATGACTTTTCACTAACAATGGGCCCATAAGAAATAAGGGCAGTGCCATCAAATGAGCTTGTCTCTGGTTACTGCTGCTGAATCCTCAAACAAGCTGGAGAGAGAAAACATCATCAGCATTGCCCTGAATTAGGAATACCTAGGAAAAAACTTTCAGTCTCCTATATGGAAAAAACAAATTGCTGCTGTCATCTGTCCCCACCAGCATCAGGCTGTCTTGTAGCGAATGCTTGCCCATCTTTTCAAGTCTGTCAGCAGTTTTGACCTTGATACGATCCATACTGGGTTTTGGTTTGTCACCCGGCAGGGTGAGAAAGGAGGTAGGGGAAGATGTTCAGTTAAGCATGGTGGGAATGAAGGCGGTGTGAAAAACGGGAAGAAAACTACCGCTGCGGGGTGAGCAGATGGAGGGTGAAGTGGCGTCGCAAGACTCATGGGCTCTGTCGTATTAATGATGTTAATAAGCAGTGAGGAATGATGAATGAATTATAGCAAACTGATTGGGGTCAGCTGGGGACACCCAAAGGCAATGCTGTCCCACTTTCCCTGCAATGCCTGGGGACAGGTTGGGCTGTGAGCTGGTAACCTGTAGCTCCCTTCAGCAGCAGCTTGAACTGTTGGAGGCATCAGTCTGGAGGGTTTTGTCTTCACAGCAGTGACTTCAACATCTGCGACAGTCTGATGCTGAGCTCACCAATGCATTTTCGGCAAAGCAGCTCTGGAACTGCTTTGCAGTTACGAATTGAGTTCTGGGGAAATGGGTCCCTTCCAACCACCAAATTGCATTTTGGATCAGGAACTCTTTCTCAGACTCTGGATAAACACCCTGCCTGGCTGAAATGGCTATTAACCTGTCCTGCACAGTGTGAAACAGCACGGTGAATGGAAAACATAGTGGCCTCTGGAGGGGCTGGCCCTAGGACCTCTGGAAACACGATGCTCTCCTGTGTTTTCTCAGGTGCAGGACACATTAGAGCAGGCTTTGAGTGATGTGCGCAGGTGTAAGGGGCTGCGCATCGGAGGGGAAGACTGAGTTTCCTGGCTGATGGGACATCCATGCAGCCAGGTGTCCCAAGCATGTGCTCCTCCACGGAGGACGGGGCACAGCCACCAGCCAGGCTGGGATCTGCTGCACTGGTGGCACTGCGGAGAAATGGGCACTGCTGGCAGTCCCTTCCTCATGGAGCTTCTAACCCAGGCTGGGTGCACAGTGCTTTCGACACTCCTGTTTTCTAACACTAATGGGTGCTGAGGCTCAAGAGCTCAGACGAGAGCACGTACTTTTAATGAGTTCCCATTGCTTGGTGGCAAGGCTTTAATTGCCAGCTCCAAGTCCATGCCAGTGATGTGCCCTTGGGCAGCTTCAGGGATGCTCCTCCGTTCAGGGTGCTGCAAAGGAAATGCAGGAGAACCAAACTGAAACCATGACCAAAGCTGTCCTTGTTCCCTTTGCTCAGTCCCTCTTTCTTATCTTCAAAGCAGAGGACAGATTTCCTTAAGGAACCCAAACTGGCCTCATATTGCCTGATATGATACTGATCACTCACCATCCCTGCAGCCTAGCTGTTCTTCTCTGCTGAAGTCAGCTTTATGCTCCAGCTGCCAGGCTGGGGAGAGCTGCGGTGTTTACTCACCACTTAATTAATCTCTGCTGCAGCCTGGGGAGGCCCTTGAGACACACAGGTAAGGCTGTGTGGCGCTCAGATTTGTGTTGGGCTGCCGGGCTCTGCAAACAAGGTAGTACCTCTCTGCATTATGTCAATTATTCCAAAGAACCTCATCATCTGTGGACATGTGAAAATGACTTAAAGGAAGCTGATGATTCCTGGAGAAAAATCAAGGAGGAAAAGCAGAAAAAGAGCAGATGAACTCTTCCACAGTCCCAAGTCAAGGGAGAGGAATGTGCAGATGTAAACCAAAGCATCATTAACGTCATTATTGATAAGACTGTCTACCAGTGATGGGGGTGATGCGGCTGGCAGCAATGAAATGGAGCCCTACCCATCTTGAGTGGGTCCACAAGAGTTAAATCTGGTATCCAAGTGGCTCTTGGCACATCTAGGCTTATGCTGGGCAAGACACTGACAGCAAAAAGAGGGGTCAAAGGCCCCTGAGAGCAGGTTGGGGATGCTGGCACAGGAGCGTCAGGGCTGTGTGAGATGCCTACCCTTGTATCCGCAGACAGCTGAAGTCCTGGTGAAGTATTTAGGAGGTCAGACTGCCAGGGAACGGGGCCAGATCCAGCAGCCCAAGCGGGGCGAGCCTGCCACAGCTCCATGTCCCAGACCCAGCCAGCAGCATGGCTGAGCCTGTATCCCATGGGTTTTTCTTAGTGATCTTTCTGAAAGAATTGGTTTTGGAGACTCAGAGACTTGCCTAAGATGTAGAAGATCCTGGTGGCACCAACAGGGATGCGGTCCAGTTGGCAGTGGAAGCTGGGGCACTTCTTCTCTCTGCCTCCCATCAGACCCCAGTTTGCACTGAGCATCTTTCTGCTCTAGTAAGAAGCAGCATCTTCCTCCACCCCCTTGGGAGCAACTCAGACCCTGAATAAGGCAGGTGCCTGCAGAATTGAAAGGGGGAGGATGAGGAGCACCATGCCATGGGGGCTGTATGAATGCTGGCAAGAGCTGTTGAAAAAGAAGTGGCTGATTTATGCTGTGCTGCTGTATCCGTTTGCACACACCTGCACCAGCACATAAAGGGATGAGGATGCTTATCTGCAAGTGTAAAGCAGGCACATTTCGGGCTGTGAACTAGCAATTACCTCCAACACATTGCCAGCTGAGTTGTGTTCCTCATCTCAATTCCAAATACAGCTTGGCCTGTATCCAATGTCTTCCCTACTCCCTGTCCACAAAGAGCTCAGTGCTCTTGTATTGCCGGGGGTTCATGGGATGTAGAGGCCTGGATTAAGGAGAAATGAGCTGAACTTGATGGCAGTGATGGTAAAAGCTGCTGCCCAGGTTGCTGTGACCACCAGGAGCTTTAGGCCAGCTGGAGGCTGAGCAAAGCCATGGAGCAGATGAACTGCATCTCCCAACATTTTTTTTGGTGTAACCTTTGAAGCAATGCACATGGCCACACTTAGTTCTTCATCTTACTCTGTCTGGGGCTGCCCCGGGGTATGTGGAAAGGGACTGTGGGGGGGAGCAAGGCTTTCTTGTGTACCCCGGGGTGATCTGTGCTGCAAATAGTGCTGGGGATATGCTGAGCTGCAGTAACTCAGATTTTGGTTTGCAGGTTTTGTAGGGCTAGCAAGAGTCATCTCCTCAGTCAATGGATGCTCAAGGTTTTAAGAGCTTGCCTAAAACCACAGGTGATCTGGATTCCCTAATAGCAAAGTACTCAGTGTGAGCTTCATAATGGACATGTTGGCTCTTTTAGTGATGGGGGCATACCAGGGCAGAGAGAGCAAACCAGATGCAAGCCTCCTAGCTTCAGCTGAGCTCAGTCATTTGAGAGGCAGGATGGCACAGAGGTTAGTGTGGGGACTTGGGAGACCCAGATCCTGCTCCCTGTGCTGCTGTTTACTATGGTGGGGCACTCAGCCAGCACTTGTCCTGCATCTCCTTTGGGATATGTGGATCAGGGAGTGTGTTCAGGCATCCTGCCATTCCTGTCCTGTGTGTCTGCTTCCACATTATGGCTATGAGAAGCCCAGCTCAGACACTTCCCAGACATCAGCTGTTGGATGCTGCTGCAAGTTCCTGTGGGATGCACAGTAGAGGACTTGCACAAGCAGGCTTGCACCAAGACAAAAGAGTAGTGCTAGAGTTTTGTTCCTTCCCATGTGCTCACCTCAAAACTTCATCCTGAACCCAGGTAGACCTGAGGTGAACATCGGCTTAGGCCTGCTCTCCGGCAGCGCTGTGGACATAGTGTCGGTCTCTGAGGAGACACAGCCTTTGTAGGATGGGGAGCTTGTGCTACCATCCAGAACCAAGTAGGTAAAACAACCCCCTTTTCACAAAGCTAACTAGGTAACTTCTTTCAGAAATGCTGTGAACAGAGCTTATGGGTTACCCATGGACATTGACGTCACTCCTCATGGCATCTTCCAACTCCTCTAGCTGGGAGCACCCCTTTCTGTCCAAGTTTCTGGGAGGTTTGTACCCAGGTGTTGCTGTATCCCACCTTGCTGCCTGGCACTCAGTGCCACACAGATCCTAACATATACCACGAGAAGCTGCAAACACACTTCTTGATTGGCAAAGTCCATTTCTGCTCTCCATCTTGGGCCAACATTGAGTACCATGGGTGGACGTGCAAACTTCTGGGCAATGGGAAGAGGAAACAGGGGCTGTCTGTCTTGCATGTGGCTCATTTAACCAGGCAGGTCATGCATGGCGTTCAGTGAAAGTGGTGCCTTTTAATCTTCTGATCTCTGCCCCTGCCTTGCACAGGTTTACCATCTGTTCAGATGCAATGTAAGGTGATGACGCATGTTTCAGAAAAGACCCATGTTTCTCCAAAGCTCCTCTCCTCTGTCTAGATCTACCAAGCAGCTCGGGGAAAGAAGCTATGCAGCACTTGTGACACTGAGTTATTTACCAATTGCAAAATTATTTGCTGGACTCAGGAGTTGACCCTTTTAGGTAATCACATGTGAAATGTGACTTATTTTGTCTTGATTTCCCTGGTGAATTTGGTGCTTAAGTGGTTTTATCCTTCAGTGTTGGTCATGTAGTGTCCAGTTTTGCTGTTCAGCTTACGGTGGAAGTCCTCTAGTTTTCTTTGGTTATTTCTTGGGTGGTTCTGCTTATTTAGAAGCATTACTGACCTGAAAGAAAGAAAACTGAAGGTGCATTTCCACAGGTAAGCTGAAGCTGCAACAGCCCCAGATACTTTGAAAAACTAAATCCTCAACTACAGGACAAGCTGCTCTCGGCAAGACTAATTGCAGAAGTTTTCTTGAACTTGGATCACGACAACAGTGCTTGGCTTTTATGTTGCTTCTGCCATCAGCAGGTCTCAAAGCACTTTGCAAAGGAAATCAGTATATTTTCCACTGATTAATGCAGGAGAAGGTGACTGCTCAAAAAGCTAACAGAGAAGTGAACTTGATCCCACATCTGCTGTGTCCCCAGGCTTGTGCCCCAGCATGGTGAGGATTTATCCTTCTCCCTTTCAGCTCTGCACATCCCTTGGGTTTGTATGTGTGGTCATATCTGTGCATGCTTAGCTGCCTGCTTGAGCCCAGAAAGGCAGGAAACCTGCGTTTTCTCACTAGAAATATTTGTGGAAATACACCCATTGGCAATGGAGACAAGGGCGTGGTCTGGCCTTTTTTTGTCTCAGGAATGGATCTTTTGGAGTTCAGCAGTTTAAGCTGACCTGCTACTAGTTTCAGGCTCTCCTTAGCAAGGAGGAGTTGATGATAACTGTGCAAGGCCAGGTGATGTTTGAAATAGGACCTGTGCTGCGATTGTAACTGAATCTTGGCTGCTTGGGAAGCCTCGGCTGGCTGCTGAGTCCGTGCTGAATGGGTCTTGCAAAACCAATATTTGCCTGTGGATAGATGCCTTATTATTAATTTAAAGTCTGACATAAATCATGAGCTCAGAAATGCAGACTTAAGCTTCATGGACAAAAACAGATGTGGCCTTTTACATGGGGAGCCGTTCCGATTACGCTTCCATAATTGGATCATGCTGAAATGGATACCTTAAATTTAGTTACAAAAGGCTAACAAGAAAAAAATGCCAACAATTTATCACAGCCATGGTGCTATATTTAAAGCTGTCAGCGTTTCCAGGATATAAAGCTATTATAAATCCTAGCGATTTGTAACCGGCTATAGGAATCTGCCTTCATGCTGACATTTAACATTCGAGTTCTCCACGCTGGAAGCCCTTCATTCAGCAATGTAATTAAGCCTTCACCTCCTTTTCAGTTTAGGAATAGCCCTGCTGCCATTACAGGCTTAAATGTAGGCATATACTTAAATGCACTGCTGAATCAAGTTCCAAATGCTTGATTTATTTCTCTCAGTAATGAACGACTTGCTGTTGATTTGGAATTAGAGGTACCAAAATGCTTCTCTCGTGTTTCATTTAACTGAAATAAAGCACTGCCCGGTCCTGTTTTGAGTCTGAGCTTGTGGCAGCTCATTAGCTAACAGATGAGAAGTGCAGCAGTCAAAAAACTGTGGTAAATGCTGTCCTCCATGAACATTTCCTACCAATGGCTTGCACAGAAGCCTTTAGAAAAAGACACACAATAATCCATGGTTTAATATCTCTTAAATCCTCTGAGACTGCTGGCATCATCTGCCATGCCTCCAAAAAAGGTATCAAAAACTTGGAAGTGGGCAGGCAGGGAATGACCGTCCTGAGAAGGTTTCTTCCTACTAGCTCATGCCCTGAAGCAAGGGAGTTTACCTTATTTTAAAAACTCATTTGGAGCTTAATCTTGCAACCCCTAGTAATGTGGTTCTCTTCTCACCAGTTTGGCTAAGGACTTTTCCTTGGGTAAAAGCAGTAGAATACCTGTTAATTTAAATTCAAATATGCCTGCCCTCGATTCTGCTGCCTGTTAAGATCTCAAAACAGCCTTAATTTCCAGAGGTGTCCCCTTTTCTTGGGTAACACCAAAACCAGGTTTGTACATGAGAGCACCTCTGAGCTGCTGGAACCAAGAGCCGATGCCAGCTCTCCATCCCTTCTTAGCAAAGACAGAAATGGAGCACTGGTGTCTCCTAAGAAGTTCCATTATTTGTTATTAAATGATATTTTTACCTTTGCTTGCTGTGACCTCGAGTGAAGGAGATATTTTAGCTGCTCAAGAGCCATACAATGGAAAGATGTTTGCTTGAATTATGATACAGATAATCCTGAAAGAGCCCGGCATTTGGAAAATTGGCCAAGAAATAAGGCAAGGGGCAATGCTTCTGCCTGTGGCTCTGCTTTCCTTTGTGTTTTCATTTCCTACCTTCATTCTTTTTCCCTTAAGTAATGTCAAGCCTCTGGAATGTACTTATTATTTATTAGCAGAGTAAAGAACAATAAGCAAAAAAATGCAATAAAAAAAGAAATTGCTTCTAAACCTCCCTTGCCGAGCATGTGAATCCTTCAGGAAACTAATACATGCCACAGCTCAGCAAATCACTGAAGAATGTCAGTTGTCCTATTGGAGTAAAGAGCACTCAGGAAACCTGCTGAGATATGTGCTGGGGAAGCAGGGCCTCAAATCCTGCATCTGTACAGACGATGCTCCCATGGTCATCTGGGGGTTCTACGCGGCCCTGCATGACCTGTGCTTCAAGGGCTGCCTTTGTCAGCCCCTACCACATCATTTGCACTGCATAGCCCCCAGGCCGGGTCTCTGTTTGCCTTGTGGACTTGAACTCTGAGCAGATGGAAATGGGTTTTTGTGGCTGCAGAGCAGGAGTTCAGTCCCCAGGTTTTAGCAGCCTCCAGATAGCACACAACTGCCAGGTTTGCAGGTGGCTTGTGTCAATCCCCCCATTACACCACTCCTGTGGTGAGTAGTTTTCCATGTCTTGTAACAAAAGGTGAGCCTACCATTTTCCATGTCTTGTAACAAAAGGTGTGCCTACCAATTTTCTTTCTGCAGCCCAGAAGTTCTCTGTTTGCTTACTTCAAAGACAGGGCAGCCAGGGTGACCATGAAGGCTGAACTTCTCCCTGGAGGTCCAAGCATGCTGCAGCCCATGCCTAACAGTTGCTAGTATGAGGAAGGGGCTTGCTGCAGTTATCTCAGTGCTATTGCATTGTACGAGGTCGTGCAGAAGACTGGGTTGTCTGTAGGAGCCCCAGTCCAGCTGCAGATGAGATTTGCTTGATCTCAGAATGGATGCAAAGACTCCCTTGGTGTTGAGGGAACGGCTGTACATACTCTAGCATCTTGGGAAATGCTGCATCACGCAGAAACTGTGCACCCTGCTGCTTGTATTCGTCCCCCAGTGGGACTGCAGCCAGACAAAGTGTTTTATTCCAGCAACAGCAGTTCCAGCATCCAAAGCTTGAGTGAGGTGTGCAGTGGGTGGATAACGAAAAGCCTGGGAAAGAGAAAATGCAATTGTCCTAAATGACTTCCATCTGTCTCCTCCTGTCACCCGCCGGAGGGATCAGATTTATGAAACCTCCACATTAGCAGAGGCTCATTGTAATGCCAGGTACCAGCTCTGCCACCAGCGAGCCATCAGGGACGGCAAGGAGTGAATGCCATCACTCCCCTCCCCGGTCCTACTGCTGACAACGCTTTGGGTGCCTGCCCAGGATGCTCTGTTACTTATAGTGCTTCGCCACTCACTGCCAGGCTTTCTGTGCAATAAAATTTACACCTCTCAAGAGAGGTTTTTCAGGAAAGGCTGCGTGTCTGCATTCACGCCAAGGCAAAAATCCTCTTGCAGTAATCATTGAGCAGCAGGAAAGAGAGTGGTCAAAAATAGCCCAAGCTCAGTCCTGGTTTCACTGAAGCTGGAGAGAGTATCACCTTCCCCATTCTCTTGCCCAGGTTAGCTGGCACATGCTGCCACCAGGCATCTCAGAGAGGTTTTGGAAGAGGGCCTTGCTTTCAGATAAACAGGGAGGAACCCGAGCTCACAGGATTTATGGATGCGAGGAGAGACAGACTGTATCCCCCCAGCCAATAACCAAGATAATTCACTCTCTCCAGATAATTCAGCTCTTGTGCACCCCATTCCCACTTCCAGAGCCATTTGATGCTGTGCTGGCCAAGTGGGCTTCCCACCCAGTGCTCACCACTGGAGCAGGGTTCAAGAGACCCCCCCAGGCACACTGTTCCCAGCATTGCCTGGGCAGGTGTGGGTGCAGGGTGCTCTGGGAGGGACCCAGAGCACTGCAAAAAGCACTGTGTGGTCTTTCACTTGACTTTGCTGGCAGCCCACCGTTGTGAGGCTAATCGCACACTTAAAGTGGCTTCGAGGGCATTAATTTTCCTAGTAATTAGTTTCCAAGGGAAAGGTTTCAGCAATTAGTATTTCCCAAAGCTATAGCTCGGTAACCATTCGAGGGGAGGAAAATACTTCAACGTGTGAGTTTATTTCTACACTGGCAGGGGATAATGCCAAAGGGACGGGGACTGTTTCGGAGGGAGCAAGAGGCACATCGGTGTGTGAGCGGTGAATATCAGGCAGGAGATGGGCAGAGGTGATGGTGTCCTCACCGATGGACAACTCCCCAGTGCTGCATGTGTCCTGGGTTGCTTTTCTGCACTGCTAGTTTCTAACAGCAGTTAGGAGTGAGGGAGCCAGGCAGAGTTGAATTCCTCCACTGTAGAAGCCGGTAGGTGGTAGTTTGCACAACAAGTTCACACTTGGAAGCTTTCTTTTAAATGGAAAACTGGGGTCTCAGCTAAACCGAGATGAAATTGAAAGTGTCTGTGAGGTTTTTGTTTGTCTAGCAACCAGCACAAGTATTAATGGAGGGGAAAGGGAGCCAAACCAGCAAATTGCAAGTGCCCTGAAGTAAAAAATGTTCTCGTTCTTCAGCCCAAACCTAAAATACATCAGCAGGAAAAAGAATGATGGCATTTAATGGGAACTGTAGCCTTATTTTTCTACTTTTATAAAGGCCTAAAGCCCCAGCAGACCACGTCTCTCATTCCATGCCTCGACCATGACATTCAGCTTCTCCTTGCAGGCAGTAAGGTTGTCTGCTGCCGTTATGTGTTGTATAAGTATGTGCAATATTGCCACCCAAGAGAGATGCTTGGTCTCTGGAGGAAAGCGGGACCATGGCATGTTGCAATGGGAGGTAGGAACTGAACTACCTCCCTTCTCAGGCTTTGAAGCCCAGATACAGTGGAGTGGGAGGTGGAAGCACTTGCAGCAGCAGCATCCTTGCTGTACCTACCCCCAGGTCCTGCCACTGGAACAGAGGGCCACCCTACGGACAACCAGAGAGTCAAGGGAACATTGGAGAGCAAACCTAGCAGTATCAAAGCAGACTTCAAAAGGCTTGTGTGTGGAGTAAGACTGAAAGGAAGATAGAAAGGTCTCCATGCCACCCTTCGCTCAGAGCCGGTGCTCTTGCGGCATCCTGCACCTTGCTGCTCCAGGGGCCATCACTTCCCCAGGATTTTCTGCTCCATGCAGTCCTCTTGTCTTGAAGCAGCCCCTTTCCCTGCTTTCTTGCAATTTTCACCAAGATCAGCCCTTACAAACCAAGCACTTGTTTCTTAGCAGGTATTACACATCTGCCCCAAAATATCAACAATTTGAAGTTGATAGACGCTCCACGGTGAAATTAATTTTCTTTGACACCTCTCTTGCAAAAAACCGAAGAGCAACAGCTTCCCTTCCCCCTCCACTCCTGACTTGCTGGCTCCTTTTGAAATCTCAGATTGCCAGCGTGACTCATGCAAGATGCCAATAGCAAACGGAGGAAGGGATTGCTTTTGATGTTTCAGTCAAATTTATGTTCCAAATAGTTGTTCCTTGGACAGAGTAAAAAAGACTTAGTCAAGCAGGCATCCCAACTGCAGGGTTAATAGCTGTGAGGAACATTTTCCTCCCTTTGCTAAAATATCAAGTGTGTATTTAATGGCAAACATTAATAAAGTCATTACAAAGAGATCACAAGTACCACTCATGGGTTTGAACCAGCAGGACAGGCTGTTGCTTCTTGTGGGAAACAGTTTAATGGCTATGATATTCAATTGTGTCACTGAATGCAGCGTTGCACATGTGCATGCAGACATGAAACCCTGCCACCCATTAGCCCTGGCCTCAGCCCAGACAGGGGACCACACTCAGCCTGGATAGCCATCATCCTTGGTCAGCAAGGCCAGCATGGTGGCTTCACACATGCCACAGGCTGCTTATGCCTTGTGCTAAGGAAACTTAAAATGCAAATATATGCTATGATCTGATTTTTATCCCCCTAACCATTTAGATAATGCAGAATCACACCGCAGCCACCCGGAGTGAGGAGATCAGGCTGAACTTAGAGCAGAGAAGGAGCAAGCCAAGTGGCTGAGACCCTCTGGGGAGTTATGAAACCTTCTTCTAGAAGGACGTTTCCATCCTAAAAATAGCCATCAGGATCCTCCTTCAAAGTGAGGTTGCTTGGTGCTGCTTTGGCTATCTCCACATGGCTCTGTGGGGTCCTGCCCATAGAGACTTCAGAGCTGAGCTTTGAAGTTCTCCACCCTCCTCCCATGTGCCTGGTCTCACTTTGACCTTCCTTACACAAAAATAGCTCCTTTCAGTCCCAGAAAATATCAAAGGTGTCAGACAATGGCTGGGTCCCTGTTCTCACTGAAGTCAGTGGGAACTCTGCCATGGTCTGGAGCAGAATGTGATTAGACCAGCAGGGCCCTGTGGCAGACCTAAGAGCATTAGGACCACTGGCAATAAGCTGTGGTGGCTCAGGAGATTAGCAATAAGATGTTGGGGGGAACCCCTTCCTCTTGGGGACACATGGGCAAATCCAGCCTCCATTTGGTGGCCTGTGGGACAGGAGCTGTAAGCCAGTTCCCAGCACATAGAGGTCACAGCAGAGCACAGCATCTCCAAAATGAGTGTTAATGAGCTGGCCAGAGCCAGAGCCTTGCAGCAACAAGGCTGTCCCAACCTACAGGCTCTATACCACCCAACCTACAGGTCCCACACTACCCAACCAACAGGTCCTACACCTTCCCAACCTACATGCCCTTCTCCATCCAACCCACAGGTTCTACAGCAACGCAGCCTACAGGTGCTTCTCCATCCGACCCACAAGTCCCACAGCCATCATTAGAATCATATGGATGTTGTCAGCTCACATGACTTTGTTGTGTGCCTAACCTTACCTGATCTTTACTGAAAGTCCCAGATTCCAGAGTCATGTGAATAGGAAACAATCCCCACTCTCATTTTTTAAGGTCTTAAAGTCTTTTTGGGAAAATGCTATCACATATTGGGAACACTTTACCTCCTCACAGAGAGACAGATACTGTGAAAGCCCAGCATGTCTAAAATTTTTACTAGCTTTTTGGGCTTGAGGTTTTTGCTGGGTTAAAAAAGATATTAGCTCTCCTCACAGACCTTACTTTACCCATGACCTTGGACTGTCACAGCCACAACAGCTCTGCCATCAGAAAAAAATCATCTTTTGAGCCTGTGGCTGGAAATAATGCTCCCAATCTAACTGCCAATTTCTCTGCTGGAGGTCAGGCTCCATCAGAAGAAACTTGCAGTGGTGTTTCAGTTCACAGCCTTCTCTACAGGCAACACAGTTCAACATTAGAGACGATGAGACAAAAATAAATGGAGGAAGCTGGACATGGGAACATAATCAAAGGCATTGAGCCTTTTAAGATAGCGTCTGTCCTAATATTTACAGAGTCCCTCCAAAGCCAAGAGACTTCTTCTGGACTTCAGAGACTTGGTGCTGCTCTGTTCTTGTTTATGGCCCCAGTGCCAAAGAAAATTGAGGGGCTGATAAACACTGTGCACCCTGCCATGCTCTGTCAATGGACGTCTTCCTTGGAATTAAGTGCCTGAACAACATAAAAGTATTTTCATTCTGCTTTATGTTCTCATCTGTCTCCTGAACAATTATTTTCAGATTTATACAGGAACACAAACTCAGTAAGACTTGGGTTTTTTTCCTGCTTTTCCATCAAGCCACAGTGCCAGCCCATGTGCAGAGTGTCTCACTCTGGCACGGCATTGTCCTCATGTGTTCATCTTGTAATTGTCCCTCGTGTGGGAATTCGCTCATCTGAATTCAGAGCAAGCTCCAGCTGACCAAGGAATGGCTCCCCTCAGAAAAGTGGACTTACTTAAAGGGAGCTTTCACTGTAGCCACTTGATGTTCAGTCTTGTTGAGTGTCTGGACCCTAATTAGAGAAGGGAAAATGTGGACCAGGAGCAGGAAGTTGGCAGGACTCGCAAATATGGGTTCACCCCAGGGTTGCAATCTTCTGGGTTGCTGCTGCATCAGCACGGTGATTAGTGGCTCCAATCCCACTGGTTGGTTATAATGGAATAGAAGCCCTCTAACTGTGTGTTAATTAGAGCTAATTGCTCGTCAGGAAGGAACTCAGTCCTTCCTAGCCGATGGCAGAAAGCAGCAATAGTGGAGTGCTCTTGGCTGAAGGAGAAGCCCCCCAAGGCAGGGTTCCTGCAAAGGGTGATGCTTGGCAGAAGGCAGGGAAGGGCTGCCCAGCTCACCTTCCTCCTCTGGCACCTGGGCTGCACCTAAACCTGCACTGATCTGGCTTGCCCAGGTCTGTGCCCTGCTTCCAGGCTGCTCTTTGGATTGTCCCATCCCTTGTCAGCATCCCAATGAAAAGTGGTTTCCAAGGGCTGTGTTGGAGAAGCAGCATTGCCAGAGGGAGGCCCCATGGAGACGGCCAAGGGCCAGGGTTGGGCAGTTGTGGACAGCAGGCATAGCGTCTCTCCTGTTAACATCCCTGCTTCTAAACTGAAGACACTCAGAGCCAGTGCTGCTCCATGTCTGCAGGAGCCCTCCTGTTCAACTCAACCTCATTGGGAATGAAGGGCACAGACCTCCCTCCTGCTTCAGACCTCTGCACCGCAGGAGAAGTTCCCTCAGATCCTTTTTCCTTGCGAGAATTTCAGAACAATATCAGCTTGAGGCTTTGCAAGTGACATGGAGGGAAAGAGAGGCTGGGGGGAGACAGTGGGAGCTGGGATATGTGGTGGGAAGGAAGGACAGACGTGCACCCAGCAGATGCCTGGCATCAAATTGCATGAAGCAACTGCAGCAGGAGTGGAGCTGGGCTGCAACTTTGGAAGAGAAAGGGAACATGCCCAGCAGAACCGACAGCCTGAAAGCAGGCACCAGCTCAGGATAAATGTGTGGGGTCGGGGGGTTTGGCTCTTGTGGGTTTGTTGTTACAGGGAGGAATGCGAGCAATTTCTTGGCACTGTTTCTCCCCAGAATATTAGCATTATAAAGGGAGTCGCTGAAAAGCAATAGTTCAGATACACTGTTGTTGGCTCCATTCACTATCTCCAGGGGTCTTGGGGCTGTTCTGTCCTTTTCCAGTTAGTATAGTCTAAGGATCATTTGATTGCTCTGCACTTTTCACATACAAAGTACCCCAAAACCAGCTGAGGAGGACAGCTGGCAGGAGCAGGTAGGATAACATCCCCATTCAGCATTGCAAAATCTCTGGCTCTGCCCTTTCTGTGCAGGTGTGCAACCTGAAGCCTGCAGGAAAGGGTCTCTTGTCAAGGACAAAACAACAGATTGATGCTTTCTTTCCTTTCCTGACACGTATGAAGGGATCCCAAATGGGTCTTTGTGTCTCTTCTGGCTCTAGTTCACATTAGGTATTTGAGCTTAATGAGCTTGTGATCATGTCCAGGGCACTCAGGGATGGATGGAGAATCTAAACCCCAAGGACAGTTATTTTTAAGACACAAATGTGGATGGAGCCCAGGGGAATATCTCCCCCTGTAGAAAGTTTGGACCCTGACTACTGGATGTTTTTGGGGGGGAAAAAAAACCTCTGTGCCTCCTTTTACAGCAAGTTGTAAAACTTCACTGCTTCTCAAGCAACCTTAGTCCCTGTCCCTCCTGGGAAAAGGAGCTTTACTGTCATTACAGCAAATTCACCTGAGCACTTCATGGCTCAAGTGATGCTGGGCACAAATTCATGCCCTCAGTCGTTTTTAGCAGCACCTTGGAAAAGACTTCTCGTCCCTCCCATCGCAGTCACACAAACAATGGCTGCTCTGGGAAATCACATTGTAATCAAAATGGAGTTGGAAGAATGGTTGTTCATGATCTCCTCCTCCTCGGGGACATCACTTCCAATCCAGATTAGATTAAATTGAACCAAAAAGTGTCCAGATTGCGCAGTTGTAAAGCAGCCAAGAATTAATGAGTTTTCATGATCCTATGTCCCCACTGCAATTTCTTTTGCATTCCTCTGCTGCCCACATGCATTGAACAATGAATGCACCCCATTTCAGGGACCATCAGGAGATAAGTGAATATTTATAAACTGCAAATTGCCCTTTGGGCTGTTGGAAAGGCGATTTGTCCTCACCAGGAAAGACACTGCTGTAGCAGAAATGGCAGCCCCTACCATGCTGTGTGGGCTCCTGCGACAAGGGCAGAAATGGAGCAGCTACATCCATCTCCAAGCATCACCCAGTGGGAGAAGTGTTTTTAAGCATTGAACTAATTGCTTAAAAACTAACACATTGTTTTTTGCATTTACTGTTAAGTCAAGAGCATGGAGAACTTCGATCATAAAGAGCCACACAGAGGCTATGTTTCAACAGACACATAGCTAGGCTTTAAAAGTAAGACTTTGAAAGCAAGGCATGTGCTAAGCTTGTTGAGACGTGGCATGGTGGCTCCAGGACCTGCTTGGGAATAGGGAAGGACAAGGACAATGAACAACCGAGCAAACCCTACCTCCTTGACTGCCGAAGTGAGGCCACAGCCCTCACTGGGTGTGCAGAGGTTGGAACAAGGAAATGAAATGGCCACCAGTATTGTCACATTGGCTTTGCTGGGCTACCAGTTCTGGCTCCTCCACCAGCACTGCAGATGGGAAGCAGCCCTCCAGTTATCTCCTCTGACTCTGATAACTTCTAAATGCTTCCGGGAACGAGTCACCCTTTGTCAGCAGTGTGCGCCAGTCCTGGGGCTGGAACAAGAAGAACTCTCTCTCCGGGATGATTTGTGGCAGGTCAGATGGGCAGGTTGGGTTTTACTTCAGACAGATGGCAAAACTCATGCACGCTGATGCATGAGCTCCAGAGGAATGAGCATCGCTGCAAATCATTGCCAGGAGCAGTGTGTTCATCCAACCAGCGCCCAGCAGAGCAGAGCTGGACCTCAGTTTAGGCAAATCTCCCACTCTTGTCTGGTGCAGCCATCCCAGCTGGTGACCTCGAGCCTGGCCATCAGAAGCCACATTAACTTGGCCCTCCATAAGCCACATCAGCCTGGAGCAAGGCTGTGCAGAAGTGCCGTCTGCAGCCCCTGCACTGTGCTGGGGATGACCCCAGCGGGGGCTGGCTAGCATCTCTGGGCCATGTCCCCCACCCTGCACAGCTCCTGCTCCAGTGAGGTGGGTGCTACATCAGAGTGTGCACCTGTAGGTGTAGCTGCAGGGCGATCACAGCTTCTCCCCTTCAGGCCACAGATTTTTGGAGCCACATTGTCCTCGAGGCAAAGGAAGCACACCTGATTTTCTTGTTATCTTCTTTCTTGGCTGCAAGTGGTGCTTCACCCACCTTCCACCTAAACTGGTAGAGGAAGAGCACCTAGCTGCATCCTTTGCACCAAGATACCTTTAATCCTGTGGAGATGCCATTCCTGTTCCTTGTTTGCTTCATAAACTTGGCTGGAGCCCTGCTTCCCTCTGGCACGCTCCCTGGCTTTGTTTCCAGCCCTGCATGGAGGAAAGGAGCTGCAGAGCTATTGCATGGGTTGTCCAAGCCCCATGGTCCTGAAGGTACCATTGCAGCAGGTAGGCGAGAGGCCATGTGTGAAGCTGTGAAAGCTGGGTGGTACACAGGGCAGTGCTGCTGGAAGTATGCATGTCCTTCCCTGGCAGCAGGAGCAGTGCGGGAGCTTTCTGTCCTCCGTGGAGGGCATGGATGGAGAAAGAGGTGACTTTGAGCTTTGAGATGCTGGCACAGTCCACATGGCAGCCATCCCTGCAGCACCTCCTGCTAAATCCTCAACCAGCTTCTGCAGTTCCACAGGTGTGCATCTGCTCCCCATGGGTGGAAAGTGAGGCTGAAATGGCCAGGAAAAAATGAAGCCGGTGCAAATGAGAGCGGGCTGTGGCCATCAGGAGTAGGCTCTGGGGTGATGCTGAGAGCCCTTGGGGTGATAAATGAGCCTATGCATACAAGCAGAGGATGCAGCATCCAGTAAATAGATGTCAAAGAAGATGCACAGGATGTCAGGTCTTTCCCCGTGGTGTCACATAATAAATGTGTTGTCCTCCTTGCAGGATCCCCTTGTTTCCTAGAGGCAGGAGAAAGCGGTGGCTGCAAGACAGCCCACCCTGCGAGGTCACTGCTCCTTGTCTGCATGCTCAGATGTCCCAGCCCTCCATCTGGAGGCAGGAGAAGGGGCACAGCAGCACCCGAGGCTGCTGCAAAGCACCTGGCAAGGTCAGGATGGTGGGCTTTGGAGGAACGGGGCTTATTCTGGCGCAGGAATAAGGAGCCACATGGTGTGGTCCAAGTTAGAATAGATGGATCCTTCCACTCGTTAATACTGTGCACTGGGGGAAGAGGGTGTGAATGGGATTTGCTCCTCTAAGAAGCTTAGAGCAGCTTTGGAAAAGCCTGTCCAGTGTGTGAGCCCTTACTCCACCACAGGACACTGTGCTCTCCTTCGGGGATGCACTGTGCACAGTGGGCCCTTCTCCCAGCTCGGCTCCTGCCTGAGGGATCAGTTTGGGGTGGCTGAAGGGACAGGGCAGGACCATGCCACCTTTCTGACTTAAAAAGATTCATTTTCAAATGAGGAGATTAGGAAACAGGTTTTGTGCAGAGTAGCCCTCTGACATTACTTATGTCTATTGGCAAATTAGGACCACCTTGTGACATCTTTCCCCGTATTCTGTAAAATAGGTTGAGTTTCTTGGGCCTGATGTCTTCTGAAAGACCAAGAGAGTGTGGGCGACGTGCTGGTGCTTTGCAGCAGATGCAGACATCAGACATAGAGAGGGTGATCTCAGCCATGGTGTGCAGCACCTCAGTCCAGCCACCTTGCGACCATTGCTGTCAGCACCCTCTTCCATGAAAAGGCTGACTACAGCTTTGCTGGCAGACCAAAGTATTGCTGATTTCTCAAAGTGGGTAAAAAACATGGCAAGTTCAGTTTCCCCAGGCCACACTTCAAAAAAAATGGGTAAAAATCTGTAGTTTTATGCACTCAGTAAATGATGTACCAGGCTTGTCTAACAAAGAACAAATAGTTTTATGGATAGTGACGTGAATGTTAATGGTAAATTAGTTAGAAAGTCCAGTGAAGCATGACACTAATCAGGAAAGGTGATCGCAGCTATGCTTTAAAGGATGTGATTGCTCCTGAATCACCCGAATTTGCTGCTCAGCAACGGCTGGTGCAGCAGACCCTGCAGTGGAAGGAAGGCTGCCCATTGCTAAGGGGACACTGAGAGTTTGACAGCTCTGATGACTGTCTCTTGAGACAGTTTGGCAAAACCCTGGGACTAATGAAAATGCCACTTGAGCAAGATGTGGTGTTTAGCAATGTAAAACACAGAGCTGAACTGCTTTTCTGGGACTGAGCGAAGGTGAAGAGTCCAAAAGTGAGTGGCCCAGAGCTGGTATGGACACCTGAAAGCCCATTGTGACTTTTGCCAGGTCTGGAAGGGACATCTCATTCCCTTCTGTCCAAGGAGGGTCACAGCTTCTTGCTGGGGCTGGGCAAATCCACCAGGAGACACAGATCTGTTGTCCAGGTGGTCCAGCCTGTCCCAGAGGTGTTGGACTCAATGGCTGCGATCTGGAAAGTGACCAGTGACCCCGAGGAGCAAAAGTCCTGTTCTCTGCTGTTGGGTTTGGCAGGGCAGAGGGAGGGGTTAATATGCTTTAAAGTGAGTGTGTATATAAATATACATACACAGTTTTAAAAATATGTAATATAAGTGTATATAAAAATCACATTTGTATAACAAATAACAGTTTATATATGTTTTAATGAGCATATTCTAAAAGCCCATGAGCTCTCAATGCACTAATTACAAAATGGGCCATGCCTAAACTTTCCTATTATCCATGCTCCTCCCGTTGATTTTGAGTAAGTTAGACTTGACTATTTTTATGCAGTCTGAAGTAAATAAAGAAAATAACAGTGAAGAGAAACATGCCATTAATCTGTAGGCAAACTGGCAAGCTTCTGACTCTGCAAATGATTTACTAGAATCTTTAATGAAGTCTGCATGGATGAATTATGGACAGCAAAACTAGGAATGGCATTTGGCTTAGAAAGGAGAGTAAGATTAGAGTATTTTTTAACTGTTTTCCTATCAGATTTATGCTTTTCTGAAGTTTTATGATGCTTGGATGTAACTCCTGATACACTTTTTAAATGGTGTTTTCATCCTAAATTAAGATTGCATTGTAAAAATGTCTGCAACAACCCTATCTCATCACAGCTGTTACAACACGCACAAGAGGTTTGCCACTACCACAGCACTAAGTTATCCATCTGGGCTGGGCTGGGAGGGATACAGGCTTTTCACATCACTGGTGCCGTCCTACCTGAAGTTTTTCACTTTCTGAAAAGCTAAGACATGCAAAAAGAGCCACCTGATTCTGGTCAGGCAGGAGAGCCATCTGCAGGGAACCAAACGATTTAGTTTACGTTTTAAATTCTTTTAAGTAAATAATGAATGTACATGATACCTCCTTCCTGCTCAGCTGTGGCTTTCATGGGGCATGAAGATGAAGCCATCAAGCAAACCCAAACAGTTTGTCATATAGACGTTTATCTGCCACCTCCTGCCCGTTCCCTGCCCCCTGAGGAGAAAAAACAAAGGGATTTGGACCCAAATCAAAAGGGTTGGTAGAGTTGGGTCCAAATGGGCCTGATGCCTCGACCAGGCTGTGGCTCCAAGGGAAGGTCCTTGAGCTTGGGTTGACGTTGCACCTCTGGAGCCCATCAGGGGAGATGGAGAAATGCAGCTGGACCTGCTCAGGGACAACGTCTTGGGCTCCAGCAATGCCTGCCTGTTGGTGGGGTGCCTTAAAGCTGTGTGTCAAGTTGAGTTTCCCAAGGCTGTGAGCTGAATTTCTCACGGCTACCCCCAAAAAATGTTAGCCTCTGTCAGTGCTATTAAAGCCCAATTTGGGACGACTCTTGCCAGTTCTTTCCATCAGAACAAAAGCCAGCAGGCAGACTCCTGCAGCACTGCCTGCATGGCTGCTGCCAGCGTCTGTCCTCACTGGAAGGAGCTTTGCACTTTGCTGAGAAACCATCAGCCTTGACCTGTGAGACTCCCTGCCTTTTCACTGAGTCAGAAATCACAACAAACAGCCTCGAGGTTTTAGGAGCCTCAGCATCCTCCGACGAGGCTGCTCCCTGCTTCTCCAGCATCCAGCTCACACTGTCCAAGTGTAAGATACAGCCTTGTAGTATTAAAGGCTGCGATCAAAGTAAGTCCGTGCTTTCCTGTTTGTCCCAGCTCCTGACGAGTATGAGAGCTGCTGTGACTAGATAGGAGCAGTGAACGTGCTCTTGGGGAGGTGAAAGCCTTTTGAACTGAGGACAGCATGGGATGAAAAGCGCATTTGTGTTTCCCCAGCCCTCCCACCTCCTGCAAATCCTTCGTGGGGGCGGGGGAACCTCCCTTGACCCAAAAGCTTTGCCATAAGAAAGGAGTCAAGAAGTAACACTTGGATGTTCAGAGCTCTGTGTCAGCATAACTTTGGTTCTTCTTAAAGCCCAGGAAGAAATAACTCCTGGAAAAGCAGATTCTGTCGGGTTCAGCTCGGTTCGTATGGGAGCGTCTGGGGTACAGCTGCCTCGGGTTAGCTTATGATTTTTAAGGCTGTGTTTCTGTGCCAGCCGAAGCCCTGGGGAAGATAACGCCAGCATCACACAGCCTGATGCAGCTACAGCCAGCCTCTCTGTCCTTCTCTCTCTCCCTGCACTGCCTTCTAGGCTCCCGAGGGTGTTGTGGGCTAAACCATCCCTTGCTACCTGGAAGAACACTTTTGGATCCGGGTTACACTGGTTCCAGGCTTTTTGTTACTGGTTTGCATTTGCCCAGCCAGCCAGAGCCAAATCCAGCCCCGCTGACCCCAGGGAGCTTCAACCAGGGGTGAGTTTGGCCCAAGATGTTTCTATCACAAAGCTGTCAAAACCAATTTCCTCTGATCGGAATGAATTGAAATCCCAGCGGAGGCAATTCATCTACTGCTAGATGCTGGATATAACAGCAAATAAACATCAGAGGCAGGAAAGCCAGGCTGGAGATGAGAAATCTTGTCCTGTGATGAGAGGTTATGAACCTTTCTTATCTTATCTGTTTGGGTTTCATAACGAGAAGCCTGACGTGGCAGCAGCGGCTCACGCCGAGCAGCCTGTCCCTGAGCTCCCGCTGGGTGCTGGGGTGCCCCGGGGGTGGCAGATGGACTGATGGCTGGCGATGCTGCAGGGAGACAGCCAGATCTGTCTGTCCGTCCGCCCCCCCTCCCCAGGTTTGCAGTGCGAGCTGGGGATGGGGCAGCCCTAAAGCAGGGCAGCCGCGTGATGATGTGTGGCAGGACTCCTGTCTCTTCCAGGATCAAAGAGGTGATCTTTGCATCCCTGGGGCTAACTGCTGGCATGGCAATGTGTTTTCTCATGCCGTGGATGGGGGCGGGGGGGGAATGTTGAAGGACGAGGCTGGGATGGAAAATGCTAGCATTAAAGCCATGGTGGATTTAACAGCAGATACTTTATCTGCTGCCAATGTGCAAACAAACACCTGTGGGAACATGCCAGCCCTGGCCAAGGTCCTTCCTATAGAGCTCTTGCCCGTATGCCCATGCTGACTGCTGTTCTGGGGTGCAGCAGTGGGATACACCGGCATGAGAGCCGGCAGTGGAGCAGCTTTGTTCCCTTCACCTCCTGCTCATGTTGTCCTTAATGGTGGTACCTCCGCTTGTCAGAGCCCCAGGACTCCTCTGAGGGGCACCTGTGACCACTGCTCCAGGCGTATGGTTCATCTCCATGCCATGCAAGACCCCACCACCTCCAACCAATCCCACCTCTCTGGAAACAGGGTCATTTTTTTCCTATTTGCCTACGGTAGCTGCTAGGCATCTGCTGAGTGAACTAACCCATGGGGATGAACCCATTCCACCAAGCTCCCACGGGAAATCGGTGGCAGAACCAGGACTGACCACCCCATCCCTTGACTCCCATCCCCGCACCGCCTTGCTGGCAGCTGGCATTGCAGCAGCAAGGAGGAAATGAAGGGGCTTAAGTGATTTAGCTTGGGGAGCAAGTGAAATCTGCTTATATGGGCTAATTGATAGCAAATGAGTCCTTAATTAGAAATTATAGGATTGCCCCCTAACTTATGAGGAGGAACAGGACCAATGCATTGAAGAGCTGAGGGGTATTTTTTGTGGCTGTTATTGATTTTCCTTCAGAGATGCTCTTGCTAATTAACTTTTCATGACATAAATTTGTTTGCCTTAAAATATCCAGTTAGAAGCATTTTCAGATACATTATTTAAGGCCTGAAAATAAATATTGGATGCTCAGGCTGTGCTTTGTGAAAGCTCAGAGCGGCTTGCCTTCTCACTCAATTATTGATCGTGCTTTCCACTGCATTGGAGACGTTCCCACATGCACAGGGGAGAATCCCAGCTTGTTTACTTGCTTGTTCTATTTCTCAGAGTCTCTAAAAACTCACCCAGCAATGGATTTGGGATGTTTATCACAGCAGAGAATTTCTTTCTGAAGCTAAGGCCCCATCGGGGAGCTGTCAGCCCCAGGTATTTCTCACCGCAGGCACTAAGGATGGGCTGATGTATTTTTATTAAAAGGGGAAATGCCAGTGATGGCACAACACTTTTCCACCACCATCAAGAAAGGTGAGCGTTGCACACTTGCTAGCTGGATGAGCACAGAAGAGCTACCAAAGCCTGGCTTCTTCAGCAGCTGAGGCTGACTGCATGGTCTGATGGATGCTTTTCTCACATTAGGGACTTTTATGTCTCTCTCGATGTGGGCTTTCTGATGTTTAATAAGGAATGAGCATCTCATGCGATTTTTTCCTCGCTGAGACATTTACAGGTTCTTTCTTCTCAACGCAGATGTTATTTGATATAAAATTTTGCCAGGACATATTTATCCTTGGAATTGCCATGCTTGTGTCAGATTTGATTGCAATTAGCCCCGGAGGCTCCTCAGGGAGGAGAGCAGCCTGCCAGCCAGCATGGTGGCTTGAACCTCATCCCCTGCAAGCATCAGGACAGGGAAGTGGTCAAAGCTCATAGTGGTCAAGTAGCCACAAGTTACGAGGGCCAGGGAAGTGAGATTTGTAAAGGGGAAGGAATTGCATAAACTTCACCTTCGGAAGACTGTAAAGAGGTTTACAGGGGTATTTGGGGGATGTGGTCCCTGGGCCAGCAGGCTCTCAGCCCCTGCGAGATGCCAGCGCCCAAGAACTGCTCGGCCTTGGCTTTGTGTCAGGAGATCTGCCGAAAATTTGCTGGTGGAAAACCGGTTAGCCCAGCTGTCTTGCTTTGCAGCTGGAGCCTTGACAGAAATGGCATGTCGACAGGGAAGGTTTCCACGCCCCATGAAACACTGCGTCCCACAGAAAGCTGCTCTGACAGATGCTTTTTGAGCAATGGGAGCCCCAGCATCACCCAAGATGGGTCCAAGTGTTGTCAGAGGCAAAAATAACACGGGACCTGCTTCAGAAGTGGGAAGTAACTTTGCATCCCTGCTCCTTCCTGCATGGCGAATTTAAGCCACAGAGCTTGAAAACTCTGTGGACTCATGGCCCTAATTAATATCGCAAACAAGCTGGCAATGGGATGCCATCAGACAGGCTCCAGCTACGGGCCTGACGATCAGCACGTCTGCAAAGTCCTCATTGTGCTATGGCTGGTGGTCAAAGCCAGCAGGAATTTCACCATTGATTTCAAAGAAACCAACATTTTGCCCCAAAGCCCTGCTTCTCCTGTCTGCTCCTTGCCTGCAATGCTGGCCCCAGTGCAGACCATGGCACAAACGGACCACATGAGCCCCAAGTCCTTTCCACCCTGTGCCCACCAGGACCTAACCAGCTCAATCGTTGCTGTCTCCATCTGCTTTAACAACCTCCAGCCCCAATTTTTCTGCTTTTTAAATGGGAATCATGCCATTCTTGCTGGTGGCAATTCCTCTGATGGATGCTAAGGGGGAAGCTCAGCTTTTGGGCGGGTGTTGCCCGATTGCTGCCGTTATTGCAGTGAAGGGTACAGTTTCTTAACATCCATGCAAATAATCCCATGGCACTGGAAACTAAATGAGAACCCAGTGCTTGCCAGCTGGAAAAGAAGAGAACTGGGCACTTCTTCTCCATAGAAAAGGAGTGTGAATAATGGACTTAAAAAAGAGGGAGTGCGAAAAAAAAATGTAGACCCGAGTGCTTTCCGTTCTCCTTTACATGCTTATAAGAAAGCAATTCAGGCTCAGTGCATGCATTTATTAAACTAAAAAAATTCTTGTGACTTTGTTTCTTTCCAGGGCAATCGAGCAAGCTGCTCCATACGCCATGACCTTGAAACATAATGAAGCATTGAAAAGCAAATCCGGTGGTACAGAAAGGAAGTGTGTTTTACCATGCAAGAGGAGGTATTGAGGTCCAAGCAAGAAACAGCCAAGCGGTTATCTCTGACGGCTTAAATCTCATCCAGGCAGTGCTTTTTACAAGACCCTCTTTGTTAAGAGAGCCACAAATGGTGCAATGTGTGGAGGGCTCTGCAGAAGAGTACCTGGCATTGTGGCACGCATCGGACATTTAACATCATTTTATAATGATATAACTGACTCCTGTTCCTCTTTGCCTTCGTCAGTGTGTAATAACCCCTAGGACAGGCATCTCCATGCCCGGTAGTGATGACCATTACAAAACATCACTGCAGCAGTGGCCTCAGGGGCTGCTCCAGGGAGGGGGGCAGAGGATGCCTTATAGGAGAGGGTTTGCACGTGGTTATGGATTTAAAACCCAACCAGGGTGCTGGGGGCTAATAGAGGAGCTCCAAGCTGGTCCATCACACATCAGCATCACTCCTTTGCTCCCTCTTCCCCAGCAACAAACGTCCCCAATTTTATCTCAGAGGCAGTTTTGGGTAGCTGGGGTGAGAGACCTGTTAAGGTAGCAAAGAAGCCAGGGTGGAAGAGATGGGGGAAGGGGATGTGGGGCAGGAGCCCCTGGGGAGAGAGTGCTTGGGCAAGGGTGTCAGCAGTGACATTTCTTCAAATATAGAGTAGCCAGAGTTAAGAAAAAGAAAGGATTGCCAAGCCTGCAGGTATCTGGTGTTGCAGAGTCCTGGGTGCCCTCCAGGTCTTGCCTGTGCTCAGCATCTCCAGGATGGGACCACACAGAGCAACACCTGGGTCACACGCAGGGCTTTTGCATGTCAGAGGAGGAGAAAAAGCAAGACCCTGCTCCTGCCTGATGGTTAAATATCCCTCAACGCTGAGGAAGAAAAGGAGTATGAGAAGCCCCATGTCCCATGTGAAACTTTCCTAATTTTAGTGAACTTTAGCAAGGAAAAGCTTCGCAATCCTTTGGCCCCAATGTGAGTGCCTGGGTGTCAGGGTGACTGCAGAAGCATCCCTTTGGAGGCAGCTTTGCTGAGGAAGCTTACGAGGTTCATCACCTTAGCCTGAAACCTAAAACCAACACAGCAGGTAGATAGAGCGCATGATATCTGGACAGCAATGCAGGTCTTCAGGCGATGTAGACTTCTAACTCTCTCTGACCCAGGTGATAACACATTTAGGATGGATGCAAGTTTCCTCCTGGAGGGGTTTTTCAGCCCAAGCAAAACCACCCAGGAGAAAATGCAAATTGCCAGGGTCTGGATGATTTTTGGTAAATAAGACCCAGGGACTGCAGGTAGGAAAAGGAAGATGAGAAGAAGGGATGTCTCTCCTGCATATGGGGGCAGCAAGGAAAAAAACCAGCATCCATCAACCATATGAAAAGGAGGGAAAGCGCTGTGCTGGTTGTGCCGCCTGGTCCTCAGCACCCAGTGTTTGCTTTGGGAAGATAACATTGCCATAAATCATCATTGCATGTCCTTTGTCTGCTGCTGTGACGCTGCTGATGGGGCACATGCAGGTCTTCCTCCTGCCCTCATTACCACATGATTGATGGCTCTCAGTTCTGGGTTTCTGGGCTCCCATTTTCCTCCCTCCCATTTTCCTGTGCCTCTAAAGGCCTGGGAACTACTATTTTTCCCCTTTTGCATAATGGATAGCAGATAGCCAAAGGTGCTGATACTTTTATCCTCTCCTTTTACCCCGGGACACTTGCACCCAGTGTCCCTGGGATGAATTTGCAGAAAATGCTGCTGCTTTTAGGTTTGCCCTGTATTTCTATCATCAGGTGCATTCAGCCTTTGGGTTCAAATCTGATTTAGATGCTGGTATGCACTAAAAATCAGACTGATGGCTGCAGTGTAGCATCTTCTGAATGCCTGTCCCTGTCCCTAAGCCACTGCTGGTGTATGGTGGGGAGACCCAGGATCTCCCACTGCTTGTACCAAGGTGAAGAATACCATGGGCAGCTCTTCTGACAGACTGTCACATTAAGTGGGGCTAAAGATGTGAAGCAGCTGTTCTGAACACAAGCCAGTGCAATCACCAATTCAATTAACCACTTTGATTAATACAGGAACTCAGCAAACATCATAAATGAGGCTGCCCGACACTGAACATGGGAAATTACTGTGTCTTACACTATTTAAATGAGGAAACAGTCCCATTTTATCAAGGTGCTGCCTGAAAGGTGGAAGAGGTCTGGCAGCGATTCGATCGAAGGAAATAAATGACGGGTGCATCATGCAGCAGCACCATTAAATGGCTCTTGCTCCCTGTGTCTTTGCCCCAGAGAAGATCTTTAGAGGTGTAGGGGGAAATTGAGAGTCAGCAGCCAAAACTGGTGGAGAAAGGGCTGCTTTGAGCCTCTGAGGGACACAGAAAGGCAGCCTAGAAGGACACTGAGCTGAAGACCAAAGTCCCCCATGGCTGCAAAACAGGGCTTTCTGCTCCTCTAACTCCCTCCTGCAAGCTCTGGGCCTGATCCAGACCCACAGAAATCTGCTGGAGCCTCTTCACTGGCTGCAGCAGTCCTTGCAAATCCCGTAATTCAGCTAAATTTGGCAGTTCGCTGGAGGCGGAGGTGTGTAGGTTGGAGCCCATCTCTCATGTCTCAACCTCATTTCAAGGTTCACGGTGATGCATCAATAATTGTGCCCTTTTGCACCCCTCCTCTGCTAGGCAGGGATATTTGTCCATCTACAAAGCCATCATAAACAGTAGTGATTTACCCCTTCCCATCAGCTTGGCGCTTTCTTCCCTAACGATGATAAAAAAGACTCATCTTGGTGGTTAGTTTTAGATAGAGCTGTCATTGAGCCTTGGCATTTTTTGCAGCTTCCGTCATTCTGTTGCCAGGAGAATCTCCATTGTGAACAAAAGCTGTTTTATTTCATGCAATCGGACTCAGGGAGGAAAAGAAACTCTCTATGGGAAACTGTAGCGTTTAGCTCATGGGTCGCGGATCTTGCCGTTGCAATCGGCACTTTGGTTTGGCCAGCCAGGGTGGGAGGTATGGACAGGGGATTGCCTGGCTTCTAGTGAAAGGGTGACGAGGGAAAACAAAGAGTGCGATTTACTGGAAATGGTTGGTTAAAATAAAGGATTTTGGTTACAATAAAGGATTTTGCCATACAGAGTAGTTTTCCAAGAGGAGGGAGGCTGAGGATGCATGCGTGGTGCAAAGCTCCCCAAAGCAAAGTCTACCACCCATCCCTCCCCACAGGGCAGAGTGAGCTGCAGGTAAGAGTTGCACCATTTGATGCACAATGGCAAGGATGAGGGATGCACGGGGGCAGGAACAGTGTGCAAGGCTGCTGCAAAACTGAGGACGGTGGCAGCAGGGTGGAAGGATGCTGTAGATTTTACCTTGAGGACTGGATAAGGTGCAAGGCTGGTCTCTGGGAATCTTTTCTCTCTCACTTCCAACTCTTTGCTTGCTTTTGTCCATTCATTCATTCATTCAGTCAGTCAGCCGATGTCAGGCAGCCAAAGAAATTAAAAGCTGTTCCGGGAGCCCTGTCATTTGCTTTGCGCACTTCCTCATCAGGCTTAAAAAAACTAATCCCTGTTATTAGTAGGAAGCAATCGTCACCTGGCTGGCTGTTTACCTTCACCTTACAAACACCGTACACGAGGGCTGAGTGGTTTGCACAGCAGTCATGGGTGACTTGCAGCCTCCCCATGCCACAACTTCCCTCCCCCTTTGGCACCAACATGGCCCCAAATTTATGAAGGGAGGGGGTACTCACCTGCTGCAATGCAGTCGTTAACCCAGCAAACATGTCTGGGGGATGCTGTGCTGGGAGTCTTGAGGAAAAGCAAAAGTAGGGGCCAGGCTTGCAAATACAGCGTAGGAAATTGCTGCTTTCGCCTTCAGCCATTGCAATGGATGGAGACATTGTGTAATGTTCACAGCATGTGGCTGAGGAAGGAATGGAAAAAAATCCTCCAGACTCCAGCTACAAAAACAAATCAGGTAAATGTACGTTTGAAGCAGAGATGAGTGTCAGAGGAGTAAATCTGCCCTGCTTTCATTACAGCCCAGTGTAATCTAATTCAGAAAATAAAGCAGAAAAAATCCATTTGGGGCATCTGGCAGAAGGAAGACAATGTTTTGTTTGCCAGTTCCAAATGCACTGAGACTTATTTATTAGAAACTTTTGTGGGTAATTGGTTTTGAAGCAAGAAACTTATACCTACAAAATAAATCTTGTCTGAATCCTTTATTTACTTTATCCTAGTCATAAAACCCAAGTACCCAGACCAGAGTTCAAACACCTGTAAGTGCCACCTATGTCAGCAACGCTCCAGAGCCTGCCTTGCTCCCTGCCAAGGGATGCAAATAAAAAAAGAGCCACTGCTTCCCAGGAAGGCAGCAATAGCTCTGCCACCCACTTCCATAGGAGATCTGTCTTGGTACAGCACGAACCAAGAGGGACATGAAAAACCGCCAGCTATCCCTATCCCTCTCCCTCGTCATTAACCATCATGGCTGTAATTAATTCGCAGCAAGGGGAAGATTGGCCTGGGAAGAGCTCACCCCAGGGAGTTTGCCGGGCTCGCTGTACTAATGAAGCATTATTAAACGTACCTTGGCAGCCAAGCACTCTCTTCCCCAGCTCCAGAAAGCAATCTATAGCATGATACGGGCAAAGGGATTTGCTGGACTCCTACCAAAATTGGAGGATCATGGAAAAAGCGCTCCTTCTAGCGCATAGCAACAGGCTGCAACAAATGCGGGCTGCAGCGGGAGCTCGGACACTCCCACCAAGGGATTTTATTAAGATTCCATTCAGGAAGTAGGCTTTATTAGGCTTAGGTTTGGGAACACTCCCACCTGCGAGGTTTCAGGAGCTCAACGTTAGTGGTTGAGCCACCACTGCACCTGCAAGAGCATCCTCCTGTGCCCTCAGCCCCAGCGAGGGGTTTGGTGCTGCTCGGTTCGGTGCTGCTCGGTTCGGTGCTCATCAGACCTGGGCTCATTTGCAGAGCAGCTCGTTTCAGTATTTTCCTCCAAGACAAGCAGATGTCCAGCTTCTATCTGCAATTTCAAAGGCAGCATCAGAGCAAAGATGATTCCTTCTCTTTCTGAAAGAGCTGGAGACACTCATGTATCTGAGTCACGGGCACGTCATCCCGGACCAACCCTTCTCCTAAGCACTATTTAGGCAAACAGAGACAATTACCATTCAGTTTTGTGTAAGTGCTTCAGAAACACCATAGGCGAATGGACAGAGAAAGTCTTGAACTGAACTTTAACATGGAATTCCTGCAAAATTAATTCCCAGCACCGTATAAAAGCCTGAGCTCGTTAGGGCATCCTGTCCGGGTCTAATTGCTCACCGGTATGGCTTCCTGGCAGGGGAAACGGGAGTGGCACACATCCAAAGGTGGGATGGCTCTGCCGCCGTGCCGGCATGCCCGGCTCTCTCCCGGCAATCTGCGGTCGCAGTGGGAGTGGAGGGAACGCGGCAGGAGAAGGCAGCAGGCAGGAGAGGGGTAGGAGCAGGGCAGGGAGGCGGGAGCCCAGGGGCAGCCCACACCAGTGCCTGCTGGAAGGATGCTGGGGGAGCATCTTCTTCCGTACCCACCGATTTTGGTCCCTGCCACGTGCAGCACCCACCCTGCAACCAAATAACTCCCAGCCCCTTATTGCGCTGAGCTTCTTCTGGGTGTTGCAAAATACTTGTTTCAAATCAGAGAGGGGGATGAGATGCAGGATGGGATGCTCATCCCTCCACCCCAGGCTCGGCCAGACCTTCCCCACCAGCAGTGGTGCCTAATGTGCATCCTCAGCGTGGGGAAAGCAGCTCCCAGGATGGGCAGTGGTCGTCGTGCATAAATTGTTGATTTTCAATTAAGTCGACAGTTCAAGTGCAGTTTTACCACCTGGAGATGTGGGTTTACCACAGAGGGATCACGAGGCCAGCTGAGCTGAAACTGTAGATGCACGTACGCCTCCTCCAGCCCCGCAGCCAGCTCCTCGGAAAAGACACTTTTGTCCCCAAAGCCACTCAAGGCGCCAGCTTGGGACGATCCAGAGATCACCACCGTCACTTCTCAGGGCTCAAGCTATTTAGGAAAAGATCAAAATGAGTAAGAATAAACTGGGGTTTGGGAGGCAAAGAAAAAAAGTCTATTCAAACTTTGTCAGGGATGGGAGAGAACAGTGTGATTTACCTCTGACACAGACTAATTCATTTAAGAGTGAAGCAGGACAATAAACGTTGTGAAACATCAGCTGGTTGGTATTGGAAGCTGTTTCCATAGCAAGATTTGATACTTTAGTATATCTAATATAAAAACATTTAATAAGACAAGTAATTTCGGACTTTGCTGTATCAGAAAGATATGAAATCAGATGAAGGATGTCAGAGAGAAATAAATCAGCAGCTCAAATAATGCTGTTAGTGAGTTTTGCACAACACGTGCAGAAGCAGAGGGAACAGGAGCGCCTCGGTCTGGGTGCCCCAGGCTTGGTGCCAAGGTGCAGACGGGAGCAGCGCCCCGCTACACACACAGCACCCGCCTCCAGCACGGGAGCAGCACCCAGCCCGGCTGCACCCCGGTGTTGCTGGCAAACCCCACATTCACAGGTGCCGTCTGAACCGTTTCCCCCAGCAAAGCGAGATGAAAATGCCCCGTTGCAATTAGAGAACCGGGCCATCCGGCTGCGGGGAGCTTTCCTTTGACAAACCCCAAACCTCCCGAAACAATGCAACAGAAACGAGCTCCCAAGGGTGCCTTGAAGTGGTTACACGGCTCGTTTCGTTTGCGTTCGCTAAACGAAGCCAGCGAAAGGGCTGGATGAGGCCGGGGAGCCCCGGCTGACACCAGGGAGGGGGGTCGGTTGCGCAAGGACTCGCAGCAGCCCCGGCTGCCTGCCCCGCTTTCATCTCACCCTGGCGAAAACCTCGTCTCCTTCTGCGGCGCTGGAAGTTTGGGCGCAGGAGGAGCCAACACCAGGAAGAGGAAATTTAATCATCGGATCCCGATTAAACCCAGGAAAAAACAAGGAGGGTGTAGGAAGAGCGGCGGCTCACATAGCCCGGGCCCTTCTGCGTACAAGACCCGCTCGCCCCAATATTTCTCGCCCAGCTGCTTTTCCCAGGGGCCTTCCAACACGAGGTGGCCACCGTGATGGTACCGCGGCCACCGTCTCCAGCTGCACGGTGCCTCTGTCCCCGACCTGTTGCGTTTCTTGCTCCTGGTACCCCATTTCCTAACGCAGCCGGGCAGCGCAACCCCAGGCAGCGCCAGGGTGGTGGGAGGCTCAATTAGTCCGTGGGGTTGTAACGAGCACAAAGGCTTTTTTTTTGGCTTTGGCTGCGTTGGGGTCAGAGCCACTGCAAGCTTTGAAGCTGCCTTCTTGAACCGTTGTTAACTCAAGAAATTGGGTTGCGCAACTTGTTGCTTTATTGCGAATAAAGATTTGGTTTAGCGTTTTCCTCCATGTTTCTCCCCTCTTGCAGGAATTCCGGTCTTTCCCATCCCGGGCGAGAAGCCCTGGGGGGGGGGATTTTTGCTCCGGTCCCAGACAGCACAGGGATGCGGCACAGCACAGCGAGCTTCCACACAGACTGCTCCACGCGGCTTTCCTCCCTTTACAAAAATGCACGAAAATGCAAAAAAAACCCAAAACCCAAAACCCCAAACCCTAAATTGCCCGGTCCGCACCCACCCACAAAGCCCCCGCGCTCGCCCGGTTTGCGCGAGGATTGCCTCTTGCACAGCGTGCTCCGACGCCCCTCGTGCACGCCCGCTTTGCACGGCTGCCCCCCGCACGCCCGTTTTGCACGAGCACCGCCCCTTGCACGAGGACACCCCCTCCCCCCGGCCCGTTGTGCCCCAGACACCCCCCTCCCCCCTTGCGAAGGGGTGCTCCCCAGAAGGACCCGCGCTCCCCGCCGGCGCAGCGGCACGCGCCCAGCCTTGCACGCGCCCAGCCTTGCACGCGCACCCCCGCCCCTTTGCACGCGGCCGCTCCCCGCCCCCGCCGACACCCCCCCCGCCCCGCCCCCCCCGCGGACGGTCTCGGCTCCCGCCGGCGGCCCCGCCCCCCTGACGTCAGCGCTGCTGGCGCGGCGCGGGGCGGGCGGCGCGCGCGCGGCCCGTGCCGGGCAGGGAGGCGCGAGCCCGGAGCGGGGTCGGGTCGCGGTCCCGGTCCCGGTCCCGGTCCCAGGTAAGCGCCGCGCTGCCGGGGCGGGGGGGCACCGCCGGTGAGGAGCGGCTCTCCCGCCGTCTGCGGCTCCGCCGGGGGCTGCCGGTGCCGCCCCGCCGGCGGGGAAAAGTTTGTGGCGGCGGCGCCGGGCGGGCGAGCGGCGGGAGTCGTGCGTCGTCCTCCCCCCCAACCCTGACCTCTCCCGGCCGGCTGGGAGCGCTGGGAGGCGGCGTCCGACGGTCGGTCGGTCGGTCGGTGTGGGCAGCGGGGCTCCGCGCCTCCGGCTGCTCCGGCCGGGCGGCGTTAGGGCGTGGGGAGCTCCGGGACCGGCTGCGCCGCGCGGGTGTGCAACGGCGTGTGCCCGCCCGCCGTGCAAGGGTGCGTGTGGTCGGCGTGCGTGTGCAACGCCGTGCGGGGGGGGTGGGGGGGGTGTGCCGCGTGCGGTGCCGTGCAAGTAAGCGTGCGGTCTGTGTAAGCGTGCAACGCTCTGCGAGCGTGTGCGGTGCCCCGCGAGTGTGCGTGTGCAACGCTGTGCTGCTGCGGGTTCGGGGTGTGCGGGCGATACGCGTGTGCACGCTGTGTGTGCGGGCATCGCCCTGCGAGCCGGCGTTGCTGTCTGCACGTGTGCACTGTGGAAGTGCGTGCACTGTGGAAGTGCGCGCACACATGCAAGCCCGATGTGCCAGCACCGTGCAAGCCTGGCTTGCACAAGATGGGAACCACCTCAGCAGCGCGTGCTCTGGGCAGTCTGCCCCACTCCCGCTCCTGCTGCCCCACGGACCTGAGAAACTTTTGGTTGCGCCCCGAGCATCGCGTGCTTTAGGGGGGCTTGCCCGCCTGCCCGCGCATTAGCCACCCTGCAAGCGCTTTGTGTTCGCTAGCCTGGCCCCAGCAGCCTGCCTGTTGTCCCCCAAGTCCCGCCGGTGGTGCCAGGAGGGGACGGGGCGAGGCGATGGGGGTCAGGTCCCAGGGTTGGCAACCCCGCACCCAGCGGGAACCCTGGCCAGCCGGGTGGACGCCGGGGGCTTTTAGCACGGCGGTGCGACCGGGTGGACTCCGGGGACTATGTGCAAGCGTTTCCTGATGTGTCTGGCCCGTAAACTTGCCGTGATGTCTTCCAGCTGAGGCTGGAGAAGGCCGGGCTGGCTTTTCTTTCCTTTCTTATCTCATCGGCCACGGGTGGGCTGTTCCCTGGGAGTTTGGGGCTTTTTTTAACAACATTGTACCGGCATTTCTTTTTTCCAGAAGGGTTTGCCCAGTCGAGGCTCGCTGATGTCATGGGGTCGCTGACCTTTTTGCTCCTTGCTGAGTGCCCGGGGCGGGGGGGTTTGTTTTGCAAGCAGGGGATGCTATTCAAGGCTTGGTTTACGGCGGTTGCTGCAGCAGCGTTGCTCGCAGGACAGCGTTCGGCAGGAGAGGTGGACTTGTGCAGAAGGTGTGTTACGGGGAGGCATGAACCGGTGGTGACGTGTTGCAGCCTTGGGCTCAGGTACTGGGATACCTTTTGGGGTTTTGGGGGGATCCCTGGCTATAAAGCTGTTCAGGAGTAAATGCCTCAGCCACAAGGGCAGCTTGGCGATCCTTACACTCGGAGCAACTTCGGTACAAAGCAGGATGGTGGCAACCGTGATGTGGTTTTGTGCCTAGGTAAGCCATGTTGCACCGAAGCCTGTTATGGACCCAGAGGTGTAGAGGGGTGTGGGATGCAAAAGCATGCAAATGCCTAGTGCAGCATCCGAGCTCTGGCATTGGGGATGCTGAGGAAGCATGTATAATGGCCATCACTGCCCCCCAGCCTGCCCTTCCTGGCTAACACTACCTGAGATTTGCAATTATTAAGTTATGGCTCTTAACGAGCAGAGCGGCAGCTTGGGTGGAAGTTGGAGGGGGATACACGTTGTGTTGACATCTGTGTCTAGATAGCGAAACATCCTCCTCCGCTCTGGAAGAAGGACTTATCCTTTATTTCCTACTGCCTAACTGCAGCAACGGGATGCTCAGATTTGCTTAAAAACAACAACAACAAAAAAACCCTAATACTAAGAGTAATGTCCTCCAGGGATGTCTTGTAGCTCTGAACATTTGCGTCTCATCCTGGCTTTTTCTCCCACGCGGCAGCTTCGGCACCAGACTTTGCACAGGTGCCCTCATGTGACATCTCCAGTAGCACCTTTTCCCTCCTTTTCTCCTTTTCCTCTCTTTTCTCCTTTTCTCTCACCCTTTCCAGCGTTTAGGCACTCGCCCAGGGTCACTGTGCTCTTCCTACGGGGAGCTTTAACCCCCTGGCCACGAGCAGCAAGAGGATGCAGTTGCCCGTGATGCTCACTGGTGCCGCGTGCTGTGGACCTGCAGCCTCCGCTGAGCGTGTGTCTTCCCGGGTGGGGATTTTTTGCTGGCAAAGATGCCAGCTTTCCATATATATGTTTCCAAAATAACTCTGGTTGGGCTGTGGAAGAGAGCATGCTTTTCAAAAATAGCAGCGTCGTTACTTTTAATCAAATAAAGCCTGAGCAGCGCGGTGCTGCGTGGAGTGATTGCAGCCGTTGCTTGCCTCTGTGCTTGACATCCTAATTATGTTTTCATTTTAATGAGAGGAAAACTATTTGTGAAGCAAAATATTTATTTTAGCCTGGTGGGGTTGTTCAGAAGAGCTTGTATCTATGTTAAGGAGGTGGTTTAGACACTGCATTTTTTTAAATGAGAAAAACATTTTAAGTACGGCAAGAAGCTTTTAATCACAGAAGCCTGCCTATGCAAAGGGAGCTAGCAGCTGTAGAGGTCAGGACATGAAGGGGAATTTGCATCCTCCTTATTCTTCTTATTTTCAAGAGGTCTGAAAGTTGCATCACCTGGTTTGGTGGGTGGATTTCTGACGGCAGCTGAAACAGAAACGAATGCAAATAACCTCACCTCGGAGTCTCTCAACCTTAGGTTTGGCACCTGCCTTTTCTCTCCTTTCCAAAACCCATTCTGAAAACACTCAAGCTTTGCAGACTGCCCTGGAGCCTCCCTGGGAGATGCTAAGGAGGTGGGATGGGTTTCCAGCAGGTCAGGTTTGCCATCGCTGCAAAGGGTTGACAGAGCTGGCTGTGACGCTGCTCAACCAAGGGTGGTCCTCACTGGGTGTTTAGGCACCCAGCAGCATCGTGGAGGGGGTGTTCACAGCGGTGGAGGGGTTCCCCAAGCAGAGGGCTTGAGCATCTTTTGCACATTGGCTGTGGATGGCAACTCTTGGAGGAGTTTTGTAGCCAAGTGTTGGCTTCGCGAGTGACCAGCGGCAAGCCAGGTTTGAAAGAGGGGCCTCAATCTGATGGAAAATATATTTGTGCTTATGAAGTGGAATATATACATTGCAATATATACAGCGAAATGTTCTTCAGTGCTTCATCCTTGCAGGGCTTTTGGTCTGGTTTGCTCTTAAAAGTTGCTTGGTCGGGACCTCCTAGAGTCAACGGGACAGGGGCAAATGTCAGGTTTCATAGGTGGCTTCGGTAGTGTCATGCGTGCGTCGCTGTGGATGCCAAACAGATAGCTTGCTCCTTGTGTTGCGGTGATACCCCCAGGCCCAGTGCCAGGCTGGTGGGTTTGTTGCAGGGGATTTTATGTAGGCTTCCAAAGGGACAGCCTGGGGTGGAAGATGATGGCTTCAGCAAGGTGTTTATCAAGAGCAATGTGCGGCCGCAAAGCTGGGTGCTGCCTGGGGTGCCCTGCCCTCTGAATGATGCCCCGGTGCGGTACAGGAGGCATCTCCGCTGTCAGCACCAGCTGACGGACCCATCCAGGCAGCTCCCTAAAATTTGTAGAATGAGGTTTTAGCTTAAAAAGCACAAAACGAGTCCCCCATCGTTCCACTCAGGACCTGAGTGCTCCTAGTCCCTCTGCGAGCGGAGGATGGTTTGCTTTTGCTCTCTTCTTGCAAGCACGGCGCAAACAATCCCTGCATTAACCCTGCTAAGGGGCCAGTGTTTGGGCACAGGGCTGTCATTGTTAAGAGGACGTCAAAAGCACCGTGCCAGCCTTGGCTGGGGCAGGGAGCACGCGGACCTCTTGGAGCTGGCACGGGGAAAAACCTGCTGCCTGCCACGGACATGACTTGGAAGCAAACCCCAGCGGGGCAGCGAAACCCTGGGGTGTGCTGGGGGGCAGCAGGAGGGTTGCTCCTCATGGGGATGATGGGTCTGGTTTGTCTCCCTGAAGGACCTGAAGGGTCGGTATGGGGATGCAAGGGCAGCCTTGCTTAATTACGAAGCTGCGGGGTTTATTAAATTCAAAAGTGCAAATTGCAGCCTGAGCTCACTTTGTGGCCATAAGTAATGTTCGGGTTTTAAGAATAAAAAAGGAGAAAGCACTTGCAGGACCTGTAACTTTGGCTGATGAGAGCAGGTCCTCCAGTGGGCGCATACATGTCCTGACAAGCCCCTTTCCTTCCAGCACAGAGCCTTGGCTTTCTAAACGAGGCGGAGAGACTTGCTCCCAGCAGGTCAGATGGTCACATCTGGTTTTCGTTGAGTGCTCGAGTGATGTGCTGGTTCCAGGAACACCGCAACCATCTGCAGAACCACGCTGAGCGATAATTTTTGAGGATACCTGTGGCATCTATCACCTCCTAGGGTCCTCATTGCAGCCTAGGGTCCTTAATTTCTCCTGGTGGTGATTGGAGTCAAATGATTTCAGTGTATTTCTGCTCCCTTGGGCTTGTAAAGAAAAGCATGGGAGTATGGAGAGGGGTGTATTCTGATGGCTCACAGCAACAGGAGGATGAAGGAGCTCATGAAACCCCTTCAGTGCTCTGGTTGGTTTGCAGGTCCGGCAGGCAGCCACGCTCCCCTGTGCATGTTGATGGTGTTTCCAGGGTGAAGTTGGGTTTTGATGGGTCAAAGAGCGGACCAGAAAACTTCCAACTCTCTTTCATCCTGTCCTTGGATTCACATTTTTGTCGTCTGCTAGGCATGTTGACATTTTGGGTGAGTTGCATGTTTTTTGAAGAAATCACTGGTGTCCCACAAGCAGCATCTATTATCTTTAATCCCATTTCTTGGTGGAAGCCTAGCAGTGTCTATGGGCTGGGCTGGCCAGTCTGCTGCTCCTCCGTTATGAACCCCTTGGCCAGTCCCCCCCAGCCCCCATGTGAAATATTTCTATTTTTAACCTGCTGATTTCATTTGGATTTGTGCAAGGGTTTATTTTCAGTGCCGAGAGGTAGTCATTCCCAGCTGGCATATCAATGGGCTGCTGGGGAGCGTAACGCTCTCATTACCGATAGAAGAAAATGAATTTGCAGGTCCTAAGGCTAAATGTTCCTGCATGCTCCTACGTGAATAGGTGCTCTTGCTCTGCCGGGACGAGGTGTTGCTTCAGACCCATCAGCAAGAAGGCGGTGCACATTGCATCCCATCTCTTCACCGGTGACGGCTCGGCTGACGCACGCTGTCTGCATGTGCAGATGATGGATGTGAGAGCAACTTCGTAGCCTCAAACCTGTACATATTAAAATACAAAGGCGGAAGGTGGCTGAGTCACTTTTTTTTTTTAATCTCTCCTGTGTTGCTTCATCATCTGGGTGCTTTTGCACAAATTGGAGGGACAGTAACGCACGTCTGGTTTGTAGTCCTGTTAAATGACGGGGGGAAAGCTGCAATAATAATAATAATAAATAATGCGAAAGCCCTTCCTTTTCACAGTTCTCTGCAGGCTCTGAGGTTGCTTCCTCTGCCCCCTCCTCCTGCCCTGTGGGAGGGTTGCCCTGGGGAGTATCCCATCATTTTCAAGGGGGGAGATTGCTGCCACGAAGCAAAACCAGATGTTTTCTAGCTGACTCCAGAAAACACCCTTTCGACACAGCAAAGAGACGCGGCTGTGGTATGTAGTTGTTAGCCTGGGTTGCTCATCCTGTGCTGCAAACGAGCCCAGTGCAAAGCTATCCTTTCCTTCTCCCTGGCTTGCTCTCCGGGGGTAGATCCAGCAGCTGCCTGTATAAAGTGCTTTAGGTCATCTTTTAGGGGGAAAGCGTTTGCATGGTGTGTGGCCTTGTTGGAACGACGCTGGCTGTTTCCTTAGGAACAGAAAAGGCTTTTTCGGAGTTGAACAATGGTGCATCCCCGGCTCGGTCAGTGGAAGAGCAAGGCAGGAGACGTTTGACAGTCGCTGCCGCCGTTAGCTGCTGGTGAGCCCGGTGAGGACTTTGCAGGGTTCATTGCCAGTTGTGATGGTCCCCTGTGACGGTGGCCCACAGCAGGTTCTGCTCGGCACTGCCAGCCTGATGGCATTGTACCAGCAAAGTGTTGGGGCTCGGGGAGGGAGCACGAGCCATGTTACGTTGAGTCAGGGGGGTTGAATTTGGAATAAGCCCACAGATGGGGTCAGTTGGACCTCTTGGCTGCAGGTTGGCATCAGTGCAGACGTGGTTTCAGCAAGCACCAGGGCTGGCTGGAGTGTCCGTCGGTTTGCTCGGTGTGGTGGGTGAAGATGCTCGAGTTGTCCATCTAGAAGACACCTACACCAGGTAAAGGGTGGAGGAAAGGAGCATAAAGAGCAGGAATTTGAATAACCGATGTGGTGGTCACACAGGGAATTGAGACCGAAGCCTCCCAGGTCTCACATACCTCCGGGAGTAAAAATAATCTGTTTGAGCTGGGGTCACGTCTTTCTGGGAGACGTTAAAGCTTTAACTCCCCTGTTATTCCCTGCCGCCATGCTGTCATCTTCGTTCGCATCCGTTCCCAGAGCAGCCGGGGGGGACGCTGGGTCCCTCGGCGCAAGGGCTACCGCAGCTATAATTAAACAAAGAGAAACTTTTTATTTTTTTGTAACTGATCCAGCTTCCGGAAAATGGCAGCTAGCTGAAGGGAGGGAAACAAAACAAGCTTTCGCCCGGCCAGAAAAAGCGTCCTCACCTCTGTGGCATTTCCTTGCTTTCTCTCCCCCCTCGCCAGCCTCCCTCCCCAGCCCCTCGCATCCTGGCTGCGGCATTGAAAACCTGCCATCAGATTAGCTGTGCCGGGGTGGGGTTGCTCTCCGCAGGCATGAGAAGCGTTTCCCAGCCGGCAGCGTGCATGCAAACTGAGCCTTGGAAATTGCTCTTCTCTCTCCCCCAAGCATTGTGCCTCCTGCCCCAAACCCCTCCATGCTTTTTTTACCCCCTTGCTCACAAAAAGCATCCTTAGTATTTTTTTCTGTGCGTGTGCCTGCACCTTTGGTGCAGATTGAGCTATTAAAGTCTGTAAGAAAGTGCAGGGAATATTTCCTACTGCATGTGTGCTGGGAGCAACCGGTCTTTTGCAATTCATTGGGTTTGGGGTTAGGAAAAAAAGTCATTGGGGGGTACGTCCCACAAAAGGAGAGGAGGAGATGCACGGGTGCGTCCTGCGAAAGGAGAGGAGGGGATGGGGGGGTGCATCCAGCAAAAAGAGAGGAGATGGGGGGGGTGTCCCGCATCTTGTCTTCCTGAGCGCTGGCTCCTCCTTGCCTATGGATGCTGTTGGCTGCAGATTTATTGGAGCAGCCTCTGTACGGGTGGTACCTCTGTAGGCATTCATCCCATGTTTGCTCGGATGGAGGAGGACAAGTAGGTTTTTTTGCAGAAAGGGGATGAAAGCACTCGGTCCCCAGCAACAGGGTGGGTTGTTTTTTGGGTGGGTTTGGTTTGGTTTGGTTTTTTTTTAATACCAGCTTCCTGGGACACGGCTCCTTTCCAGCACTTTGCAGCAGCCATCCTTGTCAGGGAGCAAAACAGCAGCAGCCACAAGGCAAGCCTTTCTTTTGGCCTTCACAAACGTTTTGCTTGGTTATCTCTGGGCAAGGGCAGCAAACAGACAAAGTGTTTACTGTCCCTAGGAGATGGCGATTACCTCGTCAGCAAAATGGATAGCCCATGCTGCCGGCTCTGGCCTTGACCAGCTTATCATCCTAGGAGTTACGGGCAGCGTTGCTTGCTTCCCGGAGCTTATCACGTCTGCTTTGCACCGGACCAAGGGAAAGATGCTCTGGGTATGGGACGTCAGGGTGGTGGGTCTCCTCCCGTGCATCCATCCACTACAGCCTTGCCTTGCCTGGGTCTTCTCCAGCTCCGCTGGGCATGTGGAGTCTGTCCTGTTCAGCCTGGAGGTGCAAAATAAATGAAGGTTTGGGGGGGTTTCTGGGTTTTGGGGCATTTGGGGTCTTTTTTTTTTTTTAAATTATTTTTTAAGTTGCTTGGAGTCAGCAAATGCTGCTGAGAAACAGCTCAGTGCCATCAGTAAGCACTTCCAAGTAATTTTTTCCATCTCTGCTGCTGCTCCCGAGGTGTGGCCCATGCTCCCTGGAGGGAGCTGGAGCCGCTCTGGAGCGGCGCGCCTGAAAGTTAATAGCTGCCGAAAAACGCTTTAATTAACTCAATTAGCCAGACGGTCCATCTGGACTCTTGCAGCGCTTGGTGAGATCCCGTGAAACAAGGTCGCAACTCCATCCTGATGATGGGGGCACACACGCATCCCCCCGACTCATTCGAGTCCCTGGGGAACATGCTGCGGTCTCCAGCACATCCACCATCCCTGCTCTTGGACCTGCAGGGAATGGGAGATGTTTTTCCAGGAGATGTGTAAAAAATGGCATGTTGGCATTAAGTGCAGATCCCAAATGCTTTTGGGTAAGCAGGGCTTACTTTTTTGTTTGTTTGTTTGTTCCTCTGCCTCGGTTTTTAGCACCTTGCCCTGCAGCAGGACAGCCCTGCAGCTCCTTGGAGGTGTGACTGGCCAGAGCAGCTGGTGCCTCTCCAGATCCTGCTCTGCCTATTAATAGGAGCTATTAAAATGTTCACCAAATCCAGGATGCAGGACATGACCAGGCATGGAAACAGTGAGCAAAAAAAGCTTTAGCCCAGCACGCTGTTTGAGCAGAGGAATGCAGGGCCCTGCAGAGGGGATTTGGGGAGGGCGAGTGTTTAACCCCCTCCCTGCAATTGCTCCGCAGTGGGGGTGACCTTTCTGTCCAGGCTTTACCTCCATGCATGGACCCCTGTTTTAAACCCTCACCTTGCAGGCATCCCAGGGGAAAGCTGCCTGCCATGCTGCTGCCGGTTTTCCTGCTACCTGGCCATGATGGGAAGCCCCAGCACAGGCAGGCAGAGATGCATCCTTTAAGTAACGGGGAGGGATGCGTGTCCTGAAGGGTTTGGGTACCAGTGGATAACGCTGGGGGGAAACTGAGGCATGGAGCATCAGCATTGCCTGGGTTCACGCAATCTGAGGGTTGAACCATGGTCTCTGCAGTCGTGATGCCCGTGCCTCCAAAAATGGGCTCTAAAATCACTTCAGAAGTGCATTTGGGGTGGGGGGTGGGCGAGTATATCGGTGTGTCCGATTGCCCTGCAGTCAGGCAGGATAAAAGGAATAAAAATATTTGCAGTTTGGCCTAATTTTTAAGGGATTGTGACTTGAAAACGGTGATGCCAGTGCTGCATCAGATGGTCCCCTCACTCGCTTGGGGGGGAAGGGGAGGTGTTTTGCTTTGGGAAAGGGCAGGTGGTTCCTGGCTTAAGGCTGCTTTGAGGCAATTCAGCTTGTTGAAGCAGGGCAGAGGGTAATTCCCTGAGGGGGGGCTGGCAGGAGGAGGTGATGCTGCTGGTTGCTGCTGGGATGTTTGTAGGCAGAGCATCTTCCTTTGGGCTGAGCATCTGTTGCCCAGTGCTGGGGGGTCCCACCTGGGTGGTCTGGGGAGGTCCCAGCTCATCCCCAGGTCCCAAGCAGTGCAAAGGCAGAGGAGTCCGAGCATCAGCCTAATTTCTTTCTCCCTTTGTGGATGGGATATGTGGGAATCATTTGGACCCAGAGGTCTGAGCCTAAGCATTATAATTCCTACATAGTGCTGCAAATGCTTCTTTCTCCCTTTTGCCTTTACGTATAAAGTCCTCATCCCTCTTCCTGCACAAAAAAAGTGAGTAATGTTAGAGAAATTTGGGATGAGGCCCAGGAAATGATCGGATATCCGCCTAAGCACATCTCTGACTTCTGAACTAAAAGCTCCCAAATGAATGATGTGGCAGAAGAAGCAGCAGATTTTGAAGGATTATATTTTATGTAGGTGCTCTGCTTTATCTTAAAACTTCAGTCTGCAAAAATTGGAAATGGCTTTTTTTTTTATCCCCTCAGTATATTTGCTTTATGCTGAAGTGCTAACATGTTGTTAGTTGTCCTGTTGAAAATGAAGCTGACAGTAGTAAGCACTAAATTAAAAGTAATAATAATGCCAGCTGTCTTGTGAATGCACATGATGTGTTTTGTTTGATAGTCTTTATGTGGGCTCTGTGAGCTGTAAATGTTGTTTACTGGGATTGTGCATGGAAAAAAAGCTGAATTCAGTGTAAATGTGGAGAGTTGGGAGGCTAAAATGCCAGTGGATGTTGCCCTTAGTAATAATGGGTGGCCGTGGCTGTGTCTCTTTTTGTTTTCTTTTCTCCTGGACAGTGCCAAAAAAGTTTCCATTTCCTTCCTGTTGATTGGGTACTTAAGTCGTTCTTCTAAATATAAATCTCTCCTAGTGCATCAGCTGTGCCTGGGATTTCACTTCTTTTATGTGTCACTTCAGGCAAGTTTTAATTAAAAAAAAAATAGTCTATCAGCATTGGTTTGAAATTTAGGCACTCTTTTCCCATCAAGAGCGTGTCTAATTCTGGCCTGACCCTGGCCCCTTTGACAGCAAAGTCCTTCAGGCTGCGTGTGGGAATCAGCTGCTTGTGCTGGAGAGCATCCCCCAGCTCCTGGAAAGCTCTTCCTGCATCCTCTGCTTCTTCTTGCAGAGCTGCTCCATTGCTGGCACCAAGATCTGCTGCACTGCTGGATGCGAATGGCATTGAGATATGGAAGAGCTTGGTCCTGCAGGGAAGAAAATCTGGGGTGTTGCTGTGAAAGATGCTGAGAAAAGGAGGTGTTGTCTAGGCGAGTCGGTGAAGACGGCTGTGGATGGTGGCAAGTTGGTTGTACCTGGAGTTGTCTTCTCTAGCCAAAAGCCTGCTGCTTGTAGATCCCAACCCATTCTTTAGATATGGAGCCAAAATGAAAATACACACATCACCGTGGTTATCAAAGCAGCCTTGAAACAGAGCTAGTGGTGGGATTGAAGTTGCTTTCCATAGAAATCAATAAACGGAGCAGGTTCTTCGCTGCACGTGGCCCAACGTTCAGCTGACCCAAAGCATCTGTCCCTGAATACGTGGGGCTTTTTAACCTGATTTTAGTCCTTACTTTCTAAAATGAAGCATTCTTCTAGAGACAGTGGACAAGCTTTGGGCTTTTCTGTATCCCCCTCCCTGGCTGTCAGTAATGGCTTTGTCTTTTTTCCTCTTAATACGGGTGCTTTTGTGTTGGCCTAAGGCAACCCCGTACCACAGCTGATAACGCTTCACCCCTAATTCAAGCTGCAGTAATCTGAAATGCGGTGGTGTGGTCTGTTACCTTTGAAATCTCAGTGGGAATGAATGGAGCACCCAGCGCTCAGGCTCAAACAGGGAGGCTCTGAGGTTCCTCGGGCCCTCATGTCTTGGGCTTGAGAAGCAAGGGCAGGTATATCTCCTTACAGCCTCGCCTGGGGCTGACTTCTTGGAGACAGTGTAGAGGGCATAACTTGCCTTTTGGAAATATTCCCACCATGGTGGCTTAGAGTTGCCCATTTTTTAAGGGGTGCCCTTGCGAAGATGCATCACCGTGGTTTGATGTGCATATGGGAGGGTGTTTTGTGCTTGCAAGAAGTGCAATGCAGAAAGTTGTAGAAACCAACTCTGCTCAACCACAAAAGCTCTGCTATAAGCAGGGAAAACCATCTTCCATTGCTTTTAAGATGATTTTCAGGTGTCATTTTAATTTTGCCTGTTGACTAGCACTGCAAAGACCATGTCTGAGATTCAACTCTGCTTCGTCTGGCAACGAGAGCAATTTTGAGCAAAGGTGAGATTTTGCCAAATTTATGTAAATGACTATTTCTGTGCCCAAGCATCTTGCTAGAGAGGGGCATCTTTCCCCAAAATGCCTCACCCTTTTTGTTAGGGATTGTGTGCCAGCACAGAGAAGCAGCACAACTTTGACATTGCACGTGGTGGAGGCTGATGAGAATGGACTTGGGCTTTCATTTCATACCACATTAATTTTGAGAGTGTCCAGACAAGGGCCTCATGCATTTTTAACTGACGTGAAACTAAACAGTTCAAAGTGCGTAACTTACTTTGTAGATAAACCCTTCCAATAAATGCTCAGGTCTTAAAATGATGAAATCAGTTTCTTATCAGCCATCTGACCCATGATGATGGGATTGAGCGGCTTTTAACCTGGCGAGACCGAAACAACAAACTCTGAAGTAGAGACAGATGGGGTGGGTGGTGTTATTTTGGGTTTTTCCCTTCATGGCACTGTTGATGTTATGGAAAGTGCTTGAAGCCACTGCTTGAATTATATCTGGCATCCCTCACCCCCAGGTTGCGTTCCCCTCTAGTTAATTTGCAGGTTGCACGAAGCCTCTGTGCAGTTTGACGGGCTTTAATTTCAGGGGTAACTAATTAAACAAGCAGGTGTGGTGTTTGCTCTTGTGTTGCATAAACACTAGCCTGTTTTGGTTTATTTCAAACATCCTCCTGGCTGGCAGAGGTGGGTGCCTGCACCTGGAAAGCTCATTCCTACCTGTGGACAAGCCCTAATCTAAATTAAGGCAAGGACTTTGCTGCCGAAAACGGCCTGCAGTGAGCCACAGGGTCTTTTGTGCCAGTGTAATGAGTCTGGTGTTAAAAGCATGCTCTGAATTGAAGCGGGAATGCTTTCTGGGGTGAGTCTGCAACTTGCTGGATTTGCAGGTGAGATCAAATCAAAAGACCAGAGCGTTTTACAGCAAGTCCTAATCCACACTCTGGGCTGGAGCAGGCATCTGTCCTCACGTCTGCTTCTTGCCACACACCTCCAGAATGGCATCATCACCTGGGGGTTTGCTCTCCAGGTATCGTGATGCTCTCAATGAGCTTGCCCTCTTCCCAACATGGGTTCATGGTCTAGAGATTTGGTCAAACATGGAGCATCCCATGGAGCAAGCAACCCGAAGTCCAGTTTAACCCCTCATGTTGCCTTCCTATGAGACCATCAGCTCCAGCAAACGGTTAAGCTGCTTAAATCCAGGTATTGTGGGGAATCTGGTTTGGAAATGTTTACCAAGGACGAGTGCTTAAAAAAACCCACTGGTTTGAGGAAATGCATTGCAATGTGCTGATTGCTTTTGTTTCTGCCTAACTCAGGCTGTGATGGTTTTTGGCTCCTGTCAGCATTTTCAGCATAGCTGAAGGCATCGTGTAATCCACCAACAGATCAGTACCTGAACTAATCAGCAAGGTGTGTAAGAACATTAAATCAAGGGTAAGCTTTTGCACGAGCTCATCGCTTGAATGTGTTCTTCAGTTTGATAATCCAAAGAGGTTTTATTCATTAGTAAGAGAATCTGGCTGCTTGGTGACTGTGGGCATGCTCAGGCAGCGAGCTGGGAACAAAACCCTGCTTTTTTTCCTAAAATGGACCTCCTGACCGAGGTCAGGAGCAAGTCCAGCTGACCTGGGGGCTGCAGCCATGTCCTTGCTGCCTGCTTACAAAGTCACCTTTTGGGTGACCCATGGGTGGCTGCTGCGTGCCCATCCTGCCTGCAGCGTCTGCGTCTTGAACGCAGCACCCTCTTTTTAAGTGATGAGCAGGTCAGGTAAGTCCAGAGGACCAAGCAGGACCGATTTTTTTTCAGTCTTTGATGTTCTTTGCATGAGGAAGTGGTCAGTGTGGGGAAGATATGTCTTGGTCGAGTACTTGGGCAGGGAGAGCTGTGTGGACTTGGCTATGTGTTGGTCTACGGGCGAGTTGGAGCTAGCTCATCTCCGGTGGGCTAGCTCATCTCTGGAGCTTTTTCTTGTCCTCTCTGTGTGTCACTGCATCAGTTATGGTGCCAGCCTCCCCAGCCAGCAGCCCAAGTGACTTTCCTATGCCTGCCCTTCTCTGATCACGCTGGTGGGACGGGTTTCCCAACATTGCAGCCGAGAACAAGGAGAGCACGTGGCTCTGCGCATTGCACCAGCAATTCAGCTGAGAACAGCTACTTCTTTCCATCAGACAAAGACTAAATTAGTGAAGGGTGATGGAGACAGGGCTCTGAAGTGTTGTTGCAGTTGAAGCTCTGTCATCGTCTCCACTTGGGGAAGCACAGCTTTTCAGGGACTTGGTTGCTTCAGCTTTTGACAGCTCTTGAACTCCAAATTAACATCCAAATTATCTAAGTAAGGAGACACTGCCGGCACTGGGACCCTCAGGGGTAGCACGATAGGGAGTTGCTCCCAAGATTTTCTCAATGAAAGCCTTTTACTATGCTTCAAGTTTTCATTGCCCTGGTTAATTTGGTGTCTTGAGAAGGGGAAGAAGGGTTCGCATGGCCCCCCTCAAGTGCATCAGGTGTTAATGAGATGGTTCTTGCAGCACCCGTGGAGGCAGGAAACCATTTCCCCTCCTTTTGTTTTCCGTGGTTGCCCTTAGTCTGCTCTTTGTGGATGTTGACCCGAGATCTCATGGGTGACCATAGCTTCTTTTTCGATCATGGCATCACACGGGGACCAGTGCTTTTTCCTGGTGATGATCCTAGATAGGGCCACAGCATAGCGTTCATACCATTCCGCCATCAACCAAGAGCGTGCCACCAACAGACAGAGTGGATGCTGGCAACAGCCGACGAGCTTTGTCCAGCATCCCTGCTCCGGAGCAGCTCGTGCAGACGTCTGTGCCAGGGTGCAGGCATGCCCTTAGGTTAACCCACTGATTAGTCTGCAGTGCTTAAAAAAGAAAAGAAGAGATTTTCTTCCTCTTCCAAGGCAGAGGATGATGACTATGAGCCATGGGCAGGATGTCTGTTGTCAGGCAAGACCATTTTTTCTTTAAAAGTGTCTCTCTGTGGCCAGCAGCTGGACTGTGGCTCTGGAAATCTGGGTTTCATTTCTCCTCCGCCACTGACTGCCTGCATGAGCTTGTGCTGTTGCCCAATCCAGCTCAAATCTGAGTTCTCCTGGTTTGAAAGGCGCTCGGTCCTTGCTTTTGGCCCTAAGCATCCCTCAGGAGCAGTCTCGTTTTGGCCACTGGCTGAACTCTTGGGCTTGCAAAGGACTTTGGAGGGGCTGCAAGGGCTTGGAGGAAGAAGGTGCTCTCCTGGGCTCCTGTTCCCTCCAACTGTTTCAAACTTGAGTTTACAGGTTTTACGTTTAGCCCCTGGGCGCTCAGTACTGGATATGATTTTGGGTTTTCATGTTTTTGTTGGTCTCTATAGGGACTTGGCAGGAACAAACTCCTTGCCCTGGCAGAGGAAGGTCCATCCGCAGCTCCCTGTTAAAAAACCAGAACACCTTTGGGACTGCCCCACCTGAATTAGGAAGTGTTTTTTGCTCTTGGAAGAACATTGAGCAGACAGTAGGGAGAGGGTGGATCAAGACTGAACTCTGCCTCTTCTGATATGAGAGCTAGTGGACATCAGACAGAGCTGGTGAGAGCCTATCCCTGATGGAGGTGGGTATTCCATTGCCCAGGCAGCAGACCCGTGGAGTTCCTTGCTGAAGGACATTGTGAAGCAAAAAGTGTATGTGGGTTCAAGGAAAGACTGACCCAGTCCTCCCCTGGGCAAGAGGTCCAGCCGAAGTTGCAAAATGGGCAGAGCATCTCTGTCGCGATGTTCTCCTTTGGTTACATTGCTTCACCATGAGATGTTTGCGCAGACACTATCTTTTTCCTGTATTAATTTTGTGGCATAGAGAGGTCTGTTTTTAGCAGCATTGGCTGCACCGAGGACTGTGCCACTGGAGATATCCGTCTGTCTTGCTTTGTTGGGGATGCCAGAGGGGGTGACTGGTCTTGCAGCCCATGGTAGCCTTGAAACCGTGGAAGCAAGTACAACTTTATTTACTTCCCTGCTATATTATCAGGACTCGCGTGCATGTAATGGTTTTATTGCTGGGAAGCTTTGTTGTCAGGTAGTAGGACCTGGGCTGTCAGCCCAGGAGCACCCTTTTTATGGCCCTATAAACCTCATGAGGATTCCTGCTGTGTATAGCACTGCCAGCACCTTCCTACGCTTGCAGGCATTTTAAACCTTTGCCACACTGGCACCATTTTCAGTGATTTTTGGGAGAGCTTTGAAGTTGCTGTGGATGCTCGAGGGTTGTACCTGCACCTCTGGGAACCTCCTGTGCCTTGGCAATCAGCACATCTGTGCTGCTCTCTGCTTGATGCCAAGACAGCCAACTTTCCTTACCACCAGCAGCTCTCAGGCTGTACCTGACCCAGTCTCGCTGGCTTCTGAAGTTCTTTCTCCTGACTTGGTGGCTGATTGTATGGGACATGGGTGATCAAAATCAGTGGACGGGTGCTGGACTGGAGCCTGTGCTTGGCAGCAGCAGGAGGTCCTGCAAGGAAAACTCTCTTCCCCTACCCTCCCGCTCCCCTCCCCTGCCAAAGACACCTAATCTGTATTTGAGTCACTTGAAAGTCAGTGCTGGAGAAGGATATCCAGAGGGACTCGTGCTCCAAAGTCGTTGCTATAAAAGGAAACTTTCCCATCCTTCCTGCTTTGCTCGTGAAGGGTGACATCCCCATCAGGGAGGCTGTAACAGACACCAGGTGACAGCAGACACCGGCAACACATGCTTAGCCATAATTACTTTTTTTTCTTTTTTTTTTTTTTTTTCCCTTCTACCTCTGCCTCATCAAACCTCCTGTGTTTGGCTTGCCCTCGCCTGGCAGCGGGCTCAGCCAGCAGGAGCTGAGCCAAGCTTAAAGCTTGCAGGCAGGATTTTTCCATGGGGCTTGGCAGGGGCTGGAGGGGACAGCGTAGCATGGGGCTCTACTCTCCAGCCGGCTCTGCTGCCGTTGCGATGCCCAAGCAGGGATGCTGAGTGCGAGCATCCCCGCCACTTGCTGTGCGCAGTGGGGATTGGGTCCAAAGCAAACCCCTGGGAGATGAGGGTGCTGCAGGAGGGATGGGAGGTCCCAATATTTCCTCAAGTCTCTTCTTGTTTGCTAGAAAAGGGACAAAACAACACATCTTCTGTTCTGCCACATCGGCAGCTCCAAGGCTTGTTTGGGTTGTACGTGAGTTCATGCTAACGTGTTCTTTCTGGTACAAAGAGCTTGTATTTTGTGTTGTCTTAAGGGGTGGTTTACCTTTGGTGGGGTTTTTTTTTGAAGATGAAAGCATTGGTTTTGCAAACACAAGTGGCAAAGTAGGAGGAAGAGATAAGAGAAAGGTGACAAGGTCGGGAATCATCAGCGTATGTGGCATTGCTGGCATCAAACGTGCAAAATGCCTGGCCCAGGCTTCTGGAAGGAAAAAACCAATAGCAGCTAGCTCTTCACTGCCCGTCTTCACCAGCAAGGCTCAAACTGCCTTACTGAAGAGGTCAGGATTGCAGGGAGCGAGATGCTTTGTCTCTAGGACAAAGGAGAGGGAGGAGGAATTGTTCTGTTCTCCCTCCTAACCAAAACGCGTTGTTCTCTGCTGGCACTTGTTACCACCAGATGTTTGGAGACCCTTGGAGGCATCCCACGGCCAGAAGACATCTCCCTGTGCTGCAGGGCATCTCCGTGGTGTCCTGCAGTGGTTTGGCTGGGCAGACCGGTGGATGGGGCAGATGCCAGGCAGAAGGTCACTTGGTGGTGGTAAGGGATGGGGTTGCACAAGTCAGGTGGTCTTTCACAGCACTGCATGTGCCCTGAGAGGACCTCGGGCCATGCCTTCCTCACGATAGCTTGCAGCGAGTGATGGATACACTACATGGCCACTCATGGAAGTGGGGAGTCAGCCATGAGCCCATCCGTCTGGCACTGACCTCAGAGGTGAGCTGCAAAAATGTCAGTCTGTCTGCCTTGCCAACACGGGTGGTAGGAAGACACCGGCAGTTTCAAAAGCCATCCCAGTCTTGTAGGAGGCTGTAGAGGGCCTGGTTGGGTCTGTGCTGATGTTACCAGTTTAGAGGATGTTGTGTTTTTTACATGTGCTGGAAGATCTGGTAATACAAGCATGGAAAAAGTAGGCAAATCCCTAGATGGTCAGATCATTTTCTGGTGGGTGGAAGTGTGTTGAGCCCAATGGCCAAGGTTGTGTTGTAGCATAGTCATGAGGAAGCTCTTGAAGGTGAAGAATCTGCAGGGCAAAACCAAGTTCTTAAATTAGACTGTTTGCTAAAATTTGGCAATTTTAGCCAAAAAAAGGCCCAAAATGGCCTCTTTTGGAGGCCATTGCACATTGCCATGACAGAATCTGGTTTGTGCTGGTGCTCCCAGGCACATCTTTTGGCAGTCTCTGAGCAGGCAGCCGTCAGCTCCCTCAGGGCTGGGGTGTCCCTTGTGCCTGTCCTCTGGGTTTCCAGGAGGAGTCTCTTTTGCGACTGCTTCTGTGGTCTTGAGTCAGTTAAGGTTTTGTGACTGTGATAAAAGCAACATTTTCAGTAAATTCGTTGCGTAGGATGAATGTGCTCTGTGGGTTGTGCTGTGGCTCTGGAAGTTAATTTCTAGCTACAAAAAGTTAAATTCACTTGTATTTAAGCAAAGTTGACTGTTTTTAAAAGAAACCTCCAAAAACACTTCTGTGTTTGTAGGAGAGCCAGAGGAGCTTGACTTTGGGGAAGGAAAAGGCAAATTAAAAGCCATTAGCAACAAGTGCTTGGAGTTGGTCTTGGCTTTGATGTGGGAAGAGGATGATGAGTGATTGATTAGAAGCTCTTTCTTCTCTTCCCACCTTTTAGTTTGTGGCCAAGGGTAGGTGGAAGGTTTCCCCTGAACTTGTACCATGGGCTTAGGGCTTGAGGGGCTTTTTATGTGTTTCCCAGGGAGAACAGGTGTGCAGGTATGGTAGTTATTGCAAGATTGGCCCATCTTGTGTCACGGTGGCTCCTGTTCCTGATGCTTTGCATGGACACATGTGTGCTGTGATGGGATGGACCCTGCAGCTCCCTGACTTGGCTGAGCTCCAGGGGGGGCTGGGAGCTGCAGGATGGGCAGAGATGTGCATCAGTCCTCCCCACCGCCCTTTGCTGGTGGCAGGTACCGTGTACTGCCCTAGCTTTGGACAGACCTGGCTCCATTTCCAGCCCTGATAGTGCTTGGTACCACCCAGCCCTGCCAAGCCCTCCCAGGTCTTATCAGCCCAAATTCTTGGCAGTCAGGAGTTTTCCATCATTGAGGCTTTTGAAGGGCTCCTCTCCCACCTTCACTGGGCTGCAGTCAGTGCTCGTTGAAGACCTCCCCTTGGGCAGAAGCAGATCCTGCTTCCTGCCCTCAGGATTTGCACTTTTAGGTGTTCCTGTGTTTTTACCACATTTCTTTGCTCATGGACACAGGGCTTAATACTGCCAGTGAGTATTTTTCCTGGGATTGCTTTTCTTCGCTAACCTCATTCAGCATGGCCGGATGCCCATGCTATGTCTCTGATTTATAGCTCAGTGTCCGGGCAGAGGTGGGTCCATACTGTAATCCCATCAGGACCAGCTTGGCGTGATGGATGGAGCTGGGAGCGTTGGGAAGGACGGGGCTCTGCTGCCGGCCCCGCCATGCCACCATCAGCCTGTGCTGGGGGGTCTCAGGAGGCTCCCCTGGGTCTGCGGGGCCAGGATGGGAAACCCTGTGGTTGGGTTTCCGGGCTAAGCCGTACCAGACGGTTTGCAGAAGTTATTTTTAACCTTTTCTGTGCCCCTGCATGCCGGGAAATGCTGCTGTTAGAAAGCTGAATGCTGTGCGTTCAAATGCTGCAGGAAAGAGACCTTGGGGGTTGTTTTCTTTAATAGGTTTTAATAAGTTTTTTAAATAGGTGCTACACCGTCACCAGCCCTAGACCCTCCCCAAACCTGCTGCTGCTCCATGCCTGGTGGAGAGGAGATCCAGGAGCAGGTAGAGCACTGATTCAAGACCCTGGAGATCCTTGCTGCTCCCCAGCTTGCTCATGACAGTGTTTCTACACCTTGAGAAGTAGCCGGCCTCTCTGCAGAGAGGAGCGTGGCTAGGTCTGCATGTTCCATCTGTCCCTTCCCAAAAACCTTATTCACAGCCCCAGCTAATGCAAAGTTAAATCAATCCATGCTCTGCAAGTCCTTGTTGAAGACAGCTCTGCTGTTCCCCTGATGCGTGACTCACAGGATGGGTGTCCCATGATGTCCCTGCCAAGCAGAAGCGCAGCAGATGGGCAGGGGAGGTGACACAGCCGCTGTGTCACCCCAGGCGATGCCGGCGTAGGAGCAAGGGGTATCCAGAGAGAAGCCCTGCATCCCCCCACCGTGCTCCATCCCTGCCGCTTCTGTGCCCCAGGAAGCCGGTGAGGATTCACAGGGTGCCAGCCAGCGGGTGTGGGAACGTGCTTGTCGGGGCTTCCCTAAAGCTTTGCCCAACCCTCAGCAAAGCCTCTTTAGGATTTTGGAAAGATTAGTGACATGGCTGGTACTGTGGGGTGTAACCACCATGGAGCCCCTCCCCGGGCAGCTGCTGCCTGCTTGCTGCCTGCAAAGCTGCCTGTCGGATTTGTCGGGGTGAGGGAAACATGCAGCGGGTCCTCTGGCTTGCAGGGTTGGATTTTACCCTGCAGCATTGCCTTTCCCTCGTGGGAGGAAAAAAATGGCGTGAAAAGTGGGTGCGGGTGCCTTTGAGCTGGTTGCATGACGACATGCTGTCGCCTTTCTTGCTCGTGCAGGACGAGCTCTGGTTGCTCACAGCTTTCCTCCCCCCCCCATTCATTTTGGATGCTGTTTATGGCTTTGGGTAAACAGATGGGGCTGGGTTTTTCCTAGTCTATATTTAATCCTAGTCTATATTTAAAGTGCTTTCAGAGGAGTTTGCAGACCATTGTCTCAGAAGTGATTTCTAAACAAATCTTGCCCTATCCACCCTTGTTTCCCCCCAGCCTGCTCCCAACTGTCCCCTTTCATTCTCCCGTAGCCTGAGTTTGAATGCTTCCTAGTTATCTGTCCTGCCTCTGCATTTAGAAACAACTCGGGTCCGTCCCCTGGGACTGTCGGCTCCAAAAAATGGCTCCCACCCCAAGTCCAGCTGTGGGGGGCATGCAGCCCCATCCTTTTGTGTGTGTGAGAGCATTGCTACATCCAGCACAGACTGAGACGCAGCCAAGATTCTGCTTTTGGGAGAGGAAATACCTTTTCATAATCACTCATTTTAATATGTGTTCTTGCTACCTTTTGAGACCGCAGGGTGCATGTAAGGGAGACTTTTCCAGCTGTTTTTCCACACAGTCACGTCTGTCCAGACCTTTAGCATAAAGCTTCTTATATAGTTACATAAATACAGGACAGGGGAGCATCCCTGCAAATCCCAGGCAGTGCGAGGCATGTGGATACATCGGTGAGAGTTGTCAGTGCACAGCTGTAATGATTGATATAAAAAATTATTTGGCACTGGACTACCAGACAGGTGTTTAAAATATATTTGTGGCTTGCACTTTGATTCATGGGAGAAATCACCTACCTGTGCCTGGTTTCTTTCTTGCTTTGTGCAGTGCTCACCAAGCAGGGGTGACCTTTGGGCTGTCAAAGTGGTTTTGTTTTTTTAGCAGGATTGTGTGCAAGCATCACTAAAATTAGTGAAAACTGCCACTTGAGCTATTTCTGCAATGACGATGCTGTGCACCTCATGCTGGATTTTTTTGCCTGTGTAGCTGTGGAAGACTTGAACCCTCCAGCTAGGGAGAAAAAAAAAAAACCTAGCTAGTGTCTGCAGGGTCTCTTTAGGGGGAGGCAGTAAGTGTTTAGGGTCTTTGCATGCCAGCTGGAAAATGTTCAATCCCAAACAGTGCCTCGCATTAATGAGACACAACACCCTGCCCGCCGTGGTGGTGCTCTGCAAAGGGGTGAGCTGAATGGGTGATGAACCATGCTAGCTAACGAGAGCGTCTTTCCTCGCTTCCTCGCTTCCCACTGACTGCTTATTGCTTTTTCTTGCTGCTGACGGCAGCTCCAAATCCCCTGTCTTACCTGGCCCGGCTCTGATAAGCACAGTCTTGACTCAAAGCCTGGTTTCTCTGTATTTAATGCCTGCCAAGCCCTCTCCCCTTGGAGTGCTCCCAGCAGGACCCGAAGCAACACTCTTCTCAAAGGGAAAAGTGTTTGCACACAAGTTCTCCCTTCCCTTTTCTGGCTGGAGCCTGGTGCATCCCTTCCAGCTAACTGCATTCCCGGCATACCGGCCCAGGGGATGGCTTGGGAAGCATTTCAAGCAGGCTGGAGTATCTCCTGCTCAGGCTCTCCCCTGCAAGTTTCCTCTTACTGCATTCCAGAAAAGGGCACTGAATCCTTCAAGGCTTGCTGCTGCTCTTCCTCGCCTGTGCTGGTGGAGAGAGACCCACTGGTTTAATAACAGCTGGCTGCAGCCAAAGCAATCAGCGCTTGTCTTCACGTTTCCATCAGCTCAGTATTCCCACCTAAGGAATTTGGGTTTCGGGATTGTTTTCTGCTTGATCTGATTTTCAAGCAGAGGGAGAAAAAAAAAATTGCATGGGAGGGGGAGAAAAGAAAAACAGTGTTAGGAGTGGATGAAAAGCCCTTTGGGTGATAGACTAAAGCAAGGGATTTGGATAGAACTTTTAATTGCACAGGACTTTATTTTTAAGAGCTGTTGGCGGTTTGTAGCCAGGCTGGAGTTTTGTGGCAAGTTTGTAGGGAGCAGGATGTAGGGATGCCTGTAGGGATGCTGGATGGCAGAATTTACCAGGATAATGCCAGGTATGTCAGACTGCATACCTGCTCCCTGGCACAAACCTGGAGGGCACAAACCTGGAGGAGCAAAGCTCGGCTCATGCTCTGTGCTCTCCAGCCTTGCCTTCAGCTAGCAGAGGCACCAGGCTTGCCTGCTCGCCCACATGCTCCTGGCCTTTCTGGCCACCCTCCAAGCCCCAGAGGACACAGGTGACACCAGAGGAGGTCTTACCAGCACTTGCATCAGTCATGGCATTAGCGGACAAAGTGACGGTGTGTTCTGCGGGCAGCGGGAAATGGGTTAATTTTCCTCTCGGCTCTGGTGTGCTGATGCAGCTGCTCTTCTACAGGGTTTCTGGAAGTGGTTTTGCAAGTGTTTCTGGGAAAAAAAAAAAAAGGAGAAAAAGCCCCTTTATTTTTATTTTGCCTCAAGTGAAGCAGGGCAATCAGTGCAAGAAGGGACGTCTCTCTGCCTGGTCCCTGCCTGGTCAGCTGGGCAAAGGGGAGGGATGCAGGGAGCAAGCAGGAAGAGCCAGTCCCCATCCCAGGAGATCCCAGTGCTGCGGTGGGAGAGAGTGATGACACGGCTGACCGTGCAAAAAACCTGGTCCTGTGGGCCCTCCACGCTTGCTAACCACTGCCCTGGGGTCCCACAACATCTGAGTGCTTGATGGTTTTATAAATATGTATTACAGCAATGTGCAAATGCCCTGAAAGCTCTTACAAAATGGGGAGAAGGACCAATTTATAAGCCTGGGAGCAATGTATCCCCAAATAACTCTTAAAGGCAAGAGGGATGCTTCGTACGGGGTGGTGGCCAGCAGTAGCATCATGCAAGACCAGGCTGCCCTCGCTACCCAAAGCCCTCGGTGATTTGTTGGCAGTGCCGTGCTTATTAGGAGCATCCAGGTTATCTTTCATGATGCTTTATGGAGAACATGAGGATGTTCTCCTGTATCACCACCACAGGGTTGGCTTGTGCCCAGGGAGAGCATCATCGGCGTGTGGATGGCATGGTGGGACCCAGAGCCTTTGCTAATGTGCTGGGGTTTGCTTCTCTCCCCCAGGCTGGTTCCCCAAGGTGACACCAGGGTCCCCGTAGCTGGCTCCGATCGCGGAGAGGCCATGGCTGCCTAGTGCTCCCCGGGACCACGGGGGTCGGCAGGCCAGAGATGGCGGCGCAGAGGATCCGGGCAGCCAACTCGGGTGGCCTGCCGCGGTGCAAGTCGGAGGGGACGCTCATCGACCTCAGCGAGGGCTTCGCCGAGAACAGCCTCTGCGACGTCAAAGGTGTGGAGGAACAGCTGGGCACCCCCACGGGATGGGTTGGGACGATGCCCCCTCCTCGGTTAGGGCACACCCTCTCACCCCTAGGGTCCAGGAAGGGGTTGGTTAATAATTAGCAGATGGCAGCTGATGGGGAAGAGCAGCAAGCGCTGATGAGCACATCCACGGGTACAAGGATGGGCATGGACCTGACACCAAGAGATCTAGCAGCCAAGAGAGGTGACAGCAACAAGGCGGTTGCAAGGGTTTGTTTTCCCCTTCCCGGGAGCTGGGAGCTTGCAGGTTGCTTGAATAATCCTTTTTCTTCTTTTTATTGCTTTTTCTTCAGCTGCATGTACCTTACCCAGCATAAAAGCCGTGTTCAGTGAGAAGGGAATTAACTGTTCCCCCGGCAGAAAGAGATCCCAAGAAATAACTCTGGGTGGAAGTTAAGCATGTGCCGAGGGCCTTTAAAAATAAACATGCACAAAAGCGATTGCTTTTGCAGGTGTAGCAAGAAGAGACCCAAACATCAAACGCTCTCACTGCAAATTAGATTGTTTTTAATGCGAAAATAGGAATTACTCATATTCTCCAAGGGTTTTGCTGGTTTCAGCACATCCGTGTTAACCCTACTGCTGCACCGGCTGTGTGCACAGCTCGGGGGCACACAGGGATGGCTACTTGCCCGTCTGATCGGACAGGGTGGGGAGACCAAAAAGGCCTCATCCTGCAGACAGCTCCGGCTGCCACACCGAGTTAACGGTGGCTTCCTACCAGGGTGGCAAAATAGTTTCAATACAGAGTTTATATATAGTTTTACGCTGAATAAATGTCCTCACGACTTTTGCCAACCTGCTGGCGGAGGAAGTGGGTTAACGATGAGTTGTTTAGGATGTGTACAAACTCTTCTCTTCTTCATATTTGATCCCTAGCGTATGCTTAAAGACTTTTCCTGCTCATCTGTATCTTCTCTTGCTTTGTAGTTTCTGTGTCCGAGAAGTGCTGCCAGCCTGCAGATAGTGACTGAAGGGATGCACAGTCTGATCTGCCATCCCTTCGTCTCCAGGATTTTAGGGGCTGCCTGTGTTTCTTAAATCCCCCTTTTGCCTCTAGAGAGCTCCCAAGCCTATTGAAGCAGGTTCTGTTGCAGCTTTGTATTGGTGAAAATCCAGCTCTCCTTGTTTTCTTAGGTCTGTCTAGTGAGATAAGACACATTTGAACATTGACGTGACATCATCTGCAGCTTGTTTCTAGTGCTTTTTACAGGAATAGGTCCTAAAAGTCAGAGCAAAACCAATAAATACAGTGACAGTGTAAGTATCTGTAGGCTTGACCCAGCTATCTTGCTTGTAATTGGGATCCCCTGGCAAGATGACTTTCACCTGGCACTGCTGAAAGTGACATTGGAGATGCTGCTAGGACCACAACAGCACTGCAGGATGGTGATGCTGTGCTTCTTTCTGAGGGTTCAAACTACATGACCTTCTTCAGAAATCGAGTTAATTTTTGTTGAGGAGCTTTGAAATATAGGTGCTGTGTAAAAGGAATGAGATGCTGGGTTTTTTGGCTGGTGTGATATGAAAACGTAGGAGTATGACATGCCCTTAGATGTTTCTTTCACTGAAACATGTTTCACTTGTGCAGGACCAGGGTTATGGCAGAGTGAGAGCACTTTTAGCCTGTGCTGGAAGTTATCTTGGGTTTACGTTACCTTGGGTTATCACATCATCTCTTTGAAGAGGAGGCATTCACCAGCTGCAGCACAGATAACTATTTGCATATGGAGAGTGCAATGGCAGTGCTAAAGAGCTGGTGGCCAAAGACCTTGAGATACCACTGAACAGATTGGTAGGATAATGGCTCTTCCCATGTAGCAATCATTGAGAACCCCCTGTAATTAACTTCTGTTATTTTAAATGTGAACATTTAAGGGCGTGCCTGCCATTCTAGCACATGCCTGTAGGAGCTTAGATCCCAACACACCAGGTGAAAAGGAGAGCTGATAAGAAGAGACTCCCACTCCCTCAAAACTCCATCCAACACATCTTCTTGTGAATCGTTCATCAGGGAGTTTAGTGAGGCTCTGGGATGCTGGCGTCTCGTAGAGGAGCAGCTGCATGGGGCCCTATATTGAGGGGGAGGCTTGTTGCTAAGGCACTTGTTTGCATGGCAAAGATAACAAGTTGCTGCTTCTCTTGGCTCTGGTTGCTCTTCCCAGCCGCGTCAATGCCCATCCCTTTAGATCATGAACCCTTTGGGGAAGAGGAATGTGAATGTATCAGAAGTAGCAGAGGGAGAAGTTTTGTTTAAGAATTTTAGGGGGGAAAAAAACCATACCTCCAGGTTTGAGAGGTTGTAAGACTACCTTACTTCACTGCTTAAAGTAGCATGGATTGCTGACCTGAAATAAATGCTTGCAAGTAAGTTGTGACTCTCTTGTGGATTGCTTACAGTGCTGTTTTCTTCTTGGCTTTGCAGTGCCTTCTCCTAGTGCCTTGCTGGTTGACAATCCCACGTCCTTTGGAAATGCGAAGGAAGTAATAGCAATCAAGGATTACTGTCCGACTAATTTCACCACTTTGAAGTTCTCCAAGGGGGACCACCTTTATGTCTTAGACACGTCGGGAGGTGAGTGGTGGTACGCTCACAACACCACAGAAATGGGTTACATCCCTTCCTCCTACGTCCAGCCAGTAAACTACCGCAACTCTTCCTTAACGGACAGCGGGATGATAGACAATCTACTGGAGAGCCCTGATGAGGGGGTCAAGGAGTTAGACCTGCTTGGAGAATGGACTGACTTGAAAAGAAACTCTGCAAAAACCTGCAATAACAACCCGTTCTTGAACGGAGTCCAGACAAACCCATTTCTGAATGGGAATTTGCAAACAGTGCCCAGCTCGGACAAAGAGTCCAACTCCAACGTCGCCGTTGACTTGCTGCTTTTTGACACAGGGGCTCCTACTTCAGCTGTTTCCAGTTCAGCTGCTAATAGCAGCCTGGGCAACATTTTTGATGAGTTTCCATCCACAAACAGGCTGGATCTGGAACAGCCTGTGAAAAGGGACAATCCATTCTTCAGAAGTAAACGCTCCTACAGTTTGTCTGAACTGTCCGTTCTTCAGGCCAAGTCAGACGCTCCGGCATCGTCGGGTTTCTTCAGCGGTTTGAAGTCTCCCACCCCTGAGCAGTTCCAGAGCCGGGAAGATTTTAGGACGGCGTGGCTGAACCACAGGAAGCTGGCTCGGTCTTGCCATGACTTAGATTTGCTTGGTCAAAATCCTGGCTGGGGTCAGACGCAACCAGTGGAGACCAACATTGTCTGCAAGCTGGATAGCTCTGGTGGAGCCGTTCAGCTTCCAGACACCAACATCAGCATCCACGTGCCAGAGGGCCATGTGTGCCCTGGGGAAACACAGCAGATCTCCATGAAAGCGATGCTGGATCCACCGCTGGAGCTGAACAGTGACAAGTGCAGCACCATCAGCCCGGTCCTGCAGATCAAACTCAGCAATATGGAGGTGAAAACCTTCATCATTCTGGAGATGAAAGTGTCGGCAGAGGTCAAGAATGACATCATGAGCAAGAGTTTGGTAGGACTGCAGTGTCTGCGGAGCGACATGAAAGAGGGGCCATACATGCCGATGCAGTTGAGCTACTCATATGGGGACACGATCCAGGTGCAGCTGGAGAACCTGGAGCCTTGCATGTACATCGCGGCCGTAGCCCAGGGGCAGAACATCCTCTACCCTTACACCGTTTGGGATTACATCAGCAAGAAGATCACGGTTGGTGTCTACGGCCCAAAACACATTCACCCATCCTTTAAAACCGTCGTGGCCATGTTCGGGCACGAATGTGCCCCCAAGACCCTCCTGGTGAACGAGGTCACAAGACAGTCCCACAGCCCAGCTCCCGTTGCCCTCCAGCTCTGGGGTAAGCATCAGTTTGCTCTCTCCCGGCCTCAGGACCTCAAGCTCTGCATGTTCTCCAACATGACCAACTACGAGGTGAAAGCTAGCGAGCAAGCCAAAATTGTGCGGGGCTTTCAGATGAAGCTAGGCAAGGTTAGCCGCCTTATCTTCCCCATTGCGTCCCATGACCCCAATGAGCTCTCAGACTTCACTCTAAGGATACAGGTCAAAGATGACAAGGATGCCATTTTGACCCAATTCTGTGTCCAGACGCCGCAGCCGCCTCCGAAAAGTGCCATCAAACCGATGGGGCAGAGGCGGTTCCTCAAGAAGAACGAGGTCGGAAAGATCATCCTTTCACCTCTTGCTGCCACCGCCAAGTATCCAGTTTTTCAGGACCGGCCAGTGTTGAGCTTGAAGTATGGCAAGCTGCTGAAGACGGTGGTGAGGCAAAGCAAGAACCACTATTTGCTGGAGTACAAGAAAGGAGATGTCATAGCCCTCCTCAGTGAGGAGAAGATTAGGTTAAAAGGGCAGCTGTGGACCAAGGAGTGGTATATTGGCTACTACCAGGGAAAAATAGGCCTTGTGCACACCAAAAACGTGCTGGTGGTTGGCAAGGTCAAGCCCAGCTACTTCTCTGGACCAGATCTCACCACCAGCCTGTTGCTCGAGCAGATCCTGAGGCCCTGCAAGTTCCTGACCTACATCTATGCCTCTGTGAGGACTCTGCTCATGGAGAACCTCAGCAGCTGGCGCTCCTTCGCTGATGCGCTGGGGTACTTGAATTTGCCGCTCACTTTTTTCTGCCGAGCGGAGTTGGACAGCGAGCCGGAGCGAGTGGCCTCCGTCTTGGAGAAGCTGAAGGAAGACTGCAACAACGCTGAGAACAAGGAGAGGAAGTCTTTCCAGAAGGAGCTCATGACGGTGAGTCTGAGGTCTGACGAGGGGTCTTAATTCCCTGCTGTGCAGCGTGATGAGGGTGAATGAGAGGTGGAAGCTTCCTAATTCAGTCTGTAGAAAATGAAGTCCATCTTTAAGGTCTTCTGCAGGCTGCTCGGCACAGCCATGTGGAAGTTCAGTCCTGTGGTTGTACGCGTTGGTGGGCTCCTAGTTTAATGGGATCATGGCCATAAATGAGGCACAAGTTGAGTGAAATACCATAAGTACATGTTGTGTGAGGGCAGCCAACAGGCTTGCTTTGGAAGGTATCTAACCTGAAGCCCTTCAAGATCAAGGTGATTTTGGTCCAGTGGTTTCATAGCACTTGACAGGTCCCTGCTGCTGGGTATTCATGTTTCAGCCTTCGATGATGTACACTTCTAGGAGTTACCTGAAAGCTGCTGGTCTCCTCAACCCCAGTGTCAAAGCATGCATCGTTGAAGGCAATGCTGATGGAAAACTGCAAAAAGGGCAAGAAACACAAAAGCTTTTCCTATACGGAGTGGGGTTGGTGAACTACATCTCAGGTCACATACTTTTGCATCACTAGGTGTGTCAAAGCATACTGGAAAAGGGTTTTACAGCTGCTGTGAAGAATGATGCTATACCTTTGCCTTCATGAAACAACCTCAAATTCCTCTATAATAGTGTCAGGTTATGTCTGCCCCTTCTCTTTTTGAGTGGCAGCTAAACCAAGGGCACCTGTGGATCGTGTTTGTAAATTGAAATGCATGCCTTGCTTGTGTCCTGAAAGGCATTTGGGGAAGTGCTGCCCGCAAGTATTTCTAGGATGCTGTTCGGAAGTCTCTTGCGAGAAATCATATTCATGATCATTTCTAGCGTTTCATATGAAGTGAGCCAAAGAAAATCCAGGACGAAATGACTGGAAGAGATTTGCAGCTCTTGCCTCTTAACAGGCTCTCCTGCAGAAGCAGGATAACTGAGTTACGGCGAATCATGTGGTTTAAAATGCCAATCGAATTAAGGAATAGCGACAGCTTCGCTTGGCCGTGATGGGTGCAGGCAGCAGCACACAAAATAAAATAACAAGTAGGCAGCCTGGATAAAGAGGACTGGAGCCAAATGAAGTATTTCATTTCCCAAACTCCCTTTAATAAGGGGGAAATTTGAGGATTGAATACGAGGTGTAAGGTGTTAGGAAGAGTACGGAACCCTTTGTTACTCATGGAAATATTGTCCAGTGAGTTCCCGGTGCCTGGCTATCACTTTGTGGCCCATGGGGCAATGTTTTAGCTTTGACTTTCGGGTGCCAGGTCATGCCACCAACGCTGCTTCTGTTGAGCCACTCCTCTGGCCATTATACACTGTTGTCTCTCTTCTTTCTGGGGCCATCCAGGAAGGGAAAATACCAAGGCTGGTGTCTGGCCCTGTGGTTCCCCCAAGGAGGGAGGGTTTGCTCCTTTAATCATTAGCCTCAGTGAAGGATGGGATGAAATCTGTGCTCCTCTTGTTGGATGCTTCCAAGGGCTTTGTGCTGTTTGCCTTACTGATTTGCAAACCTGTAAGTGTTTTTTTTATCTATTCTCTTTGTCTCCAGGATTCCCAGCCAGTCTGTAGGTCGTGGAAAATCTATGCCAGACCTCAGTGGGGAGACAAAGGGAAAGATAAGGCTCTTCAGATACTCAGGGAGCAACTAACTCAAGGGGACGGCCATAAGCTGCAGGAAAACATCCCGCTCCCCAAGGGATGCCTGGAGTGCAGAGTCCCAGAGCAGGTTTTATTTTCCTTGTTTGAATGGAGGCTAATCCTGAGCGTTGGCTCTGTTTCCTATTCTTTGTGAGTCTGAGCCTGTCGATAAAGGATGAGCTCTCTTCCTGGTGGAAGATGATGCTTCTTCTAAACCCCTTGCTGCTGTCAAATCCCCCTTAGCTTATGGAGAAATTAGACTGAGCCTGGTTTAAAAAAAAAAAAAGAAGAAGAAATAGATGTTTCGGGGGATGACATCAGAGCAGTAATGTATTTTATTGTGTTTAAATCTGATTTTGTTTGTAACAAATGGACTCACTTTCTGGCATCTGCTGGCAAGAAGAACTGGTTGGGTTAAGTTCTGATCTGACTGTTTCATCTTAAAGTTGGTTGTCTCCTCTCAAAGGGACTATGAAGGGAGAAGCAGTAAGTGCTTCTGATTTCAGTGTTGAATACATAAATTGCAGTGGCAGAGCCACGCACCAGCAGCCAAGCACAGAGAAGCCTGGTCATGATGACTAGTTAATAAGTAATCTGCATTTAATTGTTATTTTTCGAATCTAGTGCTAGCAGTGGTGTGTGAAGGTAACTGGGGGAATGTTGCTCAGAAGTTAGTCATCACATCAGAAAGAGAAACCTACCTATCCCCTCCCTCCTCTCTGCCCATTGAAAGCACACAGAAGCTCTTGCTAAAAAACCCTGCGCACAGATGCAAGAAGACCTCATTGCAGCTGGGCCACTGGTACCTGGCCATGCAGTGACTGCACTACCTGGTGCTCGGGAGCTGGGGTTAGGCCTGTCATGAGACACAGCATTTCTCTCTTTCTCTGAGTTTTCAATATAGTGTTTTTATAGAGCCTCACATTTATCATCCCTTCCAACAGATGCTGCTGTTGGGAAAAACATGGGTCTTCTGGGAATGCCATTGGGCATGTCAGCAGAGAGCTGTGGAAACAATGAGCTTTTTCTTCTCCAGGCTGCTTCTAAAGATCATACAGAAGATGATGTTGGGATTTTTTTTTTCCCCTTTGTTTTTTACCATTTGTTCTGACTGCAGGTATCTGCATGCTGCCTTTCTTCTACCAAAAGATACTGTTTGTCCCTGGTGTGTGCAGATCCCAAAGAGCTGCTGGTAGGCTCAAGCAGTCCTTAATGTCATGCAGAGCAGGATGTCCATCGCTTGGACCTTGCGCTGGCACGCCTGGAGCATGCCAGCCCAAGGTTGCTCATGTTGGGCCCCTCTTGCTCCTCCATCACAAAGCATCTGCTGGCTAATGGTAGTCCGTGTGCTGAATTTGGGTCCAGAGGGGAAAGCGCAACTCTTGTGCTTCTGCTTTCATGGGAACGAATCCCCACCACACATATAGATCCTGGACATTGCTCCCCTGAGGCACCACACTGCACCCTGCTGAAGTTGGTGAGGATGTTTTCTGTAGGGCATGGCTTGTCCTTGCATAGCCAAGTTGCTTCCAGCACAGAAGGAGAAAGAGTTGCTTGCAGGCTTCCAGCAAGGTCTCTTCATGCACAACACCTTGCCCTGTGCTCCTGTCAATTAATAGAAAGCTGTAGAAATGCCGCCCGACACCTTTCAGCTGTCATGTTGTCAGGCTCCTTGCTCTGTGGACAGCATAAGCCAAACCACTTTTATTTTCTGGGTCTGGCAGTAAATCTTTACTGCCTTCCCATCCCCAGTGCAGCAGTTGCAGACCCTGTGTTCTTGCTCCCATGCAATTTTGCTCTTGCAAAAAAAACAACCAACCAAAAAAAACCAAAACCCAAAAAGCCGCTTGCAGGTGCATTGATGGTACCTTCTCCAAGCCACCTGGGAGTGTGGCTGATGGCACTTTGGTGTCATTTCAGAAGTGATGCCTTAAGCACCCCGAGACTCAGCCGGGCACCATGTTCAGGGAAATTGCCCCACAGAACCTGTGCCTGTGTTAGGTAAAAAAAAGAAATTAATATTTAAGATCGTGAGTGTGTACCACAGTATTTTAAGTGTGTGTGACTGGTGATTTTGGGGGTGCTGACAGCCAAAAGAAGCAAGCAGAAGACATGTTTACTGCCTAAAGCAAGTGTTGTTTTGGGGAGCACTCGTACAGAGGCGACTCGTTTGGGCCAAAAACCTGACCCGGATCCTGGCGAGGACGGTGGAGACAGGAGCCTGTGCACGAGCATCCTCTCACCCTGTGGGTCTCGCTGGCCCCTTGGGGACCCAGGACCTTTCTCCCCATGTTTGAGGAGGACCCAGGCGGGAGCTGTGGCACGGTGCCACCCCAGGCACATTGCCTGCCTGCCACGCTCGGGTCACGCATCCCTGCAGCAGTTAATGGGATGCTAAATATTACTGCTTAGGGTAACCACATCTCCGCTTCCCCCACCGATGTTTCGGGGGGGTGACTAATGCGTGATAACATTTGGACCCCCTGGGGTGCTTTCCAATTTAAATGCTATTTTTTTAAAAAAGTTATTAATTTTAAAAGTCCATTTCCATAACAGCTTGCACCACGCTTGGTGGGCACATGTGAACTCGGCGATGCTTTCTGCTCCAGAATATGTGGGGGTTAGGACTGGACAGACTGTGGGGAAGCTGCCTATTTGTGCATGGGGGAGCGAGCAGGGCTGGAGGCTCGCAGAGTCAGGAGTGAACTGTGAAGGTCACAGTGATGGGCATGGGCAGGGGTTTGCCACGCATCTGCAGGTGGTCTTTGGGGTTGCCTCTGTCTTCTGGCTTGGCTTGCTTTCTTCCAGATGCTGGTTTCCATCATTAGAGGATGGGAAATGGGATTCTGCATTTCAGAGCCGGGATGCAAATTCAGCCTCCCTTGGATGCCTTTTAAGTAGAGGCACTTCTGTGCCTCTTTGAACTGGGATTTGAATATCAAACCATCTCCTTTGCTGTGTGCTAGTCTGGTGGAGCAGGCTCGGAGCTTGCTCTGCTCTGAGGTTAATAAATGCTTTGGAAGTCACTGGCGAGGCACAGCCCACATCACGCCTCAGCAGGGAGCACAGCTGGGTACTGAGGGACGGAGATGCAGCGGGTGTATCCAGCTATCCAGGGAGGCTTGTCCAGGGTGGAGGAGGAGGATGGAAGGAAATTGTAGTGTAATCCCAAAAGCGCCTGCTGGAGGATTAAGTCTGTTGTGAGCCCTGCTAATCCCAGCCAGGCAGTCAGGGCTTCCAGGAGAGCCCTGTGTTTCATGTCTTTCTGTGATAGAGGGAGCAAGTTGTGCCCAGGCCAAAAAAAGTGTGTTGCTCTTACCACTAATATTCCCCCTTTGGCTCTGACCTTAGTGGCCCTGTGTCCTCCTTGCACCCCATCCCCACCTGGATTTCGTGCTGTCCCTATCTCCCATCACCTCTGCCCACCCTCCTGCATTTTCCCCAGCCCGTAATTTGTGTGCTGAGCCTCCCCAGCTCAAATCACCAGGGGAAAAGCACAGGAACTAGGTGGTTCTGTGGCCATCAGTAGGTTTCAGAGTTAACATTCTGTGTGGCGGGGAGCAATCCATCTCTTCCAAAGCTGGTGCTTTGAGTGATTATACAGTTCTCAATTACATGGCCTCCCAGCTGCTTTACCTGATGCTGTTTTCTTGTTTACTTCGAGCAGCAGAAGGAACAAGAGAATCTGTCTCCTGCAGCTCTATCCTTCTTAACCCCTGCGGCACATTTTGCTCCCGGTGGCCTCCTCCACTGCCTCAGACCTGCTCAGCCTCTGGCAAGAGATGAGAGCGACTCATCTAGCCTGCTTTGCTAAATACCAGGTTGTTTCAGGGTTTGCATGCAGGTGATCCAAGCCGCCTGGAAAGGCAGGTTTGAGGATGCTAAATCTGCTCTTCCTTAGGACCATCCAAATCCCTGCCTGCAGAGGAGAGGGTGATTAATCTGGGGGCTGGGTGGTAAGGTAGCATTGCTGGAGGGGAAGTGGTTACAGCACAGGTGTGAGATCTAAATGCTTCTTAATGCCCTTTTTAAAAAAAAAAAAAATGCTCTTTTGAATGTATTTTCCTTGCTTCCTTAAGAAGAGGGTTTATGACTTCTCTCCTTATACAGGAAACCAGTGTAAGCACTTTGGAGGAGCAAACAAACGTGGGTCTGCAGCTGTAATTAGATTGAGCCCAGCTTTAAGCTGGAAACAGATAAGGGAAAAATCAACATGCATTTGCTTTGCAAATTGCTGGAGTGGTTTCAGATGTTCCCATCTTCCCCCAACTGTGCCTGTGAATCCGCCTATGTGAGATTTTAACCCTTCTTCTGCCCCAGAGCCAAACCAGCTGGGGTTTGCCTAGACCCTCCGTGCCAGGAGAGGATGTCAAGACCCACAGTGGCAGAAAGCAGGAGGATTCTGGCTGCATGGGGACCACCACATCCATGGTTTCTGTAATAACCAGCCCTGTGCTGTTGTTGAAAGTGCGGGTGATGTTTCTGATGGGGACCCATGTGCCAGCGTGGTTCCTTGGGTGCTCGCTGGTGTTCAGCATCCTTTGAAGAGGCTGTCCCTGCATCCCTGAGCTGTGGTTTGCCTCTACTGAAGTGAACACCACCCCTTGGTGTTCACCTATCCTGGAGCCACCATCCTGAGTCTGCTGGTGCCACGGCTCTGGATCTGGCCATAGGAAAAAAAGAGGGTACTTGACAAATTATTGCCCAAGGCAGGGTGTGGGGTCTGTTTGCTTGATTTCCATGTTTTAAAAAGGGGATGCCCATTTCGTAATGTAAAACACCTTTCTGCAACCACTTGAGGTTCAGGGTGGGATTTGCCCAGGGACAGGGGTTGTTGCTGAGGTTGTTGCAGTCCATGGGCTCTGGCAGAGGATGGGGAAGCCCTGGTGAGTGGGATGTTGATTCTGTCTGTCAGATCCTGTCCTCTGATAGTTGCCACTTAAACCCTTCCTTTCATGGGCCACGCTGTGGGTTTTCCCCTTTTACAACTTGCTTTCCACTTTGAGCGGATGTTAATGTGATTTGGTACCTAAAGATAGGAGCTAACCCTGCTCTGTCATTTCTTTCCTGGCTAAGTTATTGCTAGCTGGAAAACTCTTGACTGCTGCAATTCCTCTTCCCCACTTCTTCAAAACCATTTGCAGAAAATCTTGGCTTTTAGGTCAATAAATGACACAGAAGGAGGAGGTTTCTGAACTGGCACGGGAAGGCAGAGGGGCAGTGAGAAGAGCAACAACATCCCAAGCCGAGCGATGGTCCTGTAGTGCTGTCAACTGGCCCTTCGCCTGGGTCTTACCCCGGCCCATCTCCTCCCGAGGCTGATGTCCAAGTCCCATCCCAAAACGTACTGGCTGGCCCATGCCTGCCCACCCACCCATGCTGAAGGATGGTGCTCCTCCAGGCTCGGGGAGCCTCAGGCTCATGGACCATGCTGGATTAGTTACCTTGATTAAAGGCATCTGTTCTTCTCAGCCCCTGGGATGCTTTAAACTGCTTATGGTGGTGCCTGAACATCTTGAGGGGTTGCCTGAAAATAAGGTTGCAGTGGCTAGCCCAGGCTGCAAGCCTCATTGAACAGGGGTAGGGCGCTTGGTTCAATTAATGGGATTACTCGTCTGTTGAGCCTGATGGCCTAATTTCACCGGCTGTTGCTAGAAAGGGGGTGGGAGGATTTTAGGGGTGGCTTCTCGATGGACTTCCCTGCATGGTCCCATGGGTCACCTGCCATCTACTGCCTGCCTTGACTTTCTTGTTTGGTTTTCACCACTGCCCTTCAGGCCCTGCTGAAAATGGACTGCCAGGGGCTGGTTGTCCGGCTCATCCAGGATTTTGTGCTGCTGACCACAGCCGTGGAGGTGGCCCAGCGCTGGAGGGAGCTCGCGGAGAAGCTCGCCAAAGTCTCCAAGCAGCAGATGGATGCCTACGAGGCCCCGCACCGGGACAAGACAGGGACAGTGGACAGCGAGGTGAGAACGGATGGGTCTTGGTCTCCATGGGTCCCCTAGGGTTGCAGATACCTCCAGAGCACGTTCTTCTGGAGCACCTTGGGGGGATAAAAGGGATTTGGGTGTGCTGGGGTAACTTGGGGGTGTTTTTTCTCAGGAATGTGCTTGTTCTGGGATGGGGGTATGTTGGGGATGGCATCGCTTGCTCGCTGGCCACCCAGCCTGGCTCAGCTCTGATCTTCTCTCCCCTCTGCCCCATCACTGCAGGGCATGTGGAAGCCAGCATACGATTTCCTTCTCACCTGGAGCAGCCAGATGGGCGACAGCTACCGTGACGTGATCCAGGAGCTGCACACCGGGCTGGACAAGATGAAGAACCCCATCACCAAACGCTGGAAGCATCTCACCGGCACCCTGATCCTTGTCAACTCCTTGGACATGTTGCGGGCAGCTGCCTTCAGCCCACAAGACCACGAGGATTTTGCAATCTAGTTCCTGCAGTGATATTTTTGTCTACTTCTCATTTGCTGGGGTTTTTTTTCTGTGCTTTTTTCCCCTTTTTTTTAAGCAGTTGACTTTAAAAAGAAGCGGAGGTTGCTCTCCCCAGGTTTTAAGAGGCCAAAGTTTGCAAGTTCTCCACTGGGACTAGAAATCAGCAGGAGACATCTCTCCTTGATGGGAAGGCATCCAGAGGGGAATGGCTTTTCCTACAGCATTGATACCGGTTAAACTATTTCTTACTAAAAAAAACTTTAAAGGGGGCAAGGGAGTGGGGAGGGATCACAAAAGAGATCACATTTTTTAGGCATTTGCAAATAAAAGTCTAATTTTTGTAACAAGCAGTAAAGGTTGTAACCACTTTGGGGGGAAGCTGTGGTTGTTTTTTATGTTGTAGAAACTGCTTTTAAATTATCATTTTTGAGATGAACGTGAGTAATGTAAATATGTATTTTAAGAAGAAGCACAGTAAATTCCCTCCCCCACTGTCAGGCTTTGGCAGACTCCCAGACGTGACTGTAAAGCACCATATGAACTTGGGATGTCCTCAGCCCAACAAGCATCTTACACCAAAAAGGAGCTTGGTTTTTTTGTTGGTTTTTTTTTTTAACAGGCCCTGTGACCCATTTGATTGTTTTTTGTTTTATTTTCATGTCTCTGCGAACATGCATTTTCTCATTTGAGGACAGGGAGATGCTCATTGCCTGTTTGCAGATGCATGGGTACTGTTTTTAATCAGGAGAAGTGGCTGCTGCCCCTTGCGCTTTATCCCACCCGGGTGCTGCAGGACGTCTCTGGAAGAAGCTGGAGGTTTGGGGTTCACCAGAGACCTCCTTAGGAGATAGACCAGGAGGATGGTGAGAGTGGCTCGCCCTGCCACGGCAGCAAACTCTCCAGATGCTCCTGCTTTGGAGAAGAAGCCAGAAAAGGGGATAGAATTGTTGCCATCCATATATCCCTTTACACGCAGAAACAAAAAAAAAGAAGGAAAAGAGAAGATGTTTCTCCCAATTTGAAATCCAAGCTCACTGGAGATGTTCCAGACGTGCTTCATGACTTAATGCTCATTGCCATTGATTTCAGAGGGCTTCAAGTGGGGCTCTTCAAGGCTCCTAAAGTCCAGTTTAACTTGTAAATAGTCTTTACTATAAACCTGGTGCCAACGAGCTAAATATTTGTGGCACAGAGTGCCCAGATGTTTTCCCCCATTTGTTTTATAGCTGAGGCTTTTGAATGACCTCCCCTCCTCTTCCCGCTCCCCAGCTTTCAAATATTTTACATGGGAGGGAAATATTTTTTATTTTTGCACAGAACAATTATTTTAAGTGCAAAGTCTCTTTATAGTGAAACGCTGCTGCCACAGAAAGGTTAGTTTTTAAAGGATAATTTTCTTTCAGGTTAATAAAAAAAAAAAGAGAGAAAGAATGGGAAAGGCATCCAGTGGATTGTGCCAGCACAGCAGCCTCAGGAGGGAATGGTCTCCTTTCCTCTTCCCAAAATCACGTCCCCAGAAATGATCACTCTCGATGGACCCCACAAGAAGTAAATAGCACCTTAAATTTCTCCTCAGGGGCTTTAAGGAGTTTCCTATGCAACTTAACATAGCACAGAGAGAGGGTCCGTCAGCAGCTGAGCCCACTACCCGTCCCCTTTCTCTTTTCCTAAGGCACCCTAAGAGCACATTTTTCCATGCACGAGCAAAAATCCCCCATTGCAGTAAGGAATACCTCCTGCAGGAGCGTGCGTGCAGGCAGAGGGACAGCTTTCTCCTGAGGTTTTACCCAAATCTTGGCTTTCGCCATTCTCCTGGCAAGGTCCGGAGCTCTGCAGGAATGCCTGTGCTGGGCACCCCTGAGGGTGTCAGCAGCAGGCGAGGGCAGGAGTTGGAGCCTCCTGTATTTCAGGGATGTCCCTGAATTATTTCAGTTCATTTTGTTTTTTTTTTACCCCCCCCCCACCTTGGTTTTTCTAACTACCTCAGGTACTCCATATACCCAACTTAACATTTCAGCAACAGCCTAAACCATGCTGTGCTCAGCTCGGATGGTGTGCACTCTGAGACCCGTGGGAGCACAGCCGGCGCGTTTTGAGGCCCATGGGGTGACCACTGCATTAATTTGTCCCTGTCCTCAGTCTGAAATCTAGTCCCTCCTCACGTGCTGGGACTGGGCGTATGTCCTTTGGATGCCTTCTGCCTGCTAAACATCAAGGCCTTCTCCAAAACTTCTGTCTGGGCTCTGCATTACCACCCTTTGTGCAGTAACTGGTTATTGTACTTACCTTTTAATGTTCCTTTTTTTTTTTTTCTTTTTTAAAGAAAAAAATTTTTGGAAAAAAAAATACTCCAATTAAAGCTGTTACTATTCCAGTACTCCTGAGTAGACATCTACTGTTGTCTCTTCATCTCAAAGCAGCTTTGATGCGTGGGATTAATTTAGTAGGTTTTCCACCATGCCAACAGCATGTTCCTCGCAGCACGTTTCCACACCTAGAGCCAGCAATCCCCTGGGGCCAATCTGAATCCGATTCTCCTTCCCTGTGCCTTTCCATCCTGCCCTCTCCAGGGTAAGGTCGCTGGAAACTATCTGGCCTCCCAAGCTGCTGCTTATGTTCAAGTACTAGGTAAGAAACTTTCTGAAGCAGGGAAAGCTTTGGTTGCAGGATTTGTTCTGGCGTGGAGATGTTTTTCTGGTTGTTTTCTGAATGGAGAAAACATCCTTGTATTTAGCCAAGGCAGTTGCGGTGTTCCTGATATGAATGGAGTTCAGATTTCAAGCCACGAAAGTGAAATATTAAGCTATCTGGCTGTGGCTTCAGTTTGCCAAAGGTGAAGAGGAGACATGACGGTTTGATTTCATCCTTAGCAGAAGCGTCTTGTGGTCCAGCATAACATGGGTCGTGAGGAGGACGTGTCGCACACAAGGATGTGCTTGGAACTTGCTTGGCACCCGTTGCTCCATCCATGCCTGGATGGGTGTGACTGTGTCCTCTCCTGAAAGCCTCGGTCCCTCCTTGCGAGGAGGGTGAGCTTGCAGGGGGGTGCACGCTGGTGGCTAATGAGCTCATGAAGCCAGGTACCAGTGCCTGCTGATACCAGGCCAGCTGGCTCATGGAAGGAGATTGGAAATTTCCTTCTTGGCATAATGTGGCTTGATTTCCAAAGCAAAACTGAGGTCTAGCCTAGGAGAAGATGAAGAGAGCAGGGGAAAAAAAATGAGAAAGTAAGCTTTTTGTGGAACTCATGAGCTAAGGAAGGTACCAGACATCCCTTTCCACTGTCAAAGGGAACGCACGAGCAAGTTCTTCCCAGACTCTTGCAGGGATGATGCATGAGGAGCCAGCTGTTGGCTGTCCTCCTTTTGTCTCCTGATCTCAGCTCTCCCTTGTTTCCCAAGCAGATTACTTTCCCATCTGTCTAACCCATTTAATTTTTCTTCCCTACCTTCAGGAGGCTGTTGGCCTCCAAAGCAGAGTGATGGACATACCGCTAGCATTCTTCTCCCTCCCAGGCTTGCTCAGCCCTTGCTGCATCATTTCCCCCTCTTGCTTCAGTACCCAGAGCTGTGGCCGTCACGGGATTTGGGCTGCGGTTCAGACACCGTCCAGGCTCTTGGGGCTTCGGTCAATTCATGACCCCAGTTGAGGCTCCCTGGAGAGAGCAGGGTGGCAGGGTGAGCACTGCTGCAGCCCAAAGGCTCGGCTGCGGCTATTGGAGAGTGGCTGTGTCGTGGACAGCATTTGGGCTTTAAAATTGTGCATTTGGGGCAAAGTTTTAATTGGGAGGATGATGCAGTTGAGCCATTATTTTACTCGCTGCTGCTGCTGCTTCTCAGCCCTCTGTTTCCTACAGATGCTTTCCTAGAATGGCTAGTTGCTCATTTTGTCCAGATACACATGCTTTGAGATGTGTGTGAACTGAGAAGAAAACCAGGGGAATAACAATCCCAGATTCAATTACATGTGTGGATCTGCTGGTCCAGTAACGATGCCTTGGCTTGCTTCCTTAAAACCCACGGATGGCTGTGTATCCTATTGCCTGCCTTTCTTTTCCCTCATTTCCAATTGCTAGCAAGTTTCCACTGCTAAGAAGCTCTCTTACCTCAGCTGCCCGTCCTTCCTTGTTTCCTTTCCTCTGTGAAGTTGGTCAGTGCCAGCAACCCATGGCTGGGGCGGTGGTTGATGTTGGGAGCCTCACAACGTAACATGGTGTGAAAATCCATCCTCCAGCACTGGTACGCCTGGTAAGAATGCAAAAAAGTGTGTGAGATGATGTCCCAGTGATGGTCTGCTGTGGCATATTCTGAATTATTTCTGAATTATGTGCATAAAGGGTTGGTTTCTGCTGGGGTTATCAGTCCTCTCCTGATGGCCCTGGTACTGCAGGTTCACCCCTGGGATGGGTGGGAAGGGTGCCCCACCATGGGTGCCTCGCCATGTGGGCACCTCACTCCTACATGGTCTGACTAGGAAGGGCACCGGTCATCTGATTTGAGCAGTTCCCCATTAGCTGCTTCACTGCTGACTGACTCCCTCTAATATTTCAACTTCAAGGAAAAGATGTTGGCTTTTCTTCCTTGGGCTGATCAGGGGAATGAGCTGCTTCAGTGCAGGTCACCTTGGAAATGCATTTGCACTGTTTTCTCCACTACTTCAGCCATCAAAATTGAATGATCAGCTTGCATCAGCTCAGCTTGGCACTAAATGACTGAAGAAGATATGTCAGAAGGGGAGGGGAAAGAAAAGTCACCTCTGGGTTATCGGTATCTGTACAGAAGAGCGGCTGTATCTGTGATTCTTGTTTTGTCCTCACCAGCTCTTGGTGTCCGGATGCCCAGTGCAGTTTGCAATGAAAACTAGAGTCTACGATTAACGACCCTGGAGGTCTCTGTGGATCTGTTTTCATCCCTAGAAATCCCTGCTGAAAATCAATTCCTTTGCTTCCTTCCCAGCTCTCAATTAAATGCTTCTTGTGGATTATTGCTGTCAGGACACCTTTATCTTGCAATAGGAGGAGCGGGTCATGAGTGCTTAGAGGAGAGGAGCTGGTTAAAGGGCTGCTCCTAGGTCTTCCTCTTATTGGCAGGTGTCTTTTGCCACCAAAACCTCATCCTTCCCAGGGCTGTCCCCTGCGTCCACCCTCCTCTGATGGCCATATCCCCCATGCCAGGTGCAGGCACAATGGTTTGCTTTGTGGAAAACCCTTGTAGAAGACACCCTTAGGGAGGATCACATTGCATTGCTTAGACTTCTGCCCTGGGTGCTGGGCTCTGCCGGCATCCCAGGCACATCTGGCTCAGCAGTCCTGTTCCAGATTGGGGTTTTCTTGTCTGCTGGACCCTTATGACCTTTTCACCTTAATAACCCAAGCTAATTTAATCAGGCCTGATCCCTCATAAAACATGGGCTTGAATGACTGTAAATTAACGGAGACGGTTATCATCCCTGGAAGTGCAAATCCCATTGCGCGTTTGCAGCATGACCTGCTCAAGTCTCCTGTCAAAAGCCCTTTTTTTTTGATAACAAGCTTTACCCAAAGCGTGCCCTGGGGCTCGCCTCTTCACAGCTCAGCAGGCTTAATCCATTGGTGAAATTCAGGGACTTCCAAGCAATGAATGACACGTTTGGGGTTTTTTTATTATAATGGGGGGGAAAAAGCAGAATATAAAGGCATGTTTTTCCCAAAGGCTGTGTGCAGAGGAGCCTGGCCAAAAGAAAGTCAAGCCACTTGTTGAGCGGTCAGTTCTGCAAGGGGTGACTAATTGCTTGATTGGGGGTGGAAGGACCCTGATGTCCTACATGAAAAGGAAGGAGCTTCTGACTGGAGAGATGACCATATTATTTTTATTGCTGTTTAACAGACTCGCTTGACGTCAGGAGCGCCGCTGGTTGTGGTTTCCCCTTCCTTCCCCTGCCCATCACTGAATCCATTCTGCAGCCTCCCTTGTGGTATGCTGAAATCATCTCGGACCCACCCCTCCAAGGTGTTCGGACCAACCGTTTGTGGCCAAAACTCAAAGGACAGCCTCGCCGTCACTTCAGCAGCCTCCGGAAGATAATGAACCTTGGGTTTCTGCCCTGCTTTGATTACCCCCCACTGAACATTAATTAAACTTTGCAGCAGATGCTTTGCGAAGTCTCATCCGGCACAAAGCGAGTCACTGGGTTGCAGTCCAGTCCCTTGCTGGGAGAGAGCGATGAGCCAGAGAGGGATGCTTGGTAACAGATGCAGCTTGCTTGGATCTGCCCCAGTGAAGGGGGGGACCATGTTCCACCCCCCCCACGCCCTCAAGATAATCTAGGCTGGGAGCATTTCAGGGAAGAAAACTGCTCCATTTGTCCAGGCTGGCTTTTGAAGACAGGTCACGCGGTTACATAAGCCAGCCAATATCTGGCTGGGGGGGATTTAGGATTTGCCAATGCCTGAACAGCCCATGCTGATGACTTGCTTTTATCATCCTAAGCAATCACATCTGGCGTATGAAACCTTTCACCCATTCTTAATAGAAAGGGAATTGATGCTGGGAGCAGTTGCTAGTACCTGTCAAAGCAGAGTCGTGTGACAGCAGCTTTTAGCATGAGCCGTGACACCTGCCATAAGCAGGGCAGGAGTTCGCTCTGGGAAAGATGAGCTCGGAGACAGGATTGCCTCTCCTAGAAATACCAGCACCCTCAGCCAGTGAGGAAACATTTGTGGATGGAAATTTCATCTTCTCTTTCCTTTGTAAGCCTGGTTCAGTCCCAGCAGCCTGTGGCACCAGCAGCAGCGGGGTTATGTACCAAGCTATGGACCAAGTCCAGCTGCCACATGGGTTTAACCTGGCTCACTGAGCTTAAATGCTAAAGCCAGAGCAGTTTGCTCCCTCTCTGGGTTCAGCAGGGTACGTTCTTCCCCAGGGAGGGAGAGGCTGGCCTGCATTTTGCACCTGGTTCACTGTGGCAATTGCTTTTCCCCAGGTTTCATCATGCTTACCTATAAATAACTCCTAAAACCACCTCTGCAGGTGATAATGAATTGGAGAGCTGCATGGCTGCTCCAGCTAAAAGTACCTGGCTTGCTAGTGTCGGCTCCCTGCCATCCTCCAGGGAGCACTGGGGACTGCCACTGGCCGACACGCAGCGTGTCACAGGATGGGACGTCTCCAGTGCCAAATCCAGGCTCGCCACCGGGATGCTGTATGGGGGTCTGCAGGGATGCTGCAGGGATAGCTCCAGAGAATGATGCAGGGGCCAAGACATGTTGTGGGGCAACCTCAACCGTTTCCTGTGGGATCTGTGGGGGGCTGTGTGGTGCTGCGCTGCTCCCCAGGCTTTCAGGGAGGAGGGCAGGGCCCTGGACCATCATAGTCATTATGCCTGCAACCCCAAAGCAGCCTTGTTTGTGGATGCATGTGGTTTGAGTTGTTTGGTTTTTGTTTTTTTTTAAATGAGGCTGGTGCTGCTCCTGGCAGGTCGGCATCCCTTGTCCACACTCCTAAGGGAAGTGGGTGCACATACCGCACTTGCTCAAGTCTCAAGCTTTCAGTGCTTTCCCATGGTGGGAAACAAGGCTGAAAGGGGATTTGGGAGCTCCTGCGAAACCTCCTAAACTGGAGTCATGGCTGGCTGCTGGCAGCAGTAAGTATTTACTTTTTACAAAGCCACCCAGAAGATCTTTAAAAAAATCAAGTTAAGTAATTGTAGGTCTGAGCGTGAGCATCCAAGTGTGAGTGCGCAGGGCAAGGCAGCACCGGGATGTGGTGTCTGGACACATCTGTGGGTGTCTGGCCCTGGGAGCCCTGCGCAGGGGAGGAGGGAGTGCTCGTTTGCAGGTCACTGCTCTTTCTTGCTGTGCCCTTGAATAACAAGCGTATTTAACTTCTCAGTGTGTCTTGCAAGGGGGTGAGTCCCCCCTTCAAGTATTATGTCCCTATGGGACAGGGTTCTTCTTGGGCCCATGCACTGGGGGGGTAGAGGAGCCCGAGAGCTGCCCAGAGCTCCTGTGGCAGTGGAAAAACCTTGGGGACTGGAGGGCTGGGGTGAGGCTGCAGAAACCCTGTGGCTGCAGAAAAATGTCAGCAATTCCTGTCATTTCCCGTGGTCCAGCTGGTGGGAAGCAGCAAGGGATGCCAGCTGCATCTTCCTACCGGAGCCAGGGCTGCTGTGTCCCCGAGGACACCCCCCATCCCAAACCCAAAGAGGCTTTCACCCATGTTTTGCAGCCAGGGGGGTCTGAGGGTCACCAGAAGAATCAGGAGCAGCACTGTCTCACGCTGCTTTTTTTCCCAGCCTTACTGTTGCAAGCCTGGATGTTAAAATCCAGGCAAAAATAAAATAAACACTAAAAAAGTGCTCGGGTGGGAGTGGAAAGCAACAGCTCTCCTCTCCTTTCACAGCTCTGCAGGGGTGCTACATGAGTGCTAGGCGATGCCGAGAGGCTGCTGGAGGTGGGAGGTGTTTGTGCCTGTCATTTCTCCAAGGGCAGCAAAGGGATTTTGGCTGCTGTCTCGCAGAGATTTGGAGGGTTTGCTGGAAAAGCTCCGGCTGCAGTTCCTGGAGCCCTGCAGCGATGTGGAGCCTGTGCAGCTCAGGGAGAGGAGCAATGGCTGGCCCTGCCTCGGTTTCCCCTTTGGAGAAGTGACCCCATCTCAGCTCTGTTGCTTAGAAATACATCATGGCCAATGGTTTCTCCTTCTCCCAGTAAAGGAAGCAGGGGCTTGGGGGTCTCTGCCCTGCTTAAGGGGCAGCACAGCTCTATATGGCACCCAATTAAGGGGTGGTAAGAGGGGACAGCATCCCCAGCGTAACTCTTCCCTTGAGAAGGGCTGGGAAGGCTGTGTTGCAGTGATGCTGCAGCCCCTCTGGCTCCCTCCTCTGCACTGAAGCTGCTTGTCCCATGCACTTTGGCTCCTAATTCACCCTGAAAATCATCTCTGTGCAGCAGGGTCCATATTCCCGGAGCACAGGCGGATAAACAAGTCTCTATTGACTTCTACTGACCTACCTGGCCTGGCTTGGGGGGAAGGATGGCCTTTTCCTTGCTCTCTCCTATTAACGATATCGTAGTGTCCTCTGCTGGGCACGATGTGACAGTTGTCCAGGCCTGGGCTCGCACGTCCCCTAAGTGTGCCAAGGGAAAATAAAAAGCAGGACAAACTAGGCTAAGGAGAGCGAAGGGAAAATGAGAGGAGGAGGATACCTGGTTTCTGCTGTTGTTTTGCCTTGGTGGTGTTTAAGATATTTCCAAAATTAAATGAAAGTCATGGGATGGGGCTTTTGATTCTCCCTTTCTTGTAGCTCCTTTTCTTCACCTACACAAGAGGGTTTGAGTTAGTAAAAAAGAAAAAACCCAAACAGCTGCAATTGGGAAATTTTTTTAAATTCTGTTCATCTGATCTGAAATCAAGGGCTTTTTCTTTTGTCCATGCAGAGAAAGTCACTGGATCAATCCAGAGCCTGTTTGCAGCAGGGTACTTGGAGAACTTCTCCATAAGGACATTTTAAAGTGCTTTTTGCATCAGGCAGCTGCTGGAAGCCAGCCCCATGCTCAGAGATGACTGAAACCACCACAGCTGGTGGTGTGATGGGCATTGCAAGTTCCCACTGGGTCTCATTTCCAGAGGCACAGATGCGCTACTGTCACCTGACTCCAGCTGGGACCGTGGGGACAGCCAGAGCTGTCACTTCAGGAACACGAGGAGCCACGAAAGCTGCATTTTAAAAGGAGGTCAGCTCTCATGCACCGTGGGGAGTCTCTGCATGTCCCAAAGAAGAGTTTCCTTCTGTTTACTGGGGGTAAGAGGAGTGGAAGGAAAGGCAGAGGATGAAAAGCAACAGTTGGCATCGGTCCTGTGCAGGTTGCCGGTGGTGTGGATGCTCACGGGAATCAGGCACTGCAATGGGGACAGGCTGAGGAGGAAAGGGACTGTCTTCTTGAACTTAACAGCTTTCGCCGAAGTACCTGCTTTTTCAAACAGCAATAGAAAATAACAGCACCAGGTACTTAGCAGGACGCCTGTGCTGCCATGAGGTACCAGGATGCCCCAGCCTGTTTTGAGCCCTGAATATTAATTTAGGTTTAAGTACTTTTCTGACTTTTTCTGCATATAGTAGTGGGGACTGTGGCAGCCTCAGGATGTAAGCTCTCAGCAAGGACCAAGTCACCAAGCAGTGAGACAGTGATGCTGAGAAATGGCTTTTGTGCATTGAGGTGGCTTTCACACTGTGAGGTATTGAATCTTCCCCTTCTCCAGCTCTCTCCCCATGATTGAACAAGCATCCAGCCCCGTATGTCTCAAGTCAGAAAACACAAGAGCCGTTATTGTTAGTATTGGGGATTTATTTATAGGGATGGGGTTTGGGTCTTTATCTGAACATTGCTCAAAAAGAGTAAATCAGTTGGGTTTTATAAACATTGCTTACAAAGGTCTCATCACCTAACAGGTAAGCTCCAGATACAGCACTCTGCCTGATGGGGAACTTGGGTGAAACATCAGTGGCTTTACCACTTCCCTGCTGAAACCTTAATTTTGTTCGGGGTATTGTAAACACACACAAAACCCATTTAAGATGTGCGTCTAGCTTGGCTTATGTGACATGTATTGTCAGTGTATAACATTTGCCTCTTCTATAACAACAGCTATACAAAGATTTCAAAGTGCCTGGTAAACCTCAGTCTTACACTAGAGCAAATGGTTCTGCTAAAGCCCCTGAAGCAAAGTCTTATGAAATCCCTATATATCTCCACTGCATATAGAGGTAAAAAAAAAAGGTCAATGTGAGTCCTCTGTACACCAAGACGTGGAAGCCAGGAGCTTTGGACTTCACACTAATAGCTTCCCAAGTGACTGACACAATCCTATACAAATTATTTTCAACAACCGATTCTTAGTTAAAGGCAAAAATTACATCAGTGAAACAATCCCACCCATGGTGCTAGTTTAAAGGAACACTATTATTTCTTGACGAAAGTCAGCAATTATTTTAGTGAAATTTGAGATGTTCTCTAATCCTTCTGGTCTGGAGCAGAGGCCTTATCTCCTACCACTGGTTTCATCTGCTAGTGGGACTTTGATTTGATTGGCTTTCTTGTTCTTCCCTTCTTACAGCAGCACCTGCGGCAGCAGAACAGACAGCACTTAAGAGAAATGAAGAGGGAGAGGAGCACCACGGCGAGAAGGAAGGCGATGACATCCAGGGAGTGGTACTGGATCCAGTTCAGGTCGTGAGCAGCAGGTCGCAGGTGTGGGGCCCCTTTGTGTCTCATTACAAACTCCACCCAGTGCACAGCCAGGTCCAGAGGGTGGATGGGTCTGTCGAGGTGAAGGTCTGAGAGACGCTTGATGTTCTCTTTGTACCTGTCAAGAAAAGATGTTGGGTGTTTTCAATGACTTGTGCTTCTGAGACTGAGTCCCCAGAAAAAAGGGATGCAGTGTCAGTTGTCTGACGGCCCACTGGGGGCTTCTCTGGTGTGTTTCCCCACCACCACTACCCCATGAGAAGGATAATGGCAGAGTTATAGGACCAGAAAAGTGCTGTTTTCAATGACCAAAAAAAAGAGGGAAAGGTATTAGAAAAGAAGAAAAAGAAAAAGCTTAGTTTGAGCTGTCGGCAAAATCTCTGGGGTGAAGGTATCTGGCTGAAAGTGAGACTGGGTGTAGAAAAGCCATCCAGCTGTTCAAGATCAAGATGCATTATTATTATTATTATTATTATTATTATTATTACTGTTGTTATTATTACTGTTGTTATTATTATTGCTATAAGAACGTTAGGAAACAATGGCAATAAGGTGCCATTTCTCAGAAACATGATGGGGAAGAGGATGCCAAGGACTAAGAAGCCCTAATGACAACAGAGAATGAAAGCAAGAAAGAGGAGGGTATGTCTTAAAGCTCCCCTTTGCTGTGATGCCTTAAAACACCTTAGGCATGCTGACTGCAATAGTGTGATATCTAGTGTGGTTCACTGTACTGCCTCAGTGTACCCTTGCATTTTCCTCCTGCTCTGTGCTGGAATTGTCCAGCCTTGCTGAGCCAGGCAGCAGCTGACTGTGCTCATACAGCTCCCTAGGAGCACTAGGCAGGGGGGAAAAATGACTGACAGAACTAGTCTGTAAAATAAATGAGTGATAATAGCTATGTTTAGATGTTTAGTAAACCCTGCCAGCCAGAAGGCAATGCTTCCTGACACAGTACAGCCTCTGGACTATACCGAGGCGCTGCCACTTGCCTCCTTCCTCCTGCTGCTGTACAGACAGCATCTCTGGGCAAGCCTCGTGCAAAAAAAATCCACCAGGCAGCTGAACCTTTCAACCTTTTCAAGCTCTCCACTGACTCATGTCACCACTGACTTGGGGAAAAAAGCAGTTTGCCACATCTCCCTTCACTGATCGCCTTTTCTGCCACATTGTGTCAAAGCCCTCTACATCACTGCCTGGTAAATTTGGCTTTAAGTGGGTGACACATCTTTTGTCAATTTGATTTATTCTGTTGCATTTATACCCCATCTTCTCTGATACCTGCATCCTCTCATATCAGCCAGTTCTTGTCACCTAATGATTATATTCCCAGCCAGTGAGAAGGATGGTGCTGTTACAGGGACAGGATGAGGTTAACCCAGGGCAAACATCAGTTCTCAATGATGTAACTTTGATATAAGAAGGCATATAAGAACAGATTAACATTCTGTTAAGCTGGAAGCTAGTGTGCTGGTGTTACACAACAGTAGAAGAAGAAAGGCTGTATTTCTGTTACTGACTTTTTATCATTTATAACTGCTTTCAGGGCAGTGGATATGTCCTTTGAAGTCATTTCAAGTATATTCAGTGTCAGTCCTGCTCCTCGTGACTCTACTCGCTTGGCATTGTCCATCTGGTCTCCAAATAAAGGCATCAGTACCATCGGCACCGCATTGCATATGCCCTCATAAACACCATGTGAGCCTCCATGGGTAATAAAGGCACGAGTCTTAGGGTGAGCTGTGGAGGAAAGAAACGCTTGCTTAGCTATTTGATTTGTTAAGTCATAGTAACGCATCCCTGGGGAAAAACTTGCACAAAAATGGCACTGGTAGCTATAAACCAAGAACTTTGGGTTTTCATACACATCACTACTTTTGGACAGACTTAGGGCTGCAGAGAACATGACATTACAAGTGATTGAATGAACCTTGGGTTGTAGAGCTCTGTCTTGGTTTGACTAATCTCTGGAAAGCCTTGGATAATCCTTCAAAGCTTCTCAGATTTTAGGATTAAATCAGAGCCAAGTGAGGTTAAAAATGATGTTACCATTGCTTCCTTTTTTACCATGTCTTCCATTTGCCGGTTTTGCAGATCTCCCACAGCCAAGGCCTGTTGTCTAACCAACAAATGCACTCCTAGCAATAGCATGTACAATTTTACCACTTGAAAAGCCCGACGACCTGTCTGGAAATGCTCACTCAGGCACCTTAAATTTTGTTTTCAGTCCAGTAGACAAAAACATGACAAAAAAACATGGCTGGGTGTTGAGACTGGCTAGTTAGAGATACAGGCCCCCCGTTTTTGACAGTAAGGCTAGTCCAGCATTGGAACACCTTTCCAAACAGTGTTGTTTCATAATTTGGCAATTTTGAAGTTGCAATCAGATAAGTTTCTAAAAGACGAGCTCTGGTTCAAACAGCAAAGGCTGTAAGGAAGTCCTGTGACCCACAGTGATACCAGAAGTAAGCACAAATGATGCTAATGGGGCCTTACAACAGCATTATCAGATTGAAAGAAACACCGGTATTACTCAAGGTATCTCAGACCTACCTAGAAGATCATTCTGTGGCAGCCATTTGACAAGCTTTACGTTCTTCGGCAAATTGGGAGGCACCTCTCCCGTGTATCGCCACAAAACCTTTCAAGAGAAGTAAACACAATGTCAGTTCTCAGCAACTGGCCTCTTGCTGCTCCTCAGTGGGTTTGAAGAGCACAGCTAAAAATATCTGTGGTGCACACAACCTGTTCCATCATGCAGAGCAGCTGGGGTGATAGTTTCTTCTGGCATCAGGGAGCAGGAGAAAGAAGGGAGGACCAAGCATACTGGAAGCTGAAGATGTTGTGGTTTAACCCCAGCCAGCAACTAAGCACGACACAGCCGCTCACTCACTCCCCCCCATCCAGTGGGATGGAGGAGAAAATCAGGAAAAGAAGTAAAATTCGTGGGTTGAGATAAGAACGGTTTAATAGAACAGAAAAGAAGAAACTAATAATGATAATGATAACACTAATAAAATGACAACAGTAGTAATAAAAGGATTGGAATGTACAAATTATGTGCAGGGCAATTGCTCACCACCCGCCGATCGACACCCAGCTAGTCCCTGAGCGGCGATTCCCTGCCCCCACTTCCCAGTTCCTATACTAGATGGGACATCCCATGGTATGGAATACCCTGTTGGCCAGTTTGGGTCAGGTGCCCTGGCTCTGTCCTGTGCCAGCTTCTTGTGCCCCTCCAGCTTTGTCACTGGCTGGGCTTGAGAAGCTGAAAAATCCTTGACTTTAGACTAAACACTACTGAGCAACAACTGAAAACATCAGTGTTATCAACATTCTTCACATACTGAACTCAAAACATAGCACTGTACCAGCTACTAGGAAGACAGTTAACTCTATCCCAGCTGAAACCAGGACAGAAGGTAATCATGTACTGTATTTGAAAACAGTGTTGAATTTCTGTGCTGGAAGGGGAAGAGGGAAACCATACCGTTTGAGGGACTGATGCCAAGGCATCTGCAATTTCTGTGGCTTTCTTCATAGGAATCTCGGAGACCATGGAGCCCAGTGAGAAAACAACAATGCCATGTTCTCCAGAGGCATTCACAATAGCTTCAAATTCCTGCCAATACAAAGCACATCCTTAGTCAAAGTCCCTTCCACGTCATACACTGTAATTTTGTCACATTCCCACAAAACTATTTGTAAAGGCAATAAAATGAACAGTCAACATAACAAAATTATGATCAGGAAAATTAGTTATCTGTATGAAAATGAGTCCCAGGGGAAAAAAATGGGCACAGGTGGATGAATGAAGTTATGGAGGTGCATGAGTGTTTGCAGAATTGAAGCCCAAACTGAGATTCAGTATGAACATGAGAAAAAATTTACTTTAAAACAGCCATATAGCAAAGCCTGCCTGCTCAAAGACATTGGTTTCTGTGCAGTAAAAAGATGCTGTACCAATTAAGGAGATCAATTCATCATCATACTTTTCCTGGCAACCAGCCCCCAGGTGAATACATTGTGGTTTATTTTCACATTTATTGCAAGTCAGATGCTCTGGCTTTAGAGTTGATGCTCTTCTTTTCAAACCATGCAGCTGCAAGAGAGAATTAAGGTTTTGAAAAGTGTTCTGACAGCAGATAGCTCTAATTTCTAATATTTGGATTTATTGGATCTGCTTTGAGTATGATAATATTGAACCACTGCCAGTTTTTTTTTTTACCTGTTCTGTTTGTTTAATTTAAGTAAAAGAAGGACTAGGAGATCTGTCACTGGAATCCAAGAACAAAAGGATTCCGATGAAGCATAAAACCAGCTGAAGGCTAGAGCAAAAATCCTGTGCCACAGAAAATATTTGGTAAAGCCAGGGAAGGAAAGACAAAACTGGAGGGAATTGCTGTGGGCATCAGAGTTAAATGAGTGGAGTAAAATAAACTAATATTCCCATAAGTCTGGCAATTGAAATATCTCTAGATTCTGAGGGGGTAACTGAGATTGACGCTCTTAGTTTACACTCTATTATGTATTTTTGTGGCTGACCAGAGTGGTGTGGCCTTTCGCTTGGACTGGATCCCAAATAGAAGGAGCCATCGAAGGTTTGCTGATAGCTGCACCCTGGACAGCAGACCTGGCACTCTCCTGGGGGCAAACAAGGTGAAGTGTAACTCTCATTTTGGGGCTTGGTTCTGTCTTACCAGATTTCTCTGAAGACATGCTCTCCATAGATGTCTGGTTGGGAACTCAGAGCTCAGTTCTGTATAAACTCACAGACATCTGGGAACTGCAAAATCCTCCCCAAACTGCAAATGTGCTTTTGGTACAAAATTCTTTGGCAGTTCCTGATGCAGTGGGACAGATACAGCTATTTCAGGGTGTATTTAGCCCTATTTATTTTCTGTGGGACTAGTCACATCAGTTTTAATCTGTTCTTTAAATGTTTTTGTGTGCCAAGCTCTGACTTTCTGCTCAGAAATGCCACTACCGTTATGAAACTTTTTGCAGCCCTGCTTTGGGAATAGGTGGGTTATTTTACTTAAGACTTTTTAACCAGCAGCTGCTTGTATCAGTGGGTGCTACACACAACCTTTATGAAAAACCTGCAGTGGACACTCACTGAAAAATAACAGAAAGCACTAAGAATTAGGAAGATTTCTTAGTGGAAAGTGGCAGATATTGCATATTTAGGAAGTTTGGCATAGTTCAAGCAAAATACAGTTGCAGACCAGATCTGGGACAGAGTAGTTTACACAAAAGCAGAAGATCTCTTGCGGCTTCATGGGGTAGTGGGGATTTCATTCAGGTCTGCCACTGTCTGTAATTCTTGCGGAAGTGGTGCTCTGCTCAAGAGCAGAGGACTAGGATGCTTTGGCCTGCTGCATTACCCTAGCTAGCACCAAGTCTTGTAAACAGGTATACAAAACAAAATTACTGGAAATAGGCAGCCAGAAAATACTGGGGAAAAAAACCTGGAGAAGTCCAGCTTTGTATGCATGCTTGTCTGGGAATCTGGAGGTCTCCCACAAAGTAACATACTCCTCAAGGCACAAGGGAGGCGGAGGCGCAAAGTGCTTTCCCTGCCACTTCCACCTCGCTCTTTTCGCCTGCTGTTATTTGTTACGACCAGGAGCTCCACCTCATGGTGAGAGCAAACAGTGCAGCCACAGCTAAACTAGGGAAAAAAGGTAACTAACCTGTGGTAATGCTTTTTCCTGAGTGCAGCTTATGCCTCCGATCAAGACCATATTAGGCATTAGGGGCCTGGGGTATTCAAACACAAAGTCATATTTCATGAGCCAAATAGACGCGTGGCTGAACAGCTCAAGCACTGTTGCCTCTTGTTGGAGGAATTCTTTGATCAAATGATCATATGGTGAATAAAGCAAGCTGCAAGCTAGAGAACTGCTCAAGCTAGCTATGAGATTGCCTGCGCGCTGGAGGAAGGCCATGTGGTCCGTGTAGCGAGTGAAGAACCTAGGAATGTAAGAAGGAGGATTCGGACAAAGGGTAGCGTGGAAGTCTAGGCTGCACGGCAGTCCCCGTACAAGGTACACCGAAGGTAGGGAGAGATGTTCGGCCACTATCTGTCCACATGGAAAAAAAGGATCCATAAATACAGCATCAAATTTGCTTTCTTCAAGGTATTTGATCAGCTCTTTGTTAGACAAAAGACGTTTGCAGGAATCAAAGAACATGGTTGTAATATTTGCCATTTTTGAGAATTTTTCCAAGAAGGGTTGAGGTGTGAAACTGCTATAGCCCAGCTTTTTAAATTCTGCCTCCACATACTCCTTGGTGTAAGGCACGGAGTATGTTTTCATGGTATAATGCACTGATGACTCTATCCGCAAATTTATCTCTGGCGCAACCACCACAATTTCATGTCCCCTCTGTCGGAGCCGTTCCACAACTGGGTGCATGCTGAGCCAGTGGCTGCCATCGATAGGTACAACCAAAAGCTTTCCCCCTTCAGAAAAGGTCCACAGGAGCAGGAAAAACACAACCCAGGAGGCAAGAGACTTAAATCCTGGATTTGAAGAAACCATTTTCCTTGTGCTGTCAGCAAAGTTTTAAACAGCTGCAAAACTATTGCAGGGGATGAGGACCGAATCACGGGGTACTTTGCACTTTAATCTGATCTAAGGTAAGTGTTTAATTTTTAACGGACTGTACGTTGGTGGGCAGAAATTAGGGTAATTTTTAACTGTGGGTAAAGGTCAGGTTTATCATCTGCACAGTGAAGGCTTTAAGTAACTGGGCACTGCAAGGTAAAGTTGAATGCTTGAATTAACATTAGAGGATTCAAATGCTCATGGGAGAAGTGTCATGCAATTGGCAGTGTGTCACACTGAAAGGCTGAACAAGAGTCATGACTGGGAGGTAACACTTGACCCAGCAATCACTATCTTATTAACATCCAGTTAATGATGAACTCCCTGCCTTGAGTCTGCTCAGCTGATAGGACACAAAACTTGGAACAAAAGCCTGAACTTTGGATTACCTTGCACTGTCAGAGTCTAAACAAGAAGCAATGATTGACAGAGATTTGATATACAGTGGGTTGATAAGGTGTATCTTCAGATTTGTTTCTAGATCGTAGTAGTTACCAAAGTGAAAGCCCTGAGTCTACAGTAGTAAATGTAATGTAAGCTTAGCAATAACTTCTGCTGTTGCAACACCACTGCAGTCTGAAAAACAGAATAAATGACTGGCATCTGCACTATTTGTACAGCCTACTAGGGAGATTTTAAACAAGCTAGGGAGGCAGGGCAGATAGTACAATCCTGAAGGCTTATTTTTTCTAGTCATCCTCTTATATGCTATCTTACATTGCTTCTTACACAAATTCAGAGGCAAAAGAATTCCCTCTACGATCTTTGATTGCATACCCCTGGTTTTGGGGTATTCATCCACATTATCAATCTCTATGGCACACTATAAGTAGCTGGGTATATACATACAGAGTTAGTTCCACATTTCCACTTCTTGTCCAATCAAGTCTCCTGCAATTAATCAGTATTCCACAACTGTTAGAGATACCAAATTGTATGACCTAGAATTATTTTGTCATTTATCTAGATACAGCATATGTGCCATGATTGTCTAATATTATGGTGATACACTTACAAAAAGCTACGCTATACCTAGGCAGCTACATAGCTTAGACAACTTCACCTAAGGTCTCCCAGAGAGAAACCCTTCAGCTGCTTGCAGGGCAAGTCTTGTGATCACTTATCAGAGCCTGAGATTCCCACTCCCAAATCATGCCATCCTGGTATTCAATCACATATTGCCTCAAGCACAAATACTACTACAGGAAGTACTTAAAAAAGCAAATCTTAAATAATCACTAATAAATGTTATAATGCCCTCAACATAAACAATGACAAACCTTTGATAATGGCTTCTTCTGCTCACAGTTGATGCCTCCAATATAGACCATATTTGGCATTATTGGGCGCGGATACTCAAAAACAAAGTCATATCTCATCAGCCAAATTGATGCTTTGCTAAATAGTTCCAGTATTGTTACTTCTCTGTGAAGAAACTCAGAAGCTAAGTTCTCGTATTTGAAATAAAACAGATAGCAAAACAAAGGCTCTGAAAACCCAACCAGGAGGTTCTTCACACGCTCCATAAATGTCATGTGATCTGAACTGGATGTGAAAGTCCTTGGCACGTAAGAAAAAGGACTGGGACACTGGGTGGCTTTGTAGTCTAAGATACATGGAAGACCACGCATGAAGTACACTGAAGGGAGAGAGAGGTATTCAGCAACAATTGGTCCACACGGCAACACAGGATCCACCATAATGGCATCAAATTTGCTCTCCTGGAGGTACTTCATTAGTTCTTCATCATATAAGAGATGCCGACAAGTAGAAGAGAACATGCTGGTCATTTCTGATATGTTGCTGAATAAAATTGTAAATTTTTCTAGAAAGGGAGAGTTGTCAAAACTTTTTTCACCAATGGAATGGTAGTATCTATCCACAAACTCCTGTGTGTAAGGCACAGAGTATGTTTTGATGGTGAAAGATTGTGAGCTTTTCATGAGCAAAGTGGCATCAGGAATCACCGCAACAATTTCGTGCCCCCTCTCCCAGAGTTTCTCCAAAACCACACGCATGCTCAGCCAGTGACTTCCATCCTGAGGCACAACCAAGAGCTTCCCACCTTCTGCCAAACTCCAGAAAGGAAGAAAAAGAACAAGCCCGGCATATATCTGGTTCCTCCACATAACTGTCATGGGGCTGTCAGCAGGAAAAGAAATGAACTGTTCCTTCTTACTTCTTCCAAGCAACATATGAAAGCAAAAAATACTGGTACCTCATTTATAACTTGATGGTCTTTAATCTTTACCTCTACAAAATGTTTACTAAGACAGGTTGCTTGAGTTCAAAGATCACATTTTAAACAGTGATAAAAGCATTGATAAGAGTGCTATCGAGGGATCTAAAGACAAGAAGCATTTCCATGCATTTAAGTTATCTTAAATGATTCAGAACAATTAGCAGGGTCTTTGATTAGCAGAGGTAGCAGTTGTTTGCAGAGAGATTTTTCTGGGTCAGGGTTGTTTCAAGCGAGTCACTGTGCACTTGACTGTCCTGTGCTAGATTCAAGTCAGGAGTCAACTTTTATGGCCGCTGAGCTTCTCCAGAGTGCTTATAATGCAAGAAGCGTGTTGCACTATTGACATGAAAGACCTAAACCTCCAACTTTCTCTCTTATACCTTTGCTCAGAAAGGTGCCTGGAGTTCACACAGGATGTTCTACATAGTAAGCAGGAGCTGGCACGCCAAGCAGTGGTGTCACCAAAGTTTGGGTAACATATTAACCAAACACCTTTTTATAAAAATAATGATGCAGCAGAATATGCAGTTCCTGCTCAAGAGGGGCTGTAAGAGTTTGTAGGTGAGTGGCTCGAGGCCAAACGTCTCTTTGAAAGCAATGATTCAGCAGAATATGCGGTCCTTGCTCAAGAGAGGCCATAAGACTTCATAGGTGAGAGACTACGGGCCACATGTTTTTGAAAGTTCTTAATAATAGTTACTTTTAAAAAGAAGTTAATAAGGCTTGGCTGTGGTATGAGCCAAGGGAGGTCCACACTTGTGTCCTGTGTTTACCAAAAGAAAGAGAGAACAGAGTTTCTAAGCTGCTTCTGCATGTGCTATGATAAGATTTTTAAGGCAGAAAAAAACCCAAACCATGTTGGATGTCCTGTTCTCTGTAACACTCGACCACAGCCTGCAGCTATTCGATGGACAGTAACAATGATGATGGGCCAAACTTTTCCGGGTAGCAATAAACAGTATAATTGGCCACAAACAGCAGTTTGAGAGATTTGGACTGAACATTTGGAAAAAGCTTTTTGAAGGTTTTGAAGGTTGGCCTGTATAACAGCATGGCTGACGTGATCTGATGTGGAAGACAATCCCACTCCAAGGACTTGTTTAGCTATCCAAATCAGGTTGATTTCAATGGGATTTAAGTGCCTAATTATTCTTGTGAACCTGGGTTGAAGCTGCAGCAAATGACGTCATGGAAACCCCATAGGTAGATGGGTGAATGAAATAGGTGCCTATAAACAAATCAATGTCCCTAGATAGGGAGAACATGCAAAGGCACATGAAAACTTTCAAGATGAATCTCAAAAAGCAGATATCTGCAGTTTGTACTTAAAAGAAGTATCTGACCAAGCAGATCTCATCTGCCATGAAGGCATATTTTATAGAAAGGGAAAAGGTGGATGCCAAAAGTTTGCAAGTTTATGAAAGCAAAACAAGAAATAGGAATGGTAGCTGAGCAAGAGTAATTGCTGGCTAGAGAAGAGAGACTGTTTTAGACCAATGCCCAGTTAGTTCCCAAGCAGCAATCCGCTCCCCCTGGGCAACTCCCCCCAGTTTATCTATTAGGCATGACATCTGTGACCCCCCAACTAAGCACATGAGCAGAGAGAGCTCTGAACAGTTTCTTCATTCTGTGCAGCAGCCTGGAAGAGTTGCCTTGGAGCAGGTAGGAGTGAAGGGAAATCTGGTTCATGAAATGGCTACTTTTGCCAAAGGTACCTGGCTGTGATAAGCACATCCAAGGCTAATACTAAGTGTGTCCTAAAAAGTTTATTTTGATTGGAGATTCTCCATGTGGCATGTTAAAAAAAAGGGATTCTCATAAGGCAGGCAAGGAGGACTCTAATGTCTAAGGAAACTGCATTAAAGAGGAAGAAGTTTCAGACATCAATACAGTCCCATTCTGCAGCCTGTTGAAGCAAAACTTTCTCTCCAGCTGACAGTGATGTGATATTAAAAGACCAAAACTAAAGGAGGTGGACAGAAGGTATTCTCATGTGCCAGAGAGTTAGCTGCAGTACCTATGTGTGCATTTTCATGTTTCAGCGATAGAGGAAAAGATCTGACGTAACAAGGTGATGCAGCATTACACATGCCCTCAGGTGGCAGTATACACTCTGGTAGTTAACCTGGAGCTCCAGACATACTGTTACCCTATGCTAACATATAACAGGCCCTCAAATCTCATATTTGATACATAGTCACTTCCATGTAGTCTTTACGTACTGATAACATTTCAGCCAAATGTGTATTATCTGTGTAACAATAACATAAAATACTATTAAAAAAACATTAAAGAGGTAAAAAAAAAACAAACGAAACCCTTAAGATTAATGGCATGTTCATAACAGTTTCAAAGTTGTGTCACGGGATTTTGAGCAACACACAAACACCCTTTCATGTGTATATGAGTCCAGAGACTGAAGTCCGCAAGTTCAGCCCATTCCAAAGGCAGGGGTGAAAAGAGAGCTCTATCAGGAGAAAGTAAAGCTAAAGTACAAAGTTGAGTGCCAAGGTTGTACACTGGAAACAGTACAGTCAATAGCCCCAGTTAGGGGAATCCATGATTACCTCTTTTGTAAGTCTACAAATCCTGGCAGTCAGAATGTACCTCTTATTAACCAGCCAAATCCTTTTTAAATTCATAGGTTTTGTCTACAAAAAACACTGCTGGCGTTGAGAGGCAGAATATTTTTTTTTTTTTTTGGTGCATGGTGTGAAAAAGTACTCACTTTTGTTTGCTTTAAGCTTGCTGCCACCTCATTTCAGTGTTAGTCATAGGTCAAGTAATGGGAGAAACTGCTTGTCAGTATCCCTTTCACCTTTGCTACACTTTTCAGGATTTTACAGACGTCTCTGACAGATCCTCTGTCATAGTTCTTTTCATAGGTTTAGCTATATGGTTTATTCCATTGCTGCTTTCCTAGACTGAGTGCCAAGTTTAAATCCTCTTAAAAATGCTTCATTTTTACTGCGTGATATTCAGCTTTTTCTGAATAATAAGCCCCATTTCACTGTTTTGTAAAGTCAATATCTGAAAAACTTACTTAACAGAAATAGTTATTTCTAAAAATAGAAGCTATGATGTTACTTTGCAAACCACAAAATATATTTGAATACACATTTTAAAAAATCTTGAATAAATCCAAGATTCATTTTATAAGAAGAAAGTAACCTAACTTATACTTTATTTTTATGATGCCAGTTGATACTTTAAATAAGGAGTGTCACTGGCCTGGGATATGCAAAAAGAAATCCACAAGCTGGAGAAATTGGCCAACAGGAGCGTCATGAAGGTCACCAAAGGCAAAAGCAAAGTTCAGCCACTGGGATGGGATAACCCCATGCCACAGGACAGGCTGCACTCCAGCTGGACAGACAGAAGCTCTGCAGAAAATGACCCAGGGCCCTTGTGGACAAAAAGTTGAATATGAGTCAGCAGTATGCCCTTGCAGCCATAGAGGCCATAGCATCCTGGGCTACACGAGTAAAAGAGAGGTAATCCCGCTCCTCTGTTCAGCACTTGGGAGACATCTGAAGACATGTACGCAGTTTTGGGCTCTCCAGTACAAGAAAGACATTGATGTACTGCAGCAAGTCTAGCAACAGCCAAGAAGACGGTTAGAAGCTGGGGACCATGATGTGCAAAAAGGGGCTAAGAAAGACAAGCTTGCTCAGGATTCAGAAGAGAAGGCTAGCAGGAGATCTTAAGGTCTCTTAAGAGATCTTAAGGTGGTCTTTAACCACCTTAATGGAAGGGCATAAATAAGACAAAGCTGTACTCTTCCGAGCAATTGACAGTGACAGGACAAGAGGCAACAGACACAAGATGCAACACAAAAAATTCAAATTGGATATAATAATAAATCAGATATAATAAAGTGTTTTCACTATAACGGTCATAGGAGGTAATAAAAACTTGACAAGACATAGAATGGAACAACCAGAACTAACTGGACCTGCTTTGACTAGGAGATTGGCTGAGAGGCCTGCAAATGACCTTCCAGCCTAAGTATTTTATGAGTCTATGACAATTCAAAACATAGAGAATCCTTCTTTAAAGAAAAAAAAACAGGTGTCCTGGTTTCAGCTGGGATAGAGTTAACTGTCTTCCTAGTAGCTGGTACAGTGCTATGTTTTGAGTTCAGTATGTGAAGAATGTTGATAACACTGATGTTTTCAGTTGTTGCTCAGTAGTGTTTAGACTATAGTCATGGATTTTTCAGCTTCTCATGCCCAGCCAGGGCACCTGACCCAAACTGGCCAACAGTGTATTCCATACCATGGGATATCACATCTAGTTTAGGAAATGGGAAGTGGGGGCAGGGATTCGCCGCTCAGGGACTGGCTGGGTGTCGGTCTGCGGGTGGTGAGCAATTGCCCTGTGCATCATTTGTACATTTCAATCCTTTTATTACTACTGTTGTCATTTTATTAGTGTTATCATTATCATTATTAGTTTCTTCTTTTCTGTTCTATTAAACCGTTCTTATCTCAACCCAGGAGTTTTACTTCTTTTCCCGATTTTCTCCCCCATCCCACTGGATGGGGGGGGAGTGAGTGAGCGGCTGCGTGGTGCTTAGTTGCTGGCTGGGGTTAAACCACGACAGTCCATTTTGGCGCCCAACGTGGGGCACGAAGGGTTGAGATAACGACAAACCTGACCAGAGCTTGTTAAAACAAATTTGTTCTAAGCATTCATTATGTTGATTTATGTATTCTTAGAGTTGTTGCTCTGGTTTTTAAAGCTCTGTTATGTATCACCTTGCTTGCTGTATGTAGTTCCTCTTCTACTGCTTATCATCCGTGGGAGGTGGATTAAGGTTTTCGCTTTGATATATGGTATAACTCTGGTTTATGGTATGATAAAGTCATCAGCTGTGGGATTAATCTGGTATTTGCACTTAGCATTGTCAGCTTTATACTGCGGGAGCCATCTGTGGGCAACTATTAATAATTATACCATTTACCTTTCCTCCATGGAAAACCAGTCTATGGGTGGGCTACCTTTCTTCCCCTCTCCTTTCTCCTTCAGTCCAGTTACAATGGTGTTTGAGAATTTTGAAAAATTTGAATACTCCTGGAATGTTGGGACTAGCACGGTCCTAGCCCTACTGCTAGGAATTAGCATACTTCTGAATGTGGTTCAGTTCTCGTTTAAGGTTAAACAGCTATTTAAGAAGATCACCCAGAGATGTGCCCCAAGGCTGGATAATTATGAGTGGCAGGGTGTGTGGGGTAGTATGGGCAAGTACCTAGAAAAGTGGGCACCTCCAATGTTTTGGAAATTCACCCCTGAACAAGTGCAGGATCCAGAAGAACTAGTAAAATATTTGGAAAAGGTATGCTGTCACCCCGGCAGCTCCAGAGAGATACAAATCACTGCAACGTGCTGGGGCCTGGCCCATGCCTATCGAGCCCTGTTTGACACCACTCAGTACCCTCAAGGGGAAGAGAAAGTCTCTGGACCTAACAACAAAATGATGAGCACCGCGGCCACCCAAACCTTGGCAATGGGCGCTGCGGCCCCTCCAGCCCCGGCAAGGAGCATTGCAGGCACCCAGACCTTGGCAACAGGCACCGTGACCCCGCCAGCCCCGGCGACGAGAACTCGGGCTACCCAAACCTCAACAACAGGCACTGCAGCCCCTCCAGCCCCGGCAATGAGCACAGCAGCTACCCAAACCTTGGCAACGGGCACTGCAGTCCCTCCAGTCCCAGCGACGAGCACTGCTGCTACCCAAACCTCGGCGACAGACACTGCGGTTATCCAAAACCCTGTGAGCAATACTGCAACTGAACCAGCGGACCAACCTGCACCAGCATCAGTTGCCCCCGTACAGAAAAAGAAATATACAAAAAAATCAGTTCGCTTAGAGAAGGATGAAGATGAACCAGGGTCATCACGGGAACCGGAGGAAGAGGCAGAACCAGAGGTAATAACCCGGTCCCTATCCTTGAGTGAGCTGCGGGATTTGCGAAAAGACTTTGGCCGCCATATAGGTGAGCATATTATCACCTGGCTCCTCCAATGCTGGGATAATGGGGCTAATAGCTTGGAATTAGAAGGTAGGGAAGCCAAGCAGCTGGGATTGCTTGCCAGGGAAGGTGGCATTGACAAGGCAATTGGAAGAGGGACACAAGCCATCAGCCTCTGGAGGTGACTCCTGTCAAGTGTGAAGGAAAGGTACCACTTTAAGGAAGATGTTATATGTCAATCAAGCAAGTGGACCACCATGGAAAAAGGTATTCAATATCTGAGGGAATTAGCTGTGCTAGAGACGATTCATCATGACCCGGACAATCCACAATTACCCAAAGATCCAGACGAAGTCCAATGCACACGACCCACGTGGCGGAAGTTTGTACGAAGCGCACCATCGACCTATGCCAATACATTGGCAATAATGGCCTGGAAGGATGAAGAGGCACCGACAGTGGATGAAGTGGCTCGCCAACTCCGTCAATACGAAGAAAATCTCTCCTCCTCCCTACAAGCCTGCACTGCGGCTGTGGAGAAGCTGTCCGAGGACTTCCAGCAATTCAAAGAGGATATGTCCTGCTCCACACGTGTAAGGACCAATGTCTCAGCTATTAGGAGTGAGCGTTCCTCTGTCCAAGAGAGAGAATATAGAAGGTACACACCGCGAGGTGCCCTGTGGTTTTACCTATGCGATCATGGAGAGGACATGAGGAAATGGGACGGAAAACCTACCTCGGTCCTAAATGCACGGGTACGTGAGCTGCGAGGAAAAACCACCACAAAAGGGGATTCTACCAGGAAAAATGCCGCTCCAGTTTCCAAACAGAGTAGAAGGGCTGATTTTACTTCCGATCCTCTTGAAGGGAATTCTGAGCCAATTTTACGAGAAGTGAATACTGAATACTCTGACCAGAATTAGAGGGGCCCTGCCTCCAGCCAGGTGGAGGAAAGGGATAACGGGTCTATTGGACTGTGTGGATTCGATGGCCTGGCACATCAGACCCACAGGAGTATAAGGCTCTAGTAGACACCGGCGCACAGTGCACTCTAATGCCATGAAGTTATAAAGGGACAGAATCCATTTGTATTTCTGGTGTGACAGGGGGATCCCAAGAGTTAACTGTATTGGAAGCTGAAGTAAGCCTAACTGGAAATGAATGGCAGAAACACCCCATTGTGATGGGTCCAGAGGCTCCGTGTCTCCTTGGCATAGACTATCTCAGGAGGGGGTATTTTAAGGACCCGAAGGGGTATCGATGGGCTTTTGGTATAGCTGCCTTGGAGACGGAGGGCGCTGAACAGCTGTCTACCCTGCCTGGTCTCTCTCAAGACCCTTCGGTTGTGGGGTTGCTGAAGGTTGAAGAACAACAAGTGCCAATCGCTACCACGACGGTGCACCGGCGGCAATATCGCACCAACCGAGACTCTCTGATTCCCATCCACAAGTTGATTCGCCAACTGGAGAGCCAAGGAGTGATCAGCAAAACTCGCTCACCCTTTAATAGTCCCATATGGCCAGTGCGGAAGTCTAATGGGGAGTGGAGACTAACAGTTGACTATCGCGGCCTGAATGAAGTTACACCACCGCTGAGTGCTGCCGTTCCAGATATGCTAGAACTTCAGTACGAACTAGAGTCAAAGGCAGCCAAGTGGTATGCCACAATTGACATTGCTAATGCGTTTTTCTCAATCCCTCTGGCAGCAGAGTGTCGTCCACAATTTGCCTTTACTTGGAGAGGTGTCCAGTACACTTGGAATCGATTGCCCCAGGGGCGGAAACACAGCCCCACCATTTGCCATGGACTAATCCAGACTGCACTGGAAAAAGGTGAAGCTCCGGAACACCTGCAATACATTGATGACATCATCGTATGGGGCAACACGGCAGAAGAAGTCTTTGAGAAAGGGAAGAAAATAATCCAAATCCTTCTGAAAGCCGGTTTTGCCATAAAAGAAAGTAAGGTCAAGGGACCTGCACAGGAGATTCAGTTTTTGGGAATAAAATGGCAAGATGGACGTTGTCAGATCCCAATGGATGTGATTAATAAAATAGCAGCTATGTCTCCCCTGACTAATAAAAAGGACACACAGGCCTTCTTAGGTGTCATGGGGTTTTGGAGAATGCATATTCCAAATTACAGTTTGATTGTAAGCCCTCTCTATCAAGTGACCCGGAAGAAGAATGATTTTAAATGGGGCCCTGAACAACAACAAGCCTTTGAACAAATTAAACGGGAGATTGTTCATGCCGTAGCCCTTGGACCAGTCCGGACAGGACAAGATGTTAAAAATGTGCTCTATACTGCAGCTGGGGAGAATGGCCCTACCTGGAGCCTCTGGCAGAAAGCACCTGGGGAGACCCGAGGCCGACCCCTGGGGTTTTGGAGTCAAGGATATCGGGGATCCGAGGCTCGCTATACTCCAACTGAAAAAGAGATATTGGCAGCGTATGAAGGAGTTCGAGCCGCCTCAGAAGTGGTTGGTACTGAGACACGGCTCCTCTTAGCACCCCGACTGCCAGTGCTGGGCTGGATGTTCAAAGGGAGGGTCTCTTCTACACATCACGCGACTGACGCCACGTGGAGTAAGTGGATCGCACTGATCACACGACGGGCTCGCATAGGAAACCCCAGTCGCCCAGGAATTTTAGAAGTGATCACGGACTGGCCAGAAGGCAAAGATTTTGGAATGTCGCCAGAGGAGGAGGTGGCACGTGCTGAAGAAGCCCCGCTGTATAATAAACTGCCAGAAAATGAGAGGCAATATGCCCTGTTCACTGACAGATCCTGTCGCATTGTGGGAAAGCATCGAAGGTGGAAAGCTGCTGTATGGAGACCTACACGACAAGTTGCAGAAACTGCTGAAGGAGAAGGTGAATCAAGTCAGTTTGCAGAGGTGAAAGCCATCCAGCTAGCGTTAGATATTGCTGAAAGAGAAAAGTGGCCAGTGCTCTATCTCTATACTGACTCATGGATGGTGGCAAATGCCCTGTGGGGGTGGTTACAGCAATGGAAGCAGAGCAACTGGCAGCGCAGAGGTAAACCCATTCGGGCTGCCACACTGTGGCAAGATATTGCGTCCCGGCTAGAGAATCTGGTTGTAAAAGTACATCACGTAGATGCTCACGTACCCAAGGGTCGGGCCACTGAAGAACATCGAAACAACCAACAGGTGGATCAGGCTGCCAAGATTGAAGTGGCTCAGGTGGACCTGGACTGGCAACATAAGGGTGAGCTATTTATGGCTCAGTGGGCCCATGATACTTCAGGCCATCAGGGAAGAGATGCAACATATAGATGGGCTCAAGATCGAGGGGTGGACCTGACCATGGACATATCGCGCAGGTTATCCATGAATGTGAAACATGTGCTGCAATTAAGCAAGCCAAGCGGTTAAAGCCCCTGTGGTATGGAGGGCGATGGCTGAAATATAAATTTGGGGAAGCCTGGCAGATTGACTATATCACACTCCCACAAACTCGCCAAGGCAAGCACTACGTGCTGACAATGGTGGAAGCAACCACCGGATGGCTGGAAACATATTCTGTACCCCATGCCACTGCCCGGAACACTATCCTGGGCCTTGAGAAGCAGGTCTTGTGGCGACACGGCACCCCAGAAAGAATTGAGTCAGACAATGGGACTCATTTCCGAAACAACCTCATAGACACCTGGGCCAAAGAGCATGGCATTGAGTGGGTGTATCATATCCCCTATCATGCACCATCCTCTGGGAAAATTGAGCGATACAATGGACTGTTAAAGACTACATTGAAAGCAATGGGGGCTGGAACTTTCAAACTTTGGGATACACATTTAGCAAAAGCCACCTGGTTAGTCAACACCAGAGGATCTGCCAATTGGAGTGGCCCTGCCCAATCAGAATTTTTGCATACTGTAGAAGGGGATAAAGTCCCTGTAGTGCACATGAAAAACATGTTAGGGAAAACAGTCTGGGTTACTCCTGCCTCAGGCAAAGGTAAACCCATTCGTGGGATTGCTTTTGCTCAAGGGCCTGGGTGCACTTGGTGGGTGATGCGAAAAGATGGAGAAGTCCGATGTGTGCCTCAAGGGGATTTGATTTTAGGTGAAAATAGCCAGAATTAAACTGTATGATATTAGTTGCTATATAACCCTGCTACTGTATGTTATCATTACTATAATTGTTATATGCTATATCCACAGTACTCTAGTAAGAATCACTTGGATCAAGCAAGAAAGAACTGTGATAAAACTGAGCAAAGTGCAGTAGTGATGGAACCAGAATTGACTCCAGCATGCAACAATCCAACGGTGCACACCATCCTCCTGCTGCGTCCAATGTCATCTGCTCGTCACACCGCACTGAAGCCCAATTCTGCTCTACTGACTGAGAGGACTTTGCACCATCCCTCCTGCCCAGACAGACTGGTATGACAGATGGAGCCCAGAGTCGGAAACTAAATGAACTCAACATTTTATGAACATAACCCATGAACTAAAGGAATGATATCTCTGTGTGTGTATACTTTATATATATATATATATATATATATATATATATATAATTGTTCATATGTCTCAAAGGGATGGAAAGGTGGTGATGATTGATCAGAATGTAACTAAAGGTATGGGAACTGAGCATGACGTCAATGGTATAGAATAAGGGGTGGATACTGTCCTGGTTTCAGCTGGGATAGAGTTAACTGTCTTCCTAGTAGCTGGTACAGTGCTGTGTTTTGAGTTCAGTATGTGAAGAATGTTGATAACACTGATGTTTTCAGTTGTTGCTCAGTAGTGTTTAGACTATAGTCAAGGATTTTTCAGCTTCTCATGCCCAGCCAGGGCACCTGACCCAAACTGGCCAACAGTGTATTCCATACCATGGGACGTCCCATCTAGTTTAGGAACTGGGAAGGGGGCGGCAGGGAATCGCCGCTTGGGGACTGGCTGGGTGTCGGTCGGCGGGTGGTGAGCAATTGCCCTGCGCATCATTTGTACATTTCAATCCTTTTATTACTACTGTTGTGATTTTATTAGTGTTATCATTATTAGTTTCTTCTTTTCTGTTCTATTAAACCGTTCTTATCTCAACCCACAAGTTTTACTTCTTTTCCCCATTTTCTCCCCCATCCCACTGGATGGGGGGGGGAGTGAGTGAGCGGCTGCGTGGTGCTTAGTTGCTGGCTGGGGTTAAACCACGACAACAGGAATGTAGAGGAAATCAGCAATGATAAGTTGGACCCCAGGATGAGCGATGGTCTCCTCAAATGAAAGTCTGCCTTGCACCGCATCAACAGTCCTGAGCAACCTGCTCTAATGTCAAAGCTGGCTTTAAGCAGAGGCACGTGACCAATGGAGAGTTTCCCAGAGCTAAATTAATTTACAACACTTTCTCCATTTTTATACCATGATATTCAGATACCTTCACTGAAAGGAGTACTGGCACCTCTTTGCAAAGGAAAAGCAGTTTAAAATCATTTTACTCACAGAAAGAGATCTTTTTAACAAAACCTGTCTTACAACTTTTCAAAGTATGTAAAAGCCTGCAAGAATGACAAGAAAAAAAAGAGTACGACCCACCTGAGTCAGCTTCTTGTGAGCACAGTTTACTCCACTAACCATAATTATGTTGGGCATCAAAGGTCTCGGATAGTGTAAAACAAAGTCTAGCTTCATGAGCCAAATGGAAGCCTGCCGTAAGAGATCTGGCACTGTCACGTCCCGCTGAAGGAATTCAGAAGCTAGTTTTGCGTATGGTTGAAAGACAATATCACAGAGAAAATAATTTGGGAGTTCAAACATTAGATTCTTCACCCGCTGGAGAAAGTTCATGTGGTCTGTAAGGTCTGTGAATACCCTGGGGACATAAGAAGGGGGACTGGGACACTGAGTGGCTTCCAATTCTAAGCCACATGGTATTTGCTGCAAGAAAAACACGGAAGGGACTGAAAGATGCTCAGCCAGTATCTGCCCGCAGGGTAGTATTGGATCTGTAAAGACAGCATCAAACTTGCTCTCCTCAAGATATCTGACAAGCTCTTTGTTGTACAGTAAGTGTGTACAGGTAGACAGGAACATGGCAGAAGTATTTTTCACTCCTTCATATATTTTAACAATTCTTTCCAGAAAAGATCCTTCTTCAAATACATGCTGGCTAGTTCTCCAGAAAGAGTGATCCATCTCTTCCTTTGTGAAAGGGACTGAGTACGTTTTCATAACAAAATTCTTTGTTGGCTTTATGTACAAACTGACTTCAGGTGCAACAACGACTATTTCATGTCCCTTCTGCCTGAGACCATCCAACACTTCCCGCATGCTGAGCCAATGACTCCCGTCCACCGGCACCACCAGCAGCTTCCCACCAGCAGCCAAACTGAGCACAGACAGGAGCAGAACCAGTGTTGCCGTGACTTGCGGATGAACACTAAGCACCAGGGCCATTTCAGCAGAAATCTGGTGAGTGCTGCCCAGAGAGAAAACCACTGGTGGCACTGAAGCAACAGCACTAACTCCATGCTTTTAAGCAATCTGTGCTACAGCCTAACTTTTGATCCTTGGAGGTATTTGCTGTATGGTAAATGTATAATCACTGATTTGATAAAAGGCTGCATAACAAGCACTAGAGTTCAGCAATCTACACAGGTGAGTGGTAAATGTGGTGGATGCACCAGATAAGCCCCATCTGTTTCTATTAGAAAGCCTTTGGCAGCTCTATTGCCTTTCAGCAGGATCTGCCAAGCCACCATAACCCCTTCAAGCTCATTGATTTTTTTCTCAAATCTAACATAGCCATCACCAAGGTGAAATCTTCTGAGGCCTGCCTGTAAACAAAGACAGCACTTCTTCTCCTGGGAGTCCACAGCCTGCAACATTCCTCCTTACTCCAGCTTTGGAAATACCCATGTGAAGAAGCAGACAAATTCATTGACAAAGAAAGAAGTGGTAAGGCAGCAAGGGTACACCAGGACAGAAGCCTGACATGCATTTCTCAGTAAATAAAAGACCCTGCTACAACAGTTTGCATAGTTGTATGGATTATACCTAACTGCAAGGCTGTGACAGGCCCTCAGGCTTGCCTGCTGCTCTTCCATCACTGACTAAGGGAGAAAGAGAGTACCAAGTTACTCAACATGACACAAAATGGCTTCACATATGTGTAATGAAAAAGGCATCAACCGAGCATACTTTATAGGTGAAAAGGTAGAGCTGCCTACACAGAAAATGGGAAGTGAGGAAGAAAGTGAGAGAAAAATAATTTATTTCATGAGTATTTGCCTAACTCACCCTAAACGGGAACTTGATTCCTATCTGCAACACAAAATTCCACCCTTGTGAACACAGAAGTCTATCAGAACAAGAATTAAAACCAGAGCATGACCCACCTGAGGTAGCTCCTTGTGAGCACAGTTTACTCCTCCAATTACAATGATGTTGGGCATCAAAGGTCTTGGATAATCTAACACAAAATCTAACCTCATGAGCCAAATGGAAGCCTGCCGTAAGAGATGCAGCACAGTCACATCCCGCTGGAGGAACTCAGAAGCCAGTTTTGCGTATGGTTGAAAGACAATATCACAGAGAAAATAATTTGGGAGTTCAAACATTAGATTCTTCACCCGCTGGAGAAAGTTCATGCGGTCTGTATGCTGTGTAAATACCCTGGGGACATAAGAAGGGGGATTGGGACACTGAGTGGCTTCAAAATCTAAGCCACACGGTATTCCTCGTAAAAAAAACACAGAAGGGACTGAAAGATGCTCAGCCAGTATCTGCCCACAGGGTAGTACAGGGTCTGTAAGGACAGCATCAAACTTGCTCTCCTCAAGATATCTGACAAGCTCTTTGTTGTACAGTAAGTGTGCACAGCCGGTGATCGCCATATCAGAGACTCTTTTCATACTTTGGTATATTTTAAGAAATCTTTCCAGAAAAGGTCCTTCTTCAAATACATCTTGTAAAAATGCCTGGAAATTTTCATCCATCTCTTCCTTTGTGAAAGGGACTGAGTACGTTTTCATAACAAAATTCTTTGTTGGCTTTATGTACAAACTGACTTCAGGTGCAACAACGACTATTTCATGTCCCTTCTGCCTGAGACCATCCAACACTTCCCGCATGCTGAGCCAATGACTCCCGTCCACCGGCACCACCAGCAGCTTCCCACCAGCAGCCAAACTGAGCACAGACAGGAGCAGAACCAGTGTTGCCGTGACTTGCGGATGAACACTAAGCACCAGGGCCATTTCAGCAGAAATCTGGTGAGTGCTGCCCAGAGAGAAAACCACTGGTGGCACTGAAGCAACAGCACTAACTCCATGCTTTTAAGCAATCTGTGCTACAGCCTAACTTTTGATCCTTGGAGGTATTTGCTGTATGGTAAATGTATAATCACTGATTTGATAAAAGGCTGCATAATAAGCATTTATTTCCAGCCAAGTCCACAGGATTGGTGGTGTGTGGTAGATGCACCAGATAAGCCCCATCTGATTCTATTAGAGGAACAGTAAAGAGTGTCCCAGGAAGCAAGCAGGGGTGGTTCTGGGTGGCAATGTATTTCTGATAGCTTCCCTCTGGCTGAACCTTTTGCAAGTGCAGGAGATGTGTCACATCCACATGACCATTCAGCCTCATAAAGGATGCTCGCTTCCCCCAGGCAAGACCTTTCCCCTCTCTCTCTTTGAAGAGTCATCTCTAGGAGGCTTATGGCCCCATAGCAGATGTGGAAGGGCTGTTCAAAATGGTTTCTAGACTGAGAAGACTGATGAAGTTGGAAGCAGGATGCCAGGTTTGTCTGCAGGACACATCACCCATATTAAGCAGTACTTCCAGTCTCCAAGACCTGCCTCAGGATGGAGGAGTTGGCTTTGTGAGCTCAGAGGGCAGAGCAGAGATGTATGAACACTCTTTGAGGGGGACTTGCCATGAAACAATTCAGGGCCTAATTCTGGCTTCTTTTTTGTCACTGGCAAATCTTGCATGGTGTCCAGCAGCGGTGGAGTTGCACGAATGCTCAGGTGGCAAATTACAGTGTGCAAGAGGATGTCTGTAAGATGCCACAGCCACATCTGCCACTTGGAGATGGGTGGAATTGCCACACAGGCTTTGTGACCTCACCCCATGGTGCACAAGTGCTAAATAATATGACAGATGAGAAAGCCAGGGCACAAAAAAGAATAGCACAACCCTCCAGGCTGCCCCACAGAGCAGCAGAGGAGGCTCTCCATTAACAACTGCATGCATTGCTATATTCTACACCTGAGGCACCCAGAGTACATGTCACATCTGAGAAGTTAGCATAATCGCCAAGGCTGCATCCATCCCCTCAGTGCTAGTAATGCTGTGTTGGACATGTCAAATCAGACCTGCTCCATGGCTCCATTCATTAGGACTGGGGGTTTGAGCCTGGAAAGAGCTTTTAAGGTTTTCTGAGCTGTCCCATGGGAGCTGCTCATAAGACAAATCCAACACTTTGTCCTAATTTCCACAAATTATGACAATCACTTTGGCTGGTGGATACAACATCCCATCACCGACCTTCACTAGAAGAACCTAGAGCTTCTCTTCAACTGAGCATACTTTATAGGTGAAAAGGTAGAGCTGCCTACACAGAAAATGGGAAGTGAGGAAGAAAGTGAGAGAAAAATAATTTATTTCATGAGTATTTGCCTAACTCACCCTAAACGGGAACTTGATTCCTATCTGCAACACAAAATTCCACCCTTGTGAACACAGAAGTCTATCAGAACAAGAATTAAAACCAGAGCATGACCCACCTGAGGTAGCTCCTTGTGAGCACAGTTTACTCCTCCAATTACAATGATGTTGGGCATCAAAGGTCTTGGATAATCTAACACAAAATCTAACCTCATGAGCCAAATGGAAGCCTGCCGTAAGAGATGCAGCACAGTCACATCCCGCTGGAGGAACTCAGAAGCCAGTTTTGCGTATGGTTGAAAGACAATATCACAGAGAAAATAATTTGGGAGTTCAAACATTAGATTCTTCACCCGCTGGAGAAAGTTCATGCGGTCTGTATGCTGTGTAAATACCCTGGGGACATAAGAAGGGGGATTGGGACACTGAGTGGCTTCAAAATCTAAGCCACACGGTATTCCTCGTAAAAAAAACACAGAAGGGACTGAAAGATGCTCAGCCAGTATCTGCCCACAGGGTAGTACAGGGTCTGTAAGGACAGCATCAAACTTGCTCTCCTCAAGATATCTGACAAGCTCTTTGTTGTACAGTAAGTGTGCACAGCCGGTGATCGCCATATCAGAGACTCTTTTCATACTTTGGTATATTTTAAGAAATCTTTCCAGAAAAGGTCCTTCTTCAAATACATCTTGTAAAAATGCCTGGAAATTTTCATCCATCTCTTCCTTTGTGAAAGGGACTGAGTACGTTTTCATAACAAAATTCTTTGTTGGCTTTATGTACAAACTGACTTCAGGTGCAACAACGACTATTTCATGTCCCTTCTGCCTGAGACCATCCAACACTTCCCGCATGCTGAGCCAATGACTCCCGTCCACCGGCACCACCAGCAGCTTCCCACCAGCAGCCAAACTGAGCACAGACAGGAGCAGAACCAGTGTTGCCGTGACTTGCGGATGAACACTAAGCACCAGGGCCATTTCAGCAGAAATCTGGTGAGTATCCCCAGCTCCATGTTTTTAAGCAATCTGTGCTGTGCTTTCTCCAGATGATCTTTAGACTTATTTGCTGTGTGGTAAATGTATAATCATGGGCATGGCAAAGACAGAATAAAAGGTGTTAAAGTTCAGCCAATTTAGCAGATAGTAATCAGAGCATCAGCTAGATTGGGAAACACCCACCTCTTTGTATTGGAGGAACACTGGGATTTAAGGAAATGAGGGATCCTTTAACAAGTGATCTGCTCCAAAGAGCTAATTAACAGATCATTAATTTTCCAAACAAGAATTTTCAGTCTAAGAAAATTCCTCCCCTCCTGCCAGTCCAAATCATTTTCTATTTGTAAAAGCTTAGAAAAATATTAATGCTTCACATGGGAAATGGTCTGGTTTCTTTATCAGTTTTATATCTTGACGCTGTCATGAAAATGGAAAATTAGCTATGAAAGTTCATTTCACTGAAAGGCCTCCTTTTGGAAGGAAGAAGTAAGGGCTGGAAGGAGAAAGGACAAGGACACGGGGTTTGCCACCTATATTTAAAATTGAATTAGGAACTCAGAAATACCGTTCCAGATCAGCCTGGGAAGAGTACGCCCCAGGGCCATGAAAGCAAACAACATTAATGCATAGGCAGGATTTGCAGACAGACAGCCCTAATTATGAAAATTATTGCAAGTAATTTTGACAATACAATAATTTTGTATGGAGGTTGATAGTATACAGCAGAATTTTTTTTAAGTACATTTACTGAACTACTGCAGCTCTACGTACTCCCTTTGCAGGGAAACTTTTCAGAAGGCAGCGTAAGCTGTTGCAGATGTGCAGTGTTGGCCAGCAGCTATGAAAACGTCCAACAGTTTTGCAGAAAATTTTGTAAGGAATCCATGCAGTGAAAGGATAAGCCTGGACTGACAGAGCAACCAGAACATTACCTGCCGACTGATGCGTTATGACACTTTATTTCTAAATTATGAAAGGATGGTTCTATTAAACCAAAAAGATTCATTGTTCTTAAAAATCAACTGTGACAGTAAAATAAATAGTTTGAGTTAATAATACTGATCTGGCAAACACCAGCAGCAGACCTGCCTGGTAAGACAGCAATCACCGTCACTGGTGGGTGTGTGCCTCATTAGTGAGAGTGCAGTGATGAACTACTTCCACCTAGCCCAAAGAAAACAATTATGTAAGCAAAAATGCTTATATCCTGCTAATGCTGTAGAAGAGTACCTGCAAGAGTAGGAGAGAATTAAAATCAACCCCGTTTTTTACCTATTTTCTTTGTCTTTACAGTATACCTTACTGCACATATAAATCCCACAAACCCATGTATACAATTATATACATACAGAGCAAACAGCATTCTCCCTTCAAACAATAATATTGTTCATCAAGGAAATCACTGACCTGAGATAATGTTTTTTTCTTTCCACAGTTTATACCTCCAATAAAAACTATGTTGGGCATCACTGGCATGGGATACTCAAAAACAAAATCCATTCTTTTAAGCCAAATGGATCCATGGCTTAAGAGCTCCTTCATTGTTACTGGTCTGTGAAGAACATCTGAGGCCAGAAGTTCAAATGGCAAATAGGCAAAATTGCAAAGAAATGATTCTGATGACTTGAGAAATAAGTTTTCCACACGCTGGATAAACGTCATGTGGTCTGAGTTGTCTGTAAATGTTCTTGGGACGTAGGAAGGGGGGTCAGGACACTGAGTAGCCTGCAGATCAAGACTGCAGGGGAGTCCCCGTAAAAAGAAAACAGATGGGATAGAGAGATGCAGAGCCAGTATTTGTCCACATGGTGCAACAGGATCTGTGAGAACTGCATCAAATTTACTCCCTTCAAGATATTGCGTCAGATACTTATTGTGCAGTAAACTGCTACAGGAGGAGATGTAGAGATCGGAGATGACTTGAACTTTTTCATAAAGTGCAGTAATTCTTTGAAGAAAAGGTCTTCTCTCAAAAAGATCATTCGCAAATGAATGCATGCTTGCTCCCAGTTCTTCCCTAGTTAAAGGCACTGGATACGTTTTGAGAGTGTAATATTCAGATGCCTTCACGTTCAAGTTTACTTCTGGTGCAACAATGACAATTTCGTGCTCTTTCTGACTGAGGGCTGCCAGCAGTGAGCGCATGCTGAGCCAGTGACTCCCATCCATTGGCACCACCAACAGCTTTCCACCATTAGCCAAGCAAAACAGAGACAGGAAAACCAAAACCCCCACAGAAACTAAGTAACTGTATTTACTTACATGAGCCATGTTCCTAGAAATCCAAAGCCTGTTCATCTGCCCTGACCTAACAGATTTTAAGTAGACCCACAGTCCTCGTCGTCCGCCTGTCTGTCCGTCCGTCCGTCCGTCATCCCCGCCCCCTCTGCCAGATTCTCACATTCCCTCTTAACGATCCGGCTTTTCCAGCAAAACCAGTCACCAGTAACCATTCAAGGCATTGATGAATCATTAAAGAAACATGATAAATCAACTTAGGTTGGGCAAAACTGGGCTTAGTATCTGAGGCTCCCTTGGGATGGGTCCTTTCTGATTGTTTCTCTGTGCTGATTGATGTTAAATTGAAAATAAAATCAGACTTTGCAAAAACAAAATCCCAAGCCTTTGAATAATGCTGGCACTTGGAAGTAACTGGGCCTGCTGAAAGCAGGTATTAAAATGCTTTCCTTCTTTTCTTTCTTTCTTTTTGATAAGAATTTTACAGCTGTTCTGAAATGCTGTTCGAGTTTATGTTTGAAATTATGAAATTATGCCACTATACAGCATGATATCTGTGCAAATCCTAAGGAGGAGGCCTGTGATTTACATACAGCTCAGCACTGGGGCCAGATACAACACCAGGAACAAATTTATTACAGTAAGCAACACTGAAGCAGAGGCTTGCATTCACGAAGGAAAACCACCAACTGCTATGCATGACACTTCTTTTTTCTCATCCTGACCTACCTCTCTGTGCCTCTCTCAATCATTTTCTTCTTCCAGGAGCAATAAGAAGGAAAAGCCACACAATTCCCCTTATACCTAATACAAGAAAGCTTGGACAGAAGTACCCAGTAACAGCCCTCTTGTTTCAGGCCAGGAATTGATTTTAAATGGTAAGAGGTGGTGTTATTGCTTCAGATTAAAAGATAAAAGCAAGACACCATGTCTGAGCAGTTAACAAGTACTTGTGATAAACTTGTCAACCTGCAAGACTGTATTTTGCCGTTAGATCTAACCGTGATGCAGAGGCATAGTTGGAAGACAAGAAGAAATCAGGACTGAAGAATCAGTACTTCTGCAATAAATATTACTGCTGGACTATGATCTTTAGCCCCTGGGCAAGATGAGAGCGAGAGTGAGCTTCGTCTTCAGAGGAAAGTCTGATTTTAACCTGGAGCTGCCACATGGCCTTGCCTGCAGGCAGGGTGCTGCTTTCCTAAAGGGTCTGCCTGGGTTTGTCCTGAGGAGCCATTAAGCAGCTCTGATGGACAGAACAGATAGGAGAAAGCACTACCCTGATAAAAGTGGCCGGGGGTGGGGGGGGGGGTGGGGGGTGGGTGGGTTGACAGGCAATTTGAATGCGACTTTTGTGAAAAAAGCAAGATATGAACACTAGCAGCTCAATAGAAATAAACAGTACTTTCAATGGGCAGCATCAGGGGAAGTACTGGGAGGAGCAAAGCAAAGCCTGAGGGCTGTTAAGGTTGGCTCTGGGGAAGATGTGCCAGGCTTGTAAAATGCAAATATATTTTATTGTGAAGCTTCACTCATTCATGTTCAGGAAGGCCTATGAATTTGGGGGAAGAGTAAGAGTGGTGATAGGCAGGAAGAATCCATTCCCTAAGACTCAGGGAAGGCTGGCAAGTGAAAAAGGTTCAAGGGAAGAATAGAGGAAAGTCTGTTTATTTTTAAGCAATGTTCACAAAGGATGAAACTTTATCCTTTCTGGGAACCAATGTGATTTATTGCTGAAACAGCTGGATGACACTAACTACAGATTCATCATCTGCTGAGGAGAGCTGTCTCCTCCTATCCTTTTCTACTTAATCTCTGACTTCACATGAGGCTGTTTGTCTTACAGCACAAGCAAGCAAGAATATACATCACATGCAGCAACAAGCTAACATATATCATGAGCACCAACAAGCTAACATACATCACATGCATGCCTTTATCAAGTACTTTTTGGACCACAGATGCCCCAGCAACTACCCATCAACATTTCCCTATCCAAAGAGGATGTCTCCTAAAAATGCAGTTGAGAATTCAGCTATCTAGTTTTTGTGATGGAAGCTGTTGTTAGACCAAAATCTTCACCACAAAATATTAGCCTTCAACTCAAACAGAAGGCTGCTGTTACAGAAAAGAGCACATGATGCTATTGCACATAACTCAGTGAGTTACTTTTCTGACTGGATAAGCAGCTAATGCTCTTGAAGAAATATTCTACTGCCTCTTATGTGGGGCACAGAATTTTTGGAAGAGCTGTTATAATTCACCTGCCCTTTTTGCATTAATTCCTAGGCTAGATGCTGTTTATGTACCTGACTTCAGCTGGAATTAAACTCAGCATAGCATGTGATCCCCTCACCAAACAAAATCCATGTGTTGGGCAGATCCAAGAAAAGGAGGTGGAATCACATCCTGTTCTGGTCCACTATACCACTCTGTTTCATGTGGATTGGCTATACAGAAAGCATTAATCTAAATTATCTCTTTAGGTAAGAAATGTCCATATCAAACACAGTATTAAACCTCACCCAGATCGTGCAGGTGTATGACTGCCAGAACTTTTCCCTTGTTATACCTTTCCCAGCCAGTCACTGACCTGAGATAATGGTTTCTTCTGTCCACAGTTTATGCCTCCAATGAAAATCATATTGGGCATTACAGGCATGGGATAGTCAAAGACAAAGTCAAGTCTCTTCAGCCAAATGGATCCATGACTTAAAAGGTGCGTAATTGTCATCGGTTTTTGGAGAAAGTCTGATGCCAGTCTTTCAAATGGTGAAAAGACCATACTGCAGGTGAAAGTCTCTGAAATGCTGATGAGGAAGTTCTTCACTCTCTGAGGAAACGTCATATGATCTGTATTGAGTGAGAACATTCGTGGGATGTAGGATGGTGGGTCTGGACTCTGAGCAGCATGAATGTCTATAGCACACGGGATGCCCCGCAAGAAGAAAACAGTAGGGATAGAAAAGTGCAAAGCAATTATCTGTCCACAGGGTGTCAGAGGATCTGTAAAGATGGCATCAAATTTACTTTCTTTGATGTATTTCATCATCTCTTTGTTGTAGAGTAAGGAACTGCAGGAAGTCTGAAACATGGCAGAGCTCTTTCTGAAATTATCCCAGGTATTCAAAAATCTCATCAGGAACGGCTCTTCGCTAAAACAGTTTGCACTAAGTGAGCGCATAAGTTCTTCCATCTCTTCCTTTTTGAAAGGTACAGGGTACATTTTCAATTCATATATCTCAGAAGAATCTATCAGCATTTTGCTGTCTGGTGCGATGACAACGATTTCATGCCCTCTCTTGCTCAGCTCGGCCAGCACCTCCTTCATACTGAGCCAGTGGCTGCCCTCCATCGGGATCACCAGCAGTTTCCCAGTAGTGGCAAGACTCAGGCAGCACAAGAAGGGGAGCAGCACTGCCACCAGCATGTTGCAAGTTAGACGGACAGGAACCCATGCACGAGAAAGGCCAGGGGTGGTTCGCAAGCTTTTGTAGCTATGCTCCACGTATGCAAACACACCACTTGGCAATGCTTTCTAATGATACCTCTGCCCTTTTGGCTTGCCTCACATTTCAGGTGTTCACAAGTTTGCATGCATTGGACCCACAGTAGGTGACTAATGATTATAAAAGCTTGAGATGAGGTTTGTACTTCAAAAGCGGGTTTGTATGAGCACGACAGAGGTGTGTCTCCTATCATATACACTTCGCTTGCCCAAGCTGAGACTACAGCTCAATGCCTCAGCCTTCTCTTCTTCCTCCCATAGTAGGAGCACAGCCCAATGACACTTCTTACCACCAGCAACCCAGCATGTTTTGCTGACATTTACTGACAACATGCTCTAAGGTGCATGGCAATCCATGAAAGAAATGCATACACAGAGTGAATGGACAGAAACACTGCTGACCCCACATGGTAGTACTGGGTCTATAAAGTAAACATAACATAGTAAAGATAAATATGAGAAATCAATGTTAAAGTACCTGGGTTTTGTTTTTTCCTCAGTTGGTACAACTGAGAAAAATGAATATTTTTTTTTCATTGATGCAAACATGCATTTTTTTGAAGTAGCCAACAGAAAATCTTTCCCCATCTCCACATGTAACTTCCATCTAACTGTTTATCCTATCAGGTATTAAAACTAAATTGCAAAACTGCACTTCACCATTGTACTTCAGATAACATAAATCAACAGCACATTTCTAATTCATGAACTCATGAGTTCATGGCCAATGTCAGTTCAGTTCATGACTGAAAGAGTTCATCAACTCTGTGGGTCCAGATCCTTCTCAGCTGTAAACTGCTGGATTTTTAAATGTTGGTGATAAACTCTCACCATAAAAGTTTATAAGTAGGTGGCTGGGCAAGTGCCTTTGGGATACAATTTGCTCCTCCAAGACATTCAGGGCTCTACATCACTGGTGGAGCTTTCTTTCACATGCAGTATCTGCATGCTTATTTTCAAGCCTGGTGGGAAAGCTTTGACCTTGTTGAGAACCTGCCCTCCAAAAAGAGCAGCCAGCTCCATCACCTGCACTGTCTCCATCTCGGTAGTTTCCAACATAGGATTAACTTAATGGGAATTTCCAAACAGCTCGGGAGAAGGTGATGCATAGAAACAGACCTGTTGCTTGGAACCTCTGACAAGGCTGTCAAATGTACACTAGAAGAAGATGCATTCAAGCTAGACTGACAGATGAAGACAGACAGTCATGCATGTCTTATGTGGGGCATTTACAGACATCTGCTTGGGTCTGTAACACCTAGTCAGCAATCTTTCCCACTCCTGACTCCATGTCCTTTTGAAAGACCCCTTGTGAACAACTGCTACTCCTCTTCTTTTATTCGAACATATATAACCAGTTAGAGTGAACCAAGTGGCACTGGAGACTGTCCTGGTAAGAGGATTGGCTCTGCCACTTCCAACACAAGCACTAAATATACTTATTGGGACAAAAAGGGAGGATATTAGGGCTTTCTTCTACTCTACTCTGTTTCAGGGGTACTCACAATTTGCAATACTTGAATATCCCTTTCCTGCTTTTGATCTGCTATAGAATATGCTGTACATGATTCAGAGACCTGGCTGGTACCCAAAGACCTGAATGGGAATTTACAGAAGATATCCACACACGGAAAAGCTTAAAACCTAATTAAATAACCTATAAAAAAAGGGGGGAGGGTACAATTTAAAAAGGCTTTCTTTTGGGGGTTAGGTATTGACACCTTGACATAACGGCAGAGATGTAAATAAATCAGTCTGGCAGATGGATGTGACAGAAAAAGAACTGATGAATAGCTAAAATCTTAAGTTCTATAACCTTCATTGTGGATGAAAGGAGAATGGGTATATGGAAGTATGGATGGACAGTCCATGAGACAGCTGGGAGGGGAGGACACCATGGGGCAGACAGAGAGCAGACTGCTTACGGGTTTTCCTAAGGCTACTCTTTCAGAGCAATATAGCCAAGTCCTGAGCCTGGCTTTGGTTGCAGGGACAGCTCTTACAGAGATGGACATGGCATAAGAAACTTAGATAAATGGAAGGTAACAAGTCTGGCTTCCTGTTGGGGAGGAAAGTTTGCAACTCACCAAAATTCAGGTGAGCTTCAGTTCAACAAAAGACCTTACCATTTGCATAAAATTTACATGTTACTTAAATTCTCATATCTGATAAGGATTTAGGTTTGCCAGGATATGATATAATCTGAATGCTGGATATTAGGAAATAACATTTCTGCATCATGCAGGATTTCTCATTAGCTTTCTATCTTTAAATACCAAAGTGTTGGCAGTTAGGTTTTAATGTAAGGATGTTTAAACATTTATGCTCTTGCCTTTTCAATAAAAATAAAATAAAATTTTATACCTGAGACAGTTTTTTCTTCTGATCACAGTTTATCCCTCCAATAAAAACCATGTTTGGCATCACTGGTCTCGGGAACTCAAACACAAAATCGTATCTCATTAGCCAAACAGATCCACGGCTTAGAAGTTCTGTAGATGTCATTTTCTTTTGAAAAATCTTGTATGCAAGTTCTTCAAATTGAGCGAATACAGGCTTACAGTAAATGAACTCCAGCATACGGACCAGCATGTTCTTCATGCGTTGAGCAAATGTCATGCTATCTGAATTATTTAGGAAGAGTCTGGGGACATAGGAAGGAGGGTTTGGACACTGTGTGGCTTCAGAATCCATACCACAAGGAAATCCCCGCAAAAAGTAGACAGAAGGAACTGAAAGATACTCAGCAATTATCGGTCCGCACATCATAATCGGATCCGTGAAAACCACATCAAATTTGCTCTCTCTCAAATACTGCATCATGTCTTCATTGTGCAAAAGGCTCTTACAGTTGGTGAAAAAGAACCTGAAAATTTCCGACATGCTTTGATACATTGTAATAATAATATTCAAAACAGATTGTTCAATAAAATGAGCACTAACAAATGAATTGAGCGCGACAGCTAAATGTTCCTCTGTGTAAGGTATTGGATATACTTTCACTGTGTAATTATGAGGCTCCTTTGATTTCATATGCAAACTTGTTGACGGTACAACCACAACAACTTCATGTCCATTTTGCTGGAGCTTCCCCACTACTGGGCGCATGCTGAGCCAGTGACTTCCATCCTGAGGTATTACCAAGATCTTTCCACCTTCAGCAAAGATTAAAGATGATGTCAGAAGAAGAAATATCCCAGTACATTGGTAAAAACACTGAAATGGAAGAGCCATTTTGGTGGAAGTAAACCGGAGGGTTCTGCTCTGGAGGCATCCGACACAGTCTTTTATATGAAGGTCCATGCAAGCTTTAACTTTTCTCCAGGGAACTTATTGACTGCAGAAATAAATATTTAACTTCCCAATATTGTTGTGGTTACCCTTCAGTATTGCAATTGCTCATGTAACGGGGAAGGAGAGCACACTGTTCTTGGAAAAAGATGTCTCCCTTTGTACTTTCTGTTAATTTTTAAGCTTGAAAGTATATCAGCACACTCCTTCCTTCATGAAACTAAGAAGACCAGGGATGTCATCTTGTAATAATACTTGTGGTTAATACCATTCACTTGGTAAGTACCCAGTGAGAAAATAAGCCTGGTTTTGCTTTCAAAAGGCAACCTTTAAAATACACCCAGCAGAATGAATGGCAATTGCAACACCATTTCTTTTATGGGCTAGCCTAACTGAGAACACCTAACCAGTATGTAAAAGGTTGATTTTAAATTCCCACCTCCTGGAAGCAGTCAAACCTGCATGTCTTACGAATATATCACAGCTACCAGGATGTACCATGCAATCCCAAATCTGAGGAGGAGAAGAACAATCCTGTTTGTCTTTTCTCCCCATGGTACTAGATTAAAAAAATGAACTAAATGATGGGTTCAGGGCAAGTGAAGGTAAAGGAGGCCAGTGTAGACCTTCCAGGACACAAAGAAGGAGCCACGGTGTTTGGTCACTGTCCTGAAAACCCTTTTTTATATATTTTGAGCAAGACAAAATTTAGAAGGAGATATATCTTTTACTAATCCCACTGGTAACACACACACAGAAAACCCCAACAAGCAAACTAGGCTTCTGAGCTCTCCTCCTTTCACAGATACAGGCAGTAATGTAAGCAACCACATACAGGCGTCTCCTGGACCTCTTCAGCTATAAGCCCTGACAGAGCTGCAAATTCGCCTTTCCTCTTCCATGTTCCCTTCTGAGCAGCAGCTCAACTTTGATGAGAAGAGAGATCCTCTCTTGATTAAATTAGCCAGGAACTTGGTAGTTGGACCTGTGGGTTTGAATCCACTCACAGGGAGGCACAAGCTGTCCCTAGAGTTCATGCTTCCTGAGGGAGGAACTGACTGCTGGGCTGTTATAAAAAAACTAGGTGGTAATATCCCAGCTTGGGTTTCCAGAGAAAGCTCTACTAGGGTGGTGTGACCCCTTGTTCGCTGCCATTCACTGTTATCCTCTGGAAACATGCAGTGAACTGAGGCCCTCAGGGCTTTGCTGGAGGGATGTTTTGTCTTTATGCAAGTAAAAGCAATGACAGATTGAAGCCTTTTGGGTGGTGCTAAGGAAGAGGTCCTTATGAAGTAAAGAGCTGATGAAAAACTATCAGCAGCACAAAGTTATTCCTGTTCCTTCCTTCTATAAGTGGTGGTGGGATTCCCAGTATCTTCGGTATGGAGAAACAAACCCTTACAGCCTTAGGCAATGGGGTTTGTCTCAGTAGATACCCAAAGGGTCCTAGCACTGCTCTGTGTAGCTCCACACTGTCACACTGACATGGAGGAACCACCTTTAGACATGGAGGACCGATTTCTAGAGAGGGCCAAATATGGGGGAGTGAGAGGGGGGAGACAGTTTTGCAAGGCACAGACTGAAAGCGTGAGACTGAACAGATTTATGAGTAATTCTGATTAAATACTGGAGATTTGAAGATAAAACTTTTATTGCAACTGCTGTGACAGGAACTGACTAAATCCATTTTGAACTTGGTACTTGGTATGTTTTTTACTCTGCACTTGGATATGATTTTCAATAGCAAAATTAGCTGGCTGAAAACAGCCAATACAAAGTTCATCTTCCAGTGTCTGTAAGAAACTACAGTATGGCTACACTTTCTTATGGACTCAACAGACTCCCTACTTTTTGTACCAGACCATTAGAGCAAAACTGTGGAAAAGGTGAGGCAGTAACAGGAAGGACAGAAATAAGAAAAAGAGAAATTAGAGGAAAACAGAGAACAGACGAACGGATAAAAAAAGGATGAAGTTCTTAGGTTAGCACAGAATCAGCTGAGGTCAGATCTAAGCTGGGTAATAATTATTCAGAAAATTAACAGACTGGCTCATTTCTCAAAGTAACATGGTAGGTTTACACATGTTTGTTGTTCATTATGCAGTAGTAAAGGGCACCTGGACCCCTTTCAGGTTAGAAGGGTGCGGTGCTCGTTACCAACTCCTGTTGTATGTGCAGATGAGCACCAGAGCAGTTTGATGATCAGAGGTTTCAAAGAGTGAGACCCATGTGCCAGCTTGGAGGAAAGGCTTCCCCAGTGGATACTGAAAGACATAAATTTTATGTTAAACAAGGCTGAACCTTGGGTGACCCAAGAGTGCAGATTTGTTTTCCTCTCAGAAGTATCTCTTGCAATCAGGCTTATAGGAAATAAGGTGTGGGTTACTCCAGGGTTTGTCTTTGAGCTGGCAAGGAGCATTGCAGCAATGGAGCAGCACTGCAGCTCTGAGGAGTTCAGACTGCTTGGACCCTAAGCCATAACCATGTTGAGAGGTTTGGGCACAGGTGTGCTTATGCCTCACAGTATGGTTGTTTCAGCTGGAAAAGGTACTAAAACTCTCTCAAAGTGCTTATCTTTGAGTTGTGGTGTGTGGATTTCTTCTAACCTGAGCAGCAAACAATGAGTGGCACAAAAGGAAGAGGATAGCAAATGGATACCTCAGCAGCTACTTGTTAATATGAGCAGCACTAAAATGAGAACTAAAAACAAATGTTTTTTGAGGCAGCCTAGAAATGTTGGTTTCATCTACCAGATTTGTCTTCCTGTTGTTAGATGAGATTGCTCACCCTCTTATGCTCTGGCTCTTGCAAGCAGGTTGCTCAAATACAAGAGTGTGTGGATGATGTAATTTGTTTTCCCAGGTTTCTGGATGATGGATCAGGCTTATACATGGAGGAATCGTTGTGTAATTGAACCCAGTCCTTTTTTTGATACAGAACAGTGCCAGGCAAATGCAGGTTGGTAGCTGCTGACATGAACCTGCCTGATTCTCCCCTTACGTTTTACATCGCTATGGAGATACACTGGCATTTGCCTGCACAGGATAAGATAGTATGTAGTTTCGCTAGCATGACTTCAGAGGAAAAACAGGTCATAAAAGTGATGATATGTTGACTGCAAGTTAGAAAGTAATCTTAAGTCTTTGCAAGAGCAAGAAGCAGCACACACATCTAAGCAAATCACAGAACACAGATCATTTCTAGGGCAGCCCTTTCCTAAGCCATAAATAGAAATCATATGAAAACGATAGTATGTGATCGTGAAATTAATGACTGTATCATAACAGAAAGGTGACATTTAAGGCTGCCCAGGTACTGTAATTGGAACATTTCCTAACTTCTGTAGGGCAATGTGTTTGATATTTTAAAATATAATACTCTATAACCTTTCTAGATTTTTGTGCATAGACCTCTGTCAAATACTTACCTTTAGACTTACATTAGAGAAGGTGTTTTAATTTAACCAGCAGACAAACTTCCCATGGAAAGGGAAAATAAGGCAGTGGTTCCATTTGATATGAGGGAATTTTTGTCAAAAGAACTATTTTACATCTTCCTTCAGTATCTCTTCTTCAAAATATAGAGGCAAAGGGATGTGGACAAGAGCAAACTGAAGAGGACAGTGAGATGAACCGTTTGGTTAGAGCAGCTGTTTCAGGTTGATACATACTGTGCATTGAACATGAACAATGCATGACAGTTAAACTTTCTTTTTCAAAAGTATTGCTGCTTTTACTTGTCTGATGTTGTGTATTTTGACATTGCAATATAAGACAGATGAACAGTATTGCCAGCTTTAAAGGTGCTCAACATCCTTTACAAAAGCATAATAAGCAGATGCTGACAGGATACCAGGCTCCTCTGAACTGCCACTAAGTTCATCAACACCTTGAATATTGCACAAAAAAAGTGACTCTAGTATTTGGTTCATGAACGGAGTGATGATTACTGCTTCAGTGCAGAAAATGAAGAGTTCCCCTATAGCTGTACTAATCTTAGCTACCCATGTCAGCAAATTAACAGTACCCACAGACATGACAGGATCCCTTCTGAGGTCACACAAAGTGACGTTTGGGTTGTGCAGGCTTTTGAAAAGCATGTATCTGCGTACCAGGTATGTGTGTGCACTTTGGTACTGCTTACTGTATTATTTGGCTTCTTGCCAAAGTCTTTGAATTCCACTTTAATTGCATATTTCAAAGGACCAGTTAGAAGTGTCTCCTTATCAGAGCTTCCCAGATTCTGCTGGCTCTGGCAGGAGGGTTTCAGAACAGGACCTGTCTTCTTAATCCTTGTGCTAGAGGGACAAACCACAGGGTATTTATTTAGTTACACTTCTCTTTTACTACCTACTTAAATCTGGGGTTATTTTAATGTTTTAAGTTAACTAGTTGTTTAAATAAGTAATGGGTGGTTTAGATTAAAAAAACAGGAACAACTCTGAAAGGTTGCTATAATTTACATTTCTGAACTTTGTTTTGATCAAATCATATGAACCTTGTTTTTATGAGCTGCCCAAAAAAGCAACTCTGCATTAACTTTGGCTAAAGATGAGATATGCATCAAAACGTCTCAGGGCTCACAGTCTGAGTTCATTTGCGATGTCCCCCTAATGAGGGACCACTTACCATGCCAGCCTTCAGGTACTTCTGGAGTCATTAGCGCATGACGCTGGCACAGAACCTCTGCTCAGTCAAGATATTGGGTCTGATTTCCTGCAACCCTTGTATTAAACCTCCAGACACAGTAGGACTTGGCAACTGGATTTATGTGTCTGTTAATGAATATGTAATTGCTACTGAGACAGATGCCTATGCAAAGTGCAGGACAAGAGGAAATCCAGCCTGAGGCAGCCAGTGCAGTTATCTGGTTATCTTAGTCAATGAGTAAGTGCAGTTTGTGTTCCCCCAGGCCCAGTCCTGTGGTTTCATGTTCTCCCTCCGAGACTGCAGGCCACGGACAATGCTTACAGCTCAGGAGGGTCAGGGAACTTGGGATTTAATTCCCAGCTCTGGGCTAGATATGACACATATGCCCAGTTCAGCAAAAGCATGAGCTCCTCAGCACCCTGACGCTTTCAGCTCCACAGCAGGTACTCCATGGGGCCATGTCAGACGTGGCAGAAAGGAGCCCTCTTTGGGAATGAGGCCACAATGCCTGATTTCTCTGTCTGTGGAAAACTATGGCAAGTGGTGTAACAGAAACATCTGTGGCTTAAGCTCCTTATCTGAGAAAAGAAACCACATCTTGAATCTCTTGTTCTCTCTCCCTTTCCTAGTCATCCTAACTTTTTGTTTTCTTGTCTGTTCGGCAATGGGCTACCAGGTTTTGGAGAACTATCTATTCTTACCATATGATTATATTTCTGAACAGTAATGGTCAACCCAGGGCTTACCACTGTGTATGCATAGATTTCTTTCTCCCATATGACTCACTTCACATTTGTTTACACTCTACTGCATTATTGCCTTGTTGCTGGGCACTGTTCAAACTGAAATAGGGGAAGTTCCTCTGCTGTCTGTAGGAAATGTAGCTAGAAAAGGCAGACTGAAGATAGGAGGAATACACAAGGCTTTTCAAGGTTTGGAACATGTGATTTCCAGCAAATGACAAATGTCAGTGTGAAGATGGGAGATGCCAGGTATAAAATGAGGGTGGGATATTCTACCCTTGTAGCAAGTTACAAACCGTTTGCAGCTTTAAGACCTTCAAGATATAGAAGTAAAGACTTATGTCATGGAACCAGCAAGAATTTGCCTCTTAAATCTCAAACTACAAAGTCCCACTCTCTTGAGCCTAACTTGAGAATGCCTTATTTATAATATTATTCTAATATTAGAATTTATAATAACATTCTAATATTCTAATTTATAATATTATTCTTTATTAAGTTCAGTGGACTCTGCATAAGCCTGTCAAAGATTATAAAAGAAATCTGAAAGAAGAAAGAAAATACCCTTCAGCTCAAAGATACTGCACTGCAGTTGTGCAGTGATATTGTGTGACCACAATTCAGAAGTGAGGAAGTAATTTCATAGGAAAGAAATTTGTGTCCTGCTTTGTGCCTGGAAATAAATGTCTGGTGCTATTAATTGTTTTAGAGACTATATGATAACTATCAAAATAGATTTAAATTTCTAGATTAGCTTTAAAAATCCCACAGAACAATTCTGGTAGGAGCAAACGTCAAGAAGTAGGTATGAAAACTTATCTGAGTTTTGCATACAAGTGTGTTTCACCAAATACACTACTTTAGATTAATTCTTCCCATTTCAAGGTGACATTTATGTTTCACCATGATCTACAAACAGAAACAACATAGACAGCCAGTTTGGAAACTGTATGTCATGAAAACACAACCAAAGCAAATTAACTGACTTTGCTGAGCTTAGAGTTAAAAACAAAGGAAGACTCTTAGAGCATGGTCTTTGAGCTTTCGGTCAGGTGAAAGAAATATATGTCAGACTCCATGAAAATGAAATCAAAACTGCATCTGGTTGGTGAATGATATACACTCACTGAGGACAGTAATTTGTGGCTGGCGGATGAAGTCCATTTTTTGTTGGACTTCTCAGAAAATCCTCATTGATTCAAGTAAGTCATTTGCCTCCATAGAGGTAATTTGATTTCAGCCTGTGGAAAACAACTGCCAGAACCTGGTTGTATTAAATCATTACCAGAAATAAAAAAAAATCAGTAGCACTAAACTTCCAGAAACAATGTAATCAGATTTCATTGGAAAATGTATAATTTGGAGGAAAAAGAACATACCTCAGACAGTGGTTTCCTCTGAGCACAGTTTATACCTCCAATAAAGACCATATTGGGCATCACTGGTCTGACGTATTCAAACACAAAGTCAAATCTCAGAAGCCAAATGGAAGCAGAGTTCAGGAGGTCTAGCAGGGATACATCTCTCTGAAGAACTTCAGAGGAAAACTTTATTGCATCTTCGTAGAAACCATTACAGTACACAAGCTCCAGGAGGGAAACCAGTGCATTTTCCACTCTCTGGAAAAAGGTCATGTGGTCCGAGTTGAAGGTAAATAGTCTCGGGGTGTAGGACAGAGGACTTGGGCACTGCGGTGCTTCGTAGTGTAAGTTGCAAGGAAATCCTCTCATGAAGAACACAAATGGAAGAGAAAAATAATTAGCAAGTGTTGCTCCACACATAAAAAAGGGGTCTGTCAGGACAGCATCGAAGCCACTTTGATTCAAGTACTGCAGGGTCTCCTTGCTGCTGAACAGGTTCTTGCACTGAACAAAGAATGTACGGAAAACGTGCACTGAGCTGTTGTATAGTGCTAGAGCATTCAGAGGGAAAGGCAGGTCCTTCAGGTGAGTGGCAATGTACTCATGAAAGGCATTATCCAGCTCTTCTAATGTGTAAGACACTGGGTATGTTTTCACCGTGTATGCCTGTGTCGTTTCCATCTGCCAGCTTACTTCTGGTATAACCACCACCACTTCGTGTCCTCTCTCACTGAGCTTTTCAACCACTTGTCGCATGCTAAGCCAGTGGCTTCCACCCATGGGCACCACCAGGAGTCTCCTTCCATCTGAGAGGCCAGGCAGGAGGAGGATAAAAATCCAGGCACAGCAAAGCCTCAAAGTCATGTTCCTGTGGTCAGAGTACAGACTGTGGGAGAGTCTTCTCCCTCAGGCAGTAGCCTGAAGATGCTTTTGAATGAAGCTGATCGGTTTATCTGTTGAGTTGTGCTCCTTTTTCATAATCTTCTAGTTAATGATTCACTGCTTTGGGTTGTGGATGGTTTGGGTTCTTTTCTCATTACTTGTGAAGCCAAATGCTGTGACCCTTTCCTGTCCTGAGAGTGATTGGAGTTCCTCAGTGTTCAACAGAGAACTAGCTCCTCAACATGGTAGTCAGATTTCTTAGGAATTCTCTCTTGATCATTGATGTATCCTGTCTTACTCCTTGGCCAGGACCAAGGAAGGCAAGTTTGGCGTGAAAAAATCCAACACCACAGTAACAAATGAAAACAGCCTCAACAAATTTCATTGTGGTTGGAGACATGGAAGTTCAGATCATTTCTCTGAGGACAGAACAGGAGACCCTCAGGATAAGGGGAAAGGGCAGATGAACCAACTCTTCTGAGCTAGCAGGAATCTCCAGTCTACAATGACACCAGCAAGAGACACTGAGAGAGGCTGACCTGGCAGCTGAGGCAGAGATCTGTGAAGTTGAAGCCCAGGTTCTTGCTTCAGGGCAGTAATGCAGTTGTTTCACAGCCTATGAGATGGCCTTCAGGCGGTTGAAAACTCTTCACCACTTGCCTATACATCAAGTAGAGTCCAGACATAGGACATGTACTAAATGTGTTTTAACAACTACAACTCCATGTATGGCTTGGACTGTTCAGTAAAGACACAGGTGTGAGCCCAGGTATCGGACCTGACAGCTAACGAGCAGCTTCAGTGCAACTGTGGGTTTGCAAGAGCCTTCAGCTTCACAGCATTGCTTTTGACATTAATGGTGCCAAAAAGATTAGAAGCCTAAATAGCACTGTGACATGGAAAAATAATGAAATGTAAGATATTTAGAGCCATGCAGCCTCTGTCCCTCAGGAACACAACTTCTTTGATCTCCCTTCCGTACCATGGTCAATGCAATGAAATTAATTACGTATCATTTTCTTCATCTTTTCCTATTAGCCTTTTTGTTTCTTTTTCCCACTTTACCGACATCTGTAACTTTTTCCTTGTGTAGGGAAACTACTGAGTAAGTGGCAAAATGCAGTTTTCTTTCAGGCACTTGATAACTTTTCAGAAAACAAAATATTTGAGCTTCAGAGCAGGGGGAGAAGCTCTGAGGTAAAAGTGAAAAAAATACTTTCAGAATCTTTTATGTTATTATAAACTGTAAGGGAAAAAAAGGATGGGTAATAACTAAAATGTTATTATTTCCAGCTTTATATAAACTGCACTTAAAAATGATCATTGGAAAAAAGACTGGTTTAGTAAACAGCATTTTCTCACGAAAAGGTTATTTTTATTTTTTAAGTTGGTTTTTTTTGGCACCCCCCATTTTCTGGAGAGGGGTAAGCAGACAGCTGTTAGGGAAAATTCCTGTCCTCCCTTCCCTTCTGCGGCAGGATGAATTTGCCATCCAAACCTTGCAGCACCCTTAACATGAAGGGAGTGGGTACAAAAGCAAGTGCAGGACGAGCGAAGCTAATCAGTACCTTAGAGGTGTTCCTGAGTGTTTACTGGTGACTCCCTCAGTTGGCTTGGTTATCTGGCAAAGGGTGCTTGATGAGTTAAACTTTGCTGGGTTCAAGGGAGTGCGAGTTAAGAGTTGCTTACCCTTCACACGTGGTCGCCAGCGCAAGATGCCAGTGGGAACTTCGAATTAGGGAAGAAGCTGCATAGCTGGGGGATGCCAGGGGAGGAATGGAAAACCCCACGGGAGAGGGGCTGTGCTGGACGGCTGCAGCGGGAAGGAGGGACATTGTGTCAGAACAACTGCTGCCTGTGGCCCCACTGGCACGATGTGTGTGATTGCAGCAGACCACAGTGAGAGTCAATGCTGGCAGCAAACGATGTGCCAGCTGGGCCACTCTAGCCATGGTGGCAGCTGTGACCAACCACCTGCATGTTTCAAAGATGGAGCTGGTCATCTCTGATCACCGGCCAGGCTCATCTGTATTTGAAATCCCAATGCCAGTACAAGCCCTGGCCTGCACCTGATGGGGCCACACGAGCTCAGGGAGGGAACTGGACCAGAAGGGGCAGAAGGAGAAGCAGCCCCCGCCTCCGTGAGGGCTCTTCCTTGCAGCAGAAGCCCTTGTGCTACAAGGCTGGTACGCTGAGCTTCATCCCTGGCTATGTTTTTTGGAAGGCTTCAGCAGGGCCTGTCCCTGGTGGTGGCCTGAGACGTCTCGGTCATGGTGAAGTGTTGGTCTCCTCCCCCAACAGGTCCACCACCCAGCAGAAGCTGGGCCGGGGCAGGCTGGGCCTCCTCCAGGCCCTCAGCCTGGCGAGGCCGCGCAGGCCCCGGGGTCTCCACGGCAACCCTTGCCCCCCCGCCCCCAGCAGGCTGACTCCCACCATCCACCGCGGCCTCCAGGAAACTACAGCCCCCAGAAGGCCTTGCGGGGAGGCACGCCTTCCCAGCGGGCAGTGCGGCTCCCCCCCTCCGCCAGCGCGGTGACGCTCCGGCGCCGCACTACGACTCCCAGCAGGCTGTGCGCGGCCGCGTTGCCGGCCGCCCCCCGGTTCGCATCGGCTCCCGTGCCCGGCGCTTCCTTCCCGCTCCTTGCAGGAGGCGTCCCTCGCTCCACAGAGCGAGGGCGTGCCGCTGTTGTCTCTCCGGGACTTGGCCAGGTGCGTGAAGTCCCGGAGCGGCGGAGGCCTTTAGGTCCCAGCGTGCTTTGCGCGGCGCCACAACAAAGATGGCGGCGGCCGCGGGGCCGTGGCGGTAGCTGCCGGCCCGGCTCTGGGTGCTGGCTCTGAGGGGTGAGTCGGGCTAAGCGGCGGCTGGGGAGCCGTGCCCCGCCAGCCCCGGCGCTGCGGGCCGGCCGGGGTGCGGGCGGCAGGGCCAGGGTACCGGTGGCAGGCCCAGGGTACCGGTTCTCGTCCTCTCTTCGGTACCGGTGAGACCGCCTCTGAAGACTGGGCCCATCTCCGTGGGGGCTCTGGGACTGGAGCGTGTGGGAGGTGGAGAGAGGCAGGGGGAGCCGGGTGAGTTCAGCCTGAAGAAGGGAAAGCGAGGTGGAGACTGTACTGCTGTCGGGAGGGGGCATCTGCGCAGCCTGATTCTTGCCGGGGGTGCAGTGGGGTAGGATGAGAGGTGCCAGACCCAAGTTACAGCGTGGGAAGTTCCCATCAGAGATAAGGAATAGAGCGCAGGGGCTTAGAGGGGTTTGGGGATCTCCTTTCATGGAGTCATTCTGACTTTGGCAGGGCAAGGCCCTAATAAGCGATGCTTTTTGAGGGTGTTGGACCAGAGACGTCATCCAGAGTTTTGTTCTAATCTATGTTACTGCATCCAGATATTCATTCTAATCTATATTGCTGTATGATTTTTCAGGGAGGGAAGCTGCTAGCAGCAGTGCTTTGAGGATCCAGAAATAAGGAATGAGGGAGGATTTGGCACTGTCCTGCTGAAGTGCTTCTCTGGAGTGGTGCGTGGGTACAGCAGACTGTCAGTAAGATGATTGCTGTCTTCTAGATTTGTGCTTTTTTTATGATGAAGAAACCTATTAGGAGCAAGCTATTGTGCATTTGGGTGAGGAAAATAGGAATAGTCATCATCTTTGAATGGTTAAATGCTAACGTGCAGCAGGTCTAACTGGAAAAATGAATGAAGGCTGTGAGACAGTTTGGAAAGAGTGTTAAACCTAGTACTTACTTCTTGAAGTAGGAGCGGTGGGACCTTTACAGACTTTTCTTTTTTAGGCAGTCAAGGTGTAAGAGCTGCATTCAGAGGAGAAAAACCTACAAAGACATCAAAGTTATTTCTTTCCTATCTCTGTTCGTTAAGAAGTATTTCCAGCCATGTTATTTTATTTTGTGAGGATTTATAAGGGGATATCTATTGTGTGAAGTGGTGAAGAAGCATTATAGCACAAGCAGAGTGAAGAGTGTCATGCTGCTTCATAGTCAGCTGCTCTGAGCATAGCCTTTTGCCTAAAAACTGCTCTATTCTGGGAAGGACTAAAATGGGCTTAATGTAATGCTATTTTATAGAAAGTTTTAGGAAATGCCTGACGAACTACCAGTTGGTTGAATGGGGAGCTGTCGACTACGTTTGGATTTTCAAAAAGCATTCAACAACTTTTGCCACTGAAAGCCTTTAAAGAAATTAAGCTGACACAGGAGAAGAAAGTTGTTGCTTGATTAAATGATTAGCTAAAAGATAGGAAACAAAAGGTCAACCATTACAGAGGGGAGTTTCTCTGTACTTTTGCTAGGGTCTGCATTCAGTGTATCATAAACTGTCAGCAATAAACAGCAAATGCTGAGATGATTAATTTTTCTTGTGAAGTCGACTGATACATTGCACTAAAGACAAGTGCCATCAGTGAAGCTTTAAAGTCTTTATGCTAACAGGCCGCTGAATGAAACAATAGCAGATGATATTCATTGTAGGTGAGTCCAAAGAGGTGTAGCATGGGGCAGAGCCGATCACAGCTTTACAGTTATATATACACACGTATTTCTGTAAAGTGTATGTATAGTGGTCGGATTTGAAGTGAACACACAGGAGTGATAATTGGGGTAATAATATATGTTGCTTAAAAAAAAAGTAGTTTAGTGCTCAGCAGTTGTACAAAAAAGAGCAAACCAGAGCATTATTAATTAGCTATAGAAGGACATGATTTGCGCACATCTTGAACATGGTAGGCAGATGTGGTCCTCTGATCTCAGAAGCAGATAAAGAAGTTTAAGGGGTTCAGAGGTAGTAGATAAGGATAATTGAAGATAAGGGACAAGTTCTGTAGTAGGAGTAAATACATCTTTGTGGAAGCTTTTGTCTGGAAGAGATGTCTGAATGGAATATGATAAAGATCTGTAAAATTGCACATGGAATGAAGGTAAATAGAGGAATGATTATTCACTGCTTCAGTATAACTCCTTGATTACTCACTGTTAATGCAAGAGCTACAGCATACCAAATGAAATTATGGGGTGACAAGTACAAAACAAAAGTGAGCTAGCTTTTGGAGTCCTGGGACATGCTAAGAGGTTGTAAGGTTTCCAAGAAGGACTGAAAAAATTTCCATAAGAAGAATTAGTTGCCATTGAGTTTCCAGCTTGAACATCTGGAAGCAAGGATAATATTTTCATAAAATATCACTGTATTTTTGACTATTTATTGCACTCTTCCCATCTGAACTGGCCAATACTAGAGACAGGTTACTTGTGCACGTGGATTTTTTTTGAGAGGCAGCGCAGGGATTTTCATGAGTTTGAGAGGCCTTACATACCTTTCCTGCAGGAAGCTGGGCAGCTTGAACACTAGTTGATTATGCATGTTTAGAAGGATGTATTTATTTTGCCATGCATGTTTTTGCTGATGCAAAGTTGAAATGTGATGTATTTGGTTCTAGTTAAAAGTCTGTTCAGACCTGTGCTAACATAAATGCTTTTAATTCACCCTTTTTGTTACATTAGCGCACCCTTTTATATGGATCTGACGTTCACTTTTAGAATGAACAGCATAAGACAAAAAAAAGTTATAAATAAATTCGTCAGTCATGGATGAAAGGCTCATCTTGGAGGATTAGAGGTGGGTGGATTCAATTGCGGTTTTTATAGTAAATAGATTATTTTATATTTTTAAAGGACTGTTTTGCCTTCACAATGTTTGGGGACTTATTTGAAGAGGATTTTTCCTTTATTTCAAACAATCATTTTGGAAAAGGGAAGAAATCAAAGCCCAGAGATTTGGAGCCTCCGCCTCCCAGGGATTTCACCAATCTAAGTGGTATCAAAAATCAGGGTGGGACCTGCTACCTCAATTCCCTTCTGCAGACTCTGCTTTTCACACCTGAATTTAGAGGTAATGTGTTCAAAATCTTCTTAAAATAATGTTGGAATTGATATTTTATATCTGCATTTCTAGTTATTTATTAAAGAAACGTGACAAACACATTGTTTTCAAGAACAGTTTACTTCAGTTCAAATAAGTTATTACAGAATATTCAGAGCTATTGGTCTGTAAAATTAGTATCATCACTTCTGCACAAAATGTAAGTATTGTAAATGTTACCTTTTCTTACAGGTGCGTGGTTACAGTTTGTGTAAATAAGAGAGGTTATTGCTGTCTGTAAAGTGTCATTCATTTTTTTTTAATGCAACCACTACAATTCCTGAAAAAATATTTTACCATCTAAACACCTTCATGCTTACTTCTGCTTTATTTTTATAGCTTGAACCAGTTGCAAGGATGAATGATGTTCAGAAAGGTTGTTTAATGTCTTAATTTGCCAAAAAGAATAGTATCATAATGCTTGACAGCTAAAATACAGTTAATCTTCAAAGAGGGAATGTTGTCTTTTTTTAAATAGGCATTTTTCTTTACAATTACAGAGGCGCTGTTCTCTCTAGGTCCTGAAGAACTTGGGTCTCTGGATGATAGCAGTAAACCAGATGCAAAGGTATTTAAAATTTTCTTGTCATTAGTCACTGCTGAGTGTTGATTTGGAAGAACATTGTTTCAATTCACATGAAACTTCTTATGGCAATGAATGAAAGCCTAACTCTGATACTGCAAGGCAGTTTGGTTGGCTGATACTTGATTTTTCACACAGTTGTAAGTTTTCAGTGCCATAAGTGTTTGCTTCAGAAGTAAAATATTGAGCCTGTCTCTGCTGAAATTGATAGCAGAGATAATTTTGTCTTCAAGGTGAGCAGGAGCAATCCCAAATTCTGTACAGTTCTCGTATAGATTTTTCTCTTCTGTAATTCAAGCTACAGTGTTTTGACTTATTTGTGTCCAGGAACAAAAAAGTAAATGTGTGCAGCCTAAATGACTGCACTGAGGCTCTCTGAAGATTTAACAGCCCATCTGTGCACAGGATGGTATGGGACTGGAATTTAAGCTTTGTTTAAAAAGTGCTTACTAAAGTTGACTACAGAATTGCATTCTTTAGTTCTTGGGTTAAAGTGACACAACTGGTGGCTTGGAAAATTTTTTTCTTTGTAAGTCAAAGATAAATATAGGTAGCTGATTAAGCTTACTGATATTAACCATTCTCCTTCCCATCTCGTTCCACCCCACCACCAAACACCCTTTACTGAGCAAGGAGTAGCACACATTAAATCTGTATGTCATGATGTCTTGTAGCTGAGTTCTTAGGGTTTAGTATTATGGAAAATATCAGAGGAAGTTGTCTTTTTTTATGATGGTGATGGCTTAATTTTAATCTGTACAGTTTTGCTTTATCACAAAACATATGTTCCATGACTGTATTTGCTGAGTAAGGTGAGGCACTGTAGATTTTTGGGAACCAAGTCTGACTGATATTTTGGTGTGAATTGAGTAACCTGTGTTATGAAAGCCATAGACAGTGGTGGTGTACTAAATTATTTTTATTTAAATGATTGGTTTGAAGACTTTTTCTGATCTTCTGGGTATATTTGGTTTTTATTTCTAGGTTCGAATAATTCCGTTACAACTTCAACGGTTATTCGCTCAGCTTCTGCTCTTGGACCAGCAGGCTGCATCTACAACAGACCTTACTGAGAGCTTCGGGTGGAACAGCCATGAGGTACAAATCACCATCAGTGACAGTATCATTGATAAACTTTTTCCTGAATGGAGATGATTTTTACTTTTTTTTTTATGTCTGACATTTAAGAAATATCTTGAAATACTTCAAGCTGTGGAGAAAGCATTGAATTGGGTCAACTATTGTTGTATACTGTTGTATCTCCACATGAAATACATGCCAATTGTTTACAGCAAGTAACAGAAGAAAACAGTTCTGTTAGATACAATTTCAGTAGCTTTTTCTTTGTTTTTACAGGAACATTTTTCCAACAGTACTTAGGGTTCTTGTCCTCAAATACTTAGATTCTTACCTAAATTGAACTGTGTAACTCATCTTAGTCTAAATCTACCCAAGTGAAAGTGTCTTATGTGGGTTATAGTAGCTACTTAGAAACCATATCTAAATTAAGAATAACAAGTAATAATAAAGGTAGTAATTTCCTACTCAAGGTAGTAAATACATGGGTAGTCACTGAGGCAGCTGTCTTTGTCACACTTAATACATGTTGTTTTTAAACAATAAGCAAAGCAGATGGCACTATTTTATTTCTTCAAGTTTGTTTTTTTTTATCGTGCAGGAAATGAGGCAGCACGATGTGCAGGAATTAAATCGGATTCTGTTCAGTGCTTTGGAAACTTCCCTTGTGGGGACTTCGGGTCATGACCTTATTAAGCGATTGTACCATGGGATTGTTGTCAACCAGATTGTTTGTAAAGAGTGCAAGAATATCAGTGAGAGACAGGTAAAGCCAAACTATTTTCCAGGAGGGGTTTCTGTTCAGCCTGTTGAGGATACTTTAAATGTTCTTTTTTTTTAAACTCCAAAAATAGTGACATCTTACTTGCGTGTCACTGGTGGTCTTGTTGAATCTAGGTAGTGTGTATTGGTTAGAGTGCTGCAGACTTGAAAACGTGAAAATTACGTGTGACTTTGTTGTTAAGTCTTGGCTGGCATTTCCTAAACCACCTACATCAGGCTGTGACTCAGAGGTAAAAAACGTAAGTGTTGTTGCATCTTCTGAGTTGGCAAGCGTTGCCTTTAGTAGATGTAGTTGGCAAAGAGCTGAACAGTGGGGTAACAACAGTAAAACATACTTTTACAGTCTTTTATGCTCTTTGTAATTTAAAAAAAGTTTGGTGGTGGTGTTTTTGTTTTGTTTTGTTTTTAAATTAATTTATCTTCTGTGGATATATGGAGGTTTTTCCCCATCAGCAATGAAAGCAAAATGAATGCTTGTTTCTGCTGTGGTGAATGGGATGAGTATCTTTCTAATGTACTGTGAGCTTACTACCTTATTTTTTTGTTGTACTTCTGCATAGGAAGATTTCTTAGACTTAACAGTAGCAGTAAAAGGTGTAGCTGGCTTGGAGGAGGCCCTGTGGAACATGTATGTAGAAGAGGAGTACTTTGAAAATGAGAACTTGTATCGATGTGGAGCCTGTGATAAACTTGTCGAAGCTTCAAAGGTAATGCATTGGTGATTCTCAGTGTTCAGTCTGCTGACAGTTAGGAACTTTGTTTACATTGCTGTGTCTGCCCTCTGACACAGAAATAAAAAAATCTGTGTCTTTAATCAGACAGTATATAACAAGAGGATGCCAAAATCTGACCTGTTTTTTAAACCTCAGCAACTATGTCAAGAAAAGCTCATGTGACTCTTGATTTCTTAACTTGAATGTTGTTGCAGTCTTTAATCTAGACAATGGTGGATGGGATGGCATGTGGTTTCGAGAGTATTGCCTTATTCACACACCTCTATGGGCACCTGGCTTTGGACATTTCAGAAGATAGGCTAAAAGATAAGCTAGACCCTGACGAAAAAGATAAACAGGTCCATGTAATGAAGAAAACTATGGAAATTCTCTCATGAAGAACGCAAATGATAGAGAAAAATAATGAGTAACTATTGCTTTGCACAGTTGAATCTGTTGATCTAGGTTTTGCATTGTTTCCCTGAGGCCAAACAGGTTCTTGCATTGATAAATTAACACCTTAGTAGGTGTTTTCAATATGTTCTGTAGTGCTAGAGCCTTCAGGTCAGTAAGAATGTATTCATGTAAGGAACCATCCAGCTCTTCTAATGTGTAAGGCACTGGATATGTTTTCACCGTGTATGCTTGTGTCGTTTCCATCTGCCAGCTTACTTCTGGTATAACCACCACCACTTCGTGTCCTCTCTCACTGAGCTTTTCAACGACTTGTCGCGTGCTAAGCCAGTGGCTTCCACCCATGGGCACCACCAGGAGTCTCCTTCCATCTGAGAGGCCAGGCAGGAGGAGGATAAAAATCCAGGCACAGCAAAGCCTCAAAGTCATGTTCCTGTGGTCAGAGTACAGACTGTGGGAGAGTCTTCTCCTTCAGGCAGTAGCTTGAAGATGCTTTTGAATGAAGCTGATTGGTTTATGTTGAGTTGTGCTGCTTTGTCATAACCTTCTAGTGAATGATTTGCTGCTTTGATCTGTGCTCAGCTATGGGCGAGAACTGTTGGGTTTGAGTTGTTTTTTTAAAAAAATACTTGTAAAGCCAAATGCTGTGACCCTTCTGTGCTGAGTCATTGGAGTTCCTCAGTGTTCAATGGAGAACTCTTGACATTAAGCCTGTGATGTTCATTGAGAGTGGTCCCCAGGAACTCAGGGACAACCAGACTGAAGTATTCCTTTTTCTGGCCTGGTTCCCTGCCTTCACCCCTGGGCACCTTGGGAAAGGTTCAGATGCTTGACACTTGTCTGTATTAGTATCCTCCAGAGGAATTGTGTATGTGACCCCAAGTGCTTTGTTAAATGGTGGTGTGTCTGATAACACCGGTCACTGTATGCCAGTGCAGCCTGCACCATCCTTGTGCTGACAGCTTGTCCCTGTTTGTTGGTTTATGACAGTTTGGACTGGTTTTCCCAACATAGTAATTGAATTTAAGGCTTCTTATTAGTGTTCTCATCCATCCCCTCAGGCAGGGCCAGGGAAGGGCAGCCCAGTGAGAGCTTTATGAGAGTTGTAGGTCTTTGAATTGCATTTCTCCAGAATAATACAAGTGGTGTTTGGGTTTCTTCTTTCATGTTGTAAGTCTTTTATAAAAAGTTGCTCCTTTTTCCTGTTATTCCCACTATTTTTTGTAAAGGGGAGACAGACATAGGTGTTAGGGCACTCTGACGTATTCTGTCATCTTCACAACAGCAAAGCTCTTTGGCCTACTGTGGTGACTCTCTTCTGCAGCAGGATGACTGCAATCCAAACCTTGCAGCACCCTTAATGTGGAAGCGAGTGGGTGCAAAGGCAAGCTGAGGACAGGTGAAATTAATCAGTGACTCAGGAGTTCAGAACCATTTGCCAGTGCTTCATGTGCCTCCTTCCAGTCCCTAAAGGGAACCTATAAGAAAGCCGGGGAGGGACTTTTTACGAGGGCATGTAGTGATAGGACAAGGGGTAATGGCTTTAAACTGAAAGAGGGTAGATTTAGATTAGAGGCAAGGAAGAAGTTCTTCACTGTGAGGGTGGTGAGGCACTGGAACAGGTTGCCCAGTGAAGTTGTGGATGCCCCATCCCTGGAAGTGTTCAAGCCTGGGTTGGATGGGGTTTGAGCAGCCTGGTCTAGTGGAAGGTGTCCCTGCCAATGGCAGGGGAGTTGGAACTACATGATCTTTAAGGTCCCTTCCAACCCAAACCATTCTAGGATTCTGTGTGGCTTGGTTATAAGGGCTTGTTTGAGTTCAACTTTGCTGGGTTCAAGGGAGTGTGAGATAAGAGCTGCTTTCCTTTCATACGTGGTCATCCATGCAAGAAGATGGTGCAAACTCTGAACTTGGGTAAGAAATCACATAGCTGGGGGATACCAGGGTATGAATGGACAGCCTCAAGAGAGGGGCTGTGCTAGAAGGCTGTAGCAGGAAGGTGGGATGTTGTGTCAGCATGACTGCTGCCTGTAGCTCTGTGACCCTGCTGGCATGATGCACTTGATCACAGCAGACCATGGTGAGAGTCAACACTGACAGGAAGTGAGGTGCCATATGAGTCACTCTAGGCTTGGTGGTAGCGTTAAGAAGGCAGCTGCCTAACAATGCGACCACCTGCCCACACCTAGCCTGTTTCAAAGACAATATGGCCCATGCCTACTCACTCCATTCCTCCCTTTCTTCAGTACACTGTGAGTCTTTGGATGTTCTTCTTTGCCCTCTTTTGTTTTGGCCTCTAGGGAATTTAGTAGTTGAAGAATCCAGTGTTCTAGAACTTTATCAGATTTTAATTGTACAGTCTGATTTTCACCCTAAACTTGGAAGAGCATGCAAAATCATTTGTGCCGCTAAGCTCTGCAAAGTAGTCTCTGCAATTGGCACAAATGAATTACCTAATTCAGAGAGTTTCTTAAGCCATAGGTATGTTCCTGGGAGGCTCTCTGGTATGGCTCTTCAAATGGAGAGTTGGGTGGAAATATTGGAAAGGCTCAGAAGTGTGTTCATTGAATCTACACTTACATTCAGAGGTGATACAAGACGATTGGTTTTGCTTTGCACCAGGGTTCCTGATGCTCTCTCACACCAAGTTGTTCAATCTTGATTAATATTCTTCCTTAATAAAACAGATTATGTTGGCTTTCCTGCCTTGAAGGTCCTCTCCCATATAAATGAGGGAGACTTTTAACCCTTGCTTAGTTGTTCTGTGGCTGTCTGTAGGGTCTTCCAGGATATATCTACCCCATGCTGCTTAGGCACAGCATTGTCCTTGTTTACCGTATGTAGCCCACAGACCTTGGTCAAGGCCCTTTTCTTCAAGCAGCCTGGCAGATCTTAAGCAAAATGCCACTGTGATATAATCTGGTGACATTTTTCAGACTGTTTCTGTTGCACTTGGAGGCAGCCCAGCAGTCACTCAGCAGCAGGCTGCAAAATACATGTGGGAGTGATCTCTTTTTCTGGACAATACACACCTGTCAGAGCTAGTTGTGTTACAGATAGGATCATTTCTGACTTCTGCATTTGAAAACACTGTGCCTGTATGAGCCCTGACCTGTACTTGGGGTCACACAACCCCAGAGAACTGGGAAACTCCTCAAACGTCATTGGAATAAACCTAAGGTGATCTACAAATGCTGTGTTTGGACAAGATGACCAGGAGGGGCCAGAAGAGTAATAGCCCCAGCCTCAGTTGAGGTCATTTCCTTGCAGCAGAAGCAAGCATGTAGGCTACATTTGTAGTCTGAGCTTCATTTGTAGTGGTGTTGTTTGGGGGTTTTTGTTTGTTTGTTTGTTTGTTTTTTGTTTGGTTGGTTGTTTTTTTTTTTTTTTTTGAGGGGTGGCTTCAGGGCCTGTGCCAGATGCTGAGTGCCCCACTGTTCATCTGAGAATGATGAAGCTACAACGAAGCTGTGTTGCTCTTCTGCAGCACCTGCTGTTCAGCAGCAGTTGAGTGTTTGTGCTTTTTTCTCTGGGCTCTCAGGGTCTTTGTGGGACTGGTGGTTGCAGGTACTGTGCAAGGGGCCAAGAGCAAGGTTGCTGGGAAGATGCTGTACAGTCTGACTTCATGGGTAAGCACAAACCCAGGGGTTTGAAGCAGTTGATTCTTAGTATAAAATTCAAGAAAATCCTCTCACAGAGAACATGTGAGCTATGGAAATGAAATTACTGACTAGCATTTCAGCAATGTCCTCCTTTGTTTTCTGTAGGAGGATAAAGCATGGGTCTGGTCATCACCATGCAGTGAAGGTGTAGGTCTTAACAGAGGGGAAGGATCTTGATTACTTTTAGGATGTCTAGTTGGTAGGGAAACTGAGAATTAGGGAATACATTTTAAAAATGAAAACACAGATCATGTCTGCCTGGTTATGACGAAGCTTTGTTGGAAAATAAAGAGTTGACCACAGCAAGGTGGAAACCACTGTTGTGTATAACTTTGTACTTAAAATTTTTTAAAATCATTTTACAGTCTGCTAAACTACGCAAGTTGCCGCCCTTTCTCACCATTTCTCTCCTGAGATTTAACTTTGACTTTGAGAAGTGTGAACGATACAAGGAAACGAGCTGCTATACATTCCCTATCCAGATAAATCTGAGGCCTTTTTGTGAGCAGGTTTGTACTGTTACATTTGTTAAAGTTTCTATATACTCAGCAGAGAACCTATATCTCAAGGCCAAGTTCTCTTTTATTTTGCATTTTGTCAGGGCAAGGTGTTCAAGAAACTTTGTAGGGTTCTCCTCTGTGCCCGATTCCAACTTTTTGGAATTCCAATTTGTTTCTGAAAGACCACTTTCTAACTGAGTGGGAAATACCTTGTAGCTATACAGGGGGAAAGGGTATAATAATGACCTAAAACTTAATCTGATATTTGTTTGAAAGGAAGATTATCACCTGGATATTGAAATTCATTTTTGTATTGTCATTATCTGATAATGTCATGTATAAATTTTGCTATATATGTTTCATGTGCCTGTAGTTATTTCATTTTTCTTAGGAATCTGTCTTTGCATTTATATATATGTATTTTGATTATAAACTGAGCTATACCAGTGCTTGATGCCAATTTTTGATCCTTAAAATATGTAAAGAATATACTTAATAGAGGCACTGTTCTTGAAAAAGAAATTTTTCTGATCGAAATGTTGCAGTGCAAGCTTGGAAATTTTTCAGTGTTTGCATTTGAGGAAGTCTTTTTTTTTTTTTTTCCCCCCTTCATTTGGTTTGTGTATATAAATGTGTTGCTTGTTTTTTCTCTAGTCTTTTAAGCAAATTAAGCCTGGTTATGAACAAGCAGGTTGAGCTGTTCTATTATTTTCATCAGTATGTCATTATTTTAAATTTTGAATTTCTAATATTGTTCAGAATCATGCTTAAAAAGTTGCTTAATTAAGCCTGTGCCTTGGTCCATGGTTTATGTCAGTCTGTACTTGTGTTCCCCAGCGCTGAAAAGCCATTTCAGTCTCTGCATGTGCAAATGCACAGTGAGAAATATCTGAAGCTATGCTGATGGTGTAAAACTGTCCTTGTATGAAAGACTTACTGATATATATTATTGTTACTATTATTGTTTTTCTTTTTAAAGACTGAAATGGATGATTCAGAGTACATGTATGAGCTCTTCTCTGTTATTATACATAAAGGTGGCTGCTATGGAGGACACTATCATGTTTATATCAGAGATGTGGATGAATTGGGAAACTGGCAATTACAAGTAAGTCCTAAAGGTTTTTCTTCCTTGCTTGATATGTCTCATTTTTCAGAAAGATATTAAGAGCTAGTGGATGAAACGTATATCCAAACTAATGAATATTTTAGCGAGGCATTTGGTCTCTTACCTCATTGAGAAGGCTAGTTTTCCACAGTATGTGTTCTCTATCAAAATTTTATTGCAAATTTTAGCTTTCCAATCTGCTGAACTATCTCACTTTACTGGGCTCACTTTTTCTGTCCCAAATTAATTAATATCTTTGCTCAAGACTAGCACAGTTATTTTAGTGGATGACGCTGGCTGGCTGTAAATAATGCAAATGCTTTTTCTGTTAAAAAAAAATGATAGTGGATATTCTGTATGACAATATACAGTCAGTAGCGGGTGGCAGAGGTAGCTTATCAGAACTTCCTTCACACTTCTAAATTGTGCATGCTAATGTTAGTACAGATGATAATCGAAAACCGCTAGTTGTGTGTGAAGCAACAGTAGTTGCGAGTCTTGTATTTTTCTTATACAGGAAGAAGAAGATAGGCTGATTGAAGATATGGCTTTAAGAGATAATGAAAATGCCAAAGAAGTAGAAAATCCATTGGCGGTGTTGAAAGGGATTTTATCAGAGGTATGGTATGTAATGAGTTTATTGCTTTGATATTGATGTTTGGGAACATAGAAGAAGGAGTTAGTGTATGCAAGAGTGGGCAGGTTTAGTTGTACAGAACTCTTCTGAACTTATTGTGAAGCACATAACCTGACTAATACTAATAGTGGCTCTTCATACAGAAAATGGCCCTTTTTGGAGTATTTCTGAAGTTGCTTACCTAAGCTGTTGCAAAAGGTGAATTTTACACTGTTTTATTAACAAACAGGAGTGATTTAAGCACTTCAGAATTGGCTTCTTTGTGTTGATCCCTTGACTTTTGTAGCCTTCATTATCCTTGGTTTTGTATTTCTTTGTAGGAAGAATCTAAACAAATTCCCGTGGATCAATTAGGGCAGAAATTATTGGAGAAAAAAGGGATGTCCTGGAATAAGAAATACCGAAAACAGTATGGAGCATTACGAAAGGTAATATGCATGTATGTTAGTTTGTTTTTTACTGTTAAGATAACTTTACATTTATATTCCTATTGAATAGTCAGTAGGATGGTAATTGAAAATACTGGCCCTTGGACTAGCAAGATAGAGCACGTGTAAGAGAGGTTTGTAAGATAAATTAGTAGACTGGAGAACATGGACAAGATTCTAGAGGGATTGTCTGCCTGAAAGCTTGTAGCTTTTTTTTTCTATCTATATGGTTGGCCTATAAAAGAATTAACCTTACCTACTGAACCTTGTTTCACTTGTGTCTGTGGATGAAGCTGCAACAACACCACTACCACTTGAACACAGAAACACTGATGAGAATTAAAGAAGAAATACAGTACCTCTTCACAGTCATAACAGAAATGAGGTTTTGAAAATGTATGCCACTTTTTGGTTGATAAGGGCATATCCATAAAGTTAACACTTCCAGTAAAATCTTGTCAAGTAGTTTACTGTATTTTCTAATGCTTTAAGGAAATACTTGAGCGTTTGTGTTATAGATATGTGGAAAATTGATGTTTGACTGTTTTTTGACTAGAACCAGCAATGGAGTTTTCACAATAATTACTTAAAAGTAGTTGTGAAATCTGAATGTGAGTCTTCCCTGGAGGTAGATGCTTTTCTGACTTTGACAGGGAAGTGATAGAAACAAGTTGTGAGCAACCCAGTATTAACGATTTCAAACTTTGAGTGCTATTGTGAATATTACTAAAGCTGACTTTTCACAAGTGCTGGATCTATACCAAAAGCACATTGATCAGTGCAATACTTGCGTTATTGAAATAACTGTAAATTGTTTTACACTTTTTGAAGTATCAAATGAGTTTCTGATTATGGTTGAAACTGAAATTCAGATTTTTGGGGGGTTGTTTTTGTTTGTTTGGGTTTTGGGGTTTTTTTTTTGAGGGGGGGTTGGGTGGTTTGTGTAGTTTGGCGGGGGGATTGGAGGGTGGTTGGTGTCCAACCCGTCCCTCGCCATCTCTCAAGAACCGTGATTTTGTTTTGTGTAATTTGGACACTAATCTTGTTTGAAGTATCTGCATACCGCTAAAATGAAAGTAGACAACAGAGTGGATAAGCTGGGCGAAACGGAACGAGTAGGTTTTAAGTTCTTGAGCTGCCACAATGAGCAGCATTAATTTGGGTAAGGTACAGCTCAGCAGACCAGAATTGAGCTCAAGATCCCTGTCTGGTAAATACAGAAGGGAGCAATGCCGCAGATGCTAGGGTGTGGATGTAAAAGGGCTACACAAGTTGGGATGGTACTGTGTGTCTGATAAAGCAGAAGCTTTTTGATTGGCATAGAATATCGCTCCTTATGCTACCTTTCCCGGAACAGAGAGTATGCACTCGTGAGAAGTGTTTTAAAGGACTCCAGTGTCTCAAGCAATCCTTGAAATTCAGAAGTTAATCTGATTTAATTCTTAGTGATGCATGTAGGTTGAAAACAATTCTTTTGCAATTTCTTGCCTGGTAGTTTGAAGTTATATAAGAAATGAAGCGAGCAACAGCATATAAAAAAATCAGACAGATAAGTGGTGGCAGGGGAATTACGTTTTCTGTCTAAACTGAGGAAGTATGTGAGGAAGTATCATAAAACCGAGTTTGAAGGGGTGGGGTTTGTGTATCAATTTGAGAAGGAATCAGGTGAAGTAGCTAATGCAGGTTGCTGTATTTAAAACTGAGTATCTTCTTCATCTTGTCCTTGCTTTCCTTTTAGTATTTGCAGAATCATCCTCACATATTTCAGTTCAGTCCTGATGAAAATAAGGTTGGTCTGAAGGAAAAACACAAGCTCCTGTTTAAGTCAGATTCTCAAGGACAAGGTCTCCAAAGCCTTCCTCAGAAGAATGATGTCCAGTGGCATTCAGAAAAAAAGCCTACAAGGCTAAGGGACAGTTCTGGTCGCCATTGGTTTGATCTGAATGATTCAAAGGTCCAGCCAATCAAGGAGATGGATATTGAGAAACAATTTCAGGGTAAAGAGAGCGCCTACATGCTGTTTTATCGAAAATCTCAGTTAAAAAGACCGCCTGAAGGTACACAAAGCTCATTGTGATATTCTGGGGGCTTCATTCATTGGCAGTTTGTTTTCTGGAGGGCAAAGGGCTTTTCTGTCCTTTCCAAAAGTTGAAGATACAGTTTTCTTTCTAGTGCTCATTTGGAGAAAAAAAAAAAAAAAAAAAAAGGGGGGGGGGGGTAACCAAGATACACAGAGGTTACCTCCAAGGAGGTGGTGACCAGTTAACTGGCTGTAGCTGACACTAACGTTTTTCTAGTACCCTTCACAAATACCAGCAGAACATCTACTGAAACAAATACACATTGTTGCTAATGGCATTCGTGTATCATTTTCCCTGAGGGAAAGATTGATGGGAAGAAGTAAAAGCACTTGTTTGTTCTTTGTATCATCTTGTGGTTTAATTTTCTCTGTTACGAAAGGATACAACATTATTGCTCTGAATTTTCAATGATTACTCTACTGTAATGTCTCATCTTGATCACTTTTATTGTTTGCCAAAACACATTTTAAGCAGCTGAGGCCAAACTAGCCTATATTGTTTGTTGCAGCGCGAGGAAATCCAAGGTACCAAATTCCTGAACGCCTTCTGAATGAAATGAATGCTGCTAATACTGAGCTGCAAAAAAAGAGGTATATTAATGTAACTGTACCAATCTCTTAAACAGCATTCTTTATCTGCAGATCTCCAAAGTGATTTAAAATGAAAGAAACTCATTGAGTAGCGGCAGATACTAAAATGACTCAATGTCATAGAGATTTAATTGAGGAGTACAACTTGTATGTCCAGATTCTGCCTTCTACTGGTTCCCTGCCTCCCTGTTAGTGGTGTAACTAGGTGTTCTACAGAATTTCATGGGAAACTTACTTACAGTTTAAAGTTGTACCTTTTTTTGTGAAAATCAGGGCAATTCTGGAAGGAGGATGGAATATGTTATCATAATTACGTTTATAGAGGGAGTTCTCCTTTGGGAGAAGGGGAATGACTTGCTTTACTGTGAAACAACAAATAAATGGTATCCTTTGCCAGAATCGTAGAGGAAAGCGATAGTGGTATTCAGGTTGGTTGAAACTCCTCCTTCTGTTGAGGAACACACAGAACTGATGATACGCTTGAATCACAGTAAAGCTATCAAAATACAGACACGTGCATGAGACACAAGTCCTGTGTGATATATCTCCTCTATGCAAATTTCACTCCTTTATTTTTTAAATGGCATATTTGCTGCTCTGTTTAGCTAATAGAACTGCATAAAGGTATAAAGGAGGAAGGCATGGCTGTGTCTGTCCTCACTCAGTTTCCATGCAGTTTTTCTGTCTGCGTTTCAACAGAGTACTGATCTGGAACACAGCCTGAAAAAAACTACAGTCTCCATATCCCTAAAAATGAAGTTTGTCATTCTGTTTAGAAAGGTAGAAGCAAGGTGTAGAAACACACAGAACGTACTGTTACAGTGCATATGTGGAGGATGTCTACACTAGCTCTGTATTGTACAACATGTAAATCACTGTCATCTTTGAGCACCTCTTTGCATACCCCTTGATGGAGGGGGGAATGTGACGGTGAATTTAGCCATGAGGGTATCGGTTCCAGGACAACTGCACAGAAACATCTCTGCGATAAGCTAGCCATTTTTGGGGTGTTAAATTCACTGGTTTATTATTGTGTTATTCTTTCAAAGAGCGGAATGGGATTCAGCAAACAATGGCATTGATTTACATCTCCATTTGAGCTCATGTTATAAATTTCACAATGGGGCTTTGCATCCTTCACTTACTTGGAAAGAGGGTGTTGCGGATTTGACTATTGATAGAAGAAAAACGCTAGGAGACCTTCGACAATCAGTATTCCAGGTATTTCCTATGTTAAATGAACTCAAACACTTCATTATTACTTGAGCCACAATAACGTTTACAAATGTATTTATGCTGCGATTTTTATCTCAGTTAGAAATTTTCAAAGTAAATATAGTTTTAGGGGGCTAAAAACTACATGTGTTTACAGGAGGAAACATTAGTTTGAGGTCTGTTCTCGAAGTGTTGAAGAAACCATGAAATTGACGGAACTTAAACTATATAGACTTTAAAGCTCTCAGAAGCTAATAATTTATATTTGGGCACCATGTACATGGACATGGATTGACACTTTGCAGAACTCCAGACTTACTCTTAACATTTCAGTTTGTGACAGATTTGTCTTTGTATTTTCTAGGAGCTAGCTGGCCTTAAAAGGAAATAATCAGAGTAGTTTAAGAAAAAAGAAAATTAGTTAAAAGAAATATTTATCTTAACTCTTGAAAGTGTTATCTTTGCATTTATTCTCTACTTTGTTAAAGGAATATGACAATTTATAAAATGCTTTTTCATAGATATCTAAATCAAAGCTAACTCAATGTCAGGAAACACTGCTTTTCCTGTACCTCTGTAGCTCTACCTAGCTCTACCTCTCTCGTGTGCCCTCTCTCTCTCTCGCACCCCCCCCCCGCGCCATCTCTCTCTCTTGCCATCTCCCCCCACTCTGGCCACCTCTCGCTCTAGTGCCCCCTCGCTCTCCCGCTCCGGCTGTCTTGCTGTTGCTCACGCCCGCTCTCTGTCTATCATCTATATCTATCTGTCTATCATCTATATCTAACTACTTATTATTTTTTTAATTCTTCCTGATTAGATGTTGGAATCTTGGGAAGGGGACATGATTCTCAGTATTGCCAAGCCTTTACCAGCAGGACTGCATCTTTACCAGACACTTGATGGTAAGACTATTACATACAAGGCTTCCATGTTACTTATATGTTGTATTTACAGCAGACATCGAGGATTTCATATATAAAACATCTTGGAGATGTGTATTACTGAACACTCTTCAAGCTCAAACTTACATGCAAGTCCACTGCCAAGTTATTTAGGACACTTTTATGAGTGAAATATGAAGAGTTTTGATACCTTTATATGTAATCTTTGTTGTGAAGTGCAGTAAGACTGCAGATCTTATGCAAGTTAAACGTATTTGCTGACAAAAATACATCAGTCTGTATTTTGACCTTGATTGCTTATGGATGTTTGCTTTCATAGTATTTACCTAGTAGGTAGAGGAGAGGGTAGAAGAGAGGAACCAGGGTGACATCAAAGAAAAATGTAGATTAGACCTAAGCTGAAGTAGGAATTTTTGTAAAGGAAAATGCTTACATAGAGAGTACATTAATTAAGAGTACATTAGTATTTTAAAATCATGAGTTCTGTCTCCAGCTTTGCATTGTTATGCAATTATAGGTGTTAGTCTTCAAAAGCCTTTTCAGCCATTTAAAAATTTTATAGCCTTTGTGGTCTGTTTCAGAAAGTTAGGGTTCTACCAGAACATAACCCAACTTTCCATGATGTTGATGTCAAAATACAGAGGCACTCGTAGCTGCTGTAAATATTCCTCCAGACACTAGTACAGTTCTTTAAATGACAGTGACTTAAAAAAATCTGAATCTGACTTATGGTAGGAAGGTAAAAGAAACTGCAGCATGGGCATTAGTATTTCAAAGAATGGGCTTGGAATGTACAGTATGTGACTTGTTTATTAAATCCAACCTTTTTATTTTAGATCTATTGATTTGCTCTTAAACTTTATGTAGATAATCCTGACCAAGCAGCTTTGCCAACTGCTAACTTGGGCCTCAGTTTGCAAGGGAAATTGAATTGAAACCTTTGTGCTGCAGCCCTCTTTACTCAGTGAGAGTGCTGTAGGGATGTGTACCCACTTGTGTTGCTCTTGCTACATGAGTGAACCCTAACTTACCCCCTGTAAATGCTGAACATGCAGCAGCTTTTGTAATGATATGCTTGAGCCAGAGTAGAATGTGCCAGCATATTTCAGTTTACCAGCTGACCCAACTTTTGGGAGGGGCAAGAACTTGATGATTTGCTCCTTTTTAGGAGATGAGCTGACTCTGGATTGCATTGGGCTGGCTGATGGAGCAGACATCTTTGTGTGGAATGGAAAAGAGGTAAAAGAACCAAATACCCTCTCTCCTTGTCAGTGTCTGGAGATTGCATCTTACCCCTTCAGAAGTTTTGGAAATGTTGAGCAGTTCTGCAGATGTGCTACTGACATACCAGCATTAGCTTTGGGGACACCTCTTCAGCCTCATCTAGGATACTATGATTTTACAGCTTGTCCGTAGACCTTGAGGGATGTATGTTGTGCTGCTTGATAAAATTATAAACAGAATTATAGTATACAGAATGCGATATGGTCAGATTGATGGTGCCTGTAGATATCCACTGCCAGTTACATTGGAGTGTATTCTAAAAACATCTGGTGCCTCTTGGAAGGAGATCAGTTGATAGCAATGCAATAACAAAAACTTATGCCCTGTGGTGAATCATTCCATATATATAAAATTAGACCTGTCAATGACTACTTCTGTGTATGGTCTCCCTGAAATACTGTGCTCCTTTTCTAGTGTTGCATCTTCCTTCTTAATATTAAGGCTTCTGCTTAACTTTCAAATACTTGCCTCAGCGGTTATGTAACACAGCATTTATTCCATCTCTGTAATGGAATAAAATTTTACTTTTAAAAGAGTTTTGTCGTAAAAGTATACATTTTCTTTCTGATTTATCAAAAAAAACCCCAAAAACCTAAACCAAACCAGAAGAAAACATCTAGTAACGGAGTCACTCTTGTCTTGGTTGTACTTATGGTCTTCGCTACTCCAGGTTTCTGTGTGATTAAATTGTCTTCAGCAAGGAACTATATTCTTTGCCTAGGTTGAATATCAGAAAGGCCAGATTTTAAAATCTCTTTTGATCTGCTTCAGTCACACTTTTGGGTAGTTCTTTAATATCCTGAGGGGCTAAATTCTGCTGTTAATCTGATGGAGACCAAGTGTCCACTGGTTTCCCTGCTGCTGTTACCGATATATTTACTATACATGCAGACTTGGAACAGACCTTAGCATTATGTTTTCTTTTCCCAGCACCCTTGAGTTAGTCTAGTTGTTTGTTCAGCAGGCGTTTGGTCAAAGGTGGTTTATTTCTAATGAGGAGAGAGGGTCCATCTTTTTGTCTCAGTAATTTTATTGTTGTCATTTATTGCTGTCTAGTCTTTTCTGTATTTTATTGATCACCACTGCATAAATCTTGCATTCCTCACTTCAGGTTGGTGGAACAAAGGTCATGACAGGTGCTGATCATGAACCTGTGGTCATAAACGTTCTTCGTTTAGCAGAGTATAATGAAGGAGGGAAGGGTCAGCATTTCACAGAATCGCAGCACGTCTTTTCATGCAGCGCAAAACTGGGTGATCTGCGCAGAGCCTTAGCACCATCAGGAGGAATCATTCTAAAGAACGGCTCAGGAGCAGATAAAGAAGCCAAGAACTGGGAAGTCTTTCTTGAAGAAGATATGAAGGAAACAGTGAAAGGTGTTGGCCTGATGGATGGATGCTCAGTACTAATCTTAGACAGCCATGACCAGAGGTAACCATTTTGATTACAAGTCTAATTAAACAAAAAAGCAATTTTGGCAAAATCAGCTCAGTTAAAATTATGCTAGCTGTATATATTCTTTTAACTACTTGTCACTTTGAGCTTTTTAATTCAAGATAATGTAATCTTAAGTTTTGGAGATCAGATGCTTATCAACTATTAGATATTTCTTTGCTCTTGAAGTGCACGTGTAGTCACATCCTTTGACTTACACTTGTAAAGGGGAAGAACCTAGGGAGAACAACTTGTGCCCAGTGTGCTGGCACATCTTTGGCATAACCTGAATTTCTGAGGCTTGAGCTGTGTGGTTCACTGAGGGACTTGGTGGGATGAGAGAACAGAGCAATATCAGAAGAGTATGCAGCTCTGCTCAATCTGCCAGTTGAATCTGAAGTTGCTAGGGGCAAATTTCTGGTCTCATTTTGTTTCCCACTGTATAGCCCTGAGGTTAGGTTCCCGTTTTCAGAGACGTCTATGTGCTCGTTACCTAAATTATGACTTCCTAGTTAAAACAGTAAGGAAAAATTGAGATTAAATCAAGCAGTGAGAGGGTTCTACAGCAAGGACTGTTTCTGTGTTTATATACGGTAGCAGAAAGAGAGAGAAAATCTCAAATTTTTACTTATAACTAGGTATGCTTTTACTGTATTTTTTCCAGAAGCCTTAAATCCAGCCTCAGAAAATGACTTTAGACTCTGAAGTACCTTCAGAAGCTCAAGTCCCATTGAAAGCCAGTTACCAAAACATAGTTTTTACTGGTTTACTCGGTAACCAGCCCAGAGGTTCCTGGATGCTGCCTGAGGCCTCTGACTCTTACTCTGTAACATGCTATCACTCTTAATGACCTAGGCATTATCACTTTGAGAGCTTTGGTATTTAGCAATCTAGCCCAGACAATGTGTAGTTTTCCTGTCTTTGACCATCTTTGCACTGCTCATTTTTACAGCTTCGTGAATATGTCAAGTGGCAATTTGACTGCTTTTACATATGACATCAGCTGGCTCCAAGTTAAAAACTTCTGCAGAACACAAGATGAAGAGAAACATGTTAAAATTACTGCCACTATTGAAACAGTAAGGAGTCTGATTGTTCATGGATGTAAGACAGGCTGCTTCCCTGAAAAGCTTGGCCAGTGCACTTGGGCCAATTTAGTGGACTTAGCCTCGAGACTGAAGTTTTTCTGTGATGAAAATAGTGTGCAACTCAGAGTTACTGTTACTGGGATACTTAGACTGCTGTGTAATAAGACTGTAGCATGGGTAGCTTAAACCAGTGTAGTCTACATTAGTGTGTTTTAGTGTGAAACAATTTTCTCTTTGGACTGTCCTGTAAATGTACGTTTGTTGAGGCTATGTCAGTAAACAAAACCTAAAAGAGGAGGAAAGTATTATTTCTTGCTTTCAACATAGGATAGGAAAAAATGCTGGTTTTCCCCAAGGGGTGGGCTTTTCTGGTACCTTTTCTGCCTTTTTAAGTTATTTCTTGTTACAGAAAATAAGAAGTACTACTTAGTTTTGCTCACAAAATTACTGTTTGTAAAATATTAGTCTTCTGGTAAAACCAAATATTAAATACCACTTTCTTTTCTTTGGAATACTGTTTTTAAGGAAAATTTCCACAAATGTGTTATGATACCAGTACATTTATTTATTATATATATTTGGTAAGATAATGTTAAATGTATTCTCGGCTGTATATAGTGTTAACAGGAATAAGAACATAACTAGGATGCATTTCAAGTGAAGGCTGTCTTTTGTGGACTGGCATTTGAACAGCAGGTGTGTTACTGGCATCCTGTGTTAGAGGTGTTAATATTGCTTTCTTTTAGGTGATGTCTGATATCAAAATGAAAGCAATACGGGAGTTTCAGCTAGAGGAGGAGCTAGGTAAGTGTTCAGCTGCTTTACTTTTAGATCTGATAATGTTAGAATTTACTGGCTGGCATCCGGCTTTTTGCATCAGTCTGTTCAAAACAGCAAATCCATTGCTGTTAGGAGTTTTTTGGGAAAGGAGGAGAGTGCAAAGGACTTAAAATTCATCGAATTCTGAAGAAAATTACTATTTTTCCTAGCTTAAAAATGAATCAGTGTAAGTCTTGATTAAAATACATTTTATGAAGCTCTTACTTTTCAGAAGCTGTTTTAGTAGGAATAATCATGTTGCTTTACTAAAGTATTACACTCAGAATTGAAGAATAATTTTTTTTTAACCTTATTTCTTTCTTTAAGACACTCCAGTTTTCTTTCTTTGAAGTTTTTGTTGATGCCTTTACCTTTGGAAGCACTTGGTTTTGTAGTATTACTGATTGTGGCTAACAGCTGTCTTCAAAAAGAAAGTAATCTATCACTGAAAGGATAGAAACCAAGACTGTTCATGAAGTCTCTAGGAATCTCTCTCCAGTTGTACTTTTGATGTAATACCTCCAGAGGGAGGCCTCTAAGATAAACTTGTTGTCATTAATCTTAAATATGTTCTCTGTCTAAACTTCTGAGCCAAATTTCTTCTTATTTGACTTAATATATCCATCTCTCTTTCCTGCCCTTTTTGTTACAGCAAATGACAGCTGTCTTAGACCTGTTAGTGGAAATGGGAAACTTTTGTCTCCAGGTAAATTTATTTAATCATCATTCTGTAACAAGTTCAATTGGGAGACTTTAAGCTTCCCTTTGTCCTCTCCTGGGAGAAGTACACACACATAACTCCACTGATTTCCAGACTTAACTGAAGCAGTTGTGTGGGGTTTTTTTTCCAGTTTTACTGTTTACTAGCAGTACCAATACAAAGGTAAAACTTAAACTTAAGTGTTCAGCTTGGTTTTGTTACTTGCATCCCTAATGAGTAAAACTGATTAGCATACCTGCTGTTGTTTATCGACCACTGGCCGTATGCTTCAGGACTGTGGGAATTAACAGAAAATTCTCTTTCCCATATTTATTTTATAAATTGAAAAATCTCTACATTATCTGTTTTGAATCATATTTAATACATTTACAGAGCAAATTTCTAGATGTTCCAGGAAGCAGAGTCCTTGTTCCATGTGTTTCTAACTTATATTTCCTGAAACAAAATGGACTAAATATATTTGTTAAAGTTTGATGTGTAAGGTTGGATTTCAGAACAGCTTGAGCAGCAAACTTGAGTCCTGTGGTGATGAAGGAAGCACTGTTAGGTTCCTGTTTACTATGAGAAGGCAGCTTGTGTCTGTGGTGTATTAACCCCACTGAATAACATCTGGATTTCTGCTTCCATAAGAGTGGAGGAACATGTTCATGCCATAGCCTGCTCTTCGGTTTACACGAGCATGCACTACCACCTGTCACTATATAACTGTGCTCCTGATGGGCAGTGTTCAGCAGAAAAGGACCCACAGCTTTGCTTTTGCCGTTATTGGGGCAGTGGTGAGAAACAGAGTGGATCAGCATTCTGCTTGCTGGGAAGTGTTTTCTGTATCTTTGCTATTTTGCTAATATATTGCATTAGTAAAACATGGCCAGGAAGCCAAGGAGAGATTCCTTCCTCTCCATTCAGTGCTTGTCAGACAACACCTGGAGTATTGTGTCCATTTGGGGGGCTCCCCAGCATGAGAAAGAAGCCCTTACAACCCAGAACCAGTCCAGAGGAGAGCACCCACAATGGTTTGGGAGCTGGAACATAGGAAAGAGGAGGGAAGCTGGGTTCTTCCAGGCTGAAGAGGAACAGGCTTGGGGGAAGGAGGAGTAATTGCCATCTTTAACTCCTTAACATGGACCTATAGAGAAGGCAGAGCCAGATTCTTCTCAGAGGAGCACACGGAAAGGATCAGAGACAGCAGACACAAGTTTCAGCAAGGAAAATTCCAGCTGGTATGGGGGTGGGGGACTTGCAGTATTCACATTGGGAGTGGTCAAACAATAGACAGGCAGCCCTGGGAGGCTGGGAGATATCCATCCCTGGAGGTATTCAGAGCCTGACTGGAAAAAGCCCAGAGTGAACTGATCTGACTTCAGAGCTGGTTCTGCTTTGAGCAGGGATTTGGACCAGACAACCTACAGAGATCTCTTCCAACCTCAATTCTTCTGTTGCCCCATATACAAGGGATGGTGGGGAGAAACCATTATACGAATGTTGCTTTGCTGTCATCATAGGAGGTTTACAGATCTGATGTAAACACTGTGGAAGTGGAGTTCTCTAAATGTCACTGAACATTTTTATCTTACTCTAAGGAGCAGCATAATAGAACAGATATTTTCAGGAAGCAGCAGCTTATGATGTTCTCATCATAACATCATTGGTTTTGTCCTTCCTGAAGTGCCTGAGGATTATACTGTCAAGGAAGCGGAACTGAAAATGGGAAGCTTGCTAGGGCTGTGTCATGGGAAAGCTCCAACTTCCACTCAGGTATAGTAGTGCTGTGACTGAAAAGAGTCTCATGCTCCTTTGATAGTTTGTTTACATTTCCCAATATTTCATGTAGTCCTCTTTTTACTCTTGTAATGGTTGTAAACGGCATGGAAAAAATGCTCAGTGACACTAAGAATTATACATATCAGCATGAAGGTTCACACCATTTATCTCAGTTGCAGAAGGCCAAGAGCATATATATGACCAGTTAATATAGCTCATATGATTAATGGTAAATCGTTTATCATTTGTCTGAGGTTGTCCAGCTTCTGTGCTCTGATGTGCGTGTACTTTTGTAAGGAGCATAAAGTAAGAAAAGGGGGATATTGCTCTTGATATCTACGAGTTACAACTATTTTTTCTCTTGCATATTTATATATTTCTAAAGATCAGAGTGCTAGCAGGTTTTATCTCTCATTTGTAGCAGACATGTACAGATGGTTAAAGAAGCTCTACTGATGGCCGTAACTTAATTGCATATGCTCCTCTGTCCTGCTTAGATTGTTTACTTTAGCCCAAAGTAGTTTCAGTGCTATTTGACTGATGGCAGGCTTGCAATAGCTTGTATATGTGTGTGCATTAGGGGGTGTTATTTCACAGTATTTCCATACTTAAATATGTATTCTGATAGCTTATACTTGCTTTTTTAGCTCTTCTTATATTTTATTGTTGGGAGTGACCAAAACACAAGCCCTGAGATGGAGATAGTTGTGGAGGAGACTGCCTCTGTCAAAGAGGTAAGTCTAGCTGCTTTTAAAAGCTTTTGTCATGCCTAGGTCAGGTCTGTTGCTCCTGGAGAACTTTGCCTTATAACCATGCATCACTTCGGGTCACCAGGAGACATCGAGGCAAAGGAAGTGTTTCAACTTCAAAAGGCCAGCGGGGAAGAATGTCTTAATCTTTCACCAATTAGTAAAGAGACATCCGTGCTTTTTTCCAAGAATAAGCATAGCCTGGCTGCTTCATGCATGGCTAGCCACTCCTTTTATACACAGCAGTCCTCAGAATGATATGCAATTATGGCAGAGTCTGCCACAATTTCTTGTAGTTCATCAAACTCTGAACGCACAGAATTGGAGTGAGAGGAGTCAGGAAGAACTGTGTGCAGATCGAAGGAAGCAGTTCTCAGTACTGCCAATCCAGACTTCTGGCTCAGAGTGCCAACATCTACGAGTAGTGACTGGGAAGCGTTGAGTTTGCAGGTTTGATTTCTAAAAGGTGCATCTTCAAACTCTGGAACAGAACTTGTTCAAGTAAAGCAGCAAACTGACAGCAGAGTTTGGTTTGTTGTTTTTTTTTTTTTTTGTTAAGTTTGTAAAAGCTGACTCACCTGACATAGTAAATTTCTTGCCTGAAAACAATCTCATACTTGAAGAGATTAATACATAGCTCAAATACACCATGTCTATGTAATTATATTGGGTTTAGGAGTTGACCAGGAATCAGTCACTCAGTTTTTATGCTGGCAAATTCTAGTGTAGATTTGCTTAAAACTTTGTATTTCCCAACCTATGCTTTGAGACAAGTCTCACCATATGTTTCTTTTTTCAGTGTCTAAATTTAATGCTGGAAAAATCTGGATTATCAGGTTAGTTGTATTGTTATTTAATGATTTTTTTTTTTAAAGGATTTCCAGATTTCTAAGACAGCTCTTTCTACCCTAAAACTTAGAAGTTGTAAGTTTGTTACAATGGTCTATGTGTCACTGTAGTGTGAGGAGGGGAAAGAACTATAAACTTGCAGTCTTACTCTGATAAAAACTGGCTGTGCAGTTCCTCTTGAAAATCAGTTTCAAGCTTTCTATTTAATCAAAGTATGGGAAAATCCACAATTCCTAGACTATTTGCTTGGGTGCATGTGCAGGTGGAGGTGTTTGGCTGTTTTGATAAGATTTGCTGTCATAGTGGGAACCACTGCATGAGATTAACTATAAAAAATAGGTTTTGGTCACTTTGCAAAAACAAGTTATTCAAAATGAGATCACAGTTTGGCCATTATTTGGGAATCTGAGTGGTAGCAGTTACTTGTTATTAAGCTTTTACATGAGGATTAAGGGAGAGATATAGGCAGCACTAGTGTGACACATGAATTTCCTGGCTGAACATCTCTTTTTGTTGATGCTGATGGGGGGGAAGGAGGAGAAGACACTTGGAGTGGCATTGTTTTCCAGCTTTCGTTCTAAACATTCATTGAATATTGAATGTGTGTTACAGTGGAGTGATGGCTGCAAATTCAGCCATGCTCCAAAACCCATAAAAGTGCACCTGAAAGACATTATTGTCAGAATATACATTGAGTAGCCCAAATGAAAATTAAATAGTGTGCCCTTGTGTACATGTACGTATGAGTTGAAGTAGTTAATAGTGTCTTGAAATAAACTTAACCTTTTTCATTTCCCTATAGTGTAGGTTTACTGCCAAGAAACAATGGTTCTCTTTTTATTGCTTTATTTTATATTACCATTTTTGAACAATTGAATTTGACCTTGTGTAGAGATTCGTGATCTGACTGCTCTCATTCAAAAAAATGTCAGACTTCAGTGGATTTTGATGTTCTTGCTGTTTAAAAAAATTGCAAGTTTGGTTTGGGTTTTTTTGTTGTTGCTTGGGGTTTGGTTTTTTTTCCCTCCATGGAATTTACTGATGAGATTCCTTCTGGGCCTGAGTTTTTTTAGTTATGACAGTCAAATTTTGCACCTTGCAAAGAATAAAGTGGATTTTCATCAGTTTTTTTGGTCAAATTAAAAAGTTCAATTGTATTTGTTCCTTCTGTAGTTGGTGCTCTTTATATATAGGTGATAAGTCTAAAGTATTGTAGTTTCTGGACTACACCATCTCTTTTTTTTTTTTTTTTTTTTTTCTCCCTGCAGCATGAAGTCTCCTGGTAGACATTTGGGGAGGGGAAGTTAGATTTTTCCTTATAGTATAGTTTTCACTTTAATGAGCCTGTCATTGATTCAAACAGTAAATTGACATGGGAATTCCTTCGCTTTCCTCTTAAACCAGGGAAATCAATTAGGTAGGTGAGAAGGAGACACTTATGCAAATAAGAGAAGACCATTTGCAAACAACAAAGTGTTTCCGGGGTCTGGGGAAGCACATGAAGGTGGTACTTCATTCAGTTTGTCAGAGCGTTGTTTAAAAAACAAGCAAAAGAACCCCTTAACGCTTATTAAGAGTTTTGTAATGTTTTTTTGAAACAACATTGTTGGCTAACTAGTTTTGCATACGTATGTTTTTGGTTTTCTGGTAGGTGACAACTGGCATTTAAGAAGGATTGACTGGTGCTATGAAGCAGGGGAAGCATTAAGTCAGGAAGTAAGAGCATCCTATTTTTGACTTGAATCATGCAGTAGTTTATTTACTCCATTTTTCTGTGGAGACTTTCCCTGACGAGAACTGCATTAGAGCAAATGCATGGGGGGGGTTGTGTGGGCTACGTTAGTACACACACTGTTTTATTTTCACAGGGCTTTATGAAGATAGTGTTGGAATACCTATGGTTAAAATGTAAATCTTGCGCACCTGCCTCTTGTGTTCAGAGACTAGGATTAAGCCATATCCACATAGCTTGTTCTAAAGTCTAGGCTTACCATGCATTAAAGATACATCTACAAAGAAGCATGAGGTGTCAGTTGGACAGCTGCGGAGGTGCAAAGGAAATCCACAGCTCAAGGGGATGCTCTGGAAGGACTCCTGCAGAGCAGACTCCTGTAGGTGCAACCCTTTTTTGTGTGCAGCTGCAAAGCTGTCTCCAAGCAGTGGATGTTAAATGGGTATTTCTGTGCTCTTTGGTGGAAAACCAAAACACCTCGGAGCTTTGGCATGCAGGGCTGAAAAACCACCAACGTATACTTTAGGAAACAAAGCACAAGAACATGTAGACTTACAAGCGTACTGTGCTTTCTTTTCCTACAGAATGCCACTCTGAAGGAACTTAATGTTTGCAGCGGAGATACTTTGGTTGTAACTGAAGGAAAACTTCCGGCAAAGGTAAAATGAGCGAGATGGTGTTCTTTAGTCAGTTGACAGTGTCTGGAGACTTGGATATGATAGTTGTTTCTTTTTTTCCCTTGCTTATTTTAAAAATGCTTCCATTGGAAAAATTCTGGTCGGCCATAATGAGCAATGCTTTTTGTAGTTTTACAGCTTTTTTGATTTCAGTCAATGCTTATAATATTCTTAGTCTGTCCATATTTATTCTTCTTTCAACTTCTGTAGCAGAAGGCTTTCCCATTGCAGCTTCTTTGCCTAGAAGTGTGTTAAGGTTACTGATTTCCTCCAGATCTGTTATTTCTGGCATGCAAGATTCTTGCAAAGGCACAACTTGTGCGCTACTACTTCCTCACAAAATGATAAAAAAAGAGGAGTTTAAGTGTTTGCCTTCAGCTCAGATTTGTGCCGAGGATGGTGTTTGAAAATGGCCCTACCGGGAGATCCTCTTGTCAGCGATGGTTACACAAACGGAAGGATTCTTTGCTAACAAACCTCAAGCAATATCATAGGTCGGTTAGGGTTGGAAGGGACCTCTAAAGATCACCTAGTTGCGATCTTTCACTAGATCAGGTTGCTCAGAGCCCCGTCCCACCTGACCTTGAGCTCTTGCAGGGATGGGGCATCCACAGCTTCTCTGGGCAACCTGCTCCAGTGTCTCACCACCCCCGTGACCAGAGGCCGTTCCCTCAGCCTGCCCCAGCCCCTCGCCGCCTCCAGGGCCCTGGGCTGGGCCCACAGCCTGCGCACCAGTGTCTGGGCTGGACTGGGGAGACCGGGAGGGGACAGAGGAGTCCAGCTGCAGTCGCCCGGGTACAAATAAGAGAGGAGGGAAGCACCTTTACCGCTCTTTTTCTTGCTTTATGGGGCCTTTTAAAAACGGGCGGTAAACCAGCCTTGAACAGAACTCCTAATGGAGCAGCTAGAAGGGACCCTAACGCTGAAGGCCAGCACTTCTTCCTGACAGACGTGTGGCGGCCTGCTTCTGCAGGGGAAGAGCTGTCTCTCGGACTTCTTTGCTTGAGCTGTTGCTGTTCTTTGTGCACCGCCGCGGAGGGTCCGGCTTCCTTCTCAGGCTGGGCCGATGGCAGGGCGCTGGGCGGGCGCTCCTGCGCTGGTGTCGGCGTGCTGTCATGGAGGGGAGGCCTGGTGTAGTGGTGCCAGGGGAGCCGTGCTGGAGGTGGACCCGCTTCCTCGGCTCTCCTTGGTCTTCGGGTGGATCCACCTCCGTGGGCTCCACGCAGTCAGCCCGTGCAGCTGATAGTGCCTCCGCTCGACACCGCCTCCTCTTCCTCCACGCTTCCTGCAGCCGTCTCTCTTCTCTCCGGCTCATTCTCTCAGCCACCCGCCTTGCTGCTGTGAGACCTCTTGGCACCAACCGTTCTTGGCAGGAGAGGGCCTCGAGGCTCGGAGAATTGTGGGCCAGCTGCCGGGGTCCCCTATTTACAGAAGGCAGTGAGGCGGCTTGTGACATCAGGAGGCCATGTGGTGGCGATGCATACGGCCACATATGTCTGTTTTGGGAGCTGGGGGCCTGTGGCCTGAAAGGTGCCCTGATGTGGGAGAAGGAGGAGGGTTGGAGGGGCTGAGAGCCCCTTTCCTGGGGATGGATCGCTCCCCCGTGCGATTCTGCTGCCCCTCGGGCACAGGGACTGCCCTCCACCTCCCCTTGTGTGCCCTGGGCTCCAGCCCCCTCCTCATCCCGTGCCCAGGGTGCCCTGGGTGAGATGGTGGCAACAGTGTTCCAGGAGGGTCGGGGTCCTCAGTGACCCCCGCCCACCCAGCTCCCTGCAAGTGGCGCAGTCCCCCGTGCCTGTCAGCGTTGGGAGGGGGCAAAGTATCCAGACAGCCCGCAGGCGGGAAAGAGAGGTGCAGCTGCCCTGAGCAAGGTCTCCCAGTGCTCCCTGAAAGAATTGCCGATTGCCAAGTGTGTGGGCCCTTGTCTCCCAGCCCTGCCCATGGAGCATGGGGAGGTGCTATCTCTTCTGTACTGAGCCATGAGGGAGAGAGGAGGAGAGAGCCTGGTGTCTTTGGGGCTGCGGTGCTGGTGCAACGTGAGGAGCCTGTCGGAGGGGTTCTTTGCAAGTGAATATCTTCAAACATAACATCAGCTGGGTTGTAGAAAAGACTTGAACTGTTGCTCATTGCCAAGAGGTATCTTCTAGGTACAGTTGCCAGGGAGTTATGGGAGGCCACTGATACTGATTATTCCTGAAGGCATGTTACAGGACTAGCTACAGTCCTAATCTAGTTTGACACCCGTGGTATGCATGTCCCCATTTCCATCAACCTCTTCCCTCTGAGCTTGTGTTTTCATATAGATTGTGTTTTCGTGATTCTTGTAACACCACTATATCTCTGCAGAAAAGCTGCAGCATGAGATTTCCAGTTTATCCAGCAAATTTTGGAGTTCTTCACAAATACTGTTCATAAAGCATCTGAACTTTATTCTTCTTATGGATTACATAAAGCTCAGATTTTTGCCCTGCATAGACAAAATCTCCTATACGTGGCTGTCTTCACATTCTTGCACATTTTCCTCAGACTGTGACCCAGCTATGTCTGAGGAGGGGAAGGAGGGAAATAAGCACAGATGCTCTCTTAATGAGGAAATACAAGAGGCATGGAAAACCATGGGTCTGTACCCACTGCTCTATCCCCTGAAGTATAGGGCATTGTAAATTGAAACAAGGCTAAAAGACTTTGCAAGAACCAATGGGCAGACAATATGGATCTTGGCAAGTCCATGGTGAATAAAGCTTCATAAAGGAAAACCAGATATTTTTAATATGTTTCTTCTCAGAAGAAAAACATAGGATAAGAGCTTACACCAGCAGTGCAGTGGGTGTTAATAGCCCAGTTCAGAGTTGCATCTGAAAGAAAGCAACCTCTCCTGGTCAGGAAAGGAGAGGTATCATCAATTTAATGTCCCTTCGTGGCCATGCAGAGCAGGTAAGAACATCAGTAGCTTCTGAAGCAGCAGAGTAGCATTGCAGTGGGTGAGCTTAGATGAATCCAGCTTCCTCTGGCAAGGTTGTATCTATGTCCAAATCTTCAGACAACAAGTGTCACTCAGTTGGATCTGTAATGTTAGATGCCATGACAGCAGAGCCAGGATGGTGAGGTTAGGCTCCATGAGACCGGATTTTTTTCACTCTAGTCCCTGTAAAAGTAGGAAGTGAGCGTTCATGATGTGTTATCTTAGATGAATGCCAATAAACATGCCTTTACAAAAGCTCAGATTTGAATAAGTCTTTTCCTTCTTCCTGAGCTGAAGGTAAAATTTTTCATCGTCTGCATTGGAACACCAAAGCTACCTGGTACTTTCTGTTCACTTTTCAGGGTTTCCTGAAAATACCCATCTGGTGGTTCAAGTCTTCAAGCCATAGGAAACATGGAGAGAACACACAAGACCAAGTGAATGGGATGACATGCAAGATGGATGCTTTGCAGGTGTCTCCTGCAGGAGGTGAGCTTGATCTGCTTTTGAAAGGAATCATATAGCCTGATTGTCTGTGATTGCACCGAGAGCTTTGAGTCAAAACCAAAATTTTAATCCAAAGCCTTAAAATGCTTTTGAAACCAATGAGTGGGAAAGGAGCCACTTAGGAGACAGGTGCAACTTTTTACAAGGCCATGAATGCTAGGTAGTGTTCTGATGTTCCTTAGCTATATTTGGTCAAGGGTAAGACTTCCAGTGTGTTTTGCAGCAGGGGCTCTTTACTTGTCAGTAAGTAAAATGGCTTCCCCATACCTGAAGGCAGTGGCTGAATTGTAAAGCATCTCCTCAATGAGCATAGAGGTGATTGGCTTCAAATGCCAGGCTCCTAATATCATACTTAATTCACGTCAGGCTATGTTGCTTTTTGAGAAGGTGTAAAAGGGACGATGAGTAAATATTACACAGCATAAAAGACACTACATACAGTATTTTAACCTGTGATTCTTCTTGTAAAGGTCAAATCCAAATGAAAAAACAGCTAGGGTAGGAAAATCAAGTGAGGGTTGAGAAGAAGAAAATTAAGTGGGGACAACTGTGCATTGGAAAATGGGAAACAAACTGATTTTTCCTTTCTGCAGTTTTAACTTTCCTTGCAGCACACTCTACGTTTCAGAGTCATAACCAATAATTAAGACTAACTTGAATAACTGGTCTTAGTTTTAAAATTTGATGTATAGGATCTGTTTGAACTCTTCCTGTTTGGCAACTGACAGAATGTATTTTATCAGCTGTGTATTATGTTTCTTGAACTGCCCCCCCTTCCCCCCCAAAACAAAAAAAAACAAAAAAAAATGAGGTCAGGTCCCTTCTCCAAGTGAAATCTCACCATGAAGTGACTGTTATCTCTTAGGACGATAAACAAAGTCATGTTGACTCTTGTGTTGTTTCTTTCTTCTTCCCCCCATCTAAAGATTCACCAGAATACATCCACACAGACATGGATCTTTGTTATGCTGGCAATATAGAAATAGCAGGAGAAGCTTCTTTGGAAGATCTGAAGATGCAGGTTAGATGTTCTCCTGTATTGGAAATGTACGGCAACACTGTGATTAATTGATCTCTATTAATACCTATTTTCTATTTCCTTTTCCCTTGTCTCCAGTATGTTCTGATATGGCATTTGCTTATATGCCATGTTCAGTGGTAAGTACCAAGAGGCAGTTGGAGCATGTAGCTCAGAGACTTCCTTAGTATGTACCCTGCAGTTGCCATTCTACCTCTCATGTGTCCTGACCTGCAAAAGCCTTGTTGCACTTCATCCAGAACTTTGGCTTGCAGCCCTATCTTTATTTCACAATGAAAAAATTCTTCATGAGAAGCACACACATACAAGCACTTCCTAAAAAGCCACTTTCCATTTCCACATTGTTACTGTATTAGTTTTCTGCGTTTTTCTTTTTTGTTTTTCTTTTTTTTTTTTTTTTTTTTTTTTGTATGCTGAATCTAATGAATAAAGAATTGCTTTTGATGCACAGAAGGTCACGTTTGTCATTCAGGAAGGTATAGCTTAGTTTCTTTGGCCAGAAACTAAGGTGCCTTTTTATGCTTTTTTTAACCATAGAAGTATGATTTTAATACACTAAGAAAACCCGACCCAAACCAAAAAAACCCCAAAAAACCCAAAAAGCAAAAAAACCAAAAACCCAACCAAAAAAACCCACCCCAAACCCACAAAAAGACATGAAACAATCCTATCACAAGGCTCTTTATTGTTTAGCCAGTTGGTTGTTCTACTTAAACTGCATGGGAAAGGATATCTCATCTGATTCTGATCCTGATCCATGCCAACACTTACTCTTTTGGGTACGACTTCAGTTTCAGTCTTTGGCAAACTACTGCTATGAAAAACGGACCATTTGCATCTTGTGAAAAAGGAGAATTGTCGTAGCATGGAAAGAGTATTGTGTCCTTGATAAGGGCTTAAAGGAGCTTGCTTGGCACTCTGCTAGAGACTGGGGTAATGATTCTGTCAGCCTCATTCCCTCCCAGTTATACAATTTTTGGTTAAAAAAAGAAATTCGGTACTTTTGAAATGTAAGTTAAGTTGAGAAATGTTGGGAGGGAGTGAAGTCCAACTTGCTTTGAGGTTGAAGAGTGACTAAGTTGATCATAGCCCCTACCTGTAAGTCACAAGCAGCAGCTGGTGTGGAATAAATCTTCATACCTTCCCCTATTTCTGATTGCTTTAGTATTGCACTGAGAATTAATAAATGGGTTTTCTTCTTTTTTCCAAGGAGACTGGCTGCTAAATTTACTGAAGAAATGTTTCTTTTTTTCAGGCTATGACATTACTGTGCTGCCAGGAGCAGATTGTCCCACTGCCCTCGTTTCTCAGAGCATGGACAGTGGATGACAGTAAGCGCCCAGCCAAGCTTTTACGAAACAACAAGCAGCAACTCAAGTAGGTTTCTTATTGAACGTGCAAGTAGCATTGCAACAGACTGGCTGTTGACTGGATTGTGGGATGGTTTGGTAGAGAAATAAATCAGCTCAGTCAAACATCAGCAGAAAGCTCATTTCTGGTTACTTCAATTTTTTGCTGAGCACGTTTTTTTAACTCAAGAGCTGTGGAAGGGAGACGTGTGAGCATAAGTAGATCATACCATGCTTATTCTGCTAAGCTTTATATTAGGTGTTTTTAAATGCCATTTTTTTACTTTTCTGAGTTTTTAATTTTTGTTCCAGTAGCCTCTTGCTTTGATTTTCCAGATAAGCACAGGTCTACTTGACTAAAAGAGTGATTTATCTACTCAGGAATTTAGAATATATGGTTGGAAATGTATATAATCTTTGTTTTGTTTTCAGTGACTATAAGCTGGGTGCCAGAGTGGAAATCTGCATAGAACCTTTGCAAAAAGAAGAGCATTTGGGGTAAGATCTCAAGATACTTATTACAGCAGTGCATTTGAGATGAGACTTAATCGAGCACCTTTTAACTTAAATACTTTGTCAGGATTACAGGTGTCAGTATGCAAGAAGACTTTGGAGCTTGTTTTTTGTTTTCCACAAACAAATAAGGGAGGGCGGGAGGGAGTGAAAACTGGGAATTCTGGATTCTGAAAGCATGATTCACAAAACTGCTCTATTTTCTCTTCCTGATGACAGCCCCCATGAACTGCTGCTTCGAGTCCAGATGGGCATACCAGGGGAGAGGGACTACTATGACTCCACGGATTTGGTGTGGGATATCTCCAAAGAATGTACAACCTGGGCACTGAGGCAACAAGTGGCTTCTCACTATTGTCTCCCTGTAGATAAAATTGAAATAGCCAAATACTTTCCTGAAAGATTTGAGTGGCTGCCAATATCTAGCTGGGTAAGATCTGGAATGACAGAATCCAACCGTTGTTTGAGAGAAGTATTTGTTGGTTTGTGCTGCAGTTCTTGAGCAAGCATATTTAAGCAGATGTTGGAAATCTGCCATGTATGAATCTTCTGCTTTGATTTTTTTCAGACACAGCAAATTTCAAAGAGGAAACGGAAGAAAAAACAGGAGAGTTTACAGTCAGCGCCTTACCACCTGAAAGATGGAGATATCATTGGGGTGAAGGTAAATTAACTTGGCTTTAATTGTTGCACAAGGATTAGGTTCAGGCACTGTCCCCTTTGCAGTATCTTAATTTCTTGCTAGTTTTCCTGCATCCTGCTACATCTCTATGAAAGTACTGGGATGTGGATCTGGACAACATATTGTGTGGATTGGAAAATTGTTGCTACTGGTGCTTTTTCTTCTTTTTCTCCTGTTCTTAACCAGTCTGATTCAAGTTTCGTGCTTCTCCCCTTGTATCTTGGTACTGGCACTAGAGGGCAATATGTTAGAGGGTCTTGTGCAGCTCTCAGCAGTCAGTTCCTGCTCTACGCTTGAACACTACCCGGAAGAAACTGGATTTTTTTTCTTGCCCTCATTTTATTGACTGGTTTTTTTCCCAACTCAGCATAAAATCCAAGAACAGTGCCCTTTAAAAATCATATTGTAAATTTAAACCCATTACATTTTCCAAAGAATTATTACAGATCTATTTAATTCTTTAAAAAATAATTACACAGTGGCATATTGAGCTCTGAATTAGGAATAAGGCTTATTTAGGAGACCTCCAGAAGAACATACTTGCTGGGTTTTAAAGCAGTAGGCAAAACAGTCTGATGCCCTATCCTGATGCATTGGACTATTTAGAGGAGTCCCTGAATAAGGCAAATTCTCTGTTAAATGCAAAAACTGAACAGAGGAGTCTAAAAAACTTTTCTGTCTTTTTGAATTTTTTTCCACTTAATTAACATGAAGTTAATTGCTGTAAAACTGGCTAGAGGAGATACACTGAAAATTAATTGCATAAACTGAGTAACGTGGGAAAGAGTTTTGGTAGATGAAAAGTGTAAGCTAATAAACTCAATCATTTTTTACAACAGAATCTTCTCCTTGATGACACTAAGGACTTCAGCACAGTGAGAGATGACGTTGGAAAAGAGAAACAAAGGCAGCTTGTGTTACAAAAACAGAAAAGGTATTGAGTATTTACATTTATTTTTCTTTAGAAATATGCAAACTGTTCTTTGCTGCTTTTCAGACTGGCTTGATACTTGGATAATTTTTTGCAACAGCGCTTGCTTGGTGCTCTCAGAGCACACAGTTCCAGTAGTCCTGAAGGAAGTGCTCAGATAGTTCAAACTCTTGGCTTTAAGTGCCATGTTCCTACACCAAGCCGCAATTTTTGCTCTTGCAACACACTGCAACATTTGTCCCTGCCTCTGGAGATGAAAAATGAACTGCTTGGCTGCACTGGCCCTGCACAGGTTGTAAATGTGGGCTTGCAAGGTCATTCTTACAACTAAGTGGAAATCAAGTTTCAGTCCAGGTTTGTGGTGCTGTTGGCGCTTAGGCTCAACTCTAATAAGAGGCATCTTAAATTCTCTTTTTTTTTTTAATAGTCGGCAAGCCGAACGCTTACATGACCATGTTTTCTCTGAGGAGAAGCTGAATATTAAGCACCGTAAACCAGAAGTGGCACTTTCTATCAACGTGGGTGTTTTCAGATAGCACCAGGAGATGATTTGCTGACCAGACCATACTACCTATGTACTCAATTGGCATGGAGTACCTCAACTGGACCAACAAGAGGGTCTTTCCTGAAGTGTCTTCAAGAATCACTGAGACAAACTGGATATATAGGGTTCAGGATAACTCTGATTTTCTTCTAATCTCTCTTGGGGGAAGTGCTTTAGCATCCCTTTATCCATGTGGTACTTTTTCTCAGGCTAGGTAAATGCACTTTATCCATGAGAAAGCTGATTAATATATTGTATAACCTTTTGGTGACTGTTTTGTAATCACCCTAAATGCTTTTTTTTTTTTTTTTTTTTTTGGTCAGATGCTGATGTCTTGCACCATCACTACAGCATTGCTGGGTTTTTAATGCAGTCATAAACATCTCTTTTTTAAGATTTTTTTTTTTCATCTCTGATCACTGAAGTTACTAGTGATACCAGAATTTGTTTTTGTCTCCTTATATATAAACCTAAGGCTGTAGTAGCTGGAGTCAGATTTCAGGAATGAAGGGAATGTGGAAATCTCTGGACAAAGCGTACTGAATTGGCAAAAAAAAAAAGTAAGTTCAGAATCTGTCAAGCTCTAAAACCTGAAGACCTTTTGCAATATGGAACAACAGTGCGGTAACCTATATATTTAAAGTTGCTAGGGCTTTTGTTTTTTTCCCATGAGCTTCATTAACAAACAAAAGGGATGGAAAAAATTGGCAGATCTGATTTTTGATCTTAAGTGGGTTTTATTGTACTCAAGAAAAAGGCTTGTATTTATTTTCAGTACTCTTATTCAGAGGACTTTCCCTCATTTCTTATTTTTTCAATTGTTCTAATATTCTTTGTTACATTTCAGAAGAAGTTTCTCTTGGTGTCACAAAGCTGATTTACAGCATCCATAACAGAAGAGGATGTGTATGGCTGACTACAAGCTGAACTCAGTAACAAAGGTTCTTAAGTAAAATGTTTACCAGGTGCTTATGAGACTGGATCTCAAGAATGAGAACATGTGTAACTAGCTGATGAGAGACCATATTTTTCTCTACCCCTGAGGTTGGGAATTGGGGTTGACCAGAAGCTGACACTTAAGCATCTTTATCAAAACTTTTTTAATGCTTACAATACTTAAACTGTGTTTCCCCCACTGTATGTGACTATTCATAACTTAATTTCCCATTAGGTTCAGAATTTTCTTTGAGCACAGCTAGTACTGACAAATTAACCCAAACTCTTGATGGAGTTAATTGTTTACAATCAAATTCTAAACATGTTTTGAATGATAAGGTGAAAATGGAACAGTGGCAGATAACATAACAAGCATTTCTATGCAGCAGTGACTTGCTGGTGGCATCTAACGTGTTTGGCTGTTAACGGCTGGGAACCTGTGCAAATGGATTGCCGTATCACATGAAGTCTGCTCTCAAACACAGTGCAGAGCTTTGTTGAACTGCACAAATGTCCGGAAACCTGTTCTGAAATGAGCAAAGCAATTGTTCAAAAATAGCTTTTGAACATAGCCTGAGGTATCCTTAGTTAAATCTGTGTTAACGAGAGGACAAAATACAAGTCACTTTTGGGGACTACCATAAATGTTTAACCTGCTTTGTGTAGGTGTAGAAGATTTTGTAGTAGAAGATGCCAGTACAGCAGACTACTAAAATTTTGGCTAATATGAGAAGATCTCTCGTTTATCTTTTATAGGTTAACAATATTCTGGTATTTCAGACAGCTTCAAGACAAAAAACCTGACACTCTCAGCTATCAGGAAAAAAAAAAGTCAAAAGCTCCTTGAAGCATATGATTATTATTTATTTCTTTGCATATCTTTAAAATTCAGCACGTGCTTCTGTGCTTTCTTAGGCTGATTCATTCAAGAAGAGGATATTTTAATTTCCTCACTATTTCGGTTGTAGGTAGGCTTTACTTGAATCTTGAAATCTTAGTAGTGTGGATAGATTTTTCTGACTGAGGTGAGGGCAGCCAATTGCTTTCCCCATCTTATTTTGCATCGCCTTCTTCCATATCAAGTGTTCTTGCGAGCCAAAAATGATCGTACATGATGATTACTAAGGTAAGCAAGAAAGGTTTGTGTCTGCAGATTGTTTCATTGCATTGCACTTACTTTGCTGTCACTTTAATTCCTCCAGTTCCTTGCTGGACAGCTGTACTGACCTCAGCCCTCCCACGTACCTGTTAATAACTCTAGCCTCTTCTAGAAAACACGAAGTTTGGAGAAATCTAAATATGGATTCCATGTGCTAACATGGGGATTTTAGTATGTGCCTTTGTTAAAGTGTAATGTAGCAGCGCCTGCACTGAACCAATCTTGGATTATTTCTAATGTTGGCTCAAAATGCTATTTTTTCCTTAAAACTATTGTGGGTCATTCCACAATGAGAGAGTTCATTAAAAATGGGGGTGGGGAGAGGGAACACCTTTTTAAAATGGAGTCTTTGTGATTCCACGGTTTATGATGGTTACATTCCAAAGCCTGGAAAAGCTTTCGTCTTTATTTTTCAAGTGTTCTTCACAAAATAAAAAGTAATTTCTAATTGATTTGTCTGTCTGTGTCTCACTAAATACATTGATTGGGAATAGCATGAATTGGTTTCTAACGCTGGACGGGGCACAACCTTCATTAAGCTTTAATTTCCAAATCTGTTCCTAAGACAGCATTCCGATCTCTGAGAATTTTCCCCAACCCAGCTGGGGTTGCACTGTACAAAGACCTGGGTTCAGTTAGAGGACTGGGATTTTGGTGCAAGTTAAAGTGATTTTTAGCTTGTGTTTCTCCTCTTCTTCAGAAAGCATGGTCTAGTATTTACTTCCCAGTATTCCAGCTCCTAGTTTGTGCACAAATATATTAATCTGGTCTATTTTTTAAAGGAACTAGCATACATCATCTAGAGGACTGTGGCTCTGCATAGAGTAAGAAACATGGATTGCTAAGGAATGGTTATCTTTTGTATCTGCTCCTGGGGCAGCCCTTGTAAAAGAGCAAGTGTGCAGCTCTGGGAATCTTATTATAAGAAAATTGTGTGTTTTCTTTTCCTTTTCCTCATAACTCATTCTAGTTTGCTGAAGTGATTACAGAGCAGGAGGAAGTGGCTCACAGAAAAAGCAAGTCCTTGCTCACTTCAGTCCTCCCTCAGTGGCAGCTGAGCAGAGCTGTCATGTTCTGAGGGGTGTTGGAGGTACAAACCCCAAGAAGGAGGAGCAACGGCACGGAGGGATGGAGCTGGGGCAGGTGAGCTCTGACACGGCGGCTGCAAGCTGTGTGCAGGAGAAGCTCTCTGGTTCTGGGACTTGCTGGCTGCTTTGGCTGTTTGCCCGAAGCTGAAGGGAGGGGGATGCCAGGAATGCCCTCCAGTGTGGTTAGCTGCAGTTTTGGGATTTTGCCAATACTTCTGCTGACATTGCCTGTAATCGAGGAGTTAATCTTCAGACCTTGCAGTATCCAAGGCCACGACATCTGGAGGCAATGATACCAAGCTGAGTTTGCAAGCAAGCTTAGAGAGACCAAGAGGTGTGAGCTCCCAGCCCTGGAGTCAGTGCCTGGAATGCTAACAACTAAACTGTTATCTTTCTGTTTTCTGGCTGACCCTTGGTCAGCACAGCTCCATGTGCAGATAAATGCAAAGGATGTGATAATGATACAGCTCTTTCTGTGGATCTTTATTACTGCCAGGGCAGTGGAGGCCTATAAGCTGTGTTTATTGAATGGGGTTTGCAAGTACTGCTGCTTCTGCTCCTGTTTGATCTAGGCATTTGTGGCTTGTAAGAGCATCGATCTTCTTGGTAGCTGGTGGGTTTCTTCCAAAGAGAGTATCAGCTTCGTGGTTAACACATCTATAAATTCCTGCATTACAAAGCTTTCCTATAAACTTTAACTGCAGCCCAAACAGATTTTAATTCTGGTGGTTGTATTTCAGATGGTGATCAGTAGAGGTTAAACACCTGCTTTTGCTAAAATGTCCTTGCTAATCACTGGGGAGAAACATATTTAGAAAAAAGAAAACAAAACTGGCCTTAGGCCATTGTGCTTGCTTCCTTGCTGAAAAGTTTTACTGCAGTTAAGTAACTCTTACTCATTCTAGGGGTTAACCATGTTTAATTTCCTCCGTGGCCCACTGCGGTAGTGTCTGAGCAATGCCGGCATTGCTCACTGAGCTCTGAGGTGCCCTCTGCCCCTCTGTGCCGGCAGCCTCCCTCATGCAGGTACCCGCTAGGATGCCCCTCTCTGACCACCCCGGGTCCTGTGGCAGCACTCAGCCCATCGTTGTCCTCTCTGAACTGCTCCCACCTCTGCTCTGAGCTCCAACCAGCTCTCCTGTCTCTGCTGGGTAACCCCAGGGTTGCTCTTCTCCCCTACGGCTGATCCCTGTCTTTATTTGCCCTTTTATTTGTCTCATATGCAACTTCTCCCAGGGGCTCAATCTGCTGCAGGCCTTGTCTTCAAATTCCTCTTTAATTCTCTTTTTCCTAGTGATCACAGGGAATCGCTGATCACTTCTGAACACACACAGTCTTCTGCGTTTCACACAGAAGCTGCTGAGGGCACTGTAATTCTGCTGCCGTACCCATCTCCTTTGGCTGCCATCGGCTGCTCAGAACCATGTTTTTACTGTAAGCCCCTGCCAGCAGCCTGTGGTTACGAAACAGCTCCCAGGTGACTTCTGTGAATTATACCTGTGTTCTTAATGCTGGAAGAAGTTTAACCTTTCTCCCACCCACCAGCCCTTTTGCTCAAAAAAAGAAAGGTATTTGTTAGCTAGCGTGCTTTGTTTTGTTCCCATGGGATGCTCCTGACAGGGACAGGCTGTGGTGGGGTTTTTGTTTTTTTGGATTGTAAGTAGGTGCAGCCATGATAGTTTCTGTTGAACCGATGCCTGTTCGTCTAATCCAGCTAATTAAGCTTAGTATGATTACTGCAGAAACAGCACAGCTGTAGCTGCAATGTACACATCAAGCGTATCTTCCTTTGGGGTGGGTTACAGGGCCATTAATGATTCCCCAGTCAGAATTTACTTGCAGTGATTTACAAATTCTTGATTTTCATATCATAGACTCAGTGTGCCCAGCTGGAGGCTGAATGCGCTTGGTTAACAGCCATGTTGTGATAAGACGGACTTGCTCAGTCTACAGAGTATCAATTTTTTTTTATTATGGCTGTGCACATAAAATAATGTGGAAATCAAGGAAAAGAAATTTGGAAAGGAAATGGGCTGATCCTCTATTTTTGTTGTTTGAATTATGCAGCAAAATTTTTAACAATAATAAAACAATTTTCTGAAATTCACATTAGTGAGCATGGCAATTCACAAAGCAATGAAAATACAAAACCCATCTTCACATATGGTTGCATTCTGTTGTTTCTCACTATACTAAAAGCCTTTCAAACTTATGGCTTAAGAAGAGGGAAAAAAAAGTTGTGCTGTGGAAAAATGACTGCAACAAGTACAACGTAGCTAGGCACACACAAGAGAAACTTAGAAAATGTATTTATAATCAAAGTGTGCTTTTTAGAATGACACCAGTTGGGGTAAAGAAGAGTTTGTGAATGCTACAAAAGACAATTCTCCTCTATTAATGATAACTGTAAAGTCATTAAGATAGACTGCTACTTAAAAATCAGTGGGTGTATCTATTGCACCAAGTTCTCATGACCATGGCTTCTCGACAAAGGTCTGCGAGGGGAGGCACAAGGATGCGCCGCATGTGCTGTTCTGCATCTCTTGGCGCTGCCGGGGCTGTCATCTCAGCACGTGTGTACAGGTCGGTGCTGCCCCGGGCTCAGAGCTCTGTGCGCAGAAGCAGCTTTGCTTGTCTCATGTTTTCAATCACTGCGGAGAAAGCACTGCAGATACTAAGGATGACAGGGAAGATTCCTACGTCTACACAGCTTAAGGTCAGAAATTAAAGCCACTCTGGATAGCTAGACTTCTAAAAGGTCTTTAAAAAAACCTTTTTTTTTTTTTTTTTTTCAATTTTAATGAGTAGTTTTGACTAGTTGTTTTGTCTCAGCAACAGGTGTTGACTGCAATTAGTGATTGGCTTCTAGAAAATATTCAGACACTGATTTGGGAGAAATTAATTCCCCCCCTCCCCTTCCTTTCTCTTGGACTATTTCATTAACTCCTCCTGGTGGCAAAAGAGTATATAATGTGTTTTAATCGATGCTCCAGTGTCAGAGTGCCATTAGAATACACCAGTTCATCTGATGGTGTTTGTGGGGGGTACAGATGCTCTTTTCTGCATTCTGCAGGTGTCCCGTGAGGCTCAAAGCTTTGTCTGAGTGTCAGACAAAAGTCTGTGTGTTGTTGGAGTGGAAAAACTAGAAAAGACTGTGAACCCAGATCACTGGATTATTGTTAGCCTGCTTGTCTGTGGGAAGTGGTTTGTTCTGTTACCCAAAGCTTTTGAATCTGGCTCATCCCAACTTGCTATAATCTGGGGGTTGAGACCTCAGAAACATACAATTCTCAAAGTGTTATTAAAGTGGGCAGCCAGGAGAGGGGAGTGCAGAGACATCAACCCTTAGGAATCAATTCCAGCCCTCGAGGAATATGTATTTTTAAACTTTGGTTACCCCTAGGGCGAGAAGTACTGAAACAGCTTCTGCAGTTAAGGTTATGAAGCAGAGCAGCAGCGTACTCAAGTCTGCAAGTGCCTTGAACTGACGCAGGTGATGTTTTGGGGCCAAACTTATACAGCGTTTGGAAACTCTGCCAGCCGGCTTCAGAGACTGAGGACAATCTCACCATACTTTACTGCCCAGTTCTTCAGAAGTATTCAGCAATGGTTTTTCCTAGAAGGCACTTACACTAAATTTACTTCATTCATGTTTATAAAGGGCTTTGAGCAAGTTTTGCTGCAGAAATAGATCCAGCATTTCTCAAGATTCTCTTATACCCTCTTCCCTGAACGACATTTGTCTCGTATAAACTTGAGATGGCTAAAAAGGGATCAGTAAAGTGCCCATTCACTCACAGGTCGAAATATCTTCTGGTTCGTAAGCGTACATCCTGTTCCCATATTTGCCAGTTAGATCAGCTCGAACTGTCATTGAAGGATCTTGAGGGGGGAAAAAGTACAAGATATTAGCAACTCTGGCTTTGTGAAGTGGGGCTGTGGTGAATAATTTTGTGAGGATAAAAGCCTTTTAAAATGGTGTTGATTGGCCTTTTTATGGCTGGAAAAGTACATCTGGAAGCACCAGGCTTTCAGCAGCTGTACATTAATGTCTACTTCTGAAACTCATCATGAACAGATCCTCTACACACAAGCCTTGTCTGTTGGCTCAAGATTATTGCCCATTGTCCCCTTTGTACCCGGCAGTTTGATGGTAAGTTTGCCTTTTGTATAGTTGTTGGTCACGGTTGGTGATGGGCCTTTGCTCTGCCCTTGGACAGAGCATTTGTCATTCATCTGAGGACAGGCTGGGAGTAAGAGGCTATATTCAGATGTTGTGGCACAGAGTCACGTAGGCAGGCCCAAACTCTTAAAGGATATATGTTAGCAGTTAATAGCAGTGACATGCCGTTCATTTCCACTAGTGGAATGAGACTGTCACAGTCCTGTTTTTAAAAAGATGGTAGTGGTTTTGGGTGCCTGACATAAGCTCTGATTGCTCAACAAGTATGCTGAAATAAGGCCCAATTTTTATTTGTGTGGTTAAGCTGTTCACTCTGAAAGTCTGGGTTATTTCTCTAGCTTCAGTGATGATTCCCCTGACCCCAGAGACTCACCCACAAAGAGGATCCGAGGGACGTAATGGCCATCAGGCGCCATGTTGTCATCACTGCTGGAATGCTGTCGGAGTTAGATAGCCTCTTAGTGACGGGTAATTGTCTGAGCGCTAGAAATGGCCTGAATCAGCGGAGCTTGCCTCATCTACCAACAACTGACAATTCTGGTATGATCAAATAGGGACTTTCCCTGGTCTGTCCAAGCTGTCCCCTCCTAGATGCTTGGGGATGAGGACAGAAACCCCAGGCAGGTAACTCAGAAAGCCTGATGACTGAGTATTTTTAAATTGTATCAGAATACTAGCTGTGGTTGGAATATACCAAATGGTATTTCCATACCAGTAAGTATGCATACATGTGTATGGCAGTGTCTCCCTGCCTTCTCTCCAAGGAGGAACTGCGTTGGTGTTTTGCAAACCCTGTTGTACATCCCCAGACAAGTGGGAGAAAAAAGAGAATTTCAAATACAACTTCAAAGCTGTGCAAAGTTAATCCATTTCTGCTTTTAATATAGCTTATTCCACTCCCCAGTAAACATTTCAATTAATATTTTAAAATACAAACTTACTACCAGATTGAGCATGATGAAGTCCTCCTGAGCCATCTGCTGGATTTCTGGGCTAGAAGCAAATGCTTTCCTTAAAGCTAGAAGAAAGAGAAATACATTACTTGGGTGGGAAAAAAAAAAATCTGGATCACTGGTTTTCATGGGTTTACATCATCTTATATTGATCCTAAATACACCAGTAAATGACCGGCACCAGTTTGATATGCATATGTCTCACAAAGAGTGGAGGAGTTGGTTCTCGTAAAGTAAAATGCAAAAGACATTTAGTCCTTGAGGAACTGAAATGCTGGTGTACAGATACATTTCCTTCCCAGGGGCTGAACAGGTCATGAATGCATACAGCTTGGCTTTATTCAGCCATCTACTACACTACTACTAGAGAGCGTGCGAGTTGTTTGCACAATTTAAGCTGTATGCATTTGGGGGAACAAATACTTACAGAAGTTTCATAAGACATGGTGGGGCCAGACTTCCCTGACAAACCACACTTTGTTCTCGATAACCTAGGAGGTTATCAATTGATAGTGAGTGGTCTGACACACTTTTTGGCAGGAGGCCTCATAAGAGTAAGAGGAAAGTGTATAAAACAGATGCTCTTGCAGGCCAGAAGATGATTTGAGCTTTCCAAGGCTGTAAACTGTTGCACTTCTAAGGTTCTTGTCTGCAGATGAAAGTATGCCAATAAAGGCATGTTGCAGTCCCTGTGAATCGGTGAATATGAGGCTATAAAGATAATTTTCCTAGTGTCTGACTCTCCCTTTTATTCAAAGCTACAGTATAAAACAATGCAACGGAGGCAGCGTGATGCCTAACCTTGCTGGCTTGATATGGTCTATTTTCAGGGCCTCTTTCTGAGGGGATACAACTTCCCAAGCTTTAATCACACGAGCTGATGATTTCCATGTTTGCTGGGGCCCAGGGCTGGAGTTGGGAGTAGGCAGGAAGGAGAACTGACAGGAGATCAGGGGTGTGAAAGAGGATAAAGGAGGAAAGCTCGGTGTCTACCTGCTTGTTTTGTAGCCAGGGAAGTTTTGACCCAGAGCATGTTACTGCTCAGAAAAACTTTACAAATTTTATTCCCCAACTCTTCTCAAGGGTCCCCAGTGGATTTACTGTCTCTCCCTTTCCCTGCATGTGCTGGAAAGGCTTCACACCAAGTGCTTAAATGCCTTTTAAGGAATGAGCACTGACAGATTTGGATCTCCCAGGTGGTTTGGAAGGGTTTGCTTTGCTCACCTTGGCTGTAAGGACACTCTTCCAAGTGGTGAATAACCATCAGTGGCTTCTTGCTGAAACGACATCGCAGGAAAGGAGTGGGGAGGCAATTCAGACCTTTTACAGACTGCACTTGCGAAGTGTTAAGGCACTGAGTTGCTCCAGGGATATATTTACATTGTGAGAGCAATAGCAGCCAGGTTAGCAGGGAGGTGTGGACACAGCCACGTACAGAGGGGTGTATCACTGAGAAGGTAACACTGGACACTATGAAAGGGCATTTGCTCAGCTCCTAGAAGTTAAGCTCTCACCAAGATCTTGTACAGCCTCCCTACCATACAGGAAAATACAACAAGGCACAGTCTGAACATCATGTTAGAGCATAGCTTTGTTCTGTGCAGTTAAACATATGAACCAAAAGGCATAACAAGAATTGAGGATTACCTGGTTTTTGATCGTGCTAAACCTTCTTCATATGTCTGTGCCCATTCAATGTCATCTCCCCAGCCTGTTGAGAGCAGAGCACCCTTAGTTAATTTGCTGGTCAGTATGGGTGAGGATGTTCTGCAGAATGGGGATCTGGAGCCGCATGTATAATTGGGTGGCACAAACTAGGCACCTTCCCTCAGGGTGTCGAGACCCTCAGGGTGGTTTGTGGGTACCAGGAGAGCCCCAAGCAGAAAGGTGCAAAGAAATGGATGATAGGGAAGGGGGGTGAAACCCCAGCCTTGATAGGGCTTAGGTGGCGGATTAGGATTAGACAGGTATTTCCAGCCACTCAAAAACTGAAGCTCAGTTTCTCCCTGAACCCGTACACCCTCCCAAAGAGCTGAATCAGGCTTGCTGCTTGCCTATGGCTTCCTGCAGTAAGGGATTGCTCAACAGGCTGGGGGCTAGGGAGGGTAGGGATACAAGAGTGTTTTTGGCATGAGGTGCTTGGATCTTGCTTGATGGAGCAAAGCTTGGACCTGAGTCTGGAGCCCCTTGCAATGGCTACAGCACCCTGCTCATGCCCTGCATCACCCGAAGGAGACCCCAGGGAGGAAGAGGATGCACCTGCTTGCCCGTGCCTGACCTACAATGCTGGCAGGAAAGCAGACAGCAGAGGGGTTGAGCTAGCTGCAGCTTAGCTGTGTGACTATGGTCTCCTGCGTACATGGTATGCCTTTGTAGGGGTAAGGGCTGCTGATGGGGCTGCCTATTGAGCTCAGCCTCTGCAAAGCTGATCCAGCAGCTGATCAGCAGCTGGTGTAACAGCCTGGCTCTTGGCCCCATCCCCAGCCCAGGTTTGGAGCAAAGCACCTGTAGCTGTTCCCAAGCACAGAGCGTGAGGACTTCTCCCCTGCTGAACGCACCAGTGCTCTTGGCCACAGTGGAAATGGCACCTGTGAAAGGTAGGTTTGGGCTTCTGCTTCTGATGAATAGTAACACAGTGGGGAATCTCCCAGCTGCTGCTCTCGGATATTTGCATGCCTGGATATATGGGTGGAGGTGCACACTAGCCACTGCAACAGGGAAGTACAGGTGCTTCAGAACTGCCTTAAGCATCCTAGTTGCTCACCTCGAGACAGAGTCTGTGGGGTCCGTATCTGAGCTGAGCTTTCTTCCTCTTCATCAGGGAGCTTCTGGATCTTTTTCTGTGCAGCAACCGTTACACCATTGCAGAGAAGGAGGGAACACAGGAATGGAAAGGTATGCATGCTTCTGGCTGGCAACAACAGAGAGAAAGGACCAACTCAGGCAGGCAGAACTTGATGAGACAGTCTCATAAAGAGCCATTTACTTGGAACTGGTCTCTCACCTGGCAGCTCCTGCTGACGCCTCGACAGCAGTGTCCTTGCTGCAGCCTCTCCCCTCTGGCCCAGGTTAAGGCAAGGTCTCTTTATACCTCTGTAAATACAATAGCTGGGTATGGACGTCAGCTGAAATTCCAGGATATCCTGCTCCTGCCAAGGCGCAGAACAACCTTTTTACAAAAGCTTTCTTCAGTCAGCCCAGCAACATGCATGATTGTAATCAAGGTATATTGATTTATGAAAGCATTTGTGCAGAGTTTATGCTAGACACACCTAGCTCCTTGGGGGTCGACTGTGGGTCTCCAGGTACAGTGAAGTGTCCCAGAGTCAAACTGAGAGATACAGAGAGGATGCATACACCTCTCTTGACACCCTTCACACCAAGACTGGTGCAGAATGCACATTCCTGTCAGGAAAAAAAAGTTAAAGAAAATAAGAAATCACAATGTAAACAACATGATATGAACTGAACCATGTAGCAGTAATAGGGAGCATCAGCATAAGGAAAGGACTGTGCAAGGATATGAGGCATAACTCTGTGGGATAAACAGGGCTTGTGTCACAGCCTAAGGAGATGGTTTTCTCCCATCGTCAATTTTAAGGAAATAAACACCACCTTTCCATGCAGGGTTGATAGCTCTTTGCAAAACTCCTGTTGTATCAAGCGAAGATGACCATAATTTCCATTGTGGAACCAATCACAGGCCTGTTAGGAAATCCTAGCTCTGCTTCCGTACACAGTCATACTGCAGTCTTTATTTCTGTCTGCTCTGTTGTGCTGAGTAAGAGAAAGGCTCCTTGTGAGGACCCCTTCTGGTGTCCCATAGGGTGGGCTTTAGTGTATCATATGGGGTCAGGAGGTCACAGTAGGGTTTTAGAAGGGCTGGAAATACTGCGTTCCCTGTGTTTCTAATGCTTGGTTACTCAACCAGAGGAAAGCTTGTTCTAATGCTGTTGTGTGTGAATGCCTTTCCTTGGCACTTTTTGAAGAAACAGCGTTTGCCTGTATTTAAGGTCCAGCAGGACTTGGACTTTCAACTTCAGTGCTTGCTTCTGTTGCCTGAATGACAAAGGACAACAGCCCTCGGCTGTTTCCCAGCTAGACCTTGGGGCTGGCAATGGCTGTGGTCACAGAAGGGAGGCAAACCCTTCTTCTTTGGAGTCCACAGTGCAGAAGGAGGGGTTGGAGCCAGCACAGCTCATAGGAAAGGAGAGACCCCTTCTTACCTTTGACTTGCCCTCTGTTCTCACCTCTTTATACCTTTTCATTGAGCCAGTGAACTGGCTTCCAGGTGTTGGAGGGTTTTTTATTTATATATGTATGTTCTCATACTTCACTAGTGGTTTTCATCTCCAGTTCACTTGCAAGGTGAAGAGGCAGTATCCAGAGCTGGAGGGTGACAAAGCAAGCTCAGGAGCAGTGCCAGTGACTTAGAGCACATTGCTAGCTTGAGGCTGAGGATTACAGTAGGTAGGGAGTTGTTGAAATATGCAAACATTGCAGGTTTCTTGAACCAGAATGGTACTGCATGAAATCTGGATATAAATTGCATGGGGAGGTTGAGTTGTGCAGATGAAGATGGATGGTCATTTCAGTAATATTCAAAAGCTCTGCTCATTTGCAAAACTATACTATAAAAGTGCAAGTATGCTGCTGTGCTCTGAGCGACAAGCTTTTCTGATTACAGAAGAAATAAAAGCCAGCATGGACAGCGTTAGCAGAGGCTGGCAAAAGGAAACTAGCACACAGACAAAATTTAAAGACAAAAAGCTGGGGTGGATCCAGAGAACAAAGTGACACTTTGTAGCGACCCAGCTCTCATGAAAGTTACTGCTTTCAATTTCAGCTACAGCAGGGCAGATCGAATAGGTGCACACTGTAACTGCGGGCATGATATGGTACATGGCTTCAATAGACTCAGAGTGTTTCTCCTGATAAAAGAAATTTGATTGTGCACCATACACCCATTAATTGCAAAAATTCTTTTTATATGATGTAACAGAATAAATCAAACAAGCCTTTCCATTAGCACTCCTTAGAGTAAATACGTTGCAGCTTCCAGGTTGCTTATCATGGTTTGGGTCTTATCCAATACACCAAACACAACTAGCCAAACCAAATTTATGCTAGGGTCCTGAATGGTCCTTCCGCTCAATATCTTAAGCAGGTATAGAATCTGTACTGAAGTGATCAAAACCAGCAGGAAACATCTATCTAGGAAACCACACAGCTCTGCCTGTCTAGTTATCTGCACACAAAATGTATTTAAGGTGTATTTATCAATTTATTGCTTTTATATCTGAAAAAATAACTCACAAAGGTAATTCACCTCATTTCTCCCTTGCTTTCCACAAGGCAGCACTCCTGAGGCACAGAATCTTTTTGTCACCTTGAGGATGGGAATGCTACAGCAAGCCTGCTTCACCCTGATCCAGGCAGGATCAGCCAGCAAGCTGCATCCGTAGCTCTGGGACATGTCTCGCAAACGGGGTTGCTGCTGGATGGCAGACGCAGGGCAGCGGAGCCTCTGCAGAGCTGGAAGTCCTACAAATGCATCTCATGGCAAGCAGCCATGAAACGAAACAAATACCAGGGGACATGCCAAGTCCCAAAAGAGGTATTTAAGAGGCCAGGACCTCAGCTGGCAGAAATAACATTTGCTGAGATTCATCCTGTATTCAAAAAACTAAAAAGGTGTAGAAGATGCGTATGACTGTGTATTACTTGTCACCAGGTAGGGTTGTAGAAAGAAGTTCCCTCTGCCATAGACTTTATCCTGTTGGATGTGGTTCAGATTTTGAAGTGAAGTGTGTTTTGAAGTGCAAGTCTCTTTGACAAGATGCTGAGCACTCTAAAATGTCTGTCTACTTTGTTACGTACCAGATTGTAGCCAAGCAGTCACTAGCACCTGTCAGTGCCTTGGACTGGTGAGCTGGAGCCCAGCTGCCCTGGAGAAGACGGAATATGCACTGGAGATCTCTATCCAGCACATGGGAAAGGAGAGGAGTAGGTTCAAGCAACTGGCGGCTGAACCTGCATTTTGCAATCTGCAAGTCCAAAGTTTCATGGAATAAAACGACTTCTTATTGCAAGCGCTGGCTTAGCAATGCAGAGCCAGCAATGGGGAAGACCCTTGGCATCAGATGCCAGCTTCATTCTCCTTTCCAAACTGTGTAAGTTCCTTATCATTGACCTTTCTTGCAGTTGGAATCAATAGCAAATGAAAATGAGAAATCATTAGCCCCAGAGCTACAACCACCAATTTCTTCATGGCTTACTGGTGGGAGGACAGCTAAATAATGACACAGAACACGCAGGGAAAATCTCACTGGTTTCCATTTTTGCAGGTGTTGGGCTCATGCAATTACCTTTTAGGACAAGGGAACTGTGTAAGTGGTCCCAGGTGGGAGCTCTGCTCACTGTGAATTCCCATCCTTGGAGCCTGCTTTCTGAAACGTTCACAAGATGATGCCACATCCAAGTGTCTCTGGTATGTCCATGCCAAGTGAAAATGGTTAGTTTTCCACTGCAATAGGCTTGTGCTACTAAAGCAGCAGGGAAGAGTGGGCACAGTCACAACCCTTAGACTTCCAAGGTTAAAAAATTGCCAGCATGGCATAGAGTGTGGATTCATTTGTCTGAGTTTATTTGTCAGATAAACCTGGGCTGCTGGTGGATCATGGCTGTTGCCCACCTAAGTGGGTGTATAGATGAGGCCCCATGGTAAGGGGAGGTCTGGCAAGCAAACTCTTGCTATTGTCAGGAGAACCAAGCTCAGGACTTTAGACAGGACACCACTTTTTCTGAATAATTTTGGAAGCCAGAGATCGTATTTACGGTAAATAGTAAATATATGTGAATAGGCCTTCTTGTAAAAGAATATAAGCTGCTCTCAGGGAGTGCAATACGCACTCCTTGAAGTTCTGTAACTTTGACAACCTCACTTCTCATGTGAAGATGCTGTGTGGCAAAGCTGTTATCAGTCCTGGAGTTGGTGGCAATAGGATAGGAGAGAGATCCTTCACAAAATAAAGCATGTCCAGAGATGCAGATGGTACGGGCTTCTACAGAACTCTATGGCAGTGATAGGCTATTTTAAATCTACATTTTTCAAGGTATCTTGCAGAACCTGCCAACCAAATATTTCAGGCTTGTGCAGCATCAAAATACAATTACTTCAAATCATCTAGGAGCAAAGATGTACAGCATGACAGTAGTTTGTGTTTCACCAGTTTCCTGGTGATCTTCAAAAGCATACTGTCTTCACAGTGATTTGAACTATACATTTGATATGTTTACCTGATTGGCTAGGAGTAATTTTGATGGTTGATAATAATCCAAAATGTGTGGGACTGCTGGACAAAATTCCAAATTCTGTATTGACTAGCAGCTCAAAAGGCAAAACATGGCTGTTAAGGGGTGGTAGTAATTTAAAGGGCAAACAAACCCACAGCTGTTTAAAGGAGGAGAGGGGATTAGAGAGTTCAAGAGCATGTTGAGAGCGGAAGGCTGTCTGCCAAGCAAATGCCATTGTTTCCACATCTCGGGCTCTTTCCATGGACTTGGTTGGGTTGCTGTTCTTGATGTTAGGGTAAGGGGTACTGTGTGAATGTTTATTTCTGCCTGAGGAACTGATTTTAATGTAAACTTCCCAAATCCTATGCTGTGGATATCTTTGGGGGAATCCCCACTTGGATTAGAATTCTGCACAATTACAAAGTGGTTTCCCATTGCCTCTTTTAAAAGTCTTAAAACTGAGAAACCCAGTGAAGCATGAAAACCTGCTGATATTTATCATAGTCAGCAACAAAAATCTTGTTTTAAGATAATGCAGTCGGTATGTTGTTCCATGTTACTAGTGTCCCAGTACCTGTTTCCTCAGGTCTGAACTAGATGTGTCTCTGATTGAGACAGACAGTGGGTGCTTTCTGTTGTCAAGCTGCATCTATATTTTTACAGCAGCATTTGGTAGGTCAGTTGATTGATAGGGTTTGGAAACTGCATGTATACATGCATGCATTTAAGCTACTGAGTTCATAAGTTTATTTGAGACTGAAGATAGTAACCTGCTGTTTGTGGTATGTAAAAAGAAACAGAGGTAGGGAGCTCTACATTCCCGGCTGCTTGGCCTTGAATATTTGGCTAGCAATGTGTACCACAGTGCTTCCTTGCTGCTTTCCAGCCTATTTCTGCAAAGAAGTTCTGCTGTATTAAGTCAAACTAGTGGCTGGAAAGGTCAGAGTCCCTTCCTTTAGGAGGAAGCAAAGGCTGGAGAAAAAAGGCAGTGTGCATTGACGTCTATTCCTGCTTGCGATGGTGGTGAAGTCCTCAAAACAGCAAGTTTCTGTGCCACTCGTTTGGTGTTAGGATGGCTTTTGGCACATGTTGGAGATCTGTGAGTCTTCTCTTAAGCCATTTGGTATGCTGCTTTGTCTGTTATTGATGTTGTGTGGTCAGCTGAATTCCCTACTGATACCTCCGGGAGGATTGGTCTCAGCTTGCCCAACGTCTGTGAACAATTCTAGTCAAAGGTCCTCAAAAAGACTAGGTCTCCAGACTAAACTTAAAGCTATCTGTTTTATGGCCTTTGGGTACTTTTTCAATTCCAATGCCTCCCTTTAGGTCCATGGGGATTTGTGGAGCTTTTGGTTCTTCAGTTAAATTGAGCTGTGCTTCCTCAGGGTACTACCTCTTCAGCAAAATGAGCATGCCAAAGGCCAAATTGAACAAAACCTCTGAGATTCCTTCTCAGGCATCTCAGATGCTTTGTAGAGAGCTGGTGGCAGAAATCCAGATAAACCACACGATTCCAGAATAAACAACCCACTTCCCCAGAGCAGCTTCTTCCCAGTCTTCTTGCTTCCTCTGAGACTTCTTCCGATACCCTTGGATGTAGAAGCTGTCAACACCTCCTCTTCTTCCCAGGCTCACCAGATCCTGTAGTCCCAGTCCCAGTCCTGTCTGGGAATGTCATCAACCCACCATTGTGGTGGGCTGGGGGAAGACAGAAATTGCTTCACTGCAATCACCTGCTCTCAGGAGCCCAAGTGTAATTACCTGGTCAGCGTGGAAGCTATCTGCTTCCCTTCCTCTGCTGAAAAAATAACCTCTTTCCTTGCCTGAACTAATACCAGATAAATTTGCTTTGTAATGTCTCTCTTTTTGTCCCCAAATCTGATTCATTCTTCTAAGGTTGTTCAGCAAGGCAGGGGAGCTGGAGCTGTAAGTTGAAGCACAGGCGGCACAGCCCCCATGCAGTCCTGTTGAAGTTCAGCTTTCAAACACTCACGGTCATGACTGGGCAAGCAGAAAAACAGTATTTTCTTTCTCAGGTTCCCAAACCCGGTCAGGGAGATTGGCAGTGATGTGGAGGCTGGGGCACAGCCAGGTTTTTGCTTGTCTGTGGGGGCTGCGACGGGGGGGGGACGAAGTGGGTTTGCAGGGAGGGTGTAGTACGCTGCCTGGTGGGAATGGGCCTGCAGGAGGCGAGGACGGTGCTGGGGCTCTTGTGCTTTTCTTTAATGGCCATGGCCTGGCTTTGCTAGGGCGTGTGATGGGGCAATCCTGACACTGGCTCCTTCTCCCCTATGCATCGCTCTTGCTTTTAATTCTTTACCTCAAGAACAATTAAAAAAACCCAAAAGCGAACACCAAAACATACAGTTGAAGTTTGAGCACTGTCTATCTGCTGATTATTCAAACAAGGGCCTGGGGTCTGACCAGCTGCGTGAGCCAAGAGGCTTCGGGGCTGATTCCAGGGGCTCTTCCCTCAGGCGCGGGGCGGGGGCGGGGGAGGGCAGGGCCTAACCAGGCCGCCGGGCCGGTTGCTAGGGCCGCGCTGTGCCTAGCAACCGCCCGCTCCTGCTCTGTGCTTGCGCAGTGAGGCGCCCTGCGCCGCGCGGCACGCCGGGAATGCTCGGAGCAGCCGGCGGCGGCGGCGGCGGCGCGGTCCCGCCGCCGCCGCTATGAACGAAGCGGTGGTGCGGCGGACGCAGGAGTCCTTGGGCCGAGTGATCCGCAAGCCGCCGCTGACGGACCGGCTGCTGAGTAAGCCGCCCTTCCGCTACCTGCACGACGTGATCACCGAGGTGGGCCGGGAACCGGCCTGCGGGCCCGCTCCGCTGTTGCTAGGCAACAGGGCCTCCCTGCCGGCTCGGCCGCCCCCTGGCGGGCGGGGGGAGCGAGGGGGTCGGCCGGGCGCGGGGCTGGGGGGAGCTCTGCTGGGGGTCACCCGGGAGGGGGGGACCCAGACGCCTTACCGGGGCCTGCGCGGGGCTGGGCGGCACAGGCGGGTCGCTGCTGCGGGGGGGTACGCTCCGAGTAGCAAGTAAATCCTCGAGGTTTTAGGGCAGTGGGTAAATCGCCCCGGTTTTAGGGTAGCAGGTAAAATCTCGGGGGGTTTGGCGTTGCTGGCGGCGGTTAAGACCAGAAGAGGGGTCTGACTCGATCTTTCACGAAACCTGCCCGTAGGTTGTTTTTCCATCTCCCACTTAAAAAAAACAAAACACAAGTCTTAATTTTGACATTCACCGAGCTGCTGCTTTTATATATAGTCACGTGCAAAGAAGTCAATAATGCAGAGCTGTGTTTAAAATGCATATGCTGGTGTTTACATTGTGAATCTACTGGATTCTCCAATCATCAAGGTTAAAGATGGAATTAAATAGGAAGGGAGGCCTGAGCTGTAAGCAAGGATTAAGTCTCCTTGTTCCAGAGCGTGTTCAGAGATGCAGCAGACCTCCGAACCTGCTTTAGAAATCGTTCTAAACAAGGTATCATGTCTGAAAGCAAATAAGGCCAACATATTTCCTATTGTCGCACCAGCTTTATTGAACAGAGGCCTGCAGGTGTTCTTAACTTAGTCCTTTTCCTTTATTTTGAAGGTAATCAGAGTGACAGGTTTTATGAAAGGACTTTACACAGATTTCGAATTGAAATCGGATAATGTTAAGGTGGGTACGAAACTTCCTTATTTATTTAGCTTGAATATTAGTATTCTTTGAAACTTGCCACAAGGTATTTTTGGTCTTTTCTGCATTTGATGTCAAGTACCTGTCTTTAGTTTTGTGAAGAAATTATAAAAGCTATTGCCTGTTGCTTATATTATGCAATGCTGAGGTGAACACCCATAGATTGCATTTGTGGATGTGACACAAACAAGGTGCTGTGTGTAGAGAACTGTTTCTGTAAAGATCTCAAAACAGTGAGGGTTAATCTGTGACCAGATCTAGGTTTCCAAAATACTATTGTATTACAGATGAAAAGAATGAATATGTAGCAAGATTGTCTTGAAGTAGTTAGGCATTGATAATAAATCACAAACACTAGAAGTCTATTTACAGCTTTTTAAAGAGTCTTGGGGTCTTTCAATGGAATATATGTTTTTATATTTATTCCTTTATATGTGTGTCTATACACACATACATATATATATATATACTGTATACATACAAACAGCAAATAATCTTGCCTAATATCCTAGGACTTGCCAAGGTATTCGTCTAGTATATGCATTCCACAATAGGTTTATTATAGTATTCAAATGGCTAATTACTGAAAGAGGAGGTTAATGTTATTACTGAAAAATGCTTTTCTTAAGTACAAGGGTGACTTTAGTCTCTGCTGCTCTTCAACTGTCTGCCTCTGCTGAGCTGATGCTGACTTCTCCAACTGCCAACTTGATTGGAAACTTTGGTTACTTATTCATGGCAAATAACGTAGTGTTTGTATGTTGCTAGTTAGACAGCTACATCCATTGGTGATTGTTTAACATAGCAACTGAAAGTATCAGGTCTATGAGCCTGGCTTGTCATCCATACAGCCAATTGTATAGATGTTTTATGTACTTCTTGCAGCTAATTATCAGTCTGATATGTATGTTTATTTCTGTGACTGTTCTTATTGTTGTTGGGATAACCAAAATCTAAGTTATTTATGCAATGGATTGTTGTTTTTGTTGGTACTGTCCCTGTTGAAGCTTGTCAATAGGTTCTGTGATGAGGAGCAGCTTAGCACATCCTGCCTCTTCTTGGGAGAGCATGATGCATTTTATTTGTAGATTGAAAAAACAGATTTCTTAGCAACTCCTGGGTAGGTCTTTGTTTGCATCTACGTACTGTGATAGCTGTGAAGTTGCGCCAGTCTTGAGTACCTCTCTGAGAATTTCTTTCACAGTCCATGAGATCGTGGTCTTCAAGAGTTCAGGCAGAGGAGATCAAAATGCTGTAGTGTGGGGGAAAACACCTCTAGCTGTGTTCTTCTCAAAACACTGGTCAGCAGAAAGACTTGGTTCTCACAGGATACTTCCTTACTGTGATTTTGGTTGGATTTGTAGAAAATCAGGAGGGTAATCGTTATGCAGTGACCAAAACCAACTGCAGAGAGCTAGAGTCTGAGAGCAGCAGCTGGAGTCCATGTTGTGAATAGCTGTGTATATTTCTATGCAAGGGTGATCTGCTTTATGTAACTCGACGGAATCGTACTCACCTGGTGTGATGATCTGGCAGTAGATGCACAGACTTGGAACGGGCAGGATGCTTTCAGAGAAAAGAAAAGGTTTGTAACCACTGTGAAATAATCCCAGTGCTGCAGTCCACAGTCTGCTTGTTGTGGGCTGGGAAGAATTGACAGGTGCTCTTTGCAAGCTGGCTGTTCTATGCTGTTGCAGATCACGAGGTGCGTAGGCTGAAATGATGAAAGCCCAAAGCTCATGGTCCAGCCTCTGTAGTGGCTGGGGCTGGCTCCTGGCCTGGACATCCCCTTACATGCTATGCAGCGTCATGCACACATACGTACAGCAACTGTCTTCGTTTCTAGTTTCAACTCACCTCTCCCACCTGGACATAGCAGTGGGGTCCTGAAGTACCCACTGTTTCTTCTGTGCTACCTTTTATGTCTCCACTGTTGGGATAATACATTCTGCTTGGGTAGCTGGTCCCCTCCTCCTGCATAGAGAGATGCAGGAGGCAGGCTGGAAGCATCGCACGAGCCAAATCTGCCCTGCAGAGCATGCACGTGGACCTCACTGAGTTCTAGATTGTTTCAGGGATATATAGTCATAGCAATCAATTGGAGAGAGATGTAAGGGGAATTTAAAGCATGAGGATTCCTTAATTGTTGGGACTTCTCAGAAACAAATACACCTCTTCTACTAGCTACATTGGATGATATTGCTGTCTGCGTGTTTATCAGAAAGGTTCATCTTGTTATATCTAGTAAAACATTGTTCTCTTATAAATGGAAAGATTGGATATCAGGCTTGCTCTTTTAATCTTTCATATCAGCTTTGTATAGATATACACACACAAAAAGGCTCTATATCTATATATAAAGTCTGAGCACTTGAAATAGGGGAGACACCTTTTTTTGAAATCTACCCAGTAAAAAAATATTTTCTTAAGCTCTCAGCACTGTTTCAGATGTTTGTGTCTATTTTGATGAAATTTTATTTACTGATGCAGGTGGGAACCGTAGATTTCTTACTGGGTTCGTGAGGATTTCTTATATGGACAGAACACACTGATAAAGTAACTGCTGAAAACGATGAGGATGTACGAGAAAATTTTGGATCTTAATGCTTGCTTTAGAATAGCGTCCTTTCTCCTTCTCTAAGTTAATAGATTGCATATGTCCTTGGAAGGATGGGCAACTGTTTTAATAGAAGGAGGTTGCAGTGTTTCCTTCCTTTCCTTTTTTATTTTTCAGTGCAGGGAGCACTGGTGAGGGTGAAGTGCTCCTGATGTTAATGGAGACAATCTGAAAATCCCAGCTATGTGGCAGTTGTTTGTTTTAATCCATTTAGAAGAGCCGAAGATGGGAAATACCCTGACTCCAGAGACTGTCTTCCCATGCGTTTAACTATCATTTACGTGCTTGCAGCAGAACTCAGTTCTTGTTTATGGAGAGTGGCTCTGGGACTTGAGATACCATGTGAACAGCTCTGTTAAGCTGCAGTGCCACAGGAATAGATAGTGCTACCAGATGGCCTGTAAAGAGTGTTGGCCTTGCTCAGCTGAGGAAATACAGTTGCTTTCCTCTGTATCAGTATGTCTGTCAAATTTGATCTAGGTCATTCTGGATCTGTGCACCTGAGATACTCAGACAGTAAGTGCAGTGCAAAATCAGATGTTTTACTGGATGATTACAATTGCTCCTTTTCTGAATTAACTGAAATGATAGTGGTCTGCTTTTCAGTTATCAGTTTGAATGCAGTAGTTTATATTCTTTTGAACTGACACCTATTAAAACACACATACAGAATTGTTCTTATATGGGCTTACTTTTTAACACACTAGTAAAGTACTTTCTTTATCTCCAGTCATGAGTGTAAAGGATGAGTGAGTAGACTTCTGTGCTGGGCTGGTAAATATTCCTTGAATTTTATTATGTTTTATTAATAAAAATCCTTTTATTTTCCTCACTGAGTGTTCTACAGCTGCAGAGACTTCACACCATGATTTCATTCTCTGAGCCAGGAACCCTCCAATAAAATTTTACTTGGTGGGGGTTTGTTTATTTTGTCTTTATTTTTTCTTACGATTTTGCATAATCACTAAAAGACATCATCTCTACTGAAGGGCACTTGGGGAAAGTTGTTTGTAAAGTATAATTATAAAACTAAAACACGTCTGGCAATTGTGGAGTTAAAAATATATGCCTGTATCCCTTTCCCACCATCTTTTGTATGTTTTCTTTACTCACTGTTAAGTCTGGTTTGTAAAGTATGTGTACAAGTATGTAAGTCCCTCAATTTAGACTCCTACTAGTCCCATAACTTTGGGACTTCTGTGCTGAAAAATATTCAGGACAAGAACTGTCCTTCTAAGCAATATCTGCTGTAACAATCCCATTGTAACTCTTTAGTGATTCTTTTGGTAATACTTGCATGATTTGTTAAACAAAACTTTATCTTTAAAACGTAGCCTGTGAAAATAGAGTGCCAAGGGTCTTACAGTGGTCTTAAAATGCACTGGAGCTAAATGATAAACATATTAAAAAGACAAAGTTATACTTTCACTTTGGTCATTCCAGTTCAATGTTCGTCCATTATCAAAGCTGTCATTTCTTAATCAGAAATAAATACCTAATTATATATCAGGGGCAGCCCTCTTTCCTGAATTTACAAATCACATGCTGCTCTTGTTGTACAGATGCTTTCTACAACTATTCCTCCCATCAGAGTTTTTCTAGTCTTTAGGTGGTATGTGGAATTATTTTGGAGTCTCAGTATTATTTATTAATTGCTCTTTTACCAGGATAAAGATGCCAAAATCAGCTTCCTTCAGAAGGCAATTGATGCTGTTGTAATGGTAACAGGAGAGCCACTGTCAGTAAAACCAGCACGTGTTGTGGCTGGACATGAACCTGAAAAAACCAATGAATTTCTTCAAGCAATTGGGAAGTGTTGCTTAAATAAGGTATGACATCACATAATATATTTTGTACACATAGTGATATATTGTCAGAGCTTATTGACACTCCTCTGCTGTTTTTAATTACACAAGATAAACATTGGGTCACCACTTAATAACAACAGCAACAACAACAGAGAGATGGTGTATGATCCTTAGTAGAGTTTGAGCCAGGTCTCCATGCAAGTATGTTCTGGATATTTTAGTGCTTTTAATGTATACTGTTTTTTATTTTTCACCTTATTCATTGGTCATTTAATAACATTTGTTAGGTTTGAAGAAGAATATGAAGCTTCAGAACTTTTAAACCTTTTGGATGCAGACACATTAATTACATGACTAGATGCTGCCACTTTTGACTTTATCTCCTTTAACATTTCAGTCGAGTCTCTAATTCTCTAATAAAAGTAAGTTTTCCAATGTGCTTGCTTTTTTTTTTTTTTTTTTTTTTGCTTTTTTGAATATGGAAATGCAGCAAAGGAGAAATTTGATAACCTGTTAAAAATAACTGCAGCAGCAGTTCTTAAATCATTGTTTCATTAAAAGTCATGGGGGTTCTTTGCTTACAGGTGTTACAGAGATTTTTGAAATGGAAGGGTATTATCTAAAACCCTTGAATTAATGAGTATGAAAAAATTGTGTATATTTAACTGTGACATACTACAGTGTTTACAGGCTGTCTGCAAGTTTAGTTTGGATTATCTTTGTCTGATAATCTACTCGTTTAAACTTGTGTTATTTTGTTTTAATTAGCTGAGTGCTGTGAGCTTCTTCCTTATGACTTGCTTGAGATCAGGAAAGGGGAAATTGATAAACATAGGCACAGAGACTGGATGAGTTAGAAAATGTGCTTGATGGAACAGCTTTGTAGAACGTTGTGATGAGATTTAATATCTAGAGGGTATAGGCTACCCATTTGAGCTAAGATAATTAGCCCCTTGGCTTTTATTGTGAAACATAAGCTTGATGTTCATTTTGGAAAAGATTCCTTCAGTCTCTAGCTTGATACTTTTAGTGCTGAGCTGAGCACGCTGCTTGGAGTTAGGTAGTCCAGGCAAGTGTTGATAATGTGCAGAAGTTTGTGTCCAAGTGTGAAAACCCACAAAAATTCATAGGTTTGCATTTACAAACAAGGAGAGAATCAGGAGTCAACCCCCAGGGCAATATCCATTTTAGTGATCTAAAAGCTGTTCCTGAATGGGATGATTTTTTTTCTTTTTTTTGTTAACGTAGTCAAACTCTTTGCCACTTGGACACGAAAACATGATGTTAATTTGCTGTCTAAATGATCTAATTAGTAATTGCTTGTTGTCTTAACAAATGAACTAGATGCAGAAGCTTTTAAAACAGTGTAACTGCAGCTTATTGGAAGTCATTCTTAATGTAGTTTTCTTTAGTGACTGTTGCTGATTGAGCAAGTATTAGGTGAAAGTGGAGTGGCCTAAGAGTGGATGGAAGTACAACATAATGTGGTTTTAAGAGTGTTTAACCATTCTAGCAGTCGTGGTATAAGGATTTGACAGTCATTTACCTTACTATTTTGAAAAATATTTAAGTTGTTGGAATGAGAATTGCTATTGTGCTATAATACATAAAAAGCACCATATATTTATATAGCTCTGGTACATATAATCAAATTATTACAAGAAGTACAAAGAGGTGTTGGACATAAAAGGGCATTATTTTTCCTGTGAAAGAAGGTTTCCAAAAGAGCAGAAATATCAGCTTTATTTATAAAAAAACAACAAAAAAACCCAAACAAAAAACCCCAACCCCAAGTCGTGGTGATTGCAGAGTTAGGAAGAAAATAGATATTTAATAAAATAATTTACTCATTTCAATGGTGGTTTTCTATTCCTTGCAGCTGTCCAGTGATGTTGCTGTAAAAAGGATCTTAGCTGGGGAAAGAGCTGATGCTAAAGGGAAACCTCCGTCTAAATCTCAAGATAAAGAAAGCAGAGAATCCAAAACAGAAGAACAAAAAAGCCATAAAGAGGTAGGCATTTACAACTTTTGTGGGGTACAGGGGCTACCACTCTTTGCAGTTTGTTTGTTTGTTTGTTTTTTGCTTGCATTTTTGTCTGTGTAAAGTGACTGTGTGATAGAGTTGCCATATATTGGAATTAATTTTTAGTTTTTACTTTCTTTTTAGGGTAGAAGAGACACTGAAATTAAAGACAGAAGCTCAAGCAGAGACAGAAAACCCAAAGGAGATTTGAAAGAGAGCGAAGAAAGAGAAAAAGAGAGTGATAAACAGAAGGATAATGAAGACAGGCACAAAGACCCTGAAAGGGACACCTTTAAAGAAGGAGAAAAACAAGAAAGGGAAAGAAACAAAAGCAGAACAACAAAGCAAGGAAGAGAAACAGAAAAAAACAAGGGAAAAGGAGGCATAGAACGAGAAGATGATCTTGAGCGTGATAAAGGACAGGAAAGCGAGAAAAAAAATGAAGGAGGAAGAGAAAAGGACAGACTAAAAGGAAGAGACAAAGATAAGGCTAGGGACAGAGAACGAGAGAAAGACAGAGATAGAGGAAAAGATCGGGAAAGGGATAGACAGAGGGACAGAGAAAAAGATAGGGAGCATTTAAGAGAACATGGAAAGGATAAAGCAGAGAAAAAGGTAATTGAAACATTATTGCAGAGAACAATAACTTTTGGCATGCTGTGGTAGGGACTGAACGTTTGTTATAATGACCTTGCATGTTCGTATTCTCTGCTTATTTAACAGTTAAGTACTTTCTTTAACAGCAATTACTCTCATGAAGTGAAAGTGTCGGTGTGGATTTGATCTGGTAAGAGTGTGACTGAGGCCGTATGTGTAAATTCATGTCTCTGTCGTGATATATCTTGACATGAGCCATCAGACTCATCTGACTGTGCTTCTTGAACATATAATAAGCCATTTCTTTTCTGAACTCTGCATGTCTGAATTCTCCTGATCACATTAGATTATGTTTGGCAGAGAGAGGTGGCAGTGACTATTGGAACTGTGTACTTCTATCCTTGTGTGTCTCCCCAGTAATGCATGCTGTTCTTGCAGCCATAGCTGGCTTTTAGGGAAGATGGGGCTGAAGAGAGTTCCTTTGGGCCATAACCAGTCTCTCCTGAGCTGACTTCTTCTGTAGCAGGACACACAGGATGGAGTTGCACATCTGTATTTTTCTTCTGACTTTCTAGATTAAGCTGCTTGCTTCCAGCTTGGGGTTTGGTTTGGTTTGGTTTTGTTTTGTTTTCCTTGAAAGAACTGTTGGGAAGCCCATCTAGATTCTTGCAAGGGTGCTCTGTTTGCAGTGGACTCCACACATCATGTTACATCTTTGAGAAGGAACACATCCACCATTTCCCCATACTTGAGGCCTTCTCAGTGTAAAGTCCTAAACTGCCTTAAGAGCCGTCTCTTCATTGCTTTTCATTTTGTTGTTCTTTTATCTTCTCTCTTCCTCCTCTAAATATTTCCTATTCTCCTTTTCTGTTCTGTTGCGTGCTGGTTCATAGTAGAAATTTGGGATTCATGGACATCAAAGATGCTTCTGTTAGGGGATAGCTTAATTTTGTTAGATGTGAGGAAAGCAATTCTGTCAGTACCTGTCTGCTGGCTTTAAGGATTCTTGCCTTCCTGGTGTTACTCGGAGAGAACAATGTTTAACTGTTGATTTTGCTTGGTTAGTCTCCTGCGTGAGGGAGGCAAGGTAAAGAGGGCAGGTAGATGGATAAGGTAGATGGATGCATGTTGTAATGTGCTTAGTTCTACTCTATGCTCATTTCCCCTTTCACGTTACTCAGGTAAGTAGCTGGCTTCTCAGCACACTGCATCTAAAGCAATTAATTTCTTTTCAGTCTTCAGATTCTGAGGAATCCACACTTAGAAAAATGCAGAGGCCAACTAAAGACAGCAAGTGCCAGCCAGATAATGAGGTTAGTAGCATAGAAGATCTGAGAAGATGAATATTTTTGATTGTTTGTTTTTTAAATTTCTCTGAGCTTGAACAAAAGAAGGTCTACTCAGCTTATTTCATTTTCCAGATATTATTTCTGTGTATTGATATGTTGGGTACTTCAGGAAAAATATTTATTTGTTCAAAGCTTTCTGTTTATTCCTCTGGATCTTTCCTGGGAAGCTGTTAGGGTTTTTTTGTACTTTAACAGAAGTTACTGTTTTGGAAAGAAAATAAGTCCAGTGTTGAGTCTGGGCCCATGTTTTGCAGCTGGATGATGGTAGGGCAGAATAGCGACTCAGTGATTGCCTCTGAACAGTAGCTGTTGCTTGTGATACCATTGTGTCTGTGTCTGCTGCTTCTTGATGACCTGAGGCAATTGGGGGAATTATGGAGCCATATGGCTAAAAGTTTAAAGAGTGAGACTTCAGTAAATTAACCTAAAGCAGCTAGGGCTAGGAAAAAATAGGCAGGATCCCAAGTCTAGCAGGAGTCTCTGTTGAGAGTCTGTGGGCCGCTGACATCATTGTGTCTTCTACATGAGATGACAAATTTATAGCTATTCTTTGACTGAAATCCAACCAAACTTTTTAAATTATTGGCGCTTGGAGGGAGAGCTTATAAAATAGTTTTTAGCCTGAAGCAAATGTTCATGGCCAAGTTAAACTTCCTGCAAATTGGGTCTCTAATGGAAATTCTGAGCCTCATCCCAAACTATCGTAGTGCTCTTGGGCACCACAATAATACACTGGGGCAGTAAAGTTTCATTTCCCGTCTTAAGTGCTTTTGGGAGTCATTCCAAGGCATGTGGGTTTATTACCTTAAATCTAGATGACATGCTTTCCTCTACTTGCTTGCGTAACAGTAGACACTGCTTAGTTTTTAGGTGATGAAAACACACGCTTTAGACCAGTGCATGACAAATGGTCATCATCTTAAGACTGTGGAGGAGACAAATGAAATGAAAATGTTCCCAATGAATTTTTAGAGCTGGAGAGCTAAGATAGCTGCACAAAGTGGTTTAGAGGAAATTCCAGCATGAAATAATTGGGAAATGCATCTAAAGGACAGGGGTTGATCTTCCTGTCCTCACAGTAGCTTCACAGCAGGGTAGCGCCTTTATTTCCAGGGATTTACCCTGATTTAAACTACTGTAACTCCATTTGAGTCACGTGGCAGTGAAACAAGTGTATTAAAAAGGGGGGAAACAATTTACGTCTTTATGCCTATGAAGAGTATTGAATCAGATTTTATAGCCTCTGCTGCATAATTAATAAATATTCAGCATCTGTCTTTAGCTTTTTGTAAATATAATACAAGTGAAACAATTTGAAGGAGCCCCTCTCAAGCAGTGGCTGATATGACAGTACCTAACATGTCACCCCTCTTTTCTGCCTTAAGGACTGACCTCTTGTCTTTTCTCGTTTTGTTCCTGTTGTGCTCATTTACCCACTTTGCCTGGCTCCTAGTCCTGCTCTCTTTATCCTCACGCTCCTAGCCACAGCTGCTCTTTCTTTCCAAGCCTAGTCTTACATGGCTTCACATCATAGTGAACTATTTGTCTTCCACTTGACTTTCATCTTGCTTCTTCTGTATTTGCATTAGGTCCTTTCTTCAGACATGCTGCTTGACAGCGGAAGGACATGGAAACAGTGGGGGGGAAAAGCAGTGGGGAAATGGGAACTTTTATTTCATTTGAGATGTCCACAGAATTTCAGGCAGAATGGCTTTTATGCTGCATTTACTTTAGAGAACAAAATAATTTAATTTTTTTTTCTTTCATATTCTACATGTATAGCAAAGCTGTCACTCAAAGTTTAGTTCCTGGCTTTGCTCCTATGAGATTAGGAGTCTTAATAACATTCAATCTGTATTCATACAAGTCTTAATTTTTCTTGCTGCTAATTATCAGAGGCCAGCTTTAAAATACTACTTAAATTTTGACAGGCTGACTTTTTCTTTTTAAATGTATTTTTCTGGTACTAAAGGAGCTCTGTATGTTACCCAGCATGTAATAGTCATCACACGGGTATCTGTAGTTTTCTGGAATGAAAAAAAAGCAAGTATAATAAGTAGGAATTAAGAAGAGACATTTGGCTAACACATGGCAATCAGAAGACTACTTGCTGCTTCAAGGCTAGCTGTTGCATACCACACTATTTGTGATCAGATCGAGTTGAGTTGTATTCTGTTAGCTCTCAGTCCATCTCAGGTAAAAGTCTTGTTTAAAATGGACGCTTCATAGCATGACTTGTTGACCTTCTAAATAATAAAGATGTTTGTCTTTTGACAAAAGGTGATTAAGGTCATAGAGCTTCTAAGCGTATGGTGCTGTTTATATGAAGTGACTGCAGAACAGGTATGTCATTTACCCCTAAGGCCAAACACGTTGGAAAAGTCTCTTCCATTTTACAGATGGCTGCCGAAACTCTTGGCTAAAGCTTTTTGTAATATCCTGTCACTTTTGGCCACTTCTATAATGACTTTTATTTTTGCCCTACAAACTGTATGGCTCTGGAATTGGTCACTTGAATCAGCCTTTAAGTCATATCTAATGAACTTCTACTTCTGTTGGATCTCATCTCGACTATATAATGAAACAACTACTGAATGAAAAAAAGACATAACTGCCCTAGAAGCAGCAGAGAGAATCGTTCCATGGAAATCTGCTGGATATGGCTCAAATATTTTTGTTCTGGTGCTGTGAATGACCCTCTCTTTTTGGTGTCAGTTATTCATAACTGGCTCATAAAATACAAATCCATCATTAAAACTTATGTTTTAAAAAGCAGGAGATGTTTTGTGTTTGAAAGGTTTTAGTTAGCAGAAGCTAACACCAATAGAACACCATCTTGTGAGCCTTCATTTGAGTAAAAGATAATTGATCAATATTTTCTGAATAGGTTTATCACCACAGCAGTCAAATTGACCTTAGCAAGTAGAGATCTTTCCTTGTTGCTGTTGCACACTAATAAATTCTGCCCGTTAATAATGATAGCTGTTTTAGGAATAAATACTGGAAATACAGACAGTTTGAGAGAAAGAGCAAAGAAAGTCTTTGAGGGATACATAGCTTTCAGTAAAAGCATTAGAAATGAGCCATGTTTATTTGGCTCATTTGAGGAAGAGTCTGTTGCACAAAATTAAAAAATGTATTTATATATGTAGTTGTATTTTACATAAAACTTTTACACACACCTACACTATTTACAGCATACATACATGCAAGTATACCTCCTGGCACTGTGGATCTAAATAGAAGAAAAGTATTGTGGAGGGTTGATTGAATTAGATTTCTGTTCATAGACTTAATTCTTGTCTATTATTAGTGAACTGTCAGTAGAGCTAATGAATTAGAGGGTAAAAATCACAGTGGCTGATTTATATAATGAGTTGTCTCCCTCCCTTGCTTGGGTAGGACTGTTTTTTCTGCCTTTGACTGTTGATACATGGAGTGGCCGTGGCTAGAGGAGATGTATGTAAGCATGTATAGAACTAGTTATGAGAGCCGTATAAAAGTCACTGATAGAAATTGTTCATGACATCCTTGCGTGAATGTAGAGGTTGATTGTTGCATGGAAAGGAGGGAGAATTAACAGTTTGGCAGGATGTCTTTTCAAAGCATATTCCTCTTCTTGACCTGCTGAAACATTAGAAATCACTGTTATGTCTTAAAGTGAAGTGAACCTATTTAAAGGTTAGTAATGAGGACAAAGCAGCAGATTGGATGGTTTACAACAGGCTGCTCTATCCTCTCCAAATAAAAATGTAATTACTCAAAACTGGGAAACATGCATACATCCATCTAGGATTCCACTTTAATATGTTTTTTCCAGGATGGTGTGAGATGAAGTGTAAGATTTCTTTTTAATGGCTCCAGTGACTGCTTTTCAAAGTCTTGGAGCCTCTGAATCTGTAAGAAGAAGAATGACCTATTTTATCTCCCTCTGGAAAGACTCAAATCATAAATATTGTGGGATTTATGTTTTTGTGTGCTACCATAGTGATTAAATTTTAGCTTTTACTTTGCACCTGTTGCCAGTGTGCACATGTGGCTCTACAAAAATGTTAAGCAGTGTTTATAGTCACTACCTGACATAAATAAATGACTGAATCCACTCCTCCAGGAGCCTCAGCACCTATTCTCAACTCCTTCCCCACCTGTGCTAATAATTACATCACCCAAAGAGCTGCTGAAGTTTGAGTGTACCAGATGTGGCCTGCGGGCCTGTAGAGCCAGACTCTGATGGTATATGAGCTTTATTTTTGCTCCTTGCATAATGTTGTGATTGTGAAAGATGGTAGTAATTAAGACGAACTAAAATGAAGATTAACCACTTCAATATTAGCCATGCATTTTAGACTTCTGTCTATTTTTCTTTATAACATGCCTGTATCAGAAATAGTGTGGCCAGCAGGAGCAGGGAAGTGATTGTTCCCCTGTACTCGGCACTGGTGATGCTGCACCTCGAGTACTGTGTTCAGTTTTGGGCCCCTCACTACAGGAAGGACATTGAGTTGCTGGAGTGTGTCCAGAGAAGGGCAACCAAGTTGGTGAGGGGCCTGGAGCACAAGTCTTATGAGGAGCAGCTGAGGGAGCTGGGGTTGTTTAGTCTGGAGAAAAGGAGGCTAAGGGGAGACCTTATCGCTCTCTACAACTACCTGAGGGGGGGTTGTAGTGAGGTGGGTGCTGGTCTCTTTTGTGAGGTGGCTGGAGATAGGACAAGAGGAAATGGCCTCAAGATGAGGCAAGGGAGATTTAGGTTAGATATTAGGCAAAATTTTTTTACTGAGAGGGTTGTCAAACATTGGAATGGGCTCCCCAGGGAAGTGGTTGAGTCACCGTCCCTGGAGGTATTCAAAAAGTGCGTAGACAAGTCACTTCAGGACATGGTTTAGTGGGCATGGTTGATGGTTGGACTGGATGATCTTGAAGGTCTTTTCCAACCTAAATGATTGTATGATTCTATGTTTCTGTTTCCTGAAGAGTGAAACAAAAATATTGGTAGCTCTGGTTGTGGGTCCAATAATAATTGTAATAATCCAATGAAGATAGTATAAATCAAAACTAGTTTACGTCGAAGCAGGACCATGTACTGTCCATTCGGCTAGATTTTTGTGAAGCATAGGATGTAGGGCTTTCTTTTGACTGATTGAATACCTGAAATTCTGAGTGTGCATGTTATATTACAACACGTTATATTACACCTCATGGAGGTGAAGGAGATGTAGTTTCTAAAGGGCTTAAACTAACTGTTGAAGCTGACTTTTGCACAGACTGCCCACTTTCCTATAAAGCACCTCCAAGTAGTTCAGCTTCTCAGTTTATCTCACACTGTTTGCATGCTGTGATTGTCTGTTGTTAATAAGCATTTCCTCTTTGTTTGTCAAGAACTTCTTTTGAGCTCATGGTGCATTATAGCATATACAAAAGCAAAATTTGCCTTCAAAGCAAACTTACCACCATGTCCCTGACATGTAAACTTCATTCCCCTCCTTCACGTAGCTGTCTCTTTGGGGCCAGTGGATATACACTGTTGTCAGCTTGTAGAGGTGAGATGATGCTCTTGCATGGTCACCTAAAGTAGTTTGAGTAAAAAGACTTAGAAGTATCCTATATTTTTAGACACCTTGTAGTGTTATTTTCCATTACGACATGTATGGTCCATTGTCCTGTATGCAAGATATTATGGAAAATGAATGTTCTACACTGTGTAATTTGACAATTTTCTTTTACAGGTTATTGGAACATATAATGCTAATATTTGCATAGAAATGGAAGAATTTGTAGTTCTCATTTATATTATAGATATGGTCATTATCAGCAGGGTTGATGATAACTCTTGAATGCAAACTGCATGGACTGTTATTCACACAACCTTCAAAAAAGCAGATAAGGAGGGAATCCTGTGAGGTGCTAAACATATTTCAGGATTTTGAACAAGATGCAGAGATGATTATAGGGAGAGAGAGCCTAGAAACATAAAATGGTATTCTATAAATCACCTGTACTTCATCTGTTGTGTTCAGAGGTGGTTGCTTCCTCTTTAGCAACAAGTGTTGCTAATGAAACCAGGGACTTAGGTAAAAAGACAGGAAGGTTATTAGAAGCATGAATGGGTTGTTGGAAGCTACTGGTTTATTAGTGTGTACAGTACTGTAAGAAGTGGGAAGCCCTGTGTGCATGTATAGTGGGCCAGATGCCATCGCTGGCTTCATCCTCTGGTCTACATGCAAACAGAAGTCATAGAATCATTTAGTTTGGAAAAGACCCTTAAGATCATCGAGTCCAGCCATTAACCTCACACTACCAAGTCCACCACTACCAAGTCTCCCCCTTCTGCTAGCTGAGATTGGTGTAAGGGGATGGACTGCTTCCTTCCCACCCTGATCACATGCCCAGGAGTTTTGGTGGGCTGGCAGGAGTCCTCCTTTACACCTTCCACCTCCTCTGAAGGCATTTGGGCCCCAGCTGTCCTTCAGGTAGAGCGAGTAGTAAATCTGTACTATACCCTACCTAGAGTAGTGGCAGCTTCCACGGACCTGCCCCTCTGCCTGCTCTTGCCAGGATGTTTTTTTGAGCCTTTTCATAGGGCAAGTGCTGTAGCTGCCTTCAGCTTCTCTAGTGCTATCTGTGCATAGGCTTGGTTATTCCTTCGCACACAGGGGACCTTACAGTCCAGGTGGCCTTGTCTCTGGGGACCAATGTTGATCTCGTCTCATGAGAGGGTGCTGCTTATGCACATCTTTTTCCCAACATCCCTCCAAATGGACCTACTGATTTAACTTGCTCCTTTCCAAGGGTGTATGCCCATTGAAATGTGTAACATAGTGCCTTTGCAGAAAGTATTGTCAGTCAAGCTTTCTTGACTTCAGGCAGTGCAAGCTATATTCAGAGAAAACAAAATAATTCTCATGTGTGCTTGCCTGCTTTCATTTCCTGGCCCATCTGAATCACTTTCGGACTAAGGTCAGAGTCCTCAGAAGTGTCCTGAATTTGCTTCCAGTTCGATCTTTTCCACTTTTGGACTCATATTTTCCTTCCTGTACCAGTTGCACCTTTGGATCATCCATTGCTTGTCTGCTGGACTTTCTGGCAGGACCCATTTCTTGGTTTGTCCAGGGTCTTTGTCCAGGGAAGTTGCCATTTGAGTAAAGGACTATGCAAGTCTAGTGGCACAGTTTTTTAGTCTTTGCTTCTAGTTTGGAATGAAATTTAAAAGACTTCCCAGAAGGTTAAAGCGGAACTGTGTATCTGGTGTGGCTGAAACATATAGGTGATTGTAAGCATCTTGCTCCTTTTGGTAGCTCAGTGGTAACTAAGCGTTGTATCCCAAGACCAGCAGTGGCATCATAGATGCTCTACAGATTTCACAAGATTGTTCTGCCTTGGATGCTCTTAGTTCACATTTGGAGGTTGTCTTTACAATAACAAAATCTAATCATACAGGTTCATTTAGAAGCATGTATCCAGGAAAAATACTTGCAGACTTTGAGGAAAATAGACTTGACATATTTTTAATCATATATGTGTGGGTCAGTTTTGCAAGTGAATATTTTTTATGTATAATACATATAGATAAAAAAGCAATGCATGTAAGTAAATTTAATATATAAATATATATATATTTTATATACAATTATATAAATTTGTGTTGTTTTTTTTAAAGAGTGAAAGTCCTGCAGGAATATTAAGGCAGCCTTCAACAAAAGGATCAAGGCAACGCGCCAAACCCGAAGGAGAAGGTAACTAGAAGGAGGATATTATTTCTATTAAATATGCTGGAGGGTTATTGAATAGGAATAGCATAAATACTTAAATATCCGTGTTTATTATTTTCAGTGCTTGTTTTATACTCCCAGTCTGCATTTATGAATCCAATAGGCAATTTTTCTGCATGGATTTGATACATAGAAAGTGGTGCTCAGTTCAGTTTGCTCGTGTTCTTCATGCACAATTGCAGATAGAAATTCAGCTTGCTCTTGATATTTATTGTGTTCTCTCTGAATGGGCTTTTTTAGTTGGTCTACAACTATTTCTTCTTCTACTAGTTTCCCAAGAACTGTTTCTTTGTTTAATAATCTAGCAAGTTTAGACAAATATGCCTTGCAAAACTTTGGCTTTTTTTTTCCTGTGACTAAGGATTAGTGAACAGTATGTCTGAGTTGATTAAATTAATGCACATTTACATAAAGTCACATGTAAAAGTTTGTTGAATGTTTACAGCAGAGCAATATTCAGCACAGTATTTTTGTTTTAGTGAGACTTAAGAGATGTTGTTTAAGGTTGTTTTAGTAAGATGAAAGACATTTGTGAGGCAAGATGTCCTTTCCTGTAGGGATAAATCATAAAGCCACGAACCCTGAATTTGTAACTTTATCGCTTACCAATATTTGGGAAGAGTGCTCTTCCTAAATTTGGCTAGGGAATCCAAACTTCACTTATTTTCTCAGTTTTTTCAATTGTTTCTCGAGGATTTGAAGTCTTAGCATTTGGTCTTCAGAAATTTTGTGTTTATAAATGAGAAGATCATATTTGTTAAAACCCCGCAAACAACAAAACAAAAAAACAACAAAAAAAGGCATGTTCCCTGAGATTAAGTGAAAGCAAAAAGAAATTTCCCTGGATATTTGTTTGATAAGCAGTACACTACAGCATCCACACTTGTGTTACACTTTCTGGGGTTTCTTCAGTGAAAAAATGGTTGGGTGAATTCAAGACTAGCCAAACCTTCCTGAGTGATTTCCATAGCTTGAGACACTTAAAATACTCCAGGTGTAAGCTGAAGAACAGGTGAAGATAAGATGTTAAGCAAAACCTCTGGCTTGCAGCCCTTTTGATGATTAGAGAAGATTCCTCTGAGTATTGCAATAACGGCACATGTTTGTAGATATTTGACTTTCTCCAATGTCTGTCATTACAGCTGTAGTCAACTGTATTGCACCTGGGCTGGTGTCAGTCTAGGACCTTCTGATTTGAGTTGGAACAGGGAAGGTGATCTGGGTATCACCAGTACTGAATCCTATCCCATGTCATCTTCCACAGTAGCTCCACCAGGTGTAAGGAACCAAGCCCTGCTGCATTTCTGCTGAGTGCTTGGGAAAGAAGGACAGATACTTATTGTTACAGAGGAATTACCAGCAGGAAATAAGAATCTGTAAAACGCCCATCTCTTTGTGCTGGCCAGGAGTTGCCCCTGGTAGCGGTGTGGCCACCACCCTGAGTCTTGACAGCGGACAAGGCGGTAGCTCTATATTCATCTCATCCTTGCTTCAGTGTTAAGTCTGTCAAGACTGTTACTTGTGGATAATAGATCTGTGGTATCCGTGCTTGCACATTAGGAAGTACATTGACAGAAACTGTAATTGTATTGATTACAGGCCATTTTACCAGGCTTTTGATGATAACCTCTTCTGAGTCTTTGTTGACTGGAGCTATTTAACAAATGGTATAATCATCAATAAACATCTCTCCTCATCTGCTTTGCACCTGCATTAGTCATTTCTCTTTGTCTCTTTGGACAAGATTTAAGTGAAAATTCTAGTCTTGGGATGGTTTTATCTGAGTTTAATAGACAGTTGTGCCAGGCTTTGCATGTAAGTAAATTATTTTATCTGTTAAGGTGCTTCATTGCAATTGATTATGTCACCAACTTTTCTGTGTAAGTGTATTAATTATTGTATTTGCATACTAACTGGAAACTAGATTCTCTTCAGAATATCCCAAGTACTTAATACTTTCACATTAGGAAAAAAGAAATCTAAACTTACTACTGCTAGCCCTTTGTATAAGAAAGCCAAGAAGAAGAGCCTAGAGAAACACGTAGGTAAGGAGTAAAATTGGCTGGTAGCCAGACCTCATACAGTGTAGCTGTAATTTCTGTCTGTATTTAAATGCCTTTTCCCCCCTACTCTTATTTCAGTGACTTGATTATTTGCTATGATTCAAATTTTCTTTCCATGGTTTTGTGCCCAGGGCACTGATATTTTATTTCTAATGAAGAAGTCACTGTACATAAATCAGTTTAACATCTCCGTTCAGAAGATATGATAACACCTGTGAATTGATACCTGTCAAAATAGCTAATTTTTGGCTAAAGACTGGTACTGTTTAGACTAATGAACCATGAAGATCTTCATACACTTAATCTGCCAATGTCACTATTATTAATTTATGTAAAGAGATTGTGAGTTGCTGTGTGTCTTCCCAAGCATCCATGTTTTCTTTGGGTTTCTGTTTTAGTAGGTTTCCATGTGTCTGAGGCAAAGTGCTGAAGTTATATCAGAGCTTGGGTAGTGTTTTCAGAACAATCAATGGCCATGTTTTCAAAAGAACTTGGGGGGGGGAATTAAAAAGATGTTTAGGCACCTTAAATACCTTGGAAAAGATCTGGCACTTTGGATATGAATGTCTGTTGACTTAGGAGCTTAATTGAAGTTGGTGCTTGAAAATCAAAAATTTTACATCACATCTCATGTACTTATGTGCTGTGAGGCTTTAATAATTTTGCAGCTGAAAAATACCATCTGGATTCCATTAAATGTAGTCTTATTTTACTACTTAGTGATCCTTAGCTGATCCTATAACATTTTTATTTCCCAAGATTTGAATATTTGTTTTATAGCCTGAACTGGCACTAAACTACAGTGACCAGACATGCCCCTTTTTATAGGATCGTCCCTTCTTTAAAATCAGGATCCAGTTTTTCTGATAAATGAAATATGGTTAATGACTTATCCTGTGTTTTGGCTTTAAGGTTAACATTTTAAAATACTCCTCATGATGCATCAAGCCAGTGCACTCAACTTTCAGTTTACCCAAGTGATAAGTACTTTGGGGCATTAGCCCTCTTTTTGTTCTAAGGCAGCAGAGCTGCAATAGGTGAGTAGTGCTCATAGGTGCTCCAGTAAGCAATCCAGAGGGTAGTAAAAACCTCCTGGAGCTGTGCTGATGCCTGTGCTGTTGCACACTGGTCTCTGTAATTACTGGTGATGATGATCAGCGCTTTCTATATTTTCTAGTATTAACTGGAGATAAATAAATGCGCAACAGGAGAATGCAAAAGGACTAGTGTCATGACTAAACTTGTAATAAACAAAACTGAAGTGGTGAATGAAGGACTAGTTAAGCAAACCCAGGTATATTTGCTATCCTGGTAATTAAAACAAGTTATACCAGCATTTACCCACCCTTATTACAAACAAATTCCTAATGGTATTGGAACAAATGTTTTGGTTTGGGGTTTTTTTTTTGTAGTTAATGTTACATTTATTACTACTCAGGCGATGACTGCTTTTATAGTTGCAACATGCCTTGTGGCAAAACTTGCAACATGCAATAGAGACCATTTTTGCTAATTTAGAAGTTGATTGATAAATTGAATGTAATTTTTTTTTAAGCTTGAAGTTGCTCTTCATTGAGGTCCGAACAGGTTTCTGTTCAGACACTGAATTACTTTCTAAATGGAAATGATGGAGTAAAGTGCTTCACTTTCCACTGTTGGTTTGGCTTTTCTGCTGAACTCCAGACCTTATGGGTATCTTGTAGCACTGCTGTATGGGTTGGTGATGAATGTTTAAATGCTATTTCCAGTTTTATTAAATGACAATTCATCCTGGCCTTAGTCAGCACAGGTAAATGAAAGTGCTGGTTGACCTTTCTCTGCTGTGTGTTAATCTCCTAAACTAGTAGAACTCAGCATTTCTGCTGCAATGGACTATATATCTTTGTGGATGCTTCCCATGGCACGGGTGGAGGAGTAGATCCTCCGCTATTGATGTGTATGTCCTGAAAGCTTCAGCTTTATGGTGTATGCAGTAATTTCATCGCTGGTTTTGGAAGTGTTGGATGTTTCAACCCAAGCATTAGGCAGGGCTCTATCTAGTAAACCTTTTCCCATGCTATCAAAACTGTTTACTCATTTGTTCTGGTGGTGGAAATGTTACTTGAGGTGTCCTGTCTGTAAATAGGGGCCCTGTGAATCTGTTCTTTACCTTTGCATTACAGTTACCTGTTGGCAGATATGGAGATTTGGAAGCGCTGGGTTCAGCTCCTGGGCAGCGCTTGGGTACCTCTGTTTTAAACACGCATGCTCTTTCTGTATCTGTAATCTTGCCTATTTCTGAGTTTATTCTGCTTCTGCTGCATTTTGAGGAGTGTGAGAACTGAACGTATTACTCCAAGTGAAGGGGGGTGTGTGTGTGTGTGTGTATATATATATTTAATGATAAGACTAAAGCTAAATATTCTACCCGTTCTGTAGATATCTTGACAAACTGAATAGTTTAACTTTTCTTGACCACGTGTGTTCAATGGACAGGTATATTTTCAGGAATGATGTCCAAATGGTGCTGAATCGTTTCTCCTTTGCATCCCTCCACTCAGAATGTCTCTTCTCCCTGGGCAGATAATTTAGAAATCAGATGTGTACCTGAATATTTCAGCTTTCATCTACTGTGTGTTACTTTGCTTTTGTCAACATCTTCCTATTGTAACTGGGGGAATTAATTTAAGGTAATTGGTCCATTAAATGGTCTTTCATTTTTTTGCAAAAATAAAACTGGTTTAGGTAGCATCAAAACTGAACAGCGTTTGTGGACTAGGCTCTTCTGTGGCATTACCAGCAAGTTGTGGAGTTCAGCTACCAGAAATCAGCTTTTCTTGCTTGAAATTTCTTAACGGCTTTAGTATGAAATGTGTTTAAAGCTAAAGCCTTTGAAACAAACCAAAGGGCATTATGCATTCCAAGTAGTATACAAATAATATTGTGTATTTTAGCAAATTAGACTTCATTAGGTAAATATTATATTGTTTCACCAGCTATCAGGCTAATAAATTATATCTGTAAATCGTTTCTGAATTGCGGAAGTTGCCGTTAGTTTGTAGTAACTTAAGGAGTTCAATCAGTGGTCATGTAAAAAGTCTTTGTGAATTTTGAATGTTATTTATTTACACTCAAGATGGTTTATGATGGTTTATTAAACTAGGATAGCCCTTAAAGAAATAGTAAGTATAACAGGTATTTAACATGGCTAAATTTTTATTGTATCTCTGGTTTCATTTGACTATAAACTGTTTTGTTATAGGAACTGTAGAAATGAAGAGTGTGGCAGATGGAATTTCAGAGGACAGTGTTGCTAAACTGCAAGAGAAAGCTGAACCAGGACTCGCAGTTAAACAGAAAGGTAGGGAGAATAAAAACCTGACTGCCTTGGGAAGTCTAACTTGAGTGCTTTGGTGTTGAACTTGAATCCATGCAGCTAAATGATTTAAGGAGGGTGATTTACACTTAATCGAACTGCTGCCTTGTGTTTTAATCACTTCGTGTGATTAATGTCCTGGTTTGAAAAATGTATGTTCCTTGATAAAACAGTTACTTTTATTTTCTCTTTCCTTAATTTTACAAAGTTTTCAAAGAGACCAGCGCTTACAGTGTCCCAAGGAAAATACAGGGCTGCTGCGCCTGAATCACTTGGTGACTTGTTCTATGTAAGAACTGAATCATTGCATGTTGCCTTTTTATACACGTATTTGGAAGGATCACTTAGTGTTTCCATTTTACAGGTTTTTAGAGGAAAATTCCATCTCTGCATTCTTATTTCTCCATATTTTTTTTTTCAAGTTGTATATAGCTCCCAAGACATACATTGTTAATGAGGTATTTGTATCCAGCTATGGTATACATAGAGCCATAGAAGCAAAATGTAGCAGGAAGAACTGAGATTTAAGCAAAAAGCTGCATTTTTGTTCTCTCCAGATCCAGATGCTTGACCTAGTTGGGAGAGTTGATATCATGTATGTGGGAGGTCAAAGGCTGTTTCCCAGTCCACCTGTGGCCTTCAGGGCCTCATAGGTGTGTCAGCCTAATGAAATGTAGATGGTTGGCCAAGACATTTTGTGACCTTACAGAACTGGGAGAACTTCCGTGCTATTTCCTTTTAATCTTTTGGAGCTGTCTTGTCTGTTGGAATGTATCTGTTATGGAATATAACTTTATATTCCTCTATTTATAATTTGAATGTGTGTAAGAGGAGTAACCCCAGGTTCGTTATTGATTTGGCTTGGATTCTCAGGTGGTATAAGAACCAAATACTGTATTGACTGTTCTTTATTTTCAGCTTTATTCAATAAGATAGTATAACATAGTAGTATATTAGTGAACCTTAATTTTCTCTACGTTCTTATAGAGATGAAATCATCATTTGCACATTTAATAGCTTTCACAGTTGGAACATGAAATCAATTATGACTGTTGATAAGAACAATCATTACAGATATCTAAGTTGGATGCTATTTGAAGTAATCATAAGATCACCTGTCCCTCTTGCTGTGTTCTTGTGTCTTTAACTGCAAATGAAAGTTTCCAAAGGAAGAATCATTTATAGGATTTTAAAAACATTGTTTACTGGCTGAAATAAACTTATTTTCCTGGATCTTTTGGAGTATTATTTCTGCATTCTGCTTCAGTCTTATATTCTATTTTTGAGCATTGAGACTCTGAACCTTTCCATTGTGGGTTTTGGGTTTTTTTTTTTTAATATAAATGAGGATTTGTCAGGATATTAGTTATTCTGCCTTGGTGTCCTCTGTTAGGAATCCTCACTGGCTAGTTCATGGTAGCCTCTTAAATAAGCAGTATATGTTTAAAGCTTTCTGGCTAAAGGGTGTTTTGGCCTGCCTCAGCTGTTTGCTCCTACACCCCTGAAGTTACTTAGGTTTCACTTGCTTTAGAGATGTGCATATAAATGCACCCACTGTGGCAAGAAGGGAGGAACAGTTGGATTTCACAGTCACTCTATAAAAGTGTGGGCCTGCACGAGGCTTTTTCAGGAGCTGATGATTATGTAAGATTTTTCTGAACCATGTTATATTCTAAAACAAGCTTTTTTGCGGAGTTTCAGTGGTGCAGTTTATCTTCTCACAGTTTTGGTAGTTATGTTGAGGTACACTTCTCTGGGAGGAGTAATGCCAGGCTCCTTTCTAAAGTTTATCTCAAAGTAACCTTAAGATGTTGTCACTCATTCAGTTGAGCCATCACAGCCACCTACCACCCATCCACAGAGAACTGGCATGTATGTAAAATATGAACGTCTTTTCCACCACAGGGGCTGGGAGGGCAGTGTCTTAAACCGAGTCGTGCTGATCCAGTTCTTCAGGCAGCGTGTGAATGCATGTGCTAACAGGAGGGAATGGGAAGTGTGAAGGCAGGAGTGCTTATTTGGTATCAGTGCCAGTTTACACTAGTGGAAGGGTTTAGGAAACTCTGCTTAGTTTGACAGTGCCTGTTGAAGCATCCTAGAAATCACAGTCCTTACAAGATGCTTAGGCACTGTCTTGTTTGCTTATGTAGCGGGTCCATGATACTGTTTGGTTGGTTAATTGTGCATTAAGATATTTACTCCAGCTAACTGTAGTGGAAAGTAGGTTTTGAAACTGCTTGAAAATCACAGTTGCTGTCCTTCTGCAACTCCAAACCTACCTTTGGAGTAGGTTAGTTGGAGGGGAGCTGAAGATAGTTCTTTCACAAGGTTTCCAAAGGTTTAGGGGGTACTTGGGGCTACTCAAAAAGAAGTATTACATTCTATGCACTGCTTTGGAATTTCCTCTGGACCTTTAATTTTTATATTTGTGGACTGTGTAAACTTACTTTGAAGGGTGAGCAGTCCCTGTGCTTTCCTAGTTCAAAATAGATTGGCATGGCTTTGGCTCTCAAATCTGTTGTACAAATTTATACAATTCACCTTTTACACATCTCATTTAACTTTCAGGAGTGTCTACTCAGATATTCTATCATGACAAACATTTTGATCCTCCATTGTCTTTTGACTTTTAAAAAAAGTTTCATTTCTGATGAGTGTGTTCACCTTAGTGACCAGAACATTGATGTCATTAGCACAGAAGTGCAATTTTGTTGGAAACGCTCCCTAATGTGTTTGTCCCTATTCTCCCAGCCCCAGTAGTAGTTCCCAAGCAAGAAGCTGGCTGTAGTTCTTGTGTGCTTCATGCCTAACTTGGTCAGATTCTTACTAAAGAATTTATATAACTTATCTGAAAAATCAAAGGATTTGTTATCTCCAGGTGAATTTGCCAGTGACTCAGGAGCATTATAGTGCCAAAAAACCAGCACTGACCATACCAATGATAGTTAAAAACTTCTATTAGAAAAAACAGTGCTTTTTGATAAATAAAGCACTTCTCTGGTTTAGTGCTTTTTTTCCTTCTATGCTATGTATTAAAGAATTTTTAAACAGTAACAAAACATAGTTTAGTTGTGTTTGAATGCTTTGAGTAGACTTTATCCAAGTAGTTTCTGTTTAAAAGAATACCAAAAAGCCATCTATGAAAGTGTTTTGTCCTTTGGGTTAAGTGTTTTTTAAAAAAAAAAAAACAAAACAGTTTATGAGCATTTTATGGGTTCTAACTTGCAAGTAAGCAGAGACTGTGGGGAACTTTTTGCAATATATTCTGAGTAGTTTTTGCAACAACCAGATTAATAAAACATACATTTTCCATTTTTCTTAATGTCAGTACATGACTTTGTTTCCCTCCTTCTATTACCTATTGCATTTGTGGCTTCTGTTTATATTAAAAGTGAAAGCGATCCACAAAACCTTTCTTCAAATAACTGGATAATTGGGCCAGTAATAGAGAGTGAATCTGGAAATCTCCTAGGAATCTGGTATATGTGAGGTCCCTGAAGCATCTCGGTTTGCTCTGTGCAGGTGTCACAGCACTGTGCTGTTATACAGTCACTGCTCTGTCTCCACTGGTGCTATGGGGCTGGGATGAACCAGGGACGTGAGGTTTTAGAGATGCTCCAAAAGCTAAATTTCTTTAGCAGGCTGCCCTCCTTGCTTAATGGTAGCTGTTTCTGTGAAAACAAAAATAGTGGTTCTTGCAGGCATTGTTTCCTGGGAGCTGGGTGTATAGAGAAGCAAGGGAGGACTGTACATGCTTCCCACAAACCTGCAGAAACCTGCTGTGCCAAAGGTCAGTGATGGCTTTCCAGTATGAGAAGTGAAGTTGTGCTATTAACAGACTGAATGTAACACAAAAAAAAATTAAAAATCCGGGATGTGCTCATGCCTCTTCCCAAGCCTGTCTGCATAAAGGCTGCCAAAGAGTTCTTTGTTCGGTCTGACTTACCCAGGGTACATGCGGTCACCAGTGGGCTGTCTCAGCTCCTGTGATTGCATGTGCAGGCTACAAGCAGAGCCTTTATGCAATATCAAATACTCTATTAAGGAGCAGACCTCTGTTTTTTATTTCTCTGTCCTTTTGTGATCTCCATCATGTGGGAAAATGCCTTCTGCTGTGTGGAAGGGGAATTTTGAAATCCCTATCACATCCATTAGGCAGAGTTGCTAAATTAGGTACCCAGGGAAGCACAAGAAGCTTGTGGTACGGCCAGCAACAGAGCACAACTTTCTGACTCAGGCCTGGCTCGGTCTTAACATAAGGACCACTCCAGCTTGTGTCCCAATGACCATAGGATTGGCTGATGCACGGTGGTTGTTCCTGTACCAGTAGGGCTGAGGGAAAACTTAACTGCTCAGTAGTTTTAAATGAGAAGATCCTACCTCCGAAATGGCTTTTCAGAGAATATGCACAGACCTATTAGGGAAGTGGAATGCAGTAGACTCTGGGAAAGAACTTGCATTTCTTTGCCTAAACTTGGGCTTGTAAAAGCCCAGCTGCCTTGGCCTTTTTTCTTTCAATGGTGCCATTTGTTGGTGATTTCAGAGCAGAAGGACACTTAAGTGGACAATACTGTTAGAGGAGTACTGGCATTACATGGAAGAAATACTTACCAACAGATTGTTCATCTGAGCAAGCTTTCTAGATGGAATCCAAGAACATTGAAAGCTTTTTACCTCCCAAAATTATTAGTAGAAACACTAAAGCAGAAAGCGGTGAATGATGTCTATAATCCTGTGCAGTCAGATTGTCAAGGCAAAGATGTCATTTATCTTGTTCTGTGCCATTACAGAGAATGGTTTAACCTGAGCTTGGCAGGTGGGGGTTCGTGCTGTTAACTGCACTGAACTGGTCAGAGTAACTTGGTGGGAAACCCATCAGCTGGGAAGGATTGGTTAAAGTGGTTCTATGCGATTTAAATTTCAAATGGGGTCAGCCCTATGGAGAGCATAACTATGGTTGGATTACAGAAGAAGCCCTCATCGTTGAATTGTAGAATCCTCATTGTTGAAAGGGATGGACAGATGGAGGTCAGCCAGTCCAACCCCCTGCTCAAATCTGGGTCAACTAAGAATATCAGTAGAGTAAAATATGAAGTTAAGGTAAACAGAAGAAAGGTTTAAACAAAACCACAGCATAGAGAATATAGAGGGTTTTATTACAGCTTTTCCTCTTATGATTTTGTATAATGAGCAACTTGAAGTATTGCAAATGTTACCATGCAACTATGGAAGAATTGAGTGAGGTGATGTCATTTTCACAGGAGAGAATTTCACAATATTAAGAAACAAATAAAAAATAAGGAAATCTTAAATGTTTTTTCAGTGTCCATTTTGAATTATGAATGCTCCGAGATGTTTAAAAAGTGGAAATTCACAAGATATTTAAGTTTATATAAGCTTATAGAACTTTATTTCTAATTTTAAAAGTTTGTCACGTGATGTATTTCATGAGCACACATTCAAATATAGTGCTGATAAGATTAAAAATACTGTTGTAAGAAAAGTTAATTTGCCTTGCCAGCTAAGCCAAAATTATATGTTTGTTTTGTTTAATAGAAGTAGTGGATAATATGGCTCCTGAAAAGCATGCAGTATCTGAAAATGGTGAAGTACCTAATGATCTTCCACCTCAGCCTATCCAAAGGTTTGTTTCTATGCTTTATTCTGTTTGAATTGAACTATGACATGTCTGGAGGTAATACAGTCAGTCTGTTCAAAAACAGCAAGGAAGCTTGGAGCAGTATGTTTCTGCTAGTGGTATCGAATAATAAATATTATCCCACATATGGTTTGCCTTTATTCACTTTCATTTCCTTCTACAAAGAAAACTGTAACATTGTGAAGTGTTTTGGACTTATTTTCTTAATCCATAAAGTGCTTGGGTGTAATGTTATTATAATATGAGGGATGTGTGGAGAGTCTAATGAGAAGAACATTGCATTACGTACATGCATTTCATAAGTACGTAAGGTGTTCATAAATAAGGTGTTACGGATAAGGTGATCTTGCCTTTTAAATCCCAATTTACTTTTTCTTTGCCCAGCAGAGGCTTGTGTAATTGTTTCACTTGCAAAAATCATTTTTTTCTGTTTACATTGCAGTGTGTACTGTTAATGCTAAATTTGTTGTTAACGGTAAATAACTGTGCTGTATACAGGCTGCTTTTTTAGTGAGACAAATCAAGAGGTGGTTTTACACAGAACCATAGGGTTTTTGTTTTGGGACACGTTTTCTAGATTTTCCTAGACTCCTACTAGGATAGCAAGTATTGTGATATTGGATTGTATATTGGGGATGTTTTCAGTGTTGTTAGGCTTTGGCTAGTTTACTCAGCTCATGTGTGGGTACATGTCTGTTCCTTTGGAGGATACGTGAGGCTTCCTTTGACAGTATAAATGAAAAAACCTCTTTGTTATTGCAGACGTATTCCTCGTCCTAGCAGTGCAAGACCAGCACCACCCCGAGTAAAACGTCAAGAAAGCACAGAGGTCTTACTTCCAGAAAGGTAAGGAATATGGAAGATACAGAGCAGATGTTTCTAGCTCTTGTGCCACACAAGATCTTCTTGGATCTTCTGTGCCTCACCTGCTGCTGAACAGCTTTAGGATGGATCACCTCACTGCTCCTTGTTTCAGACAGGAAAATTCAAGCCTGCTTTATTTGTTTTATTGTTTCTGCAAATCCAGTGCATTATCTAAATGTTGTGGTTGGTAGTCACATCTGGAAGTCCAAAAATATGATTTAATTTTTTTGCCCTTGGGAACTCTGAAACAGATAACCCTAGAATGTCAACCTAAACTACTGCTAGAAGAGAACTGTAAAACATGCAGTGAATATCCCATGTTCAAAAAAGGCTGAAACAGCCATTTGGAACTATGGACAAAATGGCTTACTTGATCTCTGATAAGTGCCAGTCACCGAAGTAGTGTGTTTAGAAGGAAAATATATGTTCTTTTGCGAGGGAACGATGGCTGACTGTTTTCAGAGTTGGGCAGTGAATGGAAATGACAGAATTTGATGTGCTTTTAGTTGGTTGGTGCTGCTTTACTTTATGGGAGGAAAGGAGGGTACTGCTGTCTCTTCTATTGTGGATAGATCTCAATAAGTTTGGACAGATCTTAATAGGTTTTCATTTTCTTTGTGTCTTTTACAGGAGTGGTAGCGGTAAAACAGTCTCAAACGTGATCATAGACCAGCAGATTTCTGATGATGATGATGACCAGTTTGTGGTGGAGGCAGCACTGCTGCCACCAGAAATGCCAGATACAGAAATGGTCTGTTCGTGTTGCAAATCATAGAACCTTTTTCCATACTTTGTTTGTAACTTAGTTGTTTAAGTAGCTTCTAGCTGAATATTTTTGAATAGTTGTATATTATAGCAATGCCAACTTTTTGCAACTAAAGCTGTCTTCCTGCATGTGTAGGAACCAGAAGTGGAGCTGGTTGAGGATCAAAAGCATGGTATGTTTGCTTTTACATATGTGTGTATATATATATATATATAAAATAAAACCATGGCTTTAAACCAAATGCTGAACACTTAAAATGCTGAATAAAGCAGCAAAACACTTCCTGAGGGTAGGAGCTTGCAACTTTTGCAAGAAAACCAGAAATTATTTATCAAACAGTCTTGTTTACTTGTGCAGCTGGATTTGCAACTGATGTTAACTACAGATTTTCTATGTGTATTTAATGTCAGCAGCATTTAAAATTCTGCATAAAACTCATAAATTAATGTTTCTAACAGTGTCAGGTACAGTTTATCTGCTCTGAGATATGAGATGGGATTGGCTGTTCAAGGCAAGTTACAAAAAAAGCTTTTAGAAAAATTGATGGACTCGCTCTTAACATTTATGCTTACTTTTGACCTCAGATCTATTATTCAGGGGCTTCTGTTATGGTTACATTGGATGTGATTTAGGCAGATATACTTACTTGCATCCAAAAATGTGTTGCAAAGGAATATGTATCTATATACCTGTCGTGCAGTTCTTGAATTCTTCCAAAAGACACGTGCAAAGGAAAAGCCTTTGTGTTAATACAGCTCAAGGACCCGGTTCTGTACCAAGGGTCGTTCAGTAGGTGATACTGATGATACAGTTTGCTTTAGAGGACATTGGAGAAAATAGATCAAATAACAAATACCTTGTATCTCAGTAATTAAAATACATAATAGAATGCTGTTCATGTTGCTTTAAAAATTAAGCAGTTGGCTTTGATTTTATTGTCTGAATGTTTAAAGCAATATTTTAGTGCCAACCAATGCTGAGAAATATACTGATTTTTCAACAGGTGGGCTTGTAAAAAGAATCCTAGAAACAAAGAAAGATTATGAAGCATCACAGAAATTAGCAAAGACAACAGAGAGGGTAAGATGGTAATGGCCTTCAAAGAACTGTGAATATTAAATATAGTAATCGTGACCTTTTTCTCTGCCTTAAACATTTGTGGTTTTTTTTTTTTCCCCATTTATGATCAAGCTTTCCTCCCTGATGTGTTATGCTGCTTTTTTCCTCTGTTATTCTGTCAGATATTGTTACCTTCTCTGTGTAGCGCTCTCTCACCTTTAATTTTTGTGGTTTGGGGTTTTCAGTATTTCAGTACAATTTTTCAGGGAGCCTTCTTTAGCCTATTCTTTTGTTTTCCAGAACAAAGTCTGCTGATTTCAGCCTTGCCCTAGATGTAGTAGGGCACACTGTACATTTGTACAGCTGCACCATTATTGTTTCAATCTTACTTGTCCTCTGGGCATTTGAAGAGCAGTATCTATTGCCCAGCAGTCATTATCATTGTCTAAAAAAAAAAAAGGGATCTCTGGTGCAGTTAACCATATAAAGTATTTTTGTTTCACCAAATGTTTGCCTAGTAACGTCCTAGCATATCCCAGCATTCAGGTCTGAATCTATGAAGTGATTTTATTTGATTTTTTTCCCACGATCAGTAGTTGGGAAAGGGAAGGTAGTTTTTGTTTTTGCTGGGTGGGTTTTTTTGTTGTTTTTTTGTTGTTTTGATCATTACAAAGGGTCTACAAAGGATCTAGCATTGATCACAAACCAAAAGCAGAAGTTTGAACCCACCTGATTTCAGTGTTAGAACTGGAGAGCTCTTGCTTTTTCAGCCTTGCAAAGCTCGTGTTACAGGAAGCAGCAAAAGACAGAACATTTAGATGGACTTTTCTGATCCATTGGCCTTTTGGAAAGTTTCTAAATCACTAAGCTAGTTTGATGTGCTGGTGAGGAGGCACTGAGGAGTGCATTGCAGAGTGCTGTTATAAAAATACAGACAGGTACGTAATGTTTTGGAAAGGCGAGTGCTTCTCATGAACTCTTAAATCTTCAATTCCAATCACATCATCTGGTTTTTTTTTTTTAATGTTAATTCAGTATTGTAGGTTTTTGCTACCTATATTCTTTTTCAGGAATGAGCTATAGTTTGGCATGCTGTTTTAAGATGCTGCAACTCAGACCTCAAGAGTCCAGCTTTTCACAGAGCATCAAGCTCTTTCAAATAGCCATTTGAAATCAGTAGTGACTTTTGAAGCTTTGACCACTTGACTGCTTCTTTTGGCTTTATCAGCTGTAGTAATTTGTCAATGAGTAATGATATTATGATAGGTTATGAGCAAAGTGTACAGCAGAAAAAAAATGCCTCTGAGGGACTAAAACCATGGTAGACAGTAGACTGTTTTAAAAACCTGTTCTTATCTAGAACCTGTATGACTTTATAATCACCTCTACAATCTGCAGCAAAAGTGACACAGTGTTAACTTGTAGGCTTGGATTTGGGAGGGTAAAATCAACAATTCTCTCCTCTTAACTAGAGATACTCCCATATGCTTTCATGTCCAGTGGTAATGGGTTATGCTGCCACACAGTCCAGCCTTTTCATTTCTTCTGCAGCAGGTTGAGAAAGTTGGGATGGCAGATCAGACCCTTGGGGGAGTATCTCCCCATCTGAAGTTTGGGACTATCCGAGATCCAGGCCTGCTTGGCTGGAAGAAAAATTCCTTTCACATATTGCAAGGGCTGAGATTATAGAAGGAAATGAATTCTTAAAATAGGAAAACACCTTTTGTTTTCCTGTTCATAATCTGTTATGAATAGTGACAGCTTCATCCAACTTGCTAAATTATATACCGTTTATTATAAATGCGCAGCTTGTGGTGTCTGTGTACTGATCATTGGAACACTGCTGGCTATTTCTAAAGAACGTGTCTGATGTGAAAATTTGCCTGCTTGAATAAGTTCTGTCTTTATTTTGGAGAAAAGAAGGGTTAAAAGTTGATACTGCTGTGTTTATGTGGTAGCTCTAAAGCTCATTATTGGAGTGCATGTTGAGCTGGCACTCTTGTGAGACAAGAGATCCAGCTGTTCCTGTTCCTGGTTTTGTAACTAGGTGGTGCTGTTGAATCATCAGTCTCGAGACTAAGTTTTGGTAGTCGTTAGTTTAATATCTTCTGCCAGTACGTAATTGTGCTGTAGGCTGTACTGTTTGGTCTTGTGTCCTGTCAGCTCTAACACTGGACATAGAAAGGGACAATGGGGGAGGGTTTACAAAACCGCATGGATTTCATGCTCGGGAAGCTTCCTCTGGTGTTTGTGCTAAATTTTCTGCGTTTTTTTTCTGAATAAGAGTAACTAACTAACTAAAACAATTCCCTTTTAACCCCTTAGATTTTTTTTAATGCATGTGGACAATTGTGTCCTTCTACAACAACCGTTTAGTCCAGTTGCCCATTTTCAGTCTCTAAAACATTCATTCAGTCCTTGTTTGTCTTTTGTTGCATCTTTTGAAGCACTGATCTATGTTAGCAGCACTGATAATAGACAACTAATTCTGGAAAAAAACGTGCTGACTTCCTAGTCCATCACGTGAAAACTTGCATACAACACTAAGCTCCTGGAATATCATCTGATCTCATATTCAAGCAGCTGGCTGCTACTGCAGTACGTTTCTTTGCTGCTACTGCTTTTCAAATTATGTTGTTGAAGTCGTTGCAATCCAGAGAGGAGAAGCGTAGTTTTCCTGACAGCAGAGGAAAAAATGATTAAAAATGCTCGGAGTCAGTGACTGGGACTTGACAGATGTAGTTCAGAAAACATGAGCTGGAGACATTACTGAATCCTGGGAATATATTTTAGAGGTTAGAGACACTGTGACGCAGGAGACAGTAAAAGTAAAAAATATATTTCCAACGTGGCATTGCCTCTGGGAATATTTCACGGACCAGATATACACGGAGTAGCAGGCAGGGGTCTGGCACGCTCGTGTCGCCCTAGCATCATGAGCCCGTCTCATGTCTGAGGGGTGTTCCTAACATCATGAGGAAAGCAGTAGCAGCAAGATTTTTTTCTTGTGAGACTGCAGACCAGCAGTTTTTGGAGGAATAGTTACTGGTCTGTGGAATCTCTTCAGAGGGAGGCAGCAAAAGTAATTAAAAAGAAGGAAGAGTTGCAAGTGGTTTATTCCTGCCAAGTGGTCTAGGCAGGCAAGTGGAACCACGTCCTGTTGTGTTGATGGGACTGCGAGAATGCGTCAATGAACTCTGGTCAGTGTGCTGTGTTCAAATGGCCGTAGGTTTTGTGCCAGGTCTAGCTCTGCAGTCTGCTGGGAAGCAGTATCAGTCTGGGATTTGACCATTTCTCCCCAGACTGTCAGCTCTTTTATTTAATTTGTTTTCCATCAAACTCTCCAGAAGAAATATCTTCTACATCAGTATGCAACTGTATTCCAAAACGTATTATGCATTGGAGAGTAAAATGTAATTGTACTCCTGTATTTTGGAGTAAGGTAACCAAAAGTCCAGTGAAAATTTGGAGGAATACTTGCTTTGGGAAATTATGTATGACGAAGTGAAGGTTATCCTTGTGTCCGTCAGTAAGAATGTTCATCTTCCCTCGTTTTGTTAAACTATTCAATAAATACAAAATAAATGAAATATTTTCCCAGTTACATTCATTAGTCTTTAAAGCATTGTTCTTCTGCCCGTTGGGAAACTGAATGGATTAAAAAATATGTTTGTAGTCTGAGTGCTGGAACTTTTGGCTAATACTTAGCAAAAAAATGATCAATGTATCTACCTGATTTATTGTGGATTAATCACCTAGAAATTAGGCGGAGTTGGTGAATTAATACTTAATCCAAATGTAACACTGGTGAACTCTTGGGGATGTTTTACACCTTTACTTCTAACTGCTGATTGCTGAGGACCATTTATTTGTGTTAAAAACATTCCTCTGAAACCTTTTATGTGCTGTATTTTGCAAACATGCATTTGCTTTTTAAGAAGTTTTAATAAAGAAAAAGAAGAGAAAAGGAAAGAGAGCTGGGGCTTTCATCATCTAGGTTTTGCATGTGCAGAAACTTAAAATAATATACACAATTTTCAGGTCAAACAAAGAGGTCATTCTGGAAATACACAAGATTTTTGCTGCCTTGATTAGCTGTGTTCAGCCTAACAAATTCCTAAAAAGACTTCCTAAATGTATTTGTTTAGAATCTAACCCTCTAATGTTAAACAGAGAAAGAAACAGATGTTACATTTTGTATTCCACTTCATTTATTTGATGTGTGGAAAATGTAGGCAGGTTATTAAATAGTTGAAGCAAGTGGGATCACAGAATTTCCATCTTTGCACTACCAAATACAGTCCATGGGCTTCAGAAAAGAAGCAACTTTGAGGTTTCTGTGAGGAACAAGTGATACTAAGTCGCTTAGCACCTGGATAATATTAACTTTAATTACCAATGTTATAAATTAAATATGTACTTCTAAGCTTAGAACAAATACAATCATTGCTGATTCTGTTTGTTTAAAGTTCTTCAGGTCATTGATTTTTACATTAACCCATCAGCTGCACGACATTGGGTGTCCCCTCCAGTCAGTGCAATTAGTAATGTGTCATGTTAACCAGATGTATGCATATGTCCCACCATTTAAGTGTTTTGAAGAGGCTCACCATTCAAGACCACAGCTTCTCAGCATCCTGCCAGCTTAATATATCATAAGAAATGCTGCCAGTAAAATTTAATAGGAGTTACCTGCAGAAGGGCTTTCATCTTTGTGTGACAGCTCTGTTCATGACGGTGTGATGTTAATGCAGTGATCTGAATAAAGCTGCAGTGAGAAACTTTTAGTGCAAGCATACAATTCCTCAAACATAAGAACTGTACCCAGCAGTCTGGTTAATTACAAGCACCACAGGAGCTTAAATTGAATGAGTGTGTGCTTGAGTGTCCTTGTTGCACTACTACCCACTCTCAGAAACAAAAACCCTATGGTCCCCATGTAATTGTGTTACAAGCTGTGAACACAGGGACAGGATTTTTGTCACTCTTGTGATATTCCTGGTACCATGGCTCCTTTGCTGTGGCCTATGCACACAAAAACACAAAATGTTCTCTCCTGTGGGTACGGTATAAATACAACATGAGACAGCAGATGGATATGTTAAACAGAAAGGATATATAAAAGTGCAGTGAGACAGCTGTGATTTCCATCCCTAGGAGAGGATGCCGTGCATCAGCTGTGTAGCAGCAGTGTGTTGTAAGACACAGTACAGGTGACTCACATATTTCAAGAAGCTTATCAGTGGATTTGGCTGGGGCATAGACTGGTGTGAAAGCAGTTGTTTAACACAAGGAACAGGTTTATTGCAAATTCTTTTTGAACAGTAAAGAGGCTGCTTTTTCAAGAGAAAGGGGGTTGTGGACCCAGAGTTTCAGGAGTTGAGCAGAAAAGGAAAGCTGGGCAGGACTGGCACCCAATATGCCATTATGGTTGAATTAATACTATCTGCTATCGTTAATTACCACTAGAGTTGTCTGTTGGCATGTGTGTGGTCAGACCAGACTCACAGGATTCTGCTTAGCGTGCTGAATACTGCACCAAATACGTGAGGTTTTATGTACTGACTTCTCCCCAACATGGACTGAATGTGAAGGAAAACAGACTGGCTCTGGGGGCTGAGGCGGGGTGTTTATGTACGTCTGAAAAGTCCAGCTTTAGAGGTATCAAATATGAACTGGGGGGAAAAAAACCACCACCACCCCACGCCCCCCCCCAAAAAAAGAAAAAAAAGCCCCCTTTAAAGAGCTATCCTTTTATTTTTCTTTTGGTACCTTCCAACTCAGAAGCAGGTCAGACTAGCTCTGGAAAATCTAATGGTAAAGAACATTGTGTCTCCGATTCCTTGGCCTGTTACTGAACTCGGTACCTGGCATAAGCAGAAATAGCATCCTGTTCGTTTGAAATGATTTAACATTTACTGTTTTCCCTGTGTTTCTGTGAAAGAGTTTCTTATGGTGATCCCTAGTGGATAGTTACAATCTACTTAAAATGCAGACTCTGTAAAAACCAGGAAAAGAAAACACCCTTTATGATCAAAAAATATTTTGTACAATTAAAAAAACCTACCTTGTTGTTTTTGCATTGAATGTATCAAAATTACTTGTCCAAAATGAAGTTTCTGTCCTGTCCTATAGAAACAGGGAGGGGGGAAATGGTATAGCTCAATAAAAGTATGATTACTTGGGTCTGTTTTCATAATGGGACATAATACAATAGTTAAAAGGGGCTGTAGAAACTATTAAGTACTTGATGGATGTTTGTTCTAATCTGATTCATATTTAAAAACTGTTAATTAAAAAAATGGAAACAAAGGAGAAGCTATATAAAAGTGAGCAAGTACTGTTTCTAGAAATAAACTTTTCAAACAGTAGGGAAAAAAAAAATCTTATCGCCTCTTTAGCTTAGTAGATGTCAGGCACTTCAAAGGCCCTCAACAGCCCAGCTATAGGAAATGGATGTCTTGTGAATGATCCATTTTTAGGGAGCTGTGCACAATGCAATATTTATACTAATTGCTTTAGCAAGGGTAAATTAAACACAAGTAAATTCTGGTGGTTTCTGGAGCCCTGTTGATAATTTCCCCTTTATTGATGAAAAAGAAAATTCCTGCTTTTTAATTTCTCAGGTCCCTGCATCTGAGTCCATGTTGTGTTCTGTTCACATTGAGGTAATGGGAAAGGCAGACTTTTTCTCAGGAATCCAAAATAAACATTTATCTTGGTGCCTTATGAAAAACACGAAGGAAAGGAAGCGTGTTGGGCCTACAGAAGTGATATAGGCTTTTATATGGGGATAATTTATTGATTCTTGGGCTTTTGTGAAAGGAGAGTTCATTGAGGTGTAGGGCCTAATTAAATAGACTGGAACAATTCTGATTCTGGCATTTTTCTTAAAACTGAATATATCCTGTTACATGTTTGTGCAAAATGAGCAAAGGTGGCATTCAGGACTCTTACCACCCACGTTGCCTGTTGTAATAAACCATCTGCCATAATTCATAGTGATTTAAAAGAGTGTCCCACGTAGATTTTAACCCATAACCGTAACTATGAAACTGAGAACAGACACTATGGCTTTCCCCACCCCCTGCCCCTTAATTACTTATAATCAGCAATAGCTGGCAAAGCTTGGGTGCTCCATGGTGATAATTCTCTGTCCTGAGCTCAGCTTTCTGTAGACTGCAGGAAATGTAACATGGTATCTTGGTAGTACAGGTGTTAGTGAAATAATAGAAAGAATTGCTGGTTATTTTTTAACTTGTGTGAGGAGGGACACTGCTGTGCCAGTTGAGCTACTGCACCTTCAGGTGTTGGGAAATTTTTCTTGGGAGCTTGAAATTTAAGTGCTTCTCCTTTAGAGAGATATGCTAAAAAAAAACTCTTGCAGGTTCTTACACCACTTCAGTATCATATAGTATGTATTTCAAAGACACAGGGGTTTTAACAAGCCTATTGATGTACCTGTTTAAGTCTAAATAGTATTTCATGGATTTTTAGTGGTAGTATGTTTCAGTACTTGAAATTACTTCGGGTGGGATAATATTTTATCCTTTTTATGTCAGTTTTGAAGAATTGTACTACACAAAGAGTATGCTGAAGTTACAGGGACACTAAAATTATTTTTTAGTATTTACTGATACACTTTAAGGGCATCTTCCTGATTCATAGAAAATATTCCATGGTGTTTTATTTCCACTTGAGCTTTTCAAGCAGATGTGTATTTTAGCATGAAATATTTCAAATTGTTAGCTGGATCTGTGTTTTAAAGTATACCATTCTGGTTTGCTGAATTGTGGGATTTTAACTTCTTTTTCATTTTTTATTTTCATACCATACTTGCTGGTGTTGAGAAGTGTGGCTGCTTGGACTGTCTAGGTATCAGGGAGGTCACACCAGCATTACAAGAACATAAAACATTGAACTCCACATTTGGAAAATAAAAACGAAGCATTCTTCAGGTTTTCATACACTCAACTGTATCCTCAGATAATGGGCTGGCTGAGTCTTCTCGCTTTTGAGATAGTTGTATTTGAAACAAATTCCTTATCTCTTGACGGTGGCTTCTTATAATGGATGGCAGGGAGGAAAGTGGTAAGGGCTTGGTGCACTTAGGAGGAGAGGAAAAACAAGGCAATGAGACTTCTTCTTGGAAAGCTGTTGGATCTGATGCAACTCTGCTGCTGAACTGAAGGTGATTGTCTTTATAGGTAACTTGCCAATGACACGTGGAAAGTATGGTACCATGGATTAAGCCTTCCCTATGGCTTTGGTAGAGCACAATGTGTAGCAAGGACTAGGAAAACAGAATTAGAATAGAGCGCAAAGAGTTCTGAAACACTGTAAGAGTGCAGATCTGTTCATACATCTTTGCTAGCTGCAGCAAGGAGAGAAACTTTTGTCAACCTGAGATGTGTGCTTAGCCCTAGTAAATGGCTGGTGTGCAGGACCCTGTCCTGTGATCTGTGCCTTCAGGGGCACCTGGGCAAAAGCTTTCTTCTCTGGGGACCTGCAAGATCAACAGGGAGAGAAGCTGGATGACATTGATGGGAACACTGTTGGCCATTGTGCTCAGAGGTTGGCCAAGGAGGGAAGCCAGGAGAGAAGATCTGCTCAACCCTAAGCGGCTGTGCTCAGAACGGGGGTGCTCACCAGCTCTCAGGGGATGAAATGGGGCAAGAAGCAGCGCTTTCATCTTTGCGTCGTAAAGGATAGCAAACACATGGATGGCTCCAGAAAGTATCTAAATAACGTGTTTTATGTAATGTAGTATAATGAAACACCTGCTTCTGTGAGAGAGGTATGGGTCGAGTGAGAAGGAATTAAGATGAGTGTTATTTTTAACAGTTTAGCCAGCACTCACGAATTGACTTAGGAAGCAAAGGTCACAAGTTCAGCAGCATTTGTCACTTCAGCCCAGTTCCTAATTAAACGACTTCAACATTATAAAATTGCAGTAAACTCAGAAGTCCCACAGTTTTCATGTACCGCGTGTGTGGTAAAACACAAGCATCAGACGTAAATAAATCCCAGCCTTCAAATCTTTAGAAGTATTTTTCTAAAATATATATATATACATATCTGAGTTCATCAGTAAGCCAAGGGCTGCTGAAATGTGTTTGGCAGTAGTCCCTGCTGCCTCCAAATGCAGCTGAACAAACAGCCCACAGCTCGCACAGGAAGACAGGCCAATTGGGTAGGAGGGCAAGAGGGGACAGCGTGGTAGATTTGGTGTCCCAGTATGAGAGAGAAGCACACTGCCACCTCTGTGTTTATATAGCCGCTAGGAAATGTGCTTAGGAATTGGTTGATTCTGTGGTTGGGGTGGTAGAGAAAGACCTTTCTAGTTTTCCGGCATACATTAAATGACCAAAATGACTTTAAATAAACTTTACTTAAAGCTTTGTGTGTCTTAAAGGAAAACTCAGTTTGGGAATTCGACCTGTAGGGCTCTTGGAAAGAAAGAAAAATTAGGTTGTTCTTCTTGATGGGGGAGAAAAAACACAACGGGCTTTTCTTTAAAGGTGATTGTTGTTTTCAGGGAAGGCTTTCCTGGAATAAGATTATTATGGTGTGTTAGTAATGTGGCATCACTTTGCTCTTTTTATGGCATCCTTTTTCTCTTCATGACTTTGCCACTTTAGCAAACATTTTCTCTGTATTTAACTTGCAGTAAGCTAGGAGGCTTCAGGAGATTGACCACAGAGACTCTGCTGGCTGCACATGAGGGAAGTGTGCACAAGACCAAATTATTTTTGAGTAGTGGAGTTTATTGAGGCCACATCTGCAGCCTGCATGATTTTACAACCACTGTTAACAGAAGTACAAGGCATGGAATAACCGCCGTCTATTTTAGCTGTGCAGTGTGAAGTGCTATTATTAGGACGAGCATTAGGAGCTGGAAATCCAGATAGAGACAGTGGAGGGAGAGAAGCGTCTTGAAAGGACCAGTTTGGAGAACTAGGAGGAGGCTGTGCCCTTCAGCATCCACTGTAGCTCCCAAGTAGCAGCAAAACACTGTGGCAAGCAGGTCCAATGAATGTTTATGGTGCAGTAGCCTGTAACATCATAAGCGGGGGTGCTTCTGCTTCTCCAAATTACTGCCTTTCAGATTTCGTAATCATCTTCGCCCAGACTTTAACATGACCTTTTTTTCAGTGTCGTTACGCACTGTGACTTGCAGCAGTATTGAGTAAATGCCAATCCACCAAGTCCTGGTGCAGGGCTCTGGAGTGACACAGTGACAGCCCAGCCTTGCCCCATAGAGTGCGCAGGGGGAGGATGGATGGATGTGTGATTTACACAGTGAATGCCAGTGGCAGCAGCAGATTGATAACAGAAGTGTTGTTGAGTATGACATGGCTGCTGAGAGATTCTGTTTGATGATGCCACATTAAGCCGCAGAGATTTCCCTTTCAATATATAGAAATAGGTTGAGGTAAACCATGACTGAATGTGAAGCAGGTTTTCCCCCTGCTACACGCACTGCTTTGGGAAAGATCATGTCGAGAATGAGAACATCAGTGAGATCATTTATAGGATCAAATACTAACTTTACTTTTGTGCACTTGTGATCTGGAAAGCACTTTAATATTGCTGATGCCATTGCACAGTTTTGTAGCAGTCCTCTGTAGCAGTGGTGACTTGGATACAGCATGCTTTCTGCTCATCTATTTCTAGACTATTGCTTCATTTCTTCTCTTTCATTGCAGATTGTCAAAAACATTTCTCCAGATACTTCACAGTTAGCAGTCTCTAAAACATTCTTCATTCAACACCTCATGTGCAACAACCGTTTTCCCTAGCTTTGATGCTTTCCTTCTTATTCATCCTTTCTGTTAGGAGAAGCCCTTTATATCAGAAGCAGCTAGGAAGAAAGAGAGAGACTTGGTAGCCAAAGAAATTGAGAAGTTTCAGGTCTCTATTCAGACTCTGTGCCGGAGTGCCCTTACGCTTGGCAGGATCATGGATTACATTCAAGAAGATATGGATGCCATGAAGAATGAGTTGCAGATGTGGCGGCATGAGAACAGACAGCATGCAGAAGCTCTACAGAAAGAACAAAGGTGAGTGTGGTCAAGGAAAGTTTGATTTATCTCTCGAGACAAATTTCTGTTTTTAGGAGAGGGGAGAGTTCTACTCGTTTTTTCAAAGCAAATTTGTCATCAGTCATGTTTGTGGTTTGGGGATATTTTTTTGCAGTCTGAATTGTTTTTTGAAGTGTTAAAGTCTTAATGTCTTTTCAGCTCAATTTCACACGATGTATGTGACAGCAGAGATGCAAATGCTTGTGCGATATGAGAGGGCTTGATTTGTTTCTTCTCACAAATACATAAGGAGCAATGGGAGAAGAGCTTAGTAAACAAAGTAGTTTTTGAATTGGGACTAGGAGTGGGTTCCTGAATAACAACCTGCTCTCTTTGTGCCATTGAATTCAGCGTGTTCTGCAGTGGTGTTAATAAGTTGTTATTTGTGCAAGATTAAAAAACAACATTAGAATGCCAGAGAGTGAAGGTGACATGCATAATAGAAACAAGGAGGTCAAGCCTAGAAACAGGTTCTTTGACCTTACTTGTCTCACCAATGTGTCCTTATGCTCCTTGAAAACAGAACGTCCCTTCTAGGTGTGTGTCCTCTGATCTTAAACATGAACTACATAGTGATCTTCTTGGATTCACAATCAGCCTAGATAGATTTGCTGCTCCCTGAATCGATGTGCTTCATTCATGCAGAAGCAAGTATGGGTGGTATTCTTAGCTAAGTCCTATCTTGGTAGGTAGCAATGTGTTAAATGTTGGAAATTTACAGCTGCTGGCTTAGTCCACTGGCTGGGGTGGGAATTAGGGCTTTGGTTCACATATAAAGTGTAATGATGTTAATTCCTTGCACTTACATAGCACCTTCTATCCCAAAACCTTGACAGGCTTTAAAACTGTGGTTGGCCTTGGAATGCACCAGCCCTGCAAAGAGAAAGGAAATGGTGTTTGGCTTTATTTTACGGTTGGAGAAACTGAGGCATTGACTCACTGGCCTTTGGACCACACCTAGTGACAGGGAGCAAGTCTCAGGTCTTTCTCCAGGCATGTGCTTACTCAGTGGATCCACTTTGGCCTTGCCAAACAAGGCGTTTATACTTCGGCTGCTTTCCCAGCACAGTGACTGTACATGCTTTGCTGTCCCCTGCGTTCCCAGGCAAAGTGTACTGGGGACAAGACTGTCTTCTTGACATTGGTGTGGAAGGAGAGGGGGAGTGGGCAGAAGGAACTGCCCAGCTGAATTTGTTTGCAGATTTATGTGAAACCAAGCTTTACAATGGCCAGCTGTTTCGTCCAAGACTGCAGGCAGGCTAGCATCCCTTCAGCTGAGCCAGTCGGTTCCCTTTCATGAGCCGAGACTGTCGCAGCATATCCCTGCACTGCATAAAGCTTCGTATGAGATCTTAATCAGATCAGTGTAGCGCTAAGGCATGTCCAATCCTTCAGGAAAGAATTACAGAGTATCAGACATGAAGAAGACAATGCTTCCCATATGTACTGGAATTTGGATGCATGTCTTTGTTTTCTTTGCTTCTGTGAAAGACAATTGAAGGATCCCGTTGGGGAAATGTTAGTGCAATTTCTGGCGATGCTTTTTGTGATTTATGCTAATGGGGTAGAGAGGAGGGGAAAACTAAATGGTTTTGAGATGCGGACTTTAGCTAATGAGTCCTCAAAGTGACTGGGTAATTCAGAATGACAGCAGGCAAGTTTAGGCTGTCATTTCCCTGGCTGTTCAGTGTTCCTGAAGACCAGCAAAACATTACAGAAGGGGGCACATTTGTTTTAAAGCCAAACAGCTCCATTCACTTCAGATGCATCAGTGTACTTGTGGTTTATTAGCATAGGATTTATTAAATTTCCTATTAGTGTGGGATTGCCTGCCCTTGTCAGCAGCTAGTGATGGGTCAGTTCATATACCTTGCTTCTTCTCAGATGTCTACCTGCTGCAGCTTGGTGCTGCTGGCAGCTGCTGATGTCTTGCTGCTGGCTTTCTGGGTTATTGTAGGAAATAGCTGGTAGCAGGCCAGCAACCTCCACAGCAGCTGTATTTGTCCCTCTCTGCCATGTGCTTCTTTCCTTTAAGCTCCTGTGATGAGGCCCACAGGGATGGCTGTTACCATGTGTATCATGGTAGGACTCAGGGGCCCCTGTAAAACGTGGGTGTCCTTAGAATCACAGAATGGTTTCGATCAGAGGGGACCTTTAAAGATCACCTAGTCCAACCCCCCTGCCACAGGCAGGGACACCTTCCACTAGACCAGGTTGCTCAAAGCCCCATCCAACCTGACCTTGAACACTTCCAGGGATGGGGCATCCACAACATCTCTGGTCCTTTTTGGGTTATATCCCACAGAGTCCAGTGCTGCTTCATCCCTGAGCCAGGTGGTTGCAGCTTTTGGCTGGGTAAAATGAAAGAAGTGCTTGACGTATGCCCAGTGTGGGGTGAAATAACTGCAAAGCAGTTTTTAGCAGAATTTTAGCAGAAAGCAGGATTTTAGCAGAAAACTGGATTAGCCAAGAAGTGACTGTGTACTGCTGAATTGTGGGTGATCTCTCTTGAACAGTATTCTACTCTGTCCATGTTGTTAGCTTTGCTTTTGTGCTGCTTATTCTAAACTTTCTTTCACGAAGGGTGGGCGCAACTTAAATTCTTTGCAAACTTTCAGGTATTGAATGTACTTTCTTGGAGGCTTGAGTAACCCGAAGCAGCATAATGTTTCCAATAACATTACTCTCTTTGTGTCTCTTTCAGCATCACAGACAGTGCTGTAGAACCGTTAAAAGCTGATCTGGCTGAACTGGAACAGTTGATTAAAGACCAGCAAGACAAGATCTGTGCTGTAAAAGCTAATATTTTAAAGAACGAAGAAAAAATCCGGAGAATGGTTCTTAGCATAAACTTGTCTTCAAGAAGGTGAAGAAGGGGGGAAAAAAAGCAGCCTTGGGACTGACTGACATTCCTAACAAATAAAAACAAAATAGCAGAGAAAACTAAGATATGCCTTGTTTAGTTATAAAATATTTAGGGACCAGAAGCCTAAAAATTATATAAAATCCATTATTGCATTGATCTTTAGATGTTGCTATTACCCAGGATAAAATGATACTCATTTGAATGCTCAAGTTGCAGAGCTATTAAAATAACTTCTTTGTTTAGATGTGAACTTCTGTTACTCACTCACCAGGTCTTCATAGCCCTCTTTCCCTCCCTGGCCTGTTCAGCACAGTTTCTGAGCCACTTCCCTCTACATCTTCTTCTCCTCATTTCCAGAGGTTACTTTTGAACATGCTATCATGAAAAATGGGTATTAGATACTTCTTTTGCACCTTTAAAAAAATGTTCCAAGCTCCTGCAGGTTAGAAGGTTCCTGAATCCTGTTTGTTATTAACAGGGAGAATTATCTACAAAACAATGCCACAAGATCAGGAAGTAAAGCCTTGTGTAACTTGCAGTTCTTTGCACCCTTACAGAGGTGATGTCATGTTTTCAGAGCATTCAGGAATCTTATTAGGAACAACTGAAAATGCAATATGAGCATCACCATGTAAGGGAGCAGAAGTATTTTATCTGCACAGGTGTTAATTCCATTTTTATTGCATATGTTCATTTGGAAAGGATTAATTTAAGTACCTGTTTCCTCCCAAATGCATGTTCCTGTAGCTTTTTGTATGTGAATAATTCCACTGATTTTTTTAGTTAACTGCAGATGTCTGCACTGTTTTCCTAATGACCTCCTGAGTGTACTGCATGTTAGAGTCCAGCTTTACTTACTCCGAAATCTGCAAAGCGTATTAGGGTAGAAGCAACTATATGACACTGCACTGAGCACAGAAGGCTTTAGTCCCCTGCAAGGCTGTTCTCTCAAGATTTTTGTAATGTGCGAGCACATCTTCTCCTCCCATGTTGTTTGGATTGTGTATGAAGTGCTAGCGTCTTTGTTTTTCCTTGTTTGATTGGCAAATCTGTGGGTTTGTGTTTTTTTTTTTTCTTGCTTTCTTTTTCTGGTATCTGGACCTTGAAAAATCTACCAAATGGATCATCACCAAATAGCGTGAGTATTTAGTATGTTAAATACAGACATTTTAAAGGGAAGGATGCTTTGCTGCATGGGGTTTTGGTGGGGGTGGAGAGAAAGTAGGGGACGTGTGAAGGAAGGAATAGGAGAAATACTCTGATCTGTTCTTAACAGCATATGACACTATGGTTTTTGCTTTTGCATTTTTGAATTGTCACTTCCATGTTTTTATTTCGATACATGAACTTAAATGGTGAAGCAATATTGTGGGTAGGGTCCAGAGAGGCAGGACTCCTGCAGTGACCCAGCCCTGCGTTACCACCCTCTCCTACCGTGCATGGCTTCTCACCCAGGGTTGGAGCCTGTCCGCTGCATCCTGGGTCTCATCACACGAAGGAAAAGTGGTTCAGGATGTCCACCAGAATCCCTGGAGCCCAGAACTGATGGTGAAAGCCTGCGTGGTCAATATATAACTTCAGAGTGGTTTGAATGCTCCCTCCCTTCTCCCTTTAAATACTTGCATCGAAAAACATGGGGTTTAGTCAGATTGCTCAGACCCCTGCTTAGATGGTGATTGACCCTGTGAGCCCCTGGTCCCTCAGTGCTTCTGTTGCCACTGCTAGAAGCCACCCTTTAAAAGCACAGAGAGATTTGTTACCAGTCCTCCAGCCCTTGTCACCTCCTTGGTGCCTCTCCCATCCTTCTTCTGCACCCACAGACAAGACCAGCGTGCTGCTGCTAGAGCACGAGGCTGGCGGGAAAGCAGTAAGAGGAGACTAGTAGCAGGGTATTTCAGGTGTTCTCCAGGGACATGAAGTGATTTCAGCTCAGCTCTGGGTTAAAGAGGTTTTAAATCATGACTTTTCTTTTCCCTCAGCTACTCCATTTCACCAAGTTCTCTTCACCAGACACTCGCTCCTCGTCTTCCCCCTGCTGACGGGCACTGCCTGCTCTTTGCGTGGTGACATGACCCATGCATTCATCTGTCCTTGCATTAGAAGTCACTGCCCCCTGAGGTGGCGTGGAAAGCCTAGGGCTCATGTAAACCTGGGGCTTGGAGGCACTGATTTGGTTCCTGGGAGACCTTAGGAATGACTTCTTGCATCTTTATCCACCCGTTTTATTATGCTTTCTGCATCAAATATCACTTTAAACAAGAATCAGTTAGTGTTAGGGTTTAATGACATCTAATGTCTCCCACTGTCTTAGCTGGCTCTCTGTCTAGCTTTGCTTTGTTTTCCAGTATGACAGAACAAAGCTATTGCCTTGGAGCTGAGGCTCGGTTTAATTTTAAAGGCAGGTTGAGGATGCAGCACCAAAAAAGCAAATAAACAGCTGTGCCACACAAAGGGAAAAGGAGCTTCTCTGCAAATGGATAGAGAAGAAATGTCTGTGTGTGCACATCTGCCTGCGTCTCTTGCACACGATGCCTTGCCTGTGCCTTGGGCTTGTGTTTCAGCTTGTGGGTGGTTCATTAGCAAGGGGAGCTTTGCTAGTGTGGTGGTTTGGGGTTTAAAACCCTTACATTGTCAGGCCCCTCTGGCGCTAATGGAGCCTGACAGTTCTGGGAAGCAGGACCTGTATTTCACAACGTGCCTGACATTCCTCCCTTGTGCAGATCAGGAGGTGGCTGCCAGCCCCTCTGGGTTAGGGTTGGGGAATAGTTCTCAGCTGAAAAGGTAGAGCTGTTGGCAGGATCCCGAAATGAAGTGGCTGGCCAGTGAGGGACACTGGTGGGGTGACAGGACCTTCCCAGGTCAGGAGGACTTGGGTCCAGGGTCAGAAGAGGCTGGAAAGGGATGGTGGGGTGAGCTTAGAGGTCTCCATCTGAGGACATCAGTGAGTGCTCTGGGTGTTGGAGACTGTACCCTAGGATGGGAATGGAAGAGGCCCAGTTCTGCGTTCAGTGGTGCAGGGGAAAGGAAGCCTCAAGGGTTGAGGTGTGTGAAATGGGACTCAGATGAAGTTTAGGTACCTGAGGGTCCAACTGTGGTTGTGAGGGTCCCCCTGCTCACCTGGGACCTCAGTCCTCAATTCCAGAGACGCCAGTGCCAGGTGTCCCGAGTCCAAATACACCGGCCATCTAAGCTGCTTCTAGATTCAGCCCATTTCTTGAGCATTCTTCAATACACCTGATTGTCAGGCTGAGCTCAAAAGTAGGGCTCCCTAGAAAAGCCCATTTCTCTCCGTTGTCTGCAAGAGTAGCCTTGGGCAAGAAAGTTCAGGTAAGGCCGTTTACTTTGGCGGCATCTAAAGCTGTGAGATTTGTCTCGCCCACCCATGAGTTCATGAGTCCTTCAGTCTTGGGCCCCACACCTTTAGCTACGAGATCAGGTGTCTTTTCCTGTCTCGTGGAGGTTATCTGCCAGGCTTCCTCACCCATCACAAAGGTAGATGCTCTGGGGTAGCAGGCTCTGCATACCCTTTCTCCCCCAAATTCTCCCCACTGGTGCCCTCCAGATGGAGACAGCTTCTTTAATTCAACCAGCTCGCTCAGGGGCAGAGCCCACTCTTGTTTCGGTCCTGATGGGACATGGTCCTGATTGGAGGCATGTAGACCTGGAATTAACAGTTTTTCAAACAAGCAGTTCTTTGCCAGAGCTGGCACTGAAGTGTTTGTGTTTCAGCCTTGGGGGTAAATGCTGTGTGGTTTGTCTCTTCCCGAACTGTGGCTCCAGGCTGCCTGCTGACCTGGGAAGACAGTCCTGCCACTGTTCACATCTCATTATCCTCACCAGTTTGGGCAAAAGGAACACCAATATTGCTATTTTTGCCTTGAAATCTGAAATTCCTGATCATGTATGTGCAACGCAGGACATACCACCTCCAACACAGCCATGACGCACATGTCCTTGAGTCAGATCTGGCTTTCTCCACTTCGTTGAGCTGGTGCCTGATCTTGCTGTAGCTCCTTCTGATCTGGCTCGGCGATACCGGTTTGCTGTGCTGTTGGGGATCTGAAGAGCAGATGGAAACTCCTTCTGCTCGCTAAGCCAGGAGAACTGAGAGAGGGACACGTTGCTTCCTTCATGGCCTGCCCTTGCTTTCAGCTGACTCCTCGCTGCAATTTGCTGTATTGGATTTCTTCCTTCGTGAAGCCAGAATAGCTCAGAGGCCTTGGAGACGGTCTCCTGCCTATTAGGTTACTTCCCCTGAGCACATCTTGGAACGTAAAGGGGAAAATGCCAATTACTTTTAAATGCTTTAGAATTGCAAAGCTCTAGCTGTATTTCTGTGTCGGTAGAGAAAAGCCTGGCATTTGTAAGCCAGCCAGCCCCTACATGATTTAGGGGATGCAGCCCGTTGAAAGCTAATTGAAACTGGGCTCCCAAACAGCTTTGCTTTAAAAATTAAAAAGCCCCAGTGACTTTTTTTTTTTCCCCAAAGCACCTTGGGTCCATTCACTGAGGAGGCAACTGCTGCAGCCTGATGGTGCAGCAGAGGAGGGCAGGACTGTGGCTGCGTGAAGCCCAGCAACTGCAGGGCTGCTTGGGTGTTTCAAGGGCTTTTGGGAATGCTTCCTGCTCCGCCAGGAGAGCCCAAGGGGGTAGGCTAGCACTGGGACCTTGCGTATCTTAGATGGCTGGACCCTGTCAGCTGAATTTGCACTCTCCCCTCTTCCTGGAGTCTGAATGCATGTGTGGAGGTGAGTCAGTCTAGTACGTGTGATGGACTCGGGAGCTGCCAGCTGTGGGGTGATCTTCATCTATTGGAGAGCCCCAGACATGTCCCGCAATGCCCCATATAGCTGCCTGCAACACCGAGGCATGCCTCTTCCAAAATGCTTCCTGCCGTGTTTTGTGAAAAAATATTAAGAAGTAACACTTCATTTTCCAGTGAGAAATTTAATTAGAAGGAATTAAAAGGTATAGTTTATAGTTTAATTTAATGTGATGAAAAAAGGATTAGCTCCCTCCCCCTCCTTCTGAAATCCCAACCTGAGACGATGGCAGCCTGGCGTCCAATTGCATCCGACAGCCACAGAAGGGAAACGCTTCCCAAGAAGAAAAGGGAAAGAAATTCCACCCCAGATTTATGACTTGTGAAGCAGAGGTTGCATGGGTTAGCCTTATTTTATGTTGCGCGGGGTCCCACAGACTTGACTTTGTTGTGTGCCCAGGAGTAGGCTGAAAACTGATTTTTTTGGCTGCTTTTGCATGTCACTTGTGTGCTCAGGTGCTATTTTGGGCCACTGAGGCTCTTGGTTGTGTGTACGTGTCAAAGCGTGTGTTCAGATGTGCAGGGACCGTGTGCTTGTCCCTGCAAGGTGGGTTTTTTCCCTCTCGTGCAGTTTCCCTGTTTCTGGCATTTTTTTTGGCTAGTGATAGTGATTAGGAGTGAGAGGGGTCTGGCCCCGGGGCCATTGGCATCGTAGGGTTTCCCCCCCGCCACGCTCAAGCCAGTTGGGTGGCAAGTTCTGGTGCGCAGGAGAAACACTGCCTGGTGGTCCCTGCTCCAGCCCTTCTCTATCGTAAACTTACCAAAGCAAACTTCTGCTGCTCAGGGGAGGAACCCAGGTGTGGCTTCTTCCTTCAGGATCTGTCAGCCTCATGGTGCAGCCTGATGCAAGGGAGCTTTCCGCACCCCCCCAGCCCTGATGGCTTTGACCACTGGGGAGATGATCTCTGGGGAATTTTTGAATGTCTCGGGACTTCAGCAGAACCAGGAAGACTTGCAACAATGGGTAACAACATAGTTGTGCTGATCAGCTTTGATTGTGCCATTTATTTTGCTCAGAGGCAAGAGGTGGGTATGGGAGCCCTGCTGTGAGCTGGCACAGGGACACCTTCTCCTGTCATCTTCATCGTGCCTTGTTTCTGCAGCAAGGGGTAAGCTGATCACCAGAGCTGGGACCAGGATGGAGCTCACCTCCTCCATTTGCTGGAAGTTTGGGAAGCAATGTGGCAGGATCTAAATGGGTCGGCCAGGAGGTACATGAGTCCAAAGCAAATGACCCAGTGATCCTAGAAAGCCTCTAATCCTCCCGTATCTACACTTGGTGGCAAATGTGCTCAAGGCATTTTCCCCAGGTGCCACATCAGGGGCACCCAGGACACATGGGAAGAGGGTGCCCAGGCATTGCCTGGCCCGGTACTTCACCCAAAGTGCAGCACTGAGAAATGGACTGGGGGACGTGCCATGAAGTGCAGGTGCCACCTTTGAAAATGCATCCAGCCCTGGAGGACAGGGAGTACACCTGCTGCGTTATTTTGGTCTCACTCTGCTCTGTGTTGGATAAGGTGGAGAAGCCAAAGGTGCTGTGGAAATTCCATCTGTGGCCTTATAGGGAAAGCAGCACTGAACATGTATGGTGACAGCCTTCTCCGTGAAGGCAGGGAGAAAACGGACATGTTCTGCAAACGAGTCTCCTTCTGCAAGGAAAATGGATGTCTTTCTCTTTTCCCAGCTTTTGAAGAAGTGCAAATTTCTTTTAAAGAAAAGTGTTGGTGGATTTTTTTTTTTCTCTTACAACTTTTTTTCCCTGTATGTGGAAAGGCCAGGTGATTTCTGTCTTTTTCAGTACTCAAGTACTTCCAGGTGTGCTGGCTTTGCAAAGGGACAGGACAGGGCTGGTGTTAACTGCTGCTGGTCCCACACCTTGCCGGTGACAGGCTTCCAGAGATGGCAGGGGACGTGGTCTCCCTGTGTGTGGGGCATGGCTTAGATAACTCCTTTCTACAAACCAGAGCAGCTACAACCCCATGGGTTCGCAGTCGCGTGCTGAGGCACGATGCTTTCCCGAGGGACGTGGAGGCATACACGAGCAGGGTTAGGTGCTTGGCTGCTGGAGCAGGATGAGCCTGGAGACCTCACTGAGCATCACTCTCCTGCAGGATGTGCTGCTGGGGAGGCTCCCTGCTCCCTCCTTCCTCCCAAGAGGATGTTGTAGAGGCAACGACCAAAACAAGTCTACCCTGGGAGGCCTATATGCCCATCTTTACTGCAAGGTCTGTTAAAGGTTAGTAGCATAAATAATACAGAGAAGGAGATCTACACCGGGGAAACTACTTAAATACCTAAAATAACTTACAGAATCCCAAACCTGAGACAAACAGAAGGAATTTCATTTTCTTGAGAAGAACAGCAGATATAGTCTGCTAGTGGTATACCTGCAGGGTATATCAGGACCTGTCTTCTCTCTGTCTCCTGCTGAACCACATTTAGGGAGGTCTTGTGCTGCAACGCTGTGGAAAGGAACGACCTTTGCTTTCCATCCAGTGTAACTGCTTTTGTTTGAAAGGCTAATTATGGATGTAAATTCCTACCTCCCCAAAAGGCCAGAAGAGCCTGTTCCAGATGACCGGGATATAAACTGAAAGGACTTCCATTGATTTAATGGAAAAGGCATATTGTAACAGAGCTCTTTTTGTTTCAGAAGACTGGCTCGGTCTAGAAGGAAATGGATGGGAAGTGGTACAGGCGAGCAGTGTGGAGGAGCTGCATAGTATCTCTCAATTCCTGGGCTGGCAGCCTAGCCACAGGGACCATTTTTTGGCTAACAGCTTTACGTCAGATTAACTTGGTGGCAAAAGGTGCTTAATTTCTTTTGTGCTTTCAGGTTTCTCTGCCTTTTGGAATAGCATCCGCTGATGCTGGAGACCAAGTGTCGGCTGTGCTTGGGAGGAGCTGGGGATACACAGCGTATTGTAGAGCTGTGTGGGAAGAAGAAGCTGTTTGGATAAGAAGTAGTTGCTCCGAGCAGGAGGTTCCAAGCTCTTCTGGCTTTAGCCTTGAGAGAGAGAAAGGAAGTCTTTCCGTCCAATTCAAATACTCTCAGCAGTACTTCCAGTGCACGTTACAAAGCTGGAAAGTAGAGTCAACCTGAGGTAGGTCCTGGGTCAGCATCAGTGCATGGAGTGTAGGAAAGGATAGGTAAGAACCAGAAGTGACACTGATGGATTGTGAATGAGCAGTCAGAACAGAGAGATGCTGGGTTTTGTCTCATCACATCCTCCTAAAGGCAGACAGGCAGCCTTTAACTATTTGCACGATGCTTTTTTTTAATTTTATCTATTGGAGAGACAGCAGTGGGAAGAGAAAGAGCTCAAGATGCTCCTCTCACAATACCCAAGTTACTCTGTTGACCATCACAGATGTCTGTGCTGCAGTTTTCATTGTAAGGATAGACGGGAAAGAAGTGAGAGTCCTGTTTTCATAGTTCTCAGTTACTATAATGTCTGAGGATGCAGAGAGCAAAGAATGGCTCCTCCAACATCTTGAAGTGTCTTGTGAATCTGATGACCAGACATCAGAAAAATGGCATTAGAGTCAAGTATGTTTGAAACAGACAGTGTCAACAAAGCACTCCTGGTTAAATGTGCGTATAAAAGTGTACATAAATTGTGTCATGGGGAGAAAGGTGAAAGTAAACAGCCTGACAACAAATAGTGAATATAAAAAAGCTACAGTGAGCTCCTTTCTCCTGGCCTTCATTTGCACAGGTATTAAAGTCTGTAAATGTGGGCAACTGGAACAAAATGCTTGTAAAAATAAGTGTTTCAACATATATGTTAACCTGAGAATAATCACTGTAATGGAGTGTTTTTACTTTGCATCAACACAGACAGAAATAGCTAAAGATGTCCTCGCCCCACTGGTGCTTGTATCTGGAAAGTCCCAGGAGGTACTGGGAAGTGGTGGCTCTGATTTTAGAAAGATGTAAAGCTAGGCAAGAGTGAGCTTGGTGAGCTCTCACCTGGCATATCTCACTCCAGCCTCTACTGGAGTAAGCTCAGACCTCTTTTCTTTTCGCACTGGTTTTATAGCCATGCTAGTTCGCAGTCACCCATGACCCCATTATCACGGAGTCACTGTCTAGTGCGATACCTACATCTGCACTGCCAAATCTCTTTGGGTTTGTTGCAACTGCGGACTCACACCTGGCTCTTCATGCATTGTCTCTGCAGAGATTTGGGAGGAGAGATAGGACAGGAGAGGAAAAAAATGGCTCCTTTTTACATATCAGTTAAGATTTGGAGTTCCTTTGCAGCTGATGTGGAGCTCGTCTGTCTGTCAGGATGACTCTTGCTGTGTTATATCTAGCTGTAACACCCAACTGTGCTTGGATTTTCCTCTGCAGTTCTTGCAGGAGGGATTTTCTTCCTGTCCTCTGTTTAGCATCCTTTCCAGATCTCAATCCATCGTGCTCACCTCTTGCAGGCCAGTCTCTTCACAGAGAGTTACGCTTGGAGGGAGGAAGGAGAAGGGGACTGCAAGGAGAGACAGTGTTATTTAGGTTGGACAAAGAGGCATAGCCCTTCCTGGAGCATGCAGCTTGGTGTAGCAGGAAGGTTTATTTGTTCTAGTCACACCAAGAGTTTTATTCATGATTCTTGTTGCTCCTGGCAGGGCGGGAGCTGAATAAAAGCACCTCTCTATCCCAACAGTTTGGGTCTTCAGCAAACACCCATGGGTACAAACAAAAATGTCCTGGCAGAAGAGCTGGTTTGGAGGATGCACCAAGAGAACTTGATTTAAAGTGGTCCTGAGCAGCCTGGATACAGGGAAGCCGCTGAGTGAAGAGCCAGAGGAGATTTTCCAATAGTGACAGGTTTTCAGTGTGATGAAGCTGTGGCTGTCACCATGCATGGGTGGAGTGGGACAAGGCAGAGGAGAGCAAGAAAAGCCCCCTTGATGGCCTCAGCATCCCTGATGGGATCCCGATGGCTGCAGGGGCAGCTCAGCTGAGGAGCACCTTGTGCTGGAGCCTAGCCCTGGAGCCAGGAGGAATTCATGGGCCACCCAACGTCCACTGTTCTTAGGTAGCCCTGTGCCTATCGGGTAGCCTAGGAGGAAGAAAAGGTGTTTTCCTCCAGTTTTAGTGCTCCTTGGCTCTCAGCTTTTCATTCCTGTCCACAGAAGTGTCAAGAAAGGGCTGGGTTTATGTTTAACTCCGTTAGACAGAGGGCTGTAAACTCAGAGCCCCCGTTAATAGGATACTTGTCTTTTGGAGCCAAAATGGAGGGTGAGAGACCAGGGTCTCTCGCAGCTAAATGCTATTCTATTGTGCTGTGTTTTATATCTGCTGGTAGGAGCGACCAGGAGCTGTGTGGGAATGTGCATTAAATGTGTTATTTCGTTAAAATGTCACTTTCTCAAGTATCATGTGCTGTATTTGCACGGAGCTTGTGGGCTCTCAGTATGCAACTGCGGAGAGCAACCGGAGCACAGGACCACCCGAAGGCATCCAGCTGCTTCCAATGCAGAGCCGTGGAGGGGGGACAGCCCATGGTGGAAGGCGCATGCGAACTTCCACGGTTGGTCTCAGCATCTGCATCTGCTGCTGCCCAGGCTGGCTCTGCTGGTGGCTGGGCTTTGTGGGTAAGCCACCATGTGATGCAGGAGAGAGGATATCTCCTTGGTGGGAGAAAAGTGTCCTTGGAGAGGAAAGTAACCTCTCCAGAAGGAGTAAAGTCCTTCCCAGGTTCACGTAGATGGGATGGCTTGATGGCCATGCAGGGCTGAGTCCCAGTCACCTGCTGGTGCTTCTGCAGAAAAGGACTTGGGGGAGTGGGAGCTTTCATTGCACTGTTAAAGGCAACTATATTTTTGGAAAGTGTTGGGTTATTAAGTGTAGATTTCGGTGCCAAATTAAGGCTGAAAATTGCTAAGAAAGGAGGGGGTTTTATGTGAACTAACGCCCACTGGAGTTCACTTCCAGCTCACGCCCAGAGCCTGACCAGAAAATCTGTCCTTGATTATTTTGCGCAAGTGCAAAGTGCCCTTTCTCATGTCAAATATTTAATTTGTGGTCCTGCCACACCTTTACCTCTCCTACTGTGGACCCCCATATCTTCATATACTCTCAATACATGCTCTGTCTGTCTCCTGGAGCTTGGCTCTCTTTTTACACCCTTGCACTCATTGTCAAGGCTGTAGCCACACTTGATTGGGAAAGCTACAAGATCAAGCAGGTCAACCACTGATGCATCTGCTTGGTGACAGTCCTGTTGCTTGCTCTGAAGTCCCTGGGTGGTAAAGACCACTAAGGCACTGTGATACTGCTGAAGTTGTTTAAGAAATTGTCCTCTCTTCAGCTGTGTCTTCTCCAAAGTTTTGGGAGATGGAAATGGAGCATCCCAAGACTGTTCCCAGCAGGGATTAATCAACGTAGACATGTACGTTTATATGTGATTGGCTCTGACTCCTCTGGCTGGAAGTAGTTGCTTTAGAGGTCTTGAGGCTTTTTTTTTGTTGGGTATGGCATTAGCCTTTATCTGGCCAAGAAGATCAACAGCTCTGCAGACATCCAAAAGCAAGCAGCCAAATCTCAGGCTTTGGAAAAGCAGCTTATTACTGGACTCACAAGGAGGGAATCCTGGAGAGGGTCTAAGCCATCCTTAGAAAAGTGCAGAAGAGGCCCTTCAATGGACGCTGCCTTGCTTGGCAGAAAAGACACCCAAAACAGTTGGGTTGCTTGAAAGGGGAATGGTGATGCAGCTGCTGTTGAGTCAAAGGACTGTGTCAACGCATCTTCTAGGAGAGTGACTAAGCTGCCTCCTGACTGCTGAGAGCAGCTTTCGTGGAGGGGCAAGGACCTTGTGCATCTTGTGAGCACTTTGGAGGAGGGCTGGCTGCCCCAGTGAGCCTTAGGTTTAGAGGAAGGATGGTCTGAAAGATTGACCTGGGACACAGGAGCTTTGCAGGTAGCTCTTCACTGTGCTCCAGCCTTAGTTCGTGATCCAGGAATGTTCCGGCCTCACAGTTCTTCTGATTCAATGGTGGTACCAGGGATCTCTGTCTCCCATGTCCTTTTCTCCTGTCTTCTGGCAGCTGAAAGCTGGATGTCTGGGTTTCCAAGCCAGAGTTCTGAGTGTAAGAAAGACTTGCGCCACCAGAAATTAATCTGGGGGGGGTGATGAGTAGGACAACACTCCAGGGCAGCCTTTACAGGCCAGGAGGAGCAAAATGTTGTTGGAGGCAGTTAGACCCTTACTTTGGGGTCGGGACATGCCTGGGGCCCTGGAGGTGGCTTGGGACCAGTGTGCTGCGGTAACAGGAATGAGGACAGATTCAAATAAGACAAGTGATACATTACCTTTAACACCGGGGAAAAGAGAAGTGGCTCAGGGAAGCTGAGACAACATTTCTGGAGAAACGTAAGGGGTTTTTTAAACAATTTCCTGATTACATTGACTGCTTGATCTTACAGCCTGAGTATTGGCCTGGTGTTATTTCTTTGCATTTCATTTCCTAAGACGTCCTGAAGAGCAGGGAGTAAAAAATAAAAGAAAAACCTGGCATGTATTTTACAAGCTGCGCTGGCTTCTCCCACAGACCCCGTCAAGCCTTTGAACCACAGCTGCTCAGATAGCTGAGGTCACTGGAAAGGCTCCTACTGACTTCAGGGGGCTTTGAACCCACCCATAATTAGTGATGCACTTGCAAGCGTGACCGAAAGTCCATTTTGGTGGAAAAGCTCCCACTGGCTGCAGGAGAGGCTGGGTCACAGCCTGGCCATGGGCTCTCATGACAGAGAAGCCACCTTCATAACACCATTGCTGCTGGAGGCACTGCAAGCTAACGAAGGTGCATGAGCTATGTACTCCACACTGCCTGACAGCAAGGGAAGGAGAGGCACCTTGTTTTCAAGTCTTTGGGGTGGATCAGGGTTTTCAGCCCATGGCTGGGCTCCAGTCCTCTTCCTAGAGTGTTTGTGGCAGCTCCTGAGCACCAGTTTTTTTCCTTTGAGCTTCACAACAAGAAGTGTGGTTAGAAATTTTTTTGAATGGGGAAAGTTTCTTGCCTCAAGCCAAGTACAGAAATGTGGAATGGATTTGGATTAAACTTTTTTTTTCCTTTTGGAATTTTATTTAAAGAAAAAAAAATAGCGCCTTGGGCAAGAGCTGAAGCATGGAAAATTTTATCCCAAAAGGTGGATGCTTTGTGAAATTATGAGCGTGTGAAAACAGGTGCTTAAACTGAAATGGTTTTACAGATTTAAGTACAGAGGGTGCTACCAAAAACCTGTTATAAATCCTGGAGTGAACTCTTCTTGAAAGGCAGAGGTAGAAGAACAGGCCATCAGCAAGTAACCTGAACCACTACCAAACCCACAGGCGGCTGCAGAACTGGTAAAGAAGCCAAGGAAAATGAGAAGAGGCTTTCTGAAAGGTCAGCAAGGGAGCCAAGTCCAGGCTTGGGCTTCGGTATTTAAACTCAGTCTCAAAACTACACCCTAGTGACTGGTATCTGGCTAGGACAAATTTTACTTGCAGCACCTGATCCAAAACCTGCTCGGGTCAATGGCAAGTGCTCTGCGAACTTCTCTAAGTGTTGGATCAGGGCCTTAAACGTGCAGCCAGGAGGAAAAACATATAAGGACTGTGCTGCAGCACATTGCACGGTGGAGGAAGGGCCAGAACTGCACTGCCCTTTGCCGTGAAACCAGTGGACGTACTGCTGAAGGTGGAAATAGGGTCCCAGGGAGAAGAAAGTCACGGTGAGTTGGAGGTCTGCAGCTGTGAGAGATCAGGAGGGAAGGCTTTACAGCTGTTATTGGTGTCATTACAGCTAAAGGGGCTAATTACATCAAGGCTTTGCTGCACAAGGTGCTGTATAAACACATGACAGGAGAGGGACCCAGTCCCATGTTGATCTTGGTCGGCACAGAAAAGGGGTAGCAGTGCTTTTCAGCTATCTGGATGGTTTCCAATGAGCACAACGTGTGGCTGTCATTGTCCTCTTTGTGATGGCCTGTGCTCCTGCTGGAGCCCGGGGCCTCAGAAACACATCTTCTGGGTGGATTAAGTTAGAAAATATATTTGTTGGTTCAGTTAGCAGAATGATCTCCAAGTGAAAGTCCATTTTCGGTGGATGAATGTGCCTACACGTGTGTATATGTTCTAAAGGATGCTTGACTCAATTTTCTATACTGGTAGGCTGTCTATTGACTTCACATGCCCAGATTGTTTTCCTATGTACTCATGAGATAAAAAGAATCTAGTTTTGCCCTTTTGTCTCATCCCTTCTTCACAGAAATGCAGGACCCCCCACAACGTGCCTTGGGGAGCCCAGCTCATCCCAATGGTTAGCCACAGGGCCCTACCAAAAAAACCACGCACCGGGAAGTGTCCACCTTCGTGCAGACCTGGTGTAGCTCAGCAAGGACCTGCCAGGGAATGAGATGTTGCTCCCAGTCCCCCGACTACCTTGGGTTCAGCCTCATCCCACCAAGGTCCTCCCAGAGGAACACTGAGGACAGCAGCGGGGGGCAGAGGTGCTCCAGCTCAACGCCTTGCTCCCAGCTTCATTATTAACGTGTGCTGGTGTACTGCTTTGAGGCTCTCTGGGTCACTAGGAATGAGCTGATTTCTGTCATGTTACTAAAATGTAAGTGTGATTATGAAGTGTTATGATATACAGTCTGCAGAGTTTTACAGCTGTGTCTTAAAGGGCTCATAACAAGAAAAAAAAAAGGAGGCTTAAACTGGAAGCCAGGAGTATAGTCAAATTAAGGAGTACAATGGCAATGCTAATTAAAACCCCTTGAGGAGAAGTGGGGAAGGAAATGACCTAAATCCCAGCGCTGTCACAGGATGATTATTGCCCAGGAACAAAACAAGGGAGAGGCAAGACAGAGGCTGGAGGGACTAGCTTGGGTGATGGGAGATAAAGCCTTAACATCTCCTCTCCCCTGCCGCAGAGCAGGTGGTTATCCTTGCCTTGTCAGGAGAGCCAGGAGGGGCATACCAGCCATGGAGAATTTGCCTGTTGCCTGAACACTTTGGTGCATGGAAGCCATTAAAGAAGACCTCAACCAAGGCAAAGAGCTGCAGCCTGCAGCACTTTGTCCTAAGCATTTCCACTGTTTCTTTTCACATTAGACAATAAATCTTTTAACCATCTACAGAGGAACTTGGTTAAAAGTGTTTCTCTGTAATTCTTTTCTCATTAGAGCATAGGTGCAGGCTCTGTGCTCTCTGCCTTGGTAAAGAAGTGTGTGCTGGCATCTTCCTGGGAAGTCCAGTGGCCAAGAGATGGTGGGCTCCATGAGAGCCTGCAAGGGCTTCTTCCAGGTCCTGGGTGTAGGCAGGGTAACCAAGTGTCGGGTCTGTAAAGTACAGTTTGCATGGTTGAGTAGCAGTGAAAAGAGAGTTTGAGATTTAGGGGTTCTTTTGGTCCTCTCACTGTCAAACCATGAAAAAAATCATAAATGAGCATGACACTCATCAGAGCAAAAGCTGGAACCTTGTCTTTACCAGAAAGAAAGAAGTGTAAGGTTGCCTTTTTCCTTCAGAAGCAGATTGTTTTCCTGTGCACTCAGGAGACAAAAATAATCTATTTTTGCCCTATTGTCTTATCCTTTCTTCATATGTCTTTGACAATAATGCAGGACCCCACCACTGTGATTTGACCCCTCACAGCTTTGTCTTCAGTCCCTGCAAAGCAGGATGGGTCTTGAGGTTTCTCCACTAGCCTCTCCAAGAAGAGCCTTGTTCTGCCACCTAGTTTTGACTTAGAGTAGCATCTCTTGTTCCAAGCCCAGACAGACATGGCACAGCATCTGTTGGGTGAATAACTGTCCAACTGCTTGGGCTTTCTCTTTGTGTGTCCAAGCCTGGCAAAAAAAAAATTCCCAGAAAACATGAGCCTGAAGTATCCCTCTGAGGTCAGTGTGAAACCTGCTGCAGGGAGATGGGATGTTCCATTTCAGCCTTGGACCTCACATTCCTCTGGAGAGCTCCAGGCCTTTTATTCATGCCTTGGCTCCAACCTTGGGTTTTTCCTTCAAACCAATCCAACTGGAAAGTGTTTAGGAACTGCTAGCTTTGCTGTTCCCCATTTCATCTGTCCAACACAGTATCTTCCATTCTCTCTGAGTTTTAGGAGTTAATGAGGTGAGTCAACACTTTCTGATCATAGCCATAAATTCAGCACCTGCTGTGGTTAAGGTGCAGCCTTTTGAGATGACTTCAAGTCCACCACCCAGGTTTTCTTAGAGGTAAGTAGGAGTGGGTGAGACTTTTTTACATGATGCCACTCAGCTAGGCTGCTGGATTACACAGCTCAATCCAGGTCGGTCCAAAATCCAGATAAATTTAGATCAGACATCAAGTCCCGCCAAAGACTTGCAGATCAGAGCAATAAGAGTACTGGCATGGGAACACAGCAACATTCACTGCCTTGGCTTCCTCTCCAGTTCTGCAACAGATCTCTGTCAGTCTGGGGCAGGTCATCTCCCTTCCATTGCTTTGATTTAAATGGCTAGCAACTCACAGCACCATCTTTGTGCGTTGCTTACAACAGCAGAGGTAGGGTTTGCAATAGTGCCAATAGAGATCAATAGTAATGATAGAGAAGAATTAGTAGGGACTAATAATGACTATTTCTCCATCTGTTGGAGACTAGCTTTCTTATATGATCAGGTACAATTGTCTTTCTCCTCCTGTGTTATTGGTCTACAGCATTTTCTGCGTATATCATAAGTGTATTTGGCAGTGCGAAATGCCACGCTGCATTTTGTGGCATTGAAAGACTTGCTTTCCCAGAGTTAAAGAATGGTCCTTACAGACTAATTTGTGGTACCGCTAATGCACTATCTCAAGTGAACAGTGAAAATATCCTGTCACTAGGATGAGTGAGTAACCAGGATAGGTTTTTATAGCTGGCAAAACTGATCCACCATACTCGTCATATGGGAAAGCTACTTTCTCTGTGTTTTATTTTATTTTCTTATGTCTAAAATGACTCAAACCCTTTCCTCTGTGTTCTGGAAGCGTGTAGTTTTCAAGGTGGTGAAACCTCACCGCAGCAAGAGCTGAATCACACAGAGCTGATCACACCTACTTGCAAGAACCCATGCTACAATTAATTCTCCTGGTTTAATGGTAGAGAGGAAAAGGAAGGAAGAGGACATTTATGACAAAGGATCTGGCAGCGCAGCACGTAAGGCAGGGCTGATTTGAAGGCAGTGCCCAATCAGTCCAAGGCAATTAGGACCAAAGATGCAGAAGAATGTAACTAATCTTGAAGACACTGTCTTCTCTTAAGCTGAAGGACTATCTTTTATTAGGACAACTGTTACCATCAGAAACTTCCAGCCACAGGTGCTTTTCTTCAAGGACCATGCACAAACCCAGACTATGTTTCCAGCCATACAGCTGGCCACTCTTCTGGAGCCCAGAGTCTGGAAAGGACAATTGACTCTTCCCTTGTTTAACCCGAGCCTATTTGTGCACCACCTGTCACCATCCCATGTCCGAAGGCATCTCCTTTGCTGCAGCACTGGGATCTGGGTGCCCAGCAGCAGCTCTTGCTTCAAGCCTCCTAGAAGAAAACCAAGTGCAAAACTGCACTTGAAGGTCAGAGAGGGTCACACTTCTTTTGTGCTAGAAATCCCTCGCTGGCAAGGGGCCACTCTGGAGTGTCCAATTCCTTGTCATTACCTAGAGGAAGAGCTGCTTTTGCCTGCCTTTGGCTTTCTTAGAAGCTGGGCCCTTTTCCTTAGGTGAGGAAAGGTGCTCTCCTCTCCAAGGTGACCTGGCGCAATTCCTCACACCAGTGCCCAGCGGATGTAGGGCAGAGAAAGGCTTTCCAAGCGGGACATCACAGTGCTGGTACATCACAGAGTCTTTTCACTGGGGTGCTGGGGTATATTTGCTCTTCCACAATGATGAGGCATAGGGCAAAATCTGAGCAGGAAGAGCTAAGGGCTATACTGTAAGTTATCAGGAAAGAAAAAGCTGATTTGCAGCCCCCAGCAGTAGGAAGCTAACAGCTTTTCCATCACTTTGTGTTAGAAGCCAAAGCTGCTGAAGAGCTGGCTATGGTCAGAACCACAAGCAGAACCCAAGCAAAGTCTCCAGAGACAGACTTGTGCCAAATGGGGAGCAGCCTGTGGTCTGCAGAGAAGAGACAGGCAGGACCAAGGACCCAGAGCATGCCTGTCCCCTGTAGTCTGTGTTCAGTCACCCAGAGGAACATGGACTCTTTCTTGGCAGAGGAGGGAAACATTGCTAATTGCTAACCCCCTGAGGTCAGGATGAAGTTAGAAGGTGAAACGATAGGTGCAAGTCCCAGAAATGAGGAGTTTTTAAGGGGGGTGACAAAGTGGCTGTGGGCTGGAGTTTCCAGCTGTCTTTGTCGCTTCCTAGGGGAAAGAAATAAATGCTCAAGCCTGACCAAAGCCCCTCCTGGAGGATACATTTCCTGGGAACTCTCATTTTGATGGCTGTGAAATCCATAAAGTTTTTCTTCTTATATCTGGGAAACTACAGTCAGGATCCTGTGGGGCTGTCCTTGGTTAAATAAATGATGGTAAAAATAACTCACAAATGCAACACCAACATGGGCACGTAAATCAACGCCTGGAGTGCCCGTTAAGGTAAGGTGCCTCCTTTTGGGTCGGTGTCCGTGAAGGAGTCATCCTGCAAGCGAAATCCAGTTGAGAGGGAGGAGGCAAGGTCCCTTCAAGATATGACTCACAAATCCATCAGCAATTTCATTTCAGAAGAGATACAAGGATTTAACACGGCTGTCAGCAGCATTCTTCAGGTCGCACTGCTGCATAAAAGAAAGTGTTAGAACCTGGGACTTAAACTAAACAGATTTCCTATAGGAAACACGCACAAAATTACATTGCTTCTAAAGTTACTTTTATAGACATTCTCCCGGAGAAATATTTCTCTCTGGAAAAATAAATTCACAGGATGTAATTAAAACAGTTATATGTGTACACTGGAATGGCCCCCTTTAAGTGCTTCACCAAATGCACCACAAAATAAAGGAATGAAAGCCAGCTTTGTTTAAATCTATTAATAACAATATGTATTAATTATAAAATGAGACATTGTTCTGTTAGTTTATGGTTATGAAAATAGCCTTTAATAAGGCTGAGACCGGAGTACCCAGCTTTTCAGTTGTCTGCACTGTTAAAAGGGCTTTGAAAATCTACCATAATCTACTACTTTTACTTGTCAAACCCTGACCCGATAAAGGCAATGGGTATCAGATTCCATACCCCATGGATTCTGGTAATAACCAGGTGCTGATGACTGTATTTTTTTCTGCTTTTCTTGCCATTTTCTTTGTTTTTAGCTTTTGTATAAACAAAAAAAAGAGAGGCAACTGCATTGTATTAGAGTTTAACTTTCACACTTTGGGGAACAAAGCCTTAAGAGGCTTGTATTGATCCATCCCTGCATTGAGCGGGGTGCATTGGTACTCCCAAATCTGCTCACGTAATTAGGGATAATAATTATCTCTGGCCTCCTGCCCACACACCCCAGGCCCTGCTACCCCAGTCCAGCAATGTGTGGCAAATCTACTCACCCAGCTTTGCAAAGTGCCTAGGCTACAACACCCCTTTTCTGCCTGGGAAAGGATCCTCAAGGGTGCAGAGATGTCGCAGCCTGATGCCAAGCGGGAGTGGGGGGTAGCTTTTTCCTCAATTTGTTTCCTGCTTGTGGAGAAGCTTTGTGAAGCATCAGGAAGGGAAGGCAGCCTGCTTCATCAGTATTTATAGCCCAGCTAAAATATTCTTGAGAGGCTATTCTGTCTTTCCTTCCCACTTCTCACACCAGAAGGATTGTGTAATGTGATACTCCTGACCTGAGGAAGGGATGCTGGTGTTATTAAAAGCGGGCTGAGATGATAGCCTGACATGCTAGAGATGCTTTGCCTGTTGTGGCATCTTGCAATGTTGCCCGTCAGCTCCTGCAGCCCTTGCAGGTTCAGTGCAGCCGGGCAGAGGGTCATCTCTCTGTCATTTCAGGGAGCGATTTGGAGAGCTCCGGGGAAGTGTTTTCTGGGCTCTTGCAGGAGGAATCAATGCAGCGGCAAAGAAAGATCCCTGCCTGCTCTTCTTTGCGTGCTCCTTATGCAGGCCACCTCTCACGATAGACTTTATTATATCTGATTGGGTACCTTTTGTTTTTTCTTTGATTAGTTCGTTTCACCTTTTATGCTTTTTCAGTAGGGATACAAGCTGAAAGCAAAAAGCCAAAATTACACCTTTATACCAGTGTTAACAATAGCTTTATAATGTTTTTTATTGCTATTACTGCTATATCACTGCTCTGATCACAAATAACACATTTCCATGTCCTTCAGGCATGGGTGGCCATATTTTCTGTATCTTTCTCAAGCAAAGCAAGGTGACATTTCTAATGCATCTCTAGTCCAGGACCTCTTTTTGAGAAAAGAGGTGATAACTCGTAACTTGGGGTCATTTGTTAGAAGAAATGTTGCATCACTGGTAGGGGAGAGATGCTGTAAGAAGGATTATCAGAAGAGTCAATGTTATTTCTTTACTGGAAGCTGATTTTTGGTAACCGAAATGTTTTAAACAGCCTCTCTGGAGCCACTTCCAAAAAGACAAAAAAAAAAAAAAAAGAGACAAAAGAAGCAGAGAAAAATGAACAGGGGTTGATCTGAAATACCCTGAAACAGAAACCCCTTCCCTGGGAGCAAGGGGAGGTGGTTAAATGTGTGGAGTCGAGAGTCAATTTTCATTTCTTAATTAGCTCTAAACCCCTGTGCCCTGCCACTGAGAGTGAAAGCCAGGCTGGGGAACACTGCCCGCGCATCGCTTTGCAGCTGTTCAGCATTGCCGCATCTGAGCAGGGAAAACAATTGGGGAAATGTTTTATGTTCACACTCCACCTCGGAGGTAGGCCGGCGTCCAGAGCATGCTGTAAAACAGGCAGGAATGCCGCTGGTTGGAAACACGCTCGTAATTCTTGTGCCCCTCTTTCCAAAAGACACCTTTCTTCATGTAATTGTTTTAAAACCACAGCGTGTTCACATTACCCTCCATGGAAATCACATCTGAAAATTACTTTGTAGTTTCTTTTTTTAGCATTGGGATTTGAGCAGGGGGGTAGTTCTTGCTTTGTTTAGTTTCCTTAAATCCCCCCTCACCGTAACAGCCAGGGGCTTCTTTTCCCTTTTTATTCTCCTAGGGCTCAATTCAATAAATATACATCCGGCTTCTTCGCAGTCATACTCTGGTTTAATGAAATTGTGCTAGACACTTCCAAGAGAAGGATGTTTATTTTTCTCTGCTGATTCGGTTAGGCTGGTCCAGGTCTTGTGTGCCCGGAGAGCTGCTCTATAAAGAGACCCTTGTGATTGCAGCAGGGACGCTGTGTCAGCTGGTAAGTGCCTGCACTCACTCAACACTGGGATTCTCTTACTGCAGAGCCGGGGTGCGGGCGGGCGGCTGTATTTTCTATATGCAATGCATGGGGAAAAAAAAGCATGCTAAGAGCAGTGTTAAGGTGGGAAAGTCAAGCACTTGCAAGGCAGATATAGCTAGAGCTGTCTGGAGAGCCAGCTTAATTCATCTGTTTATGTGAGCACATTATGAAACGGTCTCCTATTTTTGCATAGTTCCATGCTTGTTTTTTAGTTAATGGCATTTTCTAGTTTTGCCAGAACTTGCCACCTTCATAGTGTGCTTTCTCCATAGATGTTCAACACCATGGAGATTCTGATGCCTGTTCCCAGCTGGATGCAGTGGTGAAGTCAAGCATCTCCAAAAGCACAGCCTCTGAAGGAAGGTGGAGGTGTAGACGCTGCCATGGGGGACTCAGCGAGGCTTTTAACACTAATGCAGGTTTATGAGTTTGTTGCTCAAGGCTGGTGAGACCAAATTTCACGTCAGACCTCATTTGAGCCAGGATTCCTATTCCAAGTCACTGGCAGCTGCACCCTAGGGCCTGGATATGGACTGCCTGAAATGTCTTGATGGGTTAGACTAGATGATCTTTAAAGGTCCCTTCCAACCCAAGCCATTCTACGATTTCTGGGAAATATTCACTGTTTGATTTCTCTGTGCATCAGGAGACAAAGGCTGGTTTGGGACATTTTGTGTCTTTGCAATGAAGTATGAAAGCCTGGCAATGTGCAGTGTGGATGGACTGATGCAGAAAAGCCAGATGCATTCAAATGCTAGTAGTTCAGGGTGATTCCTGTTCCCTTTGGGCCTGGCACTGAACATTCACAGAATTAACCATGTTCTTTGCCTGAGAGACCTTCAGCCAAAGCACAAGGCAGAGGAAGTGTCATACCAGCAATAAGCATTGGGAAATCAGGAGTCAGGTCTCTCCTGACCCTTAGGTCCTGAGCTGAAATTGATTTTGCAAAGCATCAGATTAAAAAAAACACGTGTATTTAGCTCTTTTAGTTTTGCCTTCCCATTCACAATTTCAGAGTTTTCTTCCTAGTGATGAAGCCCACAATATATTTTTTAATTAAAGCTGAGTGCCTTTTACAGCATCTCTGGCTCTGCTTTCCATGACATGGGGGTTAGGAAATCTCCGTCTTCCCATTGAGGGGGACAGAATGGGATGGTGGTTCAGGGAGCATCAGAGACCTGCCAAAGGTCATGCAAGGAGAGGCAGGGGTGGGAACCGAGGTCTATGAGTGGTAGTCTGCTTTCTTCCTACTTCTGTTGCCCTCAGCTTCTTAAACCACAGCCTTGCTTTGAGACCAGCTGGTCTTGCTGCTTTGAGTTAGATTTGCTTCCCACTTTGCTCCTGATGGAAAAGTTTGATGGTTACAAAAAAATGGAAGTGATTCCTTTCAGATCAGGTTCTCCTCCTTTTTGATCTGCAAAACCCAACCAAGTGTTTCCATTATGGCAGCTGCTTCTCCCTTCAGCCGAGGATGGAGATAGTATGCTGCAGGCTGGAATGGGTGTCCATCCATTGAGAGATTGCTATCAGCTCTTGGGTAAGCTGGTGTTAGCTCTCTGGTGGGTACGCTTCAGTGTACAGGACATTCTGGTCCAGAAAAAGAAAGGATGAAACCAACTGACTAACTTATAACTTTGAACAAAGATTCTGATCCTGTCTGTTGGTGTTTAACATCTTAAAAACAGGAAAGGTTTTCAGATGAGACTTGTCTCCTCTTCATTAACGCTCCTCTCGTGATACAGAAAGCCCCAAGACTGTACCAGACCTTTCCTTTGCTAGAGACAGAGTCTATAGTTTTGTTGTAGCTTATATGAAAGCAGTGGACTTGCCTTGCATTTGATATTTTTGCCTAGGAGCTTACATTTTCAGTGTCCTCAGCAATAGTGCTAGCAAAATGAAGGACAAGCATTCCCATATTGTCTAGTGGCTTGTGCCACAGTCTCTATTTGTGGATTAATTTTGGTCCTACTAGAGCCAGCATCTTCCCTAAGCCTAACTGAAATACCTATTTTAAAGATTGTTCTTAAAAGTACAAATAGGTGATTTGGTTTGTTGAAGGAAATGTATGAAACAGGGAAGGATTTCCATTGTCAGGTTTACATAGGGATGCATCTGCTTGGTGAAAGGAATCAGAGCTGTGGGTCCAACAGGTGAGAGAAAAAACACCAGTGGCTGGGCATCAGGCACTTGTGGGATGGGAGACCCAGCTCCATATCACCCCTGCTTACTGCTTTAATCAATAATCCATGCTGCTGGATAGTTCTCACTGCTGATAGCAGTTCCCCATCCCATTTCCATGCAGATATACTTTCCATAACTGATTTATTTTCCTCTGATTATTTAACAGCCAGGATACAGCTCCTATCATTCCCTTTGCTTACTTAACATTATAAATGGAAAACCTTCTGGGGGCTTTAGCCATTTGGTTTGCTCTTCAGCACAGTGTCTTTGGCATTTTTCAACATCGGGAGTAAACGCGAGAGACCACCTGCCTGAGGGCAAAACCTGCCCCATCTCATTGCTTGGTGGACCCTGTCTACCTCTTCTCTGCAAGAGATGGGATCCAGCCCTGGGGAAGGGGTGCACATCCTAGTGCACAGGGGCTGAAGATGGCTTTGCTTGGGGCAGTGGGATGAAGCTGACAATGGCCAGACTCAGAGGAAGAGGGAGGGACAGGGAAGGCTGCAGAGAAGCATTTTGCACATGCGTTGTGTATGTCGGAAATGAACTCTTCTCCTCCCCAGCTCTTCCAGCTCCTTTCTTTTTTCCTGCTCTTGCTTTTCCTTGAGGTATTTCTTCTGACAATTCCACACAAGTGGTGAAAGAAGTTGTTCAAAGGGCAAAAATGAAGGGGAAAAAAGCTTTCCAGTTTTATTTTCCCATCAAAATCTGAATGTTTTCTGAAGAGAAAAAATAGCAAAAAATATAAATAAATCCCTTTTGTCTGCAAATCCCCTGGTGGGAGTGGGGGAGGTTTGACTGAAATGTTCCTGTGTGACTCATTTCTGGGCAGCTCTTTGCCATCAATGGAAACTTGTCCTCAGCAGATTTTATGTTATTTTCTAACCTGCCTGCAAGGAGGTGTTTCGTTTGTTGACTGAGGTAAAGGAGGCGCCTGCTTCTCCTTTGATATTCCCACATCTGCCATCAGAGGAAGGCTCCAGATGGCCATTTCTTCTGGAAAATGGTGATAAAAACTCTATTGGTGTTTTTCTCCCCTGCCTCATGCTGAGGATGTCTCTGATGCGGCTTCAAACCATTGATGATAACGGCTTGATCACAGTAATGTGCCCAGGAGAGTAAATACCCGCAAGCACGCTTGCTCCATGGGCTGGGGACCTGTGGCCAAAGTATGGGCTGCTTCCTCTCTCACGTGCTCGGCATGCCTGAGAGATCGGACTGATGCAGGCCTTTCCTTGGGTCCTTCATGCTTTGAGCTAGGGTCTCCTGAGGAGTTCCCACAGGACAGTACTGTGCTACTGGGAAAGGATTTCCAGAGCTGGAGCTTTTCATGCCCTTAATGAAAGTAAATGCTAGGAAAAGAATGAGAGAAAAGCATGAAATCCTGCTCTCTCTCAGGTGATCCCATAATTTTCTTGGGAGAAATGAAAGGGGCGTGTAGGACAATTATTGTCCTGTTTCCTTATAAACAGGCATCCTCTGGTCAAGGCTAAAAGTACTAAACAGCAAGCATGCAAGGATCAGAGATGTGGTGTGACCCATACCTCTCTGGGCACAACCAGTATGCAGTACAACCTTTTTTGGCCATTTTTCCTTAATGGTGTTGCATGGTGAAGCCAGCGTAAACTTTCTTTTGGGTCCATGTTGGGGCTGGCATCCCCCATGCAGGTGAGGTGTTCATGACCTGCCAGCACCTACATCCAGGCTACCGATTTTACCTGTGTTTATCCTGGTGGTTCTTTACTCAATTTTAACCCTCTTTCCCAACTTGCAAGACTGATTGTACCAGTTTGCTGGGAGCAGCAGGATTACTGTTCATCTCTGTCTCATTTTGTGCTGTGCTGAAGATGACAGATGGGTGGGATTTTCTAGTGGTGTTACAGTATAATCTTCACTTCGCATCCTCCACTTTCGCGTGGTCAGGATTGAAGGAGCAAAGTCCTGGACACCTGATGGAAGGTCAAAATACAGCCAGATGATGCATCTCTTTTCCCTCAAGACAGTCACATTTAGGCATGTCAAGGCACATTTCCAGCATAATTAACTTACTGGACTCCAAGCAACCTATTTGTTGTCATATTTGTGATTACAGCCCCAGTCCTAATGACAGTCCCGGATGCTGGAATTAAGTTCTCCTCCCATCTCTCATTCCTGTTTTCTGTTGCAGCCCCTTGTTAAGGTATGTCTTCATGTCCACTTTAGAAACTATACAAATTGCACAGAAAAATGTTGAACTGTGCTAAAAATGGGGGGACGGGGGATTTTCCCCCCCTTCCTTCCCCACAGATGCATTTATCACCAGGGCAACTTAACTTTAGAGTTCACTAAAAATTCAAGCTGTTGGCTTAGATCCATTAAGAGAGAAGTTTTATAGACTGAGCTAAGTGTGAATTACAGTTATGGTTATGGCATTTTTCTTTCTCTCTCTCTCTCTTTCTTTCTTTCCCTTTCCCTTTCCTTTTCCCTTTCCTTTTCCCTTTCCTTTCCCCCTTCCTTTTCCCCTTCCTTTTCCCCTTCCCTTCCCTTCCTTTCCCTTCCCTTCCCTTCCCTTCCCTTCCCTTCCCTTCCCTTCCCTTCCCTTCCCTTCCCTTCCCTTCCCTTCCCTTCCCTTCCCTTCCCTTCCCTTCCCTTCCCTTCCCTGTGTCTCTTTGTGTCTCTTTGTGTCTCTTTGTGTCTCTTTCTGTCTGTCTGCTGCTTGACTGTTACTCTGGCACAGAAGCAGTTACAATTGCTAAGTATTTCATAATGCAGCTTTCTTCTGCTGCTTGGCAGGTCTGGGAGGAACCTTGGGGGATTTAAAAGGTGGTGCCTCTGGAAAGGGCATTGGAGGTGGTGGTGGTGGTGGTGGTGGGGCTAACCACTCGTTTTAGCACCAGGTATAAATAATTGTCCTTTTCAGTCACAGAACAGAGTGCTCAGCCTGGCTGCAAGACTCTCAGGATGTCCTTGTTAATCCAGAAATGAGAGAGGAGGTGCATTTCTCTTCTCAGTTGTGCACTGTGCACTCTGGCACTAAATGAAACCACTGGCTTAATTCCAGGAAGGAAAAGCAGTGGGTTAAGAGGAGTTCACCCCTGCCCCCTCTCTTCTCTTCCACCATGTTCAGGTGAGACAGACCTTCTAAGTCCACAGAGGGGGCTTTCACAGCCCTGAAACTGGAAACTCTTGTTTGCAATAATCCCAGTGACAAAGTGCAGAAAGAAGGGTTAAGCCATGGGTCTTTGTACGTCCGCGCCCCGTGCTATTATCTTTACAAGCGCATGCTGCTCACAGGGGCTGCCACCCTGCAGAAGGCAGGCCACTGCTGGGCTGTGGGGGCTGGTGGCAAGGGACAGGGGAAGGTGGGCTGTGCAGAGAGGAGCAGGTTGGGGGGCACATGCCCAAGTCCTGTGGGGCAGGGCCTCTCTAGCAGTGCCCCAATAGATGGGCCAATTCCTTTCTGATCTGAGTGGTGCTTGATGGAGATCCAGCACCCTGTTTTCAGGAGTGGGATGCGACCAGGATGGGTGAACTCCCCATTTCACTTGGAGGATAAAGAGCATGGTTGGGAGAGGATGGCAAGTGGGAGGATGTGTCTGCTCAGGAGAGGCAGTGGGAAATGTTAGTGCATGTGGAGGTATGGTTGAGCTAGCTGCTATGGCTGAGGGCTCCTCTGAAGAATCAGAAGAAGTGTTCTTTGCTTTTTTTTTTTTTTTTTTTACTTTTTTTTCTTTTTCATTGCTTCAGTATTAGGAGCTGGAGAAAAGGTCTTGCCTAATGACCGAGTCAGTGTGTGTTGGCTGTGTTGAATTACTGGCTATTTTTAGATACTGGAAGCTCTCCTTGAGAGAGCTGAATGCCCTAATTACTGGGTGGATCAGTTTTCAAGTGGGGTGGGATCAGTGTAGCAGTCTGAAAGGCCACCCACAGGTAATGAACTGCTGGCGTGGAGGGAAGAGAGGCCAAGTAAACTCACCTGCCCTGGCTGCTTCTCCCTTCTCGTGGTGAGCCTGGACAGGGCAGGTTTCTAGAAGTAATGGGCGCCAAAAGAGCGAACCAGCAGATCCTGATTTCACTGGCTGCCTTGTGCCAGTGGAGGATCTGCCTGGTGTTCCTCAAACAAGCAGCAACAGCCTTTTGCAGCCTTTAGAAACAGTCCATGGACTTCAGCACTGTTCAGTTACAGGAAGCATTGGCTGATTATTATTAGGTTTTTGGGATAATTCAGGCTGAAAGGAACCTCAGGAGGTCATCTAGTCCAACCTCCTGGTGGGGCAGGCTAGAACTGCAGCCAGGGCTGACCACAGCCTACGCCCTCAGCTTGCAAGAGAGATGTCTGGTAGGAGCAGTCAGGTGTGCTGGACCTAAAATTATTTCTCCAAACATGGCCAAATGCAAATTTGTGAATTTACATTTCTCCATTGCACTCAGAGTGATACAGACTTACATTATCTTGTATTTCTTCAGAGGATTTCTCTTAGATACCTACAGATTCCCAGTGTTGGCCATCTCCAAGGCTGAGACAGCAATCGCAGTCACTCCCTTTCCACCACCCCTGTACAAGAACTCATTAGGTCAATTTGGGATGGGCTGGTTTTCACATGCATTTAAGGAAAACAAAAACACTGCACCTCCCCCCCCCCCCAAAAAAAAAGAGAGAAGAAAAGCCTTGTTCAGGAGACAAACTTCTGCAAGAAAGTATAATGGGATATGGTATGTAAAAGCTTTCTGCCTTTCGTTGCAGCATGCCTGTAAGTACATAAATACATGGATGAGAGAGAACAGAGGGGTTAAATGGAGGCATTTTCTGCAAGAAAAACTGAATGAACCTCAAATCATAAGCAATCCAGACACTGGCATTCCAGCTTTGTCTGTCCTGTTTACCAGCCATTTTGTTCCTCTCTGGGGCCTTGCTTTGTCCATGGGGACAACTACCATATTGCAAGTAAACACTGCTGCATCCTCTGCTCCCCTTTCTTGCCTGTCTATGCTTTACCCATGGGAAAAGAGAGAAGATACAGCTCCGAATGACACAGAGTGAGTAAACAAATCTCTTTAAAAGAAAAATTGTGCTGAGCAGAAGTGGCCTGTTCCTGAGAGCTTTGAAAACTGGCATTGCGTTCTGGCTGGGAAAAGACTAAAGTACAAAGGTTTCTGTCCCTTGCAGTAACTATCCCCTTGTGCACACAGGCATTATGGCTTTTGGTCAGGGGCCATGTGTATGAAAGCCCATGGACTAACATGCCTTCTTCCTCTGGATGAGACCTCATAGGCTGGCCAGCAGTCCAACAGAACACTTTGCAGCTGGAGGAGCTCATTAAATCTAGTCCCATTAAATCTGTAAGGGCTGCAGACAATGCAACAGCTAGAAAGCTGCTCTGGTCTGTCTTGCGCTATCATCAGGCACAGCAACAAGGAACTGAGATGTATATGGCTGCTTCCCTGCCCGTGAGCAGACACGGGGGGGGGGGTCACACAGAGCCTCTGTAGCTGGATGCAGTTGTACATTGGGGTTAGAAACCAAGGAAGGAATGCAGAGGAGCCTGCTGGAGGGTGGTGGGTCTGCTCTGTCGGGACGCTTGCAAACTCAGCAAAGGCATCTGCCAAAGAGAGGCCAGCCCTGGGGTGAGCCCACCTCAGAAAGCTCAGCCTCAGCCCATCCCAATCCTAGAAAGCCCTTCACAGACATGGGGGAGCACGGGCCGACCAAGCTGAGGGTGGAGTTCTACCTAGCCCTGTTGTCTGGTTTCCAGATCTGGTCCCTTTCTCAAGGAGGGCCAAACAGACATTGAGTCAGTTTCCAGACAGGCAGCCAATTCATTCCAGGGGATGTTTCTTGGCCCCAAGTCTGCCTTGTCTAATGGCATAAGGACTGCAGGCAGGGGAAGGTGGCAGTGCTAGCCAGCACCAATGGCTTCTGAAAATCCCACTGACTCCTTTCCCCTTTTGATCTTCCACTGGGCAAGGCAAACAGGTTCGATTTGCAGATCTCTCCTCCGGATCGCTCAAGCCCAAATATTAATATTTACAGGAAACCGTGTTTGCAGCCAGAGTCTGGCGTCTGCAGACTGATACCCTGCCACGGAGCAGCAGGAGTGGAGCTGCAGGAAAGCTAGATGGATTACCACCATTCGCCTCTGGCACTGGGGACTCGACAACGTAAGCTCAGAAGCCGAGGGTGTGTTTCAAACACTCGGAGAGTGGCTCTGCGCCAGGGCACCAACACGACGAGCTGCTGGAGGAGGTCGGGTTCAGTGCGACCTGCTTTCCTTGCGGACCTTTTGCGTGGTTTCCCTTCGCAGTCCCAAAGCGTTGCGCCCGTGTGGGCACCTAACAGGACCGCTGCTCCTTTCTGAGAGTGCAGCTTTGGGCGCCACGTTTGAGGCTGCCTGGCGGGGTTTAAGCAGAGCAGCAGCTTTTTGCTCAGACCCTGCCGCTTCTTGGTGTTGTTTTGATAACCGGCTCGCCTTTGTGCTCGCTCCGAGCCCGCTGCAGCTTCTGTCCACCCTCACACAGGCTGTTTTCTCCCTCAGGCTTGCGGCAACCCGACGGACGGCCCCGGGAGCAGTGCCGCGGGGAAAATCAGGAGGGTACGATCGCGTTAAAGCCTTCTCTGCAGCTTTTAGCTGTGGAAAACCTTGGTCTAGCCTAAGGAAAGCAAGACGCTGCTCTACGCCAGCTTTCAAAACACTTGGTATCCCTCCCCCAGAGGTGCAGGTGGCGGCCGTGAGGCTGCTGCAGGGAGTGGGGACAGCGCTGTAAAGTACCGGCTCCATTTCTGCCCGTTGCTGGAAGAAGGAGCCCCCAGGCCCCTTTACCAGCCACCGAGCTCTGCCGGCCTAAGGGCTCGGGCTCGGGCTCGGGGCGCTGAGGGCCGCCGCCGGGAGAGCCGGGCCGGGCCGGGCCGCCCTAGCCTGCCTCCCGCTGAGGTACCGCCGCGGGGCGGGTCTGAAGGAGGAATGGCTCCGGCCTTCCTCCCGGCTCCCGCGCTGCCGGAGCGGAGGCGAACCGCCCTCCTCCCGCCGGGGAAAAAACCACCTTAACGCGGAGGCAGGAAGCCGCCGGGCCGGCAGGCACCAATCAGGCCGGCCCGGGGAGTGGAGGGCGGCGGCGGCGGCCGCTGCTGCCGGCGGGGGAGGGAGGCCGAGCCGGCCCGGCGGGGCGAGGGGCAGATGGCGGAGGGCGGCCCCCCCGGCGGCGGGGACCCGCCCGCCGCCTCAGGCGGGCAGGCAGGTAACGTGGGGCGGGGGAGCGGCGCTGCGGGCCCGCTCTGTGGCAGGGGCTCCTTTCGGGCTCGCCTTGTGCCGGGAGGGGACGGGACAGCCCCCGCCCCGGGCCAGGGCTCAACCCGGCTTCCCCCCCCCTCCGCCCCGCTCCGCTCCGCTCTCTCTCCAGCGCAGGTCGTAACCTGAAGGAGTGGCTGCGGGAGCAGTTCTGCGACCACCCCATCGAGCACTGCGAGGACACCCGCCTGCACGACGCGGCCTACGTGGGGGACCTGCCCACCCTCAAGAGCTTGCTGCAAGAGGAGAGCTTCCAAAGGTGAGGGGGGGCGGGGGGGGCCTTTCTCGCACCCCACCCTGCCCGCACCCTCAGCGCTGCCTTTGGAGACCCTCACGGGGACAAGGGGGAGACCAGGTGCGAGGTCCCGCTTCAAGGATTTCGGCTGATGACAACCCTGGGGTGCTCGCCCCGCACCATTCCCACAGCTTGCTCCTTTTGGAGGCACCCAACCCCTTCTCCTTCTGTTTTTACGGGAGAACTGTCAGGTTGGGAAGATGCTCCACTCGCCCCTCCCCACCCCCCCAGATCGTCCCACCGTGGTCTCCCAGGAGGCAAATCTCAAGCCCATTTGCGAGCGTGCGGCGGCCGAGCACGGGCTCTTTTCAGATCAGGGCAGAAATGTAATACCGTGAAAATAGGAGCCTACGTGTAATGGGGAAAACATACAAAAGGGATTACAGCTGAATATAAACCTGAAACACCCAATGTTACAAAATCTGCCCAGTGCTAAGTCTGTGACCGTGGGGACAGTTAATTAATTTTCCTGCACCGTGGAGAAAACTGCTTAGAGTGCAAAATGTCTCCCAGCCTCAAAAAAAGTGGCCTTTCAGCAAAAAATGACAATGAGCCAGCCCCTCTTTATGCCACCTGGGCAGCTGGGGCTCTTAGGACCCTTGGTCTGAGATTTTTGCCTTATTTTTCTGCCACACCATGTGGGAGCCCTGTGGCAGCAGGGCCAGGCATCCTTCCTTGCAGGATAAAGCAAAGTTTGGTGGGAGGAGGAGGGCTGGACCCACACCACCACAGCAGGTGGTGGAGTGAGCAGAGAAGTGACTTCTTTGAATTTGGGGGTTGGTATGGGGTGGACATCCCCAAATCTCCAAGGTTAAAGGGAGCACTTTTATCATAAGACTTGACAGCTGAGGGCATGATGTGGGGTTTATACTACTCCTCTTCCTAAAACATGGTTGAAAAAAAAAATTGTGGCATTGCTCTCCTAGCAGACTCTGTAAATGCACTGTATAAAAACTGCTTTGTCCTGTACCAGTTACGTGGGCCTGCGTGGAGTGAGCTAGAAGAGCAAATCCACTGTTACACTGGCTAAAGAGCACTTTTGCCAGCCTACATTGGCCTTAAAGAAATCCTTTCCTCTCTGTGTGTTCCTGCTAAAACAGTACCTGCAGTGATTTGCAGATAGTGAGTGAGGTCTGGACGTTTATGAGATTTGTAGGGTTAACCTGAGGTCTGGATGAGCATGACAACTAATACAGGTTATTTCAGAGGGGGTCTAAGCAGCTGCCAGCCAGAGCCATCTCTTTCAATAAATTGGAAAAGGCTCTTAGGCCAGTACAGCCATCCACCAAGGAAGCTAGTGGCCTACTTATGCTGTTCAGTGCAGGGTGGCTGCACCTCCCAAGCTTACTCCTTGCTGGCAGGGCTGGCTGAGTTTCCCTGGATTTGTGTTTATGTCATCCCATGGTACCTGGCTGAGTGTGGATGTTGCCAATGGTGTGATACAGATGTACGCCTGCATTTCCATACGTTGCTCCCCTCCTCCCGTGTCCTCTTGCTGTTTCCCTGCTGCTTTCCTGACTTTCTGCTCCCTTTGGAGCAGCTTGAATTAAATGGTTGTGTTCCCCAGCTTGGTCACTACTGATCTGGGACATGTCCCTGTAAAAAGGGAGTAGGGAGTTTTTTATTTTTTTTATTGGTAATTTTGATTATGTTTTGAGGCAGGGCTTGTCCCTCACTGTGCGTATGTGCAGCTCCTGACACAGCAGAGCTGCGATAAAGCCCATCTTCCAGGCGCTACTCTGTTACATGCTGTAGTCTCTGGCTATCCACGTGCAGTGCCTAGTCAGGTTATTGGCAGGAGCTTTTCAGGGCTGCTATGAAGTGCAGAAAATGGGGAGGAAAAGCTTCAAGCGAGCTGTTAGGGCTCTCCCAGCATCCTCCTCTGGGGCTGGGGTAGGTGGGATGGTGCAAGGTGGCAGGAGGCCCTCTCTGACCCTATGCTTTTACCCCCTCTGATGCAAGCCGGATCAACGAGAAGTCCGTGTGGTGCTGTGGCTGGCTGCCCTGCACACCGCTGCGCATCGCTGCCACTGCCGGCCACGGCCCCTGCGTTGACTTCCTCCTCCGCAAAGGGGCTGAGATCGACCTGGTGGATGTGAAGGGGCAGACCGCCCTCTATGTGGCCGTGGTCAACGGGCACCTCGAGTGTGCCAAGATCCTCCTGGAAGCTGGGGCTGACCCCAACGGCAGCCGGCACCACCGCAGCACCCCTGTCTACCATGCGGCGCGTGTGGGCCGGGCAGACATCCTCCGGGAGCTGATCAGGTGAGAGCTCGGGTGCAGGCTGGATGTGGTCCTTATGGGGAGAGGGGTGGCTCTACCTCCCTCTCTTCCTTCCTTGGGATCATTGCCCCCATGGGGCTCAGAGCATCCGTTCCCTCCTCGCATGCCCAGTGCCTCCACAGGCCTGGTGATGCTGGCCAAGAGGTGGACAGGAGAGAGGGTGGAGAGGTGCCCAAAGGGATATCCTTGTATTCCCCATCGCTTGGGCCTGGCAACAGGTCTGTGCCCTGCTGTGTGACTCCCATGCCTGTTCTCTTAAGACAAAGCCCAAGAGAGGAGTCTCTGTTTCTGAGCTTACCATCCATTATGCAGTCAGATCCAAATCTTATAAAGTATGTTCCTTCCCACCTCCATCTTGACTGCCAGCTCCCTGCCCCTGGCTGAATTTATGAGTGAGGTGGATCCCACAACGAACCAAAAATTGGAAACACATCTCTCCTTTGCTTAGCTCTGCTGCTCTGACCGTTTTCTGTCCTCAGGAGGAGAGATGCTTGTCACTGGCACTGACTGTTCTTGGCTGCCTGCTGTTTGCCCATCACTGGGACACCCTCCGTGGCATCCGATTCAGTCTCCCCTTGCCCAGACACCTGATGCACAGCTCCATCGAAGGGGTGGCATCTCTGGGGCAGGGAATGATGGCTATCATGATGAGGTGATGAACAGTAACCTTAGCTGGGTGGTGGGTGACTGGTGACCTCCTATCCCTCAGGAAACTTCCTCTGCAGCACCAGCAGTGAGTGGGCTCAAGGTCTAGCAGTAGGCTGTGCAAACTTGAGTTTCTTTCTCTGTTGTGTGCCTTGATACTTCCTTCCTTCTAAATTGGAAACTTTTTGTATAAGGGACTATGCTGAGCAACTATATGGGCTGTTGATGCCAAATAATAAGGGATCATAAGGGGAAAATACAGGTTGTAGAAAGAAATAGTAAAAGAGAAGAATGTGTATTTGGATTCACACAGAAATGCTCTCCAAGGAATCCCTCCAATGACCACAAATGCTAGAAAATAACAAGCAAAAGGATTTAAACAGAAAAATTTCAAAATACTTGGAGTTTTTCTCCTTTCCTTTTTGCTTGTGGGGAAGTTAATTTTCATACAAGTGCAGCTTTAAGAAAGCTGGCAAGTAGAAAGAAGGGGAGCTGATCCCCCCTCCTTGCTTCTTTCTCAGCAAGCTGAGAGAAGGATATCCCCATCGCCACATGCTTGTTGGTACAGGGTTCAGCTGACATGCTGCATTCCCGAGAATCTCCCCTGATATATCCACTAAGGCAGGGTGAAATGTAGCAAATAGTATTTCAGCAGCACATGGATAGCTGATGCATTGATTTATGTGTCTACTCCTTGGGATGCCTTGCCAGCAATATTGAAAGCAAGATTTTGGAAAACTTTCAGGATTAAAAATTAACTGGAATTTGTCCAGTATCTTTTTATTAGACAATGTCTCTCCCAAGGCTGCTAAGCTAATACCAAATTGTCAGATTGCCCAAAATTTCAAATATCTCAAAGTACAGATTTCACAGGTCTGTTCAGAATCACTTATTTTAAAATGCAGTCTTACGTTACAAAGCTCACTCAGAGATTTTGAAAACGTTGATCTAAAGGATTTGGCAGGGGGAATGCACTGAGGAGGACACTTTTACGGAGATATAAGGAAACATTTCAGCATATTCAGCTCGAGAGGGCCTCAGTGTCTGTCACTGTCCTGAAGAGAAAGCCCAACCCAGTCAGGCTTGCTGCAGGTGTCTAAACATCACCTGGTTCTTTTTTTTTAATCATATGGTAGCACAATCAGGATTCCTGAATACTACTACAATTGCTGAACCAGCTAACCAAGCAATAGGTGAAATTGTATCCATTAATAGTAAATACACACATAGCTATGGAATGGTGATCCATTTTATAAGACGGCTGGCGGAAATATTTATGGTTATATTGCCAGGGTATAGATTACTTTCCTAACAGCTCGTGATGTGATCATGCTGCGATGGGATCGGACTGTTGCACTGTATTTGCAGTGTAACTGAGGGCTGACCCAGCGTATTAAGGATGAGAAGATTCTTTTGCCACACTAAAACGGTGAAAAGGAGATCTGACAAATTAACCCGATGCCTCAGGTGCATGCCTGACTGTGATAAAAGTAGAATTTTGTATTTTGCTTTGAACTGGGGGCTTCTACTGAGAATTTTGATGACAACAATGGAAAAAAAGGGACTGAAATGAAGGGATACCTGCTGTGTGGTCAGGGTCACGGCCATAGGAGGCAGTGGCCCTACAACAGCCCTACAAAAGTCCCACAGCAGCACAGATGCCTCTATCCAAATGCTTGTGTAGTCTGATTTTAAGAGGTTTATCTACAGGGAACATGTGCGATTGCCTGTGGAGAACAGACACCTTTTCTCATTTTGCACACTATGCTCCAACATAGGTGAAGTGATGCAGATTCAGCAAAGTGCTGTGGAAATCCCCAAAAGATGGGAATGTCCCCTTAGTGCACAGTGATCCCTGGGCCAGCTGCCTGGCCTGGAAAGCAAAGCTCAGTCTTGTGGCTGGTGCGAGGACCAGCTTGCACTTGGCAGTCTTGTTACTGCTTAGCTCCATCCTTTTCCTGCATTTTTCCACCCCACCAGTCTCCTGAGATCTCAGGCAAGATGTTCATGCTTGGGAGATCTTGTGCGTTGGGGTAAAAATACACTGCATGCCATCGTTTCCTCGTCCCTTGTTCTGTGTGTGCTTAATTTAAATGAGACTATTCCCATCCTCAGAACTGAAGCATTTCATTAAGTATTTGCTGGATAAGGACCAGCCCTTACTGGGTTCAGCAAGAGCTGTGCTTGCCTTGAGGCAGGATTTGTCCCCAGGTGGTTTCCTTACTTGTTTTATTAACTGCAGAGAGGAATATAATGCTATCTAGGAAGATAGAAAAATCTAGTTCTCTGAATGCTCAGTTTGCAATTTTGAGAGGGGGACTGGCGAGTGAGGGAACCTTTTATCCCTCTGTGGAGAGAAGGGACAGGGCTTTGCAGCATCTGCAGTGCTGCAGTTAAAACCAGCTACTCCTCAGGGGATTGTGTTGTCTTCCTCCTTCTTCCCATCCAAGATGCATGTGAAGTAAATGGACTTAGTGTCCCCACTGCTTGGGTGTTACCCAGCCTGGGGAAAATAAATGCTTATTTCTGCCATCTCTTCTTTCCGCAGCATTGCCATTTTTCAAATTTTATGCTTTTCCAGAGAGTGACACTTGGCCTTTTTGCTCCCATTTATTTGGCCGCATTCTTCACTTCCTACAAAAAAAAGAGAAGAACCAAAGCCAATAAGCCTTGTTTTCTGCTCGTTCACAACTTAGTGCCATCTGTACTTACCGAAAAGAAGTATGCTGCGGGCACTGCTTCTGTTTCATGACGATGCTGATGTCCATTGAGCAGGGCTTTAGCCTGCTTGCATGCCTTCTCTGCGCCACAGCAAGCCCGAGCCCGCTTTACTCTGGCTGCAGGGCTCATGGAGCAATTGGGACACCATGGCACCATGCGGCGAAGATGTGAGGTACAGGTTTCTCTGTGGGGTAGGGTGAGGCAGGAGCCAGTTGCAAAAGGCTTGAGAGGTTTGCTGCTGCAGCTCTTGGAGGTCTTCCCTTCAGTATCTGGAGTGCTGGCCAGTGAACTGTAATCTCTTGTGCGGTATCTATTATAATATATAGCCTGCAAATGGAGCTGTGCAGGATGGATGGGGAGAGCGGAAGGTCTGACACAATTATTTTGTGTTTTTCCAGTTTCCTGCATGCTCAGAGTTGGCGGGTATATCCCTTCAGCTGAGCTGAATACTAGGGAAAAGGCCTCTTTTTGACTCCCTGATGGGATTTCTGATGGGATTTCAACCACCCCAGCTCCTTCGGGAGCAGGATTTTGTCATATATGTTTTGCTGTTGAGCACAGATTTCCATTTCCATTTCCCTGCTGTTTGTGACAGTCAGATCAATTGCCTGTATTGCTTTTTGGCCTGTTTTATCCTGGTGGGGAAGTTATTTCACTGCATCTCTTCAACTGAGTCATTTGGAAACATCCCAGTTCCCCAGCCAGCTCATTAGCAACCAGCATTACATGGTGCTGGCTCAGGGCTGAGCCATCCCTTGTGCCAAGGCCATGCTTGGCACATCCTTCAGGAGGGCAAGGAAAGATGTTCCTCAGCTGCTCCTCGTCTCTCTGAAGCCTGGGTTGTTGCGGGCAGAGAAACAGCTTTGCTTCTTGAAGATCAGACCATGCTGGATACGGCATCCTCACTCAGAAGCCCCGCCAGGTCCATCTGAGGGTAGGTATAGGCGGTTCTTGGGTGGTGGGCCCCAGAGGTACCAAAGACAGGCAGGGTGCTCACCCTCCGGGTGTCCTTCAGCCTCATCCCCTGCCATTTTGTCACCCTGGGCTGCAGTTATGGTGCTGTTGCCCCTCTTTACAAACCTCTGCTCTTCTCGCTCCCCCACCCAGGTATGGCGCAGACGTGGATGTGAATCACCACCTCGCTTCCCGGGTCCCCAGTCTCTCTCTGCGGCCCCTCACCACGCTGGTGGTCTGCCCGCTGTACATCAGCGCTGCCTACCACAACCTCCAGTGCTTCCGGCTGCTGCTCCAGGCTGGAGCCAACCCAGATTTTAACTGCTGCGGGCCCATCAACATCCAAGGCTTCTCCCGGGGCTCCCCGGTCTGTGTGATGGATGCTGTCTTGCGGCATGGCTGTGAGGCGGCGTTCGTCCACCTCTTGATTGACTTTGGAGCCGATCTGAACCTGGTGAAAGTGGAGGCCTTGGGAGTTGAATCCATGGGAAGGGTCAAAGTCAACCCTGAGGCTCTGCAGGTGTTCAGAGAAGCAAGGGGTAAGTGGCTTTGACTTACTGAAGTGGCACTGGTTTTATCTAGCTCTGGATTCAGGAGAACTCTTTGGAGAGTTTATTTGGTAGTTAGGAGCTGTTAGGGTGGGTGTTACCATCCTCTTTTGGGTCTGTTTGTTCAAGTGCCTTCAGCCAAGTGCAAAAAGATCGCGTAAACAGGTTATACCTAACTCAAAAGTGTAAAGCAATTCTAACAAACAAAAAGGATAACTGGGATTTAACAAGCTGTTAAGCTAAGCATTAATGACTTCACCACCCCTGATATAGCTCCCAAAGAGCTGTTGCTAGCCAGGCAGGCATCAGGCAGGAGAGGACCGTGGGCCTGGCCTCTGCTGCTCTCTGGCACGGATCCTTAGTGTTGCCGAGCTGCTGCCTGCCTCCAGCTCTGTCAACACTGATGACTCAACCCAAAGACTTCCCCATAAACCTCCGGCTAGACTCCCGTTTTTCTCCTGTTGCATTTTGGATGTTCACGTGGTGTTTTCCCTCTTGAGTTCTTCAGCTACCAATGATGCCTATCTCAGCAGCCCAACCTCTGTCTGTAACTTGACCTTTTTTATCTTTCTCCCAGCAGTTCGCCATGGCCTAACCGTGTCCTCAGCAGCCTGAGGCAAGGTTTAGGCAGTGGGGTCCTATCAGAGCTGGGCGTTGGATATGCCGACCACAGGTGGATTATGGCATATCCAGTGAGATCCAGTTCTCCAAAGCCATGCAGATGTGCACTCACTGTTCTTGAGTGACCGTGTGCTCTGCAGGGTGGCCCAGGGAGGGACCCAAGAGACAGTTGTAATCTGGACAGGCTACTTGGGAAGTAAGGCCACAAATGGTGGTAGCAAGTGGCAGGAGGGAGTTCAGGTGGTGGTGGAAAAAGGTGGGAAAAAGCTGGCTTTTTAAATTTAACATCCTCTGGGAAGAAAGTAAGTTACAAAAGAAGTAAACCAGAGCCTCAGACCTGAACATGCCTAAATTTACCTGCTATTTCTTTCTTTTTATAACAAAAGCAACATCAATACAGTGCGCACCCTTGTTCCAGCAAGGGCAGCACCTCGTAAAACCACCAGGCTCAGCTGGTGAAGGCCAGGGCTTTGCACCAGGGTCGGAAGTGGGGTTTCCCTCTTGAACTCCAGAGAAATTCGAAAGGGATTCAGGATGTGGGATACAACCACCAGCCCCCACCCAAAGTTATTGAGCTTTGCACGTGCCTGGTTTTTAAGCCTGCCTGGACTTCTGCTGAGAAGAGTTGCACGTAAGCTGGAGCAGGTGGTTTCCATTAAGCCTGGGTTTAGGAGGCAAATGGGACTCCTCAGGTAGAGCATGCAGGATAATGGAGTGGTGCCTTGGAGGTCCAGTTCCTGAATCAACATGGACACCACCATCCTCTTGTCCCTGTGCTGGAAGAGCTCTCCATGAACTCAAAAGAAGCCTTCAGAAGAAAGTTGGGACAAGGCCTGAGGTGGTCATCAATGCTGTTGTTTCCCAAGGGGCGATTTAGAGCAAAAATAAGGTCCACATAATTTTAAAATGATCCAAACAGTATAAAGCCTCTCACAGCCTCCCCTGGTGTGGATTTGGCAGTGATCTCTTGAACCCTGTCATGCAGGGACTGCCTACATGGTCACAACCCCATGCAGTCTCCAGCTTGCCCTTCCAAACTGCCTGTGTGACAGCTGTCGTTGCTCCAAGTCTTTGGCCAAAAGGTTTGACCTCCTGACAGGGAGGATTTGTGCATGCTCAGCTCTCCTGCGCTGCCTTTGTGTTGCTGTGCAGGACGTGGCCTCGGCGTTTGGAAGGGGTAAATGGCTCCTCAGCTGTCAGCCAGAGCTCAGCACAATTTACGCGCTGTTATCCCTCTCTCTTCCTCTCTCTGTCCCTCAATAGTTTTTCTCTGCTTTCTTCATTGCAGGCCGCACCCGGAGCCTCTTGTCTCTCTGCCGCATAGCTGTACGAAGAATACTTGGCAAATCTCGTCTGGATCTGATCCATATCCTTCCAATCCCAGACCCCATTAAACAATTTTTACTTCACGAACACAGTTAAAGGGCAACTGGCTGCTTTCCGGGACAGTTTGATTTGGTAAATGAGTGCGCTGATAAAGCCAGGTGCCAGTCCTATCCCTTCCCCCGCAGTGAAATACTGTATTGCTCATGGAGTGCACATAATTCCCTGCCCCTGTGATTTTCCTCTCCAAATTTAGGGTGCAGTGATTTTGTGTGTCTATTCTTAAGTTACCGGTTATCTAACTGGTGATCTCTTGTTTGCAACTGGTTGGGCATTGAGGCCGGTAAGTGTGTGTGGCTGTTACATGAGCAAATACAATATATCCTATAGCTGTTAGCATATGTCTGTTTGTTATGACTCTACCTCTGTTATTGATCTGTGTTACACACACCCTGGGTCTCAGTGGCACTTCTGCGTGGGGAAAGTGTCCGTAGTTAAGCCTTTCCTCTTCCTATAGCATACAAGGGAGTCTCTCCTTGCATTGGTAAGGGTTTTACAACAGCACTCTTCTCTTTCTGCTGCCAGTACCTGGCCTTTCTCTTCCGTATGAAGTTTGTGATTGCTGCTGTAAAAGTGGGTGTATTTTCTTCTGTCCTCTTCTGGTGTGAAATGCATCCAAGTTTCCTGTCCAGTGCTGTGTGTTACTTGGGAAATTGTATCCGTGTCTCTACGTGCTGCAAGGTAGCTGCTGACTTGGCTTTCTTTGTGTAGAGGCCCCATCGCACAGATGGGAGAGTAGCAGAATATGTAATCCTATCCTGTCTGAGTCATTTCTACAGAGCACCAGATCTGCTGTGGCAGCTTGGCTCTCCCTCCAGCACTGTAATGGACAAGGCAGGGGCTGGCTGGTCTTCCTCCCGACTGCTTGGGACTGGGTCAAGTCTTGTGACCACTGCCATAGCATGAATGAGAAAACATGGAGAGAAGAGGAAAAGGTAGCTTCACCTCTGGAAACTGATAGCTACACAGCCTGTTGTGGGGATGTGATCCCTATGGTTCAGTCACCACTGCAGTCGTGGTGGGACAAGGACTGCGATACTCAGATGAAGCCAGCACGTGAACCTGAAAGGTTTCTAGGGTACTTTTTGGAAAAGCAATGGCTAAATTTATCTTCTCTTCACTGTAAAATGGGTTGAATATTCGAAGTGACCAGGAGCAACAAGTGGAGGGGTTGCTAAATTAAACTGTTGTGTTGCTGTGCTGGATGGTGGTTGATGCAATGCCTGTGAATATATCTGTGTGATTATGAAGAAAAAGACACCAAAATGATCTCTAGACTGCCTGCTTGCATTATTGCAGTGATTATGATGTTATTGAAGGCCCGGTAAAATAGCTGACAATGAAGTAGTCACATAGAAATAGGAAATTCCTACTTACCTTTTACTCCGTATTCCACAGTGGCAGTATGACCACAGAAAACCCTCGCAGATCCACTTAACAGGTCTTTTTGTTTGCATACTGCTTCTGCCAGCATTGTGGAAAAGGGAGAAGAAAGGACTTCTTGTCTTTTCTTGAAGAGTTAGGAGGTTATGTGCTTCTAAACGCAATGTTGCATCCAGCAGCCTGGGCTCCTTTGATTTCCAGTGCCTCTACATTACTGTTTACCTTCATGTCACAAGCTCACAGAAGAGTGTCATTCTGCAGTGAGTTGACAGCCTTTCATTGGGATCTCAGGGTCAGCCAGCTCCTTAATGGTAGCAACGTAGTCATTGTGTAGGAAACATTGTCAAAAGAGCAACTTTAGAAGGACAGAGATGATGGTCCCTCAGGATCTTGGGTAAAAACTCAGGTAATGTTGGTACTTGATTCAAGTTCTTTCTAGTCTCTGTGTTGTAAGTTGATTTTTTTGGACAATTTTTCTTTATCAGATATTCTTCCCATGCTCATGGAGTTGGCAATGGTATGTTTTCAGATGTGATCCTAAAGATGTTGGGGATTTATTTATTGTATGGTATTAGTGCCTAGGGACCTGTTGTTGAGAGCTGAGTTCAGCATGGAATGGCAAGGACAGTAAGACAGCCCCTCTTGGGAATGGGATCTAGCTCTGCTCGCTCTCTCCTTGACCCACTGCAGTAACAGAGAAGTGGGGTTGTTTAAGCTGCCTTGCAGTTCAGTTTCAAATGCCTTTGGCTGACAGCCCTGGCTATCCTGCCATTATAGGAGCAGATCCTCAAGGCTGCCCCATGGACTTGCCCCATAGGTCTTGACACTAGTTACCAAATGTTCTTCTTCCAGAGGCATTAATGCAAAATCACAGTTCAGTTTCTGTTCCTCCCACTATGGGTTGTATTTAGGGTGGAGTTCAATAAGCAACAACGGACTTTCTTGCATGTTTTGTTATCTGCTGAAGAACACGTGCCTTTCTAAGATGCTTTCAGAGAAGGAGGAGGGGCAGGAAAAATGCAGTCTTTGATTGTTTCCTGCTATTTCAATTTCATGGCCAGGCCTGGAAGGTCCGGCTGGCCCCTTACATTGCTCTACTTGCTGATTTTAGGATAAGTGGCACAATTTGCACTGCTGAGAACAGGCTAAAATGTGGTGGTTACACTCAGTGCTCAGATACTAAAGCAAAGGATACTTTCAAAACCCTCATCAGGTGAGATATAATGGCAAGGATATGTAGCTGTAGGCATGCTTTCAAGGTGAGAAGGCAGCAGTTTTGCACTGTTTCCTTTTCAGGCTTGCAGATGGTTTAGGTTTTCACCATGCTGGAGGCCAGGGCAGCCCATAAGCTTGTTGCCTGAGAGTTGTGCGCTTGCTTTATAGAAGTGTTAACATGCCTGAAAGATGCAAACAGGTTGTAAAGCCTCTTGTCACCTTGCCGGTGGAACCATAATGTTTTGCAGGAGCACAGGCCGAACATATTCTCTAGCTCCAGTGTATAGAGGTAGAAAATGAGGTAGATTGTCTTGAGAAAATGCCATGGCAGCAGCTTCTTTGGGTTGGCTTTTTTCCCCTTGATTTTTACTTGTTTGTGCAGTTTTGCAAACCGGTCATCCATTAGTGCCTTTTTGGTGAAGGTGGTAGGATGGACATGGAAGGCATATGCTCCAGGAGAGCTGGCTCCACCTGGAATGAGCTATGGTGAAACGCCATGGTGTGAATGATGGAGGGTGGCCCAAAGAAATATGGAGAATTTAGTTGTTAACTCAGTGCCTGATGTAGCTCCAGTATATAGTTAAAGCTAAGCCTCTGCAGATAACCTGTTACAATTTTAATCATAGGTGCTTCGGTATTTGGTTTGTTGACTGTTGTGCCCTTGCCTGGACACTGTCCTGCAGTGTGTTTATGGATAGCCAGCCTGACCAGTCCAGCAACTGTGCTCCCTCCCAGAACCGTAACTCCCATGTGAGTGAAATTGCAAAGAGCACCCTCTTCCCATGCACAGAGTCAATACCTGGTACTGATATGATTCCTTTGTAGGTCCCACTGGTAAGCTCAAGCCATACTGGGGGTGGGGACTTTGGCCTCCCTGTGTATGGGTAGTTCTTTTGACTTCAAGCTTGAAGGACTACATGAGTCTTCAAATACAACCGATGTGGAGTCCAAAGGATTCCCCTGACCATGGATATCTCCAGCCCCTGATCCACAGGTCAAAGGATGGTTCTCCCAGCCCAGTAGCAAACAAGCTTGAAGTTCGTCAATCACTTGGACATTTGCAGAATCAAAGCTTTGAAGTGCAGGAGACATTTTGCCTGGACTACCTATCCAACTCTGATCTTAACTGAGGGACTGTGCCTCCTTGCAGAGGTCTCGGTGTTAAACCTGGATGGTCTTTCTTTTGGCTTGAGGGCTTGAAGGGAGTCCAACTCAGGGGGACAACTCACTTAATATTAAGCTGTAAGTGCAAAGATTACTGTTAGAGTAAGTCCCTGTGGACATTGGTTGCTGAAGCTACATAAACCCAGCTTTGCCGAAGTGAAGTGGTTTAATACGCAGACTTAGAAGGTCTGGAATTTTCATTGTAGAGAGATAATAATGAATCTCAAAATAGATTCATGATATTCGTATACCACAGTGTCCTATCCTGTAGGGCCAAAACCTATAGCCTCTGACTGTCCCTGTCCTTTTAAATCCCAGAAACAGCAGTCTTCCAATATGAAATCTGAGTAATATGTGCATATTCTGTATCTTCACACTACATAAGCAGCATTTATTTTTGCCTTAACTGGGACTTTACCATTTCCTCCTATGTAGCAAAGCATTCTCTTTTGTAAAGGTCTTTTTATCATGTTGTCGATGGGACATGCTCAATTAACATGAATAACAAATGAGTATCGTGAAGTCATGGGTGGGAAATTAAACATTTCTGCAGTGTACCTCCCCTATATTGAAGAATGCCTATTATATTTGTGCATTATATATAAAGTGGGCATTGTGTGGCCTTGCTATAAGCATGGGTGGGATGGGATAACAAGATTTGGAAAATGGTTAAAGAACCAAACCAGATCTGGAATAAGCAAAGCAGATCCAAAGCAGTCTTTTTCGTGGGCTTTCTTCTTGTCTTTATTGCTATAGGGGATTTCCAGAGCACGAAATGGTGGTACCCAAATGTAATTTCCTGCTTTTTGGGAGTTTTGCAAAAGGCAGAAGAACAGCATCTGTTGGGTCGAAGTGTTTTTTTCGGTTTTTCTTTTTTTTCCCCCATCCCCAAAGTTAAGTAAAGCACTTTTTAAACCAAAACTGGCCTTTGAGGTACAGCAGCTCTTTAGCCCTTCCTGTTTCAGTGAAGGAAGCAGTGTAAGAACCTGCCTGGGACAGAATAGAGGTGAGAGTCCCACTTCACGAAGTGCTCATCAGTGGTCTGTTGGCTTTGCCCAGGGTAAAATGATTGTGCACAGCAGCAAGATCAGATCTGAGAGCAGATAGGAGGTATCTGTGGTGGGCCTGGATCCATGTGTAACTGAATAAAGATGTTCTAGTGCAAGAGCGTGGCTGTCTGCTTAATTATTTGATTCGCCATGGGAAGGAGGGGTACAGCTCTCTAGCAAAGAGCAGGGACGGGATTTGCAAAAGCCTGAATCCTGCTCTGTAGCTGACTTCTCTGCATTGTTTTGTAGCCACTGGAGGGGGCCGGAGAACCGTGCTGCCTGCAAGGGGCTTGCAGGCAAGCAGGCAGGGTCTGGGCAGTGGTTTCCTGCACCATTGCCAGCTCCCGCCTTGCCACCCCTGGACAATTTTCAGGAGGGATATGGCAGACAAATCAAAGTGTAAACCATGGTGAATGTGCAGACGAGGCTCCCCCTCCTCTGGAGCCTCTCTTCACCCCTTCAAATCCCTTTTCCAAGCTTGCACGTCCTCTCAGCGGTGCTGGCCTGCCCTTTCCTCAGGGTGCTGTGGCAGGTTGTGGCAGTGCAAGGTGGCTGCTGTCACCCACTGCTGCTTAGAGCAGCCCAAAGCTCTTGGCTTTCCACCTGGTCCTTCAAAACAGATTGAAGAGGGCCCTTTAGACCTCTTATTTCTGCTCCTGCTTCCTTTGTACCCAGCTCTGGAAATGCAGCTCCTCACTTTGTCCTGACATGAAAGTACTTTGAAATCGATGTCATTCCTCAAAATATTTTGATTCTTATAACTTAGCTTTTTTCCCAGCATTTTCATTGGACAACTCAGTACAAGCTTAAGCTGTGAGCACTTCTGATGGTTGCTCTGTTCTTCCTAGGGGTTAGCAGGTGTGCACGTTCCGTCTGCAACACCTGGACAATTTGTGTTCTTTAGCTCAGGTGGTAAAAAGAGCATTTTGGGTACCTGAGGATTTAGTCTCTATAGCTATCTCCAGTCAAGGGCACAATCCCTTTTTTAGGATTCCTGCTATTTTTGCTTGGGAGATGTTTGTCTGAGCTGGTGCCAGCATTCCCTCTAAAAGCAAAAAGAGAGTTTTTCCTAAATTGGAAGAAAATGATCAAATGGTTTGGAATTATGATGATTAAAACCAAAGCAAAACAAGCCCTAATTTGAAATTCTATCATCTCCAGCCTCAACAGTCTGCCTTCTGCCTCCCAGCGCATCTGCCCCCAAGCTTGTGCAGTAGTCACCCCATCTTGGTACCCACAGCCTTGCTGGGTGGGAGGTCAGCGATAGCATCTCTGTGGTGCAGCTTAGAAGGAACAGGAGATTTATCATCAACTGGGAGAGATCTGTGTGTCTGAGCTGCAAACCTCGGGACAATAAACATGGAATTGTTTAAAGGGCTGCTAGACTCCAGCCATGATTTTGCATACTATTAACCTGTCCCCTTTTGGTTCTCTTTCTGGAGTAGACAGGCTGGGGTTTCTGGTCACTTCTCACTGAATTTCATGTATGGCTGAGGAGAAGAGCTCATGGGTGAGTCTGTCTTTGGTTTATGTAACGGCATTGCAACATTTTCCTTATTACTCATGCTTATTAATCTTATCTTAAGATCTAATGCGGAGTTCCCTTTCCTGCAGCAGCAAGGAAGAGAAGAGATTTTGCCTTGCACTGTGTGATGCTCAAATATTTGCTCTGAGCTATGAGAACCGACCAAGACTGCAGTAAATCTCAGGCAGTCTCAAAGCATTTCCTCTAGCATGCGTTACTTCCACTCCCCCAGCCACTGCTGGGGAAGCCCCTAGTTGTTTAACATTTTGTTGTTGTTGTTCCCCCCTATCTGCTCCTTCAGGCTTGCATTTCGTCCCAAATGAGCTCTCTGTCCCCTGCAAGTTGCAACCTGGAAGAAAAATGAGAGATCTGTGGCTCACCTGTGGTGTGCCTGAGAGACAGGGCAACACGTGAGGTGCCCGGCTCCTGCACCCATGCCAGCCCTGCGCAGAGAAAAGGAGGCTGCAGCCCCCCAAGACCGTAGTTGCACTGTGGAGCTCATTAACCCATCTCCAGGTACATGCATTTCCCACTGCTTTCATCACTTTTTTTTCCCCGATGCATATGTACAAGCCTGATTTGTACTGTTCTGTTTTGCACTTTTTTAAACTTTTTTTATTGTTGTTGTTTATGCTTCAGAGACAAATGAAATCTGCTTTTGTTTACTGGAAAGTATGCTTTATTTTCCCATCATTGAGCATCTGGTGTTTGTAAAATGCATGATGACTCTTTCCAACAGAAAATCAGCCAGCTTGAGCGTGCCTGGCCAGGAGCTCACATGTGCCACGATCTTTATCCTAAAAAGGTACTTAAAAGTCCAAACCAAGAAAGTGCCAGCCAAACACACTGCACAGTGGTGAAAATCTACAGGTAAAATGCTGGAAATTCGTATTTCTTATCAAATGTATGTTTAGCAAAAGCTGTGAGTTACCGCGAGGCTCAAGTAAGCCTTTGCCTAAAAGCTTCATGCAAGAAGGGAGCAGTGGCAGGTGATGTGTACCTGTGAGCCCCAGGAACAAGCATCTCCAAATATTTTCATAGGATGCGTCTGTCACTAGGAAGTCAGCGAGAAAGATAAACTCAAGATGTTTAAGATGGAGTAGGACGACTGTTGTCGTTCATTAATGGCTTCGTCCATCCCCCAGAAGGTAGCAGGATGATGTACGATTTGAACATGGTCCACTCCCCGTGGCACAGGCTTTCTATAAGCTTTCCAAACATACCAGGGTGAGGTGATGCTTGCAGACACGGCATTTTCTCTGATGGCGTCTTTCCACAATCATCTGAAAGCTGCTAAGGGAATTTTGGAAGCTGGTTTCCAGCCATGATTCACTTGGCCAACTCAGCACTTGCCTTTAATTTTAATAATTTGGCCACATCCATTTATTTAACATTTTGCAAAGCAAGGTCTGCATTTGCTCAGAGAAAATGAGAGTTGAAGGATGGTAGAATGCCTTCATAAATTGAAAGTTAAATTAAGAAATCTCTTTAAAAGCAGTGAGCGCTGTTAGCTCCATGTAGTGGTGTCACTTACGGCATTGGGAGCTGTGGTACCGGTTGGAGGCACGGAAGATCAAGGAGGCACAGGGAATCGGGTGGATTGTTTTGTGGGTGTTTCTGGCCTTTCTAAGCCTGCTTTTGTTTGCAGAGGGAATGTAATAATAGATTCATCCCTTGTTTCATTTCCCACAAAACCCAGTTTTTACCAATAAGTCTTAATTTTGGAAAATTTCAGCAACTGAGCATTTCATATCAGCATGTAAGCAGCTTCTGGAAGTTTTCTCTTATATTTGATCATATCCATGTTATTCCAGGACACTGTAGTGGAAAGTCTCATGATGCAATAGATGCAATATTTAATTTAATTTTTTAATTTTAATTTTAAAATTACTAATGGTAGCTGCAGCTTGGTCTCAATTGGGACATACATCAAATTAATTTGTTTACATTATTTTTTTTTAAAATGAGAGCTGTTTTACTTTGTTCCCCATTGTCCTAGGATGAGGTTAAAGATTGGGTGCTGTAATAGATACCAAGCATGTTTTCAGGGATTGCTTGAACACGACCAAGATTCACGGAGAGATGCTCTGAAGAGCAGTCCAGGTCATATCAGCATGGGGCCATCTTGCACAGATGACTGACAAAGCCTCGGTCAAGTGCTGGTGCCTGGTGGCATCTCTGAGCAATGCTTCATTGCCGGGCAGTGCTGGGTAGGACAAAGCTGCTGGGCCATGGAAAGCCTGGCTCAGTCTTGAGATGCTGCAGTCTTTGAGCCTTTGTGGCTGTGCAACAGCAGTCTTCCTCACATCTCAACACCATCCTAGCACTTGGACACGCACCTCCAGATACTTCTTGTCAAGCTGGAAAGGAATTTTGCTTTATAATAAACGAGTTGTAAGACTTTCTATTGTTCAGCAGCGTTTGAGTCCTTACCTTCATCAAAGCAACCAATAAAGCCTCCTATAAATACTACCTAGGAAAGCAGAAGTTTCCAATTACCCTAGCTCTGCTGCTAATATCAGTTCCTATAATTACCAACCTCCATTAGTGCAAATTTTCTTAAAGCAAAAGCATTAAAGCAGACGTTCTTCTTTGCCTTTGTTGGTGACTGCCACCAGTCTGGAGGTGGTTCATCTTGGACTTGATGGACTTGGAAGTGTTAGGTTTATGGTTGGACTCTGATCTTAAAGGTCTTTTCCAACCTAAATGATTCTATGATTCCATTTACGCCTTCCCATGTGCCAGCTACTCTTTCCCTGCCTGCTGCAGCATCTCTGTGGCCTTCACGACACAATACTGCAATGTCTTGTCTGAATCACCCATCATTCAAACAGTACTGTAGCCTAAAGGCCATCTGTGAAATCTGAAAGTTGAGAATTATTTTTAACTTGGTAGCCTGAGACAGTGTCTGGTCCCTCTTGCTGGGAGTTGTTCTTGCTGGGTGTTCAGTGAACTTTGGGTTTAGTCCATAAACTTTCAGTTTAGTGATAACCCTAAATATTTCATGCATTGTAGACTGAATGATGCAAAGATGTCAGCAAAACCCATTGTGCCAATGCAAACAACTCTAGGAAGTTTTACTGTTCCCATTGCTGGTGCATGAACCTTGTTCCCCTTCACCCTGTGTATGTGTCCGTGCCTCAAGAGAGGCCAAAAGAAATAAGGTGCAGGTAAATGTGAATCCCGTAATGCTATGCTATCCAAAGACAAAAAATAGGACAGTTAAAGGTTATTTGTGCATTCGGACTTCCATAACACTGAAAGGAGCTCTGTGCTGGTTGAACTGCTGCAAGTTTGTGTTTGTTCCCCAGCAGAGAGCTTTTAAAATGCCACAGAAACATGGTGAATGTGCATCATTCCACTCCGAAACAGCACAAAATGCGCTGGGCAGCCTTGGCTGGATGTACTCTCATGCGGGATCCCCTTCAGGGTCCTATGGGAATATGGACACCACCACCTTGCAGTTTGGAAGAAATGACTTAACTGGTGATGCATTCATTTCCAAAGTCAGTGAAAATGGTAAACGCGCTGGCAAATGGGACATCAATGGGTGTCCGCTGTGAATTTGGCTCTTCTGATGTTCCTTTTCTCTGGTATGAAAAATGATTCACCCGGCTTTGAAGTACCCGATCTCGTTAGCATGGGTCAGATGTTTAAACATAACTAAGGATATTACATGGGCTAATTAAATCAAGGCGTCTGGCGTGCATATCATTCTACAGATAGGTTTCCATGGAAAACAGTTTATGTGCCATGAATGTCATTAGAAGATTAGATTACAAATCAGATGGATCTTGTGTACTTCCAGAGACCACCTCTCTTTATAATAAGGTTTAGGCTACTTAATGGAGCTGGCTAAATAGCTGCGGCTGCTTGGGTGCCAGTTTGGCCCCCAAGCAGTTGGCTTTTCAAGTCTACAGCCCCACTCCTCCCTGCAGCATCTGCTGCTCACAGGAAGGTATTTTTGGATGTTTCTGTCCAGATGGCTCTAGGTGTGCATCGGTGCATCAGCATTTTATCTTTCAAGGGTCTAAAGCTGCCTATTTGCCTTCTCTGTAGCCAACAGCAAGAAAGGGGATAGAGCAATGAGCTCTTGGGCTTGACATGGCTCAGGCACATGCAGTGCTCAGGTCGCCTGGGTAGGTACGAGCCTGGGAGCCTCCAGATCCGTTTTCTCAGTGACTTGGGTTTTTTCCTTCACATCACTTTCCCCCTCTCTGCCCAGACTTCCCTGAGTCCAAGCCGGGTGACTGTGGGCAAGTGCCATGTCTGCTCTGTGTGATTCACCGCCAGCAGGAATGTGTGATGCTGGGATGCGGGAAGTCCAAGACGGGCGATTCATTTCCCTGCAACCGCCAAGCACTGACGTTGGTTTATCCCCACTGGGGGTAGGGAGAAAGGATTTTTCACCAAACTACCCCAAATGTTGAAGTCCCCACGTGTTTCAGCTATTACTCACGCTCTCTTAAAACAGAAGTAGCCCCTGAAAGGATAGGTCAGAGCCTCCCTTTGTGCAAGTCGACATGGTCCATTGGAGAAGGAAAACCAATTTTTACCAGAAGATTTTAATTAGTTCAGGAATTTAAAAGCCCAGCGGAAAACTGCTCTCGGGCAAACACTGTTTTATTTCGATGTCTGAGACTTTGTACTGTGCCTTTTGCTCTTCTTTTTGAACTGCTTCCTCTATCCACCTTCAAATTTGACAAGGAGCTGTGACTCATGGGCCCTTCAAGCCCACAGTGGTCTGAATGATTATGTCTGTAATGGGAGCACAGCAGGTCCCCGAGCAATGCTGATAGCCCCCCTGTGCAACACAATGCCACAGGACGGAGATGGCCCCAGGTTTTTTGGGTCTTGGGGCAGATCGGAGTCATGCAGCATTTGCTTTTTGGGTGTCTTGCGGCTTGTGGGACTTTCGTCAGGCTGCAATTCAGCAGGAGCTGGTCTCCTCCCTGTATTGCCAAGATCCAGGAGTTAATTCTTATTCCATGGGAAGGCCAGAGCTTGCATCCAGCCAGTTCCCTGGGGTGCAGAGAAAGAAACTCTCTGAGAAATAAACACAGACACAAACAAACACCAGACTTGGCACACAGCTTCGCAGGCAATGGGAATATCTTTTAGATTCCCGCCGAGGTAATTGGACTGCAAGGAAGCTTCCCTGCTCTGCCCTTTGGCTCCCAGGGAGGGTCCGCTTGCCAAAATGCTTTGTGGTCCCTTGAGCAGTGCCTGGGCTGGACCCTGCGCTTCTGCCCAGTCCATCCCACCCCAGCACTCGCCTGCGTGCTTGCTGCATTCCTCGTCTAACCTATTCCCAGGGATATGCATTGAACCTCCTCCCCAGTAAACCCACCCTCCTGTCATGCATTTTATTCCAATTCTTGGTGTTCCTCATGAGAAAGCTTCCCTAAATCTCCCTTACATCATCTTGCACCTAGTGACGTCCTTTCCACAGGGTCTTTCCCATAGCTGGGGTGGGATCTGGTCCTGGCTTGCAGGTATCGCTGTGTGAGATGATGGCTCTTTTCTCCTGAGCCTTCATTTGCACCTTTGCATTGCTCCACACCTTTCTTGAAATGCAAGACCCAACCCCAGATCTTACCTGCACTGAATAATACGCTAGAGCCTGGGTGCTTTCCCCCACAATGACATTACTCTGCAAGGTAAACATGCCAACATTCTTCAGGCTTTCAGAAATCGTGGGAGTATGGAAAAACCCACACCTTACAAACCCCGTCTTTCTGAGCTGTTGTGTTTTCCCCCCACCTTCCTTTTGGTTCTTGCAGCTTTGCAACTACTTTACAAATTTTAAGATGCTTGCCAAATTTTCTCCTCTATCAGGAGGGAGAGGAACTTTGCTTCTTACCCCCAAATTCCAGCATTTCAGCAGGTGAAATGCAGCAAAGCTCAATTGTTTGATGTTGGTGTGTGGTGGGCTGGGTGATCTGATAACACCCCCTTAGAGGAAAGCAGAAATAGCTGCAGTGCTCAATGTGGGCAGCCAGATTTCAGTTTGATAGTGAGTTTGTTCTGATTTTATCCTGTGTCTCACATGAAATGATACAGGCTAATATTTCTCTGTAATTCTGTGGTTTCCTTTTAGTTTGGTATTGATGAAGCTCATTTCAAAAACCAATTTCAAGTGTAAATGGAAGCCCATTCATGCATGGAGGAAGAAAAATAAATTTTTTAAGTGGGAATAAAAAGGATTTAACTATGCAGAGTCTAATAAATACTGACTTTGGGAAACAAATGGCTGTTTTGCATCTTAGGCTGGAGATGCTTTTAAAAAATATATCATTCACCAAAAGTGCAAGGCAGTTTATTTCTCATGGATCCTTCTTCAGGCAGGAACAGTCTTCCTCAGGACTGTCTCTGTATCCTAGAAGCTCGACCATGCTTCATGCCAAGCAAGGAAAGTTACACCCTATGGTTTTTGAATTACAAATGGGAAATCCATACTGTTTTGGAATAAACAGCACTGGCCATTAGACAGTCTATTTGGTTACTATTTGGTTACAACTGCATAAGGAACAGCTCTAGTGGAAAAAAAAGAAGCAGCAGTAACAGTCAATCGTCACTTTTTTTTTCCCCTGCCTGGAAAACTTGGAGTTTTATGGCCTATGAACCACAAATTAGAATTGCAGGCAACAGATAAAGCTTCACTATAAATCCAGCTAATGCCAGTGCCTGTTGGCGACTGCAAGGAGGTGGTTATCAAAATGCCCCTTTGGCAGTTACTGCCTGAACGCGATCTTTCCAACCAGCCAGGATCACCAGGTGGGTCCAGACCCCTTCCGAAAGACAGAGCATCCCTGGTGCAACAGCCACTGCTGCTGCTCTGGGGACCAGCATCTGCCATCCCAGTAAGTCCTGAAGGGCTCCTTCAGGATTTCCTCCAACCTCCATTTTCTCCAAGGACCCCCAAACCTGTCCTGTACCTTCGTTCCTTCCTTGGCCAGGTAGGAAGACGTGAGCCAGCTTATCTCCAGAAAATTAATCCCTGTGCTTGTTTGTCTTTCCTGATAGAAAGTTTTCTCTAATATCTGACCCAAAGCCATCTGGCTGTAGTTTAAGCTGGTGCTCTGCTCTTCACCATGCCATGCTGCAGGGCAAGGACACAACCTTCCCCAACTGTCTTGTGCGCAGGGGCTGGGATAAGGTCGCTGCATGGAAAAAAACATTTCAGACATCCTGGATTGGATTCAATTGCTAAAAGATGTTGCCACTTTAGGACTGGTGAGTTAGGCTGCCAAGTCTCCCACTGCTGCTCCGGCAGGATGCGGGACCTCTGTCACATCGGCCAGTGCCGCCACCCTGCGTAACCCAGAGGAGCTCCATGCACGAGGCTCCCATGTTTAGGAAGGAACCCAAAAGGCCTCAGGTTGCCTTGGATGTTTCGATGCCCACCCATGGTGTTTGTTCACAGCTTGGGTGGCTTCCAACAGGAAATCGGAATAGCCTCGGGCAGTAGCCACTCTTCCAGAAACTAAGAGGGTGGTAGGAAGCTCCCTACCACCGTTAGGTGTACCTGGGACATCTGGGACCTTGTGAGGTCTTGGTCTGATCCAGTCTAAGGCCACTACTTGAGGAGCACAGGCCACAGTTTTGACTTTTGCATTCCTGCTTAGATAGGCATTTTCAGAAGTACTTACATGTCTTAGGTGTCAGGGACAGGTATGTTCCTATATCACTGATGGACATTGGGAAAACCTGTCACCTCCTAAGTCAACAGGACTATTGTCTGAGCTGGTACATTTTGTTGTTGAAGGTGTTTGATGCGTGGAGTCCTGCTGGCTTTTCTTTGCTGCTTGAGTAGAGAACTCAAGATCTGCCCGATGGGAAGAAGTGCTGAGTTTATCCTTGCTAATAAGGAAGAGCTCACAACCTTTTTCTTTTATACATGCAATTGTTCTTGGTAACCAGAGGAGATGTGCAGGGCAGCATGACACCTTTTTCCAGCTGGGCAGTCTGCAGAATAGTTTTCCTTGGATATTCACAGATGGCAGACAAGGATGCCAGGGGAGCATTAGGGGAAGTTGAGTCCTTGCATCCTGCCTTGGGCTTGTCAAGACACAAGTTTTGTTGCTCACAGACACATTTGGACTCCTGAGATCTCTTTCAGATTGAAGGCAGAACTTCAAATGGGTACAAAGCCATGTCAGAATATCCCATAATCGTTCTTAAAAGTACGTATTTAAAAAATGAGAAAGAAATGTGCTTTTTTCCTTGCTCTCCATGCCAACAACAGAGATGGAATATGGCTTACAGGGAAATTTATTTCATAACCCTTCAGGATATCACTTTTTTTTTTTTTTTTTTTTTTTTAATAGAGGCATTCCTGGCAACTACCCAGGATTTGAAAGACAGGTTTACGAATGAAGTCTACGTAAGGCCCATAAGCCTATGGTTTTGCTGGTTGACTTGGGAACTAATGCAGCAGGGCAGATGCTGTGTGTCAGTTATACACATTTCTTCCTTTTTTTTTTTTCCATTAACCATCACCATTAGCAATTGCACTCAAACAAACAAACAAACAAATAATTGCATTTAAATACTGGAGTGTTTTCCGTCCCTTCAACCATGAATAATTACAAAATAATCACCAAAGTCTGGTTTCACTCGGCAAATGTTTCCAGGTTTTGTTTTCTTTTTAAATAATTCTGGGTTCCAGCAGTCCCACCCCCCTCACCCCCACCATTTTTATTGTTTTGGATGCAATTTCAGCTGGTCACATTTACTGATGCCTGGCACAGCACGAGCAGAAAGCATGTGAGCTTCTTTAAAGCATTTCATCTTTACAGCAAACCTTTTCCCTGCCTTTGCTTGTAGCCCAAGGACGCAACTTTTCCAAGCACATGTAGCCTCAAACTACAGCCTGTTGCAAAAGTGGCAACATCTACTGGCAACACAAGTTTTCTCCCAGTTAAAATACAGGCAGGACCTAACCAGGCCCTGAAAAAAAATCCTTTAATCGGGCTAATTGCATGTGGTTTAAACCATGTTGAAACTCAGTTCCAAGTTCAGTGTTAGATTTATGTGCTACAGGCTGGTGTGAAGAGGGTCTTGCATGCATGGAGGTCAGGGGTTCGGGTCCACATGAGTTCAGGAAAAAAAACCACTTTTTCACGTCAGCTTACCTGGTTTCCCTCTCTGCCTTTTTCTTGCCTCCCAAGTTTTCCTTTGTGCTTTGATTTCACCCCAAAACAAAGCTCAAGTTTGCTTAGTTTTGAACTCAAATGGGAAGCAACTGAATTTCATCTGATTTTCACCCAATGCTATAAATCATGATCATTTGGCTGACTTGCTGCACGGTGCAGGTTTATGGAGGGCAGGGAAACCTTTTGGTAGAGCAGGCAAGAATATAAAGTTCAGGTTCTTAATCCCGCTGCAAAAAAAGAAAAAAGAATTTTCACCTAATTGCACAGTGCTGCCTTTATATGGAGACAGGAGCTTTTCTTGTGCTTGCAACCTGCCTTGTGTCAGACCCCAGGTGTCTGAAATGAAGGTTTCCCTTGTTTTACTATTGGAAAACTCACTGGTGCCTTAACATATCATCATAGTGCTTGATTCAGGAAAGGCAGGGGGGGTCCAAAGACAAGCTGTGTTATTTCATTGCCAACATTTTTATTGTGCTGTGTTGTGTAACGCTGTGGGGAAAGCTGCTAAGGCAGATTCCTTGGGAAGGTTCAGCTACCTTCTCTAATGGCATCCTTCACCTCCCCCTGCCCTGAATTACTCTCCTGCCCCCAGGGAAGCCTGTTGGGAATAAACCTTATCACTTTGCTGGTTTGGTACTTTTCCATTTGGCAACTATCTTTTCCCATTTATCCTTTTTTAAATGGTTTTAGGATTTCCCAAAAGATGTTGTTTTCTAATTTTGTGTAAGAATACACATAGGCAAGAGAAAAGGTGGATGCATGAACATTGCATGCATTTTGTCTGCAACTGAAGTGCTATGATTATATTAATATCTGTGGCATGTCTTCCTTTTTATTGCTGGAGTCTCTGTATATCGTGGCAGACTAGTCAGCAACAAGCCACTGTCTGAGTCGCTGCAGAAGATAAGTGGCTCAAGGTTTAGGAGAAGGGAAGGAGGTGAGTTCTGGTGATTGGTGAGAGGGATGTGTGTTGTGAGTGTTGCACAGCTGCCATAACAGCTGTCTCCTCAAGGATGAAGGATAGGAGACAGAGGGACTGGGAAGTGAGCAGTGATGCCATCTTATGGGGGCAAGTTTTATTTATGTCCTAACTAAAGTTATGAATTGTTTGGTTGTTTGATTGAAGTTTGGAGGTGGTCTGGGAGACAGTCATATTTATACTTGGCCTTGCAAACCGTGGCTTCCTAGAAGATATGTCATCAGGATAAGACAAAAAGTTCAGTTTGTGCACGCCCCACCTTTACAGAGGCAACGAGGCACCATGAGGAGAGCAAACAACCTTGGAAACACATTGGTGCCGTTTGGTGGCTGTGCTTAGTCTTGGCCTCCCAAGTCGATGGGTGCTCTGGGTCCCTGCCCCAGTGAGGACTCCCAAAGGAGCCCCCTGAATGCTTTAGGGTCCTTGTAGGTGGGCTGAGTGCTGGTGGGCCTGGATGCGAATCCCCCTACTCCGCATCTCAGGGAACTTGGGACGTGGTTAGTAGCAGCATTTGTAGCTAAGCAGGCTGTTGGGGCAGGAGATGAGGCTGGGCAGGGCTTGTGGTCTTTGGGAGAAAGCAGGAGGACAGTAGGTAGAAGGTCTGGCTTGCCTTGTGCCATCAGAGACTACCTGGCTGATGTGCACTTTGCAGACATGCAGAGAGAGCACTTGCAGGATGCTAAAGAGCATGATGATGAGAGCTGAGTTAGCTCAGCTGTCACCTTCACCACCACATGCATTTTCCCGTGCTGCCTTGCACTGCTGCACAGGGGGAGAAGGGCAGAAATACTTCTGCACTGATGAAATGCTGCAGATTCAACTTGAGAAACAAAAGTGCAGAAGGGGCCTGGATGTTGCAGCCAAAGGCTTGGGGGTGTGCTTCAGAAATGCCTTTGTTTATGCTGGGCTCACGATCAGCAGACACAGCTCTGTGCTCTTCTTTCCTTGCCACAGGGATGGGGGCATACCTCAGCTGGAGGAAAGAGCCCTGGCTCATCTCATGCTGGGCAGGGCCTGGTTCCTTTCTGTGGAAGTGTCTTATGGTGCAAAACCTGCCCTGCTCCCTGCCACATGGGTGCAGAGCTCAGCTGTGCCTCGTTCTCAAGCTGGGTCCTTTGCTTTCTTGCAGGATGAGGTAAGGTCCCCATTCCTCAGCCAGCAAGCCCGCACAGCATCGAAGGAGGGCCCCCGCTCAGTCACCCCTACAGGGATGGATCCAGAAGTGTTTCTGGGAAGATGTTTTATGCCACAGGTCTTCTGATTCATTCGTTCTCCCTGGGAGCAAGGAAAAGTACTTGGCACTCAGTCTTGGGGCAGTACCACAACACACTAAAGCCATGCAGCAAGTGTTGACCATTACATGAAGCAAGGGCCTGAGGGCAGGATGAACTTCATCATCGCACCCGAGGAACACGGGTACCAAAAGGCTGAGTTAGGTGGCCTTAATTTCATCTAAGCCACAAGTTTCCTGTGTGTTTGCAAAGGACTCTGGCCAGGCAGCTAGGCAGCGACAAGGAAGGGCTCTGATGGCCATGGGTGACCTGACCCACACACCAACAGGAACCAGGGTCAGGTCTAGTTTACGGGGCAATTCTTTCCTTTAGCTGATGCAATATGATATATGTACTGTGGCAGCTAGGTTTCTCTACAGCATGGCTAGTTGTATGCATTCACTCATGTTTTTTAAGAGTCTTGATGGTGAATGATAGGTTTGGATTCTGCAAGGTATTTCCTTTGAGACGCCAACAGTTTCAAGGCTGCTGAAGCACTGGCTATAAGCAGCCAACCCTATCTCTTTATCTTCAGTAGTCTTCTGTATCTCCAATCTGCCTGTGTCTCCACTTACTGGGGGACGGTTGCGGTTGTCAACATACGCAATTTACTCTCACGCTGCCCGGCTGTGGATTTCCCCACTGTTATGGGTTTGTGTGGTGCAGGGTTTTTTTGGTAGTGGGGGAGGGGCCGCAGGGGTGGCTCCTGTGAGAAGATGCTAGAAGCTCCCCTGGCTCCAGGTCAGACCCACCTCTGGCCCAGGCCGACCCCACCAGTGACAGTGGTAGTGCCTCTGGGATGACAGATTTCAGAAGGGGAACCGGTAGTGAGTAGGGGGATTGGAATGTGAGAGGAACCCCTCTGCAGATACCGGGTCAGTGAGGAAGGAGGGGATGCCCCTGCAGCCCATGGTGAGACAGCAGGCTGTCCCCCCCCGGCCCATGGAGGTGAGTGGTGGAGCGGAGGCCCCCGAATATGGCCATGACTCCATGGGAAAGCCCACGATGGAGCAGCCTGTGACTGAAGATCAGCCCGCGGAAAGGGCCCACACCAGGGAAGTTTGGGAAGAACTGAAGCCCACGGGAAGGACCAACGCCAGAGAAGTTTGTGAGGAACTGCAGCTCGTGGAAAGGACTCATGCTGGAGAAGTTCGTGCAGGACTGTCTCCTGTGGGAGGGACCCCAAGGTGGAGCAGGGGACGAGTGAGGAGTCCTGCCCCTGAGGAGGAGGGAGCGGCAGAGACAAGGGGTGGGGAGCTGACCCCAACCCCCATCCCGTTCCCCTGTGCCACCGGGCAGAGGAGGGAGAGAGAACCGGGAGTGGGGTTGAGGCGGGAAGCCGGGAGGGCTGGGAGGAAGGTGTTCTAAGGTTTGGGTTTACTTCTCATTATCCTTGTTTTGATTTGATTTTGTAGTAAATTAAATTGATTTTGTTTCTTCCCCAAGTTGAGCATGTCTTTTGCCCGTGACCATAAGTGGTGAGTGATCCCTCCCAGTCCTTATCTCGACCCACGAGCCTGCCTTTGTATTTTCTCCTCATCCCACCGTGGCTGGGGTGGGGGGAGTGAGCGAGCGGCTGCGTGGTGCTTTGTTACCGGCTGGGCTTAAACCATGACACCCATCGAGATCAGTCTTGGTAGAGCACACCAAGGGATTTGGTTGTAGTTGACTTGGAATGGGTATTGTGTTTGCCTTAAGAAATCTCTCTCTTTCCCCTCTTCTTCCGTTGTGCAGGTCCTTTCTCTCAGAGTCAGTTTTCTGGCCAGCTGCAGTCCAATGTTTACTCAGCTGGGATGCATAACTTTCCTTTGTGTCTCTCTGCCACACTATGTGTTGTCCCTACACGGGCCAGCAGCGATGTCCTCACTGCTCCATCCATATCAGTTCCTGACCCAACTTAGCTGCTGGCAGACCAGCACTGAAGTCAGGGTGAACACAAACATCCACGCAAACGTTTTCTCGTGCAATGGAGGGACTGAACTGTCATTGTCCTGAAAGAGCATGGTGGGGTTTGGTCAACTTTGCAAGCTGATAACATGGAGCCTGAGCACCAAGTGGAGCAAGGGCCTGAGGGTAAGAGGAACTTCACCATCACATCATAAGGCACAGGGAGACCCAATTAGGTAGACTGAAGGCCATGATTAGGTAGCTGTAATTTCACCTAAGCCTACTGTTTCTTGTGTGTTATTTATTTGCAAACAGTAGCACACAGGGGATTTTGACATGACACATTTTCTGTGTCATGTAACAGGAGACTGAACTCTGTTTAATACCAAAGAAGGAAAGGAAGGAATCTGGAATATTTGTCAAGCTCAGGAGAAGCTATTTCTTCTTCCAGCCTTTTTTTTTTCTTTCTTTTCTTTCCTTGTTCTGGTAGGCATGTCTCCTCCTCTTCATTCTGTGGTGGGACCTCAGGACTTCTCTTGGTTACTGGGGCTCCAGAGGTGAATCCTTGGCTGGTCCCAGTTGTGGGAGACTTCAGATCAAGACAGCTTGAAATATCCCTTCTGTTCTAACACTGATATCCCACTGCAGCAGGCTGCCAGATCCCGACTTTTCAGGGAGAAACAATGTGGTTTAAGCCTTCTGAGGTTTTGAGGCTCTCCCTGTCCTATCAGGCACATGGTATGGGGGACCTTCTGTTTCATGGAAGAGGGAAGGAAAGCATTTATGATACAAGGCATACACAGGGATGTATTTCAAGGTGCTTTCCTTAAGTCAAACCCCCTGGTTCTCCAAGCTTTTATTTTCCATGGATTTGCAGCAGTAGTAGGGCAGTGTTATGAGAAGGTGCTCCTGAAGGAGAGGAGGATTGAATTAAACGGCGATTGGTGCTGAAGCCTTGCAGCCAACATGGGAATGAGTCCAGTGTCTGGAAGGAAAAATATTATTAACAATTATAAGAAAAAGATGAAGATGGCCAAAATCAGAAATGTGTTCTGGAATCCTCCAAAAATAGTGCAAAAGAGATGCCAAACCTAACAAGTGAAGTGAAGCTCTTAGGGCAGGGTAATAGGGAAATTAAAATGGTGAGAGGAGTTTCAGATGCGACCTTGCTGAGGGTGACACCATGGCCTCATGAGTTCAGCTCTTTTCTGAACTCAGGAGCATCAGAAGGTAATTCTGAGACTATTCAATGATATTTGGAGTCCTCCAGCACGGCCTGCTTGCTGCATCAGTTCCTGCCAATAAAATAAGCAATAGTGAATGAATGACCCATCAGCTCCAAAGTGGAGATTGGAATGGGGATTTTCTCCAGTAGCTGCAGAAAAGGCAATGCCTGGACTTTACTGACACTCTTCTCTGAACAGTGGCTTAAATATTGACAACACCTCCTGATCAAAAAAAGCAAGCTGTCAGAAGCTAATAGGAGAACTGGGAAGAGACTTTCTCACATCCCGCAGCAGCTGGCTGGCCAGGCGAAGACAAGCGCCTGGTATCAGATATTTGTCCTGAGATGGCAGCCCCCAGTCCTGTATGCAAGAGATGACAGGTGGGGTGGCAAACCCTTCACTCCTGTGGCATGACGTCTTGCCTCTGTCCTGCTTTGGCTAGCCTGGGGTAGGCTGGGGTGATCTGGTTGCCTTTTTCAGCTCTAGAAAGTATAAAGGCTCCCAGTACAGGCATTAAATACAAATGCATCACTAATGTCTGCTTTAAAAAAATAAAATAGACCATATTGATTAACACTAGTGCCCCAGGCAGTTGCAATGCTGAATTCCCCAGCTCCCATTTTGCTTCCTTCTGATGCATTTTGAGTTTCTCAGCTGTGCTCTTTGTAATCTCTTGCTCCAGGAGGGAAGGCAGCGCCCTGACCACACACAGGCTTTGGGCTGCCCCGGCAAGCCCCCAAGAGCATCCCAGGCAGTGAGCAACCGGCACTGCTGAGCCCACCAACCACTCCGAGCACCCGGGGTCAGTGACAGTCAGCTGTGCAAACAGATGAACACGTGTGTTGAGACTGATGGAGGAAGACCCAACAGAACCAGAGAGCTCCTCGGCTCCAGAGGCAGTGCAGTGGCTTTCTAAACCTGCCCTTCTCCTTTGATCTTCGCCCTACCTTCCTCTGCTGCTTCACTTCACCCCCATTTGTTTTCTTCTTCTTGTTTCCCTAGGTGGTTCTGGCCTCTGTTCAAGCGCCAATCTCCACCTCAGAAATACTGCCTTGGGCTTTCAAAGGCATCCGAGAGCACGTCCTTTCTCCAGAATGAACTCAGCTTTCACTGAGAGGGTGTCCTGTTCCCCATCCGAACGGTTCTCCCCCAGGCTGGGGAACTTCAACCCACCCCAGAGGACATAGCTAGGAGGCCAAGGCAGCAGGCAAGCACCACTTTTCTTGTATTTTGCATATTTTTCAGCTATATTTTCTCAGCTATGTTTTACTCTTCCCTACAGCAGCATAACAGGAGTCATGTCTTACTCCAAGGATCCTCTCCTTTGCTGGGGTACTTCCATTTCCCATCTAAAAAGGAGTTCCCTCAAAAAGTAAAGTGGGACCTAGCTGCTCTTCCTTGCTTTAGTTCCATGCTGGAACAGGATACACACACAGTAATTCATGCTGTCTAATACATTTGTTTCTAGTTTAGATCTATTCAAAATGAGACCCAGTATGGACATCTGTCTTATTATCCAACAGTAGGTTAAAAAAACCCCAAACAACTCTGCTGCCTCTGTAGGAGGGATGTAGATAAATGGCAGCTGGATGCAAGTGGACTTTCAGAAGCTTTCTTCCATGAACCACGTAATGGGACTCAGTGCAGAGAAAGTCCATCCCATACTCTTGCATATTCCAGAGCAGTGGAGGAGTTGGTCACCACCTTCTCCACAAGGTAGCTGTCACCAAGATTGGCACCACAGAGACACTCAGACACACTCCGTGAGAGCCAGAGGTCAACTGTCTTACTAGGGAAAGAGAGATTTGCCCATAATCCAAGGGGACTGAGCCTTGGGAGGGTTTCTCTGTCAGGGCCTGGAGGACACCAATGCACCTTAATTGCCCTGTGCACCCTCTCTGCCCTTGGGCTCATGGGTTCCATTTACCTTCAGGGCAGGGCAGCTAGTACTGCCCTGGGCTACACAGTAAGTATACCCGTCTCTTCTCTCGCCCTGTCTCCTGGCTGGGCTCTTGCAGACTTACCTCCAGCCCTGGTGTGGTCCGTCCCTTTGCCTTGTCTGGGGCTGCTGGTGGACCCTGTGCCAGCAATCCACTCTGCACCACTACGTGCAGATGCTGTGGGAGAGCATACTGTTGGTGTGGGACCCACCCACACCAGGGTCCCCCCTGGTTCCTGGCTTGTCTCCCCGCATGGGGCAGCCCCCTTCTTGCAGCTTGGTGACAGTCTGTGTTTGGTAGGCAGGAGCTGCTTTAACAGATTCTGCCTGGCTTTTAAAATGTGGCTTAATTCCAATGTTGATGGCTCTAATGTAACTTTAAAAACAGAAAATAAGACAATTTTAAAACCTCACATTGTAAGACACTGACATAATTTCTTTTTTTTCTTTTCTCCTACGTGCAATCAGCGTAAAACTGACATACTCCTGAAATCTCCTTCCCTGGGATTTGACAAAATGACCATGTCTGGGAGGCTAATTATGTTCCTTGGGACAACCAGGACCAACAGCTTCTCCAAAGCTTCTTTAGGCATTGGCTGGAAGGAGCAATTTAGTGTGGAATATATAACGAATAGTCAAATTGGTTCCTCTTCATTTCCTTTATTGAACGCATGAGCTCAACTTTATAATGGGAATCCTTCACCCTTCAGTACAGGTTTTGTGTGTGTTCTGCTCCCCTGTAATGCTGTGGAGGCTGCGGGAGGGCAAGGTACATGCATGGGATGAGGATGGAGGGAGAAGAGAAGGACATCTTAGCGTCAGGCTATTATCTGGGTTTTGATGTGTCAGTGAAGCTGTGTGGTTTCTTATCCTCCTCTATTTTTCTCTTCTTTCATCTGTCATTTATGTCTGCTACATATGTTCCCCTTTACACCATGCCAGAACTATGACAGAAGGAAAGGGCAGGGGAGGGGTGGGGGAGGGAAAAAAACCTCAGTAAGGTTTCTGTTCTGGAGAGAAAATAGGACTTTATCAAAATATTAGCAGAGCACCAGCTGGTGCCGATTAGCATAGCGCTCTCTGGGTGAGAGTTTTCCATTTACCTTGTGCTGTTTTTCTTTCTCTGGGCTTCACATGGCCTTTCCCGAAGCGTGAAGGTTTTGGCCACCAAGATTAATCTGCTCTTCTCATCCAGCTTGAGCACAGCTTCTGAAGCTCTGCAATGTGCATTCAAAAATGCAATATCCATTCAAAAGCCTGATTGCTCTGGAGGACCAGGTCCCATCCATACAGGCTGGTTCAAGCTTGTTGGATAACGAGGGATGAAGGGTCATGAGAACTAAAAATGTGTTGTGCAGACGCTCATTAACTAAACAGTGTGGCTGGAGAGCCTGTGTCCCAATAGCCAGTTTGCAAAGGCGGCAGTGCAAGGCTGGGTCCAACTCCCAAAGCGCTTGAGGCGTCTGGACACAAATGCTCTGCACCTTTGCAAGAGATGCCGCTGTGTCCTGGACTCCAGCCCGGTGCGGGCTTTTGTGGAGGTGAGGAAAGTATTGCTCATTCATAAATGCAAGGTTTTAGGGATATTATTCCTGAATATAAAGTAGAACCAGCTTTCAGAAGCAGAGGATAAAGATTTGGCTGGGAACCTCTGAGCTGGAGGACCAATAACTTGGGAATTGCTCTGAAGTGTTTGATCTGTCTCAGGCCAGCAAATGCTGAGCCAGCGCCTGCCGTTAAGTGGAAGTTATTTTCTGCATCCACTGGAGTCCTATAAAACCATTTCCTCTGGGACCTACAGGGACAGCCAGGGCTGCTTCCCCCTCCCCCCCCCAACAATATCAATATGTGAGTGCTAAGGAAAGGAAGGCGTGCTGTATGACAGATTTAGGGGTAGCCTTGGGGCTCTATCGCCTCTCTCCAAGTGGCTTTGCCAGAGTGCTGGAATTGCCTCCTCTTCATCTGGAGAGAAGACTGGTCTGGTGCTTAACAGGCAGAGCTGGTTCTCATGAAGCCTGGGTCCTATACCCAACTCTGCTGCAGGCTCCTTGTGTCAGCCCGAGGAGATCATTCATGTAGTCCTGCAAAACGGGGGAGAGAGCTGTCTTCCCGGGCTGTGGGGGGAGCAAAGTCAGTGCCTGCATGCATGGGGGATATCTTAAATAAGCAGAGTCCACAACCCACAGGGCAGGACGACCTTTGTGTTTGTACAAAGCTTGGCATGGAGGAGCTTGAGTCCCAGATTTCTAGCTGGAGCCTCACCTATGAAAGACCTGCACCAAGCCAGGCTTGGGGGCTCCTTTGTGATGGTATTTCTCTGGAGACATCCTCCACCAAACCTCTTCCAGAGGTCTTCGGTGGCTTTCTGTTTCAGGTCTTCCACTAAAATGCTGTCATCTCTGTAGCTGCACTACCCTTTTGTTATCAGCTCATTTTCTGTGTGTGATCAGGGGAATGGACCTCGCACAGATAGTGCAGGCCAAGTTTCATTCAAATATTTCTGTAGATGCTTTGAATTCTCAGAGATGAGCTCCCTGTGCATCTCCCCTCCTCACACTTGCTTCTTGGAAACCTTTGTCTGCTTTTTTGAAGCATAACTGTACTTTGGTTCTGGATCTGAGGATCCCAGCCCTATGTTGAAGCATATTCAATCCTGAAAGGTGCAAGCATAAGGTTTGTGCTCAAAAAGTGCCACCATCTTCCAGATAATAACCCTGGAGGCCAGCAGCTGGACATTCAAGGAGTACATTTCCTTCAAGAGGCGGGTGCTTTGGCAATAAGAAACCAAAGGAGTGATGGGAAAGGTGACACCTCCACCTGCCAAGTGATGCCTTTCAGCTCTTGCGTTTGCCTGAGCCAATTATTTTGTTTGCCCTGGAAGTCCATTTGCAAAGGCTGAAGGAAAGAAAAACAACCTTCTCCCCCCGCCTCTGCCCCACCACCTAAGTGCTAAAGCAGACCCCGCGAGGTGAAGCACTGGGAGGTGTAAGTGGAAGAAGACGTGGCAGGAGATCTTGTTCTCCGGTTGTGCCTGGGGGCTTTTCCCGTCGGAGCCCCTGGAAGGCCAGCAGGGAAATGATTCCAATTCCAGGCTTTCCAGCTTCCACGCTCATTTAACCCGAACCATTTCCTACTCTCTGAGAGGGAGGCAGGGATGAGGTTTGCAGATTCAAAGTGGGGGGAGGAACTGAAAATGATATCAGCAGTTTTACGGCCATTTCTTTTCTTGGCAGGACATGAGGGAGAACGTCTCCCCGCCTCTAGGACAGAAGGTGGAGGAATGCAAACGCTGAAACATTTTCAGTTTGCTGTGATTATCTTTCCTCCCCCAGCAGTTTTATTAGGGTTCATAAATTCATCCTCAGAGCACATATTCCCCCATGCCTTTTAACCCTCGACAGACTTGGAGGTCACTCATCCCGAGAGATTGCTGGCTGTTCAAGAAAAGCCACCCTTCCCCATCAATGCTGACTCTAAAGGCTGTGGCAAGCAACCACATGGTGTCATCTCCATCTGGAGAGAACATAAATCACTGGGAAAAAGCGTGTCTGAGGCAAATGTTTACATGGAGCTTTTTTTTCGGTCATCCGTGTCTTATCTCTTGGTATGCTCCTGTGCAAACACCTCACTTAACCTAAGCCCACTGCATGGCTGTGGTCATCAAACCTTTCCCACTGGAGAGTGCTATCCCATCCACCAGTAGCAGGGATCCTGCCTTTCAGGCTCAGATCTTCTCTGTGTTGAAGCTACCTTCCCTTCTCCTGGTTCTAGGCATCTAAATAAGATGCTCACAACAAAGACTTGGGGCCCCTATTTCCCACCTCACCTGAACCTGTTGGCCATGGCACATCCTTTGCTTTAAAACCTCTGTGTGACATGTCAGATCCTCTTCTCCAAAGTCCCACCAGCTCCCAGTGCAACTTTCCATAGCTCACTTCTCTGGAGCCAGTTTTCCTTGCAAAGAAAGGAAAAAAAAGGGAGAAATAGCTGTCCTGCTGCTGCCCTTGCTCTGATGTATCCATTTACATCCATAGCATTTGGAGAGAGGAGTATCTGTGTTTTTCCCGTCCTGAGAACAATGAGAGCTTATAGCACAAGTGTAATATAAATAGCAACCCTAATAATAATGCAGGGAAATGGGTAGGTGAAGATATAACTGAGGAATATGATATTGTCTCAGATGCTTTTCAGCATGGTAGCTTTGGTGCTGTGCTCCCCCAGCACGGCAGGAGAGCAGCGGAAAATTCCTCGATCCCAGCACAACACCATTGCCTGGTGCCCCTTATAATGAGAAGCCACTGAGGTAATAGCAACCCTTTTGGCAAGAACATTTTCTTCATGGTAAGCCAAAATATATCCAGTAATACAGGAGGGTCCCATAAAGCGCAGTGCGGTAGGAACCTGTTAAACCAATAACCTCTGCTGAGCTGGTGCGCGGGTTCACCTAGCAGCCTACAGCTCTTTCGGAGAGCAGTGATGTTTAATGAATATTTTGTAGCTGGTGTTTGCTACGCAGTCTTATTCTGGTGTTGAGGTCTCCATTTTCCATGCAAGCTTTGCTAAAATTGCAAAAATTTTATTTTTTGCACTGACATTATACTTTTGATGAAGTTCCCAATCCAAAGCAGAGTGTATTATGTGGGGGACCGTCATCTTCTCCCTGAAGATGGAGGCCCATAGCATCTCTCCGCACCTGTTGAGCCATTTGCAGTGTGGGGTCACTGACCCTGCTGTCCCTGCAGGTGTCCTTGGTGGTCCTTGAGAGGAAATCCCTGATGGGCGCCAGCCCTAAAGTGGCTGTTTCTGCAAGAGGAACCATCCCCTCCCTCTTGGTCAGAGTGTATATCAGCCTAGAAATGGGGAGATTTGAGTCCAATTCTTGCAATCATAACCCTTTGCTTGGCAATCGACTTGGATGGGGTTTTTTTCCTCCAAGAAGATGGCAGGCCATAGGAATTGATGATTTGTAAAGCATTAAAAACATAAAAAAAATCTGCTCCAGTTAGGCTTGTTCAAAGGGACAGAATTAGTTTATACATGGAGAAAGTAGAAGCATTCAGTGCATTATTTGCTTGCTGTTTGCTGCAAGGGAGAAAAGTCAGAAAAGCACAGTGGTAAGCTATGTTGCTTTGGAACAAAATATTTACATTTTTTCCACATTTCCCATAAGGCATTAGCACTTTTCCAAATGTGACATAGGAGAAGCAAATGCTCAGTGGTCTGTGGAGCTAATGTTTGCTTAAGTACCATGACATATGTGCATGTGTGTGTATACACACACACACACACGAAATATTTTAGTTCTACTATTTAAATTAAGGGTGGGATACCCTTCAGCACTCAGCATATGTGTTCTTATACTCACTTATTCTTTGTTTCTGCCAATGCCTAAAGTGGGAATACTAAACAGCCACAAATATGCAGCTAGTGGAGATGTAGGAATTCATTTAGAAGGAGCAAATTTTGATCTCAACTTGATATGTTTACAAGGGAAAGAGTCGCTACAGCTGCAGGAGAGGAGATTTCTGTGGTGGTATCTGTCTGTAATGTGTATCATGGCCTTGTTTTTGCAAGTGCCTTGGGGCAAAACTGAAGCTTTTAAACAGAAAACAGCAAGTAGTTTCAGTGCCACGTTGGGGATATACGTGTATGTATATGTACACATATGTATATATAGGAAACACCTGTTCGCACATTGTTGACACTGTTTTTAGTTTTTTACACCACTGTGGCTACCACAAAATGCCCAGGAGACGGTAGGTGGTGGGTGCCTGGGAGGAGGGAGCACCCCCAAAGTGTGGTTCCTTGCCCTCCAGGTGCAGGTGAGCTCCTCTGGGAATGGGGAGGTAGCTGAGGGAGGGCTCTGACCTGCGGAGCACTCACTATGCAACCGCTCGGCATGTGTAAAGTCTGCCTGTTGTCACTCTGGCCGGTGCCACAATGAGCAACAAGGTGACAGTGGCTGGGAGCGGGGTGGGAGTATCAAGGGAGGGCTGGAGAATAACAGTCAAGCGGGTTGGTGCAGAGGAAAGGGAAATGCGACACAGACTCAAGTGTTTTACCTTCTAAATCATCTTAGTGCTCCACGACCAAAAGGCTGCTCTGGCTTGGGTTTCTGGAAAGCTGTGCCATCTCTTGTCAACATCTTGATTGCCTACTTTTTGAGCCTGGTTATTGGTCACCCCAGGAGATATTGGGGCTGCCATAGGTTCCTCAGGAGAGTGTTGGGGTCAGATTCTCCCACCCATATGTCCCCATCTCAAATGAGGACTGCTTTCATGCTGCGACATAACTCCCAAGCTCACTGTTGTTTTTCACACTTTGCCTCCATGCAGTTGGAAAATGGTTAACCAGGCTTCAGGATATCTCAGCAACCCTCTGCCACATCAGTGTGCCCGGGACATGGGAAACTCACTGCATCTCTGAGCTTGAACCTGCCTGCAAGCTTGCGGGCTGCCTGGGCCACATCAGGCTTGCAAGGATGCCCAGATGTGCAGGCACAGGGCATCCCCAGTGCTTGGAAGCAATGTGGCCAAACACGAGATGGGGATGGCAGCTGAGCTGTGCCAGGATCTCTGCTGGCAGAGCTGGATTGGATTAAGGGGCTGAGACAGAGTTGATTGAGCTAGGTTTTGGGGAGGTGCCTGTTGAGCTGCTGCTGCTGCTGAGAGCAGCCAAGAGACATCACACTGTAATATGCATCAGGTAACATGCTTGGCAAAGAGGAAGCATTAGCGCAGGGCACCCCACTTTAGAAATGGAGGTCAAGGAGCATTGCTAAAGAGGTAGGAAGCATGGTCATGGAGGAACTACAGGCAGAATCGGAGCTGTTTTGCCTGCCTGAGACCTGCACCAACACCATCTGTACTAGCAGGCACCTAGGTCACTTGTGCAGCCGTCAGAGCCGGGCTCTGCAAGGCTAGTATTCACAAAAGTCTGCATGAAACATGTAGCCAAGCTGAGTTTTTGCATTTATTTCCATTGACTTAGAGCACTGCAGTCACCTGTCCAGTCTCAGGTCAGATAGACAATGAAAGGATGAGACAGCCAGGCCTTAAATTTGCTGCTCCTTAGAAATATTGACATGAACTTGACCCAACATTTTGTTTACTGGCCAAAAAGATGAAAAGTCCATGGGAAAGAAGTTTTTCCTGGAGCACACCGAATGGGAATATTTGTTGTTAAAATGCAGTGATTTTGGAAACTGAAGAACAAAGGTGTCCGTATGAAAAATTTGCTTTTCTACGGTCTCTGTACACCCATAGTGAATGAAGCTGGAGCAACTAAAGCACCAAGATTTGCATTCACCAGCATTTTCCCTATGTCTTGGCAACTTGTCAGTGTGGGTTATGCTCTTTTTGCCCACCTTGGTCCAGGCAATATGCCTGAATGTTTCCTTACCCCAAGCATGTGGGATGCAGAGACTGGGCAAATACCTGATGTGATTTGTTTTGGACACAAACATAAACTTCCATCCCCCTCCTGTACCCATAGGTTTTTAAAACCAATTTTTCCTTTGTCTTTTTTGACAGCAAAAGCATCAAGACATGCAAGCCTCTTAGCACTATTGCCAGCCTGAAGTTGTTGAGTGAGTCTCTCAAGGCAAGCTGAGCCGTGCTGTGAAAACTTTCCTATATTACCCACCACAACAATAAAACATTGGCAGGGAAGGAGAAAGAAGATATTCACGACTCTTGAACTGGATGTTGACTCTCCAGCTGTAATATTGCTTCCTTTGTTCCAGGAGTGAGTCCCATTGATAGTATAATTTCATTTTCCTTGTATGGTATTGCATGAAAAAGATTTATTTTTTTATTTTTTATTGGAGGCAGGGTAGGTTTCAAGGTGTTAGTCAGTCTAAGACACTATGGGGCGATGCAGCCCATTGATCATGCAGTGAATTATAACAGAGACACTGCTCTGGGCATGACTCAGCTGCCTTTGAAAGGGAATCCCATCTCTTTTGGGGATGCCTGGAGGTCAGGCACCCTGCTGATAGCGAGTGATTCATATGTTGCCGTACTTACACTGCTATATATAGCACATTCCCCTGTCTTTAATGCTATAGTGTTCAACCCTCGGTACAGGGAAAAGGAAAGTCCAGGGTGATCAAATGTCCCCAAAGCAGGTGAGATTTATTTGGGGTGGAGGAAAGGCAGACAGTGGCTAAGGAGTGCTGTCTTCTGCACCTCTAGCTGCCTCCATGGCTTGAGACAGCAACTTGCTATCAGGTCTGCTTTGGCCCAAAGCGATGTGCCAAAAGGGATAAACTCCTTCCTACCCCACACAAGACTCATCCCCACTCAGACCTTAATGCTGAGTCTGCAGGCAGGTCCCCTCCAGCCCCCATTCTGTTCAGTCATGCCCACCCAGCAGCTCCCTTCCTGCCCATCACCCTTCCCTCTTCTCACCCTCCCAGCCCTGCCGCCCATCTCTTCCCACCACCGTTCCCCCACCTCTCTCCCTGTTTTTCACCCCACCTTTTGAGTGGATTTCCTGCCCCTCCATAGGAAGGGCAAAAGGAAGCAAGGGGGTGAAGCCTGTGGGCTCGGAGGGGGCATGGCAGCATCCACTACCCCCAGCACTATGTGCCTCCCCCTGCTTCCCTGGGCAGCCGTTGCAAAAGATCAAAGTGTATGGCAAAAATAGCAAAAGGGGAAGAGCCTGTGGGTTTGACATCTGGCGGCCAGAAGCAGCTCCTGCTTTTGAGTAGGCAAGAGGTGAAGGAGGAAGGGTAAAAGTGGGTTTACAGTCCCTTATTTTTTACTGGGATTAAAAACTTTTTATAAAGTTATATGGTTTACTGTTACTTGAGATAAGGGTGTCTGTCTTAGTCCTCTGCAAGGCTCTAATTTCAGAAGTAGGGATGCTAACAGGACTTATAAATAAAGAGGTGGCTATTTTCTGACAGGCAAAATACTGATTTATCTGTGATGTGCCAGCTGACAGCCTTATTTTTATTCCAAGGGGTGTTAAGAGGCACCTGGGAAATGTCTGTGCTGCTTGGCTGAATAAAACAGGTGCTATTTCCTTTTGGGGCTGGAGGTTTTCAATGATAAGGGCTCAGAAACCAGCCGAAACCCAAGGGGATGTCCAAGTCAGAGCCCATTTTTTCAAAGCCTTTCAATTCTAGGATGTCTGTCTCCAATCCTTCTGCAAAATCCAACTTCTGGACAATACTGCCAAAATGTGTGATTAAAAATCATGCCACCAAATCAGGGTGAGGCTTAAAAAATGGTTATTTAGCTGTGTGGCAGTGTCAACGTGCATTGCAATATTGGACTCACTTTATAAGGGGAGTTAAGTGGGTAAAGTGTTTTACAGAAGTATGTGTATCTGAGTGGGATGAGAACTACTGGAGGCAACATAGCGTGACATTTTGTGGTGAAACCATTTACCACAGAAAACTGCAATTTACAGAGGATGATTTGCATCCAGTGTGATGAATAATTTTGCCCATGGGATAAAAAGTTGGGGCAGGGGGTGGAAGGTGAGAATGGAAAAGGACAGTTTTGGTTGGTTTTCTTTTAACATGAGAAGACCATGAAATAATCAGAAAACTTAATTTCATTTTTGATGAGACAAAATGTACCATCTGATCCCAAGCAGGTTAGAGTTTCCTTTTTTTTTTTTTAAATTTTTTTTCCTCTTAGCTGTTCAAGAGCTGGAGCTGTTAGGAAGTATTTGGTGGCCCATGGCATGTGGAGATGTCAGACTCCCTGTGGTCCTTTCTAAACTTCACCTCCATAATCGTTTGCCCTTGATTGCCTGGATGTACAGTCAGTGACCACCTCCTACTCCTTCATGTACTGTTAAAATAGCTTTTTTCCTCTTCTATTTGCTCGTTCCAGTCACTAAAATGGAAAACATCTCTCATTTGCCCTGGTTTGTTGTATGTTTCTGGTGGTTTTCCTCACCTTGAAGCAGGGTTTCTGCTCCCAGCCTCAGTGCATGGTACCAGACACGTGGCTTGTCATGATGCAAAACCCTACCAGGTTGCATGTCTAAGTGCTCGCATTGTGCCATTTTCATTAACATGGTGATTAACTGTCTCCTCGCGGTCTCATGAATTCCACTTGCTCATCACCCGTTGCGTATACCAGGAAATCTTAGAATTGGGAAATGCTCACCAGAAGACTTGAGAAAAGGAAGGAAAAAAAATGAGCATGCAAGTGCTGGAGGCTGGATTGGGCAGGAATGAGGGAAGGAAGAAATGTAAAGGGTTTTTTTTTCTTTTCTTTTCAGTGGTGAGGGCAGATGGGATGATAGCTGCCTTCATGTGAAACTGGAGCTACATCCAGGAATGGTATTTATATGCATGGATGTAGCTTTCAATCAGGATGATGTAAACACTGCTGCAGAATTTTTTGACCAGGCTGTTTGGGAAACGTGATGGATTAAATATGACAAACAAGATTCCTGGACGTTTATTTATCCGCCTTTTCATTTGTGCCAGTTTCATGTTAGGCAAAGCTCTGGCTACCAGACCAATACTAAGCCTTGGGGGCAGGCAAGGCTAGGGGGGAGGGAGCCACAAAGAGAGTGTTTTCCAAGCCTCATCTAATTTAAAGCATCTTTTGCTGAGTGGTGCAGCGAAGAGGATGTGGCTAACACAAATAAAAAAATCATAAAGGGATCAAAGTATGTGTGCAAATTCATTCCTTGTGGCAGGAGTTCTGCCAGTTTGCTTGCTCGCTTGCTTTCCTAAAAAAAATTTTCTCCCCACCCCCAGCCCCCCATGATGGAGTGAGCAAATCGCATGTCAGAATCTCTTCTGGATTTCATAAGGGTTTCAGCATTGATGGATGGCCGGGATGACACCAGAGCCTGTACATTGTGCCTGAGATCTGAGCCACTTCCCCTCGGTCCCATGGTTGCACATGAAACAGCCGCATGAGCGTGATCTATTTATAAGTGGTTCAAAGGCACCACAAATGTGGGTGGATGCTAGCTTGAAACTCCAGGCCACCAGGAAGCTTTCTAGCACTTGTAGGAACCTGACGTTACCCCAGAGCCCAAGTGCTTCCCATTGGGGTGAAAGATGAGGAAAGCTTGTGTTAAAGTAAAAAAAAACCAAACCAAACCAAACCCAAATCAAACCTTTGGAGCTAGGGTGATTCATATCAGATGGCATCAGCTGAAACAGTTTGGGTGACTGGGGATTCTTATAAAGGTACCTAGGTCAAAAGGCGTTAAAAGAACTGAGAGGGCAGAACTAATGCTGTACAGTAAATCTCATGGCAAAAGTGCCTCTGGTGCTGGAAGGCAAGGTAGAGATTTACATCAGATATGAGAAAATCTGCAGGGTTCAGGTTAGAAACCTCTACTGTGATGAATATTGCTGTTTGTGTGCAGGCTGTGCTGGGGGATTCCCACATGTATATTCTGCTAATGCCACCCCTGCTTTAACATCTCTGTGATTTGTTGTACAAGTAATGGAGCCAGGGCTAACCCCAATGACAATGATCAAATTCACAGGGTGGCTGGAGACCCACCAGAGCACCTCCATGGACCACCATGAGGGCAATGCCGAGCGCTGGCTGCTCCATCCAGCCTTGGGCTCTGAGCTCCTGCTTCACAGTGTGTCCTGCTCAGATGATGCCCCAGCCTGCATAGGGCTGGGAAGAGCTCCAGCATGGGTGGGGACCTGGCACCCCAAAGAGCCTCACTGCAGGTGTCATCCCCATCTGCAGGCTTGTGCTGGCTGTCTTGTTGTCTTCTGACCCTACAATGCCATTACACACATGGAGGAGAAGACACTTGCCTTCAAGGCAGCTGCTGTAGCCATTGAGTCGCTGGCTACTGCCTAGCCCCAAGCCAGTTCTCCCAGTTCAGCAAACTCATACCACTGTGGAAACCACACGACACAGCAAGGCCATGGTTGTGTTTCCTACGGGAGCGCTGGCCCACTAGAATAACATCCGCAGAGAATAAAGGCTAAAAGCCTGGGCAAATCTAACACCGGAAAAAGAGTCAGTCTGAAAACCGAAGGGAACATGCCTTCAAAAATCCTGTGGCATTGCTAATGAAAAATAAACATCCATTTTGCATCTGCAGAGAAAGGAAAAGAAAATGAAGTCAAAGCTCAAGGTCTTGTTCTTATATTCTAGGAATTTTCTCCATTGAAGATTGTCAAATACTGCATGCCAACACTTGGGAGAATGACAACAGTGTCTTTAAGTGCAATGAATCAAAGCACAAGAGTAAATTTTTATGGAACCCGAACTGCTATTCTTAGAAATCATCCAGAATCAAAAAATAAACAATTCATCAGGAAAAGAAATGTTCAAACTCACAGGGGAGATTAACTCTCATCTGAGTGGAAACAAAACCTCAAATGAGCCACATCGTCATTCCCACACTTAGTTAATTGCAGTATTGTTCAAGGGCAGAACCAAGCGGTTGGAAGGCTGCAGAATTGGATGTAGTAGATGGTGTCTTAGGAAGAAAAAAAGGCATAAAATAATAGTTTTTCCCTCGTGGCGAGTTCCAGAGATGTTGCTTTGCCAAGATCTAGGATGGGAGTGTAATGGATGGACTTGGGTGGCTCTGGGAAACAAAGACACCAGAAGAAGTGCAGAAAAGAGATGGGCACACCCTGAGATCAGGAACCAAATTGTGTATTTGGAGATGATTAAGAGAGTAGTCTACAATGTCTTAGGTCAGGAGCACTTCTGACAGCAGACAACTCTCTGGTTGAGCAGGCAGAGGCATAAAGAGATCTAGCTGTTGATGCATAACCAATTCAGGCTGCAGGTGAGTACCCAGACATAGGGAAGCTCTTGGCCAGCCTGCCTACAGATTTGGCAGGTTCTTCAACACAGGACATTCGCAAATGAAGATTTGACATTTTCTCCCTCAAAATTAGTAAATCACAAAATTTTAATACCAGAGCTACCGAGTGAAAACACATTACCTGTATCTAGCCAAAATAGTTGCTTTTAACGAAGAGCAGGTGCCCGTGCACTTCCACCACATGAGAAAACACAAAGCAGATTGCCCTTAGACTTCCAGGACTCTGGTTCTCTGTTTTCCAGCCCTGGTGGTGACGTATGTGGGGCTGAGCATGTCAGAGAGGGGCAGCTGGCTGTCTTAGCTGTGGTGGGATTCACATTGCACATAGACCTTCCTTGGCTTGCTCTTTTCTATGGGAATGAAAGCATCTTGCGATGGTCCCACCACCAAAGGGTGGCCTGGGGAGATTGTGTGCTTGAGAGGCCTGGTAATGATTTCTGCCACATATGTTTTGGGGGGAGAAAAAGGATATCCATAGGCTGAAAGGTGAAAATGCTCATTAGCAAGTGTCACTGTGCGTTTACGTCTCTGGAGCTGCCTCAAAATATGAGGGTTCATGGAATAGATTTTTCTGCAAACAGACTTGCAGTGAAAAATCTGTGTTTCACACAACATATTCCCAGAGAAAAAAGCAAAAGTCAAACCAATTTGTATTCTTTAAAAATAAAACCAAACAAAACTTCTTGGATGACTCCATAAAAATTCTAACAACAGCAGGAAAAAAAAAAAGCCTGGAAAAACAATTCACACAAAATAAGCACTAAGGGGCCACCGTTACTTGCAGGTATATTCCCAGTGATTTCTTTTTGGATCACACAAACACCAACAAATTCATTAAAAGTCAGTTCTTTCCTTTTATTAGCAATAGCCACGGCTTGATGATTCAAACCATGTTCAATATGCAGTAGGGAGATTTTGATCAAAGCATTTTTAAAAATCAGATGAAAGAAGTATTATAAAAAATGTTCATGCAATATGAGCCAGGAAGTGGAAATGGCTGTCCAGAAGACCTGGGAGTATACCAGGAAAAAAAAAATTACACCCCCGCCCCAAGCTGATACTACAAATAACCATATAAACAGTGTTACAAGTCAAAGAAAGATTTACAGAGACTGTGTTTCTTAATTCCTAGAATGAATAATCCAATTACCACTTTAAAATATCATTGACCAGTCAGGTTGTATGATCCTTCAGTGGGAGGATATTATTATTATTACTCTGAATCTTCTCAGGCAGGTGGCAGCATCCCAGGTATGACAAGACTGGCCAAGCGTGATGCAACCAGGTTCTTCAGGATGATTTTATTGATTTTTTTTTTTCATGATGAGGTTATGGTGGGGGTGTGCAAAGTTGCAGGAGAGAGAATGTAAAGGAGATGATGGGTAAGGAGAGCAGACAGAAGTGTGCAGAAATGACCCTAAGGAGATGCATGTTTTCCTGGTGAAGGACTCTGGAGAAGATCCCAGCAGGCTGGTGGGAGGTTCAGCTTTGCTAGCAGGGCTGTGTTCATCCTTGTCTGGTAGGTGGCTGTTCTGAAGAGTGCTTCCCTTCAGCATCCAAGGAATGCAGTTAAACAGAGAAACCTTCACCCTTGTTTATTCTAATGAACTTTCACCATTGTTTTGGCAGCAGGGAAGATGCTGAGTGTATTGCATATCCCAGCTCTAAATGGGTCTCGAATTGCCTCCACCAAACAGCACTGCTACAGGGTTTCTATGTGTTCCAGAGTGGACATATCTGCTCTAGCTTTAAATGCACTTTAAATGAAGAAATCTATCTATGGAGCTCAACGCTGCCTAATTTACTCTGTCAAGAAAACTTCAGAGATTGCCAAGAACTTGAGAAAATGAGTCTGCAGTGAGCTCTGGGAGCTGGAGTCCCTGAGCTGCCTTGTTTGTGGAGACCTTGGGTATCCCTGCGCTCAGGTGCTATCTGTTACATTGTCATTTTGTGGGGGTGGTGAAATCACAGTGTATGGGCAGTCATCTCCCACTGGGACATTGGTGTGGGCATCCTCAGTACCAGCCCCCTCCACCTCCTGCGTTTAGGGAGGTTTGGGAGAGCTCCTGGTGGTGGAACAGCATTGCCCAGGAGAATATTGCAAAAGCGGGAAGAAAAAGTATGATATTTTGTTCACAAATATCTCATCTTGTCCCATTAAGAGTTGCTGCAGCTATGGCTTTCACCACAAAAAATGGCTATGCTCAAGCATATCAAAGTATTCACCAAAGCTATGATTTGCATCACCATGTCCATGCATTTAAACCCACCTGTCAAGAAGAAAAGGCTCATATAAATTATGATTGGCTGTTCCCTGGGACAGCAATTTCCCACTGTAAATGCAGGACAGTGCCAGGCACAACCACCACAGTGGTTCCCGTGTCCAAGGTCAGCTTCTGCACAAATCTCCAAGTTTCTGGACAAATGCAGTGGTTCTTTCAGCAGTGCTTCTGGGTCTCTGTGCTGTGGTCATGACTATGAAAAACTAACCTTGATTTAAATCTCATGTCAATCACATTCTTTGTGTTACTTCTTTGAATGTTAATTTATTGCAGCCTAATTAAAATGAAAATATATTCAGGATGCCTAAGGATGAGGGAATGCTCTCTGTTTTTTATGTCAGTGCTTTCTCCTGCAACTTTGTAGTTATCAGCACTGTGCAATATAAGAATTAGCTGAATGTGAGGTTTTGACTTGTCCAGAAGAAGTTTAATTTAAAATCAAAGGGGTGTGGGTTTTTTTTTTAATTTTAGGTGCTTTTAATCAATGATACAATAAAACTCAAAATAAAACTACACTATGGGCATCTACAATCTGGCTTAAAGCTGAAAACCAATCTGAAAACATTGTTTTCATTACTGAAATGAAAAAAGTGTGGTATTCTATTATTTTTTTTTAATGCAAATGAAAATCCTAGGGAGTGTATATGTGGTATGTGCATATTTCTAGTTCATTGAAAAACTTTTTCATAGCCCTCAAACCCCTGTTTTAATGCATTTCCAAAGAGAAAATGTTTTCCACTGAGGTGCAGATTTCAGTGAGTTTAAGATGAACCAGCCCCTTTTCTCAATTCTCTAAGTGTCCACACCAGAAACTTTTCCAGGGAAGTTGCTCCCTTTTTTCTGAAGCAATAAAATTGCTCAGCAGATGTTCTCATCTACTCTCCCATGCCAGCCGTGTCTCCTGCACTGCAAGTTGCGAAGAGTGGATTGGCAGAAGCCAGCTGTTCAAATGAATGGTTTCTGATTCATTAGCAATCAAGAATCAATGAATACAAGACTGTTGGTTTTTTTGCCCCCACAATTCATCAAACCAAGCCGGAATGATAGCAATTCCAGGTAGGGTGAACTATTTTGGTTAACCTTAGAGAGAAACACTGCCTTGCAGTTTTGAGCAAGTGAAAATTGCAGTAAAAAACCAAAGCAAAACAAAACAAAGTCATTAATAAAAGCAAAGGTGGTTTTGTGTGGAAAAGCCACGATGTTTTATTTCAGAATATGTATCAGAAGAAACCCATGTCCTCAGTGTCAGAAGAAACCCATGTCCTCAGACTTTTAAGGAACATTTCTTAACTGAGCTGCTTGGTGAAACTTTTGCAAAACTTCTGCAAAATGCTCTGAGTTTTCCAGAACTGGGTATTTTCATTGCGCACACACACACACACACCCCCCAAACGCAAAATGCTTGGCAAAACTTCTGTTGCCTAGATCTAATGCAGAGGGAGATGGACTGTGCCGGAGACCCGTCCCAAGTGACACACTTTCATCATCTGGAGAGGCTGACGCCGCTCTAGGACAAGAGCCAGCAGCTCTATTTTACAGATGACTAAAATCAGACCATATTGTGCTTGTTTTTGAGATGGATGCACAACTGAGCAGTGCTCTTCGTGTGCTCTCGGCGTCACTGTGCACCCCCTGCTGTGATGCCTATGGAGCGCATTCGAGTCTTGTTGCTGTTGAATAGCAGTTGTAGCTGCCATATATGCTGCAGTATAAATGCAGCTGAGCTGGGAGTCCAGGGAGATATTATACAAGCGTGCAGCAGGGCTGTGCTGTGAGCTGCTAATTAGCTAAATATTCAACACACAGAAGGAAGGGTTATTATTGAACAGGGATCAGACACGTTCCTGGGGACAGAGTGAATCTGTGCGACAATGGGATGCGATCTGCTGATGTCCATGGGTCTGCACATAAACCTATTGTTTCTCCCTAATCTTGAAAAAAAAACCCAACAAGCCAGATGACATGTTGTAAAAAACTGATAGTTCAGCTTCTTTTGCCATTTCTATCTCCCTTTCCTGCTTTCCAGGCACATCTTGCAGAGCGAGCCTCAAATGAGCAGGGCGTTCAGGTGCACAAGGGGCAGGAGGACTGACAGGCTTTTCTTTCTTTCTTTTTCCCTTTTACAATCCTTTCTGCTCATGTTTACCTGGTTTCTGGTTGGCTTTCTACAGGAAAAGGGATGAGACAACCCTGACAGGCATAAATTTTTTACTCCATGTTTCCCTTTTGTTGTTCATTGAACATACTCTTTGTGAAGCATGGTTTTCAATCAGCCACACCACAGAGGGCAAATGGCAAGAACAGGCTTCTCCTGAGATTATCAGAGCTTTTTTGTAGGAAAAGAGAGCTGGTGAGGAAATAGGTGTGCATGAGAAAGGGAAGGAAAGCATCCTCAGGATCTGTGGAGGGGGCAGGAGTATTTTTGATCTGGTTGAGCTGTGCAGCAGGAAGATCAGAGCGGTTTCTTATTTCATTTGAGCTCCTTGCCCATTCCTGATTTACGTTGCAGACATAGGGTCTGTTTCCTTTTAGGCATTTAGCAGCAGAGTGCCCCTGCGTTTCTCCATCCATCATGGGCTGGCATGGCACGCACATGGCGAGGTGGCTGGAGGGGCGGGGGGAGAAGCAAAATCAGCCAGAGCCTCCTGTGAACGCATTGCTGCTATTTGTGTTTTATTTGAAGAAATGATTAGAGTTTATTTTATTGCCAGGAAAGGCTGCCAGCCTTTATGATGACAAAATTGCTGAGTTTACTAGGAAGTTTATTTATATAGGCTTTGAAAGACAGACCCTACAATGACAGACACCAGCGAAGACCTGGGCTTGCTGGCTCTCCCATTTCCCTTGGCTGTTCTACAGACATATTAACCCTTTACTCTGACAGGTTCCTACAAAAAGAGGGATTAAGAGCAAACATATGTACAAAATACTCCTTCTTCCCTGGGAAACTGGGTATTTGTGAGGGTTTGAGCTGAAGATCCAGACCTGAATGAACAAGTTGGCAGATGTTGGCTGCTGGTGCTATGGACCAACTCCACACATCTATAAGGATAGTAGACACGACCTCACAGGAAGAGATGCCCTTAGGATGGCCACGTCCTACCACGGGTCACATCTCTGGGACAACTGGTGCTATGAGAAGTACTCCACCCTCCCACCGCTGTCCCTGCTGTAGGAATGGAATTGCCAGAACAGTTACTACCACCAAAAAATGCATTTCGGGGAGGGCAGAATCATATGCTGAATTAAGGCTTGGCAAGACAGTGGGTTTTAAGGAGAAAAATATATGTTTAAATTTTCTTAGGTGTCAAAATGCTATGCTTTGACATATTAAAAATGAAAAAGTTTCACTTGGAAAATTTTCAAACATTTTATTTCATCATTAATATTCATTCATTGGTATTAGTTTTCTTTTTAGAAGTGTTCTGACTTGGGAAGGTATCCAAAATAGACCAGAATTAATTAAAACAGAAGTTTTGTTTCACCTTAATTCACTGTGTTTTTTGTTTTGGAGAAAAAAAAATACTGCTATTTCTGTTTAAAGTTCAGACCAAACTCTTCCATGTCTATGTGGCCATCATGCAAGAGAAATCAACCCTCTTCCCTCATCGCTGTCTTCATCAGAGCCTCAGGTCTACTGCTTGGCCTGGAGAAAGCCTTTTATCACGCAGTGGGGGTGGCAGGCAGCTATCCTCCATGGACGGAAGACTGAAGAGGACCCTAAGCATAATCTACAAGTATGTTACATATACACAAGAGCGCTCACTCTCTGACTTCCCATCAACTCTTGCATCAATATCACATATGTGGTCATGATATCCATTCCTTCATTTCTGTTAACACCAGGTTTGAGCTCCTAATACCAGCTTCTAACATTTTGAACTTGTAGGCAGCTTTCAAACAGCTGCCATTTTTTAAAGAGAACCAGACCCAAACCTCTGCTCCTTTCTTTTTTTCCTTAAAATGTGGAATTTCCCCCCCATAAAATTTTACTGACATGTGTGCTCAGATGGGCAACATTCAGATCTTAGCCAGAGACTTGTTTGATGCTTCGCAAACCACTGGAGCTTGAAAACCACGAAGAAGACAAGCTTTCACATTGGGAAGTTTAGTGCATAACCTTATGCTGGGATGGTTGGGAAGCCTTAAGAGCAGGGGCATTTTTTGAAGTGCTTTCTGCAGCTGGGTTTTTCCTTCCATACCCTTGCAAAGTTGTATCCCTTATTAAGCAAGTGTCTGGGATTTATGAGAAGAGGAATATATGTGCATATATATATATGTGTGTGTGTGTGTGTGTGTGCATATATATAGGCACCTACACATTCATTACTTCTTTAAAAACATTTACAATCAATTTTCTGCAACATATGTGCATGTTGATTTCATAACAAAGTTATAAAAGAGGTCATTGTCCTTCGACTGGGTAGAAAAATTGGGACTTTCAAGATCTTGACCAGCTTTGGTTTCTTGAATAAAGTTTGGCTACTTTAAACTCACACAGACATCTGCCAATGTTTCCAAAAAAGCGAAATACTAGCAAAAAGAGAGAAAGAGAAGTACTCATGAAAAACAATGAGAGAACTTCATACTTTTACCAGCTCTGGTTGGCATTTGTCCACATTACTCACTTACGGCTTCACAGGTTAAGACTTTATACCACATTACACCTGAAACTTAAGCAAGTACTTAAAGTTAACAGCTTTCTTGAATCATGGCATCTTTCTTCGAGGAGCTGAGCCCTCTAAGGTGCTGAGCACTCTGGCTCCCATCCAGCAGAGCACTCAAACACCAGCTTACATTTCACTGTGCTCAAGAACAAATTTAAAATTAAGCATGTGCTTAAGTGCTTTGCCAAAGAGGAGCGGGATTACTCACATACCAAAAGTTAAGCATGTGCTTAAGGTGCTTTCCTGGATTCAGGTTGGAACAATCGGAAAATAATGACGGTGTCTTTAGGCAGGTTTTGGAAAAAAAAAAAAAATTGGAAAAAAGAAAGTCGTCTGCTTGTTCTGACGGTGGCAGAGTCTTCCACCTGAAAGTAGTTTTATTTAACTCTGTCCAGATCGTGAACAGTAAACAGAAAGGGAAGCCAAGTCTCTCTTGTACTTCTATAACTGCTGTTACTGTAGCCTATACCTGACAGCATTTCTGGGCTGTAGTGTAATGTTAGCATCCCCATGTCACTACAGGATCTGGACACCCCAAAGGGCTACAGAAGAGCTCTGAGTAAAGTGGTAGGTGATGGTACATCAGGAGAGCACCCTTTGCTTGACAGGAGCACCACCGTCAGCACAACAGCTTGGTCCGGAAGAAGGACTTCTCAGCCCCTATCTAATTGTCATATCTGACCCCATGGTTGGATTTCAACATGGCTGCCCCAGCTACTTCTGGTCATAGGACTGAGAAGATCACTTCCCTTCCCTAGCCAAGGCCTGAATAAGAGCAGCCAGCAGGAACACCACAGTCAGTCGCACCTCCTCCATTACAGTATTGATCTGCTAACCCTCTGTCCATGTTTTGAGGTTGTTTATCAAAGACAGACCCTTAAAAACAGGACTGAAGTAGGACAGAGGACCCAAACCCAACTTTGGGTTGTGCTTGTGCCACACCTCAGCACCATCTGTGGGTTCCCTTGGGGGAAAACCAATGCAACATCATAACCTTGCCTCCTGCACACCATTAGGCTTACCGGAGAAATAAAACCATATGCCTTTGCCTGTTACCAGAGAAGTCTGGACTATGTGGTTGTGACACACAAATGTAATGGTCTCAGGAAATAAAATGTTCTTTCTTCAGAGTAAAATGGTCAATCAATGTCAAATCTAGCCCAGGTTCCCTGATGGTCAGAGACCAGTGGAGACAAGGCACAGCTGTAGAAACGTAGGCCTGCTAACGCTCTTGATTTTTTGGGGATGGCTGTGACTAGTATCACCCCCTCTCCCTCCCTCCCACCATCCCTGAGCAGATCACAGCTAGCAACCACATGCCCTGACATGTTTGTCACTGCCACTCACCAATGCAGTCTTAAATGGTACTTTATTTTCTGGTATTGTAACTCTTCCATCCACTGAAAAATATGGATGGAGGAAGGTGGTGATGTTTGCTCATGATGTGGGAAAAGCCTTTGGCCCCAAAGGGTTAAAATGCCCAGGCAGGGGGATGCCGCAAGCCCATGTCTCCATCGTGCCATCTTTGGGGAATCTGGCTCAATATCTGTTCCTTCACTCTAGCACTTACGGAGCTTTGTAGCAGGTAAAACTAAGCCAAATTTCCTCAATCCTCTGTTAGTGTTACTAAAAAAATACCCCTAAATTAGGTCCCAAATTCCTGTGATCCTCATAGCGCTGAGCGGGGATGAATAGCTTTTGATAACAGCCCTGGATTTGATGGTGTGGGGAGATTTATTTCCTGATCTTTTGCCCATCAAATCTTTTTCTGATCTTAATTGTCAATCACATCATATGATTTCTCCAGAGAAATGAAAATAGCAGCTATTTGTCTTGAAAATCCACCCTTTGATGTCAGAATTCCAGGAAATAAAACACCTTTATAGTTATGGGATCCAGACCTGTCTGACCGGGATGCATTTCCATCAGGACTTGTGTGTGTTTGTTGACTCAGGTTTTAAGACGTTCTGCGCCTTTTACAGGGATTCACAATGAGCCATTCATGGCACATTCATTTTTGCAAGAACTAAAATAGCCAGGGTCATTTGCTTCAGGAATCCCTTGTCTGAAGGGTGCCAGCTCTGCCCAACTTGGAATGAGCTTCCATGGCGGTGGTCCCCACCCTGAACAGGTCCAACCCTCATTGTGATGCTAAAATAAGGGTCTGGACATCCAGACCTGCTCATGTGTTGGCTGTTTTCCTTCAGGCACTTCAGGCATATTTTCTAACTGATTGTGCATCAAAGGTGCCTCTGATACATGGAGCTCCTCTGCACACAAAGCCATTGGGCACAACCTCTGCCTTGAAGGCCAAGCCTTGCCCAGCCTCTGCTGATGGGCTGGCACAGGAAGGGGGGCACTGTTCCTGTCCCCACCATCCCGGACCACCCTTGGACCAAGGGTTAGCCATACAACATCTTCTCCAACCCCCTGGCAATGGCAGCATCAATTGATCTCTTCCAGCTGAGCACTGGAGAAGGAAAACCTCACTTTCACACAGCTCCGTCCTTTGGATTGATTCTCTTTATGTCACCAGATCAGCCAACCATCATTGCACAGCATGTCCACCTCCATCTGGAGAAGTTATTTCTAAGAAAGGCCAATTTAGTATATCAAATTATTTGGTAAAGATCAGGAAAGTGAGGGAAAGGCTAATTAAGAAAAATTTGGTCACTTCAGCCTCATTATTTTTCCATCGGCCTGAAGGAGTTTTGTAGACTTTGGCTGCAGACTTTGGGATTAAATATGTGCCATGACCTGGAGGAAGGATCCTTGTTGGTCTTTCTCCTAAGAACTGCTTCCCAACCATGTTGGCTGGGTGGGAGTGTGGGTCTGCCACAATGAGGGTACATATATTTATATAGATCCATAATACCCACTGCTACCTGCTGACCTTTTCCTTTCTACAGCCAAGTCTGCAAGATCCTGTGGTCCTTATCAAGATGTCACTCACAATTTTTTGTTTGCTGTTTTCTCTGTTCCCAGTCTTTCAGCCCATCTTTTCTTTAGACATCCCTCTTTCCTCTCTTTCCAGCTGAAACTTTCAGTTTTCATTTGGTTCTTCCCCACAGCTCACCCTGGTCCCTTGTTGTGGCAGACTTGGCTGTGAATCTGATTTTCCCTGTTCTTCCCTCAGACTCTTACAACTCCACCATCTACTATTAAAAAAAAAAAAAAAAAAGTTAGTCACAGGGCAAATTCCCTTTGTTGGCTTTGCAATATGTGGATCACCTTTCTTTTCTTCCCTCCCCAAATCCTCTGGTGCCTTCTCAAATTTGCAGGCTATTCCTTCTTCTTTTTTTTTTCCATTCCACCAACAATTAATCAATCAACCCGACAACCTGGGACCAATCTAAAAATAATAATTAAAAAAAGGAGTAGCTGCAGGAGAAAGTTGCTGGTTAGCTCTCTTGCTCCCATTATGTGTCTGCCTGATATTCTGAACTGTCCAAAAGCAAAGGACTCTGGGACATACTTTTTAAAATGCCTTTGTTAAAAGTCCTCTGGTGTTCAGAGCCTGGCAGGTACCTGGAGGAGGTGACGGCATTATTTTCAAAGTCGGCATTCCCAAGGTGGCAGCTTTAATGAAGAGGAAGCCGATTTACTGCTGAGACAACGTTGTTCCCTCAAAGCCAAGAAGGGTCATTAGCACTTCATATATTTGGGTTAGTGCTGTTTATTCTGACACGACAACCCTGTGCAGGCTTCTGGGGGTTGTAGTCCAGCCTTGTGCACAGCTCGATGTCAGGTGTCAGCATGGGGGGTCAGCAATGCATGAAGTGCATACCGTATCCCCCATGGGTACTTGATTTCCATCTCGCAGCTGGAAGCTACCACACCTGGCAAAATTTGGGGTGTAGCCGCTCCATCTGCACAATGAAGCCATGCAGAGCTGGCCATTGCATTCTCTCTGCCTCCACCAGATATTAGACCAGTCAATTTGTAAGCCACCGAGGTGTATAATACGATCAGCTCAAACCTGTCTAAATTCATCTTCTTGGTCCACCTCATCTCCCTGCCTACCTCCTTTGACCCATCTTCTTCCATGACTTATGGATCGACTTACAGCCTCCATAGCTCTACCCTGCTTCACAGTACATCTCGCTTATGGAAAACCATGTCCACATTCAAAACAGTTTATTAAAGACAGCCAAGAAAATGATGGGTAAAAGAATTAGCTTCTTTTTTCCAAATTGTAGGCTCCAAGGCCAGAAGGGGCTGTTCACCTAGTCTACAAGAGGCAGGCAAGAGAAGATCATCCATCCCCTGGCTCTGCATCAGCTGGAGCAGGCAGGCATCTAATGGGGTTGCAAGGTCTTCAGTCAAACAGCACAGCTTCTCTGACCAGAACCAGGAGTGGCTTAGCCAAAATCCCTCAACAGTCACCTCTGCTGCAGTCATGTTGCTTCCAGGACGTGCTCTTTTCTCTCCGCCAGCCTCTGCAATGAGCTATCAAGACATCTTGGCTTGCCTGAAGCTGGCTGGCAGATCCATAGCACAGCGCTGCATCGCATGGCGGTGAGGGAGCTCAGAAAAACAGACGCTTGACCAGCTCCTCCCGTGACCTGTCCCTGATGATGAATTGCTCTTCCTAAAACATCAGCACTTTATTTTCAGGTAGTGCTCTGCTGATTTCCACCTCCTGCCAAAAAGATCTCATTTTTGCCTTTGCCTGTCAAGCTGGAGATTTCAATGCTGGAGAAGGAGATTATTTATTAGTCGAAAAGAAAAAGAAAACCCACAGCCCGTGGTTCCCCATGGTGTCTCAGTCTGAGAACCTGCATTTGAGTGGGGAAGGGGTATGTGGGACATCTCCCTGCCTTGAGCCAATAATAGAAAAGCCCCCAGCACCTCTCTTTCTTTGATACAAAATCCACAAATTCAAGCCAGCACCAAAGGTGCCTTTCCCAGGAGAGCCCCTGGCTATTTGATGACCTACCAGAGCACATGAATCCTGGCTGAGACCCCTTCCTGGACAGTAGCAGAGGTTCAGGTCTCAGGTTCCCCGTGGGTGTCCCGACAGCTCAGCTTTCTGGACTGCCCATTTTTCTTTGCAGCCATCAAGAAAATGTGAAACTTTGATCCTCAAGCAGAACAACCACATTTTTTCACTCTCAGGAAAGTTTTCACTCTGAGGGGCTACAAAACCATTTCCCACTCAGTTCCACTAGCTTGAAATAAGAGGAGAAAAATAATAAACAGAAATTGAAAGATTTGGGTACAGCAGTGAACTTTTCTGAAGTCTTCAGTGTATTGTGCCCTGGAGTTTTGGTTCAGCTCATTGCAGAGATGAGCCAAGCACAGGCTCAGAGCAGGATGCTGTTAGAGATGAGAGCACTGCAGATCCCAAGCTTGGGGCTGGGCATGCAGCTGAAACGTGAAACACAAAACCCACGCATTCCCTCACTGCAAGCATTTACACTGAAATACGGAAGAGGTTAAATGCTGTGCTCGCAGCTGCACAAGGAGTGGTGCCAGCATTTGAAATCTGGGAATAATTGATTCATGTTTCCAGAATCATTTTCATTGAAGGTGGGGGGCACAGAGGGGGAGAGGGAGATTGAGATTGAGAGAGAGATTGTTATTAGAAATTTAAACCACCAAGTTTTGAGCATCTGGTTATGTTGGTGGCTGCTGTCAGTCTGCCGTGTAAGCTGCCCTGCTCTGCCACTAGTGCCACCTTGGTCACTTGTGGCCAACCAGGTAGATGGTGGAGAAACCAAGAATGGATCTGATCAGGCTTTAAAAAAACCTTAATTCTTCTAAACAGTCAATCTACCTGCCAGTGGCTCCTTAGGCACTTTGGTGGGAAATGCACCTGAATTAGGTAAGCTGCAAAAATGAACTACGATGGGAAACAGAGGAGACAGAAGTTTACAGTGGAGAACTGGTCTCACAAAGGGGTTAAGCATTCCCGGTCTGCTGCTTTCGACCAGAAGTCAGGACTGGAAATGGGTGGCAGACCCGTCACACTGCTCTGGACAAGATCAAAGGAACAATGCAGATCTGGAACTGGATGCCAAAATTCCTGGACATGTTTGAATTAGGCATGTAGTGTTGCAAGGTATCTGTGGGAATGGATCTGAGCACTGCAAGGCAGGACATCCTCTCAAACACCTACAAGATCATTGCCCATTGGAGGCTGACAAACAGCTGATAGAGCAGGCGTTTCACACCAGATTAGCAGGAAAACAGGTCATGTACTGAGCATTGGAGAAATGTTGTTTTCTCCAGGAAGCACTGTTTGCTTGTTCTTAACCAATTTGCTGAAAATGAAACTGTTTTCCATAAAAGATTTTTAAAATGAGGTTCTGGATACCTGTCATTTAATGTTTCCAAATTGCTGAGCTGCTCCATTTTTAATTTTAAAAAGAATTATTCCAGGTTTCTTTAGAATGTGAGATAACTGTATTTTTGCTGGGGATGGAAGGTGTTTAAAAAAAAAAAAAAAGATTATATGAAGCATCATAATTTATCTGAAATGAACTTTTTTTCCCCTGCAGATTTCAGCTGGTGTTTTTGGTCAAATTTAATTCTATTTGACTTTGATACCGCATCAAAATGGGATTTTTTTAATTGTCTGTTTACTTCCTGGTTCTCAAAAATATCAGCATTTCTCACAGAAAAGGTGGGAAGGCTGTTTCCTGGTCAGTCTTCTCAGAGACCCAGTAATCATTTCTATCACTGCCTTCCATAAATCCATGAATCAGAAGTTAATCTTTAAACTTTTTCACAGATTAGCATTTATGAACTCTCAGTAAAGAGCCACACTGGTTGGTTAGGAATACAGTATGTAGCTGCACACTGTTTGCCTTTATCAGCCTGCAGGTTGAACACCCTGTTGAGTTGCATCTTGTGGTACCTTTTCCATCATGGTTGGACTTTTGGAGAACATCTCAATTTAACTTGGCTTGCATACTCTGCACATGCATGAGTTCTGCAGGGACATCTGGTTTGCTGCATGTCAGGTTGCTCAGTAGTTCTGCAAGAAATCTATGGCGAATGAATCCCAGAGCTTTCCTTCTCTTGTTCTTGAATTTGAGAGTAGGTTTTAAAAACTGAACCTAATCTTGTACAGAGAAATCTGATTCAGACTTGTCCATGGGACTTTGGCTCCACACTGGTCAAGAATCCATTTTGTTTCATTTGGATGTCCTCGAACTAAGATTTGTTTCCAGAAGCGATCCCTCCCCTACGCAGAGTCCAGAAGGAAATTTGATTCAATATGATCATGCATTTTGTCAGTACATCTGGCAAGCAACACACAATTTTATAGCCCTCAACTTGGGAGTCCATATTTGGCCACCAGGAGAGCTTTCTGAGCTTTTTATTTGATTCCTCATGAGCAAGAGAGATAGTCTTGGCTTGAAGCTCTGGAAGGCTAGTCAGACCATGAGAGACACAGCTCCTCTGCACCGTGGGGCAGGAGCTCCCCAGGAAGCATGAGAGGGCTGAACTGAGACATGTTAGATACGTGTTGTTTCTCTCTCTCATTAGTTGCAATAAACATTTCTGCCCTGGGTGGAAAAGCTGCTGCGGTGGGTTCTGGGAACAGGGCTTACCACTTCAGCACAGCTGTAGGGCATAACTGAGACAGTGCAGGATGGACTGCCCTTTAATATAAACTGCTATAAACTGCATTACCTGTGTCCCTGAGAAGACTGTATAACCCAGGGTAATGCTGTGAGCAGCAATTTCCACTCCCAATTTAAGATATGATTCCCTAGCCAAGAGCTACCTCCATCCTTCTACTGCTGGGTGTCGACAGTCAGATCTCAGGAACCAATGAGGAGACCCAACTGAAACAACAAACTCCTTCAGCAGGCCCAGGCAAGTTCCCTGTTAACTGGATCCCAACATGTTTAAAATTTATCGCTGATAATCATTACACTGAGCAGTGATTGGAAACAAGCATGGCCAAGGCACAGCATGGAGCAGCGATGCTGCGTGTTCATAGCAGTGACACATGTGCTGGTATAAAGCTCTCTGTGTTCAGGCAGGTTGGGACTGAAAACACCGGCTCCCATTTATAAGCAGGGCAAATGAAGCAAAATAAAAAAGAATTGATGCACCTCCTTCTGCGTCAGCTTTTAGGCTTGAAAACATAGTACAAACCTTTAAAACTGATGCATGCTGCTTGGGAAAGGAAATGGATTCAGCACATGCTGGTTTGTGCTACCAAGGCAAGTGTGTTAGCAAAGCTCACTCCTGACATCTATGAGGTCATCCACCTTCATACTACCGCTCAACTTCAGTACAAACAACACCGGGAGACTGAAGCCAAGGCAGGCAGAGGAGATATATTAGAAAAGCAGAAGGGGGGAATGGGGAGGGGGATATGAGGTCATCTGCACTGACAGTATGTTAGGTACTCACATTAGAGCAGAGAACAGAGCCATCGACTTTATTTAACAAGCTTCCAACTGGTAACGAGGCTTGTTCTTCCAGTTATTGCATTGAAAGAGCAACATCTGGCCTGGAGCCTTCCAGGGGCCAAATCCTTCTCTGTTGCAACCCACCACTGTCAACAGAGTCATACCAGGGATGAATTTGCTCATGAGAAACTAAGGCAATGAGAGGGGCAAACAGTTTGGGGTCCTGCTTGAAAAAAACCCAAGTTTCTCTGCAGAGCAGGCCAGGTATCTGAGCAATAAAGATCGTCACACCTTTAATTGCTTTCCCATACACAAGCACTGTGCATGATAAACAAGGCGGATTTTTTTTTTTTCTGTAATTACCAGAGGAAAACACAAAGCTGGTGTTTCCTTTCCCTTTTCTGATTTATTTCCTTAGCAGCTAAGCCACAAGAGCAGAGCAGAGACATTCATTAGGCAGGCTAAGTTGGGAGAACATCTACCCGGTTTCTCACCTCCTCACTTAAAGTCCAATAAAACGTAAGGGAAAGGGCAAGGAAAAACATTACGTTTTTAAAGGCACTTGGTGAGCTTCAGCAGCTGCCGTTTATTGAGCTTTCCATAGCTTGTTTCCAATTACTGTAAGGTGTCCAGAAGCTATGGCAACGCAGCAATAATCTTCTAGTGCCTAAGAAAGTTGCCATCACCTATGGAGCAGTGTAGTGCTGGGTATAAAGGCATTACAGTGGAGAAAAGAAACCCTTGACCAAACCACTTGCTGGTGGCTAACTAGCATCCAGTACCACCCATCCCTTCTCCAGTTCACTTGGAAGCACAGTGCAGGTGGGTGGCTCTGGATTATGCCTGCCGATGGAGCATCCGACTCCCATGAAGGGTCAGGATTTGCCCAGGGCAGTGGAGATTGCTTCAAGGGCTGCTGGACTGACTGCTCAGCATCAGCTACTGTGCTTGCTCCACGCCGAGATGCTGCCTGAATGCTGACATTTTAACAGCACTGTCCCTTCCCTGCACATGATACGGCGTGAGGGAATAACAGGATGTATTAATGTCATTTTAGATAATAATATTCTTCTCAGAGTGGGCTTTCTGGCACTATGTGTCCCACTGTGAGAGAACTCTATCCCTATCGCTCCAGCATTAGCTCTGAGCTTGAAAGCAATCCATTTGGGCCATTAAAATGACTTGCAAAATGTGGGATCGTTATCAAGTAATTAGGACCACATTTTGCTTTTCTCCCTGCCCGGAGCTCTGCGCTATGATCTCAGTTCACCTTCAGCTTCACTTCACCTTCGCTTTTTACAGACCGACATGAGCGCTGTTTTTTTGAATGGTGCTTGTCCTCCATTCCCCTCCCCTTCTTGCTCAGCTGGTGTTTGTAAACTGCAGCATTTATTTTGTGCGCAAGACCCAAGAGGAGCTGAGTTTGGAGAGGTGCCAGGGAAGGTTTCCCCATTTTCCATCCTCTGTGCAATGGGAGCTGTCATGCCTCTCTGCCCCCACCACCAATGAGATAGCTACAGTTGAAAGGACTGTCCAGGCCTCGTCTCCCACAGCCAAGAGTGAAGCTGTTGGAAAGATCTGCTGATATAGAAAAGAGCCATGTGGCCTTCTGTGAGGCGGGGATTACCACGGGGCTCGAAAAACATGCGTACTTGGCTTTGTGATACTGCTGGAGCCCGGTGCGGGGCTGAAGTCCCCGCTGGGCTGCATTTCAAAGCCCTCTGCTCCAGGCTGCGTTGGAAAGCACAGCTCGCTTGGATACCAGTGGGGCTAGGATCCCACTGCGATGCGCAGAGTGCTTGGACTGAAAGGAAAATACCCCTCCTCACCCTCACACTCCCCCAGCGCGGAGGGTCCTGGGCTGGAGCCACAAACTGCAGCCACTCGCACCCCTCACACGTGATCTCTCCCCCTGAATTCCACCCCCCCCTTTTTATGCTCACAGATCTGCTCTTCCAAGCCCAGATGACCACAGCTCAGCAGGAGCCAGCACTTGCAGCATCTCTGTGCTGGACATGAGCCCACGGATGTTAATGCTGCCTCTGGCAGGAGAGAGGTCTATGCGCAGTGGCCTCACAGACCTTGGTGCAGGTCCTTGCTCCCAGACATATCTCACACTGTCAGGGCTCACCCCTAGGGCTTTGGCCACTCTCTCCCCACCATAAGTCTGAGCGGTCCATGCTGCCAGCGCCAATGCTCAGGAAGACAACTCTTCCAGCTCCGTCCCTCCAAGGGTTTGGCCATATTCCAGCTCTATCTTTGACCAAGAAAGTGGTTTATGTAAACAGGCTCAACCTCTGTATGCTATTTCCCCTTCACACAAGAAAAGGCATTACCGCTTGCACCCAACTGTTCATAGCTACATCATGGTCCCATGCTGCCTGGGGAAGGGAGCAAGTCTGAGACCTGGCTGTGCCTTCCCATACTGCATCCTGCAACTCGGCTACAGCCAGCCTCATCATCTAGACCCTGCCATGGATGGTGTTCCTCCACCTCATCCTTCCTCTGGCTCTTGCAGAGATGGGTCCAGAAGAAATCTCCACAATGTTTTTGTAACTCCACCCTCAGCCCCACAGAAACCCAGCTTGGAGACTTTCACCCCCTCTTTCCTATCCTTACCTCCAAGAATACTCTCTCAAGCCCTCACAGAGGCTTACTTCTCGGCAGAGGAGAGCTCTGCTGGGTGTGTTCCTCACCACCCTTTCCTTTCTGCCTCCTGGCCCCAAAGCATCAATTCATTATGGAAAGCAGCAGGGCTGAGGACACTGAGTCCCAGAAGCACCTGGCTGAAGCCACTAAATGATCAGCTGGGAATGAGTCATGTTAGCAGCTCAAGCCCAGGAAACCTAGCCAGATCCCTCTGCACAGGACTGAAATAGACTATAACTGACTAATTACAGGCTCTGGCCAAGTCCTAGTGAATTAGAGTGGCTTGCAGGGGGATGCAAGGATAAGGGCTATTATTAGCAGTGCTATTTATTATTTGGGTAGCACTCCTATTGTCTCAAGTGCTCTCTGAATTGTCGGCAAGACAGTTCCTGCCCCTAGCACACAGGATTTTTGGGATCTAAGGGCGTGACTGGAGATGAGCTATGAGCTGTGGGATGGATGTACTAACACTCATTTAGCATGAAAGGAGTAACTGGACCATCAGTTCATCCTGACTGGAGATGGCCCAAGGCCAGGAATTGCCATGCCACATCTCTCACCAAGGAGTGGCTGCTGCTGAGTGCTGCAAGGTGGAGCAGGAGTAGGACAAAGTGGTAGAAACTGGAGTGAAACATCTCACACAGGGTAAATGTTGGAAACATCTTGAGCATTGGGCCAGGTGGGTGCACCTGGAGCCTCCCTGGAAGGCAGACGAAGCTATCCCAGGCTTGGCTTCGGCTCACAAGCTGGAAAGGAGGTGAGCAGCTGGGGAGGTACAAGCCAGTTTGCCCTGTGAACTCCTGCTATGCGGTTACCAGGCGTGGAGAATTTGGTGCTGCCATCTAAAGCCCTGCTCAGAAAGCGCTGTTCTTCTGCAGAAATCTCAGCTTCCCACTGCTGAGAAAGAGGTGGCGGAAAATATGACCCCAGAGCAACCTAAAAATTAACAACACAGAAGCTTATTTTTAGGAATCTAATTGCTCATAAGCCAGATTTTCACCCAAGTCTCAGGCTCTGGAGAGGGAGAAGGACAGATAACTGGCCTTTACAGCTCCTCAGATGAGCCCTGGTATATCTCAGCTCCTCAGTGGTGGTGGCGACATGTCTAGACACTCTGGGAAGCATTCAATCAGGAGAAAGAAGAATGGGTCCCGCTGTTAGGAACAATGCAAGAGGAACAAAACGGCCCATTTTTATTCTGCACAGCTGTCTTTTAAAAGGACTATTAGGTCACTGAAAGTTTTAGTTACAGCAAAAAATAACTCAAAAACCAACAAAAAATTGGAAATGAAACTGTATATATTTTGGGGAAATTGCTTTTTTTATTTTAATAGGTTTCCCTTTCAACTCTTTTCCAGCTGATTTTTTTTCTCTTTGAATTCTATGATTATTAATGGTAGTAGCACTAATGTGCTTGGAAAAAGCTCATTTGAGAACCATATTTTTTGGATTATAAAATATCTGAAAGATATTTTTCTTTTCTTCAGACAACAGTTGCCCAGTTTTCCCAGGCAGACATTATTCCATGCCACGGCATCAGAGACATCAGACCCAAACTTGCTTTGAAAATAAGCGGGAGATGCCTGTTGCAATGTGGTCAATCACTTCTACCACAGAGCTCTCTTCGTGTCCATGTACCAGATGGCATTTGGTGAGAGGGGAATCCAGGGACCACACTGGTCCTGCAGGACTCACTTCCACTCACTGGCACATCAAGGGTTTTCTGCTGTCACTAAAAAACCCAAACTGTTCTTTGTTTTTCAAAAGCGGAATCCAGGAGTTCTGGAAAGAGCTGTGGATAGACATAGATGTGGTTTGTCCATCTGGAGCATATGTATTGGTAGTGGAGATTTCTGCTGACCAACTTGCTTTGCAACAGACCTGTGGGGTTCCCAGCAAGGGGGAGGGCAGACATGTCAGCCAAACTGTTTTCAAGACGTGCCTACATCATTGCTGGAGGGATGCGGAGGTGGTTCTGCACAACGTAACACTTCAACAAGAAAAGCCACAGCCAACACAGAGTCAAACCACCAGGGAAGTGATGTAGTAGATTTTGAACACCCAAACTAGGCAACCCTCTGCTTCCCTGCGTTACACTCCAGCCCAGCATTGCCTGCCTGGTCTGCCCAGCTCAAGGTTGTGCAAACCATGCTCTGTTGCTCGGTTTAGGTGCGCTCTGCTGTCTCTAAACAGGGAAATTCAACCTGATTGCGCTGCTAGTCAATCTTATGCAATGGCATTGGCTTCATTTTCAGCAAAGGAACCTCAAAGCAGCCCAATTCCCATCTATGCTGAGATACACTCAGTGTAGAAGAAATGCGTAACAGTGGTCCAAAGGCAGATTCCCATCACTACATCTGCCAAGAGATGCCTACGAAAGGAACTTAATAAACAGAGAAAGGATGAAGGCAGCCATTTCCTGGCAGACCTTGCAGATTTTAGCAAACTCTTACCTCAGAGCCAAAGCCTGAGATGTAGTGGATATGCCTCTAACATCTGCCAACTGCCTGCAGTCCCACCTGAGTGGCTCTTCCTGGTGGAGCAAAAGTGAGACTCTGTGGCACAGGTCCTGCCAACCTCATGCCAATGGAAGAGGGGAGATGGATTTCCCAATCTCAGCAGTTGTGGCCAGACTACAGACTTCCTGCACCTCTCAGGTGACCTCCCGGCTCTTGAAATTGCTTGCACATACCCAGTATCTACTGTTGGGAGCCGACAGACCTGCAGAGTGTTCCAGGAACAGCTTTCAAGGTCCTGCCTAAGTGAACAGAACGAGGAGTTTCCCTGTTTGATCTCCAACCCGTACTCTGCCATTTGAAACTTATCATCTCCCTTTACCTCAACAGAGCAAGAAATAAATATGCAGTTTAATGCAAAACAGTGAAATCAGAGCTTTCATTCTAAGGAAAAAGGAAAAAGCAGAAATTTCAGCTGTACTACTTCTGTTTAAAATGCTATACAAAACATGATGGATGAGCTGAAACAGCAATAACATAGAGTATTTGGAGTGCTCTTCTCTTCCATAAATCTATTTAGCATCCATCAGCTGAGCACAGTGTCTCTTGGAAACAGATCGGAGAGGTCTGGGAGTCCTTCCCAGGGAGGGGAAGGGGACAGAGCAGCAGTGGAGGTTGGTGATTCTTTACCTTTTTGACAGTCCTTGCTTACAGTGGGAAAGTTCATGGGCAAGGTAAAACCCACCAGCTCTGCACACACAGACACTAGGTCCAGAGCACTTAAAGCTAAGGAGAGCAGGAGTATGCAGACCTACGAAATAAGAGCAGGTATGGTTCATCTTCAAGTGGTTTCTCAAAACAACTGTTTAACCAATATTTCCCGTCTATCCCCATTTTCTCGTGACCCTGGTAAGTTCAGCACTCCACTAAAAATAACCTCTGTCTTTTATTGCTGGGAAAGAATCCCAGTCTTCACAGAAACAGGGTTTCTAATCCTCACAGAGGCAGATGCTGGGATACCCCAAAAGCACAATCTGGCACGCAAAATTAATGAGACTTTCCCACTTATTGTTAAAAAAATTTCCTGTGAGTTTATAGCAGCTGCAGATCCAGAGGCCCTTCTGCTCTCCAAATAAACTGTACTTTCCAGAGGTTTGGGGTTGACTGTGCTATGTTATGAACTTCAGAAGTAGGAATTGATGAGATCTTTAGCAGATATATCCAAAATAAGTGGGCAAAGACCCCAGCCCTGCTCTATGTGCTCTGGTATGGAAGGGATTGCTCTGGTCACCTCTTGGGGACCCAACATCCCACCTCTTCGCTAGTTCAGTGGCTGAATGAATGTGTGCATTTAATGTGCCTGCGCTGAGCCCTTACATTCACCTGGGCAGCTTTGCAAGCTGGGATGTGGTTTCAAGAGCACACTGCTATTGACAGTGATTACATTATGCCAGTAGCACTTCTGCCAATTGCTTTGTGTGTTTACAGGGAAAAAAAGGGGAAAGAAAACAACAGAGAGATTCATATGTTGGAAGAAAATAAAGCAGAAAGCTTACCTAATCAATTTATTCATGAGAGAGGGAGAAAAGGAGGCTTGTTCTTTAAAATACATGCATCTCCTGAGCCCTGTGTGTGTGTTAAAGCAGTGGGATGGAACTATGGCTTCTTCCAAAGCAGCTTCTCAAGAGCTCTGTAGCCTGCAGACATCAATATGAGAGCGCAATTATCAGTCCTTCTGCCCAGGGAAGGAGTTGAAGCTGTCCATACCTTGGCAGCCACTTTGTCCTATTTCTCATGGGGGCTCTGGGCCAGCAAACTCTCGGTCAGCACACCTCTGGAGAGGTTTGGATGTAGGCAGCCCTTTTCGAAAACTGAAACTTTCATCCATCTAGGTCTCCCCTTCCTTCCCAACTTTGTGTATTTTGTCAGAGGGAAAAAAACCCAAACAATCAAATTCCAGCTGCAAAGTAAGGACACAGCACAATAGCTTGGGGTCTGTCCTTGGTTTTACTGAAAAATTTCAGAAGGGGAGAAAAAAACCCAACTATTTCCCAGCTACTGAGAAAGGCTGGTGAGCATTGCAGAGACCATGAGGCCAGACAGGCTGTGGGGACAGAGGTCTTAAAAAGCGATTCCTTGGATTTTTGTTTCTGACACTAGCAAGACTGGAGTAAGACTACATTTTGGAGGAGTATTTTGGGAATAGTCCTATGCACAGAGATGCCCTCAGCCTTCTGCTAAACGTTTAGGGGAGAAAGAGCCCAGAAGGAATCAGAAGCAGAAAGGATCAGTCCAATGCCGTGTGAGGAGCACGGGGCAAAGCCAAGGACAGAGCTGAGCCTTTCCATATCTCAGCCCAGATATTTAACTGTAAAACCATCCTTCCACTCCTCAGCCCAGCTTCTTGACCTGCCTAGTGTGCTCACTGCTCCAGCTGGCATTCAGGCCAAAACTCTGCTCTCTGTAGCATAGATTAATTCTTCCTTCCTTTCTCTTGATGATGCTTAAAAAAATAATAGCAGCAATCTTTGAGCAGATACTATGGAGAGGTTAATAGGGAGAGACTATTTTTAGACCTCAAGGTATTGGATCATTCTTTGTTATGGTAACGAAACTTGTTGTTCCATGTTTCCTCTGGTCTTTTATACACATCATTGTCATCAAGGCTTCAATCCAGCTTACAGTAAACATTAAAAAACATTCAAGGATTTTAGAACTTATTTGTTGTGCAACTGGTAAGAACATTTAAAAAGGAGAGGAAAGAAGAAAGCCTGTCAAAACCCAAAGTCTCAGAAGGAAGGAGGAGGACTCTAGCCAGAGGAGAAACCTTGTGCATCTAGAGAAATTGTACCTGAGACTTTGGGTGGGGAAGCTAGAGCAGGTGACATGTGGAGGTCCCTTCCAGTCTGCATGATCCTGTGGGTCTACAACACCAAAACCCCACAGCAAACCCAGCCCAGAGTACAGGCAGATCAGGGGCTCCAAAATGATGAAATGCTGCCTGGTTTCAGTCCAAAGCAATAAATCTTTCCTCACAGAGGTTACTCTACACTTGGATCAGGTTTGCAGAAAGATTTGCCAAGGTTCAGCAACAAAGTTCAGAGCAAATGCTGAAACCAGGTGTGCTGTGCCTTTTGGGGGCTTTATTGCAAAGTCAATGTACATCTACAGGAGATATCTTACCTGCTGTGGGAGAGCAATGCCTGCTCTGAGATGGGGCAGAAGGCAGACCAGGAGCATGCACTGTCATTTCTTCTAGAAAATCCATTGAGTAAAACATACAGGGGAGCTTCATGTCTTGAGTTACCTCTTTGATACCCATGCTGGCAATACAAAAGCTTTGTAAAATGCACGCAGAAAGCATGTCATAGATTCTTGGGTAGAGAAACCATCTTTTCCGCTGTGTAATTGTATTGCACCTTGCAGAAGCTGCGTAAGTAACCAGGGATCCTGGACAAAACAGGGCAATGTTCCCCAATCTGCCCTATTCACTCACAATAAAACCTCATGACTCTTTTTGTGTTATTCTATTTGCTAGAACCTAATGTGTTTTGCTTTAGCCAGCACCATATGTAGCATCCTCTCAGTTGTTTGGACTGCAAAAAAACCAGGAGAACAGTGCTTTTGAAAATAGGTTGGATTTCAGCATTTTTAGGACAAGACATTTCCATTTCAAAATACACCAGTTCTTTCTAAAGAAATGTGAATAGAAGAAAGACAACTTGCTCCGCTTGCTCTGTGCTTTAAATTTTACTGAGGAAAACAGAACCATTTTAAAGAAAACAACTAAAGAAATTTGGAGAGAGCTGGCCAACAAACAGAAAAAAGACCAGCTATTCAAAGCAGTGATCACTGAGCTCTTCAGCACCAAAACATCAGCAACTATTGGCTCATTCCAGCTTTTCTTTGCCTTCCCTACCTCAGCCACAGAATGTCATGCCCAGACATTAACCAGAGGGAAAGAGTACTCTGAGCTTCTGTCGCTGGGGAACATCTGACATTGCAGTGTTTGCTCTGTGATTTGAAATGACACAAGAAGTTGAAATTCCAGATAAGGCTCCAGGACTGTTGTCCAGAAAAAAATTATTATATTATATAGAAATGTCAGAACTGATGTGACATGTAGGTGGTTTGAAATGCTGAAGATCAGAACAGGGGCTGAAATGACTGCAAAATGCTAACTTTCAAGTCATTACATTATGAAACCTAATTTTCCTGCAGGCCTTGTCTTGTGAAGAGAGCGCATGACCTCTACCTTGCTGGTGGCTGGCAGCAGAGAGAGGCTCGGGATAAGGATCTCTGTATAGTTCCTCTCTTTATCATACTCCTCATGTAGCCCCTCTAACTAGCTTGAGAATAGATATGGGCAAGCTGGGCCATTTTATATCTTCCAATTGTTGGATGCTTTTCTTTGGACCGTGCAACCATGCCCCTAGATTAACACTACTCCCATGGACTCAGCCAGCACAAAAGTTGCTCTTTGCCTCCTGGGCATTGAGGTCCTCCTGAGAGCACAGCCATAATAAAGAAAAAGAGCTAGAGCTGCACTTTCCCTGAGGGAAGTGGAAGTGTATTCTGAATTGATTTAAAACCAATCCAATCAAAAGAATGAAATATTCCTCAGTCAGGTCAAACTGACCAAAATGAAGTGTTTCATTTCAGATTCATCTCCCCCCACCCTTCAAAATAAAATAGAAAAAAAAAATATAAAAAGAAGAACACTGCAGGTTTTCAGCACAATCACATTTCTTCCCCATGGGAAACAGCAAATCTGTGGAAGAGGCAAGTTTCCTTGGAAAAATCTTTCTCATCAGCACTTCTCCACTGTGTACAACCTGCAAAAAGCCCATTGCTGTGATCTGGGGGCTTCCCAGGAATTATGGCTTAGGTGCTTCTTGTATCTGTCCCTAAACCAAGCTCCCTGCTCAGGGGATGTTTCCCAAAATCCACTGCAGACAACATGATGTCAGTCCTTGGACATCATCATGCCATACCTAAGATAGGCCTCTACCAAACACTGATGCCCCATCCTAACCCTTTTCTTGTACTTGTATTTCTGCAAAAAATAATGTGTGTGTATACATATAATACAGGGGTGTGTGTGTGTGTGTGTGTGTGTGTGTAAAATCCCATTTTGTATTGCTGGAAAACACCACCATCTTTGGGGAATATTGCTGCCTAGCAGGTGAAGCAGGACTTGCACAGCATTGAGACATTTTCTCTGTTACATGGGTCCGCGGCTGAGTGCTGAAATACAGCCATCTGCGCTGAGCCAGGCATGACAGCAACACATGAGGGTCCTGGAAAAGAGGAGGAAAACCTAAGGCATTTTCCTCTTTCCTGACTGCACGGCTTGGCTTGCAGCACCACCTTAATATCTTTCCCATACTTGCTCTGACACTGCCTGGAAAACGGCGCACGGTTATTAGCCCTATGTTCTTTGCAGCAAGCTGAAACGTTGAGAAACGATAAATTAGATTTTCAGAGGATTTTTCTGAGAGCAGAAGACATGAATTGCTAAACGCTTTCCCCAACAGCACCAATGGATGCTCTAGGGAAAGAGCAAACAGAAAGTAGGTGAGAGAGGGCATCCGTCAGCACTCAGCCACCAAAGAACTTTTTCTCCTCCAAAAAGCTGGCTTTCAGCAAATCCCTTACAAAGACTTCGCGTGTTATACCAGCTAGCCAAGGAGTTGTGCAATTAGATGTCAAACATGTTTGGAGAACAAAGTGTGTAAACGGGATGTAATGCAATACTACGTGTTTATTTCTGAACATGAATCCAAGCAAATCCATCCATGGCCACTTCGCAAGATGAATAAAATCTACCAGCTTAAGACGTCTTGCAGTATTTCTTCTCTCTCCTCTTTCACTAAAGAACCGGGATGAAATGTTTTTAATAAAATGCTCTTTTTTAATACATATATATATCAAAGTTCAAATAAATCTTTACTATAATCAGAAGAATGCAGAGAATTGTAAAAGTTTAGAAGGGGTCACTTCTGACTGGCCCCTACTCCATAAAGTACAGTTTGATGTCCTGTAGTTTATAGCTGTACAAAGCCCAGCTCTTCTGCATTCAGATTGGCTGTTAATGTTGTAATGATGTTTAACTGCTGACAAATGAATTACAGGTGGGGAGCGCATTGCCCGTTTAAGACAAGGACTGTTTAAGTAAAAAAATCTGTCATTTTTATTTGGTTGCTTTTTTTATGTTTCTTTTTAATTCCCTCAAGCAAACAGATTAAGGAACATCATAGCCTGTCAAGTAATGTATGTTTGTAAAAACACCACATCTCTTTGATGCGTCTATCATGCACTGGAGAGGAGAGAGAGGGGTTTTCTTTCACTTGCAGTGTAGCTTCTTTTTATTTTTTGCCACTAATTATGGAATTTCTCATTAAAATAACAAGAAGCACGTCTGGCTGGGATTCCAGCACATGTTTCCACTTTTGGAAACCAATGGGAACCGTATGCTTTCTTCCTTCTTCCATGTCCCATGCAGCAATGGCAGTGCAGAGGCCAGCATCAGCATCCATGCCTTGCTCCACCACCCCCAGCGCCTGGCCATGAATGAGAAGACACTCTCCCAAAGGCAGACCCAACTCACACTGGGCACGGGGGTGATGCTGCGTTCACCAGCTAATTTTAAACTTTTAAAATTCATGCCATTCCCCAGGTTTTGGACCTGATTTTTATTTCTTGCTCCTCTTAGGCCTTCCTCCTCTCTTCTTCCACTCTCTCCTTGTTTTGTTGCATTTTTTCTCATGGCAAAACTAACTTATGCAGACCTGCGGTGGTTATTTATAAACTCTCCTTGAACGCCAAAGCACCATGAACAATCATTTCCCTTCAGTTTACAGGAACATTCAAAGTGCTCCGAAACATATTTTCGACATAACTCATCACTTTGAAGATGCGTCCAAGCTTTTGTTCGTGTTTATTGACAGGAAGTTGTTTTTCATGGCTCAAATCGGGAGGGGGATGATGGAGGGGGGGGAGTTGCCAAGCAGTTGAAGCTGTACCCTGCAAAACCCGACCCTGCATTCCTGGCATGTGTGTTGGCTTCCCCCAGCCACCCACCACACAACCCCACTCTTCTTTTTCAGGGGGGGGAAAATGTTGTGGGAGTTTAAAAAGGGGTAGACTAGACCAAGGATGGGTGTGGGCAGGTGAGAGGGGAGGAGAAACCTCTGTTATCCATCATGGTTATGGAAGAAGAGGGTTTTTGGCCCTGGAGAGCAGGGGTGAGGCACAAGCCCCCTGTTTTGTCTCCTGGAGGGAGGCTGTGCTGGGGGATGGGCCAGCAGTGCTGTTTCATCCCCTTTTGCAACTTGGATGCTTAGGGGAAATCATGACTCATGGCGAGGGGAGGGGGAAAGGGGGGGGCTGGCTGAATCACCCTGCCATGGTGGGGCAGGGCTCTCTATCCCCGGCTCTGGGGGCTCACAGAGGGGCTTGTTGGGCTACTCTTCATGGAGATGGAAAGAGGTCTGCAGGGTGGCCAGTTGAGGATGGGAGTCCTTCCAGGTGGGGCTGAAGAGTGGGGGAGGAACTGGGGGAACTGAGTGGATGGTGATGGGAGATGTGCAACACAGATGCCTACCTGCTCACCACTGCATGCCAAGAAAGAAGGTCAAGCGCTCCTGGTTCCCACCTCAAGTCCCAGGCAGTGTCTTCAGGGCATATCCTCTGCTGGCTTCAACCATACTGAACTTCAATGAAGAGCAGCATCCTTTCTTGAAGGGCATGGTGATACTCATCTCCTGCTCCACAAGCTGATCCTGGTGGAGGAATGCAGCAGAGGAGCAGGACAAGTCCCTGGGGTGCACAGGGAAGAGGCAACAGAGACCGAGATGAGGACCTCAGCCAGCCAAAGAGGACTGCCATCACAAGAAAAAGCACCACGTGAAATGCAATAGACCCATTGGTCTTGACCTCACGGACACATTTGAAACTGCTCAGCAGCCCTGGCACAAATTGCTGCTGCACTCTGTTTAACAGGGAAAAGAGAGATTTTAAATAAGGTTGTATCAACCTTTTTATATTGACAATGGGACTGGTTATTATATACTGTGTGCCTGAGGTTCTTCCACTGGAAGGAGCGTAATGCAACACTGGGGGCAATTCTTGATTCCGCTTACTCCCAATAATTATTACTTCTTGGCTTGTTGCTACACTATATAGTGTAATGTTATTGCTTGGAATGGTATGTTAACTTAGATTTTACTGATACCATGTGTTCTCCTTCTTTTATCCCAGTAGTGTGTCAAGAACTGTTTTTCTAAGGATGGTCAAGGGAATATGATTCTAATATTACTGTAGATGATATAAAAAATTTTATAGACAGTATTCCACGTTTGAACTGGGAGCCCAGAATTCAGCCACGCGGGCCTTAATCAGACATTTGAATTGCACATTTTGAAGGCTGAGATTGGCTGGTGAGGTAGAAAAGGCACTCACTTGATTACAGGCAATAGCCAGTTTGAAAGTCAAGATACTAGACCTGCACTTAGAGAAAACCAAACCAAAACCCTCTGAAAGCTGGGCTTATAATATGCAATTTCAGGCATCATTTGGCTCCAGAAGCATGATTTAAAGCAGCCTGAAAAATATACAGGGACACATTGCTTACTGTGTTACTCCCATGAGTCGACCCATAAAACCGTGCCTTTTAATGTGACAGTCACCATCTTTGTTGGCAGAGCTGGGGTAACAGTTAGGTCCTCCAAAACTCAGAGCAGGAACTGCAAAAGGAGCTACAGACCAAGGTATACTGATGATTACAAAGGAGCTTTGCATATTGTTTGGCCTGGCAACAAAAAGCTGCTTGCAGTTTTTTTTTATGTCACTGTGCAGGGATGTGCAAGGTAAGGGCAGGGCAATAACTCTCTGCTTGCTCAGTCAGACAGTAGAGCTCGTACTAGCTCTGCATAGCCCTATGATGCTCCCAGACAACAGTGTGGTGCAGAGCACAGCCCCATGAACACTCAGGAGGAGGAGATGCAGGGACTGCATGCTTGCTTATGGCACTCGGAGTGATGCCTGGGGTGGGATTGCAGAGTGGAGCTGGGCTGCTGAATCTTTCTCCAGGGATCAGAGCACAAGGATTTGCTCCACTAGTTTCTCTGCTTCATGCCAACATTTGCAGTGCCATTTCTTTTGCATCTGAAGTTTAGGGTTTACCCACCTTTGGAAGCTGCTGGTTCAGCTCCCATGAGCAACTGCAGCAGACAGGGACTCTGCACATCTATCTCTGCTGCATTCAAGATTTCTGTGTTTACTAACAGCATGGTTTCCTATTCAGTCATCAAGGTATTTCTTGATATGTTTTATAGCAGAACAGGTTCCCATGTGCAAAAGGAGGGGACTTTGAAGGCAGACAGCAACAGCAGGCAGAGTTTTCCAACCCCGCCAAACTTTTACGAGCACTTCCATAATGGCATTTCCAACACTTGGGCCACAACTGCAGTGACAGTTGACGCCTCATACATCATAATCTGCTTTCTATTTAAAAAACAACGATGCTGTTTTATTTATTGCAGGCAGTTACCTTCACACGGGTCAATTGTGCCTGGAAATTCCAAAAATTTTGTCTCGGCAGCAGGCGGGCTTGCACTGTCTGACACTGTGTTCATCATTGCAGTCATCACTGGGGCTGCACTCTCCCCATTTTGCACGTCACTGCATTGCCTTGAAATACTACATGCCTGCTACTGGCATGATTGCTGGAGCTTCAGAGCTTTCCTTGGGGGTTTTGGCACCCTTGGGTGTGTCTTTTTGGGGGGTTAAGGTGCAAAGCTTTGCTCGTAACCAAAGAGAGCTTCAATTATACTGCAAGCTGGTGGTGGCACATTTTCCTGACTTTGTGACTGCTTACACAGCTCAGGCAGATGGACATCTGTTTCTCTTTCTCTGGACATTCCCTTTATTTTGCTTCCAAAATCTCATCAAAGCTAACTTCTGGGACATCCTGTACTTGTCTGCAATTTCTCATCAATTGCTTGTTGCAGTTTGCATTGAGCACAAGAACTAGCGCAGTCACTAGCTTGTGCTTACCAGGAGCACTCAGTGGTGAGAGACACCCTGGAGTGGGGCAGTGGTGCCTCAGGAGGGCCAGCTGGTATGGGACAGAGCAGCAGAGGGTGAACCAAGGTGACGGCTAGAAGGAGAAGGCCTCCTTAGCAAAGCAAGGGCAGGGGAATGGGGAATGTGGTGGAGTAGGAGGTGCACAGCAGTTCACCAGGAGGGAGATGAGCCAGGTGGGCTTATGGTCAGCTCCTTCCTCAAGCACCCTTGGGACAAAGAGAAGCGAGTGACACCAAACCTACTGACTTCCACATATATATCAATGAAAATACTTCTACTCACTGGCTTATCTGGTGCTCGTCACTTTAAAAAGTGAAGGCAAAGCTTTCTAGCTGTAAGGCTAAGGAGTAAGCAAGCTGGGCTGAAAAGATCTTGGATGAAACTTTAGCTTAGGTGAAATCATTTGTTCATAAGCTTCAGCCAAACCACTGACTTTGCAAAGCATAGCTGGGCTCAAAGCAGGACAAACACCTGTCCTGGAGATCTTTCAAAGCCAGAGCTGTCCAATACTGTGTGTAACTGCCCAAATTAGATCGAAGTATCCCCAGTTCCTCCTCTTCCTATTCATACTTGAATAATAGTCTCTCTGTTAAAAAACACAGGGAAGTACACACCTGGACTGTCTAATCCAAATGAGGAAGGTTGTTCTTACGCACCCATGTCTGAATGTGCCCCCTGCCCCCCATATCCTCTGAGGCTTTATCTACCAAGCTGAGGACACCCACACCTTTGAAAGTCTGGCAAAAATTTCTGTTCGTGTCTTGCAGTCTGGCCAGATCAACCCATTTCTGTGTTGACGTAGCCTTAAAAAGAAATCAACATGGAAAGAGGTTCCCTTTACCTTCTGCAGAAACAAAGCTCCTTGCTTCACCCCAGCTCCATCAAATCATGGAGAGTCCATTGGAAATGAAATCTTATATTGGAAAACAATCAGCCTCTGGAGACGACCTATAGCATCCTTACCAGCATGAGCTAAAAATGAACAACTTGGACCACAGACACAGGCAAGCTCTGCTGCACCCTTGGCCTGCTCAACTCCCCTCCACTTGACATCTTGTAATGGGGGAAGAGCACTGCTGCTACCCATGTAGTCCCTGGTGGGATTTAATGGCAAAGGATCCCATCATGGGCCATTGGGACCCTCATTTAACTCCTCCAAGATATGATTGCTTCACAATGCTTCCCAGCATCAATGCTGGGAAGCCCTTGGTTCTGGTTTCAGACTGCTTTTCTTTGCATTCTCCACTCCCCATTTCTGTAACTCTCTTTTCGCATCTGCAAAATCAACGTAATGCTCCAAAATTCCTTTACCACTGACTAAGCTTTCTGAAAGAGAAGGCTGAGGCATTATCATTCCATAGGACTGGTTCAAAAGCTGTTGGTCCACAAGTTTATAAACATCATAAGAGATTTAAGACAGCAAAGTGTGAAGAACAGTCTCTCTGCAAGGTTACAGCTACTGTTCCTAGTTTCCCTCTCTCATGGTATACAACATAAAAAGCCCAGTTTCAATGGGAGCGGTTTGCAAATGAATCACTGTTTCCTAATGAGGGGAAAAGGAAAAATAATGTGCATGCATGTCCACAGCCAGCCTCTGCAGGGAGACCTCGATAGTGGCTGCTGAGATGCGGGATGCATGCTGCACACACCAGACACAAGAACAAGAGGGCCCTAGCTAATGCTGGGAAAGATTGCTCTGCTGTATTTATTTTTCAGACAAAACCCTGACCTGGAAAGCACCAACATTGTTCCAGCATGAGGAAGCATATTTTTTTTCTTTTTGGGACCAACATGCAATCTTCTGAAGCTGAAATTGAAATTTCACGCTTCTGAGGGCTTGAGAAGTTTTTTAGGAATCAGACCAGTGCTCATCTCCCTCCAGAGATGAGTAATGAGGCCAAATGCTTTTTTGGAATTAGCACAAGAACAAAATGACACAGTGCTGCAGAACTGTATTTTTAAAGAACGAATTGGATCTTTTTGTTATTGTTGTTGTTAGGTTCAGTTATGGGGTAGGGGGTCTGATGGTGGGGGGGAGCATCCTCCTGTTGATCTGGTAAATACATCATCTAAATACAATCTGCTCTAGCAAACAGGCGAGCCCAGGGAGATGAAGGAAACCACATTAAAAACATGATGAAAGTTGCCTCGAGGCTCCTTATGTCACACTTGGTCTTTGGGCAGTTGGGTTTTTTTATTTCTTCCCTTTTTCTTCCGTTAATAAACCAAAAACCTAGCATTCTTCACTTTGGTGTTAAAGGCTGAGAAGACCCCTCAGCTTCTCCCCCTGAACACATACACATGCATATGTGCATGCACGCTTGCATGCAACGAATGTCCATCACTTCCTGCCCAAGCTGCAAGCCAAGGATATGTTAAAAGCTCATGGGCAAGAGGGATTCAGGTTCCTGGCTCCCACTGGCTTATTAGGCTTTTCAGCAGATGACCTGCCTCCTTGGGTGGAGACAAAGTGATTTTCATGGTAAGTAGTCAGCTAAATGCTGCTCTGGGCCAAAGTAGACAATTGCTGTGGACACCAGGATCCCTTGGCATCTCCCAGTGGCTCCTCCAAGGGGTTTTAAGCAACACAGAGAGGAAAGGGACAATGCCAGGTGGGGACCCTGTGCACCCTATGGGCATGACCCACAGCTCATCATGCTGGAGAGGGGAGAGAAAGAGGCACCCCCCCCCAAACTGCATAATTTCTACCCTGTTGTGAACTCCCTTCAGCAACAGCAGAGCTAAATAAAACTCACACATGGTTTATTTTTGGATTAGCCCCCCCCCCCCGCCTTTGCTCCCCTCCCAAATTGATTTATGGCACTATTGTTCCGTACTCTGACCTAACACACCAAATGCTTTGAGCTTTGCAGCTCCCTCCCTGTTCCTTCCATCATGCAGGTGTAACTGCTGTAAAAGCGAGGGAAAGGAAGGAGAGGGAAGAAGGAAACAGAAGAGAAAACAAGGGGGAAAAGTTGAGGCTGCAGATGTACACATCTGCTTTCTGACTAATTCAGGGTATGGCACACCCGTATGGGTCCCTTTTTATTGCTAACATTCCTTATAAGTTAGAAACATTTTTTTACCACCACCACCCCCTTTTCTTCCAAACTTCAGATGTCCCAGAGGAATGTTTAAATTATTATGGAATCCCAGAGGAGTTTGCTGCTTCCCTTTTTAATTTGTTCCATGCTAGTGGCTGCTTTTTTAAAGCAGTGCCCAGCTTACTCTTTCCTAAAGGCAAGCCCAGGGCTCCTTGTTCCAGCTCTGGCACAGAATTCACTATAACTTTGTTCCTCAAATCCCTATGGGTTTATAGCATGGCTATAATAATTTACTTGATGCTGAAATTTGCGATTACCTGCTCTGATTTTTGAGCTTTTGTTTAAATAGAAATGTTAAAAATACCGACTTAAGCCAATCAAAAAAGGCATTATTGGCTGTTTTTCACTTGGCCAGCTTTCACAGGCGAGCTGCAATCCTGTAAGGCCAGCGAAAAGCCTGGTGTTATCTAGCCCTAGACACAGACTGATGTCTTTGCAGAGCCAGACAGAAAAAATCAATGTGTAGTAAAAAGGAAAAGGCTGGAACTGGCTTTTGACCTTTGGTCCAGTGAAGGCAGGCAACTGGGGTTGCAGAAGCACTATATGGGACCTGCTGGTTTTAACCTTATCAGCCCTCTTTGCCTTTTGACCACCACTCCAAGGTGGGGGAGCAATGGCAGATGCTGAGAAATTGGCCCAAAGTTGTCTAGAAAGTTCATAGCAGGAAAGGGACTTAAATTTATTCTTCTCAAAATCAGGACTGAAGTTGCTGGACTTCCTAATTCTTTTTTTTATTATTATTTTTTTCTATCATGAGCATAGTACAGAGCGACTCTGCCTGGCTCTGGTCTCTCTGTAACCCCTTTGTCTGAAGGGAAACCATCTCATCAGCCTTATGAATGTCCCTTAGCAACAGTTGCTTCCAAATTAAAGGCAGAAAAGCCTCAGATCCAGAGCAGCCATGGGATGACTGTACTAGATGAAATTTACAAAACTTGAAAGTATTCAAGAAGTCTTTTCTAAATATGGCAAGAAGAAAGAAAAAAGATCATGTCCAAAGAGTTAGGAAGGGTGACACATCTTGAAATATTCCTTGTTAATTAAGAGAAGGTAAGCAAATACTGGCCACACATGTCCTTAATAGCACCAGTTAACACTCTTAAGGACAATATTTTGTCAAATCAAGTATTGCTTCTTTGTGTAAGAGATTTGTTGTTCATTAAGAAAACAAATTTCAGTGAAAATGTAATGCTACACTTTTGTTGGTGAATACTATTTTCCAGGTAGCTCTGCATCCAGAACTCAATAGTTCCTTGTACCAGCTGGTTTGGGTTTTGGTGTGCACAGAAATGTCCTCACAAAAGCCAGGTGGGTCCCAGGAGCTCATCCGAAATTCCTTGAAAGGCTCATTCCTTCAGGCACATCCAGGGCATGATGAGGACACACCACACCCAACTTGTGATCCCACAGAGGAATGAACATTTAATACCAGAGGAAGACCATGGGCCATGGAGCAATCTGAGTAAGAAACCAGAAGGTGATTTAAGGACATGAGGCTGCAAGGTGCTGCAAGAGTCATCCAGAGGAGCACAATGTTGCCTTTATATGCCTGTTACTACAAGTTGTCTCTTCCTACCTATGGCCATGGGGCTTTCCAGGGAGCTCTTGGGAGGACTCAAAGAAGCTTCACCACAGCTTTGACATGAGGCATCCCCAAAATGACAACTCTTCTTTGAGGTCTGCCAGATTCTTTGGATGCATGGAGAAAACCAGGAGTTTCCCTGGAAAATCATTTGACCTTGGTTGGATGCTCATCCCAGAAGTCCTTGTTCACTGGGACTTCAGATAGGTCCAGTACACCACAATACAATCCTTGGATGTTTGTGCACAGAGCAGACACTGTGTCCTTCAGATGCATTTATTCAGGGAAATAACTACTTTGAGAATAGAGCAGTTCAGTGCATTTCTGCCCAGATAACTAAAATTACTCTTAATTTATGGACTCCAGAAAGACTTGAAAAGGGAGGGAGTGGTGACTAGTCCTAGAACCTGATAATCCCCTCTGCAGTGAGGAGCAATTACTGCTTTTCCACTGCCCAAAGGATAGCTAGGGGGCCATTAACTCCTGTTACTGCACTGAAGGCTTGGCGAGGAAGATCTCAATGGTACCTTGAGCTGGGTGAAATACTTCCCCTGCCACTCAAGGGCACGGGTCACTTGCCTGCTTTCACATCTCATTACTCATCTTGGTCCTAGGCTTCAGTTTAAAAACATTTTAATCAAATCAACTCCATTAGTTTAGCTTGTGGGTGTGGGGGGTTGGTGTTTTATTTTGTTTTGGTTTTTTTTCTAATGTCATTGCAATCGTGTGGCTCCACCCATGTGCTGCTTTGAAAAACCCTGTTCACTGATACCCAAAATCAAAGGTAAAACTTAAGGGCAGGCAATCCCCAGGAAATGAACATCCACTGACTCTCCTGTGAACTGAGACAGCTGAAACTACGTGCCTTTATGGGGAAAATTAATTTTATGTATAATTCTCCCTTCTATTTCTATGTGTGGTATCCATGCTGTTTCAATTTCTGTGTGACAAAATGTATTATTGATAGGAACCAGACCTGTGGCTGCTTTAGTACTTAGATATCTAAATACTTGCCTGCAAGTACCATCTATCACTAAAGCGAAAAACCATGTCACTTGCAATGTCCTTTGGGAAGGAGAAAACCACAATTCTTTCAAGATTTGCCAGTTACTTTACAAGTTAAGCCTGTCAGTTTAGCACTAAATCTTAGACTTAAAATGGTAAAATGAAAAAAAAAAAAGGTCCTTGTTTCAAAACTGGAAAATTGAGTTTGTCTGAGATATTTTATGCTTATGTTTGGGACTCATGATGATTGATTCATGGGTTTGGGAACTGCATGTGCTGACAGCTCTGAGCGTCCTGCCTTCACTTTGCAAGCATGGATTAGCTCTACTGTAAACAGGCTGAAAGGAAGAGATGGGTGAGTAAACAACAGCGGTCTCTGGCTTGCCATCACCTCCCACCTGCGAGCCGTGGGCTTTCCAAGCAGCCAGACTTCAGCTCCACCAGAGAGGTGAGGGTTTCCTTATCCTCTCTACAGCCAGATGCAGAGGCAGAGATGACTGGAGCTGCCTGCAGCCACCCAGACTATCGATGTGACAGTTAAGACCAGAAACTTGCAACCTCTTCTTGACCAAGGCATGAGACCTTTGCTGGAGGAGGGTTGGACCAAAGCATTTCAGGATGTAAAAGCTGGAGTAATGGGGATCAAAGAAAACGTGGTCTGGCTGCTGAAGAGAGCCAGAGCATCTCTCTCACAATGCCCAGGGATTTTAAGCTTTCTGGGTGTGCACGAGGCACAGAGCAGTTTGCTGTTCCTGCAGCTTGGCTGTGCTTTCATTGGTCGTTTTGCAATCAGGAGGTTTGTGGCAGGACGAATTTAATGGCATTCTTTTCTCACCCTCCTGCCTGTCCCAGCAGGACCTCAGGCAGCAAGAGGCAGATGGAGGAAGAGTCAAGCAGCAGTGTCATCTGTGGCACTGGCCCACAAGCGTTGGAACGTGCCTATCTGCCCCTGGCAGCCAGACCTCATCACTGCATCTGCCTTTTAGCCTCATGTTGCAGCACTGGGGGCAGTACCAGGCACTTTACAAACATCTGGAAAACAACCACGCTGTAAATTTGCTGGACACAAACTCATCACTTTGGCCCTTCCTGTGTGGTTATCCCATGGTGAGCTAGCAGCTGGCCTTTCTCCCCCCATGCTGGGCATGTTTAGGATCATAAATCACAGGACTGCACTCACTTGGTCAGGACAGAGCACCACCGGTGCTGCTGGAGCACTGACCAGTCACCATGTGAAGGAGCATACTCAGCATGCCTTTGTCCTTTTCCTTTGCAAACATGTTAGCATACATACCTTAAAAGATCATCTAGACCTTAAAAGATGCAGCTAGAGATGCCATCAACAGACCACATTGACAGACTGGCTCAAGGACCTGCTCAGATTTTCTGCAAATATACGCAAGCTGCATCCCTTGTGGGTGGCATTCTCAAAGAGCTTCACTTTGGTCTAAATGCTCTCTGTGAGTTGAGCAAACCCTGGATCTCTCACCCTGGGTATTTGCCGGAGCGATCCTGGCACGGTGAAGAAGAGGATCAAGTTGAGGAAAGGAAAAGGCTATGTTTACACTGCTTCCTATCAGGAGGGAGACCACAGGATCTATGTTTAAAGGGAGACGGTAAAAAATTCTCATTTCACAACATTTAATGAAAAACATCTTCTTTTTCCCTGAGACAGTTTTCACAGAAATGTCAGTTTTCAGTTTCTTTTTTGTGAGTTTACTGAAGAGCACAGAAGTCCATCTTCTCATTGATAAAATAGTAAAACCCCGCTAAGTCTGGCAAAACAAAAATAAAAGTAAGAAGAGTGCAAGGAAAGAAGGGATTGTTTCCTGGGGAAGGTCTAATACCAGTTTAGCTGCAGTTGCTAGCAGAGAATTAGTCCTACTTATTTTATTACTCCTAGGGGTCTAATTGTCATTAGACCTTAATTGTATCTTGGCTTACTTTGCAAAGCAAAGAAAGAAGCAGCCCGTGCTGGCCATTGGATGCAATCATCTGCTCTTTTGATATGCATGTGTGTGTGTCTATTATCTCCTTTCATCTTTATATAAACTAGGAAGTAGAAGCTGCTGTGATCCTACTGCACCTGACAGCTTTACCATCCAGACAGCTTTACAGCCCACTGAAGGGCTCAGGCTCCTGAGACAGAACCAACAGTGCTGCAGGGGCTATGGCTAAAGCTCTCTGAAGCAGATACAGCCTTGTGAGCTCTTGCTTTATTTCTTCTGCCACCCCTTTTGTCTTGCTGCCACATTCAGCAGGTGTTGCTCTTCCTTTCGTAGCAGATCCTTTTGAAAAGACATCAAAAAGCTTCATTAGGCACAAAAAAAGGATATTTGCTTAGGCTATAGTCATTCCCTAATTACCATATATAATCTTCTATCACTAACAAACGGAAGTAGCCATAAGGGCTGTATTTTTAAAAGCTTAATTGATCTGAATCAAGTTTCAGAATCATAGCCAGATGAAACCCTTCTGCTCGTTGAGTTTCAGGAGAGAAAAACGAGCGGTAGCTCAGAGCACATGCAAACAGCATCATCCCTTTTGTGTCATTTAAGCTCGGCAAGTGACTGCTCGACCAAGGTGCAAGGGAGGAGTGCTGGGAGGCTGAGCAGAGAGTGAACATGCATCATCCCTCCAAACAGGCTAGTGCTGGTCCAAGGTGGGATCCATCACAGGATCTGGCAGCTCCCCAGGAAGGTGCTTAGGGGCTCCAGGCAGCCTGCACCAGAGCTGAAGCTTGTCCTTCATCCGCCATCCTCCTTCCCTTTTCCCTAAATAATATGTGCAAACACCAGTGCCAAAAACTGGGAGATTTTCCCCAAACTTCTTGGTTTTGCTTCATTACCTTTCCTGGTCTTCATGGGATTAGTTCACCTCCTGGGTTTTTCATGCTGCAGAGGTTCGGCAGTGCCTTGGCTGCTCCTCCATGCACCTCCTTACAGAGAGGCTTTGTGTGGGCCCATCCCTCCCCACGCGGTGAGCGCATGTTCAGACCGAAGGGGTTGATTTCTGGGGCTGTGGTTTAGCTTTCTAATGATGCGTGAATGCTGGGGGCAATTTGTGTTTTTATTTTTATAAATAGATGTTCTATTTCCTTGCATTTTTGGTGGTGTGAGGTTTAGCACATTCATTACTCTCAGCATTTTAGGACTGAAAAAAAAAGAAAAATAATAATCAGACAGTTTGTGATTTTTCCTAATAGCATTCAGGGAATGGAAAACAACTTCCCCCCCCCCCCCCCCAAGCAACAGTGATTCAAAACATGAGGGCTGAGTGAGCAAAGTCATAGTGTTTCAAGAGCAATACCAGTAGCAAAGTGTATGGCCCTGTGGCTAAAGAGGCAGTGAAAAAAGGCCTGGGACCAGCTGTACCATTTAAAATGCAGATGCATTCAGGAAGACCATTACCACAACAGCATTATCAGCTTCACTCTGAGGTGAAATTTGTTCAGCACATGAATTCTCCTGGCCCCCATGTAAGCCTGCATACCTTTCACACTGTTTAGGATGCATCTGTATCTGAAAAGGGTTCACTGCACACTTTTAGAGTTAAAACATGTGTTTCAGTTCTCCCCAAACAGGGATTTTTCTAGGCACATAGAAACATCATTCAGAATTGATCAGGGATGCAAATGCAAACTGAAGCGAAGCTGGTTCCAATACAATATAGATCAAGATAGACAATATAGGTCTTGCAGTAAGTCTGCAACAGCAATGCAATTTCATGCATTAGCGTATAGTGCTAAGTAATTAGCACAATATGTCAGCAGGGTATAGGGGAATTAAGATAAAACTTGCACCATTAGGAGGAGAATTATTTTTTGATCATGTCTCGTATAACACAGTTTATCAGATAGGGGTAAGGATTAACATGCAATGGTTGGTTTTTGGTTGCCTTCACACATCAGAAGTGCATGGAATACCCTTGGGCTCCTTCATACTTCCCTTCATCTTGTAATTCATAAAGGCTCCTTCCTATGTGAGCACTGCAGCCATACAGAAGGCTGAAATTCTTCTGCACCAGTGTGGCTTTTGTAACATGCAGTTCAGAAATACTAAAACAACTCCTGGAAGAGCTGTTTTATCTGATTTTGATGCTGTGAAATCTCACTGCACCAGAAGTGTTGAGCTGCTGTCGAGCTGTCTAAGTGTTTGGATATTTCTGGGAAAAAAATCTCTGTTCCTAATACATGGTAGCGTAGCATCAGCTTCCTTCTTCCACAAACCTCATGACTTTGCGGGGCACTGATTCCCCTTGCAGGGTGAGAGAAGGGCTCGCTGTCCCTGTTTGTCACTGATTGAGGACAGCAGTTGGGAGGCCTGCTGTTCATCAGCCCCACAAATTAACTGCAGCTAAGGTCAAGTGGTTTTGAAAAATATGAAGACCATTGAGCCAGACCTCTGAGCAGCCAGTGAGCCTCCACCGTAAGAAAACCACAAACAAAATCAAAGCAAACAATGCACAGCCCTCTGACCAGGGGCTGGAAGTATTTCTGTGAAGAAATTTGGAGTTTTATTGAAACGGAGAAATTCACATCACCATGAGGAGGTGGCTGGGAAGCAACTGGATGGTACTTTTTGAGCGCGTCACTCTGTCCCCACCACTTGGCACCATCTGTGCTAGCTTCCTGTGACCTCGGTGGCCTCTCTGATCTATGCTTGACTTAGGTCAGCAGATCCTTAGCCCTCTCTGAAGCCCTCTGTGGTTGTGGGAGTCACATTTGACTTTTCCATAAGCGATGTGGCACAGTGTATACACAGACACACAAGAATCAAGCCTTTCCTGGGGTATCAAAAGCATCTGCAGTGCTTCAGTAGGCATACCTTGGCCTGGGTCAAAATCCTGGTGCTGTGCGGGCACAGAGGGATTCCCAGGGATGCCAAGAGACCAGAAAAGTCCCTTCTTGGCACCTAGGAATGGATACCTCTCCTGGAAAGAGGATGGAGGTGCAAAGAATGTAGGGTCTTTCTCTGCACTACGAGGTCAGAGCTGCAGGGTCATAATCAGAGCTGTAATCTTAATTAGCCATGGTGAGTGTTGCAGTAAGAAACAATGCAAAAAACTTGAATTGCTCTTTCTATTTCTCAGAAAAACTGTCAGGACAGCCATGCCTGCCTGGCTTTGCATTCTCTTTCCTGCCTGACCCCATCCAGCTTTATCCCCATCCCCTGCATGCTACAGGCAGCCAAGATGTGGGGTGAGGGACTCAGGCTGGGGGAATCTGATGGCCACAAGGTTTACCTAGCCTGTTCTGTTGCCGTGACAAAGGGCAGGCAAGCTACATGTGGGCCGCAAGTTGGGCTGCATCATTCCTCAAGACACCACAATCTTCCTGACTGCATGACTTCATCGCAGTGCTGAAATCTTCACAATTTATGGGGATTTTCATGCAGCTGGCTCTTGTACAGGGTTTCTCTTCTTTTATATTTATTTCACATTTTACATGACTTTTTGCATTATTTTTTCTAAAGGAGCGGCTCCCTTTCTCATAATGCAATGCTTTATTTTTTTGCAATGTGTCCAAGTAATCGTGGGTGAAATGTTCCTCTCTGGAACAAAGCAAAAAAAATGCTGTACACATTACACAATGGGCAAAGTCTCTGCAGCACGTCTGGGAACATCCCTTTGCCAGGGACCAAGCAGGCTTTTCAGACACATTTGGTGGGCCATATACCATAACGGCAACACACACACACAGCCTGTACAGTAACATGATGGTGGGCTTGTGGTAAGAGTTGGGCTGCGCTTCTGTTGCATTTTCTCACTCCTTACCTGGTAAGAGTTTGGCATCTTGCACACCATCATTGCATGTGGATTCTTGTGCCTGGCTGAGATCTGGGTACGCCTGCCAAGCGTGCTGGGCATGGCTGGAAGACATGGCCTGCCTAAATCCACCTGCATGCCCAGAGGGAGAGGTATCTTTCAGCAAGAACTGTTGGCTAGAGTTGGGGGAAGAAGTGGATCTTTAGCCTGACACTGCCCAGTGACTTTTCAGAAATACCCACTTTCCACATTTCTGTTGATTAAGGGAGTAAGTTAAGCATCAAGCTGCTCAGCCTTGTCAAACAGTTGTGGCTGCAAAGCCACCAAAAAGGAAAAATCAGATGCAGGAGGAATCTGAAAAGGCACTTCATACATTGGTTGCAGCTGTGCAATAGTTGCCAAGAGAGTGATTTTGGGTTCAGAATACCTGAATTCCACTAAATTTCAGCCTAAAGCTCCAAGTCTGCATCCCTCATCTGTAAGAAAAAGAGGAAAACACCCAGAGTTTTGCAGAAATAATAAAGGTGAACACGTACAGGTCCTGGGTCACATCAACTCATTATTCTTATAGCAGTTCCCAGCATGGTTTCTGCTTGCTTGCTTACATGGTCATTTACAACTTCCATGCCATCTCAAAGTCCCAAAGTTTTTAAGAACAGAAAATCCACAGAAGACAGGAACTGTGGCCTTCTGTGCAATATTAAACACCTTTTTTTGCATCTTGGAGAATATCTTGCCAATACTTACATCTGATTCTGAATCTTGCTTTCAATCCTGAGTCTACCAGACCATCCTGAGTATTGAGTGCAACATCCCTAAGGACCACGTCTGATCATTATGGAACTGCATGCAGCAGGAGATGCAAGAAGTCCATGCAAACATACCCATAAAGGAAGATATTTGCTATACGAAGATACTTGAATCTTTTCTGCTCCTAAAAAAGTCAGCAATAGTGCTGTGCATTTCTGAATGTCATCTCTAGGATCTTCCTCCCTTAATCACTTTACCTGTCTCTACTGACAGGTCTATCCTGGACCATCAAACACTGTGCAGCAGTTACCATTTGCAAGCGCTAGGCCTGCTGTCCACAAATAAAGTATTAAACTTTTTTTTTTTAAGTTAACGAGTTTTAATTTTACTGACCTATAAAGTCACCTAATTGAAAAGCTCTCCACATGGATGAGATTAGCTTGTCAACCAGGAACCGTCACTGTTAGCTGAGTGGGAGATTTGCATGGATAGTTCTCATTAGAGCTAATGCAAGTCATATGTGGCAAGAGAGTACACTTCAGAAGAGCTGGGTTAAAGAGTATGTGCAGTGAAAAAGAAGTGGGATACTTGGGTGAAGACTGGGATTGAATGATATTTAGGTTAAATAAAGCTTTTCTGACAGATGTCCCACAGCTTCTAGGATATGGACAAGGAACTCAACAGAACAGCAAACATTTAATGTGCCCCTTGCACCTCCCTTCTCCTCCAGTGCTCTGGTCAACAGATAACCATTATCTGCTGCCTGTAGTTGGTGATACCTGGAAGCTTAGGCCATGGTGGCAGAAGGTGTACAAACACATCAATTGGTCCCAGCCCCAGGGCATTCATAGTCCAAGACATGTGGGAAGATGCAAGAAAAATGGAGGGGAAAAAGTGGAAAAGAGACAATGATGGCCAGCCAAAACCCGACAGGTAACAAACCCAGGTATCAGCAGCAGTTGTGTTAATTACACTTCACTGGTATCTTGCCAAGGACCTGTTTTAAGGAGAAAATTTGGAAAAGGACAGGAAGCTTGATCACTGCAGGGTTACCCATCAGTGTGAGGAAATTCTGAAATGTCCTCTTTCCCCTCCATTAAGTTTAGACTGGGTAGAATTAGTGACTTTTAGCCTTTCATTCCAGATTTCCATCACAGGTCCCATCACAGGGACAGCTGCTACCAGGCATCTGTCAGGCTCAAAAACATATCCAGACTTGCATGCAACATCTGTACACAGCCACAGTACATCTAGGGCACTCTAGCACAATGACCTAAAATGGGCACTATCCCCAAAGACCCACTCATCCATGCTATCAGATCCAAATGCAAAAAGGACCATGAGTCACAAGCATGCCGAGCTGCAGCCTCCGCTCCTCAGCACAGCTGAAGAAAACCAGGACACTCCCGGTTGCACGTAATAGTAAGAAAATCACAGGGAAGCCCCAGCTCCAGTGAGGACCCATGTTGTTGGGAGCTGTCCAGACACAGAGCAAGAGTACTCTGAAGCTGTGAAGAGCTTCAGTTCAAGATAGGAGACAAAGTATTTCTGTTTGTAGATAGAGAGCAAAAGCAGACACATTAGGAGTAGCATTTTTGGAAGGACACAGCTGCAGAAACCTGGCAAAGAATGGTTTGGAAAATCCCTCTCTGACTTGACTGCAGTCACACAAGAAAGCAGGAGCAAAGCAGAGACTCGCTTTCCTACCTCCTCATACCACTTTGACTGTGATGTATCGTTCTCCTGAGGAGCCTACTTGGCTGGTGTATGCACAGAGTCAAGCAGGGATGACGCACATGGCCCTCCCTTTGGTACACTGGAAAGCTTGAGGTCAAGACACAAATTGCTGGAGAACATTTTGATCAGGAGCCCTCACACGCTCAAGTTTAGGAAAGGGAAAAAGAGAGAAGCAACTGTAGCATGAATACCCTGCCCCAGATGTCAGAGACACTATCCTGCACAGTAGGCTTGTCCTTCAGGCACAGCTAGTGGTCCCTCACCTCTGCTCCTGCCCATTCATCCCTACTGAAAACTACAGCGCCCGTTTTCTTGGCACTGCTCTAATTCGCAAGTTTGTCTTTTCAGAGACGAAGAAGGCTGAAGGCAAACTCACAGACTTCTTGTGTCCTGCATTTGGCTTTGTCTCTCACCCATGAAAAGAGAAATGCTGTCCTCCTCATGACTCCTTGGTAAAGCCCATCAAAGCCTTGCCAGCTGACCCAATGCTCTTCTGTCTCCCAGACACTGACTGTTGCTTTTTGCTGTGCCTTGGTTTATTCTCAGCCACGTCACTTGAAAGGATGATCAAAGCTGAATGACCTCTACTGTTTTCTCTCAAATACTTTCTCCAGTGACTGCCCTGGGTCCTCTCTCAATCAGAACAAAGGGTAACCAAAATGACATTTGCTGCTGGCATACACAAGTGTCCCAAACTGCAACCACTTCCAAAAAATTCTAGGTTAAAGCCCTTGTAAAAGCATTGGAAACATCTTTTCATCCCTAAAATAAATGTAGATTCTGGGGAAAAGGAGACTGCAGCTTGCCTGTCACGGTAAGCATTTGCTCCTGGGCAGATGTCTTTTTCCCAATGGGAGACCATGAAACAGAACTGTGGTAGAAAACCGGCATGTTGACAGTCAAATTAATTAATACTGTCCTAGAACAAATTCTTGGTAAATGCTGTAATGAGCCAGCTAAGCATGTTGTCTACAGAGGAAACAATAAAAAAAAAAGTTGCAAAACAGATTTTCTTGCAAAATCCTTGCCCAAGAACTCCAAACCTGCAATAATCTCTGGCTCCTGCCACACAAAAGGTACCTCTGGCTTTATCTTTCACCCAACACTTCCCTCACTGCCAAGTATTTTAAAACCTCACAGCAATATGCTTCATATGTCTCCCAGACTGACTGCAGGTTGGGGGGATGTGGAGAGGACACAGGGAAGTGAAGCGATTAGGCCAGCAGATGCCTAAATGCCATTTGCTCTGTGTACCTCGACCACAGTCAAACTTCATCCCTGGAGTAAGACTCCCTCTGACAGCTTCTCCAGCTGTTTGCATCTAAGAGTTTCCCAGCAGAGAAGCCAGGTGTCCTACCTGAGTGTGCGTACACACGCTGTCAGCCACCACGCTTTTAAAAACTGAGTATAAAACAAAATGAAGAGAGCAAGCCCCAGTCTGTCAGGTGCTATCTATCTACCTCATCACCTGGGGAAAATGGCTTCAGTATGTGCCACAGATATGAAGCTGCCTGTTCCCAAGGTCTCACAGCTCAGAGCCTGTACTAAGCGCCTTCCTCCCATACTCCTCCTTTCAACCAGAAAAAAAGGGATGTACCTGTTTTTATTCACTTTAACATGCTTGAGTGTATGCGGACAGTTGCTTCACTTGCTGTTGCCATTCGAAGGGACTGGCAGAGCTGGGACTGCAAGGTGAGAATTGCACCAGAAACATCAGGGAGTCAAACTGGAAACATATGGATGAAGCATGAGAAAAATTTGGGATAAGTTTCATGGCTATTCAGGCCTGACCCTTAACCCCTACTTTCATTTCTCACAGTCCTGCTTTTGTCCAAACCACCCTTCCAGCATAATTTTCTTTCTCCTTGCATGAGGTCACTGTTCACTGTAACTCTTCCCTTGTATTTCTCTGGTGAGACTGACCAGTGCATTCTTGCAGAGGATTGTGATGACTGGACAGACTGAAGAACTGCAAGAAAGAAAGGAAAGGTCCTTCTGCAGCACAGGACAAGTGGCTGTAATATTTTCCTTCCTTTTTTTGCTTACAAAACCTCGACTGCAGCTAGGGAGCTGGTGGAAGAGGCAGCTGCTGCAGGGCAATACATTTCATTGCTGCAGCCTGTGCATCCATCACTGAGGGAAGCCAGACCTGGACAGTACAAGTTAAACCCAACAGAGATACTAGCACTGATATTAATGAGCAATAAATCGAGCCCAGGAATTCAGCCCTACTTTACACAGACCTGAGGAAATGTTCAGATAAAACCAGAAGAGATTTACCTCCCTCCTGCTCTCTGCGCCTTTTGTGGCAGCTCCAGTGGGATAGCAAAAGCAAACCCCACATTTAGGAATAAATTATCAAAACCCATTGTAGATACAGAAGACAATTACTTCTTGATATAATCAGTAGGAAAAAGAGTGTCCAAAACATGCCCAAGCACCAGCTGGGACAAGCCAAATAGTCCTGTTGGACTTAAGCGTTAGTCTAAACATAAAACAAGAGGAAAAGCACTGATTTCAGCATAACAGCTGGACAGATGCAACTGACAGCAGATGTGGTTAGTTGAATCTACATTAGTCATGGTGCAAGAGCTAAAGGAAAGCTACCTTGGACCCCTGGTCCTGGCTTCCTGCACAGAGCTGGAAATAGGCAGATGTACCCTCTAAAAAATCAGTCACCTTTTTTATATCCAAACTGAAAAAGTGCAACAGTGAATCACTCCCAGCCTCTCTCTCTGGACCCTTTCAGCCACCACTTTCGAGGGCTGCCTGAAACATTTTAAGGGGAAGCAAAGCAGTAAGAACAATTTTAAAAATCACAAGAGACTGGAGGCCTGGAAATTTAGTGTCCCTGCTACATTTTTATTTTGTTTTTTTTTTCTTTTCTTTTAAAAAAGTTGAAGGGACCCAGCAGAAGAGACTCCTCTCATGAGCCGTGGGTGACCCTGCTCCACTGGATGCAAGTTTCTTGCATGAAGAGTATCTTTAGCTGAATTGTCACATCTTGGATGCTAGCCTAAATTCACACTGGGAAGTTCTGGAAGAGCTGCAAAGTGAGCTGTGATCTCCCAAATCCCAAACCAGCATCACTGGACCATTCCCCCTACTTGGAACTCACATTTATTTGTTCACGTAAAAGAAATGGGACAATTGCCCCCTCCCTCTCCAACTCATCAGGCTTCCAGCAGAAGACCTGATCAGGGAGACACTCTCTTCAACTTCAAGCTCTCTCCCACTGTTTACATTAGTCTCTTTCAAACCATAAGCTTGTTATTTACTACATAGTTTCCTACTCTATCATGGGCATTCACAGTGACAAGAAGGTTGGTTACAAATGTGGGGCTTCAGTTTAGCTTAGGAGAACATTTTAGGAACTGTTTACAGGGTGGAGAAGGAGAAATAACTTCAGGATTCCACAGATTTTCCTCTGGCTTCAAAAGATATATTATTATTCCCCAGTTGTCTTAAGATTCTCCCTTTAAAATTCACTGAGATTTTGAGGCAGCTCCAACTGCAACAGTTCAATTATTTAGCTATTAAAAAGGTCCTTTTGGCAAGTAGTCACTGGCTAGAAAAAGCAAGGGAAGGTATGACCAGGAAAACGTTAAAAAAAAAAACCAACGCACCGGCCCTGCACATGAAAGGACAGCAAATAAAGCCTCCAGAATGCTGGCATTTTAACTTTTCCAGCAGGAGTTGTGCAGGGGATGAGACAAGGCGGGAAGCTGTAAAAAGCAAGGGATTTTCATTGGCAACAAGGAGAAGCAGCTGTGCCGGACAAAATGTTCACAAAATCCTCCAAACTCCAGCCCCACTTGCCCACATCCTAGCTGATGGGTGGTTGATCCTAGCCTTCCTTCTGCCTTTATGGGAAGGTGGCCTGTGCACAAGTGGTGAGAAAGTGGTGCAACTCCTACTATGAGTTTGCCTCCTCTTCTTCACCAGGCTCCTGATTGATAGGTGTCACAGCTCTGAAAACCCCCAAACTAAGGCTGGAAGTCTCAGGACACATCCTTGCCTTCTTCATGTTCTAAACATATAATTTGGTTTTTCATACATAAATGTGATGGTTCTTGCAGGAGGAATAAAAAGAGGAGAGCTATAGCAAAGAGATCGGGTCATGCATCAATACAAAGGGCTTGGGATAGCTTCTTATTCTAAAGGAAGGAATAAAAGCAAATTTAAGTTAACTTGGCTTTACTCCTTCCTTTCTGCCATGTGCTATTGTCTTTAGCTTCAAAGAGTTTCCTGAGCAGTGAAAAGGAAATACAAGGACTCCAAGTAAAAGTTACAAAGAACCAGAATTGGAAATAGCGGAGCTCTAGTTTTTCAGTGCAAAGATGGGTCCAGCATGCATGTGAAAGCCATTTTGCTGAACCTTAAGTGTGGACTAGCCACGTAAGAATGAAAAACTTTGCTGAAAGGCTAGACTAGCTCAACTTTCCTGTAAGAGTCACCCTTTGCAATGGATCTACAGGCAGGTCAGCCACAGAACTTAGACCCAGGTCTTGTAGACCTAAAACACATTGAAAGATGAGCAAGCAACCATGACTCTCGGTATGAGCTATAAAGTCTCCTGGTTGAATCCCAGCTACAAGCCTGCAGCAAAGGTGAAAACTGGCTCCTGGCACAGGATGTTCAGTGTTTTTCACAAAATCTGTGAGGCTTTTTCCTTCCAGCTCAACACACTCATGTTCTGGCTAAGAAAGAAACATCATATATGAAGGAAAAGCTGGAGGCATCTAGAATGGTTGTCTGCCTGACCACAGTCCTATGAAACAGGAGTGGCATTTCAGTAACACTTCGAAGACTTCACTTATCACACAGGCACCTCTTAAGAGGATCCCTTTTCCAGGGAACATAGTCTCCTGCCCAAATCAGAACCCAGGAAGATGTGGAAGAAGCCAGGGTATCACCTGGAGTCAGAGCACCTCACAGGGTGCCTCATTTCATACTTTTATATGAACATGAGGTGCACCAGAGCACTTTGTTTCATATTTTTAATTGGGGTAGGATTCCCATCACACCTCTCTCATCTGTTCTTTTTGTCCACCTGTCTTTTATTTTATTTCTGGCTCTTTATGGCCTCCCTTTCCAGCTGCTTACTATTATCACCTACGATTCTAATCCCTCCTTAACTGCTCACATAATCACCCCTTTATCTGGGAACCTGGATTCATACCCTTTGATCCACAGGTTGTCCTTGTATTTCCTGATCTCAATTTGTTCCAGGGTATCCAATGGTTTTCAATGTCCTGGAGCCCTCTTTTGCTTTAGCCTGTCCTTCTTTGCCACAACATGGGAATGAAGTAAATAATTAGCACCAGAGCATGTGTGATTGACCTAGTCTCTTTGCCCAGAGATAGGCTGCAGTTTGCATGATGAAGGAGCTATTTGAATTTGCTGAATCCCATCTCACATGTTATGGACAGGCTATAGCAGCAGTTCTGCTTTAGTTGCTGTGTGTCTTCTTAGCACTTCGGTTGTGCAAATATATGGAGCGGTCCAAAAATCATTCCCAAATAATTTGGTGTGCAGGGGTTTGGCCACATCAGAGTGACTATGAACTGGGATGAAGTATTTTGGTGTTAGGAAGGAGTGCTCTGGCTGCATGCACCAAGTTTTTCTTTCCCTGCTCGTCCTGGCCATGCTTGCCCATGGCACCAGTCCTGTCCATGGCTGACTCACATGCTTTGGGTAAACAGCTGTGCTTACCCCATGAGATCTCTTTTGTTCCAACTTCAGACAGGCTCAAGACATGCTTCCAGGCTCAGCCAGAGCATTTTGATGGAGCACTTACTCTCCATTTCCATGCCTTTACCCCTTGCCCTGTACGTCCTGCTCTGTCACCAAGATCTCAAAGACGTCAGTGGGAAAGGACTTCTGCTATCCCTTTTTAGCCAAAAATTTCCACTGTCAGCCTTTCATTTAGAAGATTTCTTTGTTTCATAGGTCATAGCCAAACAGACCACTGTGGCAACCTACCCTAGCCTCATGCATCACACAAACCAGAGGACTTCCCTGGATCAGGCACAATAGTTTACATCTGACTGCAGCATACAACCCAGGAAAGCATGAGAGATATGACAACACCAGTGCAAGCAGAGTGCATTGATTCATCATACGTGGTCTCTGAATGATGTTAGTAAATTACAGGCAAACAGAACTGCAGCTTGGTGAAAAAATACCTAATCATACGTGAACTGAAAATCTTCCAGTGGATGTTTCCAATCGTGATTTAACAGACTCTTCAAGAGAAAAGACAGAAGAGTGAAAGGACCAGCATGCAGGGAATCTTCTTTAGGTACCAACAGGGTAAGTGATCTTAAATTGCCTTATGCATGTGCCAAGAGCTCCTGAACAGATGCAAAGCAGCTCTATCAAAGCTACAGCTCAACAAAGACCACTATACTAAGCATAAATGGAACGGAGAAGGAGACCAATCCCTAGGACACAACAGGGCTCCACTGGTGGTTCGTGTGGCTTCTGCCCCTCTGGCTGGCAAGGAGCCACATCAGATACATTTCAAAGTTTGCATTTTCTTGGTGACGGCTTCTTCCTGTAATCACTTTCAAATCTGTAGCCAAGAGCTTCATCCTTCATTTGAGTAATACTCTCCCTCCTCTTTTCTCTCCCCATGGATAGCTCATCTAGTGCTAAAGGGCACTAAGATGAATCTGAAAAAGAACAAGGTGTATGGCTTCCCACATCCAAATGAAACAATTTTACTGCAATCCAGGAGCAGTGTGTGAATTGTGAGAATGGGAATTACCTTCCTTGCTGTAGAATCAGTCTTCTCCTGAGGTGATACATCCCTATGTCTTCACCTTCTGGATAAAACTCTCTCATATCCAAAATTGTCTCCCCAAAGAGGTATTTTATAGATTGGGAGCGAGTCAACTCTTGCTCTTTTTCCAAGGAAAATCTGTTTTCCATCTGTCTTCCCATGCCCTCTCCCTTTTATTGCATCTTCAGTTGAGAGTGGACTCTCACTGCTGGTGTTATATGAAAGAAATAGTCAAAAGGACCATTTTTAAATAGCAGGTTGAGATAGACAGAAATCCTCCAATGTGGCCTGAATTGGATCCCACCAGATAGCTTAAAAGAAAGTACGGTTAACTAAACACCAGCTGTAATGTAAATAATTGTTAAACACCAAGACAGTTTTGAATTCAGGGAAATTGTTTTTCAGAGATGGTCCTAACTGGGAATCTCCAAACATTTGAATTTTGGAACATGCAGATGTTTTCTTTAAGTGGGGAATTTCTATTAGTCATTAATGTTAACATTTTTGTATGATTAGGTCAACCACACAATTATTCAGCCTTCAGATCTGAGACAACACAAGGTCATATCAGTTTCAGCTGATCTTCTGACAACTTCCTTCAAATGACTGATTTCTAAAGAAAACTGAACTGTATTTTGACTGCTCTGTAATTCATGATTCATCCATCTGATTCATTCTCATGTCCAGTTCCATGAGCTACTGAGATACATTCCATGTCTCAAGAAATAGATGTGTCATTTCTCCTTTCAAAGGATATGAATCGGCTCAGCTCATCAGAATTCTATCTTCTACTGTAAGTTATTATAACGCATACATGCAGCTATGAAGGTTGTTCAGTTCAGGTTTGGATTATTGGGGGAAGAGATGGGGAACAGGGTATAAGTCCTCTGCACTGGCTTTAATCATAGCTTCTCTAAGATGTGAAGGATACTGGAGTCTCAATGTAGGAGAGGAAAACACACAGGAACCTTTCATTTGCAAAACACCTCTACTCGGGGCTTGGGAGCGAAGCACAGGTCAGAGCAACCCCAGCATTGGCTGGACCTCCTCTTTTATACAAGTCTGTCAGGCAAGCAGAGTCATCGTTCTCTTCCAGCAGCCACATGGGTGATTCAAACCCACCGTGCAAAGAGTATTTTCTGTACCATCTCTTCAGGAAGGCATCTCTCCCATGGGCTCTGTTTAGGGCTCTCAGCTTGCAACCTGGAGACTCAGCCAAGACCGCAAGCCCAGAGTGACCCCACACCATCTTGGCACCCTATACGAGGTATTGTCCAATGTCTTTCTTATTAAGCAACTTCATTAGGTGGTTCAGAGTTTGCTTCTTCCAAACCAAGGGATGGGTACTGTTTCTAAGCCACTGCAGCAGAGCACAGCAGGCATGAAGCTGCTCATGGAGCAGTGGTGGAATCTGGTGTGAGTATTCTCATGAGCTAACTCCAGTCCTACCATCTTTTAATTCTGCACTGGGGCAACACCTGCAAAAAAAAGATGTCTGTGGTCCTTGAACATGGGATGTGTATATCATAGGGAAATTAAAGCGGGCCCTTCCCCTGCAGCTTTAATCTCATGACATAATTTCTCCAATTTTCTAGTCAAAGTCCTCTGTGGACAGACAAAATCAAAAGTTTTTGCAGAAGGAAGGAGGAGACTGAAGCCAAGAGAAAAAAAGCTTCCTGTTCTTTTTCTGGTTTGCTTTGCAGAGTACCTCCATGCGTTGTGAGCGTCAGAAAGGCAACAGGGTAAAGTTATACCAAAAATATTCCTTACACCAGCTGCCATGATATATTCTGCACAGCTACAGGAGAAACACCTGGATGTGTCCTGCCCACAGGACACAAAGATGTTAGCAAAGTACATTTTGCTGAGGCTTTATTATCTCCAGCAGTGTGTGAACAAGAAAGGACCCAACTTGATTGAGATATGCGAAGGCTTGCAATCAAAGATCCATTCTGACACAAAAGCAACAAAAAAATAAGATACAGAGTAGGAATTTTTTTTGCAGAGAAATAGAAGAGAGAGAGATAAAAGGAAACACTATCTGGCCATGAAGAGCATCAGCTGAGAAGCAAGAGGAGTGCCACAGGAGACTTAGGCTGTGTTCATGATACTAGTATGCATGCCCTTGACTTTGTCTCTGAGGAGCCACTCCAGTGCAATCCATCACCTCAGTCCATGTGTGGATCTGGACCTCTGCAGCTCTGTTTCCTGCCTAATCCACACATACTTTCAGCATAACCCTGTAAATTGAGACCAAGTAGATGGACATCACTGAACCTCAGAGTCCCAGCCTGCAATAAGACAGACCTCTAGAAACTGTAATGACCTTAACCCTTGCTTGCATCAGGCGCCACACACCATGAACCGGGAGACATGGACAGGTCTCACTGTTATCCTGAAACCAGAAAACAAAACTCAGGTGGAATTTCACAGCCAGTAACTTGATTTCCCAGTCCTCCGTGCCTTCCCACCCAGGCTGCAGTCTTACGGCTTTCTTATTTCAACCAAAACTTGCTCACCTCAACCAAAACTTGCTCACAAAGTGCTGGCACTGGACTCTGTAGTTAGGTAATACCTATAATATGAATTCCTAAGCAGACTCGTGAATGAACAAGATATTAACTCCATCCTCTCAGAAAAAATATTTTGCTTTCTATCATACTGTAACAAACACAGGTGGGCTCAGTGGGGAATGCACCTCTGGGGATTTCTGGAGAGAATATTACAGGCGATGCTCAGAGGTCAGTGGAGTCATGCCTTTGGTTTCAGTGGAGGTCAGGTGCCACCACTTTTCAAAGCTGCCTGCAAAAGTAAAACCACTGCAGCAGGAAACCTACAAAATTTAAGTGCTCTGAGAGCGGAGATGATCAGGGTCAGTTCTCAGGTGCAGCAACCTCAAAGTCATACAACACCAGGGTGACCTGCATGCTCTCACCTTGCAACACCCTGAGCTACCCTGCACACAAAACACTGTGTCACCTGCCTTGCCTGCATGCTTATACCACGCAGTGTCGAAGAGCTGCGTAGGTGGGAGAGTTAGGTACTCAGAAGCTGGAAATGCCTGATCCAAGCTTATCTGGGCAGCCGTAATTCAGCTCCCTATGCAGTCTTTTTGAGAAATGCAGGGAGTCAGGTTACTAAAGGCTGTATCAAAGCACATGTGTGAGATTACAGTGGCAACTATAAATCTGGCATTTCCTAGCATTTGAATGCTTGGCTTCACCTACAAAAATTTAAACAGTTTCCTAAGTTTCCTTTGGAGTGGGGGGAGCAGAATTTAATAAGTAAAAGCCACAGTGTGCTAGAAGCCTGTATCACCAGCAATGCGTGAACTCCAGTGGCCTCCACTGGCACCCCTCATACTACTAGCTCTGTAGGACACAACTGCTATTGCCTAGAGGAGGCAGGATGCTGTGTTCAGTTCTTTGTTGTGGTCCAGTCCCAGCCAATGGACCCCAGAGAAGACAGAAGTCCCCCCAGGGGACTGAAGTCAAGGGCCATCCACATCTCCAAACCCACTGTTCCTAAAACACATGTGCATTTCTAAGGGCAGAACCATGCCAATATGAAGCTATTTCCACAGGCTTTCAAAATCCTTTTGAGCGCTGCAAAGTAGAGGTAGGAAATGGCAGGGTTTGAAGGTGATTAACTGATGCTGCACACCACTTATGGGATGAGGAGAGGATATTTCTCAAAGCCCAAGTTCATACCTTTGCTGTATGGACAAAATCTGCTTCAAGGAAAGGACTGAGAGGTGTTAGCAGCTTTGACCCCCCCCACCAACCAGGGAAGACACAGGTCTGAGTAGCTTTGTAATGAGGCAGTCCAAGAGCCAGCCCCAAGCTTCTGCCGTGACCTTGAGCAGCCTCTCAACCTCTGCTACATAGATGCAATACCCAGTGAGATCAGGCAAGAAGAGGTCTCTACAACTATCAGACACCTCCACCTGCCTGCCTGCCTGCCTTCCGTGGAGACCGTGGTCCTCCACTTGCATCCGTTTGCAGCCATAGTCCCCCAGGGACAAGTCTCATGTTGCAGCACAAGGCAGTCATGTCTAAGAAGTCTGTCCTGGTCATTGCCTCTAAGCAATGCTGCTACTGGATAGCCCTCTCTTTGGGGCCAGGTTCCTGCCCTTATGCATGGGTTGTTGCTCCCTATAATGGCCTTTTAAGTACTTCCCACCTGCTTCAAGACAGTGCCATACCTCTCACACGACATTCAGCTTAACACCAACAGCCTGGAAATAATGACACCCCCCCACCTCTCTTCAGTTTTTTAAAAAAAGCACATGCAGTCCCACAGTGGCTGCCATCTCCAGATGACCATTTTTATGTGCTTTGCAAGAGCTCCTTCCTCTTCTGCCCCTGTTCCCAGAGCTATGGGCTGGCATAGACCAGACCCATCTTGCAGGGGCATGGTTCTCATTTTCTAGGCAGAGTGAGCAGTAAATTGCTCCTTCATGGTCTGGCTGTTCCAAAAAGTCCCAATTAGATGTCCATGGAAGGAGAGAATGGCAGGACTGTTCTCTCCCAAGGAAGCACTGAGCAGAGCTGCAAAGGGAGAAACACTTTTGAGGGTGGTTGGGATTTGATTTTTAAGTGGCTGTGGCTGTTTTAGGATCATGCCTTTGGGCTTTTCACACCTGCTCCCTCCTGCCAATTACACCGCTCTCATTTCTTCTGCAAAGCCATGGATACCAGGCACCTTCTTGCTGCAATTACCAGTGAGCCTGGCTTTGGCTCCCTGTCATTGGCATCGCCTCCAACTCACTGAGTATCCAGGACCTGCTGCACTCAATGTTTGCCTGCTCACATCCCCAGATTAATCTGGTCATAAACCCTTTTCCTCGGAACTATCATTTGGTGGGGGATTGAAAGGAAGGTTTCCTAATGCATCTATTCCCAGAGCACCACAGTCAGTCCCATCCTGCCAGCACTTATCACACCACGTCAGACCTTGCTAGCTCCTCCTCTCCCTCATTCCCCAGAGACACATAATCTTTTGCCTGCAAAGTGGTCCTAAGCAGAGGAGCCTGTGGGCAGCAGAGAATCGATTGCTCTTGACAGGGAAACATTCATGTCGTTCCTTTGACTGGGACATGCCCAAGGGAGCTGGTGGCAGGGCTTTAGGCTAGGACACAGCAAGACCTGGCATCAGATTGCATGGAAACTAACTGTGATGATCATCCGTGCTTTGAGTAAGGGGATGACAACTCAACCGTGAAAGAAAAAAAATGTGCCATGAAATAGCTCCAACTGCCATGATGTGAATTCATTAGCAAGAGAGAAAAAATTAAAGGAGGAAAAAAAAAGTCATACTTTGGGATGTTTTGCACTGGTGCAAGGATTCAGGTGCATCTGGCCTGGCAGTCCACTCCAGCTGTGAGCAGGTCCTCAGTTTTCCCAGATCTTGGTTTCTATTATAAATATCATGTCTTGGTTCCCCACGGTTGTTGTTCTTGGGAGAATTTTGGTAGCATTCATTGAGAACAAGGGACATTTCAGCTGTTCTTGGGTGTATTCTAGTGACACAAGGGAACAGGTCAAGGTTAGGGAATGTCTTATTCCCTGCCATGGGGTGGGTCAGGGTTGGCATCTCCCCACCACACTGGGGTACAAATGGGGAACTGAGTGGATAAATATTTTAGATCCTTTGGGACTGCTTTTTCCCATCCCCTTGACCTCAAGAAGCCCATACAAGTCTCTGTTCAAACTGATTCCATGTCTCAAATGATCTGCTCATGCATGATCCTTGCCAATGGAACTGCTTCAGACTTTACACATGGAACAGGATTGTAAAGGAAAGAACTGGGCACACCAAACTGCACAAGAGGGAAAGAGATGTTCGAAATACCATCTCACCCTTTAATACTTAAGATACATACACTCCTTTTCTCCCCCACACAGTGATTACTACAAAGCATGGAAGCCTAAGGCAAATAATTGTCCAATTTGCAACGATTTTACATGAGATTTGGGCACCTCCCTCCTCAGCCTCCTTTGAACATGTACCCTTGCACCTGGCTCCTGGCCTTGGGGAGTGCCGGAGCAGTTATGTTGTCCTGTGAGACTACCAGCTGCCTCTGGCTCCTTCCTGCTCTGTGTCTCCTCTCCCCTCTTGCCCCTTCATTGCAGCCTGCTGCTGCTCTCCGTCACAGGTGAGAGGCTATATGTGAACAATGGGGAGCAAGCTTGGGAGAATTATTTTTAAACCCATTAAGGGAGTCACCTAGAGTTTTATGGTGCTCTGGTTTTAAAGCTCAGGAGAGCCTGCATTTGATGTGGAATATACAGCCTGCAGGCATCATTTCACAAAGTGTTCACCTTTTACCTCACGCTGCCATGCCCGTTGCCAGTTATCTCACTTTGCTTTGATGTCTCCCACTGACAACACTGGTGGAAGAAATCTCAAGAGATACTCCATTATGAAAACAAGACCCAGAGATACAGCTGATGTCTTAAGATCATAAACATCCTAAGGCAAACAGGGAAATTTTCCAACTTCAAGGACTCTTTGGCTTTTCTACTTTTCAGGTCACCAATTTCATCCGGAAGCAATTTGCAGCAATGCTAATTGTATGTTTTCCCTGAGCTGTGCAAAGTTATAGGCCAATTATTTCTCCTCCACCCCCGTGATGCATGTGGATTCCTGAAAAAAGTATGAAGGAAGAAGCCGAATCTTTCTGAGCAAGCAACAAATCAACATCATTCCTTAAAGTCAATGAAAAAAATAATTACCAAAATATAAGCAAGGAAATACAGAGTAGAAGCAGTTGTATGTTGCCATTGGTTTCAGCAGGAAAAGAGTTAAACCGATGGCAAAGCCTTCTGGAGATGAGGAGGCATGAGGGGACTTTGCAGCAAAGCTACAGATGCGTTCTCTGTGTTATTAAAAATACAGAATAGCTACCTGCAAACTAGCTGTCAGAGAAAGATGGCAACTTGTTCACCTCTCTGTAGCCTCCTGTTTCAGAGGTAATTGTGTTTACTGCCTTTTAATCCCCAAATGTTGATATCCTTTTAATTTAACTTTCAATTTATAAAATATATTTCTTTTGAGTAACAGGAATACAATTTTACTCACATCAAAAGTTTGACAAGTCTGCATTTTCCCATCTTAGGATCCTTTGGGACACAAAAGACGGTCCCAGCTTCAGAGAAGATCCGATTCATAAAATGTAGGTGTACTTGCAGAATTAGCTAGGATATCCACCCCATTTCAAAGCTTTAGGTTTGAGAAAGACAATCCTGGGCTTTTGCACAAAACCAGGAAGCCAACTCCTTACTTTGAGTGAGAAATCCAGGTCTGCTTTAAAAGAAGAATCAGAATTTTAATCATTACAGCTAAGTGATGGAGGGAGGAGAAGGGAGAGATAAGTGTTGTGAACATCTCATAGGTCCACCATAAGGCTTGTGAACCCATGTCTCCCAAATCTGTTTCCTGTTACACTAAGTGTCCTGAACTACTCTGATTTGCAGCCAAAGCCAGTCTAATGGACTTTTATGACTGGCATAGAAATATGGTCCAGATTGTCCTAGGGTCACCCAGAGCATGGTTTTTGCAAGGTTAGCTAATCTAGAAGCTAAGGAAAACATATGGTATATTCTGTCATGTACACAAGCCTCTTTCCCACATTGTCCCCAAACATTCCTGACTCCCATCACATTGCACCATGTTTGCCTAGGGAATAGAAAAAAACATGCAGAGCCCCATTTTCACTAGAGACACAGGCTACTTACTGGAAAGCAGTCTCATCGGGAGCAAACAGCATGTGGTTATAGTGACAGGCAAGCAAACTGCCCACAACAGTGCTAAAGAAGAATGATAGTAGAATATAATACAAATATTATAATTAAGATGAATATGTTCTGTATGTAATTAATATGGCATATAGCTAACACAAAACAAAAAACCTCTCCCTTCTCCAAACCCACAGTCTTTGGCTACAGCCTCTGGTGCATTAACAACCTCAAATCCAGATGCCAAGTTAATAAGCCTTCCCCCAGACATGCACCATTTCAAAGGCCAAGGCTCACCACCAAATTTTTCAAGGTTTTCCTTATAGAGGAGAAAGATTTGACCACAAGAGCTTGCTAAATCCACTCACCTACAATAGGGCAACCCATCTTATTTCCACTGAGCTCACAGTCAACAATTGCTTCCAAGCTCAAACCTACAAAGATGTCGGGCTCCTTGTGTCAAAAAAGAGACCCCTTGTCTCCCAGGGATGAATTTTCTGTCACCTTGTCCTTCCCAAGGAAGGCAGACACAAGCCTTTTGCGCTGGTGGGGTGTTTATAGTGCACCTAATGCAGCTGCATTCCAACACCAGAGATGATACACAAAAGGAGGAGCAACCAGTGCTAATAAAGCTGTGCAAAGATCTAATAGCATAGAGGATGTTCTCAAAAGGACAAGGCTGAAATTCCTGTGGTATAAACAAACAGCACCAGGAAGGAAGACAGGCCCAGATAATAAAAACTTCAACACTTGGCCGATGGCAAGTCTGTTGATCAGACCTCTGAGAAGTCATGCCTGTGTCGCAATACCAAACAGCACTGTCATGACATGTCTTCTCGTTATGTTGCAATGCTCTGTTGGCTATTACTTGGTCCCCAGCAGAAAAGACACCAAAACAGGACATGTCTTGGAGGCCAAGGGAAGAGAGCTTGTCTGTCCCATCTCCCCCTAGCATTTCCACTGGGAGAGCCTCTGCTGGTGAGAGATCGGATTCTCCGGCTACATTGGTGCAACCCTGTTGAATCCAGTGATGCTATGCAAATGTGCATCTCATGCACTGGTAATTCCCTGGCATTTCCATTAAGACCACAAATCAGTTGCTTCTTTGCTGTGATGACTCACTGCAAAAAGCAGCAGCCAGCCAGGTTCAGAGAAATGATCTGGAGGTGAAAAAGCTCCTTAACCTACTTCGAAAACTCCACAGCCCTAAACTGCACCATCTGAGATACAATATTTATGTGCAGCCTATAGGTCACAATAAAAGCAAGTAGGCCAAAGACCTATCAGCTCTTTTATGTATACTTGGCAAGGTTACAAGACAACAATTCATTTCCCTAGGACCTTTTACTTTCCTATAAATTCCAAGAGCCACATTTAAAAGTGAATTGGCAGATGCAATTTTTTATTGTAAGGAAATTTGTTTTGCTTCAGCAATAGGCAAACGTCTTCAGTCGTAAACAATGAAAGGGAGGGTAGATTTCCACCAAAGCCAGCCTTAGTAGGCTAGTGGTATCTTCATGCAGAAAGAAAAGTTGGATTGTGTGGTAAACTACAAAGGAGTTCTGCAGAAAGCTGAATAACAGTTCTTGTCCGGAAACCCGAAAGTGCAGGCACTTTTGGAAGGCTATGGAATGTGTTATAAGTTGTAATCCTCCCAACAGAACCTCAAAAGCCTTGGCTTGTTCTGCTCTTTTAAATTCAGAACTTGACAGCTATTTAACCAGAACCACAAGTGTTAGAGGTGGAAAAGGCCTAGGGATTATCTAATCTATTCCATGACTTGAACAGAGAACAGCAACAGTAAAACTGTGCTGCAAAAGTGATGTGAAAATGCCTGCAGAAGAAAGAATCAGCAAAACTGGTGCTGGAAGTCCAAGCAAGCACATTCCCCTTGTCTTGCAACTTGTTAATTAATATTTTAGCTTGAGTAGCTGCTGTGGCGTTTCTCTTGACCAGAAGGATGATGGCATTGTAATCTGCACTGCTTCAAAGCTGCCAGTGAATGCCCACACATGAAGAATTGATCTTTCCAAGTGGCGTTAACCCACTCAGCAGGTTCCCAGCTGGGGAAAAAAAGGCAATGGCATTCATCCACTACCAAAACACGCATCTTTTATACTTTTATAGCAATGTTGCTTTGAGTCTTAAGAAACAAACTGTCTATAAATCACATCATAAAAAATATCCAGACTGATGGTTTACAGGAAAGCTAGCAATGTCAAGGTTTTTGGGGGGGGATAATCCATCTTAAAAAAAAAAAAAAGCATTTTATTCTGATGCTGGAGGTAGGACAGTTTATTGTGTGTGGATTAAAAGCCTTGCTCACAGTTTAAGTATTTGAAGGTCTATCAGCCACTGGCAACTGAATTCCACCATCACCCCCTCCTTTTTTATTGGTATTAATATTTGTGCTTTGCAGGTCTGTTGTAAAATGGATTGTGGTTTGCTGAACTTTTCACCCTACTTCTTCCACAGGGTTGGGAGCATGCAGGGGTACAGCTCAGTGAAGTTACTTGTGTACCGGTTAAGAAGAGAAGGTGATCTAGGTCTTGACCTATGACTTTCTGAGTCTTCTGAATGATGGCTTAAAGATGGCAGTCTCTTTCTCCAGTGTGGCAGGTAGCAGGAGGGTTAGATAGCAGAGGAAAAGAGTCAGGCAGAAGTCTGATCCTGACACATCTTAATGCTCTAAGGGAACAACACATAGAGAAAATCCTCCAAACACCCGTCTTTAAGGACAGTGCCCCTCTCTCAGCTTACATAAAGACCTCTTCAGATGAATCGTGCTGGGACCGCAGCCAAGAAAAGCCATGAAATGAGATAATAGCAACAGGAAATAGAGTGAGATCAAGGAAAGATTCACACACAGTTAGAAATCCATTCAACTCCTGGCTGCCCTCAGCAGCAGGTCACAGCAACTCGTGGTTGCCGGAAGACTGTGCCACCCTGTGATGCCACCAGCATACAGTCTCCCCAGTGTCTTCCTTCTTGGATTCACAAACAACATACTGATAAAATCTCATCTCTTGTTTGATCCTTTTAATTCCTCAGTGGCCTGAAGCAGATTTTTTCCCATGTGGTGTCTCCTGTGCTCACAGATGACCCTGATGCTGGAGGTTGAAGCTCCCTCATCTGCACAGTACCCTTCCCACTCACCAGAGTAACATGCACATCAGACCAAGAGCCAAATTCTGCCTTTTGGCATGTGAGATGTTTAATTCAAACTGGTCCCACCCATGAGTCCCAGGTTAAAATCCAAGGCCTTCTGTGGCCATCTACATTGGACAGCAAGAAAATTCACTTCTTCTCTATATTATGCCTCTCTAGTGGGAACTTTGGTACCTCAGCACAACATCAGCCCACACACAAGTCTTCTGGAAGGACTCAACGCCTTTCCTTGGATGCCTCACTGGCTCCCACCAACACCTCTTTGGGAACAGGGAGGCTTAACTCCACCCTGAAAACCCATTAAGGCAGAATCAAACTTGTTTGCTTCACTCCCATTCCTCAGATCTTCAAAGGGGGAGTGAAGCTTTGCTTTCAAAGCAGCTTTTGGGTATGGTGAAACATGCTAGTCAAGTGGCAGAAGGGGGCTTGGTTAAGAACACACATTGCAGCAAAAAGGCAGCCCATCACTGAAGCCCGCAGTGCCACTGAAGCGGCCCAAGATGTGGATCTGGAGGCTTTGGCTTCAACATCTGTGCTAAATACACAGTGAACCAATGTTTTCACGCACAGAAAATCTGCAAGCAGATGGCTACCACCTCTGGAGTGTTCGGCAGTCCTTCCTCTGGCCTTGACTTTGCGTGCCACTGTCCTTATCGAAAGGAATAATGACACATCCCCAGCTGGAACACAGGCTGTGTTGGCATCCAGCAGCCCAGATGCTTTGCTGAACTCTCCCCATCCCTCCACTCTGCAGGACTGTGCTGGGAAGATCAGGAGCAGATTTCTCCTGAGATTTCTGGCACTCCTCCTTCTAACCATGGCCGGCAACTCCAAGAGAAATGCCTCTCTTTTATGTTTTGGCACTTCCAGTGTTGGCAGGAGGGAGGAGGAAGGAAAACAAACCTGAGGCTCCCAGAAACTCCATAAACAAAGATTTCTTTTCAATGTGGTTCTGAAGAGAGCCAGAGATCTGGGGAGCAGAAGGAGGAGGGAGGATTATAGCCTCAGCATCGGTGAGTCTTTCTCCCAAACACAGAACAAAAACGAGCCTGCACCTCTCCTGCACATTATACCATTGCGACATCCAGGTTATACAAGAAGGTGCTTTAGTTTTTGAGGGAGAGATCCCTTGCAAAGTGCACTGAACATGCTTGCTTGATGGTCTGCCTTGCCTGAGGGCATTAGACAGTGCTGGTAGGCTGAGGAAATATGCTGCTTCGGTCACAGGAAGGATGGACAGGCTTGGGTACATCACAGCAGATCAGGCAACTCCTTTTCGAGGTGCAGAGGCACATCCAACATCCCTGCTGGATCATGGATGAAAATGGAGTAACTTGGACCCTTGCACAGGAGTTCTTCTAGAAGGAAAGTTTTCTGTTATCCCTCTACATAGTGAGGTGGTCCAGACAATAGCTGCTCTTTGCTGAGCATGTTAATTATGTCCCTCAGCCCAGTGGGTGACATATAGAGAGTCCGGGCTGTGCCACGTGTCTGCTACAGTAAAGCTATAAGACAGAGAAGAATCAACTCATAAATGGGTGAAGGATGAGTTTGGGAGGCCACTCAGCTGCTGGTAAGGCAGGGGAAGCAGATGAGAGGGCTGATAGGAAACCTTTCTTAGTGAGAGCTCCAGTACCTGTGGTGAGGCAGGTTTTCCCAGCTGGAAGCTCTCTGCAGACCTGCAAGCTACTAGATGTTCAGGAAGAAACTGCTTAATAAAATAGTTTCCTCCTTTCCTTCCTCCTAAGAGCTGCTAGGATTGTTGCTATTGTTAGACCATCCTCACTGCCCTTATCCAGGCTCCTGCCACTTTGAAACTACCCTAATAGCATATTTTTCTGGGGACTACAGCTTGATTTTGTCCAGGGTTATCCTCCTCAGGCAGTGCAGTCTCGTTTTACTCACAGATTAATTAATGTCATGCTCACATGTATCGAACTGCATGACTTTTGCAGGTTGTACTGATAAGCACCTGCTGGCCCTAACCCTAATCCTAACCCTCTTGATAGTACTATTTTCTTACAAATCTAAACCAATTAAACTGATTCACCATCACATACTGACCATGCTTAAGTACTTGAGCTTAAATATATCCAATTTCTTTTTTCCCTGGAAATGGTCATACCTGATAGAACCAGTTGTTAAAAGATGATTTGTTTGCCGCATTGATTTAAAAGTAGGGTCAGGCAATCACAATCTCAAACACACTGGTTTAGGAAAACATTGCCTCCTGGCCAAGCATGCTGTTTGGCTGTGGAGTCACTACTAGACAGATGCAATCTGAAAAAAAGCCAGTTGGTCAGCTAACAAGAGCTCAGCTCTTAATCCCACCATTAATGAAGCAGTAAGTCAAGAATGAGTCACTTCTACCTCTCTGGCTTAGTTTCCCTATTAATAAAAATTAATAACCTTTTCTTTTTTTTCTTTTTTTGTTTTTATTTACCTACTTTACTGTGATGTTCTGCAGACTGATTAATGAGGCGTTTTTCTGTGAAACAAGACAAAAGGATGTTGGTCCTGGGAACAGTCTTCAGGAGATGCTGCTGAAGAAGTGCATATTAGCAGGGGTGACACAGCAGAGAGGCCAGAGATTCAATTTGCTGCTCTGCAGCCTCAGGGCATTATATTACTGCTTCTCTCCCAGTAATTTTCCCTTTTTGAATTGATTTTATAAAAAATAACTAGGGATTCTTCAGAAAGGCAACTCTTGCAATATAATGAAAAACGCTACTTAGTAAGGCACTCTATAAGGGCTGTTCTCTCCCTTGAAAGCTCTGTGAAGTACAACGTACAATTTGCTGCTCCATTATTTAGGTATGCATTTTCCAGGAAATGGATGCATATATTTGTATATATGTATATATTCGCTTTAACATTGGCTTCTTTCTGCTCTGACTCCAGCACAACAGCTCAACTGCTCTTGGAAGCAGTTCACACAACAGCACAAAGGGAATATTGCGAACTTCCGTGAGAGCTTTGCACGACCGATGGGGCTCGCTGTAGCAAGGGAAAGCACACATGTACCCAGCCTTCTGAAGGTTCAGCCGTGTTTTCTGAGCCACAGGACCAGATCCTGGTATAAATTAACATTTTCCATTCCCAGATGTTCATTCTGCCTTGTTGCGACACCTCTTACCTAGTTTCAGGCTGACCTTGTGCTGGGCTTGAGACTGTTCACGAGTTTTTTAGTCATTGTTAAGAACAAGGAAAAAGAAACAAACATCTGGTTAGCAGAGCTGCCAAGTGCGCATTCCTTCGTTGTTTTTCAACCTTTCAATCCCTTTGTTTTCAGCCTGAAATTCCATCTGATAAATGCACAGAGAGCCATGGGGCACTGATTAGATGCAATTCGCGTTCTGACCCGTGCCACTGCTCCACCAGCATTGCCTCAGTGGAAGCACCACTGACATCCCCAGACCCCAAACCAGGAGTAAGGCTTTGATGGATCCTTCCCAACCATGTTTATGTATGGGGGCCTGATCCTGCTCCCACTGAGGTCAATGGGAGCTTTGCCACCAACTTCAATGGGAATAGGATGGAGCTTTAATGTTGTTACTGCATTGAAATGGTGTTCAAGCCCATCCTCTGCCAAGATGTGGGCTTCTCAGTTTCTATAGCTGTAGTGTGGGGTTTTTTTAATTGGAAACAACAACCTTATTGAATCTTGGCCCGTGGTGTTGGCACAGCCTGACCAGACCAGGTGGGGTTGGGTTGTTCCAACAATGGCTTGTGAAATATCAAATACAAGAGGGGACATGTGACAACAGCTTCACCTTCCTTACCTTGGCTGCACAAGCTTCGGCCTGCTGCACCTCTGCATGGGTGCATCCTCCTGGACCATAACTGCTCAGACCTGCGTGAAGCTGACCCTGGGTCCATCCTCCCCAGCTATGGGTGCCTCTCTACAGCAACTAAGTTAAGTAAAAGAAGGTGCCTTAGATTTCATCTGTTGATAGAGAGAGCCTTCCAGGGGTTGATTCACACCTTGGGCAGGCTGTACCACCTTCCAGAGACAACTGTCTTTTGCAGGAGCCTGCTAAAGGGAGGCTAAATTTTTAGTTGAAGCCAGCAAACCAGGATCAAGAGCTCAGTTTGAAAAGCAGCTTTCAAGCCCTTCAAAGGGGTATCCTAGGGAAAAGGTAAGGCTCAAAAGGACTTCTATGTTCTCAGTCAATGGGATATCTTAGCAAGGCATTGCATTAGCTGTTGCTTGGAATACCAAGCATCTGAGTCTTTTAAAAGCTTCCCTCTGTTTTTTATTTATGTGTGAGTGAGTCTGTGTCCCTGAAAACCAGATTTGAAGATCGTTAATCTGAGACAAGAAAGTGCCAGACTTATACAATGCTGTTCCACCCAGTTGTCAATCCTTACCGACCCCAACCTACGCAACGACTGACGCTGTGAAGCAGGATCGTACCGGACTGGAAAGCTTCTCTTTTCCGTCAGAGATGCCAAATCTGCGGTGTGGCTTGATGATCCAAGTTGACACCGGCCATGAGAACAATTCCATTTCCTCCCCGCTGGTCACTTCCATAAATGCCAAGTTTTGGGCAACACAATGTACGGCATTTCCAGCAAACCGCTAATGATCTCATTTGCATTGCCAGGTTTTTGTTTTTTTTTTTTTTTAAAAATGCTTTTTCTTCCAGCCATACATTTTAGATTAAAAAATAATAATCATGCAATCTCTCAGGAAATTGGGCTTTCAAAATCAGGATGCAAAGAAGCATAGTCCAGTGGAGATTTGAATAAGCAGACTTTACAGCCCTGCAGCCGCTTGTTGGATACCCTTTTTCATTAAGATTAGTTTCAGCTTCTGGCCCCTGCTCTCCCATCACAAGTCAGTTTTTTACCCAATGCCTTTCCAAGGGTTCCCTCATTCAAGGGAAATACAAACTCAACAGCCAGTTATTAATTTCACTTGTGAATGTACAGTCCTCATTGAGCTTCGATTATGATTTAAAGTAATTTCTAAGTGAGGAAATGGCAGCCCAAAAGAGAGCTATTGGCTGCCCAGTTCCTACACACAGGAAGTCTGAACGTTATCAGTGAAGTTTCTCTAGAGAGCTTCCAATCTCATATCTCAGAAGAAAAGGGATTTGGGGTGAGATTGAGAATAGAAATGCAGAAGGACCTTGGCATAACAGACTTGGCTGGCATTTCATAGGCCTAGATGACAATGCCCTTTTATCAGCTGGAAGGAGGAACAATGCCACTCACAGCTGGAAATTACACAATATTTGTATCAAGAAACCTGGACAAGTATGGTGGAGACTACTGGGAGACTACTGGGAAGCTCAGCTTTGTGGAAGGAAAATTGTTAAAACTTTCCTAAGGTTTCTATCAGTTCCATCTATTGAGTCCTACCAATTCAGAGTGGCTTAACAGCCCCTGCAAACCAGCAAAAAGCACCCATAAAATCTTTAATAAAGAAAACATTTTGGAAAGCCAATTTGACCAGATCTTCTCCAAATGAAGGGACTACATTCAAGCTTTGGAAATTCTTCCCCTGTGTTGCACAGGTGCCCTCTCACTGACCCATAACTTCATTTAACTCTCCTCAAGAGGAAGAAAGGAATCCCTGCTAAAATTATTAGTTTTCACAAAGAATATTTTCTTTGAGGAAATGGCCAGCACACGTGCTTTGCTTTCTCAAAGGACTCCCATGAATACAGCACAAACTCTGTGCTCCTGCAGCTAGGAGACTTTTTCTTTTCCAAAGGCAAACACATTAATACCCTGTAATACTCTCATCTCTCCTGTTACACTTTCCATGGAGATGCCACAGAGCTCAGCATATAGACCTCCCTTGGTTTTCATGCTGTATATCACAGCTACTTCGGATGCTCAATGTCCCTTGGTCCCATGTTCCCACTTCTCTCAAAGTGCCTTTGATTCTGCAAAATATGGGTCCATAGGCACAAAGCATAGGGTGTTCAGTGGGTAGCAAAGATGTCCAAAGCTTTACTTCCCTTTTGTTCAGCTTCCTGCCCACCCCCAAAGGAAGTGCCTTAAAGTGGGACATTTAGACCTGAAACACAGCCCAGGGATGTTAGCTGGAATACCACCACAGCCTCATAAGACAACATCTGCCCTAACCTTTAGAGGGGAAACCCAAACCAGAATGAGTTTGCACATGTAATCCAACACAGTTGTTCTCAAAGACGAGGAGGAAGACATTCATGCTGTTCTTCTAGCATCCATCCAGGGCCCTATGTCCCCAGACTCCACCTAATGTGATCTTGTTCAGCTTCTTGGTCATATTTTCTGCATGTAGCTGGAGGAGTTTCCCCCTCATGGACGTCTGCTAACCTTAAGGGTTGCAAAGAACACAGGAATATTAACAGCAGTTGACAGAAGAGCTCTCAGGGGGACGCAAGGGCTCCGGGCTTATGACTCAGTGTACAGGCCCTTAGGATAATGCATATCATCTTATTGTTATAATTATTATTACTTTCATTAGAGGAGATGAGAGACCCATAAGGGGAGGAGAGCCTGAAATCATACATACCTTTTTTATGACACCCAATACAAACTGCAGTCCGAGCCAAAGCACCCAGACAGCCTATCTCATCAAATCCAGCAGCAGTAGTGAAGAGAGACGTACAAGTTATTTGATAAAATGCCACGTTATGAGGTATCATGGCCTCAGACACAGGGGACTTCAAAGCTACTCCCAGCTATGGCTCTTACACAGAGTTGCTACATCTCAGTCAGTGTTCAACTTGCTATTCAGAGCGCTCAGAGGTGCTCTCCAAGATCAGAAAATGCTGCCTATTCTGAAGAAAGTATGTGAGTTTCCTTTTTGTTCAAGACCAGATCAAAAACCCCCTCATCTCTTCATTTCCCCACAGCAAGGGGGAAATGCAAGTCATTTTTCCAAAGCAAGGCAATGCTTTGACACCATGAGCTCAGTCAATTCAAATATTCCACCCTGAGATTGAAAAATTTTTTAGCTGGGGTATCTATTCCACTAAATAAACCCCATGGCTGCTGAAATGAAAGCATGAAGCTAGAGGCTGCACACCAAAACCCACTCTGGTTTGCTTCCACTACCGGATTTTGCAGGGATGCAGGTTTGAGAGCAGTGACTCATGCCTTCTGCTGGCAGAGCCACAGGCAGGACGTCTTTGGCAGCAAAAAGAGTCAGGGTAGGCAGAGTGAACATCTGCTCATGGCTGAAGCAGGCACAGCAAAACCATAACCTGTCACACTATGAGGAAGACACAGCATTTCTCAGACTGCTAGCATATTGATTCCAATGAGTACTAATTAAGCCTGTCACATCACCTAGCCAACATGGGTACAAAGCGTTCCTGTTTCCTAGTATAGCCACATACAAGCTGAGATGATCACATATATTTGCACTGCACCTTCCCATCATACTTCAGACCAGAAATCAATATTGTTGTGGTTTAGCCCCAGCCAGCAACTAAGTACCACACAGGTGCTCGCCCATTCTTCCCAGAGTGGGATGGGGGAGAGAATTAGGAGAGTAAAAGTGAGGAAACTCATGGGTTGAGATAAAGACAGTTTAATGGGTAAGGCAAAAGCCACGCATGCAAGCAAAGCAAAACAAGGAATTCACTCACCACTTCCCATCGGCAGGCAGGTGTTCAGCCATCTCCAGGAAAGCAGGGCTCCATCGTGTGTAACGGTGACTTGGGAAGACAAATTGCCATCACTCTGAACGTGCCCCCCCTTCCTACTTCTTCCCCCAGTTTTATATGCTGAGCATGACGTCATATGGCATGGAATATCTCTTTGGTCAGTGGGGGTCAGCTGTCCCAGCTGTGTTCCCTCCCAGCTTCTTGTGCACCCCCAGCCTGCTCGCTGGTGGGCTGGGTTGAGAGACAGAAAAGGCCTTGGCTCTGTGGAAGCACTGCTCAGTGATAATGAAACCACCTCTGTATTATCAACACTGCTTTCAGCACAAATCCAAAACATAGCCCCATACTAGCTACTATGAAGAAAATTAAGTCTATCCCAGCCAAAACCAGTACATTCTCCACCCCTAGATAAGAACAGTTTAATAATTGAAATGAAATAATAATAATAATAATAATAGTAGTAGTGGTAGTAGTAGTAGTAGTAGCAGTAGTAATGAAAAGGAAGCTAACAAAAAGAGAGAGAGATAAAACCCAAGAAAGCCAAGTGATGCACAATGCAATTGGTCACCACCTGCTGACTGATGCCCAGCCAGTCTCCAAGCAGCAATTGGCCCCTCCAGCCCCCCACCCCCACCCCCCCCCAGTTATGTACTAAGCATGATGTCTGTGGATAAGCCCATGCCAGAGCAGGTACATCTCAAAGCGTCTGTGGCTGTGGTTATGTCTGTGCTGCAGCAGGTATACCTCTGAAAGGACTGTGGCCCAAGGAGAAGTCCATGCTGGAGAAAGGTACACCTTGAAGCATCTGTGGCTGTGGATAGGGCCATGCTGCAGCAGGTACACCTCTGAAAGGACTGTGGCCCAAGGAGAAGTCCATGCTGGAGAAAGGTACACCTTGAAGCATCTGTGGCTGTGGATAGGGCCATGCTGCAGCAGGTACACCTCTGAAAGGACTGTGGCCCAAGGAGAAGTCCATGCTGGAGAAAGGTACACCTTGAAGCATCTGTGGCTGTGGATAAGGCCATGCTGCAGCAGGTACACCTCGAAGCATTAGTGGCTGCACATGAGGTCATGCTGGAACACCTCAAAGCATGTGGCCATGGATAAGCCCATGACAGAGCAAGTACACCCCTGGAGGGACTGTAGCCATGGGTTAAGCCACACTGGAGCAGTTATATCTCTGAAGGCATTGTGGTCCATGGACAAGGCCACACTGGAAGACGTGCACCTCAAAGCAACTGTGGCTGTGGATAAGTCTATGCCACAGAAGGTATAGCCCTGGAGAGTCTGTGGTGCATAGATAAGGCTCCACTTGGAGCAGGTACACCCTTAAGGGACTGCAGTCTATGGATAAGTCCAAGCCGTAGCAGGGGCAAGGGGAGGAGTTCATTGCAATGTTAAACCCTATGGTCTGGTCCAAAGGGACCGGGGTGGAGATTGTAATGGAAATACCTTTAAATTGTTGTAATTGGGGACTTGAGTTGCATGTTATGGGAATTACTGTAGCAGAAATCCTTTGTTTCTAGCCAGGCTAGGAGCAAGGGGAGGAGTTCTTTGCAATGTTAAACCCTATAACCTGGCCCAAAGGGACCAGGGGTGGAGATTGTAATGGAAATACCTTTAAGTTGTTGTAAGCCATGATTTAAGTTGCATGTTATAGGAATCACTATAGCAGAAACCACCTGAACCAATGGAGGACAAGACTTAGAAGAAACAGTGCAAGTGCAGCAGTGACTCGACCTGAGCTGGCTTTGGTGCTTGATAACTCCACGCAACACATCACCTCTCCTGTCATGAGTGACCACCAAAACAGATGGAGCCCTAAGTCATGGACTAAATGAACTCAGTGGACATTTTGTAGACATTTGTGGACATACATTAAGGGAATGATATCTGTGTGTTATATCATTGGATGGGAAGGGTGGTGGTGGTTAATGAGGTTGTATTGGATAGTGTGGGGCCTAAGCATGGTGTAAATGGTATGGAATAAAGGGTGGAGAATGTACTGGTTTTGGCTGGGATAGACTTAATTTTCTTCATAGTAGCTAGTATGGGGCTATGTTTTGGATTTGTGCTGAAAGCAGTGTTGATAATACAGAGGTGGTTTCATTATCACTGAGCAGTGCTTCCACAGAGCCAAGGCCTTTTCTGTCTCTCAACCCAGCCCACCAGCGAGCAGGCTGGGGGTGCACAAGAAGCTGGGAGGGAACACAGCTGGGACAGCTGACCCCCACTGACCAAAGAGATATTCCATGCCATATGACGTCATGCTCAGCATATAAAACTGGGGGAAGAAGAAGGAAGGGGGGGCACGTTCAGAGTGATGGCAATTTGTCTTCCCAAGTCACCGTTACACACGATGGAGCCCTGCTTTCCTGGAGATGGCTGAACACCTGCCTGCCGATGGGAAGTGGTGAGTGAATTCCTTGTTTTGCTTTGCTTGCATGCGTGGCTTTTGCCTTACCCATTAAACTGTCTTTATCTCAACCCATGAGTTTCCTCACTTTTATTCTCCTAATTCTCTCCCCCATCCCACTCTGGGAAGAATGGGCGAGCACCTGTGTGGTACTTAGTCGCTGGCTGGGGTTAAACCATGACAAGTATAAACCACAGGTTCCCCAAATGACAGGATGTTGATTCACATGGTTGTCATCTCAGGCATCACAAAACATAGCCTTCTCACTTCCCAGTGCTGCGCAAGTACCGTCACCCCCAAAGCAGCTGTTTCTCCATCTTCAAAATGTTCTTCACTCTATCATGTTCTTGGCAGCTCCACACAGAGGTCACATGCATGCAACTGACCTTGAGCAAGATACAGTGTCACCTCCAGCAACGCGTCCATCCCACATTCTTCAGCTCTGAGACGAAACATCTTGCAATCTGCAACAACGAATAGAAACTTATTAATCTTTCTGATCCATCTTTCTCTAATCCACCAAGGAGTGTCCTATAGTTTGTGACTGCTGGCTTATCACCCAGTCCTCCCAGAACGCATTAATCACTTTAAGACATGATAAAGCTTTCTAATGAAGAACAAACTACAGCTGTTAAGAAAAAGCAAATGCTGGGCTAGCTTTTGTGGGCATATCGTATAGCAATGATACTATAGTGAACTTCCCACTTTGATGCATGCAATTGACTTTAATTAGCACAAACAGAAGGTTAGCTTTATGACTATTTTAACATTTTCATTGTTTGATGCACATGAAACACTGATGCTAAAGAGCAATGCACTCAGTGAAAGCTCCATTGAAGTCAGTAGGAGGCAATGGTTAGGCAATGAGGTGAACTCTTCAACAGAGTAGATTTTAACCTGGGTTGGTAGCTTGAATTAGTCCCAAAATATTAACCCCACATGCTTTGTCTTCACCTCTGTCTCGGTTGTCTACAACAGATACAGCCAAGCTGCACAAAGCCATGTACTGTAGAGATCCCCATGTTTACGTTAGCAGAGGTGAGGTAGTTCATGTAGAGCTCGGAGTCATTGGACTTAGACTGTTCCTGGTACCAGCCTGCTCTGCTGTGACTACATGACCTGTTGGTCCAAAATGTAGCCCAGAAAAGGGAATGGCAGGAGGTCGAGGACACATGACCTATGTGAAAAAGTTAAAGGGAGCCATGCTAAGCCCATCAACTAAGTAAAAGGCGAAGAGGAAGATGGAACATGGGGACAGACTGTGAAGTCACAGATACCAGTGGAAGCAAAGGAAAAATCAGTTTGAACATTAGGAAATATCTTTTATTAGTAAGGATGGGAAAGCACTAAGTGCGGCTGCAATCACTGCCAGACTCTAAGAACAGGTGAGACATGTCTGTTAGGACTGAAATGTGCCATTGGTCATGTGTTAGGGAAAGAAGAGGGATTGCATGGCTTCCTGAAGTCCTGTGCAGCCACACTGTCCAAAAGGAAGACATACAAAGTAAATGTCATATTTTGGGAATTGGGCATTTTTTTAGAGTTTTTGCTTTTGCAACTTACCTGATTCTCTAGCCGTACTGCATTGCTTCTGGCTGAACTGTAGGACTATGACCAATGCTAAACCCCATGGGTTTAAAGCATCATGCTGATCACACTGGGATCACAACTACTAAAGCGTCTAGTCAGGTTTGCCTTAGATTTATCTGTGCCAGTCTGAAAAGTGTGTCTGAAAAGTAATTTATATTCATCATCTGAAATAAGCGTAATGTATTCCAATTCTACCCCCTGCCCCCAGCCTTCTATACTTGAGCTTTTCACCTATGGTCTCTGTGCACACATGTTTTTGCAGAAAAACTGTCCTAAAGGTCAAGCTAGTTGGAGAAATGCAAACTCTTGCACATGGAGGAGAAGACAGCTGTACCATGCTCCTCTTAGGACTCATTCATCACCCATTTTTGGACCAATGGGCCATGAAACGCAACAGCCTGCCCAGGTACTGCAGGCATGAAGGCTGAGGGCAGCACCTTTCCTCCCTTGGAAGCAAACCTGGATGGTGTGGGTTCACATCTGACCTGCACATGTGAGGGTTGTTGAATAACCCTGCTTCTCTATTCTACTGGTAGCAGCTAAAAGAGGGCTGGCTTTCATGAAAGCCAGGCTGCTGGCTTATAATGCCCTGTAGTATGCAAGCTCTGGCTGCAAAATGCCTTGTTGCCACCTAAGATATCCCATCCTCCAGGGCAGTAAAAAGTCAGATGAAGAATCTGTGAGTGCAAGGGGGCAAACGAACCTGACTACAGAGTTTCTGCAACTTCACTTCAATGTTAAGGATTACCAAGAAAAACTTGTGCTTGGTTACACAGAGACCAAATGAAGAACCAGGTTTTTCATTTCTGTGTGTTCATGTGTGTGTGTGGACATGGGGAAATTTATTCTCTTTATTTGTGGGTTTCACTGGTATTTCCACCAAAAAGGACAATGCTTTGAAGCCACAGGCTGGGTATGTTCCTCAAGAACTGGGGGTGATTCCAGAATGCAATTATATTATTAGTACAAATAAAGCATGACATTTCCTACTACAACACATCTAGAAGGAATTTTTACATAGTTTTGAGACTCCAGAGTTACTTCTGCCCAATGCAGACATCCAGTCACTCTGGAATACCAGCTGCTCAGAAAAGCAAAGACTATTTAAAAGAATGAAGTGTTTAAAATTTCATTTTTTAAAGAAGTGACTTTCCTTTGTCTTGCTTCACTGATTTTCAGTGAGCTGAATAGATTAAGTTACTGCATCATGAGCAATAGTTGAATTACGATCATGGACATAGTTTGCTTTGGTGAACTTGTAGAGAAAATGAATACCATTTTTCCACATACCTGAGGAATAAAAGCACTTGTGGAGAGGAATCTCTCCCACAGGGAACCCTTGTGTACTTTGCAGTAGTATTTTATTAAGAGCTGGAGAGTTCAAGGGTCTCACAAATGTAAGTTTTCAATTAGCTTTCCATTGTGTCCCAAACAGTCTCTAAATACTCAACTAAACTTTAATCCAATCACTTGATTTGACTCCAAGCATGATTTATCTTTTAATCATCATCTGTTCAATGAGGGGGAAAAGAAAGCAAACTTGTTCTTGGCCCATCATGACTCATACATGATTTTACTGCGATCAGAGTTGTGTTTTCCTTTTGGCTGATGCCTTGGCAATTGCAAGCATTGGCTTTAGTTTTCTATTTAGGTATGATCTTTCCTGCTCATTTCCCCACCTCCCCAAAATGTTGAACAGCACTGAATGTTTGTCCTTTATACCTTTTCCCACTGAGGCATGTGATTTTTTTTTTTTTTTCAATATCTCAATGTTGCATTAATCAAAAGTGTCTGCTATTTGACCTGCACTCAAAACACAAAACACGTTTTAAAAAGGGGCTCACTATTTTAAATGAATGTCATTTTCCTGGAAGGGCATATTACACAGAGAGCACAACAACAGTAAGGCACAAACCAGCCAGTACCTTCTGGGCATCCACTAAGAGCTCAGCTGTTGGAGCTGGGACAATTGTGTTTCCTAGCAGACAGAGCCTGATGAGATTTAATCCTTCCTCCATGTGGCTGGCTTGCTGGCCTCCTGAGCTGGTAGCCATGGTGTGCCTTGGTTTCTCCATCTGGAAATGAGATTTTCACACAGCACCTTTAAAATAGGGTTCTCCCTTTCCTAAGTTCTCCACAACAGCTGAATGTTACATGGCCACCACAGCATATAGATGAACTCTGGGGGAACTGCACACTGCCAGCTGGCCCTCTGGGAGCTGCAGCACTGTATTCACCAGCCACAGCTACACCATTTAATGACCTATCTCCCAGAAACATCCCAGCCACGTGCTTTTGCCTTCATGCAGTAGCCGCAGTTAAATGCATCTCTCCAGCTAAAATAAGGAATGGACCCAACATTTGCCCATGAATGGCATGAACTGCAGAACCTTTGAGGTCTGAAAGTGTTGTGCAATGTCTTCCCATGCATTATTGTTCATGTCAGTGGCTTGTGCAACTCACAGTTCCAGCTGACAGGGAGGACAGAGTTTGCAAAAAGCTGTGCTCATCACAATTTGCTGACTGCCCAGAACAGTAAAGTAGCAGAACTCCCCAGAGCATAGAGGTTTCTCAAAAGATTTCCCATTTAAGTCTTCCTTGCTATGGCTAGAAATTTCAGACAAAGTCCTTGAAGATTGACTCAAATTTCAGTGCAAGGCTAATAGTTTTTGATAGTCTTCTCCAAATGACAACTTTTAGAAGCAGAAGATTTCACGAAAAGCTCAGGTTTCATTTCTTTTTTTTTTTTTTTTTGTGGGAAAACCATAATACATAACCCCTACAGACTGGCGACAATAGCCTCCCCCAAATGCATTCAGATGGAAAAGAGAGGAAGGCTTTTTAAGATATCATCATGACCTAATTGACCAGTTCTGCTCGGCAGTAACAGATACTCATCTACAGGTTTCACAGGAGCAGCCATACTGTGCCTGGCCAAGAATTCACACTCTCCCAGCTCTGATGTAGCCAGTACTGGATGCTCATGGAAAGAGCACAGGAATCTGCTCATGCTAATAGTTTCCCCGGCATCCTCCCCTGGCTTCCAACTACCTGCAATTTAGGGACTTCTGGAGCTGTGGCTGGTTCATGCTGGGTTGCAACTATTTGAAATGTCAGGGTTTCTTTCCTCATGGGTTCAAGATGCAGCCTGAATATAACCAGGCAGCATTAACCTGGGCAGAGACAGAGACATGCATAGGTATGTAGAAAGAATCATGCATTTGCAGACACTCCCATGCCTAAAGCTTCAGTAAATGGACTTGCTTGTGGGCTTGCTGAATAAAGACTCAAGTAAGAAAACAGACCCAGCTTAGCATCCTGTAGGCCAGCTTAGAGACTACCAGGTAGACTGTGGTCACTGTAAGTGATATTCATCTCCTGGAATCTGGTGTAGAGGTGTCCTCCCATTCATAGGCAACTAATCCTACTCCATTGCCCATTTCTGATTTCCTGCCAGCATCAGTAAAGAGACCCCATTCAGCCAGTTCAAGTGCCAACATTTCCTCCACAGGCAGCTAAAGTTAGCTTTACAAGATGACTTTGTGATCCAGCTTCCCATGTAGGTCCCTAGCTAACAGGCAGTAGGAGTTAGGTGCCTCATTGGGGAAGCAGCACTGGACTGTGCTTCCCTGCTCCATCTTCACTTGCTTACTCCTATGGCTGCTGCTGTGCAGCCCCAAAGCGCCACTGGCAGAGGTCCTTCCTGTGGTCTGGCTCTTCCCAGTGGTTTTGCTGCTGGGGAGGGTGTCCTCTGCCTCCAGGGGATTTGCTAGTTGGTCCCTCAGTGCCAAGCCATGCTACAAATCTGACCTTTCTGAGCAGGGCACTTGGCAGTAAGTAACAGGCATGGTAAGGTCTTTGGTCAGGAAATCAGACACATGCCTTCAGCAAAGATGATAACGGCCTGCCAACATATACAGATCCTTTGGTGGTCTATCACTCAGAGATTTTGAATCAAGATTGGATGTATCCTTTTAAAAAATATCCAACTGCAACAAGAAGATCCCCACTGGGCTTGGGGCCAAAGTTGCGGGGTAACAACCAAAGATGTGTGTTATCACAGCGATCAGACTAGAGGATCTTAATTATTCCCTTCTGGCTTCAAATCCTATGAAAACTTGCTTCTTGTTGATGCTGAATTCATAGAGCTGGAGTTCACACTTGGGACCCTGCCCAAGATGACTGGCACCTACCACAGTGGATCTAAACACCTCACTCTATGGTAGGAGATTGCATTTGTGCTGCTGGGAACGGCTCTCAGGTCTTTCGCTCTGATGTTCGTTTGTTTGCCACTACCTCTTTCTCTCATGCCCTTCAAGTAATCGTGACCTTGCTCTTCTGCAGACCTGCCCCAGAAAATGGTGCCACTGCTGATCACCACTGATTCAGTGCAGGGAGGGAAGGATGGGAGATGGTGGAGTTAAGCTTATTTTTGACGTAGGGTGATTCACCTGATCTGAATCTTCCCCAAGACCCTGGCTCCCTCTTTATTGCTGTGAGACACTTGTCTTTCATGCAGAGACCACCGGCTTCTGTCTTTGATCCGGCAGTGACCTGCTAGCAGGAAAAAGGGGGAAACAGTGAAAAATAGAGTGAGATCATCTTCAGCTGAGTATCCCTGGAAGAGGACTGTGATGCTGGTCATCCCAAGCCTCCCAGCCAGGGCATGCTGGTGTGGGGTCCAAGTGCAGAGCTGTGTCCTCACCAACCCTGCTCAGTAAACAGCCCACCCAGGTGGTTCCAAAACTGCTTTTTAAGACTTAATCTTAGCATTTTCCATGGAGTACAGCAGTCCATCAGTTGTCCCCATCTGCTACCATCATTGTCCTCATCTTCTACTGTCGTTGTCCTCACGCAGATTTGGGAGAGAGTTTTCTCTTCCAGACCAGTTTGTAATCATGGCTGGCACCTCATCTTGATCCTAGATTTCTGATTTTTCTCTCCTGATTTCTTAGAGACATTTCTGCAACAAAAAATAACCCATTGAAAAAAAAAAAAAAAGAAGACTCTTCCCCAGTGCAGCATCATGATAATACAGCGTGACAGGTCTCCATTAGAAACAGGTTTTGTGCATGCTCAGTCCTGCCACTGTGTCCACTGAGTCAACCAATGCTAAGAGGAACTGAATTGCATCCAAAGCACATCTAAGGTGGTTGGTAGCAGCCAGGAAGAACCACCTCCCAGATGGAGAGCAGGGCTGGAGCATCTCACACAGGCGGATGTTTTCCCAAGCTATTGTTCCTGTTTTATAGTGCGAACATGTGCTGGCTTCCCATAAAGTGGCAACAGCTGTCAGTCAAACAGACATCACTCTGTAAATCTGCCCAGGTGACTCTGTTTTCAAACCTGAGGTCTCCAGGCAGGTTTATGAGGTGCCGCCTGTGTGATTAACAAGTCCCAAGGACTGCTGTGCAGGTGCTGTGAGCAGGAGGGGAGTGGGGCTGGAGGGAGCTGGGGAACAGGTCCCAGCCTGGCCAGAGCCCTGCCATCAGCCACACCAGCCTGGACTTCAGGCTCTGCTCTCTGGTCTGGTGCACTGTGAGAGCCTCAGCCTCCAAAATCCCACAAAGATGACACACTAATGGGAAACATCATGAGATTTCTGACAGGGGTGCAAGGTGGAGTTGCACAAGCATGTGTCTCTTCTCTGTCCCATCCTTTTGGCTGGGCCCAGCTGTGTCTCCTCATCAGCTCTATTCTTAGGGAAAGCAGAAAGGCTGAAGAAAAAATCAGCCTCAGTACAGGTATGGGAGACAGAAGTTGTTGGCCTTTTGTAGGCTTTTTTTTTTCCTTCTCATTAAATCATGACTACAAACAATGCAGATATTCAGGATTTCTTGTACCCAAAGACAGGGCACCTGTGGCTCCAGGAATGGATAACCCACCTGTTTAAAAACTGGTCATGCACTTGCAGAATATATATTTTCTAAAGTGGTTTTGCAAAGGGGCTGAGATTTGTTTTTCTCAAGAAGGAAGGCACAGAATGATTTTCTTAGTAGCTCATGGCTGAGTCACTTACCCAGGAACAGAAGCAAAGATCTAAAGTCACCACTTTGAGATATCCAAATAAAACCACTATTAACAGCACTAAATGTCACATGAATTACAGTTTTTCCTCTTCCTAGAGATATTTCTCATCGGTTATAGAGACAGGGTTATTCATGGGCACTATCTGCAATCCCTGGATGCAGCATTATGTTAACCTTTCTAGGGTATGTTTCAGATGGTTGAAGAAGCACAGTGAAATGCAGGGCAAGCAGCCTTTCTAAGGCCATTGCACAAGGAACACCACTTTCCTTCAGAAGCTCCCATGAGTACTTCTATCCCCTTGAGATCAAAACTGTACAGCTAAGCATAGGCTGATGTACATGTTGTCTTCCAAAGATGACCATTCACTCAAATAAGCAGTCACAGACCCCAGTGCAGCGAGTTGAATGAGTAACTATTTGGCAGCAGCAGCCCAGAGGTCATCCCCCAACTTATAAAAAGCTCTGTGAAAAAGTGGAAACCATGAGTGAGTGTTTTTATTAGAGAAAATAACTTCCTTCTCATAGGGACTGGGATTAATTTTCTGTAACTTTGCAAACACCCTGCAGAAAGGTTAAAGTAACTGTGTTCACTTTTAAACACCAAAGACTTTTAAAGCAAAGACCGTCTTGACTAGTTTATACTAATAATGAAATAAATCAAAGTTATATTAACAATCATTCACCAGTGCCTTCCTCCACAAACTTTGACGTCTGATGTTTCTACCCTGTGAATAATAAAGGTCCTGTTACCTTTTTCACTTAAAAATCAACATCCTGCATACGCTATGAAGGTTTCATTTCACAATTATTTAGCATCTAAAAAATAGCCATTATCCCTTTGAAATTCTCTTGCCCTGGAAATCCTTGTTCTGCTTTTCATTACATTGTTACTTTTGCTATTGTTTCAGGTTAAAAAAGAAGCACATTCCATTGTTAAATGATAATACTTGCACTTTTCTTGCCTCCAGCACTTCACAAACGATGTGCCCAGTAATTCAGGTATCCCAGGCATGGCATGTGGCTTAGAAGAAGGTATAGGAGCTTGGTGGTCCACCCTTTAACTGTGGCTGTAAGGAGCATAACCAGCCAGTTATGAGGCCAGCTCAGGTCCTGGAGATCCTTCTGTGTAGCTGTAGTTTGGCAGTGCCATTACCAACACACGTTGAGTGAGCCACACCACCAAGAGCTGCACTGTCCCACCTGGATAAAGCACTCCCCAAGATCTTTGCATCTTTCATTTGGTCTTCTCCATAAATCTTGGACCCAATTCCCAGCTCTGATGATGAGCTGCACAGCATAATGTTGGATTAACAGCAATGACATGATGGACTTGTACTTTGGAGTCATCTAACTTGAAAGTAAAGCAGCTGATCCGTTCTACATCTGTTCTTTGTCCAGGCCAAGGACTGACGCCCTTTATTAAGCAATTAAAGATGATGGAAACATGCTCAAACTAAATTCCCAGGAGAAAAAAAAAAAAAAAAAAAAGCCATTTTGCCAGAACTGGGAGGTTTCTCTGGCTCCACTAAAAATGTCATTGGAAAGGTTCCCCAAGCTCAGCCTGAAATAAGGCCAATGGGACAAGAAAGGGAGAGAAAAACCTACCTCCAAAATAAACACAGGAGTTCTTGTTGTCTTTGAGATACAGGTACAGGGTAACAGCTTTCAGCTGCTAAGGCACTGTGAAGAAAAAAACTGCAGTGGAAATATTCCCTGAAAGCAGGTTTGTACCCAAAATTCTATGAAATAGGCAAAATCACAGAGTCTGCTATGGGTGGATTTGTTTAGATGACACAGAAAGGGGGACAGGACTGAGGAAGGTAGTTCCTAGCATGAATAGGGAAAATTATAAAGGGAGACGTAGATATCTAGACCTGGAAGAATTCAAACCCAAACGACCATGGCTCTAACGCCTATCAATCATAGACATAAACACAGGACAAAGTTTCTGACTCAAGAATTTGCTTTCATTAGACCCTACTGATTAAAAAATGACTGGCAGCCAAATGTTATTTCTGGATCCCACTGGGTCTGAAGAGGTTTTGGGGAAAATGGTGGTTGAGCAGATCTTGAAGTTATACCAATATGTCATAATCAACAGCACCCCCACTCAGCGTGGTACCCGTGCTACCTCATTCCCTGTTGGAGACTCCTTCACCCACATTTTCAAGACAAGTGTAAAATTAGGCCAATTAGTTGTACATTCCCTCCGTCTCTGACAAATGGAGTTGCAGAAACACTGGGAGTGCAACAGGTCTGAAGTTTTGGTAAGGGTTGTTCATATGAGGGATGGGAACCTCAGCTTCTCTTCTGAGACCTGAACTCTTTCATAGCTGGCTTTCTAAGGGGAAATATTTCCTTGCATTTCTCTCTTTCTTCCCCTACCCTCCCCCCTTCTGCTTTGTCCAGAATCTCTCTAAGAGAGCCAAATTCCCCCTGAACATGTTAAAAGTAGGCTTTCTGGAACATCTGCTCTCCATCTGTGGAGCCAGACATATCCCCAGGCAACACTATTAGCAGTGATGGATCTGGAAGGGAACGTTAAGCACTGAAGAAGCATCTGCTGAGAAAGAGGAACCCAGCACATAAAACTATGTTATTTGCTGAGCCTCCTTGCCTCTGCCCATTGCTCCTGATGGACAACTGTCTCTTCCAGAGCCCTGTTCAGGAGAAGACCTGCTATTCTCGTCCTGATTTCAGTATTTTCAAGTGTCTTATGTTTGTGCCTAAGGTGACCAAATGAGCACTACCAAGTGCTCAGTTAAACAGTGACTGGGGAGCTGTACAAGCATCTGAAAGAGAATCTGAAATATGGGAACTGCAAAGCATCCATGGGAGTCCAACAATGCAGCAGCAGTCCTGCAGAGGTGTTTTGGGTAGAGGTGGTGCAGCATGAAGAGGTAGGGAGCTCAGGCAGGAAGGCTTTTCTGCTGCCTGTTTTCTGCATAGCTGAGCCTAAATCTGCTTACAAAGGTGTAGAAGGGACTGCTGGGATCAGAGATGCAGCCCCACTGCCAAGCCTGGGGCCTGTAATAAGTCGTTTCTTTGGGGAACATTACTTGTACATGACACTGGGAAATACAGTGATACGATTTAAAAGAAACCATTGCAGAGTGAACTCAACATTGCTTGGCCCAAGTTCAAGCCTCAGTTCTGCCATCTGTGACTGTGACCATTCCTTTCACCCCTCCCGCATCCCCTCTTGCCCTGTAGCCAGCTGCCTTGTCCCTTGTTGGGCTTCATCTGGAGCAGAAGCTGTCTATCACTATGGACTTTCACAATACCAATATTTTGTTGTTGGCTACGTTGGTATCATGACAAATTATTTACTTTGTACAAAGCTAGTACAAAATCTGTGCCCTAAGCTGACCAGAGAAAGCAAGACACATTCTCATTATTTAACTCCTATTTGCCCTGTATTGTCACACTTGGTATTTTCCTTTGTCAAGCAGATTTACAGATAAAGGGTTTCCTGTTCAATTTGCACAACAAGAAGAAAAAAGATAGTCACAGAGTTTCATACACTACAACCTTCTCACATCTACTCTTTGCAAAAATCTTTCCTGCAGCCTGTCTTCTGTTGTCTTGAACTCCCTGGAGCAGGTAGAATTGCCACAAGGCAAAATCCGAGGTTACTAAGAAGAGTCATTAATAGCCTATGCCTTATCTTAAAATAAATCCTTCTATTCACAGGGCAAATCTATCAGGACTGCATCCTAAGCCATTGCTAGATGGAGGACTGATCATCCTTTTGGATCCACTGAAAATGCAGGTCATTTTCTGCTCTCTGGCTCTTTATCTGAAGCTATTGAGATTTGTGCTTTCAGCTTTCCTATCAGAAAGCTGCCTGTGGCTCATAAACTTCACAGTAGACATCTCTTGAAACTTCACACAGCAGCAGGACATGAGTCTGTGCTTGAAGTCAAGCATTTGATTAAGTGTCTTGATAAAAGTTCTTTATGACATGCTTCAGGAAAAGCCTTTAGGCTTTCTCTAACTTAAAACATGTTTCCATTCCATTCATTTAAGTCCTTAAAATATGACTTAAACTACTTCTGAATGAATTTAAACATTGGCTTAAGTATTGTGGAAATCAAAGAGACTGAAGCACCCACTTATATTATGCACCTGCTTTAAAGTTCTGGTGGTGCTTAACACCTTCCACCCCATTTGTCCAGCATCACAGGGATTCTGGACACCTGCTAGTCTCCCAGTTTCCAGCACTTCTCAAGATGTGGCCCACCTGGTCCACCATTCTAAGATTGCACCCGTTGTGGTTATTACAGCTGCTGTTATTTTCCAGTGCTTAATGTGGTCTGAGACAGAGCACTGAATGTCTGCATTGCTCACAAAATGTGTAATATAAGTGTGAATCAGAACATGCAGCAACCGAATGAGGTGGTGTTGGCTTACTTAATATGAGGTACTACTGTGTTCCAATTTAACACAACAGTGCATCCCACATCTTTATCCTAACCATTCTCTTGCTAGAAGTGCGGGAGATGCCACTAGCTTCTGCTGTCAAAGAGGGCAGAATCATGTGTTTCTGACAGCATTATAATGGCATTTTGTTTGTCCAGCAATAGGAGAATGTGGGGCTATTCACACTTTACCAGAAAAAGATTGTATTTTGTTTCTTCCTCCAACCACTCCTAACCAAAACCAACAACAATAACAACAAAATCCCTATGTGAACCCTACTCTAAATAGCAAGTGGAGAGAGTGAACTTGTGGAAGAACTCAATAACTGCTTCAATGGATTTTTCAGGAGAAAGTCAATAGAAAATGCATTCTCTCGTTAAACTAATTCATATTGTTTTGTAGTCAACAGCTAATAAAAAGAGAAGCACGTGTACTAATTGGTTTTGAGTGGAGAAGAATAGCATCATTCCCCTGCTGAGGAGCCATGAAGTATTTAAATCACGAGTCCCCCTTGGATTTGCAACTGGGGAAACTTTGGCGATAGTCTTCCTCAAGGACACAACCAGGACTCCCTGCCCCTGATGTTTTTGGGGTAGGGGGTATTAATGAAATTAGAATCTCATTTCCCTGATAGTCAGCTCAGTCTGAAGTTGCAAATACTTCCATCGGCTTGCTTCAGCCTGGCAGGTCAGAGGATGGAGGAACTTTGTTACAGCTTCGAGCAGGAAGCCTCCACTCCCGAATTTCTCTTCTGGGACCAGGCGGATGCCAGCTCTCAGCTGGACAACTTCCTACTGGACTGCTCCTCCCTGCCAGACCAATTCTCCCCTTGGCCCTCCCCTACTTGCCCCTACGCCCTGGGGGTGCCGGCGGGCGGAGCGGCGGGGGGTGCTGAACTGGACAGCTCCCCGCCGCCGCCGCCGCCGCCGCCGCCGCCGCCACCGGGGCCCGCCGCCCCGCCACCGCCACCGCCCCCCGGTCACCTCCCCCAGCGGCACGCCGCCAACGTCCGCGAGAGGAAGAGGATGCTCAACATCAACTCGGCCTTCGACCAGCTCAGGTGCCACGTACCCACCTTCCCGTACGAGAAGCGCCTCTCCAAAATCGACACGCTCCGGCTGGCCATCGCCTACATCGCTCTCCTGGGCGAGATCCTCCTCTCCGGATGCGACCCCAAAACCTACGTGGAGCGGTGCCTGAAGGATGGTTTGCAAAGCCAACAGCGGGCAACCTGGAATACAAGCGGTGAGTGAATGAAGGGTGGTATTTGGGGGGATCTCGGCAATGCTTTGGGTTGCCAGTGGGAGTGAATCATTCAAATTGCTTTTGAACACCCGCTTGTCACATGCAAATGGCTCTGACAACACACAACCTACCTTCAAAAAAGAGTAGCTAACTAATGTCACAACAGAAAAAAAATCCAACCTTTTCTTCTAACTTTCTTTTAAGAAGGATCTTTTTTTTTCTTAAAAAAGAGAGAGAACAACTTACTAAGCTCATGGGAATGGTTCCTTTTACAAACAAGATTAAATATTTTGTTTGTTCTCAGAATATATTTTTAGACTTCTTTTTTTTTTTTTTAATTCTGTGCAAAGCTGTTCTTTTATAATGCAATCTGAGGGAGCCTGTAGAGATTTTCTTTACTAGTTTTCTTTAGCTTGTACCTGACTGAGAAAAACACTTGGCCTTGAACATAAACAGAATCTCATTTATTAAAATACATACATTTAAGTAATCAAGAGTTTCTCAGAGATATTACAGTTTAACACTGAGAACCAGGATACACAAGAGAGTGTATCCAAATTTCAGGTTTGTTTCAAAGTATAGGGGAGAAAAAGCCTATTTGCAATTTACATTTTTATATGATTATTTCTATTTTAAAGTGAAGGACTGTTATTCTGTTTTCTATTTGGCTTGTACTTAATCCTGATTTATGTGGGATTGAACTTTGTGCTTGCTTCCACCAGAATATGCTGCTTCATCAGTCCACCATATGGTGAAGATGGGAAATTACCCAAGTGCCAACATGGGGCCTTGAGTCTCAGATAGAAAGCAACAGGTTTTGTGTTACTTAGCAGTGCAGGGAGGAGCAGAGGGGGATTTTCAGTAGTTCTTGGCACTTTGCACCATAAGGTAATTAACCCCCCTTCTAACTCTGTCCCTTTGCAGTATAAGTTCCTTTGGATTTTCCACTTTTTGGAAATGGGCCTTGAAAGCATATCAGCCTTCAAAAAGTGTAGCATAAGTAGAGAAAAGTCATTGCAAAAGAATATTCTCCTTTCATTTCACCGGGAAGTGACAAAGGGACAGATCCTGCAGGGAAAAAACAATAAGTTTACTTTAAAGGAAAAGTTAATTAAGTCTTCTCTCCTTTCTTATTAATTTCCATTAGCTGCATGACTGGGAAAATGACTCCTGATATCCCACTGATCAAAACTCTCTTGACTACAGAGAACATTTACATTTTATTTTCCAGCTGGCCCCACCTTTAATAGATAAACAGATTTTAAAACAACACAATTGGCTCTCATAGGGATCATCTCTTTTGTCAGGCTTCTAGTTAACTGATATATCTGAAGAGCTCCACTTGGAAAGATCTAAATGAATGAGGCTGCTTTTCTGGAGAGGCTGAATAGCTGACTTGTTAAATGCTAATTTAAATGTTTTGAAATTCATGTGTTATGTCTTTACTTTGTTTTCCTTTCTCCCTTCTGTTCTGTGCAGATCTGACAGCCCGCCTGTCTTGGGTAAAGTGGGATTAAGAGGTACCCAAAAGAGAGAGCTTTAAAGGCAGCATATTGCAAAACCTGATGACCTGACTGCTGGGTACCGGCTGTTAAATTCTCAGTACTACAAGTAAAAGCATGGCACTTACTACTTTACTTATTGTCACGATCACTTTCTTGCCGCATGTCCAGCATCCAGCCTCTTTTGGTGTTAATTCTTTGCTGTGTAGGGTCTTCTGCTTCTCTTTCTTCTAGTTTCTCACACACTGATAGACTCCTCTTGCATGAAAATAACAAAACAGATTAAAAATCAGTGTCATTACATTCAGAGCAACAACATTTTCTCTTCCACTGGATGAGAACTGTGTCCAAATCACATTTCCAGCATGTGGGAAAAACCTACCCCTGATCACAAGAAAAAGCTAAGCACCACCTGTTGCAACCTTTTGCATGGCTTAAGATGTCCTGGGCCATAACTGTAAAAGTTATCAGTGATTTAGAGCACAGAGGCCATGGAAGGCCCAGTTTTCAGGAAGTGAGAGACAGGTCCTTCTGTCTGTGTGTGTCTCCAAAATTTCTCCTGCCTTCCTCCCAGTGTGACAACTTTGGGAGGTCTGAGTCCAAGGCATTTTGGTATGAAAAGGCCGATAACTGCTAGTGCTTGGGCACCATCTCCTCTATGTCCCTCGCACATGTCAGCTTGAATGCTCATGCAAAGGCAGCAGCTGGCTTTTGACATTTTTACATAATGTTTCTGGTTTGTGTTTTTTTTGAGCAAATGCCAGCGACCTGAGGCTGCTCCAGCAACAATCGGGAAGGCTCTGATAAACTCTTCCAACATGAAACGTCCCCACATTCCCCTTGCAATAAAATAGAGAGGCAAAGCAGTGTGTTCACACTTGGCAAATGATTACCAAGGAGTTGCTTCCACAGAATAGCTATTCTATTCTGCAGCCCATGGTAATAATGAGGGGTTTCATATTAGCAAAGGTAATATCACGAAGAAAAGCCTATAGCTGTTTCTGGCATAATTCTCCCACATTACCTGAGTGTACCCTAAAGCTAACATTTTGTTAGTTGAATGCTTTTTATTTTCCCTGTCAGTCCCATACTGTAAAGGCTCTGAATCAATTTGTTGGTAAAGAAGAGCTATCGTACAACTTGTACACTTCTCTCATGCCCTGCTAGTGTACTTGGAGATCTGAAAACATTCTGCCTTAATGTACTTTATCATGGCATTTCTTAGCAGGTGGGATGCTAGATCTAGATAAAAGACAATGTATTTATTTTAACATACTGATTAGTTCTCCTCATAATTTTGCTCTCTGCAAAGCAAAACCGTGTCAGGAACTGTGGTTTTGTTCTGGTTGAACTCTGATGGTTTTGGGGGGAAGTGAAGATGAAGAGGGGCCTTTGAGAGGAAAACTGAAAAGAACCTTTTTACCTTTTCAATTTTTCTGTCAAAACAAAAGGGGGAATATCACCTCAGATGCAACAATGTATTTCATTTAATTTAGAATAAAACATTTTAATCTCGAACTTTTGACTCTCTTTGCTTTTTCACCCACTTAAGACACTTGGATGAATTTTTACAGGAAACAGTGCCTGAAAAGGTGAAAACCTTAAAAAAAAAACACCTGAAAATGCAACTTTCCTACTTCTCTACTCATTTTGATTTAAAAAAAAAAAACTAACCCAAAAACTCACCACAAAAATACCTATTGGATTTTACTTGAACAAGTAAATAATATAAATCTCTACAATCTCTAAAATATTAAATCATTGGTTCTTCCAGATCCATTCCTCTCCTTTGCTCGAAATGCAGCAGGTCCTGCAGACACAGACCTGGCTGGGAAATCAGGGCATATGGCTGAGGTTCCTGTTTCTACCTTTACCGGCATGACTTGGGGCATGTCATTGATGCGCTGATCCACTCCCCTCTTGCTCCTTTGTTTACCTGACAGTCCCTCCAAGCCCACAAATGCTTCACTGTGTGTTCTTGGGCAATACCTAGCACACAGGAACCCAGCTGGGACCTCCAGCTGGTAGTATTGAAGTCACCTCTATTTTTCCTGCAATGGTGAAGCGCTCCAGATGGGGCCATGCAATATGTGCAGTGTACAGCAATGCAGCTGATGCTTTGCTTGATCTTTTGGATATGAGTCCGCCTTTCTGCATCCTGAAAGACCTAGGTCTGTGTCATCACCCTGCTTCAGCTCACTTGACAGTCTGAGCTTAGCAGGGCTCAGCAGTGAAGAAGGTGAGAAGTACTTTAAATACCTACTGACTATCCACGCCCACAAAAGCAATATGAAGAGATCCATAGGATCCACAAGTCTTGAGAGGCCCCTATGCAAGACCAGCAGGACAAGTGATGAGCATGGAGGGTCTCCCCACTGTCCTCCTGACCTACAACTACACATCGGTGGCCTCTGTACTCATGAAAGGATGGGAAAATAATATGATCCAGGTTTGCTTGGCAGGGAGACAGAAGCAGGAGGCTGGTTTTTTTCTGAGAAAGTACGTGTGATGGCATCCAGAGGAGGCCACTCCTTCCCACCTGCTCTGTCAATGCTGATCCTCTGTGTCACTGAAGGTGACACAAGTGTCACAGCTTAGCAGCAATGGGTGGTCAGAGATGGCTTGGTGCTTGGGTCCAGGATGCCCAAGTACCTGTGTGGGACCGAAAGGAAATGAAAGCATGCAGCCCCTCGCCTCTTAGCTCTGCAGCACACCTGGGAGCTGTGGTCACATCACCACCTTCCTGGTAAGATGAAGGCAGGCTCAGTCTCATCAGTGGGACGACAGCCATCCTCCCAGGGCTGAGACACCTCCATACCTATCTCAGAATCACGCTCAGTAACCCAGGACCCACACTTTCACTGAGGCATGCAGGGGCAGGAATAGCCGTGTGCCATTTTTCCAAAGCCGAACAAGCCTTTCCACAGCAGACCAAGGGTGGCAAGCTGTCCTAATGCCACGGTCCCCCTTTGGCCAGAGGAAACACTTTAAAGAGCCCAAGGTGTGATGCTCAGCCATCTATGCAGTTTTGTTGCCAGCCTGCAGCTCTGCACCAATGGAAAACGGAAAGATCTGCACGCCCCCACCTCCTGAGATAACACCACCATCCTGCATCTGCAAAAATGGCATGACCTGTGTCCATATGGGAAGGGGAGGGCTGAATCAAGCCAGCTATTTAGAAAGTGTCCAAATAGACCCAACAGGGCTTTCTGCAAGTTCTCATCAGGATGTATATTTTTCCAAGGTCCTTACTGAAGGCAACAGGGACCTGTGATTCATCCCTCCAAGATGCTTTCATGCAGACCCCACAGGTCTCACACCATAGTCATCAGGGAGCAATAACTGCCTCTCTAGCGTTGTCACTGCTAGTGGTGCAATAGCCTCCAATTGGGAATGTATCTGTTATAAAAGTTCCTTCACACCAAGCTAGCTTTGGGTGTCCAAAATTCCTGGCTCCAGATATCCCCTGTTTCAATGGTATCAGAGACTGGACTATCTGCCTTGGTTTTCTTTACACTGTAGCAGAGGTTTGGGCTGGATAAAAGACAATAATGCCATGCTACGAAACAAATAAACATTTTTTGCAGGCACCTGGTTACAAGCAGAAATCTCTTTCTTTGCCCTTTGCTCCAGCCTAGAAATCCTGGAGAATGACTTCTGAAGCAGGCTGGGTGTGTGCAGTAGCAGCAGGAAAGCACTCTCATATAAAGGTAGTGTCGGACAATCTCAGTTTCATGCATTGCTTGCCGTGAATGGACAACTAATCTGGAGATTACATTAGTATCAAAAGCATCTTAATGACAAAAGCAGGAAGATTTGTCCTGGAACAAAGAGATTTTCCTCAGTGTGGTAGCTCCAGCTAAGGAAGGTAGCTACAGCTGAAGTCCTCCTCTGAGATGCAGACACCCACCACTGATGTTCCATGTTCAAACAGCAATGCCAGGAAAGCCAGAAATATCTGCTGCGCTTTCTGCAGCCCAGTTCCACCACCAACACCATGGAGTTCCTACAGGACTTGCCAGCTGTTTGAGTTCAGCTGGCCTGTGGTCTGCAGGCTGGCAAGCTCTGCAAAATGCCCTGCTGTGGAGGCACTCCCACCTATCACTGCTGCTGTCAAGGAATCATTGCACAAGGCATGACTTTGAGGAACAGGCTGCTGGAATTTGATGATGACTCTAAGCTTGGAAAAACTGTAGCCAATAAATCCTGCAGCAGGATATGTAAGGATTGGGGTTTGGGTTGAAGTCAAAACCAGAAATAAAAATGTTCCTTTTGGGAGTTAAAACACTAATCCTGGGCTCTTGAGTCAGTAAGTAGGAGTCAATACATTTATTGCCACCATTAAAACTGATGAAGCTGTTTCTCCTCACACACACTCTGCTTTGACACCGGTATCATTCCATCACCTCCAGTGGAGCCACATGTGATTTATGCTGGCTGGAGGCGACAGTCCACCTCTGTCTGCCCTCCCCAAGCTACCTGGAGTGTGACAGGCTGTTACAGCTGATGTACCGGCCAAAGGTGCTGAACCAAAAGATGCTTCTTGGGTGATGTCTTGTTAAATCATTTGGATGCTGCTAGCTGCTAAAATGGTGAAAGTGTCATGCCGTCAGATCAGTCTCTGTTTCATTCTCTCTGATGATTCCATTCATTTGGGATGAATAAAAGCAAATAAAGAGGGTATCAGCTCTCTCTGGCTGAAGGAGGCCAAGTCAGTGCTATGGCCCTCTTCCTGCTGAATGGTACAAAGGCAAACTGGCTCTTCAGGGATTTTTTCCAGGACAGCCATTCCTGAATATCTCCAGGTCTGGGCACATTTGTTCTTAAATAAGCCTGCCTTTTTGTGACTGAACTTCAGCTCCTGGAAGTGGACTGTAAGGCAGAAAGACCCAGGGGGGCAATGATTTCTGTGCACTACATTTACACTCCACATCAATCCAGGGTAACTGCTGTGTGCAGACATGCTCCATGTCCACCCATCTTCTCTCCTGCCTGTTCTGGCTCATTCCCTGTGTCATGCTTGATAGCAGTTTGCCCAGTTTTTTCTGGTCTCCTGTCAACAGGCTTGACTGGCAGCACGGTGTGATTCTCTGCCAGGGAACTGCTGATATTTACCCTCATTTTTCTCTTTCTTCTTCTCACCTCCTGAACACTGAAATTTTATTCCAGGAACAACAACTATAGAGTTCCCATAAATTATACAAATTCTATTATACACAGACACACAATTGTACAGCAGTCCCTAAACAGTAGATTACACCCTAGCCCAGATCAAGATTTCAGGATGACTTTATGAAGATGGAGACCTATGCGAGGCTCCTCAGTCCATCAGCATGTTCCCAAAGGAGCACACTGAATTTCAAAGCGTGTCTCAATGCCCCACTGGTCTTTTCAGCTCTGCTTCCTTTGCTACGCAGCACAGATTAGCTCTGCTTTTTCCTTGTGTCTCTAACAAAGCAGCAGGATCCTCTCACCAGAAATTCAACGGCCAAACCTCCTATGGAAGGAAGCCAGATAGTGCTGAAGTATGGTACCCTCATATCGCAGCCTCTGAGGACCATCTTAGGGGCCCATCAACATCAGAAGAATTGTTTACTTGAAACATGGTCCCCGTTTCCAGCTCACCAGGGTCCTTGCCAAGAAAAGTGAGAACTATTTGTTACACCTGCCTTCTTCCAGAACTAAACTACTGACCCTTTCTGAAACAATACACCGTGGTTCTCCTTCATCAACTAAGAAACTCTGGAACAAAAGAAATCACATCCCCACTGTGAAGAAAGGAGTTGTTCTTTTGAGAAGGCATTGGTAGTTTCTTTAAAGGACAGACCTGGGGGTGAAGGGACATTTGTTTTTCTTCTTCTGCCAGCATGGAAAAAGGACTTTCATGTTTCACCTGAAACAAGGCTAGACAAGTAGTTGGACAGCTTCATATTGCTTCTTAAATGTTGCCAGAGCTTGGCAACTGAAGATCTTGTGATACACAAGCTGCTTGAGCTGTGGTGTTCAAGATTTGAGAATTGTTGAGGCAGGCCTGCCTTCCTGTAACCCACAGCCGTAATTTAAAGAGAACCGTCTTTGGGTCACTCCCATATTGCCTATACAGAAGCTGGACAGTTTGGAAGGTGCTTTTCAAGTCTCTGGTTGACTGCACTAAAGTTTTCAGGACAGGGACTACAGAAGTGAGGCTAGACCCCAACAGCAAAGCATTGCAGCACCACAACGTTTTGTTATGAAGAAAAACGTGGACCTAAGAGGCAGAAATCTCTCAGCATGAAGAAACAGCTCAACTGCACAATGATGTTTTTTACCTCTTTTCAGTAGCCAGCCACCATTTCACACAGAAGAGACTCCACAGTGTTAGCATCCTGTAAAGCAGTCTGGAGAACACAGCCCCTATCATAGCCTCATTGCTGGTGGATGAAAGGAGTTGGCCTAACGCTGGCTTTGTACATAGTTCTGCACATCATCCTGCTGCAGTTCATGGCTGTCTTTCCAAATCTTACTCCAGCAATGCAACATCAGCCATAGTGGGTCCACTTTGCACATGGATAATAATCTCTGAATGTCGGACATGGCTCCACAGCTGCTGTTATGATGACGGATTACCCCAGCTTGTAGATGTCTGTGCTCATACAACCATACACATCCTGCTAGATCTGTTTAGGAGGAGAAGGCTGAACTTCAGGGAATGGATGTGTTAAAACTGCCCTGAGCCAAACACCAAGCACCATTTCTTCACACCAGTCCCTTTTCTGATGCTGAGCATCAGTTGACCAGGAAACACAATGTTTTTCCTCAAATAATGGGAACATCTGCTACTGTGGGAGCAGGGCAGTCAACAAAGGAGTTCCCAGGTAGTCTTTTCTTCACTGCCTTCCTGTTGCAGAGATGAATAAAGTTTCTCTGTACCTCTCATGCTGAAACTCCCTAGCCTTGAGAGTGCTACCACCATGGTCTGTCCTGGATCTGCTTGCAGGTGGGATGGCAGCCAGAGCTAGTGCCGTATGGCCACTGGTGGCAGTCCCTACATTGTGCTCATACAGCTTTGCAGGTCTTGACACGTGAATCTCAGGCCATGTAAGACCAGCTGGTGAAGTAGAAGCAGCAGCAGGCCTGCTATTAGCAATCTGTATTTCTTACCTGGCTCCACCGGCCACTTTCTTGGCCCAAAAGCTGATGTGTTATTCACATGACAGGCACTTCATCACAACCTTCATTCACCTTCAAAACCAATGATCTTCATTTTGTGCAGGATCTCCCAGGCTGTGGGCCATGCTCTCATAGTGTTAAGCATGGGCTGGTGTAAAGGTGTGGGATATGTCCCAGGAAACTTGCCCGAGGAAACAGCAGGAGGAGATTACAACAGCCTGAGGATTTCTTATAGGTACTGTTGTCCTGTGGGGCCTTGGAATCCATGGCAGAAGGTGTTTGCTCCTAGGTCAGACTTTGGGAGGGAGGCAGTGAAACTATTCCTTTTGCATGGCCATAGAGCAGCCTGGCCAGGGCCAATTCCTTCGTCAAAGCTGGACCTTGGACTCTCCCTGTGGACACTCCTTGAAGCAAGATAGTCAGTTTGCACAGGTAGGAAAGGAGGCAAACAGGCAGTCTGTAGTGGCTTTCAAGTGAAAGTTAAATATGTATTGTCAGCATCCTAAATGCCTTGTGGGAATCCCCTTACAACAATCCAACACATTGCTCTCCTTTCCCAACAGGATACCCTCAATAAATCCATGTGTAGGGACCCAGGATATGGCTGTAGGGGCTACCAGCAAGGCCTGACCTTTGGGAAGAGCTGCCCAAGCCACATCAGCTCCTTTTGTGGGAACAAAGTGCAATTACAACCACTGTGTCTAATTTTAGATGACTCCCACTCCCACCCAGTCTGTTTGCTTAAGTCCGAGCGCATTTGAACAGGGAAACATCAGAGCCAAAGCGATTCCAATCTCAAAGGTAATTTCTTGCCAGGAGAGGGGAAAAAGGGGGGCGAGGGAGGGAATAAAATCAGATAATATTATTTTACACTAACAATCAAAGCCTGCGTACCGGGAGGGTTTTGAGCAGAGGGAAATCCAGCTGCAGGCACTGCCCTCTCGTGGCACAGGATTAAAATCTCGCCCTCCCAGGAGCAGAGGACGACTCCTGCGAGCATTCCTGCTCCAGCTCAGCCCCAGCAAAGCGGATCACCTCGGGGAACACAGCAAACAGAAACGGCTGTTAAAAAAATACAGAAAAACTGTATGCCTAGATATCTACCTCTGCAATTAGGTTACGGTTTATGCCTCTTCACTTCAACCAAATCCCATGCATTTTACCTTTCTGAAGCCATTTTTATGCATCTTTCTGCCCCCTCTCCAAGTCCTTATTTGCAAACCTTGCATAGAGAAAGAGCCTGAAATATTATTTAGCCTTACAATGCCCTGTCTGCAGTGTTCGAGTGCTCAGAAACATTGGTATAGTTCTTGCACAGCACCCAGGGGAGCCAAGAAAACACGAGCTGGCACACAGAACCTTACAGGCAGAGCATCCACTGATCCTGAATGTACCCAGGAAACAGCACACCATTCCCTGTGCACCTCGCTCTGGAATCTGAGGCTGCCTGCCCTGCAGCAAGACGCCTCTTTCTCTCATCACAGTCTCGAGAATGGCTAAGCCATCTCCTCCGAAAGCACTTTCCAAAAATAATCAAGCTGAGGCAGACACCAAGCATGGAAAATTTTAGCCCAAGCAGTTCCCGTTAGACACTGCTGTACAGAGATGAAAATGGAGTGAAGCAATGGGAAGGGCAATCACAGGCTTGCCTATTTGGAGTGCACATGAGCAGTTGTGTATGCATCCCCTGTCTCTTGGAAATGTGCGATAGGAGAAGAGGGAATAATAAAACTTCACATACAGAGATCAGCAATTATTATCAGTCGTGAAGTGACACCAGTCTGGTTGACCCTTTCTCATAGCAAGTGTTTTCACAGTGTTTCGGTGCCTGGCAGGTTTCCCACTTGCCTACCCCTCCAGCAAAAAGTCATGCTCAGAGATGAGGCTTATCAAAACCCCATTTCCTAGGTCACAGAGCGAGATTTACGTTGGGATTCTCAGAGAGGGACTTCTGCTAAATGGCCACGAAGCTCCTCAGAGGTAAACCCGATCCCGATACCCCCAAGGCTGAACCACATACCTGCATGCATGCATGCACACACGCATCCTGCTCAAGCGTGCGTGTGAGATTTCCCAAGCTAACATTTACACAGTTCTCCAGAGGACAATAAAGTTATATGAACTGTAGCAACCATTATTGGATCTTATAGCACTAGACCCGGCTAGCGAGCTAATCTGAAGACCTGGTTTTCGACAAACATCAAATTCTCTCATTATTCAGATACCTGCATTTCAAACCCATGATTCCCAAGGTTTTCAACTTGCACACCTCCTGCTGCAAGTGCCTCTGTCCTCATGCTGTCTAAATCACAGCGGATACTTCTAACAGAATACTCATTTCCCCCATTACATATTTTCCTCCACCTGTGGAGGTACACACCAACTCATCCAAAGTCACCACCGTATTTAAGAGTCTTGGGTGAAGCAGCAAGACAAGTTTGCAATAACAAGTTAAATATAGCAAGGCAGACTTTCCCAGCTAGCACAAGCCTCTGCACAGATTTTTTTTTCCCACCTAACAGGCTGGTTTGCAGCATTTCTGCTCTTTAATCCTGCTCTAGCAGTCCAGCAAAGTGATAAAGCACATACTTAAATATAAGCATGTGCTTAGGCTGAGCTGGCTTCAGTGGAGGTGAGGGTGCAATTAGTATGAAGGATAGACTCCTGTGTTTTGATGGATCGACACTGTACGTTGAGTAGCTTATTGGTTTTCTTTTCTGCTGTTGAAATATGTGCTGCACTCTTAAACCAACCTTTTCCAGGAAGGTAATTCCATATTATCAGCAAGTTTCCAATAGACAATATCCAACTCTCCTTCTGACACCACGGGCTAGGATTTCTGCAGCATCAAGACGTAAGAAAACTTCAAGCTTAGAAACGTTATGCTGCCCCAGCAGAATGATGGATCTGCTTCCAGGGGGCAAAAAATCCTCAAGCCAAACAAAAACCAGAAAAGGTCTTTCAATAACTTTATTTTCCTTTTCCACATCTTCTACCAACTCTTACATCTTCGTGAACCGATCCCAGCGCAGCTCTTCAACAGCCAAGCTATTCTCCGTGGGGTAAAACATCAGCAAAACACGCGACTGAGCCAGCGCTGAAACTGAACTGCTTTGCAAAATGAAAGTAATACGCGGTTGGTATCTTCCCAGCGAATTGAATTAATAATGTTAAAAATCAATAACTTAACAATCCTATAAAACTGTGACATTAAATCAGTGAAAGGAGTTGGCAAACCCTTTAAAGTTTTGCTGATAAAAAAAAAAATATTAGAAATTACAAACTTTCAAGGTATCTTAAATACTGTGGAGGAAGAACTGCACCCTATCAAAATAACTTGCTCTTAGAACATTCAAGTGAAACCTGTAGCAATCTTAACCTTGGTTATTTTGATGTTAAAATGTGTCACCCTTATCTTTTGAGACAGTTCATAAAATTAAACATTATCTAAGGAAGAGCTGAGCACCCTCTCTTCTGAAGGCGTTTAGCACAAATAGTTAGGAGTGAGACCAAATTCCTAACTAATACTAATACTGATCTTTTCAAAACAACAAAAAGTAGTCACAAAACTGCACTGAAAAAGTATTCAGGGAATTTGTTTTAATTTTTTTACTAGCACGTGAAAGCAAAATAAGTACTTTTAAAAATACTCTCTCTCATTGCTTAAATAAATTTAAGACCCTGAATAAACAGCGATGGAAGTGATTTGGGCTTACTCAATTTTTTTTTCTCCTCTTCTTTTTCTTTGTGATTTCTGTTACCTTGCTACTTATTGCTAGCTCAAGTTCACAGCTGCAGGGAGGGCAGGGAGGGCTTCCCCCCCCCCGCTTTGTACGCAGATCAGCTTGAATCCGGAGGGGAATTTCATGGTTATAACTGTCTCCCTGCCTTCAGAGTTGAGGAGAAAGCTGTCTAGCCTCTCTTCGATAAAAACTCTGGTGGAGCGGATCAGTACATTTGAATCTCAGACTAAAAAGAAAAACAACAAAAATGTCCCCAGATTTCATAAACTCAACCAGATGCATTAGAAGGGCAAATATCTTGTTCCTCTTTAATTAAAAGGTATAACAAATAAAAATCTGGTTTTAATTAAGTGGCAGGAATATGTTATCTCCCCAAACCACTCTGCTGCGGTGAATTAACTTTTGCTAGTTTTGTTTTTTTTTTTAATCCGCCGTATATCAATCTAAACCTGGCACACAGAAGGGAAATTTAGTTTCTATGAGAATATTTATATGCTCCAAAATAACAAGGCAGCAGATCCTGAGTTGGTATAAACTGGCAGGGCCAATGGTTTGTACTGGTTTAGGCTAACACCAAAATGGGTCTTTTAGAGTCAGTTCATGTTGACCGCCAAACTCGGCACAGATGCTAATGTAAACGTACACACGCTTGCATGTAAGCATGCTTAGCCTTTGCTTTGCACACTGAGGGATACAGGGAATTTAATTGCAGCTTTTAGTCAATTTTCAATCAAGACCCAACAAACCACTTGCTCCAGTCTCCCCGGGGCTGTCCTTCTCCCACCACCAGCACCCTCACGGATGCAGCGTGCCCACACACTTGCACGCAGCAGCTCCCGGACTGCAGGGGAGAAAATGTTTTGTATGAAGGCGTCCGCAAGCAGGGTTAAGTCCTGGCTTTTCCCAGCAGCATGGTATCCCAAGCCAGGACCGAGCCTGCTTGTAAAATGGTGCAGGTGTGTTTATTGTAATCATCTCTCACTAAAAAGAATCAGGTCCAGGGGGTTTAAATATAATTAGCATGAGCTACACTCCTGCCTTTAATCACTACCTTGCTGGTTAATATAATCAAGAAGGTAAACAAACAAGGATTAATTCCATTAAATTAAAAAAATATATACTCTACTGGGAAGCTTGCAAAGGAATTTTGTTTTATTATGCTGCTACACAGCATCATTTTATGTCTGTATTACAAATTATTTTTAACATAAAAATACTCTCCTCTCCCTGCCTCCCATAAGCAACAGCCAAAATACAACACCCTTTATTTTTATTTCACATTTAATATAACCACAACACTTTGCACTTTCACAACATCTTTCACTAGAAGATGTCCAAGCACTTAAAAATATTTTATTGTACGTCAAATATAAGATAGCAGTTGAATAACACACCTGCTGCTCTGACAATTTATCCAAAATGATGTCGGACACAAATACAGGTTTCAGTACATTTTGGTGTCTCCATATGTTTGAGTCAGTATATTGCTGTAATTACTGTGGCTAGACCTGCTTGTTAGGCATCCGAGAAAATGCCTGAATCTGGAACTGAGTTTTGCCTGTTTGGACGTGGGATGGGATATTTTGCAAATGAGCTTTACCATGATGTAAGAATCATTCCCCTATGAAATAGCCATTTATTTCACATGGAAACCTCCATTTAAACTGCACCTAAATACAGGAAAAGCTCTTATCAGCAGAGATAGAGGCATAATTCTTTAACGCAAGGCTTGTGGATGGCTGCAATCTTGAATTTTTGCATTTGCAAGAGGAAGACCAGATAAACACAGGCACGTGGACATAAGCCCGTTTGGATGTGCACATATTGCATATCTCCTTGCAGAGACAACAAATCACTAATACATTCTCCCCCCTTTCTGACCTCCGTCGTAAACCAGCCCTCGGGATCGTCCATAGATATATTTAACACAACCCCTCCAGCTCTCCCTGAGAAGGGAAAGTCAGCTCTACCAGCACGTTTATTGATACAGGATGTTAAGTACCTGACTGACCAGCTTTTGCTTACAACAAAGACAATTTTTGTGGAAATTTTATGGAATGTGGTGTGCCAGAGTTTAGAGGAAAATGGGAGATTGTCATGGTAACAACATCATGGGGGCTGCAGTTGGGAGAGGTCCCTCTGGGAACCACAACACCAGCAGATTTTTAAGCATTTGTGACTATTACCTTTTAAAAAAAAATTACTTCATAGCTGTGCCAAAAAAACATCTAGGGAGAAAAAAAAACCAAATCACCACAGTATTCTTCACCCCTTTGCAAATAAAGGTCTGTCCTTTCCACTTAGAAACTGCAAGGAGGAGAAAAACGTTAGAAGAAATTATTCCTCCCCAAATACTGTGTTTTAGAAGCAATGCTGTCAATACTGGAGGAGTCAAAACAGGTTAAAAAGATGTTCGGCAGCTAGCTGCAGCTAGCTGAGACCACGAGCCTGGAAAGCATTACTGCTTACGACAGTGCTTTACACACGGTGAGCCCAATCCTGCAGCGACTTATTCAATGTGCTCCATTTTATTCCCTCTGAGCAGCTCCTCTGAGCTCAGGGAAACTCCTCGCAGTGCGTAGTTAGAGATAAAAACCTCGGCAAGGTCCCTGCCACCCCAGTAATGCAGCTCACGGAGTCTTAACACCCTCCATGCTTAACGTGGGATTAAGCGGGACCCTAAATAAAGCCAGGCTTAAATGCATCCCTCCACTAGGTCAAAGATGAAGTAACAACTTCAAAAATGCGCCAAGCTGCTTGAAAATTGCAGCTTTTGTAGGGGGAATGTCAATCATCTTCCCTATCTTAATTGCTGGTGTCAGGCAATTCACAAAACCAGGAAGTGAATGTACCTGTCCCAAAAATAAATGCAATGTTTTCCTCCACAATACCTGTATTTCCAGAAGCCAAAGACTGATTTTACAGCACACTAAAAATTTTTAATAAAAACTGAGGTTACTTTTGTTTATAACCAACAGTGTTTTCTGATTTTATGTTCCTAATTTTGGAATACAAACGCAGGCAACCCCCCCCACCTTTTCCCATGGAAAATTTAATTCTGTTAAAAAATAAAAAAATTTAAAACTGACTAACCATTTCTAACAGCAACTGGGAAAGGATACAAAGTTGAATAATGCAGAAACGAAGGTCCTGGTTCTGCCTCTCTTATCATTTCTTGCATTGCCTAAGGAAGTCAGAGACTGCAGGACCCCATCTGCTTGAACAGACAGAAAGGTGACTTTAACCACATCTGTCCAGAGGCAAATTCTACCAGAGGAAATTCTATTTCACAGCAATGGCCATACATGCTGCATATATTTGTCGTTGTAAATGCATAGCATCAGGGACAACTTAAAGAGACTTACGTCAAGTAACGAGATGTAGCTAAGCTCTACTTTGAGGACAAGAAATATTCACACACTGTGCTTTTTTAAAATGAAAAAATATTCAAAATTCAAATAATATTCAAATTATAGGCCGATCACTTGAAATAAATTACAGATATCACTGTGCAATAGTAATAGATCAGTTTCTAGATCTGCCCTTTGAAATTGACTTCAGGTGTTTATGAGCTGCTTCTGCATTTCACATAGGTTTACCCATTCCTGGAGGGCTTTGGGGAGGAGGTAGCTCCTGCAAGGCCGGGAGGCTCAGAGCTTCTTGACTCACATCCATCCCAACAGCACATCTCAGCACAGGGCCAGCGGCACCGTTCGGCACCGCGTGCTGAGCCAGATCCCCGTCTGCTGCAAATCAGCGCTGGAGGCGAGTGGCATGCCATTCGCTCATCAGCTGCAAAGCGAGCGTGCGGTGCAACTCGACGGGGGGTGCAGCTGCGAAATGGACCCTTTTCACTCATTTTTTGCACAACCTGCATTTGCTGAAACAAAGGTGGGATTTTTCCAAAGCGCTCGGTGTTGAGCCATCAGTGATGTTAGCAGCAGTGATTTCAGCAGGAGCAGGGACAGAGTGCAAAACGTTTTAAAACTCCTGCTGTCCTAACACCGGCAAAATCCCAAGGCTTTCCACAGGGTGGGACTGAAACCAGTAGGGACTTTCAAACATTGTTGAAATAGGGGACGGGCATAAGAATGAAAACAACTCCTTGTTACATTGGATCCTTCTTCCAGAAGTGTCCTTGATTCTCAAGAACAGACAAGTGCTAATAGACCCCTTCCCACAGCTCCCTGGAGCACCCCATTACACATTGCTAAAAACTGCTGATGCACTGGAAGCCATGAGCTCTCCACAATGTGACGCGGATGATGATAAAGGTACAAAGAACAGCAGCAGAGCCAGAGATGGTTGGGGCATATTGCAGCAAGAGGAGAGTAGGGTTGGTTTGGAAATTGGGATCACAGGGCTGTTATCACTACTTGATGATGGTGGGGACCAAAATGCCCATTGGTGAGCTTTGAAGCACCAGGGTCACTCCCCACCTCCAATCTGTTTAGCAAGCAGCTGGAATCAGGTAGAAGAATATGGCAACTAATAGTAATTTCTGGGGTTCTGAAAATTCATGGAAATGGAGATAAATTAAGAGTCAGAGAAGATAGTATAGTCATGTCTTTTACATGCTCATGAGAGACCATCATTAGCAAGAACATCACTGTAAAGCATTGAAACAAACTCTTGTCTATCAAGACCATGACAGTGGAAGCACATGGATCCATTCTTGTTGAGGTTGAAATAAACCACTAGTATTTTTCCATGTATTTTTACCCCTTTCTGGGAAATGTTCACTTTCTGAAATTTTTTTTTAAGTTTTTGAAAGTATCCTTCTACTGTTGCTAACCTGATCGGTCACCCTCATCTGTGCCCTAAAGCAGAAAACAAAAATCTGAGCGAAAACAAGAGATAAAAGGCATGTAAATATAGAAAAAGGAATTAATTGAATGTATTAAAATTCTGATTTTAAAAGCTGTATTGTAAGAAAAGAAAATGTATAATCTATTTTGGTAGACTGTAAAACAGGGAATCAGCAGGAGCAAAGGCAAATCCCTCTTCTATCTTTTTCTAGGTGTTTCAGCAAGAGATTTGTAAAGCATTTGTTTTGGGTGTTGATGGTTGACCCCACCTCTTTTCTCCTCCCCAAGAAAAATCCAAGAAAGCATAAATACTGTTTAAATTAACTCAAACATTTTTTTTCTTTTATCCCTTAAACCAGAAAACAGTAGAGAAAGAAATGTTCAGATCAAACATGACATTTCATTGTATCTGAAACAAAAAGCTTCAGTTTTGGCTTGGGGTGAATTTTGCACTATTTAAAAACACAACATTTAACCAAGTTTAGTCTCATAATATCTTGTTGAAATCAAAATATTTCCCTTCTAAAGTTTCAGCAAAAACCCCAGTTTTAATTAGGGAAAACCCCACCCTTTTCATTTAAATCTAACTTATATTCAACACCAACTCACAAACAGTTTTTGTCAAACCAAAAAATGTATTACTTTGGGCACATCAGCTAAACATCTTCTGAGCTCTGGTTTGTGTAGAAGCTGGTACTCGGGGGCCCTAACAATGCACTTTGGACACTTGACTGTTGCCACAGTTTGAACATTGCTGTCATATCTGTCCTGCAGCTGAGAACAAGGCTGCTTCATGCTAGGTGCTGTAGGAAGACTGATAAAAATACAGATATCTGCATTATTATTATTATTATTATTATTATTATTATTATAGCCTGGGTGCTGCTGGCTTGGACATTCAACCACCAAAAAAAAAAAAAAAAATGCAGGGAACAAAATGCACCCCCTTGATTCTTTTTATGTTTGGATTAAGCTGCCGTTTCTTTGGCATTCCCATTCCCCATCGTCTTAGCAGCTCTTGCCACACTTGAAAGGTTTGACTTTGCTCAATACTATCAATAGCTAAGAACAGCAGAAAGAGATGATCATCAACACAAGATTATAATATCTGCTTTGGCTCTTCGGTGGCTCTGAAAACGTGCAAGTATGGTTGGGGAGATGGAAAATAATATGAAACACTCACTAACAGCATGTAGCGTAGAAACTTAGAAAACCACTGTAGTCATTGACTCACAGATGGTCAAATGAACAACATGTTTCTATTCCTGTATTTAATTAAATCTTAATTATGCCACCAACAGGGTTCAAAACAGCATTATGAAACAGCTTGCATGAATACCAAAATACGATTGGCTGACGAGACTTTGAACTCATGTAATTATCTTCCCAAAAAAGCGCACACGTTGGGTCTATAAAGCCACTTCACCAAGCAGCCCATTGAACCACAGCACAAGATTAAAAATAAATTCATGTAGAATATACTCAGTTCAAGATATGGAGCTGATAAATGGAGAGGCAGATTTCAAACTACCAGTGAGCCCAGCTGAAAGATGCTGGGAGTCAGAGGGAGATTTTCCAGCCAGAAATGGAAGCTCATACTCCGGTATGAGTCTTCTCCATGGAGGCTTTGCCTCTTACCTTTGTTAGTCCATAAAGTGGACCCATAATAAAATCAAGCAACTCTAATTTAATTCTTCCATCAGCTGACCATGTGAGTTAATTAAAAACAGCTGCCTGAAATATTCCTTTGAATTGTCTTTTTTTGTTGTTGAAAGAAGGCACTTTATTAAAAAGAAATATTTTGGAGGATCTTTCTCTTTCATTTTTAATATGACAGCTAAACAACAACAACAACAACTCGTAAGCGCATTTTCCCAAGGAGTTTAGTTTTTTGCAGTGCTTCCCAGAGCAGGGGGCTGGGAAGGCCCCTGGAAGGGAGCTCCATCCTAAATTTATCTCCCAGGCTCTTCTTCCACCTTTTAGTGCCATTTCAAGCTCCTTTTCAACTTGATATTCAGAGCAGGGATTACCTGCCCCTTTCCCACTTACAAGCATCACATGGAAGTGCTACACATCTGAGAGCAAAAAAAGCACAGAGTCCAAGGTGTGCCCACCCTATAAGCCACAGGTTCAAGAAAAAGCACAAGAGATGTTAAAAGAAACCTTACCGCTTTCAACTTTTATGAAAGGTTTTGTACTTTGGCAACATTTTCTTTGGTGAACACGCACAACACCTGTCCAATAACCCTCCAGCCTTTGTCAGAAAAGACATTTTTTCTGTGCAGAGCAGCATAGGGGGAAAAGAAGGAAGACGAAAAGGTTATTGTATCACTGTTTTGGGTTGTGTTTGTTTTGTTTTTTTTTCATTGAGGTACTAAAATTTAAGCTGTTCTGTTGAAAAACCATTAGAAAAAAGAAGTGATGCATTTCATAACTGGATACATGAACTCTCTCTATGTTTTTATGGAGGTGGTCAGAGCAAAGAAGGCAGAGAACAAGGCTCTCTGTGGATTTAAAATTTAAAATCTAAAAAAAAAAAAGCCCCAAAACTGCCCCCAGTCAAAATTTTCTGCCCAAGCTCCATAATTTGTTGAGGGTTAGATTTTCAGTGAAAATTATAAGTTTGCAGTGGTTTTACATTTTAAAAACTTTTACCTCTTCTCCCCACCTTTAGAGATATTTTTAAAGATGAACTCATATTTCTAAGGAAAGCAGACCCCTTTCAGAAAAACTTTTGATAGTGCAAAAAAGTCAGTTGGGTGAGGGGAAATAACTTCACCAGAAAACTTTAAACTATTTGAACCTTTTGGCTGGGTCACCTGCATTCAGAAAAAAAAAAAAATCTCCATTGAAAATGCAAAGGTTCTTCAGGAAAATGGAGAATGGGAAACCCCCTGGATGGAAGAAATCCTGGCTGGGGACACCTTTATGCCTGTCTTAGAGAGGAGGTAGACCATGGCAGTCTCCAAAGTGTCCTCACACCCTCAGTGGTGAATGCTACTGGGCATCCCTTGCCGGGGTGCGCCTGCCCAGGGACGGAGGCTACCTCTGCTGCCACCTTGCTAAGCTAACAAAAGCCCTGGGAGACGCATGCATGGAAGCCTTTGGTCTCTTGAATTTTCATTTTGAAATGAAACATGACACAGACACACACTCAGTAGACAGCTGGCAACTCTCCCGCTTCCTATAAAAGCCCACCAGATTTGCTGAGAGAGAATGTCTTTTCACACCCCTTACTCGCACTTTTTGATTTTTGACCTAATTTGATTACCGATTCATCTTAAAAGGAGAGCAGAGTTTTTCTCGGGCTTTCCTTTTTTCCCCAGTGAGGCCTCACGCTCCCTGAAATACCCAAAATCGCTGACACAGTGTGCTCCTCCAGGAATCCAGAGCCTTTCCCACTGAGTTACAAGCTGCCAAGGAGGCTATATTATAACAAAAGAAGTTTTTATATCCTCCTGTAGGCAGAATACTGGAAACTACCATGAAATGTGCATTATCTGAACAGTATTTGTTGATGGTTAGAATCAGCCTATTTAGGAAATTTCCAGCTGATATGTAAACACGGCATGGAGAAGGACAGAGACAGCAACAGTGATGCAGGCAGCGTCTGAATCCTCTTGGCCCCAGTCCTGGGACTTAATATCTTAATAACTTGTCCTTATGAGTCACTGCAGTGAAGGAGCCAGGATTGCTCTTGTCACATTTGGTAAGTGGACTGAAATGCAGTCGTGGGCTGTGCAGCGGCTCAAGATGGGGCTGGGTGAAACATCTCCATCATGGCAGGGATGCCATCATTTGCTAGGGACCTTGCAGAGGGGTATTGTTTAAAGGATTAAAAGGAAAAATAACACAGGAAAAATATAGGTAAAGTTGAAAAGGAAAGATGAAAGAGAGAGGTAGGGAGTGACAAATTTTAGGCAAACATGTCAGTGGACTCAGCACAGGTGTCTGGCCAAAGTGCTCCAGCCTGCCATAAACAGGAAGTCAAAGCCATCAGACAGTCCCTTTTGGCACTGAACTTCTGAACACTTGATTAAATCAGTGAAGAGCACTAATGGCTCCCAGGAGCCCAGCCTGAATTGTCACCAGATCAGCGTGATTTGGCCCATCCCGTATTTCCTCAGTTTTGCTCTGAAGAAGGCCGTTGTACAAAGAAATGCCCACAAGTTCTGCCTCTTGATGCTTTCTGCACCCGATGTTAACCTGTGAAATGCAATGCAAGCAGTCACAGCAAAGAGGACCGTCAGCAAATGTTACTACCGAGCAGCCCAGCTGATCAATCCAGAGCTTAAAAACCAGGGTGATCGATGTTCTTCTCTCCCTTTCTGTTCTGCATCACTGGCAATGCAAGTTTTGCAGACCAAGTTACAGTCTAAGTGCTGCCATGCAAGTCCACTGCATCCACTACCTTGCACTGATTTCCCTGAGCAGAAGCTGATGAGAAAAGAAAAGAAAAGAAAAGAAAAGAAAAGAAAAGAAAAGAAAAGAAAAGAAAAGAAAAGAAAAGAAAAGAAAAGAAAAGAAAAGAAAAGAAAAGAAAAGAAAAGAAAAGAAAAGAAAAGAAAAGGTGCAGGGAGCTAGCAAATCTCCATGTCTCTGAAAGTGTTAAACTTCAACGATGAGCTAATTCTGCATTTACCGATGGCACCAAAGAAAAGCAGATCTGAAAGCAAACAGATTTCTCTTCGGGAAAGGCAATGCAATTTACGTACAGGTTTTGCAGGATAAAACCAACTCTTAGAGTGACTTTGTAGTCAGCAAAGTGTCTGCAAAAACAACACCTTCTGAGTCATCAGCTGTGATCCCTGCGCACGTATCTGCCAACTCCAGCAACAAAACCAGCTTTCGTGCTCTTGGGCGTGTTGGAGCTGCAGATTCAGGCCGGCTCTGCGAGAGGGAGCTCCATCCCCCTCTGGCTCCCATCTTCCCAGGACACGTTATCCGAAATCCTCCCGCGGAGTCTGATTCCTGGCACGGACGTGGGAACAGGAAGGAGCCCTGCGAGATGTTCGGGTCCCAGCCCACGTCCTGCAAAGAAACACCAGGGCTGCCCAGACAAGGGAGCAGATTTTTCCCACCCCAAAAAAGCCCCTAGCATGGTGCTTTCATTTGAAACTTGCCATGAATTCAATTTCCTTGCCAAGAGGTGGGGGTAAGAGGGAAGAGGATCTGTCATGCATGGGTGTTCCCCACTACCCCTCTCACAGATTCCTTCACCCTTCTTTTTCTCAAAAGGAAAAAAAAAAAAGGGGGGAAATGATCAGGAATTGCTTGATAATATAATTAAAAATATATATATTCTCCACACCCTGACTGTCTCTCCTCTATCCCGTTTCTGTTGGCAGGGAGACCCTCTCAAAGGAAAAGCAAAAAGGACCAAAGTAATGGAGTGAAAGAACTTGTCCCCAGAAATATTTCTCTGGTTTTCTTTTAAACTTAGGAGACTTTTATGTGAGTATTTCAAAATGAGGGTTTGGGTGGGTTTCCCCTCTTTCTAAGAGGAAAGAAATAAAAATACAAGAAATAAGATTTCTTCCATGTTTAATTGTTCCCTGAAAAAATGGAGGGAATCTGAAAGAAAGTGGAAGTTTTACATTAATTAAATTAAAAATGTAGACGTATCAACACTTCATTACTTCCTCCTTGCTGTGAAACACTGAGGGGGAAATGTTGAAAACTTTAACTTCCAAAAAATTATGATAACGATTTTTGTCTGAGGTGCATTTTCCAGCAAAAACAACAGCAAAAAAGGAAAACAAATCTTATCAGTGACATGTTTTGGTCCCCGCTATCCAACAGCCTCTTTATTTTTAACCCAAGAGATTTGTATCTGGGTCAAGTGTATGACCAATCGCCCTCCTCCCACAGCACAAAATTTAGCCTATCATTTCTCAGGTTAGAAATGCATTTTGCAAAACTCTCTTTGGGTCAGCGATTAGACTGAGTTCAAGGCCAATTCATATTCCATATGAATCGGTTGGTCCCGTCCTAGTGACAACAGCCAGAATATCAAATATACGACAAAACTGGCCTACTTAACGATATTTAAAACATATGGCACAACAACATACCCTACATTTCCATAGCTTCACGTGTGTGTGTTACTGATATGCCTTGCATTATAATGAAAATATTAGTATACGTTGGATTGCTGTCCCCCTCCCCCTTCCCTCCACATGGAAGGATTTCGTCATATGTCTGCTCTGGTCTGATTTTGTTACTCATCTGTGCTGAGTGCCTGACAGATGTTTGCTTGCAAATTTCTTAATTGGTCTGCACTGGCCTCACTTTGCTCCCGCTGCATTCACCGGGTGTTTTACCCCATTGCATATGGGGAGCAATGCTGTCTGCCTGCTCCTGCCTCCTTCCCGCTGCAGGGAGGTAAACCTGTACAGCAGCTGTGAGATACAATGCTGGGAACACGCACTGGGGGGAAAAAAACACGGCCCACCTCATTCCTCTATGTTCACAGTCCCCAGCCACACAGCAGAATAAAGATGCCAATGCAGAAGGGTGCCCAGGCTGGAAAGTTCCTGTATGAAGCCCACATCTGGGGACCAAGGGCTGGGAGGAAGGGTCTTGGGGAAGTCGGGGTTGACAGATGGCCCTTCAGCATCAACAGATTGAGCACATCTGACTTGTTGATTGACCCAAAAGTGCCACTGAAAAAGCCCACTCTGCTGTTAGCAGGCTCACATCATGACAAGAAAGCACACGAAGCCATTTCCTCCAGGGTCCCATGCATCTCCTCAATCGCACATTATGTTTCTATGTACCTTTGAGAAGGCAACAACAGCCTTGCAAAGATTTCAGGTTAAAACCTTCCTCCATCCTTGTCCACAGAAGTATTTTTGAACAGAGAAAGAAGATCATATTAAAGAGCACTTTGGGGCTTTCAGTTTTGAAAGTGAGGTGAATTTTGTATCAGTGAGGTGAGACCAAAGATTCATCTTTTGTAATATTTGCAGTAAGCACTGCTGCATATAGCCTTCTGCTTTCCCTCAAATAAAAGTTTTCATGCTTGTGGAAACTTCCTTTAGGAAGTTCACAACTTTCTTGAAAACAAGTTGTTTATTTTCAACCAACTGATTTTTTTTTCTATTTGCTTTCTGAATCAGTTTTTCAGCATGTGCTCCCATCAAAAAATCAGATCCCACTGAAAAAAACCCCCAACAACCCAAAACCAGGGAGCAACTCTAATTACAAAATATCACTGAGCTCTGGTTGCACAACATGCTGTGAGACACTGACGTTTCTAGCTTTTAATTTAGGCTTTGCCTCGTAAGCTAGAAGGTATGTGTGCCACCAGCCCCGCCAAAGGTTCAGAAAGTGCTGCTTGTGCTTATGTGGTGTTGAACTGGAGACCTTGGCTCTTTATTAGCGTCCCAAATCTCACAGTTCCCAAGGTGAGGCTGACCCAGGGCAAATTAGAGTCAATGGAATTATTTCCACCACCCTGGCCAAGGCTGCTCATCACCCATTTTATTTTTGGTGCAGCCAAGCTCTCTCTCTTCTCCTCAGGCTTCTTTCCCTGCTTAGGCAGAGAGAAGAGCTTTCCAGTAGAGAACATGGTTTTATGGAGACGAGGTCTGAGTAAATGTCTGTTCACCGTGCCTGCAAGTAGCTTGGTGCTTGCAAGGGACTTTGCACAGAAATCAGGTGGCTTTACTGGAATTTATCAGAAATGTCCCACCTGCCTCCCAGTGAGACCCCAGAAAATAGAGAGTGACTGAAAGTATTTCCCCAGTTTCACTGTGGATTTGTGCTCTCCCCACGTTATCACTCTTGAGTGGAAGCTCTTTTAAATGAGCAGGATGGTAAAGGGACGTCATGAACTGGGGATCCCTGTGGGACTCCTGTTTTCTCCCTTCCCAGTCCTTCCAGCAGTTAATGGATCATCTGTCCTCCTGCTTGGATGCGAGAGTGTTTCCACCCAAAGTTGGTTGCACCTCCCACCCTATTCTCTACTGTCCTCAAGAAAATGGCTTATCACACTGCTTTACCCTTCCCTTTCAATCAGCTGAGCAGTTCTGGGAGTCTTTAATGGCATCCTTATCCCAATCCCAAAATAACTTCCTCCCAACAACAGCGGAACTACAGAAGAGCTGCACTAAAATCCCACCAGACACATCTATTGTCAGAGCCCATGGCAACTTCTACAGCTAGGTGTCTCCAATGCTAATTCTTTCTAAATGAAAGGCTGCCTAGCGGCATACTGAAAATTGAGCCTTTGAAGCCAGCACACAGCTCCCTGACCTATTATTGCTTTTTCAGATATACTCCAGTGTATCAAAATTATACAGACGGTTCTGTCACAAGTGCAAAAGCAATGGTTTCAGCGTCTTCCCCACATAGAAAATGTAAGTCAGCTTATACAAAGGATCTTCCAGTTATATTTCCTCCATGTGTTATTTTTATGTATCTTCCAGGGAAATGCAACTGGAGAATTTGAATTTAATAAGTGTGGGATATGGGGCGCTATTAAGTCTTCAAAGCACAATCAAGCAACAGTGATGGATCAAAGACCTACAAAAACATTGCAAGAAATCATTGGCCCTTTAGGAGACTGAGACACGACAAATGCCTACTGGATTCGTACTTCAGGCCCCTTGGGAGGGCAGAATTATTAAAGGTCGCTGTAAAGCCTGCTAGGAGCAACATAAAGTTTTCTGCTGACTTTGCAAGTTGTGGATCAGACTCCAAGTCACCTGATAGAGTATATAGTGGAACCGACAGTAAACTTTATCTTTGCCAAAAGCGCAAAAGAGAAGGAAATGAAACATCACAGTAGTATCAGTGCCAGGAAAAAAAAAAATTGCAAAGCTCAACTGATAATGAAAAAGCTGGGGGAGGTTCAGGCTGAGGACAGGTATGCTTTATAGCTCTCCTCCTTCAACAATTAAATGCAAGTTAAAAGACCTCTTCAGCTTTAGCTCAAAATACACAAAAATGCAATACTTTGCAACCCACTAAAGGTTGTGGTGCTCATCCTCGTGGCAAAAAGAGACCTACTATGCAGTGTTATTGTCTTAATTCAGGGACTGGATAACATGGAAGCTAGACCATATCCTTAGGCTGCAGCCCACGTCACCTCCTTGAACTGGGGTGCTCCTGAAGGTTTGAGTACATGCATCGCCCCTTTAATTTCAATGCGATGACTTGCATGCTCGAAGTTGACCATATGGGACATTGTTCTCTCCCACAGAGACCAAAACATACCCCACCACGAAGAGTGCAGTGGTGCATCCAGCCCTGTAACACACCTTACAGCTTCACCAAAAGGAGTATTTCTCAAGCTCACTTCTCATCTGTGATGCTGCAGGTAGGATGTGGGCAGCTGGGACAGACAAATTAGAGCCCAGCTTCTTACAGTACTGCTGAAGCCCACTGCTTCCCGCCATCCAATGCCAACACAGCAAGGCTCAGGATAATATTGAGCAAGTCACCCTTGCCCAGCGAAGAATACCAGGGATGCAACAGAGCAAGGCATCAATGGAAAGGGGGAAGGACACCCTAACTCCTGTATGCAGCAGGCTTGGGAGGTTAAAAATACCTGCTGCCTCACCCAAAGATGCATCTTCCCTGACACTACACATGCAAATCCACAGATGCTTTGCAGGAATGCTCTTCCTGTGCCTTTGAGGGGCACAGCTGTTTCCCTGATAATTTCATTTCCAGTGCTTTGGCTACTACACACACATTCCTTTACGCCAGTTTTAGTGTCTATACAGTCATGTATTTGCAACCAGATCTACATCAAGAAGACTTGTGCTGTGGTTCATGATGTCCCAACAGACAATATGGTCTACACAGGTAAATGTTGTTACTCTTGAGAATACAGTCAGTTCACTTAATATTTCTAGAACAACAATCCAAAACCAATGATACTAATTCATGAATTTTTATGGTTGCTTCTTTTAAATTCAACCAACCTTAACTTTTGAGAATTTGTTTGGGTTGGGGCTTTTTCACGTAATTGGTTTTGAAAAAAATGATGGGCCTTTCCTGCTTTTTCTCCCCTAGATCTCACTAGGAATGCCAATCCTGGTTTCCCCTGGATTTGCTGAAGGTCTCTGAAGTGGAACTCAATCTTTTGGGGTCCAGTTGAGTCTTTAACAAAGCTATCTTTTCTCCTCAAAGTTTGTTCAGGTGCTTGAGTTAAACAGGTGTTGGTAAAGACAAAGAATAATGCAGAAATTTTAATCAGTCTAGGAAAAATAATTTCCTCTCTCAGCTGAGCAAGTTTGGCTGACTCTCCCTTCTGATGTTGTAAGTGTAGCTACTCAACAATTATTTTGTTTTTTTTCTTAAATGGAAGATTTCAACCTTTCAGCATCAAATTAAATACTGAAGTGAAACCAAATCAGCTGATAACCAAGCAATTTGATCAGAAGGTACCAGCCCATTGCTGCAACAGAATTCAAAGGGAGGCACTGGCTTTCTGTGTCCACTCCACTGGTGGCCAGGCAACCCAGGACATGGCAAGCCCCCTGCTGCTCAGCTGCCATGGCCTATCAGGGATGTCCAAAGCAGGGAAAAGGGGCAGTAGGCAGCTCAAGTACCAGGGCACACAAGTAAAACTAAACTACAACACGTGGCAGTAAAGGAGTCAGAGTTAGGGTGTCTGGTTTTCCAAAATAAATCATGTTTTCCTAGGAATGTTGGCATGTTTCACAAAACATTGTTCTACTTAGAAAACAAACATTTTTTTCCCTCAATAACTAATTCTGTCAGGTTTTTCTTTATCTGCTTGGCAAGAAGTTCACCAGTCACCCAGGGGGTTCTCCAAGGCAATACCCCTTCCCTCTTCTAGGCCATTTAAATACACAAAAGCAAGACACAAAGGACCTAAACCAACTCACTTGTCTGTTGATATCCAAGGGATCCTCACCAGGTCCCACCCTCCTGCTAAGACACTAAACCACTGAAGACATTAAACAGCACCATCAGCCTTCAAAGATCATGAGCCACAGCTCTCCTGAGGCTATGCCTTAGTCCCATACTCTTCAAACAAAAAGCAATAAGCAGGCTGGAATGCCGTATTTTGCCCTGCTGCTGTGGGAACATCTGTAATGTCTAAAGGCCCACAGAGAGCACAGAGAAGCACTGTTGGGAAAGAACTTAATAAAAAGTTAAAATGTTGTTAAAAAAGATGGATAAGAAAGGAAGAGTGGCTATGATTTTTGAGCAGTGTTTCCAAGAAAGGCAAAACAAATTATAGGCATTTGGTTTTTTCCATCAAGGTATGGCAGAACAGCTGCTATTTGGCCATAACTAGCTCCATAGCCTTTGAGGCAGAAGGTGTACCTCCCTGTTTTAAGTAGATGAATATTAGGGGAGGTTTTGCCCAATTGCTTGAGTTGGCCCAACAGTGACAATGACCCAACCAGTAGACCTCTCCCTTTCTGGTACAGGAAACCAAGGTCCCACCCCTAAGATCCCACTACCAGGCTGATAGGGAGTGGGAACACTTCAAAAGCAGGACTTTTAACTGCTGGGAACCATGATGAATGACCTGTCATTCAGCAGTGACCCATCCAGCCCACCAACAACTGCTGCTAACCAGCTGTCCAGTCTCCCTTAACCAGAAGACATATGCAACATGTTATATGGCCTCAACTATGGCTTAAGCCCTGTAAGAAATGATTGGAGAATTATAGTGCTGTGGGATGAGAAATGAGGACAGATGTTGTCCATTCTTATCTGGGCAAAGGAGGGCTCCAGTGTTTGCAAACTATGAGTAGCTCAGGTATCAGACAAAGCCAAGGTAAAGTTCAGAGCTGGCCAAAGAGACTACAAATGGTTTCTTTTAAGTCACCCCATCCACTTCTCCTTGAAAATTCAGTTTTTCTCACTTCAGAAATCTTAACAAGTTTCCCCTTGTTTTGCCCTGGCATTCAGAATTGTGATTTTTCCAAATCCTGACAATTCCAAAAACCCCAGTGGGCTCCAGCACAGCTGTTTCTGGGGCTGTTCTGGAGCCACCAGCAGACGCACCCAGTCCCTGGGAGGGGTTTGCCTTCTCCGAGCACAGCTATCTTATAGTTACCTGTGTCCTAGTTTATCGTTTTAGCTTCCCCTCTACTCAACATATGAACTGCAAAATGCTGTACCTTGGTGGTTAAATTCTAGATGTATCCTCAACAGTTAAAACTTAGTTGGTGAAGGTTCAGGGCAATGAATCCCTCCTCTCTGTGTGCTTATCTGTTGAGCGATACACCCAGGCAAACAAAGCTGCTTCTGGATCTGCCTTTGCACGCATCATGCAATTTTTCAGGTGTTGTCTGTGCAGATAGGAGGCATTTCTCAATCCCTTCTGGCTAGCAGTAAGGAGACATGTCACCAGTGCCATGTGTCCCCCTGACATAGCGTTCAAAGTGGTTTGAGTGTAGATGGGGAAAGCTGATTTGTAACATGCTTTGAGAAAGATTCTTATGTGGACCCATGGGGAAAACCATTTATTTCAATGGCAGTATAATTACACCAACGCTTTGCTTTCCACTACCCTCTTGCTATCTTTTCACCTCACAATGCAGTTAACCACAAGGCTGATTTACCTCTGTCCTGGTTAATCCTCAAAAATATTGAAATGCAGGAATACAAGCAACAGTACTTTGGACTTTTCCTTGGTGGGATCTCCAGCCATGTGAATTCACAGTAACTATGGGTTTCAAGATGTGTAAAACGAGTAATTGAACCACAGACTATTGTGCCTACCACTACAGTCAGTGGTCGGATCCAAAACAGGAGATAGACAAGGGAGCACGGTGTTTGCAAAGGCAACCTGACCCCAACAGTTTTCACCCTGGGATCCTGCCGACCCTTTCAGAGGGGGCTGCGGAAGGCGGCTAAGACAACTGAGTTACAAGCCTTAAATCTGCTTTATGGAATCAGTGCCTTCCTTACGCTGTTTCTGGGGCTTCGCAGATTAAAGATGATGGCAAAGCACTGACCTGAGGCCATCGACTTCTGCAGACCTGTTTTGTAATTGACAGGGAGAGGATCCACCATGGGGACACAGAAAGGACAGTCCCTCTCTCCATGGCCTGAACAAGGAGATGTGGTCAGTCTCCCTACACTAGTGTCAGCCTGGCCAAATCCTTCCTAGATCATAGTCTGCACTTGCATTGCTAAAGTCAACCAAAGGTTCATCTCAGGAGCAAGCCCCGGCACCTCATCTTCTGGAGACGGAGAAGCTGTCAAGCAATGCTCAAAACTGAAAGTCAAACTTGATGTTGTTTTGAATATATCTGCCTTGAAGTGGGTGTTGCAGTCCAAAAAATTGAACAGAAGCCTGACCCTTTCCATGAGTGCCCAAATGCTGTTGGAACAGCCAGGCTGCTTTTGGATTCTCCTTGACATTGGTTGGAAGTCCTTCCTTCCCAGTTTAATGAGGCTGGAGATGGGGGAGGAAATGGCAAGGAGAACAAAATATTTCACATGCTTTGATTTTTCAGTTCATGAAACAATATTTTCTTTTTTTCTAGCCCAGGTTTTAAGCTACAGTTACTACTGCTGCAGCTGCAATTAATATTTCACCTTCCAAAAAGAGGAAAAAAAAAATCTGTCTTCCCTATGGATTCCCAGGGAGACGTTCCACTCAAATCTGCAATTAGTGGTGGCCTCGGGTAAATGATCTAAAATAGAAATGTTATTTTTGGAATCATGATAGCTACTACTTTTTACTCCCCCAAATGCCAGTTCTTTTTGCTTTGCACTGTCATTAAAAATAGAATCCACAACTGCGATGCCACTGCCTTTTGGTTTCTTCCTACAGCAGGACACACGCTATCTTTCCAATGCTACCGACTTGAGAAATTACATGGATTTCTAATCTTGCCAGCAATCATTGATCAGACCTGAAATACTGCACCCAGCGTTTGAGGCAGAACTGTGTCTGGTCTATATTACCCTTGTTCTACTGACAACAGAGCTTGGACAACCAGGAGATGTGAATTGGTCTTCCAACAGTTTAATGCTCAAGACCCCAATCCAAAACCTGTTGAAGTCACTAAAGGTCTTTCTTCTTATTTCAGAGGGGGTTCAGATCAGAAGTTCAGCATATACATAAATTCAAACACCTGCTTATGTCCCACAGAAGTTAGCAGGACTCAGATACACCTCTCTTCTCCAAGGCATGCTCCAGTGCTTTGCAGAATCCGGGCCTCGGCTAGAAAAGCTGTGAATTACAGTGCATTTTAACAATCTGAGCCACCATAGTTTTTTTTGAAAGTTATGATTTGCATTTATCATTATTACACTGTATACAGCTTGTTCTGACATTGTACACAGCAAATAAAGCAAACTCTGGAAAGATGTCCCTTGCAATTCACACCTTGCTTGGTCCAAGCTTGGATGAAGCTGCCTCCTTCATAAAGGAGATGGACAAAGGGCCTGTGGGGCTTTCTCAGGAGAAGGAGATGTCCACTGGGAAGATCTCTAAGTCCTTCCCTTCTCTCTTTTCTGTCATTCTCCTGTAAAGTCTTCCCTAAAAAGGTCTATTTCCAGCCTCCTCAAGCACAAAACCAAGGAAGCCAGATGGAGCCATCAAACCAAGGATAGAGCTGCCACCTTGCTCCCCACAGGGCAGGCGTCAGCACACCCAGCTGCCCCAGCAATGCCTTTGCAAATCAAAAGCACGCCTTGACCTTAAATGCATTTATGGGTAGGATTAGTGAGCAATAGGACTCGCTGTCCCTGGGTCAGCCTCTCCTTCGCTTGTGTCTGCTGCTCTGAGGGTTTATAACTGAGGAAGCAGAAAGGAAGAGCGGGCACATCAGCTGGTAACAGTTCAGAAACAGATGTACATTCCTGCACAAAACTCCGACATTAGCGTATCCAATTACTTTTAAACCATGCTCTGCTCCAACTGTCTTATCCCTAAAGCCTCGCGCTCCTTACCTCCTGCCTCTTATCTGCGCAGCTCACTCACCGCTCCTTTGCTTTGATTATAAACTTGCCACTGCAGGGTGAATGCTTTGGGAAACATCTGCCTGCCACGTCTGGCCACTGCCGCGGAACAACACGAAGAATAAGGAAACAAAGCCCACAAAGCAGAAGTGCAAGGAGAAATATGACTGCCTTTGCAAAGACAGCATGTGGAAGATGCACGCACCAGATCACATTCAGTGGTTGCTGCACAAGCACTAAGGAATTATCCCCTAAATCACACCAAAGGTGAGGGGAAAAAAAATTATGAGCTTAATTAGACCTGGCTACAGTAGAGGCCATTCAACACTGGATGTAATTTGCAACAGGGACATTTCTGAAAGGAGAAATGATGCTTTTCTCTACAGCAGTAGGTAGTGAGGAGGACGAAGGCAGTAAGCACAACAGCATCTTTCTTCTTCAGTTTGCTCCAAAAATTTGCATCCCTGTCAGCTCCCCCAACAGAGGGGAGCTGGAAGAGCAGTCTGAGTGCGCTGAAGTGCTATCGGCTTTACTGCCAGGGCACCCAACCTTTCCCCGCTTCCTACTGCGGGCAGAGGGAAGGGTGGCAGGAGGGAGAAATCCAAACGCTCTCCTCTGCAGCGCAGAGGGGCTGAAGGGTCATTTGCTGGCCAAGCCCTGCCAGGGGGACAACTGGACCACAGGTTTCCTACAGAGAATAAGCACTGTCCCCAAAGCCCAGCCTGTGTTCATTGTTTCCCTCTAACAAGAAATTTTAGGAGCCTGGTAATGGCAGTGGAACAGCAGCAGCATCGTAGTGCATGTCACATTTAAACAGGGCGTTAAACTATCACTAAAACTACTTTTCATATCGCAGTTTTTATCTCATAACCTCTTTCCCACCCTGCTGTGGTAGCAGGAAGGATGCATTCACCCCATCCTTCTTTGCCAGCGCTACCTTCGTACCACGTGCCTCCCCCACAAACCTCTCAAAACTCCTTGTTCCTTCAGGAGAGCCAGATCACATTTCACCTGGGTCTGTGCACGCGTGGACCATGCCTTTGGTCTGCTCCAGGGGAAGATATCTGCAGTATTGTCAACACCGTTCTTAGCTCTGGCACTAAGTACTGCTAGGGGACTCGGCAGCCATAAAGAGTACACACATACACAGCAGCTCTGGAGCGATGCTCTTTGGAGCTGTGCTTATAGACTTCATAATTATGACACAGCCAAGTTTCACCATTTCCCCTAATGAAGCCTGCCTGATAGTAAAAAGCTTTGCATACTTAGAGGCAATGCACAGCAACAGTGCCCTTAGGGAGAAATCCTGCCTCGCTTTGTCATGCGAACACTCCTTCGGGCTCATTCGCAGAAGCCAGGCAGGGGGCCGGGGCTGTTCATTTATTTATTTAATATAGCCATGGCATGCAGAGGAGCGAGGGGTTGCTCTGCTGCCGGAGCCCGCTCCTGCTCTGCACTGCACAGCCCAGAAAGGCACGGATGAGAGCACGAGAAGCAGCAGTCACTTGGCTGGACTAGGACTGAGCCACACGGCCACGTCCTTTTGCCGCTGTGGCTCCAGCATGATGCCCAGGAGTTTCTTGTCTCCTGCTGCACTTGTATGGGATGGCCCTGGTGGTTATCACAAAGGCAAAATGCCTGTGCCAGCTGAGAATTGGGCATTTTGAGATACATCCACACAGTCCGCCCCCAAAATCCCTGTCCCCAACCCCTGGAAGGACCAAGTCCCTCCCCATGGAAACACCTCACTCCCCAGGAAATCAAGTCCTGCCTTTGGTGGTCATGGCAGGGCAAAAGGAAGATGCAGAATAAGTATTAGCACGCATGTCAGCAGGGCAGGGGGAGAGGAGAGGCAGCAACGAGCAGCTCCACTTGCTCTTGCAAGCTCAGGTCTGCTCCCCTTGCTCCTGGTGCTCTCAAACACAGACCAAAATGCAGCCCTGCTCCCTCCCTGAGCAGCCTTTTGCAGGCACCTATAGCACCTCTGGGCAGTGCACTCCAGCACCGCAGTCCAACTGCCCTCCCATGCTCCACACATCCCTGCAAATCCACAGCAGCTTACCACCATAAATGCAGCGCAAGCACGGACAAGCCAGTGCTGTTAGCAGGGAACCTGTTTGCTGGGAGAACTGTGCTCTTTGCAGCTGGAAAGTGGAGGTGCCCCTCCAGTCTTCAGCGATGGCTTCTCTTAATACTTGGAAATGATCCCACGCACTAAGAAGAGGAAACTTCTAAATACCTCAAGTACAAACCAACTACCCCTCATGAGGGGTGTTTGGCACTCTGAGCCGCAGTTTCACATCGGCACCACTATCGATAGCAGTTTATTTCACTTACGGGACAGGCAAGGGTCTGTTACTCAGGTTTCCCCAGTATAAATGTCGTTGCCCCAGCTCAGCCAAGGATGGTATCTGCCTTCAGGTCCGCAGGGGCTGGTAGACACCATCCCAGCCCCCTGTACTCACGGACCTCCAGGTTGCAGATGCAGAGCAGTTGCCAGCCCTCGACCCCAGCTGCCAGCCCTGAGCCCTTCTGGAACCCTGGCTTTGGGGTGCGAGCGGCAGAGGCACCCGTCCTGTCTGACTTGTCGGGGTCTCTAAATTGGATTAAAAATCTATTTGCAGAACTGCCTTGCTTTCCGACTTCTGTGCTGCACCTGAAAACCTTTCCTTTTGAAAGCAAACACAGGCTCTCCCCAGGGGCTGCCTGGGGAAGTCTTTCCACTATAAACATTACCTACCAGTAGTGGAGTCAGCCCCAGGCAAGCCAAAATTCCTTCTCCTACCAAGGAACACTTTCCAATCAAACCAGACATTATTTTTTCCATTAATGAGTGTTGATACCTACTGGAAAACTTTGCAAAGAAATCTACTCCAAACTAATTCTTCAGATACAACATCTACATTTTACGAGTTTCTTTTGTCTTATTTATTTTTATTATTGTTGTTTTATTTTATTTTCCTGCTCCGTATTGAAAACGTGATCTTTGCTGCTCAGGAATGTGTCTGTTCCTGCAATTTGGGCTGTAACTGAAATCAGAGGTCCAAATCTGATTTTGCTCTGCCTTAGCTCCACGGAAGCAAGCAGAGTTTTCCCACATTTTCCCTGGTGTGATGGAGAGGAAAAATAGATCCGTCATCTTCTGTTTGATACATCAGAAACCCTGCAGCTGCTACCACAATTTTTATGTGCTGGGATACCACGATTTCATCAGCAGGATATTCTGGAGAAAAAGACGTCCTCCTACCTACCTCAGCTCTTGCTTCCACAAAAAGTACTATTTAGTATTTAACGGGGGGTGGGGGGAGAAAAAGTTGGGAGAAAAATGGCAGGCAGATGGGCTGCATGGCCAGCATTGCCTCTCTGGGGTACTCTCCATGTGGTTTTCTACAAACTATTAGCTCCTTTCCAGCTGACCCATATTTTGGACTCCACTGGGTTAGTCCAGGAGGGTCTTTCCATGCCCCTTACAAGTAGGGGGCTTGAAGGGGCTTCCCCTGGCTGCCCCCAAACCTCCACCCTTCCCACAGCTCAGTGTGCCCCATGGGACTTCTGCCACCCCGAGGTCACCGCATGGGACCAGGAGGCAGGTCCCCCCCCCATCTCCGCAGGGCAGGGGGTTTGGGGAGCAGTCTGCTGCAAGGGGCAGCTTGCAAAGGGGCAACAGGGGGTTTGCGAGACCCTCAGCACCGAGGGGTGCAAAATAGGGCACCGTTCTGCAAAAATGGGGCACCTTCTTGGGTGTGCAAGGGCTCGCACACCCTGCAGCCCGATTGGGGAAAGGTACCGCTGCAGGCTGGCTCTGGAGCTGGGAGTGGGACCCTCAGCAGCATGGGCTGGGAGGCAGCCTGCAAACGCTCAGCAAGCGGACCAGCACCCCAAAAAACCCTGGCGGGAGGGGTTACCCCAGAGAGGTGCTGCAAATTCAGCATCTATGGGGGTGGCGGTGGCAGGGGGTGGTCGTCAGCTATCTTTTATTTGAGGTGCATTCCCAAGATTTTAGTTAAGTGTAACATAAAACTGTGAAAGTTTAGCAGGGGAAAAGCTTTCCTCCCACTGACCTGGCCGGCCAATCAGAAGGGAGCCCCGCACCTCCCTCACTTCTGACAACTATTTAGCAACTGAGCTCAGCTAAAGTTTCCAAAAAGTTAGAATAACTTCCTCTCTCCAAGACCTCAATTTTTTGCACAACCCCGCTCCTTGAAATAAGAGCCCTTCAAGCAACCTGGAAAACGTTTGGTCAGCAAAAAAAAAAAAAAAAAAAAAAAAAAAGCCCTCCTGTTTTTCCAAAGGATCTGTCTCAGGAATTTAAAGCACATTTAAGACACACACACACTCACATAACATAAGGAGGGGGGGAAAGTCTCTTCCCCTCCCCTTCTTGCAGAAAGCATGGAAGAAAGCTCCAGTTCTCCTGTTTCCCCTGTGGATAGCTTGGGGACCAGTGAAGAGGAGCTGGAAAGGCAGCCAAAGAGATTTGGCAGGAAGAGAAGATACAGTAAGAAGTCCAGCGAAGATGGCAGCCCCAACCCAGGGAAGAGGGGGAAAAAGTCCAGTCCCAGCTCCCAATCTTATGAAGAACTGCAGAGCCAGAGGATCCTGGCCAATGTCAGAGAGAGGCAGAGGACTCAGTCGCTCAATGAAGCTTTTGCCGCCTTGAGGAAAATCATCCCCACTTTGCCCTCTGACAAACTCAGTAAAATCCAGACCCTCAAGCTGGCAGCACGGTATATAGACTTCCTCTACCAGGTGCTACAAAGCGACGAGATGGACAGTAAGATGACGAGCTGCAGTTACGTGGCTCACGAGAGGCTGAGTTATGCCTTCTCCGTATGGAGGATGGAGGGAGCGTGGTCCATGTCGGCCTCCCACTAGCCACCGCCTGGGCCAGGCGAGCCCAGCTGCTGAAGGGGTAGGTACCGATTTCTCTTCTCCTGGATGATGCTCTGCATACATCTGGCTGCAGGATGGGGTGCCCACAGCTCCCTCCACCCACCCAGCTTTGCCACAGGGCTCGGTCCTGCCCAGGGAGAGGTGGCACGGCTTGGTGGGACACCGGGATGCTGCTGGGTGCGGGGTTTGGGGCCACAGACTCGGAGGTGAGATGGGCAGTGTAGATGCGTCTGGCCCCCTCCTGCTCCCCCACGCCTGCAAAAATTAAAAAAAAAAAAGAGACTTCCAGGCAGGCAAGAATGAGATATGCCCCATTTAAAAAAAAAAAAAAAAAAAAAATCAACATGTTTCTGCTCTGCGGGGATGGGGGAGCTGAGAGGGGACCAGCATTGAAAGCTGCCTGATGAGGGATGGGGGGAAAGCATTGCTGCATGAGATTTGCCAGAAAGCGCTGCTTCAGGGAAGGGTTTTAAAAGAGGAAAAGGCGATCAGTACAACAGGCTGACAAGGGGATCCAAAACAGCTGCTGCCCCGCTCCACGGGTGGCTGCGCCCAAAAAACCCGGTGCCGAGCCATCGGCTCCCGGGGCGGCCGCATCCGCTCCCGGCTGGGGGGACACCAGGGGTTCCACAGGACCTGAGTGGGATTCAGCGACGAGTTCGCCCCAGGTTGCATTTCTCTTAAAAGAAACGAGCAGCAGATGTCGGCTGCAACCCTGGGCTGTGCCCCTTCCCCCTCACACAATAAAAAGCAAACAAAGATAGAAGAAACTTTGCCAAATTTTCGTATGTGTTCGGTTTCCCTTCCCCAAAGTGCCGGTAAAGCAAAGGCTGCTGTTAGATGTAGTTTCTTATTTACTTTCATCACTAAACCCTTCCTCATCATTTTCCATTAGCAGAAAACTACTTCCTCTTAAGTTGCCTTTGTAATATTAATGGAGGGAGGAATAAACAGTAAGAAAGGAGAAAAAAAAAAAGGGGTGCCCTTAATAACACCCTCATCTCAAGCTAATTAAGCAGAGCAGCTCTGTGTTGTGTCAGCCAGAGTTTGCATACGGCCGGTCGCTCTCTGAGGCTCAGTACATAAAGCAGAGCCCGCGAACCCATTTTGCCAAGCAAACACTCAAAAGGGAAATTTGCTCCCCCCTTGTAACATTGCGCGTGATGTAAAATGAAATAATTTCATCATGTGGAGAATCAGCTCCTTAAAGACAAAAAGAAAGTTTATCCCAGCCCATTGGCCAGGCTTTTTTAAAGACGCAAATCCATCTTTGTTTTAGCAGCAATAAACGGCCTGTTTATAAAAACCCTTGATGCAACTGCAGTACCTTGTTTGAAAAAGCCAAGTGTTCAACCAGGACTTACTAGCGGTGTAAAATGCAGACTTAAAACCATTTTAGAAACCACTTCAAGTAAATGTTTCATTTCCATCCTGAAACGGTTTGCGTTTCGGTGCTGCAATGAAGGTTTGCACACACTCTTCCAGGGAGCCCCCAAAATATTACCCTGTTAAAAAAATTGGTTACTCTATCCATTGCACAAACTGTCTGTTGTTTAGGTTTGTTTAAATAGGTAACACTGCTGTTGTGGGTTTTATTGCTATTGCTGGTGTTACTATTTTTTGCCTCATATGCCCTAATTTCAACTGCAAAAAGCTGAAGTCGAGTTGCTTTTTAAAAGGATAAACCCCCCATTTATATGAGCGCCTTTTCCTATGCTAATCTAGCTAAAGAAACTGCAGCAAATAGATTTAAAAAAAAACCCACAAAACAAACCAAAACCCACACACGCAAAACCCCAGGCTTCTTGTCAAAAACAGATGTAAAATGTCCTGAACACGTATTTCTTCAGCAGTTTAGATTGGCTGAATAGTAAAGTGCTGGGATGGAACAATGCATTTATTCTGTTGTTTCCCAAATGATGTGCTGCCATTAGTCAATGATGTTTTTAAAACTGTTATCTAATATACAACCATTCCTCTCTATCACACAGTACTTTAGCAGCAAAACCCGCTTTTTTAAACCGTATTTAAAAGTCACTGTCAGTTGAATTATTATTAGCATTGCTCTGACGAGGCAGATTGTACATGTAGATGTTCAGATTGTCCCTACCCAAAAGAAATTGCGAGTAACATTTCGGACTGCATGAAAAACCATGACGTAGAGCCAAACCCCAATGCGTTTTCAGTTTGCTGCAGAGTGAATCGGTATTTGGCGTCTTTGCCGTAACGCGACTTCCAGCCCGGTGGTTAGAGGTGGCTCTTTGCTCTGTCTTTGCATGCCTTATAGAGGAAGGCCACCTTTCCCTGAGGCCCCGGACTTTCCCCCTTGCCTCTCCTTTCTGTGCCTGTGTGTGCATGTACACGCGTGCGGTTGAACTGTTGAAAACGTTGTTGACAAATGGCCTGGTGTGGTGCGGTGTCAAATTCTATCGTTTATGGCGACAAAAATTATGTCTGCCAGCAAAAAAACCCCAAAAAACGTGACAAGATCCTCGAGAAACCTTCTAAAATGGGCAAACTTAGCTGGATGGCGTGACATGGACTTCTGCATGGGTCTGTCCCCACCAGAGGAGTTTTTATGCATAACGGGAGCAGCCTGTGCAGTCTTGGTGGCAAAAAAACCCCCAAACCTTAAGAAATAGCTATCTGAATTTGGGACCAGCTCCTGCCTTTCCTAGGGAGTAGCAAGCACTGCAAATGTTGTGTGAGCACAAAGGGGTGAGTGCCGTTCAGGCTGGATCGCTGTGGCCGCCCTCCCTTTTCCCTGGGTTTTGGGGAGAGATAGGCAAGGAAAGGTTTTCTCCTTGGAGGAACGGTCATTCCCTTTTGGCTGCATAAAAATCAGAGGAGCTTTTTGATTAGAAAATCAGAGCCTTGGGAACTGGTAAAATGCCACCTGGCCTTTGTGAACACCAGCAGGTCACTGCTGCTCGCTCCTCTGGCCATGAGAGGTTTTCCTGTTCTGTTCCACGTAATTACAGACAACTTACTCCGGTAGTTTCAAGAGAAACAGGCACAGCTTTGCACTTCAATTAGTGCAATAGGATGTTTCAACAGACATGAGAAGCAAAGCCCTCCTCCCCCAAATCTCCCCATCCATCCACATCCCCAGCACCTGTGCCCCTTCCCTTGGAGCCACCTTTCTCTTTTTCCTTCAGAATGTTGAAGATGCTATAAACTGCAAAAAAAAAAATCCAGGAGAAAAGAAAATGTTTCCTGATATTCCATTTAGTAGGAAAAATCCTGTCCAACCAGGATGCCAGGAGCATCAGCAAAGTGTAAAGGACAATGTAGCCCTAACCCCCGTGCCAGTAAGACCAGTGTCCCAGCAAGCCCCTTCTTCCCACTCGCTGCAGCAGGGCTTGGGATGAGCCCTTTTCCTCCCGTGGGCTGGCACTGGCCCTAATACCACCTTTCCCATCATTTTTGTGCTGGGCAAGCCGCATGCAATGGGCGCGTGTGATACGCAGCCCTCTTACTATTGCCCCTTCAGACTTCCAGGGCTGTTTCCAGTATAAAATGCTAGCATCTTATTTCATTTGGTCCTTAAAGAAGCAAACAGATGTTATCTCTGCTGGCCCTGGGAACAACCTAATTCTATAGTACATGAGAGCAGTACAGTCAACTGGGGGTGTTGTGACACTAGAACTAAGCCCTTTTTGTTCCCAAAGCCCTATTTTTCTATACGCATCCTTAGAAAAATGTAAATACGTTTCCTTGACAGGAAGGATTGTAAAGTTTGGTATTTACATTAATAGGCTTGTAGCGGGAGGGGGTTCATCTTAGTACATTTAAAAGCCCAGCAAAATGCATTTTGGATCTTCTGTTTATGTTCCTGTCTTTTCTTGGGAAAGAATAAATCTGTTACACAGCAGACACCAAGTACATTGCAGTCAGCCAGAAAACGCTCAGGCTCAGAGACCTTTTACAAAGAGAGGGTGCAAGGAAAACGCTCCGGAGAAGGAGACATGCAAAAGACAAATCTGCCATGGGCTAGATGCATATAAACTAATTGCTGATCATAAAGAGTTAGAGACATGCATGGTGGAGGGAAAATGTTGGATCAAAACTGAAGGACTGCTTAGAAGAGCAGCAAAAGCATGTTATTACTTAATCCGCTGGAGCCAGGGCTGCGGTAAAAGTCCTGTCGGGAGGGATGTGCATTGAAGGGTCATTAAGGGAACAGTCAAGGCATACATTTCAGCTAAGCAGACCTAATTTGCCTCCAAATTAGTCATCCTCACACTGGTCATCTGTACAGAGTAGCTGTAATTTTAAAAGCATATGAGGCATTCTCATTAAAACAAAGGGGAAGATTGCAATGCTTCTCCTTTGCAACCTCCCTTCATGTTCCTTCCTTCAGTGCTTTTGGGGGCATATTTCATAGAGTTATAGGTAGCGGTGATAAATTAGCCTTGGAGATCACAGCAGCCTCTTACAGAGCCAGGACAGATCCTGTAACTACCACTGAAATCTCTTTTGGGGACATTTCTTGTCACTCTTTCCCACTAGCAATATAATTATTTTTATAGCTGTAGCTCTGAGAATCATTTCCATGTGGTTCAGCATGACTTTGAAATCTCCAAGCCTGAAATCTCCCGAATTTATGTCTTGCTGTAGAGCCATAGGAATAGTTTGATGAGGCCATGAACATGTAAGGGAATGCCACCACAACCCCAAGCACAAAGCGAGCTCGACACGTAATCAGGGAATTACAGATGCTGGTCGAGGAAAGCACACATTTTGGGTAGCTTCCTCCCCCACCCCCAGGCTTTGCAGAAGATTAGGAAGGGGGGAAAAAAAAGCTGATTAAAATCAAGTGCTGTGCCATGAAAAATGCACTGGGCCAGATCCTCAGCTGGCTCCAAGCGACCTTGCTGCTCCTTGCTAGCTGATGATCCCATCAGACATCTCAGTGGGTTGCTCTAAGCGACTTGGAAAGTGCTATACACCTTTGATTATGATTTACTTCTTAGGCAAATTTGGAAGTGAGGAAAAACAAGAAGTCCTCCAGCTGGATACTGGCAGCCTCGTGCTAATTAATGATTAGTTCTCAAGAATTAAAACTGTAGAAATATTTGCCAGGGGAAAAGAAAAAAAAAAAAAGACTCTAGGCACCCCAGCATTTAATTAGATTTGTAGTTGTAGAAGATGACCACTCAGCAACAACAACTAATCATACACAAGTAAATTATCTCAGCCAGCCAATAAATCAAAGCAAGGCAGCCCTTACCCTCATACCCATCTCTTTAACCACTTCCACACCAGACCCGGCCAATGGCAGCTGGTCCAGGCAGCCCATGCCAGGGCACAGCAAATGTGCCATCAGGGCCAGCTTTTGCAAAGCCCTTGTCCTTCTCCCAGCAAGGGGAGCCAGTTAAGCAGCAAAGAGGTTCTTGTCCAGCAAGCACACCCTCAGCTGGGCTCTTTGTTAGGCTGTGCTCAACCTCCCTGGCACTGCTGGCGCTTATATTTTCTCTGTGTGCGTGTGGACGGGCATGCAAGATGGGGATTGGGGCTCTGGTAACTCTTTGGGATGTGCCTCTCCTCCTGCATTAAAGCAGGGCTTTTTTTGGGTGGGTTGACTGGTAAAACAGAGGATCTCCCTTTGAACTTTTTCCACGATCTGTCACCCTTAGAGGTCAAGGCTTTTGGCATTTAGCAGTAAGGAGGGTTTTCCATTGGGAAGGGGAGGAAAAAAAAAATCATCCTTTCTCCTCAAAAAATGAGGCATGACATCACAGGAAGCAACATCAGGAACCTGGAGACAGAAGGACCTTGGTGGAGGAGGATGCAAATGGGACAGGGAGGCTTTCGGTACCACTCATAAAAATGTTAAATAAGCAACAACAACTGTTGACCCCCATCGCTAGCAGAGGGTTTCAAAGAGGCCATTAGATCCCTGATCTCTCTGGACCGACCTCCCCAGGGTCTGAGTCTTTTGGGTGCAAAGGGCGTTTTGATCTAATCCTCTGAACTGGAACCCAGGAGAGGCAGCCCAGAAACTTTCCCAAACCAGCAACCAGTGGGCGTTTGTCAATGCGCAGGCTTTCATCCTGCCCGCGCTGGGCTCCCCCCAGAAAGGAAGCAGCGGGGCACCTCCAGACCTACCCCAGGGGCTTCATTTGCGAGCCTTCACGAGATTTGGGATTTTTTTTTTTTTTTTTTTTTTTTTTGGCTTTTGCATTTCAGCCAGGGATGGGAGTTAGGCAGACCCAGTCTTGCTCAGCTTGCGGCAGCAATCAGACATCAAAAAGAAAATAACCCTTGTGCCCTGAACTGTATGGTGAGCTAGAAGTGAGCTATAGTCCCTCCTCTTCCCCCCATCTTCTCCTCTCCATCTTTTAACCTTTAAGCTTGGAAAACAAAAAGTGGGGGGGAAGACAGATGTCTACTGGTTCAGCTTGATATATATTTACTGGAAGAGGTCCAGTAAGCCTGTACTAGCTTTAATTGAATTCCTAATAAGATAGTTTTGCCTTGTTAACTGCCACCCGCAAGAAGCAACTTTATCCATTTCCTTAAGAGATATTAGACCTGCCAAATGCACGCTTTAAAATGTATGAATTAGGTTTTGGATTAATTTAGCCACCAAAAATCCTCATGCAGTAATTTATGTGATTATGCCTTCAGTTTAAGCTGTTCAGGCCTCCTTTAAAAATAATATGATTGTGCTTAAATGTAAATAAACCTAACTGCTCAGCTAAGGGTGGGGGAATCATGGCTGTACTGAGGCTCCTGTCAAAAAAAAAAAAAAGGCAAAAAAACAAAAAAACAAAAACCAGCTGATCCAGCTTGGTAAAATTCAGTAGGGTTGGATGGAGCCAGGGAGAAGCTTTCATGCAGAAAGCAGCATTTTCCATGGCTGGGGGATTCCCCGGCAGATCCACATCCAGTGTCCCCAACAGCAAGCTCCTTAATGAAATTAATCTGCCAGAGGGATCTTGCACAGCCACAAGCATGCATATTTAAGACTGACCCTTATGGCATGTTTCACATGCACCATGGTGAAATCTCACTGTGTAATATGGCTCATTAGAAGAAATTCCTGGCTGGGACGGGAAGCTCAGAAAAAACATGGGGATGTTAATAAAAACACCAACAAAAAATAAGGGCAGACTCAGGAAAAAGGCAAACAGGCCTATGCTTCCCAACATACAGTTTGCCATTTGTAATAGGGCTGTTTATCTTCAGTTAAGAACAAGAGCGGACTTTAACCCCTCTGCAGAAAGCACGCCTGGGGAGCACTGCAGCACCCCGATAGCCCTGTGTCATCACCCCACGGATGCTGTCGGGACCATGCTCACCCCACAGCACAAAAAACCCACCATGAAGGTGCTCAGGACAGAGAAGCAATGAAATGGCATTTTAATTGTTGAAAGCAAAGCGGTGAAATACAGAGGACCAGCAATGAAACGGTGTTGCCGGCCCTCTGCATTTCACCACTTTCCTTTCAATATCTAAACAGCCCCATCCCACTGCGCCTGCCATGCGCCTCTGCCAAGGACGAAATATCTATAATAGCACTTATATAAGCTCTGCCCTTTTAAGAAAAAGTTATAAGCTCCTCCCTGGGTGTTCAGAGCAAAGACCCTGGGGGAAAGTGATGCCACAGGCTGAGCTGCGCGCACGGCATGGTGCAGGAGAAGCTCCAGCATCCATGGGTGCTTGGCGATGCTACCCACCCCAAGCGCAGGGGCAGAGTGGGATGCCGTCCTCCTCAGGAGCACATTGTTGGATATGAGCAATACCCCCTCATATCAGCGTCACTACAGGCACAGCAGGGCTCCCAGGAGAAAAGCATCTGGGGCACAATCAAACTGTTAATCAAAGGAGTTAGGATGGGGAAAATAGCTTTTTCATGTGTCAAAACTGAGCAACTGCCTCCTCATCCCTCTTGCACGCTTCCCACCGGGATGCCCAGCACCACCTCCATGCCACATACACACTAAGTTGCACCGCACAGGTTCCTTTTGCCAACTCTTGGGAGCTTAAGTCTTTTTCCCCCCCCGAAATGCACAGGCAAGCTTGCCCAGCAGGCTGTGGCACACGAGGCATCGGCGGCTGCCATGGTGTGGGGCGGGTGGCAGGAATTAAGCCCATGCCAGAGCATCTGCACAGAACCAGGGAGTTTTCAGCTATGGCAGTGCCTCTGGGAGTATCAGGGAATTACCACCACAGAAACTTCCCAGTAAGATACCGAGGCATAAAACTACGTGATAAAAGCAGGCCAGATGAGATAATATTGTCTTAAGGAAAAAAAAAAAAAAAAATCTATGCAGACATGTTAATGTGTATTTTCATGCATTAGATGAGATGGCTATTCTGCATCTGTTAAAAAAAAAATTATTTTGCCTGATGACCTCAGGAAATTTCTAATATCACTGAGTCCTTTTTCCTGCCTCTAATCGCAAGCACGATGCTTCAGGCACGACCCTGCAATCTCTCCATTCAAAGCTCTCTTCCAGCTCAGTGGGATTTTATGCACTGAACAACCAGATATTTTGCGAGATGTTTTTCATCCTTTGCCATGAGAAGGGCTTTCAGAGAGTCCTGTTATTACCAGCATTAAATAATCTTTCTTTTATACCGTATGGGTCTGAAATGTTCGCTGTTGCAGGGGAACGGGAGCGTGGCTGAGCATCTGCTTTCTCACCACCTTCTCCGTAGAGACATGGTGAGCTTGCACTTGGGTTTTGATGCAGAGAGGTGGTTCAGAGTACTGGGTTTTGAACCATTCAAGCCACAGTTTGTGCCTCAAGAGCAAGGGAGATCAGAGAATCCCTTTCCAGCAATTGCCACAGAAATTTTAAAGCTGCACAACCTATTGATCAATACATCCTGCGATAACTTAATGTGCGCAAAGGAGTAACTCACCACTGGTTTATGCATTCATGCCAGGGAAATTAGTAGTGGAGAGTACCACAAAAAGATCCTGTCACCCCCAAAATATAATTACAGGTACCCCCAAGCCAATGCCACATGCCCAGAAGGCTGGGGATACGGGGTAGCATTTTCAGCCATGAATTCGGAGCTCAAAACATGTCAATTTTCAATAGGACTGAGTTAATTTGAAAATTTTACTTGTAAGCACTGTTATTTTGTAAATCAGGCAATACTTTCTTTCTTGGTGGGTGGCAAAAAGTACATATTTTAAAGTGGTTGAGGAGCCAAAGGGAAAAAGACGTGGCTTTGAAAATTGTAGCTATTTCTTAGCTGTGAATTATGTCAGAATGAAAGAGAAATATCTGGCTTGAAAAGCAACAGTCTTCAAATATATTTACATTTTTTGATACTGGTTTACTGTTCTCAAACATATCATTATTGGTTCATTTTCTGCTGCAGTTAGAAAGGTTTTTATAAGTACCACATAATGCCTGAGCAGGTATGAGAAGTCCTGAGTATGTTTTAGATCTGCCCACTCATCCCTGCTCCTACGGAAAATAAACCTCCTGTTTACAGCACGTTCGGCGCTGTTTCCTAATGCCATAATTTCACCAGCTGTGCAAATCGGTTGCGATGTATTTTTGTTCCCCAGTGCCATTCTTTCTTAATCTTTCATTTAAATGCTACTACACAAGTTCTCACACACCTCTAGCAACATCTGCATTATTTTAAATTACAAGACCTCTTTCTAGATAGGCAGTCCACAGGGTCCCCCCTTGCATTACTCATCCACCGCACTGACCAGTCTGCCCTTCAGCTCTTCATTTCAGTCACATCCTTAAAATTGCACGTACGGCCAAAATACTTCAAAACAAGGGGCTTTTTCGTTGTTTCTGCCGTGCCACACCACACTAGCAGACCCAGCCTGACAAAGAAGCTTGGAGAACCCCAGGAAAGCAATTCCATGCGAGCTTTCCCATTGTATGCGAACATGCAGCTTGTCCGTGCGAGCTGCTGCACCCTGTGCTGCGCAACTCCAGTACGAGCCTGTCTTAACATTGCATGTTAAAGAGGTCTTGCAAACTGCATCCTCCCCATGGAAAGGGTGTTTGCCTGTGTTGTTGGCACAGCTGACTTGTCCCTGGGGCCTGGCAGGAGCCCCTGGTGCAGACAAGCTATAGGGACCATACAGAATTCCCACAGCAGTGTAGGCTGCATGCACGGGGCAAGCTCCTGGGGATGGGGTGGTGTCGGTCACGTCCTGGAGTTGAGCACAGTCTTTTTTCATGGGACAAGGCCATTATAGCCCAAACGTGCTTTGGGAGGCAAGGGCCAACACAGCCACGGTGGATGCAACGAGGGAGAGGAAGAGGGGAAAGCTTCCTGGACCTCTTGCAGGGAGCCCAGGCCAGGACTCAGTGCCTAAAGCTTTGTAGGGAATTTGGTTGCTGGGACTATTTGGGACACTGGAGAGTTTTGAATTGTTGCACCGTGCTTCGTAGGTGCAAACACAGCCGATGAGGTGCCTGCAGCTCCACAGCCATGGCACAATCAGGGAGGTGACTCAGGAAAATTGTTGGCCCAGTGGTGCAACACACAGCAAGGCTTTTGCCCCAGGCAAGCTCACCAGTTCCAGCTGGTTCACTTCTTGCAGGTGTGCACATGAGCTGGCCGTGGCATGGGGATGTCCACACCAGGAAAGACAAACCAGCCCTGAACACAGATCCAGCCCAAGCACTCAGCCCTTTGCAGACACCGCTGGGACCCCAGCCATTAACCCTGGTCACCCCCCAGCCCCAGCATTTCACAGTAGGACAGGAGCCCTCGAATTTGGGCTCTCCACCTCCCTGGCTGCCAACATCCCAGCATCACATAGGGATGTAGCACCCTCAGGCTTTACCCCAGCAGGTCCAGGAGGCGTCGGATGGGGCTGAGAGGCAGATGAGGCTGTTCCTTCCATTTTCATTTTCTTAGGAAACTAAGAAATAAAAATAAAAAAAACCCCAGCATTTGGCAGCAAGCAGAGGATGGGACTCCTTGCCAAGGCCTGGACAGCTGTACCTTCTTCACTAGCAAGTTGTGCGATCAGCAAGGGCTGTGCTGAAAGCCAAGAGGAGTTACCATAGCTGCCACATTGCATTTTGCTGATCCTCCCTCTGGGAGACACCTTAAAGAAACAAACCCACCCTAACAGCTACGCCAGCACTCACACTCTGCCGTTCATCAGAGGAAAACTATGGGTGACCTCTCAGGGTTTGCGTTTTGTGTTGTGGTTTCTTCCCCCTCCCCTTTCCCCAGTCTCCAGTGTTTCTGATCAGAGACGAGGGGACAGGGAAGGAGGAGAGTAGTTTATAAAAAACTGTTTTTTCTGTTTTCTGCAGCTTTGCCTGCGTACAAAAAAGCCGCCTGCCCCTCCCATTCATGGCCCCGTCAGCACTCCCATGGCTGGACCTCCCCCAACAGCTTGAAATAACCCAGGAAATTGTGCAAAACCCCCGGTGGGTCCGATCCTGCCCAGCTGGAGGCACGCACAGCTCTGCAGCCAGGACCAGCCCACGACAGCCTGTGTCCTTGCATTGCAAATCTTCAAGCTTTTGCCTGGTGGGGTCCTAAAAAATAGCAGGAGGGAAGGGTGACATCAGTAGGAGGGAAAGAGATGCGATGAGCATGGAGGAGCTTTGAGGGCACCGATGGGCTGTGCCTGGCTCACAGCAGATACCCACTGGGAGCATTCCTGTGAGTCCCAGGCAATGGCTGGGGGAAACCTCTGCTCCCCTCCCAGCAGAGTGGGTAACAAAATGAAAGGCTCTCAGATTTCTTTTTCAACAGAAAATTATTCTTACTTTTTTTTGGAGAAAAGCAAGAGACCTCTTTCCAGGTGTTATCCCTGCTCTATCTGTCCCCTACATGACGACCAAGCACTCCCCAGGCTTCAAGATCTATTTTTAAGCTCCTCAGTGAAACAACCTTCTGACCTCCAAAGCCTTCTTTCACATAGCCTGCCACAGGTATTCCTATTTCTATCACAAAATTCATTTTTCTTGAAAACATCTCCAAAAGATACTTCCAAGGAACTGTGATTGCTCCAAAGCCATGCTGAGGTACCCAGTCCCCAAACTGTTGCACAAACATCCTGATGATGCACAAACATATTTAGCAGCTCTGCCTAACCTAGCAGCCCCATAATTAGCAGTTTCCCCAGGTTCAGAGACCTGCTTGATGAAAAAGGTGGAAGGTCACAGGAGCACAGCACAGCTTGCTCCTTTGGCTCTTGCTGACTCAGCATCATCTGGCACTAGAGGGCAGGATACACTATACTAAAGAGTAAGGTGAGTTTGAGGTTGCATCCAAGGGGCACATCTCATGTATGTCTAACAGGAAGCACACAGCATATCTGGGAGCAGCCAGGAGCTGCCTCACTGCACAAACCAAGGAAGACCCACATTTTGCACTGAGCACATCCCACAACAGTGATCATGAGAACAATAGTCTCCCAGGTTCTTTAATGTAGAGTCAGAACACCAAATGGCATCAGAGGCACTTCCACCACATTGCAGACGCAGCTGCCTGCTGCTTTGCCAGCCATGTAATTCAAGGTGAAACGTTTTGCCTTGCAAGGGGCATTCAGTATTCACTGACATTGATGATGAGCAGTATTCACTGACACTGTGCAGCAGTTTCTGATCAAAAGCGTTTGGCAGATCCATGCAGCAGGCACAGACAAGCTAAGCTGCAAGTGCTGTAGCTCAGATTCTTGGAAATAACCTTTTTCATGCACATCAACCAGCTGATGCTCAGACAGTTGTCAACGTACTCTTTCTATATAGAATAACTGTGTTTTAAAAAAAATCTCATTACTTTCTCTGGTGTGTTTTTCTATGTATATGATTAAAGCTGTACTGTCCTCATCTTAATAGAAGATTTTAGATTAGCTCCAAACAAAACAAGTACAGGTTTGCTCCATTCCTTTATCAATAGCCACTTCAATAAACAACCAAAATTTTAAAAGATTATTCCAAGCCGGTCATGCAGTGCAGTCCTTTCATTAGTGAAAACCTCATAGATTTGGTAGACTTCAAGAGCAAAGTAATTTGTGGTCTAAACACAGGAAAAAACTTCTCCCAAGCCTTCCAGGCCTCCTTGCAGGGAGGCCCTAATCCTGCAACCACGGCATGCCACCCTGCAGCATGGTGGATACAAATACCCTGTACGTGACTGCAAAAAAATCTCGTGGGCTGGCAGCCAGGAACAGCAGGTTGCACCCTGAATAAGCAATTTTTTTTTTTTTACATCACAACTTGTAACACATAATAGCAACTAAATCGATGAGGTTGTACCAGCATGACAAACCCCTGCCAGGATGCAGCCCGTTTCTACCAGCACCTCAGCAAACACGGTGCAGGCATGGGATACAATGAGCATCACTGCCAGCTGCTGGTACCCACGGGTCTACCAGAAAGCATCTACCCTTCCCTGAGGAACTGAACTCCTTTAAAACGTAAAGGTTGGGGTGCACACTAACAATCTGAGCCCCACTGAGGTGCTGTACCCACAGGGCTAGACCCAGCTGTGCCCCAGCAGAGCCAGTTTGCCTAGCAGCCCCTGCTCAAAATCTGCATTTTAAGATGAGATACCTGAAAACAGCACAGGAGAGCTTTCAGGATCATAATCAAGATACTAGGTTAGGAACATGAGAGGGACAAACCCCAAAATATGGCCGTTTCATAAATTTCTTAGAAGAGAATCACCAAGAGCTGCTGAACAGAAGTGTGGGGTTTTGGTTGCAGTTTGGGAGTGGAGATGTCTCACCCTTGCTTTGCTGCTGGGGAAAAAGGAGGGGAGGGTCTATAACCATACACTTGGCTGCTGGGAAACAGGGTGTTTTGCAGGACAGCAAAGTGGGAGCCTCTGCAGAGAAGATGGTTGATGAAGGAGCCCCCACACTTGCTCCCATCTGCTCTGTTCACCTCCAGCCCATGTCACACTGCTGCTTTTCGTGGGGAATGTGCACACCTGCACCCCGAGTGCTATGGGGTGTTGGGGCTGGCTCTGCTCTGGCCAGCTAGCCAAGGTCCCTCGTTAGGGCAGTTTATACCAGAGCCTCAGGGCTAATTGTAAGGACAGCAGCTCTTTTGTTATCCCATGCCATTTGATGCAATGGGGCCAGCAGCTTTGCTCTCCTTGCACTCATAGCCCACCCTGGGGACACTCATCTCCACTGTGCCCTATATGAAGGGGCCAGGCTGAATCTACTCCTCATTCAGACCCAACTTGCCCATGCACTTTTGGTTGATGGATGGTGCCGCAGTTTTCCCTCTGAAAAGCGAATGCTAATACTTTACCTCTGAGTGCCTGCTGCCTGCCCACCTTGTAACCTCCACAGGAGATAGGACCTTCCTACAAAAAGTGCCTGTAGAGACATGCAACCAGACTGGTTTTTCTCTGCCCAGCCCTGTGCCTCCCAGCCAGTGCATCCTCCTTGCTGGTTGTCCCCTCACAGAGCAGAACATCCTCCTGGTACCCTGTATTTTTAGGTGCTTTTCGCATCCCAGAGGGATCTGACTGCTGCCAAATGGAAACTGGCTCTGCACCGGGGCCAGGCTGAGCAGCCTATCTACAGCAATTTATTTGCATTTCACAGCTTCTTATTTCAGCGATCTAAATTGCAGATGTGTGCTTCAGATTTGGAGAGAGACAAAAAGGAAGGAAAAAGGTTAAGCAGCTCTGTGAGTCACTCCATTACACGACCTACTGTTGATTTAGAAACCTACCTCAGCAGTAAATAAAGTTCTCCAAACTGTTTAACCTTTTGTATTCTGGCCAACAAAACAACCCTCCAGAGTCAGAAAAGCAACAAGTCTGGAAAACCCTGCAGTGGAGTTAGTACCAAGAAAAAAAGTGACCCAAAACAAGTGACCTAAAGATGGGGAAGGGGGGGGAGAAAAAGCAGCAGACATGAAAGGCAAAGAGGCAGGCACATGCATTAGCGGAGCAGATAACGAAGAGAGCAGACTGTGCTGCTCTCCGGGAACTGCTCCAGGCAGCACAATGCGGCAAAGGCGAGCAACAACTTTCCAAACAAGCGGCAGGAGGCCGCACAGCCGTGGCACAGGGAAAAAAGAAAATACAGCCCAAAGCCTGCTCCTGCCGAAGCCAGTAGTAAGACTCTGGTTCAACAGGCACCAGCACCCACTTTGTGCAGGAGAGTGGTTTGCACCCAGACACTCCTTGGAGTTGCACAGGCTCAACATGTCCATTATAATCCCAAATTATTTATCCACAGGCGGTTTTGTTGCTGCTTTTTGGGGCTAGAAGCACCAGGCTGAAGGCACAGGACATCTCAGCTGTGTAACTCAGGAAGAGCTCAGTGCATAATTGCAAACAGGCATAGCGTACAGGTAGACCAGAGCATAGATGGGAGAATTAGCTTTACCACAGGCAGACAAGTCTTACTAAGCAGGCAGAGTATGCATGCAATGTTGAGGAAGCTCTGCAGAGGGCTGGCACTGAAGACACTGAGCAGTCTGTGCATGGAGGTGTCCTTATCTCAGCTTTGGAAACCCCTGCGAATTTTTGAAGGCAGCTGAACCATACAAGCCCCCAAGATCTTGTTGAATCATTTTTGTCTTCAAAGCGCAGGGTGTAGCAGCGGAAGGAGAGCTTTCCCTGGGATTTGAGGCACTGAGTGGGAGTTGAGAGAAAGGCCAGCATCTGCTGATCTCAGGGTACCACCAGGAGAATACTGCACAAGGATCTTGAGGAGTTCACTTGGGCCAGAGCCATCCCAAGGTCTCCAATTAAAGTAGAATTGCTAAAAAGCCATGCAAAGTGACCAGGGGAGCCAAGGGGGCTTTAGAGTCCCAACAGTTGCAATGATTAAAAGGAAAACTGATGAGCAAGCATTTACAGCATAAATCAGACTTTCCTTAAATATTTAGGCATGCTTTAAATCAGCACTGCTGTGGTCCACAAACCATCAGAGATTTTGCAGAGATGGGGATGCATTTAAAAAAAAAGTCACCATTATGGTCAGCCCACAGATGTAAAACTCAGGGCAGACACAGAACTGCCTGCATAGTGCTGATGGATAATAACCCAGACCCAAACATCTCTTGGACTAATTTTCTCCTCTGACTTCCTAGATCAGGGATGCAACCCTCCTCACTTCCATGTGTACAAGAGTGACAACTGCTGTTGAATCCAAGACTGAATTCCTTTGTTAAAAATCACACTGATGCCTGGAGCATTTCTCTCCACCTTGCTGTGAAAGCCCTCTTGTGTTTCTGCAGCTTTGAACAGCCTGTGCCCCTGGTTCCTCCCCATTCCCAGGCAGCTGCCAGGCCCCACATCAGACAGGAACCGAGACAGGATTTCAGAAACCATACTTCAAGCTCTTTTTGCTAGTTTTGAACTCTTCAAAGATCATGTGTTCAAGCTTTTCCACCTAAAGTCCAAAGACTAGAAACATAGCCTATTTAAAATACTATATTAATTCGTTAAATAAGACATTACTTGCTCTGTTAATAGCATCATTAAAAAATTACATGGGACATTAATAAAATACCAATAAAGCAGGGCTAAAGCTAGACACCACAACAGCAAGAGAGGTTTCTGGTGAAGAAAGGAAAGCAGAAAACATCAAGATTTTTGCATTACAGGTGTTCAGCCAGCAGTGTTCCCAAATTGTGGACATTTTCAGATGTGTTTCTGTGCCTTCATCTATTCCTTTTTTCCCCTTTGCTGTAGATCCTAACACACTGGCATTTGCTTGCTACAGATAGCCACAAAACTGCAGGATTCTCCTCAATGCTGCAGCCCCTCCTGAGAAGTAGGACGAGACCTTGGGAGGATGCACCTTTTTGCAATGTAACTGTAAGAGATGATGCCTGGTGCTGGGAGGGGAGTAGAGGGGATTTAAGCATCAGCTTCCTCCAAGGCAGGACAAACTCACACTGATTACATGGGAGGAGAATTTCGTGCTGCTTTTGAAGCCTTTTGCGAGGAGGAGCCTCAAGAAGTGTGATCAGTGATATAGAGAGCTGCCAGGAGCACGTGTGCTCACATACATCTGCCTATCCTTTGCTGGTATTGAGTTGAGCCTGACAGACAGCAGGGAGCCCAGAACTGGGAGAAGGCACAACACAAAGCTGAGGAAATCAGAACCAAGAGCTGGGATCATCTCCCATGCTCTCATTTCAGCAGAGGCAAGTGATGGTGCAAAACATAAATGGAGCAAAGGGAGTTGAGGGGGAGGAAAGAGGAGCAGACCAGAAGCAGAGGAAGCTAAGGGCCTCAGAGGCTGAGGAAGAAGCAACAGGCAGAATGAGCAGCTTAAGCTGGGATTTATCAGAAAGGGAGGCTAAGACTGACAAGGCATCACCCTAACATGAGGAGCCTGTTCACAGTGGGGATCTCCACTTTGCTGTGCAGACCACGGCACTGCACCACATGGAAGTTGCAGGCACGGTGACTGGGATGAAGAGAGAGCAGCCAGACCTGCCATGAGCATCAAGGTCAAGAGACAGGCTGGAGGCAGAAAGACTCCCTGGAGACAGCAACACCCTTTTCACACCTACACATCCTCCAGGGGTACAAAAAACAGGGAAGGAAGAACGACGTAAACAGGGTTCCCGGAGACTGGTTGCAGGATACTAGGAAAGTATCCCCACTTTCTCTCCCACCCTGGTCCCAACCTTAACCCAAAGTTGAGCTGAAGCCCCCACCAGCTCTCCAATGGGAGCAGTAGGTCCCCAGCTCTTATCTACTACCAAATCTGGGGTAGGTCAAAACTCACCCTGATGGTTTCACAGCTCCCCACCCAGCAAGGAGCCAGGCTGTTTTGTCTGATCATGATTAACATGGTCAAACACCATTGAGTTGAAGCATGATAAAACTATTTCACCCTCGCTTTGTGCAAGTGCCCACTCCCCACCAGAGCATCACACTGAACTTGGCCTTCAAACAGCCAAGACTACTTTCCTCTGATCTGTTATTAGGGAAGTGACAAGGTCCAATGAACAGACTGGAGCTGAGAGGTGAGGCCAAAGAGATTTAGGGCCACTCCAGAGCTGAGATTTTTTTTTTTTTTTTAAAGGTACTAAGTTTCCTTGATCCTTTTGAGAATGCCAGCCTATGTTCCTGTCTGAGATTCTTTATCATTTAGTTGCTCTTTGAATCTCTTGGAAAAACTTAAATCCATAACATACAAGACCAATATAAGTAGGGATAAAGCAACATTTTTATATTTGAAGTATACAGCTGAAGTCCAGAAGACACAAGCCAGTTCAGAACAGCCCTTACATGTCCTGCTACTGCATTAGCCCAGGCCATCTCCACAGACATTTCTGGTCCCTGAACTAGACCACAGCTCCCTTTGCCGGAAAGGCAGCGCACAGGCATTACCTTGGCTCTCTTGTGCCTAGGAGCAATCCTCAGCCAACAAGGTGACTTGGCTGGGTCTCATCAGAGGTGACCCCCTGGCCAGGCAGTGAGCCCCCAAAAGCTAAGCATCTCATCCACAGCCCACACACATGGGAAGATCTTTGCAGATATGGAAGAGTGGAGCAGATTTCCCCCAGAACAGGTACAAACCACCAATTTCTGCAGTCAGAGCCTAGCTTGTGTAACCAGGCATGGCTCCACTGAAAGGAATAAACTCAGCTTCTTTCATTAATGGAGCATAGAAGGGAATAGTTTGGATGTTTTAATACCGGAAAAGTCCAAGAACCCCATCCCCTGGATTTAAGACCATCCCGTAACCAGAGATGAAACAGCCAAGTGAGGCAATGGGAGCAGAACAAGGACATCTCTGAAAGGACAAGCAATGCCAACAGTTCCCCTTAGTCTCTGGCACTCCTGTGATATGGCACGCTTCAGCCATATTTCTTATTTGAAATAATTTCTTATTCCAGCCCTACCTAGTGTGGGGGCAGCATGCAAATACTTAGAGATGAGTGCAGGTTCTTCCTTCATACACATTAGGTTGCTTTTGCAGCATGCCCTGCACTGGAAGGGAAAGTGCTCTGGTGGAATAACCCAGGAGCCTTTGCCAAAGAGGGACTGAGGGGAGGGAAGGAAAGGAAGAAGAAAGTATTTAATAACTCCCAAATCATTTTTAAAAATTCATTAGCTATTATTTCAGCTGTGTGACCTCCTGAAGGGACTTTGTAGAGGGCCAGATTATGCAGTCAACTAAAAATATAAATAAGTACGGAAAGGGCAGAGATCACTTTGTTCAGCCAAATCATGTGGGACGTCAAGTTAAGTTTCCTGTAGGGTGCATCCGTGCACTTCCAGGAGATGAGTGTGGCCCAACAGCTCCCCCAGTCCAAGGACACCTCCCCAGCCAGCAGGCATGGCACAAGACATGAGTTATTTTCATTTGGGGAGTGCTGATTTCCAAAAACTTCCTGTCAGTCCCGCAGGGACAGAAGCATGTTGCATTGCTGCAAGGTTTCCAGCTGCAGTTCAAGTGGACTGCAGCTTCAGACACGTTGCAGAGACTAGCTCCCAGCCAGGCACGCTGCTCTGGGAAATGACCTTTCTAGCTGCAGCACTCATACTCAGGTAGGGGAAACTTGTGAGTTCCTTTCCCTTTCTTACTTCTTCCACCTTCAAGGAAAAAGCACGTGCTACAAGAACCAGCCAGTCTCCCTGACCCCATCTCTTAAAACTTCATTGTGTTCAGTCATTTACTGATGTTGATTTAAATAACCGCTGGTTTTAGGGAGCCTTTTAAGTTGAGGAACTGCTGATCCTTAGAAACCTATTCACCTTTCAGGTGAGGATGTAGTAAGAAATACAGCTAATCACATTTGCTAAGAACAGGGGATCAGGTGGAAAAGGAGGCTTTCTCCACAAGGTGTGATGTCTAGAATCAGAATCTCTTTGGTTGTCAGTGGTATCCCTATGGTTGTGCTCCCTAATAGATGAACACCAACTTTACAGTATTACATGTGTGTATATACATGCACACCAATATTTACTGATACAGGCAAGTGCTGTATTATAGGTGCATACATGTGTAGAAGTGTGCCGTGTACATATAGATATGACGAGACACACCTGTGCCTGAATAAGAGTGGCAACCAGAAATTTCAAAAGAAAACAAAAGCATCTTTAACTGGTAAAAAGCACAGAGGAGTGAAAAGTGCTTAAATTAAGTCACTACAGACATCCTGTGCTCCTCCATACCTACAGTATATTTAAAGTCTAAATATGGTATCACAGATGATCTGTGTATTGTGTGTAGAATCATGCACACACACACTTCTCTAGACAGAGAGAGCCCAATACTTCCCTATACTCTACCTGCATTCAATGTGATTCCATTTCAATCACTAACTGTAACATCCAGCCTGCCTCACGCTTCACAAACATACATGCGCAGATTTAACCTGGGGAATAAGAAACTTAAGGAAACATTTTGCTGTACTGCAAACATAAGCCACATGTGAAACTCAATTGTATAGAGCAGAAAAGCTGCTCATCATCAGTTGCAAACCCAAGCAGTCATAGGAGAAGCCCACCAGCAGCATCTTCAGAGCAAACAGAGATTCACAGGAGCACAAGCTTAGCTCAGGTCTGCACATCCTAGGACAGCTTGTGAAATACAGAGAGGAAAAGCATTGCCAAAGTCAAAGCACAAAGTCTTTGTTTTGAACAGATGCAGAGAGCTCCTCCCCCCCCCCCTTGAAAGGGGATTGCATCAGTACCACAGTAATACAGGTTATTAGCTCAGTGGGAACCTAGCAGAGTTCAAACTCAAGGGTTCAAACAAGTCCAGCTTGCAGCTGGCAAACCTAAACAAGACCAGCCAGCTGGCTTTGAGCTGAGTCATCCACACTAATTTGGTTGAAAATGTTGACTTAACCCATTCATTTAATGACTGAAATCCAAAAAACCCTGACAATTGTAGACAAGAAAACATACATCTGCCTTTTTCAGAACAACAGGTGGGAAAAGACCATGTAAACCAATTTTCCAGAGCTTTTTCTAGGCTTCTGTGTGCATGCAACATACAAATCAAGTTCTTGGTAGTCATTTGCTAGCCTGTTCTGATTCAGCAGAGCACACTGCACATCCTTAGTGTGTGTGCCAAATCCCACTGAAGTCAGCAGGGCTAACGGCACGCATTAGACATTAGGCATGTGATTAAATACTTCACTAAATGGAGACAAGCTAAGGACACGCTGACTTTTATGCTCCTTTAGCAGAGAGATTTCCTCTTTGTGTGTTTCTTCCTCCAGGAGTTTGAACTTGCTGGAGTGAGACTGTTTGTTCCACTCTGAAAAATAACAGCAAGGGAGCAATCAACTTTGCTTTACCTCTCCTGAAGCCATAAACTCCAGAAGTGTGATGAAAACCTGACATGAGAGCTCTGAAGTGGACAGTTTACTTATAGGAAGCAAACATGAAGCAGCAACATAGAAAGCTGGTAGACAGCAAGCAGAATACACCACCTTTGGTGCCCAATCCCAGGTCACCAACACACATAAAGTTTTAAAAATTATTAGTTAGTCATTGCAGAGGAAATTAAAACCCTCAGGACATCAGTTTATGGGAGTGCAGGGTCTTGTCACAGAGCAGTGGGTTGGGCACCTCTCATCCTGGGGAGCTCACGGCACCATCCAGGCTGAAAACATGTTGCTAAAGAGGTTGCGAGTAAGATCCTTCCCTCTCCTGCTTCCCGTTACTTGCTTGCCCAGCATTACCCACATAACAGTTTCAGGAAAGCCTGTAAAGCAGCCAGCCAACCTCAAGTGGAGTTATAAGCAATGATGAGTCTTGGAAAAATGAGTGATTCACAGTTGCTCAGAGCCCAGACAGGGACTGGTGGGATACTGCTATCTCCTCAGAAGACCACACTCCTGAAGTGGGATGGCAACATTGGAAGCCACAGAAATAAAGATAAAATATTTCACCCATGACCAGCCCCAAGGGAGATTCACAGCCCGGGTGTTACTGTGCTCCTCTCCAGAAAGCCCTGCCATTACCTTAACTAGGACCACCCCTCCAGTAGCCACCACAGCCTGAGGTGCACAAACAGAGCTGAAAAACAACACAGACAGCCAAGCATTTGTTCAATCAGAGCCAGCCAAGAGGTTTAAAGCAAAGCAAACAAGACCATGCTGAAGCATAGCATATTCAAACAACAACCCCCCCCCCCCCCCCCCGCAGACTCCAAAACCCCTTCTAGCCATGCAAGTAACCTTGTCACTTGTCCTGCAAAGGTCCCCTCATGCAAAGCTGTGTTGGTCACCCCCAGGCAGCAAAGAGTCAGCCTTGAGAAGAGGCTAGCAAGGAGATGGGAAGAGGAGAAGAGGTGGTCGGGCTGCCTATAAATACCAAGGTGGGGGAGGAAGGGGCTCATTAAACTAAAGAGCAGCAGATGGATGAAAGGACTCAGGCTGAAATCTAGAGGGCTGGTTTTAAGTATGGGCAATGCTATCTGCATGGAAGGTGAAAGCTGTAAAGTTAATGAGAAGGGTTGTGCAGTGCAGTACTTGTAGTAAAGGCTGGAGGAAATGTCCTAGGAGAGATGCAGGACCCAGGACGGCTCTTGCCAGGCTTGTGTCCATGTTAATATAGCTGTCAGGCCATCGAAGACAGAGAGAAAGAGCCTCTGGACACTAGCAGATAATGAATGCAAAGCAAGCTGTGGTCTACCAGCATGCTTATTCAAAGTCACTCCCAGAGTTGTCACTCCCAGAGGCACAGTATTAGCATCAGTCACGCACAGGACGCCCAAAAGGCAAATGCGGCTGACCTGGTGTGCAGCAGGGCTCCTGTCCTGAGCTCTGCTCGCCCCAGCCCTGCACGTCGGCCGGTGGCTTTCTCGGAAGCACGGTGTGGTTAACATCACCGACATGTGCTGGAGTGCCTTACTCGATGCCAAGTACTTCTTACCCCGATGGGATTGTTTGGCGTATAAAAATGTAACTCCCTCTGCATGAGGGCAACACCCTGTAACCCCAAGTATTTTAAAGAGTTGGACTATTCTTGCCATAAAAAAAGATCAGAGTAGCTTTATTGACTGCAATGGAGTTAAGCCGGTTTATTCCAAGTGAGAATTTGTCCCCTTGACTTCAATGAAGCTGTGTTGATTAATCCCAGATGGAGACCTGGCCTGGTACAATCGCCTCCAAGAGTCCTGGGAGATTAGTAACACATAGACTGAATCACCGCTGTTACTCAGAGCCTGGGTGGTTATCAAAAAGCTGCACCTGCCGCCGCATGAAACGCTGCCGGGCTGGGGCCAAGCAATTGCGATTGCCGACTGCAGGGACCAGGGTGTGGTGACTGAGGGCACATTCTTCAAGCACTGCCTCATTCTAGGGGGAAGATGCCAAAGTAGCACCCTTTCCTCCGCAAACATCTGGGAATGTCACCCAGGATGCGAGTCCCGGCTCTGCCAAAACCGGGGCATGGTGACATTGAGCACGCTGGGCAAGGAGGCAGGAGAATTCTGCTTCTTCCCTTAAGGGCTTTTGTGATGCTCTGCAAAAATCCGTAAGCGTAAAAAATTGAGGATTAAATTCCCTGAGCTCCAGGGAATCTGCCCCAGTATCTGATTGCTAATTTTGAAGAGCAAACATGCAGCAAAGGGAAAACTTTCTTCCCTACTCCAAATGCAAAAAAACCCAGGGTCTTTTTTCAGCAATCACCTCCAAGTCTCTCTCAGGGCAGGCAAAGTATTGCTTCCCAGTGTTATAGGCACAAGTGCCATACTTCTTGCAGGGAATGAATCCATTGAAAATTAAAATTGCTTGACTTTCACAGCAGTTCCTTTATACACACACACACACGCACATGCCCATAGAGAGACGGTGAAGCTGTTCCATGTGTTGCAGTGTGGAGAAACACCAGAATAAACCAGTTCAAAGGTGGGCATTGATGGTTTTTTGGGGTCTCAGGTGGTGAAACGCAGAGTGGACAGTATGTAGCCCATCTCCCCAGCACATTAATCATGTAGAGGCATTATTCCTGGCTATAGGATGCCAATGACTCTCCCCAAATGGCTGGCTGGAGTTTCCCCTCTATTTTCCTTTGAGGTTGCATCACACAGGTCAAGGTGAGAACAAAAGGGCTCGGTATTGCGTGCAGAGAAGGCACAGCATCACCGTCAGGAAGAAAGAAATGCCTAAGCTTGCAGTCTGCTTGCTCCAGCTCTGCCTTCCAAGCGTTTCTGAAGTCAGGCATCTGGAGTGTGATGTAATCTGAAGATTGATCAGCAGTAGAACACATACAGCTGTACACATCTGGCCTACAGGTGTTTTGGCTGCTATTTGTCAGTGACTGTATTGAACATTAAAAAGCACCCCGAGTTTGTAAGGCAATCGTACCTGTCCCACAGATTGTTCACAGAAGCCCGGGAAATGCCATCAATTTTATGCAAACTGACTCCTCTTTTTAGTGGATTCCCCCAGGCTTTTTTTGGTTGTTTTTTTTGAAGTAAGGAGTTTAAACCATAGATACTTTTAAAGCAAGGTTTTTGTTGTTGTTATTAATTCCACTGGCATTAATCCGTGCAGTTGAGTCAGTTATAACGGATGGCTGCTATCATCCACTTGCTGATTTACTCTTAGGAGTCAATGTTATTACAAAATCTTTATGCCGCACTGATGAAAAAAAGCTGAGGCTGTTCCTCCTTGTGCTCAACTATGTACAGATACAGCAAGACTTGCTCCCAAAGTACCTAATCTAAACAGGGCAGGGACAGGTAAAGTGGGGAAATGGTTAGGAAAGGTCTCATCCATGGGGCAGGATCTGCTAGTGCCCTGTCCCAGAGCCAGAGAATGATGCTTGTCACTTCCCACAGGGATGCTGCCACTCATGAGGTTTGCAAACTGCAGCTGAATACTTGCCGCATACAGGAAAAATAAGGAGAGCAAGGAAACTGCTGGCTGAGCATGCCAGACCAGAAGAGTTCCCTTGGAAAAAGAATAAAGCTGCAGATGTATATATTTATTTTCAGAGAAGGTGTTTTTCCTAGAATTTGTATTATTTTGGCAAGAACACAGTGGGAAGGAGAAAAGGTTTCCCTTTGTCCAATACTCTGCTATTCTAAAATGAGGTGGAGGCAGAAGGGTATTTTTACAACCCATTTCATATCTCAGTTGTCTTTATCCCTGTAGAGACAGACAGGGACCAGAGACACAATTCATGTTGACTGCCAGCATTGTCAGAACCTGCTGCACACCATGCCCTAAGCCACCGTCTTCACATATTCCCAAGAGGAAGAAGAAACATGTTCCTATCAATATTTCCCTCACAGATAGTCTCAATCAGCCTACAAGAACATGTTTGTCTTAAACACCAATATATTTTACTTTCCAAACAGCTTAGCGCAGATACATGGTTAGTCATCGTAGCCCAGCTAACAGCATAAGTCATTAAGCTGTAACAGGTTGTGCAACTGTCTCAAAAATCAATTAAACCTTAGCTTGCAAGCTGTATTTGTGCAGGGTAAGATTTGCACATGGCTTTTGCTGTGAGCGTCCCAGTAGAAGTGCATGGCCCATCCATAACAACTTTGCCCTCCTTACCTGATTTCTATGTAACTTATTTCCATCACTTCGGCACTGCTTTGGAGAAGAGCAGGGAGAAACGAGTGCCTTCCCAGAATTGCTTATGGTCTGGCAACAGGAGCCCGTGTTGATCTGAGAAGCCAAGAGGCTGGAGGATGTGGGGCTCACGAGGCAGAGGAAGATGTGAAATGGCTGCCCTCATCCTTGGCACGAGCCTCATCAGCTTCAGAGCCACTCTTTAAGGACACATCTGCGTCTGTGCTACCTCTCCTCCTCAAGCTAATATATTTCACTTGAGCTGCCCAAGAAGAACATCTCATTGCCTGCCTTTTTCCCCCCTCTCCTTGCTCCTTTATTCCACACCTTTCTTGTGCAAAGCCGGGCTCATGTGTGGGTGCCTCTGGGGAGGGGAGAGGAGCCCAAGGAAACAGTGATGGGTTTTCTCTGTGGCTCCGTTAGCCGGGAGGGCTGGTGGTAGCCTGCTCCCTCCTTGTCCTTCTTTGCCCCCAGCTGGCTTTCCCTGGCCGCTTGCCCTTTCATGGGTCAGGAGATGCTGGTGGTGTCCCCCAGCGCCTGTTCTCCTGAGCCACCCACGAGGCAGCTGGGCAGAGCCGAGGACAGAGCTTAGATGGTCCTTTCAAACCGTCGAAGCAGCTCTGCTTTTTCCTGCTCCAACTGCTCATTAGCAGCTTCCGCCTTTCAGCAATTTCTAGCCGTGTTTTCAGTGATGTGCTGCCAAGATTTTAACAAGGGGCTCCCACAAACCTACCTCTTCCTCCAGCTGCGACGAACCCCACCGCCCCGCAGACGCTGATGCGCGGGCTGTGGAGGAGTGCAGGTCTGGGGGAAATGTTCCTTTGGGGGCAGCTCCTTCCTGTTTAAAGCTTTAATTTTTTTTTGTTGTTGTTTAATTTTCTGGCGAGGGAGGGACACAGCACCTTGGAGCCAACATTACTAACTGCCTGGAGGTTGCTGCAGAGAGGCAGGATATAACTTAGAAACTCTGAGCATCCCAGCAGCAAAATGCTTCCTTGCAGAGCTCTTGCTTCTCCTCCCTACCATGAGGCCAGCCCCAGGTGACTGATTTTATCTGGCCTAGGGCAATCAGCCACAAGCCGAAATGCCAAAGAAGTGGCTTTTTCTAGGTGTTTCAGGGCCCCAAAGGGCAAGTTTTTCCATGAGAAGTTGTTGAGCCCACAAGTTTCTGGGTGTGATGGAGGCCATCCCCGCTTTCTCGCATTGATGGGCATGGGTGATCTATGCCAATTCGCGTCGCGGCAGAACTGGTTTCCCAGAGGAGCTCTGAGCTTGCAGGTATCTCGCCGGTCCAGGATGGGGCTGCACCAGCCCTTCAGCTTCTCTCTTTGGGGAGAATCTTTCCCTTCTTCTTAAGTGGAAAGGAACTGAAACCCCAGGGAAAGCTCAACAGCTCAGTTATCAGGAGCTAAGGAAAAACCGAGATAAGCTGGAAGAATGGGGAAGCTCATTTTCCACCTTTAAATACAAGCTGGGTGCAAGAAGGTCAGCTGCATTATAGATACCAAAATAGTTAAGTACAGGGCAGTCAAAAGCGGTCAAATAACTGCTGATTAATACGTTAGTAGATAAGCCCATAGATTATAGATTAATAAAGCAGTTTTTAATACAGGCCATCCTGGTAAACACAGCAATGTCAACTGCACTGGATCCATGCAAGCAAATGGTATATCATGCACTTCTAAAATGTCAGTTTTCTACATTTTGTTATGTTGCGTTTTTTTAATTAAAAAAAAAAAAATCTAGTGAAAAGGAAAGAAAAAAGCGACAAATACATTGCAGCATTGTTAAACTGGACTCGAGCACCTTACAGGTCTGGCAGCTCTTCCAGGACAGCACACCCTGACATCTACTCCATAGATAATGTCTGTTTAGATGGGTGGCCATGGGCATCAATGAGCCTTTCTGCAGCAGACTGAGGGGAAAAAAAAGGGATTTAAAGCAAGTTTATTCAGTCATTTCAATCAATATCAGATGCTTGCTGACATTAGACATCTTGAAAACAATTGAATCAATCCACTTCTCTCTGCTGTGGGTAGTTCTTTGTGAGAGGACGACTCACAAGTGCCCTGGATTTATTTCAGCTGTGGGTGAGGAACTGGCTTTGGCAGCCGGTCGGGTCCCCAGCCTCGTGGGTATGCTCCGTCCTGCTCCGCTGGCCAGGATGAGACACGGCCATGGGCTTTCCCATCGGTTCCTTTTTTTGGCGTTGTCTCTTTAGGATCTTTTATCCCCGCAATTTTTCCCAGACAGTAAGGTGTGAGCAAGTCATCGACCTTTCTCAACAGTGTGCAGGATGGGCTGGGGAGACAGAAAGAGTCTTGGAGGGAGGAGAAAAGGCTTCAATCTCCATTTTCTTATGCCACATCCCCATCAAACAGCTAGTTACATTCCCAATAACAAACCAGGGAGCCGCTGGACACAGGGAGGATGTTTTCCCTTGAACCAGCCATGGACAGATAAATCCTCCAAGGTCTGAAAAGCCTGGGGTAAATTAGATTAGAGGCTTTCCTCTGGACGGCGAGGGGTACATTTGGTGATAGTCGGGGGGGGTGGGGCTGGGGCTCAGGAATGAACAACTGTGAGGGATATGTTTTTAAATGGTTTCCCAGCTGTAAGATGCACATAATTGTGGCTTTCCTTCATCTGGGAGACTTCAAGAGCGGATGGTTGATAAGGGTTCATACCAGCAAAGGCAGAAAAACACAAGCCAGGGTATCTGGTTTCAGTCTGTCTGTACCCACAGCATTAGATCTGATTTTGGCCCTCTCTCCCCTCCCTGCATGTACACAATTATCTGAATTCCTTTCTCTGCTGCTTCCTCCCCTCTGAAGCCTTGCAGACTGGCCCTGCTGCCTTTTTCATTGCTTGAGGGACAGCTGTGCATTCAGGCTCTCTCCTTTCCTGGCCCATGGAGGGGTCTATGCCACGGCCACAAGGACCAACACTCCCTGGAGGGCAGAAAGCAACCACGAGGATGGGAATTTATTCCCCATCCCCAACTTTTTAGCCTTTCGTGGTGGGAAATGCCCTAAAAATCAAGGGATTTCTGCTACTTTAAGGTGCCTTTCCTTTGTGCCTCAGTTTCCCCTTTGTGCCTCACCTCTGCTGCTCGCCTCTGGCCATGTTCAGACAGCCAGTTCCCCCAGCCCCTTGCGTTGCAGCTGAGTATCCCCAGGGACTATTGTACAAGCAAGTACGGGCTGGTTTCCCAGGCAGATGTGTGGGCAGCAAGGTAGATGTGCCTGAGGACGTGACTGAAGCATTGGTGTCCCACCTCACACTGCCACCATCTTGTTTTTCCCCACCTAGGCACCCTGTTGCGGTGTGGTCAAGTGGAAGGGGGACCTTTTTCTGAAATGCCGGACTGTGGAAATGGCTTTCCAAAATATGGCTCTCCATCCTTCTCAGGGGTTGCCACACACTGGCTTTTCCTGCAAGGGAGGGCATGTGCTTACCTGCTTGCAAAGGTCCCACTGCTGCTAAGCAATATAGTATTTTTCCTAAAAAGTTGCAATTTTGTGCCATCCAAATCACAAAAATGTTTTAAATTTCAAATATACACTACTATCCATTTTGGCTCTGAGGACAGCTGACAACACCTTAAGATAATTTGAGATTAACCCTTTGGTAGAGAACCAGCCAATGCCTGCAGCAAGTGTAGCTTTATGTACGCTATACGCAGAACAGCATATCCCTTCTTCCTTTGACTTTGTTATAAAAATATTTAAGCATGTATTAAACCATGCATAAACAGGAGCAAAATGTGCAGGTGGAGTTTTCCCATCCTTAAACAGAACAGAGACCTGTGTTTCCATAATCACACCTAAAGATTTGACGAATTCAGCCGAAATTCTCCATGTGTTTTGGGTTTTAGAGTCGTTGATACCAGTTCTATGTAGAAATTTCAGCATGGGAACTGCAGAATTGAAAAGCCTTTGAAAAATTCCTCTGGTGTCATTCTGACATTGCTTTCTGACATCCAGTTTTGACTGACAGAGCAAAAGCTTCTCTACAAACTCTAGAAACAGGTGGGGCTGCCTTCAGCTATGGAGCAATTGCTTTTGTTTCGGGTGAAGCAAGCAGAGGGAGGACAGCATCAGGGGAAGAGGATCCTTCGTAGGAGGGCTTGGGATTTGTGTGCATGGCAGGAGAGAGGCAAGGTTGCATGCACAGCCTGTGCTTGGGCATACCTTAACTTCAACTTGCTGCATGACACAGGTGCTTCTTCAGGCAGGAGGGAGGCAAGACTCATCTCCCAGGGTTAAGGAACTATGCTAATTTGCTAAAATCTGGCCAAGCTCTCTGCTGGGAACACATTTCACCTAATCTAGGTAGCAAATACCTGTTTTGCCCATATATGTCCCAACTTGCTGGTCATGAGGCCAGCTCCAAGCCAGCTCCTGGAAGCCACCACCTTGCCTCCAACCTCGCACATCTCTGCTGCTTCACGGTGGCTGCGAGTTTAACGGCGCTGTGATAAAAGCCAAGCCAAAATAACTCCCCATGCTTCCTGCCTTAGGTCTGCTTCATATGGTTCGCAGAAACACTCAGCCCGTGCATAGTTGGAAGGCGATTTTGGGAGGCTCAGAACTAGGTCAAAACAAACTTAATTTCCTCCAGGTCCAGGTGGGACGCTGCTTTGCAAGCTGGGCAATTTGCATGCTGCCTTTCAGCATTCCACCCACTGCCATCCCAGCCTCCAACACAGTCATGGGGAAGCCTCCAGCATTTTTGGAGCACGGCTGTTTTCCACTCTCCCCATGCTCTGAAACAGCTGGACCATTTTTGCCCTGGCTCCAGAAAACAAAAACAATGACAAGAAAGAGGAATCACCATTGGGCATGGAAAATTTTCAGCTCAGGCAGTGTAAGCCTCAGAAGGTTTTGAGCAGATAAAAAAAACCCCAGGATGCTGGAAGGCAAAGCATACAAACCTGACTGTGGATATTACAATTGATACTTGCCATATGCTTTTTCTAAATCAGTTGTTCCCAGGACAGCTGGGAGCGATGGTCCCGGGTTCACCCAGTTCAGGAATGATCAAGGTTTAGGGTTGAATTGGGGCTGTTTGGCAGTGAGCACCTCGTGTAGGGACCATGCCCATGATGATGACAACCTCTGCCAGATTAGGTGACTTCTGTGTCCCCAGCAAGATCCTCCTGGGTATCTCAGACCTCTGCACTTCAAGCTGCCACATAGGTCTTAATGGCAGTCACCTTGGCTGGCAAATATGGGGTTGAGTTGGGTCACAGAGGTGGGGAAAGAGGAGCATGAGATGCTTGCAGGAGCCCAGGTCGCCTGCCATGGGTTGCATCCAGCCCACTGTCCCAGTAGCCAGGCGAGACAGAGTTCTGATGGCCAGAAGTAATCCAAATTCTGACTTTCTGGCCTGAGAGTCAAGATGCTGAGATTTGTCCTCCCCTCCAGCTTGGCATTTCCTAACCTAAAAAAGAACAACCCAATTTCTGGAGCTGCTTGCTTTGACATTTCAAAAATTCACGCCAGCCCATGCTGACCTTTTCTCTCCAAAGGCACGGGGGCCGACACGTGCACCCCCAAGTCACGTTTTGCATTGTTCACTGTTGTTTTTCTCCGTCCCTGTGCCCACGGGGAAGGATGCATGCAGCGCTGGTGCGGCGGGCAGGCGTACCGGGGGTATGACACAATGCAATAACTGAACTAGCCACATTTATTTATTTTGAAAAAATATTAAGGGCAGCTGCTACTTAGTGCCGACTGAAACATTTTATTGATTTTCTAAAGCGGGAGCGTCCCCTTTTGTGTTGTAACCCAGCATTGCTTGAACCCAGTGGTTGGACTATTCTAGAATAACTTATCTAATCTACATCATGTTTTCCTCCCTTTGGTAAATATGTAGAAGCTCTCCAACCCTGAAAGTACACACCTGGGTAACAACCAGAGAGGTCACTGCCTGACATACTCTCTCTGCCCTGTCTTGCTTAGGCATTATCTCCAAGCAGATCCAACTCAACAGGGGACTTCTCCTTCCCCATTCACCCTGTAACGTGCCCATAACGTCTTACCAGCTATAGTGTAGCATGGACAAGGACCAGTGATAGCCCAAGTAGGCTTTTGTTGTATGTTTCCCTGTATTAATCCTTTCTGGTTATACTCATTTTGGAAGGATGAGTTTCAAGACAGTGGCGATGGGGTTCTCCAGCTGAGTTTGTTCAGTGCTTTCTTGTGGACTGGTTTAATATTTGCTTCCTCAGTGCGTGTTTGTTTCCCAGGGAGGAAGATCGCAGAGCTCTTTTGTTGCCCATGCCCAGCAGTGCTTGTTCTGCTTGCATCCTACCTCCTTATCCCAGGCAGTCCCGCTACTCACCAGCCTTGCAGCAATGATGCGCCCTGCTCCAAACCTCCACAGCCTGCAAAAAAGCAACCCTTGAAGTTAACATCCCATTAAAATGAATGTTGTGGGGGATGCTTAAAGAAGAGGTGCAGTCTGGGAGGGACACTTCAAAGGAGGCAAAACACAGGGGCAGGGCTGGTGCTGAAGGCAGCAGAGCTGCTGGGACAACACGGGCTGGTGGGGTAGCTGGCTGAGACCGCTGGGGCAGCCACACACGGCGTTGGTGAGGAGCGTGCCCACTGATGTCCCTTATAAGAAATTTGTTATTGCAATTCAAACTCCTTTCTGCAAGGATGTTTGGTCAGAAACTGCATCCACTCTGGAGGTGCCTGAAGGCAGCATCGTCAGCCCATGGGCAGCATGCCCTGCACCGACCCACCGAGCGGGGCTGGGGTCTCAGCTTTGACCCACGCTGGTTTTTACTTCCCCAAGTTGAAGGGGAAGGGGGGAGGAAACAGTCCATAAACTTCTCGGTGACTGCCAAAATCAGTACCAGCTGGCACAGGGCGAGCAGCTGGCGTGTGCTGCACTACACTGCCGCTCACACCCCTCATCCCCCCACTCACTGCCTGACCCCAGCCCCAGCCCCAGCCCCAAACACAAGGCAAGAAGGTGGGCCAGCACTTTCTGGTAGGGATTTTGGTACTGGCCGAAGCCCACATGGAGGGAGAGAGGCTAGGCCCTGGGGGCAGAACCATTTTTTTACATTCCCAACTTTAAAAGAAGTTGAAAAAGCATCCTTTAAAAAAAAAGAAACCACAACAAACAGACAAACTCAAACAGTTTTGCTGCATTTCTTATTTCATTTGCACTCTTGGTCATGTTATAGAAATTATTTCAATCCCTTTGTAACCAAACCCACCCTAATTCCATATAAGCGAAGACCTTGGGGACCTGTTGCAAAATTTTGTGCAACCAGGGTTGTGCTCTTGCTACCACCTTACATCAAGCCAGCAGGTCCCAGCTCTCCTGGTTTCCATGCTGTGCTCTTGGGCTGGGGAATCCTCCTTATGGGGCTGGGAAATGCTCCTAAAGCAAGGAAAAAATAGAGCAGCAAACCCTCAATTCACTGTACAGAGGAAACTGCATTGGATCTGCCATACAGCAGTGCATAATGACTACATTGTTACAAGCTAAAGGGTAAGAGAAATGCTTGGAAACTATGTTCAGCAGAGATCTTCACTTCATATCATCTCTCAGCCCAGATAATCGTGCATTGTTATAATGTGGTATTATGCCCTTTAACTATACCTTGGAGAACCACAAGGTGCCTTATGGGCACCAGTTGATTAAATCCCACATGTGCTGTAAGAGAGAAAGGGATGCACTGCAATTTCCCAGCCAGGGAAACTGAGGCACATGCAGAGAGAGAGCAATTAATTACACAGCAAACCTGTGCATGAGCTGGTGTTAAAAACTAAGCTCTGCAAGGTCCTGCTGTGCTACTGCATCAGCTCAGTGGCAGGAAGAAACTCTGCCCCCTCCCTGTGAAATCTGCTATGGGCTTTGCTGCTTCTTTTAAAAATAAATCCCATAGATCCATACCTCATCATTCAGCTGCCATCAGAAACCTGCAGCCATTCCTGCAGGAGTGCATTAGGAAACCTCCATGGGTCCAGCTTGTGGGAGCGGAGCTGAGAAGTGCCGCAGAAGTAGCCACCAGCTGAGTGCCTTGGCAGGCTTCGACAAACGCCTTGCTGAGCCCCTCTGGGATTAAAGGATCATAAACATGAAGCACAACCTTGGGAGAGTCCATCAAAGCACAAAATCATTATGGGGTATTATCCCTCTTCCTCAGCCAGGAGCTGATGCTTCTTTCCCCTGCAAGATTCAAACTGCAGCGAGTAAGGACCAGGTTTCTGACATGAGGATCACGAGCCAGATTCGGAGTATAATTTCTCCAATATATGTAACACTCTTTTAAGCAAATTGAGAAGCCACTGAAGTCCCCTCACCTTATGAAGGTCCATGTGGGATGCTATCAGGTTTTTAGTGCAGTACTCCTCTCTTTGAGTGACCTGGAGGGGGTGACTGAGGAGGAACAGGTTGGGTGCAGGTATCACTTCTCTGCCTGCAGTGGACATGTTTCCATACACCCCACCACCAAAGTGTATCCCTCATGCAACAAACAGCAGCCCATCTCCTTCTGTTACCATTTATGTGTTTTCAAAATTGCTGCTTAGAGCTAGATTTTTCAAAAGTGGTCAGCATCCAACATCCCAAAGGTCCAGAGAAGAAGAAACGGAGCGAGTAGGTCACACGGGGCGGGGGGAGGTGGGGGGGTGGTGTGTCTCATCTTGTGTATTTCTTTCCTTCCCTCTTGCTGATCTGTCAGGGTCTGTGAATAAGCGGGTTTTACTTGTTGATGTGGATCCTATATAGAATATGTGGTAAGAACAGCAAGCAAAATGTTACATGATGTGAACTGAAACACAAGTACATATCAGGATGAGGAGAATAACCCCTTCATGGCCAGGTATAGCAGCTTCCTTTGGGTGACCTCTGTATCTGGTCAAAATATTGCTCCATCAGCTGAGATAGGCTGCTTTAATGTGCAGTAGATAATCACAGAAAATAGCAGTGGAAACAGCCTACGAGATCATCTGGTCCTGCCAGGGCTGACAATCAGGCATTAGCCAAGCGATGGCCGAGCAGCAGCCACATCTGCCCACCATGACCCTGGTCCTGGTGCCCTGTGTGGGGTGGAGAAGGCTGGGTTAAGCCCTGCGTGCACGGGACGGGACCTGGCAGAGCCATGCCAGAGCCTGGGGGCACAGCAGTGCTGCCGTCCACAGGGTAGACCAAGCTCATTCACCCCACTGTAACGGGGAAGCCAAAACACCCTGTTAGCACTGAGCTGCTGTGAAGTTCCCATTTTTTCCAGTTGGCTGAGGCCAAAAAAGCTGCTGGAAACCAGAAAGGGCCAGTGGAAATGAGATCCTGCACTGCAACAGCAGCCAGAGCTGGGCATCTCACCTGGTGTTAAAGAAGTCGGCTTGCAAATTGACAACTTTGCTCTACAAGTGCCTTTGTGCTGACCTCTCTAGTCTTGGATAGAATTTAAACAAATCAGTGGAAATAGATCAGCTCAGTATTGCTTTCTACCTGGTTTTGCCTTGTTTCGCCCAGCAGTCAGGTTCAGAGAAGAGCAGGGCACAGCAATACCTCATGTAGCTGGCAGTGAGCATCCTCCACCCCCTCCTTCTGCTTGCTGGAGAAAATAATTTAAAAAAAAAAGACCATCAGAAAATCACTCCATGGTATCTTCCTCCTCCCTGTGTCTTATTTTCCTTTCCTGAGTCCCTCCCCAGCTAGGGCTGCGGCAACGCCAGCATTAGGAAAGGGCCAGCCTGTCATCTGTCAGACGTGTGCATACACAAACCACTGCTGCTCGCACACACCAAGCAGTTAAGCTTTTCTAAGTGGTCCTGGGCAGCCTGTCAAGTCCCCAGATCATCTGCAGAATGTGGTTGTAATTAGATAATTAATAACTTTGAGAAGGAAAGGAAAGGAAATAAGCTAAATGGAAGCTTTCCTTAGTGGGAGGAAATAATTATATCTGCTTTTTGATATATGAGCTGAAGTGGCTTTCTTGAAGGCAGAAACAGCATCTCGCCTGCAAAGCCATCCCTCCCCCAAGTTGGATGGGATCTCCTGTGGGCACTGCTGGGTCACAGAGTTTGTCCCACCAGCCCACAAATGAGCAGCAGCAGGTTGCTGCAGATCAGAGCAAACTCTGCAGGTAACAGGGCTCCCTGATGCATTGCTGCATCTTGTCACATCCTGATAAATGGGGCAGAGAGAGACGATACACAGGGTTGGGTTATCAGGCACCACGTGGAAAACAGGGGTTTAGCACAACATCCCTCTGGGTTGGAGGTGCTGCTGTCAGCATATGGACTTTTTGATGGATGCATTGCTCCTGCGTGTGGATTTACCATTTCGTGGTCAAATGCAAAAAAAAAGGCTGTGACATTACCAGACTCTGGATTTAGGCTATACATCCAAAAGTCAAAGGAATTGTTAAGTTTAGGTTGATTTTTTTTGCTGTTTTGGGATGTGCTCAGATATTGCTTAAATGTGTTACCCAGCATGGAAAAGAAAACATATTTATTTCCAGCAGGGTTTGCCTGATTTTGCAGGAGGAGCTGAGAGTTGCTGTGGGTGGGGTTTCTAAAGCCCATCTCGGGTGCCTGCGCATCCAATGTCCCCATTTCACTTGTTTAAGGGGCAATGAGGGCTGCTCCGGGTGCATTGGATCTCGCCCAGCTGCTGGATTAACTGCGTGCCTCCACGCTGCCGGGACCAGGAGCAGGTTTCAACACATGGTTACAGGTATTCATGAACCACAGCCTTGACTTGCAGGGGAAAAGAACTTACCAGACAACATATCTCAGAAGGATGTCCTGTATTCAGTGTATTTGTTTTTCTTTTCTTAATTTTTTTTTTCTTCTCTTCTCTCCAGACTGTCCAGTGTCTGAGACTGAAGTGGAATTGGGATATATCCAAGTTTGTAGCTTCTGAAACCTTAACAACCTCAAGTAAACTGGTCCAAAAGACCCCTCTTGACCTCCCTCGCTCTGAACTCTTGCGGAGCACTTAGACTGAGCAGAAAACAGCACCAAAGCTAACAGTCTGAAACTTTGCAACATCTCTCACCAAGTGACTGACCAAAGAGAAAAGAGAAGCAACATTCCTGATTGTTCGTTGTTGTGGGGTTTTGTGTCTGTCTGTCTGTGTTTGGTTTTATTTCTAATTTTTTTTTTTCTGAAAAATCTTAATTCAGGAATACATTTATGAGAAATCTTTGGGTTTGGATTTTACTTCCCCTTAGCTGTATTATTTGGGGGTTTTTTGTCTGTTTTATAAAATTCAAAACCTGATTTCTTGTACATTAATGTCAAAACTGGACCAAGGCTCTCAGAAAAAAAAAAAGGAAGAAGAAAGCCCACCGTGTCCCCAGCTCCCTGCATGATTTGTTTCAAGTACAGCCTGGATTACAGACTGCCCTCCACACTCCTTTTCCTTATTGCTCCATGATTTGCTACCGCCGCCCCCCCCCCCCCTTTTTTTTCATTTTCTGTTCCAGTGTATATGTTGCTTATTTGTTTTATTTATTGAGATATTTTTAACGAGCTAAGAGACTGCAATGTTGCTGTGTATACTGCTTCTCTTGCCAATAAAAATAAAGATGTCATGCAGCTACCGGGGGGTATGCGATTTACATTCTTGGCTGCACAGCTCCAAGCAGAAGCTGAGCCACTTCCTTGCACCCCGCAGTTTTTCCACACTCGCCACTAAAAGCTGGTTCCCAGGTAGTGTGTGATGGGGTGCAGAAGGTATGAACATCACTTGTCCGGGCTGATGTCTGCCTGCATATACCAGGAGGAGTTGGTTATTTACTTGCACCCTGGCTAAGGAGGTTTGCTCAGGCTGCAGGTGCTGCAGAGGAGGCACGTACCTCTTCAGCACTGTGGGCTCCAACGCACGGCTCAAGTGGCTTCTGGTCTTAGCAGAGCCCTTTATTAAGCAGAATGCAACATATCTCGGTATGCATCAGACCCACTGGTCTGCATGCTTGCCTTCAGCTACAGTAACAAGTTGGTCTCCACCGCGCTGGCTGGTGGAAATGCTAAGGGCAAGCATTTCTCAAAGAGAAGAGGGGCTGCACGCTGCCGTGCAAGGTGCTGCACAAACACACGCCCATGGAAAAGCTGTGCCTGTGACCCAGAGAGGCCTTTGCATATTGTGCCCAGAACAGCTGCACAACCCACAAAAGCCAGCTGCACTACCGAAATGGTCGCCCAGAGTCGCTGATCTGCTTCCCCTTCCTACTTACCTTCCACCCTGCGAGCAAACGCTGGTGGGCTTTGCTAGTGCTCACTAGCCTTCCTCCACCACCTTGCAGAGCCCCATCAGACCCTCAGTCATACACATGCTGAAGCCAGGTTTCAATTTCCAGGTCATAAATTACATGTTTAAAAAGAATTTATTCTGAAAAAATTTTTTACAAAATTCCTTTAAAGAACAGTTGCGGTGGATCTGGCAACATGGGGCTAAATTATCCCAAATGACTTTTTATTCTCACACCCTTTCCCTGCTGGATTAACAGCAATGCTGGTTAGCTTGAGAGCATGTGGGCTGCAACACCGAGGTGAGAGAGAGATGGATTAAAGGGCAGGTCTCTGGCAAAGGCAGTTTGGGAGCCTCAGCATTCATTGTTGGGATTATCAACTCAACTTTGCAAAGTGAGAGGCAAAACAGATCTTTGTAAGAAAGATCTGCTCAGAAATTGGCAGGGAGTGATGTATTGGGCAGGGGGGGAAGAAAGGATGGTGAAGGATAATCGACTCTGGGGAAAAAAAAAGCAACACTGTGGTGTCTAGAGCCTTTAAAAAGTAAATCATGTCATTCCATCTAAACCAGCTTCAGAGAAAAACATTTTAACATGCCAAATCAAGAACATACATGTGTGTATCAGATGCATTAATTGCCTGATAGGTTTCAGAGCTTGAATGTCAAATGTTTATTTTAAAACAAGCACAGTTGCATAGAATAAAATACCTCACATCCATTAGAAGCTCTTACTTTCTTAAAAGTAAATGACATCTCAGTCTGGGATTTTGGTACCAGCAGAGCCAAAAATACCATTTAAGAAGGTGAATTTAACAGATGTCATGCAATGCAGCATGTCATGCAGCAAATGGAATTTTTTTTTTTTTCCCAGGGTACGTGTGTTTGCGTGTTAGTTTCTGCAATTTTGTGAATCTTTAACAATGCTCCAGATAGGGCCAAACTGATTTCACCACAAGGAGTCACATTTTTCTGAACATGGGCACCCAAATCCAACTTCAGCCTTATTAATGGCTTGTCAGAAGAGCCTGGTGTGCTGCTCTGCTCTTGCAGGACAGGACCAGGACCAGGAGGAGATGGTCAGACCTACCCAAGCCACCATAGGTCAGGTGTGTGCAGCCATAGCAGTGCCAAAGCTACAAAGGGTCAGGGCTGCTGAACGCCATCTTCCAATACCATTCATTTAAAGACCTGGCCTGGTAGATCAAAGCATTTGATCTCTCTCTCTGAAAAGTGCACTAGCAACTACTGGTGAAAATAAATGCTCACAAGCACCCGTTGGTACCTCTTCCATGAAGTCTGGGGGTCAGCCAAGGCCTCTGTGGGTGAATGGCTTTGGAGGGGTAAATTTGGAGCCCAGAGATATGATACAACTTTTTTTTCAGGCAGAAAAAGTAGTAACTGTAAAAGCTGGTCAGGCCAGTCAGAAAACAGCCATGCCATGGGACTTAGATGAGTGGTTTCAGTTCCCGGGGGACAACTGAGACTATCAAAGGCTCCAAAAAGTCCTGACAATTCGAAAGCTGTAAACTCTCCAGATAACAGATTTTTTAACAGAAAACACATTTGAATTGATGAATAGAGAGACACGCGTTTCAATCAGCTGCTGAAAAGGCTTTTCATCTTGTATGAGTTCATCTTGCATGAGCTGCAGCCCATAGCCAGCAGTGTGGGTCAGTTAGGAAGAAACCGAAGTAAAGGTAAAGCCCAATCCCTAAAACTGCAGCTGTGTTGCCATGTGCAGGACGTAACATAGATATATGTACTTTCCTTTTTCATATGTAGGAGTTTTTTTCAATAGGGTTTATCACACCATTTACCCTAATTCCCAAGGTGATTGAATTTGTCCTTCCCAATCCTACCCCTGCATGAAACCCCAACGCCCTGTGAGAGATGGAGATGTGCTCGAGGGCAGGAACAGACTCTCTTGTGCAAAAGAGAATGAAACCAAAAAAATCCCTTAATGCAGCAGGCTCAGCTGCAGGCGATAGCTCCCGACAACAAGGTTGCTTCTCTGTGGCAGCACGCACGCACACACAGAGCCTGGCTAAGTATTGGTCCTGGATCGTTTGGTCTCTGCGTACATGAAAGGCTACAGAAAGCACCCAGTGCATGCTATTTTGTGCAGGGGTCCAGCTAACAACAAAGCAAAATATTCACTGGAAAGAAGCCAAGCACTGAGGTGGTGATGTAAAGTGCACTGCTATTATTTTTATTTTTTTACTCAATCCCAGCTCAGCTTAGCACCACCAACCCCCACCATTTTTAAAAGGGGGAAAAAAGCCTTCAGCTGCCACTCGCATTTTCACCTAGAGTCCTTGATACAGTCCAAATTAAAAAATAATTTAAAAAACCCAACAAATCCAAACCCCAATTCCCACCCCTTGGGATCTCTTTTCTCCCTGGCCTCCCCCAAGGCCACACTGTTTTCATGCAACTGGGAAACACTGACAGCAAGGAGGGATTGGGGAAGGGGGGAGCAATGACAATTTTTCCTAGGAATGCTTGTGAACTTCAGGTCCTCGCTTAGCTGGGACCACCCAGGCACCTTTCTGGGACAGCGAATTCAGTCCTCCTCAAAGGGCGACGGCAAAGAAAAGGTCTGTGTTGGTTAGCATTGTCTCAGCACTGAGACCTTGGCTAGGAGAGCTTGCATCCCACCCAACCCTGGGAGAGGAGGGAGCCCGTGAGCCTTCTGGGGGCACCCATATGCAGTCAGCTATCTGATCAGGACAATGATAAATCCTCTATTTACTGCTCTTATGAAGCATAGTGACAAAGCAGCCTTTATCAGGGTTAAACATAAAGATAAAAAATTGTACCCAGAAATCACAAGTGGTGTGAAAGTGCTGTTGCCCCAGATTTTTGCTGAAACTAATCTCGCATATCACCTGGCTGGGCTCAAGGAGCAAAGCATTGCAGGTGGTCGTCCCCCGTATGGCACAACTCTCATTCCAGTACGGACGTGGCCTCCATCTGTTCTGCCTAGCTTTGCTTACAGCGTTGGCCAGAAATGCCATCAGGTATTTTGAATGAGGGCTGTGTTCATCAGTGGATTCAATCAAACATGGATCTCAAAACCCACAGATGACTTCTAGATGCTTGGACTTCAGAGATCCCTTTCAAAGTGCTCGATGAGAGGAGAGGTTACAACTACAGATACCAAGAAGCAATGCCCACCACCCCAAGAAAGCTTCCAAAGTGTTTCCCTGGCCAACACACACAGTGGTTTGGGAGGAGCAGACCCTTCCTTTGGGGCCTTCCTCCATCTTCTTCAGACAGACAAAACCTCTTCCAGCAGCTGCTTCAGCAGCAGATGGACTGCTGGAGCCATGAAAGGCAAAAGGAGAGGTCAAGCCCAGCAGAATACCCTCTTCCACAACCCATCCCTTCATCACTCAGGCATGCTCCCTTCATAATGCATTAAAAATCACAAATTTATGTCTCATCTTTAACACTTTCTCCCACTTCTAGCACTAAATCAGTAGCAATAAGCTGGTCACCTAAAACCCAATGAGAAGCAAATGCCATACATTACTAGCATTTCACCCATGTTTTAATGGAATAATTCAAGCTGATGTAGGTTTTTCAGCTGTATCTTGATGCTTTTTGTGGTTTCGATGCCATTTCACTCGCCTTTGTAGTCTCAGAATTTGTTTTGAGCATGGTAAAGTGCACTCAGCCCTTTTATGATTTCCTGTCTTGTTTCAGAGCCCTGCACTGAAAGACTTTAGTTGCCTCCTAAATCTTTTTCCAGAACTCTCCTGTCACTTTAAATATTGGCCAGCATTTTGTTAGCTTCAAGACTTTGAAATAATATCAAAGTAAACCTCAAAGGAAAATAACGCAGTAAAGAGTAAGGTTGGAGCTTAATTCATATTTAAATAAAGATCTTTCACTTCAGCTTGGGTTACTGTGTAAAATGACTGGGAGCAAATGGAGCTTTTAAAGGCCTTATTCCCCCGAGGGGTCTGTTTTAAAATGATCGGTGAGCCTGCCAGGCAGAGGAATGAAATTGCCTTCCCATGAAAAACTCCCTACCATTGAGAAGAAAAAATTTGAAGTTCTCCAGAATCAAGATGGACTTTTTCCTCACTCCCCTCCTGAACTGTGACCCTGGATGACGACTGCAAACGGTGCTGTCTCCCTGCAGGCAGACAGGAACGTTGTCAAAGCCTTTGCAGAAGGAAACGAGGAGCTAAGGGTTGATTTGCAAGTCAAAACTTAGCTTTTTCTTTTTTTTTTCTGGGGTGAACCTCACTTTTTCTGAAATGCAAACAAGAGATACCCCCTTTCCCCCTCCCAAAATGCTAGTTTTCAGGAAAGAAAGGAGGAACTAGGGGCTGGTTTCCAACAAACCTCAGCACCTGACAGGGATTTGTATGAGGCCATAAAGGCAGATTTGCAAGCTGACTGCCCAGCACAGGTACATTTGCAAGAGCAGCCAAGCACACAGCTCTCCTTGACTTTATCTGGGGATCTCTTTTGAAATTTGCCTTTAAGCTCCATATCCTGCTGCAGCACAGAGCAGAAGTGGTGATGGATTTAGCCTTCCATGTACCCTCTGCCTTTATTTCTTATTTCCTACTCAAGCCCCAGGAACAGTGGGTGGGAGGGACAGCTTTTGCTAACGCCAGCAACTCCAGATCTGCCAAAACCCAAAACAAAGGCTGTGAGAAAAATATTTCTGCAGGAAGCATTTGCTGAAACATGATTCATTTCTTTAAGATAAGTCATATTTCCTCCGGCCAACACTTACAAAAGGGTTAGCCTCCCTTATCCGTACTCCAGCCTGGATGATGAATACAGCCAGAGCATGTGCTTCCAGTTGAGCCTTTGCAATGCCGATGTGCTCGCACCACATTCGACGGCATGGCACACCAGCGTAAATTTGCTCTCGTCCAAAGGTAGTCTGAGGCTGGGCACTTGCACGCTTTGCTCTGGATTTTTCCTTATTGTCAGTATCGTGTGTGTGCCCCAACCCCGCACCAAGTCATGCTGCTGAAGGGGACTCCCTCCCCCAGCTTCATGCCACCACTTCAAGCAGCATTGTTTTCAACCCATGGTCTGACATCCCTGCCTTGGTCACTGTGGCTTTTTCACCAGCTACTAGCAACAATGGTCTTCGTGGGTCGTTCGCAGTTCATCATGTCTTTGAATTGTCCGGGTAGTTATTTGAAAAAAACATTCCTGCTTCACACATGGCCGCAAGATACATAATGAAATTTCCTAACATCCCCTATTTCAGAAAACTCTTTCAAGAGTGGCCTGCCAGACTGCAGCTTGCTTTCCCAAATTAGTGATCTGATGGAAACTCAGCAGGAACTGGGCGAGGGACCAGCTGGCAAGGTCCCGGCGATGCGCGAGACAGCGGCTCGCAGAGCGCGGTGGGAGGTGGGGACTCGCACCACAATCCCCTGGCCCGCCTGGGTCTGACGCCAAGGCTCGGCTCCAGCACCTGCGCTGACAGTTTTTGACCCCGACCCCTCTCCTTCTGATAGCCCTTTGCTTCCTCACACGTGGTACGAGGAGCTGGCTGGGCATCTTCCTCGTCCTTGCCCCTCTGGGTGCTCAGCAGAGGCTGGGGGCTGTGTGGGGCTCTCCATCCAAGTGGCAGGCAGGGCAAGTCCTGGTGGGGTAAAGGACCGAAAATGCTGGGCCAGGAGCTCCATGGGCACAGCCCCTCTCGCTGTGCTGGTGTGGCTCATGCCAAAGCTGGCAGATCCCATCCATGGGGCCAGCCACACATCTGCCACACCCAGGCACAAGCCTCACACATGACCAACCTTGGTCGCTCTTCAGCATCCATCCAAGATGAGGCCTCTGACCTCTGTATTTGCTCTGCTTTTTCTCCATCACTTTCCCCAGACACCTCCATCCCCCTCCACCTGGCTCCACCAGACCATGTTTCATCAGAGCTTCCTCTACACAGCAGTGACAATCACAGCCAGCACCTGTTCAGCCCCATGGCCACCACCCTGCCCCACCTATGCCACCTCCCCTCCAACAGACATGTGGCATCAGGCTGTAGTACCTGGTGGGCACTGGTGCTCCTGGGGAGCATGAGGACATCTGACCTCAGACAGCTCTTTGCAGTTTGGTGGGAGTGATGTGATAGAGTTAATTTTTGGCTGTGCTAGAGTTAATTTTCTTCACAGTAGCTAGTATGGGGCTGTGTTTTGGATTTGTGCTGAAAGCAGTGTTGATAACACAGGGATGTTTTAGTTATTGCTGAGCAGTACTTACGCAGAGTCAAGGCCTTTTCTGCCTCTCACCCCACCCCACCAGCGAGCAGGCTGGGGGTGCACAAGGAGTTGGGAGGGGACACAGCCGGGACAGCTGACCCCAACTGACCAAAGAGATATTCCATGCCGTATGACGTCATGCTCAGCATATAAAGCTGGGGGAAGAAGGAGGAAGGGGGTATGTTTGGAGTGATGGCATTTGTCTTCCCAAGTAATGGTTATGCACGATGGAGCCCTCCTTTCCTGGAGATGGCTGAACACCTGCCTGCCCATGGGAAGTGGTGAGTGAATTCCTTGTTTTGCTTTGCTTGTGCACACAGCTTTTGCTTTACCCATTAAACTGTCTCCCCCATCCCACTGCAGGGGAGTAAGCGAGAGGCTGCGTGGGGCTTAGTTGCTGGCTGGGGTTAAACCACGGCAAAGCCACGGAGCTATGGTCCTCTCATGGCCTCATGGCATCCCAAGCACCCCAGGTGGGATGCCAGGAGAGATGCTGCTGGGAGATGGGACAGGCGAGCACAGGAATGCCATTTGTTGCTCCGCCCCAGAGAGGGGTGGATGTGGTTGTGCCTGCACTGAATTTTTAACATCTTGGCCATGAAGGGAAGTCAATTTCCTTCCAATTAATTTTCTTTCTTTTTTTCTTTTTTTTTTTTTCTTTTTTTCCCACAGGATACATGAAGTCAGAGGAGTTGGCTGGAGAGATGTTTGCATGAGTTATTACCTGGCTCGCTCTCCCTGCAGACAGGTCTCCCTGTGACCCCTTGCTCAGCAGCAACGGGGCTACATCATCACCATCAGCTACATCCATGCATCCGTACCCCGTGCCACCACCATGCATCTCTGGGCACACTGAAACAGCTGGGGATGCCTGGTGGTCCATGGCCCACTCACACTGGGGTTTGGGTTTGTGCTTCAGACACTGGTTGCCACCACTGAACATCCTTGTCGCCTCAGGGTGCAAGGACAAGCTGAGCTACTGGGGGAACCTGCACCACCTAAAAGCCAGCAGAGAAATAAATACCCATCAATTCTTGAGTCCCAACCTTCTCACATTATGGCAGTGGGCTGAAGTGGGGTGAGATTTATCCCTTCTGGAGAAACAACACTGAGCACTACCTTCCACAGCCACAAAAAAAGGAACCACAAGCGTGAAGGAAGAGAGGTGCAGAGGAAAAAGAGGATTAGCATGCAGTACAGAAAGGAAGGTAAGCAAAGACCTGCCTGCTCTTACAGACCACACGTGAATACCTCAGTGTGGAGATGGATGGCTCATTCAGGCTTCAACACAGACCCGTTTTCTGTATATTGTGTGTTGCTCTCACGTTATAGTTTCATTCATGCTAAACTCTGCTTCTCTGCACTGGGACTTCAGCATTGCCTTTATAAGCCCATACTTGTTAATGCTGCAATAAAATAGAATTAAATCAACAATGTCAACATCTTTGTTGCAAATGCTGCAGGAGCAATGTGTTCCCACTAAAGGAGTGAGAAGATATTTTACATTATTAAAAATTGCTCTTTCCTGCTAGAAAGGAGAAAATTCCTTTGCAAGAAATTCCTCAAAACATCCATCAGATCTGCAGAGCTCTCACTCCGCACCTCCGCAACCATCTGGGATGAGTGGGACCTAAGCCCTCGGTGGATGTGTCCCTGCCCTACCCTCCAGCTCCCATCCTGTGCAACGTGGTGGACGGGGTCTCCTCTGTCTACATCCCATCCCTCCCCACAATGGATGATGTTAGGGTATAAGGCGAGAAAGAGCATGACACATAAGACTAAAAGCTCGCTGGAAGGAGGCTGCAGCACACGCATCCCCAGCCCTGTTAGGGGCAGCCGCTCAAGGCAGGATGGGGGGAGTTCGGCCCCAGCACCACAGCACAGCGTGGACTGGGAATGGCTACCTCTGGTACAGCTCTGCTGGGCTGTAACCAGATCTTACCCCACTGAACCTCATGCTGTGACATGTTTATACGACCAGACCCTTTCCCCTTCATTAGTATTGGGGTCAGAAGAAGCCAAAGGTCAGGCTCGAAGCCGATGATTTCACTTCTAAACAAAACCATCACCTCCCTCTACCTTCCTCCTCAAAGAGCTTGGCTCATAAATTTTCATTTAGTACCACCAAGCTGACTTTTTTCCCCCTCACATTCTCTTTAACAAGAGGGATATTTCATTCCCCAAAACCAGAGGGCGGTTCCTTATGATCCCAAGTCCCAAGCTATTTGGGAAGCTTTGGCCAGTATCCTGCCCCTTGCTTCAATTTACAAAGTGCTAGTCAGGACTGCTAGAAAAATAAAGGTGGCAGAGATGTGAAACCTCATGGCTGTCTCGCCAGATCAGCAGTGCCGCTGCCCAGTTTTAATGGCTCTGCCACCCGTGTTCCCACAGCATCAGCGCCCCGTTTGACACGCTGGGGGCTGGAAAGTGCAAAACCAAACCCCACTGCCAGAAATGCATGTGCTTGCTTGCTTTGAAGAGAAAACAAGGAAAAAAGCAGAAAATGCAGCTGGCTTTCAAGTTTGCTGCTTGCACTGATTCATACCCTAGAGTCCAGCTAAAGCTCAGTGTCAAAGAGCAAACCAAACTGCACAAGCCAAAGTGTAAATCATCTGTGTTTCTCCTTGGGAAACCGCATGTCCTGGAGAGGAATGGCGCTTGCTACAAAGCCCCTCTGCCCTCCACTGCTGTGGACAGCTCTGAGTCTCCCAAAAGGTTCAGCCTTACTATTGCTTTACAAATCCTGGACTCTCTTACTGCACTTTTTCAGTGGTGGCTCTTGGTGCTTGCTCATCTGACAGCACCCTCCTGTTTTGAGGGAAGTTTCAAAGCTCAGCTGGCACGGGAAAATAAATTGGCTGCTGCTGTGCAAGGAGGAGGTGATTTAGATAGCCAATTTCAAAAGAGGTTAAGGGATTCGGCTGCTCAAATCCTGCTGAAGCGAGGAGCTGCTTTTCACACCTGCTTGTGAAAAACCCACTGGGACAACCTGACCCTTCCTGGAGCTGAATGCACTTTCTGCCACAGAGCTGCAGATACATGTCCCACAGGGAGTAGGGGGCTCACAGTTAAAAACATGTTTGGGGGTTTCAGCTGGGTCTCAACTCCTATCGACCACACTGAAACAGGACAGTTCAAAACCAGTGGGTGATTTCTGAGCTGTGGGGTTCAACTCCTCCAAAGTCTTACGACAGCTTCAGGCTAGGGGTGCACATCTTCCCGTGTCGACCTGGCCAGGGACCCAACTGTTGTGGATGACTGCTCAGCAGTTGCTGCAATCCCTGCATAGCCCAATGTTTTTATTTATGCCCTGGTGAGAAACAATCAACTGCCCGTCACAACCAGTGATGAACTTGCCAACAACAGTACCTATAAATCCCCCCCAACGAGGAGTAAATGTGTGCATCTCCCACCCAATGCAAGTGGTGAGGGTCATAGTCAGCTCAGCTGGCTCTGCTTTTCCAGCCCACTTGGCCAGGGCTGTTAAGGAAAATTTCCCCTGACCAGGTCATTCTCACCTCCCCAGCCTAGCTCAGTGTGAAGGACAGTGCCTGTGGGTTGGTGCCATCGTGTGGATACAGCTGTAATGAAGAGGAGGAGGAGGAGGAGGAGGAGGAGAGGCAGGAGGAAGAACACTGGGAAAAGGACATATTTGGTGTTGTCCAAGTCAGGGTCTAAGTGTAGTTCCCTCCTAGTGATACCAATGGGCTTAGGTGGGACCACGCTGCTTCCTCCAGCAGGTTGAATAAATATGGTAACAGCAAAAGCACATGCCACCTGCACCTTATCAACCCTCCATCTCCTGGTGCCAACAGCAGATCTGCAGAGGGAGTTTTTCCAGATGATGCCCTAATGAAAGGAGCGGCAGCTGAGATTAAGATCTCTGCCGTGCTTGAAAGGCTCAGAAGCTGAAATGGAGCTGCAAGTGATACTCACTCTACCTTACTCAGGCTTTCACGTTTGGAAACAGGGCTGGAACACACTCATCCATGTATCATCCCCTCCCGGATCTCCAGGACTGTCTGGTCTACCAACACAAACATACTCGTGAACCTGAAGAAAAATCAGGCTATGGATTTTGGCTAGTGGCAGAGGGTGGGTTCTTTGCTCTAGGCTTGCATCCTGCCCTGGAAGTCACACAGTCCCCAACCTCCAACTCTCTTGCAAAACTGAAAAGCAATCCCAGCCCAGGATAAAAATAAAGGGTCCATGGGGCCCTGTCACTCTGGGGTCAACTGATGCAGTGGACGTGCAATCAAGCTCCTTCATGTAATTTTTCCAGTGCCTTTTACAGGCTGGATCTGAAACGGAGCCAAATGATGAGCAGGGGGGGATAACGAATCATAAGCCTGGGGTTTCCTTTGTACAGTCAAAATCCCAAGCCAAGTCCTGCTGGCTGGGATGTTCCCATTATCTTGCAGAATAGAGCACTGAACTCCGACAGGCTCCTTCCAAAACCCCATCCGCTGTGACGGAGAGCAACCTGCCCTGACTCAACGCTTCACTCTTTCGGGATGAGGAGGGGGGGACAAGCTTGGTTCCCACAAGAAGAGGAGGAAGCCTGTGAGGACCCTGTCCAGGCACGGCTCAGCCTCCCTCTCTTTGGAGGAGGCAGGCCTGTCTCCGTATCGACCTCTGCACCTCCCACACACACGCTATGCCTGTCCACCCTTGTCATGTTTTTGGCTCCCCTCGAGTTCACGCTGCCAAGGTCTTTGCAGAGCGCTTGTAGCACTGGAGCGGAGTGACTTCCCATTCGCAGGCATGCTGTCTCTGCCAGGATGGGTCTGGAGGAGCTCTGAATCTTGGATCTTGGAGCTCTGGAAGAGCTGGCTGCTGGGGACCTCCTTGGACGAGGTGTGAGGGACACGCAGGTGGTCGGCGCTCAACCCTGAGTGCCCGGACAACCCACACTTGCACTGTGCTGGTTGTCATGGGTTCGACCACCAGCCTCTAGGTGCAGGTGGGATCTCATTTGGCAATCCATCAGGGCGCATCTATCCTTAGCTAGCTGGCGCCCTGTTCCAGCCGGGTTTTGCAGCATGTGGATGACTGCATCCAAGATTCATTAATGACCCAAACCCATGTTGCTGTTTCAGATTAAATTGTTCCCAACGCTATGCATTGTTATTTGGGAAATGTATGAATTTTTCCCATATGTCTTTGACCTATAAAATGAACATCCCTCAAAACTGAAAGGTTATTGCCAGCTACGACATGTTTTCATTTCTCATCTTTAAGCACATTTCATGGTTTGCCAAAACTTTTTAGGAGGTTGAAACTGAAGGCCTTGACTCAGGAAAGCACTTCAAACACGTGCCAAATAGGACTTATGCACACACTTGCATCTAAGCACATGCTATAGGCCTGTGCTGGACTGAGATGTTTTCCCAAATTGGTGCCAAAAACCATCTTCCTCTTCATTAACTCCTGAACTCTCAGATTCTGTCCTCAGCTTTATTGACAATCACTTACAGGTGAAATTTGGCTTGCTGATGTGCAGCTCCTAGATTGCAGAGAGCAGCTAATTATTTGGGGATTGCTGGCTGGGGCTTTGGGAAGCCATAAAAAGCCAAAATAAGTCGAGGTGGGTGATACATTTTAAATGGATATTTTTGAAAATACAACATTTTGCAGAAATTTCATGGAGTGGTTACTTTTAACAATAAAATCTGGCAAAAAATCAGAAAGGCATATTTCAAGTGTTTCTAAGTGAAAACTCTGAAAGGACTTTGATTCGAAAGTTCTTTTTTTTAATTTTACAATATAAAATGGTCAGTGTCCAAGTAAAATATTTCATTTCAGGCTGACTCAAATATCATGCTTGACAAAGAATCTATCTTTTTTCTTTTTTTTTTTAAATTTTGGTTTGCCAGAAATTTCTAACATTTCATTTTTCAGTTCATCCCAAATCAGTATTTCAACTTTTTGAAATTTTGCTGCTAGAAAAGTCAGTGCTCATATAGCCATGTATATCCCGAGAACTGAAAACAGAGCTGGGTAAATGAAGAGGGAATGCAAAAGTCCAGCTCTAAAGTTTGTCTTTAAGAACTTGCCAGTCATCTGGGAGGAACTGAAGCTACGACAGACACTGTGGGTATCAAAAGACAAGGGAATCTGCACTCCACTTCCAGGAAAGAAACATTTCATTGTTACAAGGAAAAATACTGGATGGAGACCAGCCCCCAACCCTGAGCTTTCAGCATTCCTACCTGCACTGCTAAATCCCCAAATCAAGCCTCTTCTGCAGCATGCCTTTTATCTCAGCAGCACAACTCTCTGCATGAGAGAAAACCTGTATTCTGTTTCAACACATTTCTAACATAGTTACGCCGTTAACCCGCAGAGTGCGGTTCTCACAGGAGATGTCAGATGGGGAATGGATGATTGTAGCTTCCCTCTTGCAAGCAGTCCTTGCCTTTTTGAAGTGAGTTCTTCAGTCCAAGACATTGGACAACTATAGCAAAGCTTTGCCTGTCCTTTCCAGCTACAGAGAGCAGGCAGAGAAGTGTGTTTGGTTAATGACCATGCGTGACTTGCCCACCACGAGACCTTAGGAAAGTCTGCCATATGTAAGATGCAGGACCACATATTCAAAAGCACACAGCAATCCCCCCTCTGCCACGGGAGCATGGTGCACTGCACAGACCGAGCAGAGCAGTGATGGCAGCTCAGGAGAAGCTGCTTGCAGTGGCTGCTCTCCTACCCAGGTTAACCAGCCTGTGCAGGGAGCATGCACCCATGGGTGCACTCACATCTTCCTCTGCTGGGACTCTTCATCTCCTGCCCTTCCCCAGTCCCAGCCTCCTGGGCTCTGGTCATATTTTTATCCACTAACCCACCCCACTAAGCCAAAATTCTCATTGCAGAGCCCCCTGGGTTTGCCAAATTACCCCTCTGGTATTTGCTGACACAGTGGAATGGTGATGGCAGGTAGCTCAAGACCCACTCCGTGGTGTGTGCAGCTCTGACCCCATCTCCCCAGACAAGCATCGCCTGCAAATGCGAAATGTGGAGTAAAGACGACTAATTAAACCTTAAGTTTTTATCTCAGCAAGGTAGGGGTCAAGTAAATTAATTTGGTGAGTCCCACTGTCAGATCTGCCCCCCCCCCCCCCCCCGACCAGTCTGAGCACACAGCTTTTCAAGACTGCTCTGAAAGACACCAGCACTGCGACCACTGAGCATCCCCCCTCTGAGCCCAGCCTGAGCAAGCTGGAGAGGGGGCTTCTTCACCGGTGTGCATCCCCAGGCAGAGCTTTGGAGATGGTCTTCACCATGCACAGAGCTTACATCAGCAAAGCAACCAGAGCTCTTCCACCCATATGGCTATTATAGAACAAGATGGCCAACAGAGAGGGAAAAAATGTCCAAATCACATTTTTTTGATCCTTAAAAAGTTTGGTCAGTCCTGAAATCAATTAAAAATGAAGAGGCTTTAACAGGGAGTTGAAAGAATCAGTAGGGTGGGTCACTTGTTTTTATTCCTATTGTCAAATGGTAAAATTGTTCTCTTATTTAAGATGTCAAAAGCCTGTGAAGCAAACAAACAAAGCCCAAAGTGCCAAATTCCCAACACCCGACCACAGTGAGACATTCATGGACACAAGGAAATGGGCTGCAAAACTTGCACAAAAAAATAAACCTCCCTGAGAAGGGCTCTGCCAAAGCTAAGGGGAAAAGAGGTTATGAGCATTTGTGGGAAACAGTGCTAAAAGGGACGGATAAAAGAGACCAAAAAAAAAAAAAAAAGAGGAGGAAAGAGCAGAGGGAGAGAGGACTGGGGCTAGGGCTGTGCCAGTCAGGAGGGATTTGGCCGGATGATGGTTTTACTGCATTTAAATGTGTAAGATACACTTTGATTAATTCTAGTAGACTACACCAAAGTCATACTTGCAACTCCCAGCACGCTAATTACGGAGAAGAGGCGGACAGTGACTCATGTTGGAAACTTCCCAACTTCCAAAGGGGGGAAAAAAAAAAAAAAAAGGAATCTCAGCACTCAGGCAAGCACAACGGTCCCCGGACCCGTGCTGGGAGAAAGGTCGGGGCAGGCATGGCTGCGGGGACGGAGTGCTGGCTGGGCTATTCCCAAGAAGGGCTGGTAGGGGAGCCCCCTGCCAGGAGAATGCGGGGCATGGGGAGAGGTGCAGGTACCCAACTGTGGGGTGCCTATCCAGGGCTGGGTTTGCCCCAGCATCTCCCCAGTCATGCAGACAGGGCAGCTGTTTCCCTCAGTGCTAGTCCCATCACCTGGAGGCAGGGATGCTGCCATCCCAGCAGAGGTGCCCTCGGGAAGATGTCAGTGAGGTCTACCCTAAGTAGGATAGTTGTCCTTCCTGACACCCAAAAAAACCTTCTGCCAGGTGGTGAAATGCAAGAGGGCAGGAGCTGGGGGATTGCTACGTACCCCTGCCTCTACCACCATCTTGTCACCAAGCCTTTCAAAGCCAACCCCATCTGATGTGCTGGAGCCATGGCCTTGCAGAGACATGGATGGAGCCCACCAGCTCTGGGTTGCACGAAGGCCAGGTCTGATGGGTCACAGAGGGAAAAAAAACAAAGTCACAGACCCCATGTTAAGCCTCAGGTGTCCCGCTCGGCTCCTGCATGGTGAGGAGCTCCCTCCCCTCTGTTCGTGAAATATTTAGCAAGAAGGAGATGCGCGTGTGCGCACACACACAGAGATGTTTGCTCAGCAATTATTACCACCAGCTCCGAAACATCTCTCAAGGCGACAGCGGAGAAACTAAGGGGGTCCTTGCCTGATATTTATTATCCCATCTCAGCTCGGTTCTCATCTACTCATTTTTAACTCTCCAAGAAGCTGACAGCATCAGAAACTGAAGCCAGAGCATCAGATTAACAACATCTTTCTTCTCCAGGCTTTCGGCCACATGTTCGAATTGGTTCAGCCCATGAATACAACCGAAACCCCATAATCTTACAGGCTCAAGACAGAGGTGGGGGGATGGGGACAACAGATTTAATGCCTTGTAGCCAATTTAGTTTCATTTTTTTAGCTTCTTTCTTTAAGGAGAAAAGATAATTACTTTAAAAAAAATTATATTGTTTTTAAAGAAAGCAAGAAAGGAAGCTGCAGGGTGTGCCCCCCCATCTCCACCACCCTGGCTTGTGGCTCAGACTGCAGCTTGGCAATGCCAGGCATGTGTTGCATGGGCGCACGTCTCTCTGTGTGAGCAGGAACCCATCTTGTGGCCTTCAGATGGCATTAACGATGAAACAAGTCATTAACAAGCCATTATTACTCTGCAACACTGTGCTTCTCTCTGCCTCCCTGACTCCACCACAGACCCAACAGGCTCCATAACCACTAGAGGGGGGTGGAAGGTAACTAGTTGAGGGGATGATTTCCTCCTGTTGTGTCCTCCTGGGAAACACAGATGTTAGTGGGTTGGGGAGCTCTGCAGTTCTGGGCAGGGTATGGACGTCTACCACACTCCAAGTTCACAGCATCAACGTGAGGAAGTTTTCCCCATCATCCACGGCATCAGCATGCTGCTGAAGCAACCTTCAAAATGGTGGAGCCACATGAGATGTCAAGCTTGTTCTCCAGAGAGGGGTGTTGTGATGCTGGTTGGGGAACGAAGCCCCTTGGGGTTCTCTCTTTGGGGAGGGAAAACTAACCAAACCGCAGGCTGGAGAGCTGCAGAAACAGCTATGAATTGCAAAGGCGGGACAGCGCAGGCAGCATGAGAAGGAGTTCAAGGCATCCTAATTCAAAATGTATGTGATCGCCCATGCCTCGGCCCCCTTCCAGAGAGGTTGCAACACCCTGCAAGCAGGCGATCCTGCACTGCGAGCCCAGGGCACGCATCTTTTGGAGATAAGAATCAAGCTGCTCTGCAAGACTCTGTTTTCTGGGAGGCCACGGAAGTGGAGCAACCACTGGATGGGAAGAAACACTCCTTTGGGCAAGAGGAACCCACCACCGACCCAGGAGAGGATGAAACCTTGGTTGTCCTCCACCTGACCTCCTCCTAAGTGAAGAATATACAGACAATTTTGCCTGGTGACCTGTGAGATCTTCTAAGGGTAAAATAAACCATTTTCCTTTTGGAAAAATAGTTTTAAGAAAACAAGGTTTGGTAACTTCCATTTGGCAGAGTTTTCCATTGCAAAATGTCACAGGAGTTGTACTTTTGGATTCCCCACAACTTCCTTGCTTTCTGATTCATGCCATAGGACAGCACCTCCTGTCCCCAGAACACTGCTGGGCTCTGGCAGTCTCTCTCCTGCTTCACCATCCAGGAGCCATGGGGCACTGAGGCAGAGGAGGGTCCAGGCCACAGGCTGGCCACCTGCCTAAAGGCAGATGCTGGTACTGATCTGGAGCATGTCAGCATGGCTTGATCTCCATAACCCATATCGTCTCTGAAGTTCATTAATGTAAATAAGCAGAAAGCAGATCACTTGCAAATTCCCATAAAGCTGTCCATAGATGGGGTAGGGGGCTCTCCCTGTGACCAAACCACCAACAAAACCCTTCAGGATGCTCAAAAACAAATCACAACCCCCTGCAAAGGTCCAGCTGAGCCTTCCTAATTGCTACAGCAGGAAAAGGGTTACTCGGGAGCTACGGGAGGCCATCTCCACCTTTCTGGGTCCCTTAGCTCTCCCTTGTCCAGTGATGTCCAACGGCATCCACAGGGCACAGGCACAGCGGTCTAGAGGCCACCACCACAACCCCATGTCCTCCTCCTGGTCCCTCTGCCTTAGTGTGGGGTATCAGCAAGGCCAAGGGCCACCCTTGTCCTGCACATGTTGGTCAGATGGTCTCCTAGACCATAAGCATAGTGGCGCTTGGACAAAAAGCTGTTGACACCTCACAGGCACGGTGACACATGCATTGATGTTCTCCTTTCGGTGGGGAGCTGCTGCCCACAGGCAGTCAGCCACAGAGGAAAACCTCCAGGCTTTCGGAGATGCTGCTTGCTCTGACTTCCCTTTTCCTACCCTCTCATTTTCCCTCCTTGCTATTGCAGCTGCAGGACAGAGTGCTGATGAGACAGGATCAGGTCCAATCCCAGTTAGTCATTTCCCAGTAATTAGTTTGTGTTACCAGACAAAGGACACCAATGTTTTCTCAGGTCACTGTTGCAACTCCCAACCACAAGTATGCCGAGGAAAAGGGGCTATGCTGGTATGTGGGGTACTGAGCCACACAAAAGCAGTGCAGTTCTCTAGTCTGGTCTGGGAGACAGTGTTCTGCTGCCTATAGTGCTTCTCCAGCACCTGAAACACCTGGTTGCATTAGGGAATGTAGGAGCCCATGCCTTTGGTGCCTGACCCAATCCCTACTAACGCTCCCATTGCATATTAGAATGTTTTGTCTATGCATTGTCCATGATAGTACTGCCTGCAGTGATACATGCAGGCACACCCGTGCTGCATTGTATCAATCGTCACAGAGCTGAGAAAAGATCAAAACCATCTGAAGCTGCTGACGTTTTGCTATTTATCATGTAAAGTTCCTTGAGCCTCTGCTGCCTAGACCCTATAAGCAATATCATCCTATAAACAGTATTGTCCTGTAAGCAATATCATCCTCCAACCACTGCCATATAGCATAGCTCAGTTTAACTTCACGCTGTGATGTTCCCTGGGTTGGGCTGGTCTGAATGCCCATTTGTCTGCGGAAAACACTGGGCTCTGGGTAGGAAAGAGAGTAAGACAAGCAGATGCCCTGGAAGCACAGCAAAGCACAAATTTTTTCACATGGGAAGAACAAAAACTCTGATGTGCAAGAGGTAACTCATGGCACATTTCAGGTGGCATCCTTCAGCTCCACCACAGCGATTTGGGCCACACGTCTGCCCATGCCTCTGAACATGGGGTTGTGTCTAAGCCGTTTGTCACAGAGCTAATGGAGAAAGGTTGCTTCATCTCAACCTAAGCCTGACATGACTAATTGCCCTCTGAGGTGCTGATTTGCTCCCATTGATTTCAAGAGGGAACGTGGAGGAGGAGTGGAAATAGATGAATACACAGCTATATTGGAGTGAAGCCCATCCTGCCACTGATGCACCTCCATGGTAGCTCCCCACCTGCAAATTGGGGAGGAGAGGGCTTATGTTCCCATGCGTTTCTCCTCTCTTTTGAATGCTTTGTAGCACAGGTTGCCTCTCCCCACCTTCCTGGCCTGAACCCCGTGCAATGGGGCTGTGCTCGCAGCTGGGATGCTCCTGTGAGAAATCTTCAGTGGCAGCAAATAAATTAAAAACCCAACGCAAAAGCCCACATATAAGAAATTGTTGCACCTTGTAGGCCACCCTTGGGTCAGCAGCAATGCCCTGGAGCAGCCTTTGGGGGATGGTGGTAAACAAAGCTGGATGATGAAATCCAGGCTGGACTTACCTTGTTCAGTAATTACAGGCTCTGAAAAACCAGTGCTGCAAACGTATCATGGATGGCTGGTTAAAACGCTTCCAGACAGATGTGTAGGCTATAACGTATGTTTTGATTAGTTCACTGTGGTCAATCTTGGCTTCACCAGGATCCTCTGTCTCCGTGATCCCTCATCAGAGATGACATAAAGCCATGAGGTCATCCAAGCTTTCTTCTCACTGTGGGACTCAGCAAGCAACGTCCTGCCCTATGTATTCACCTAGGCAGACCTTGGGCACTAGGGCTTCTCCTTTTCCTGTTGGCATCATAAAAATAAATTAATTAAAAAAAAGCTCAAATGAGCCTCAACTAAAAGGCCTGTGTTGACTAGAGCAAATTTCCATGAGGAGAAAACTGGAAGAAAGGTTGAACATTTTTTTAAGTCTGGAAGTCCTTGAGGTGGGTTGTTTTTCTCTCCAAGTAATTTAGTGTGTGTCTCAGTGTGTCCAAGCCAGCCCAAGCATTCCTCTTAGAGCACAACACACAAGTCTTTAAGAAGTGCTGGGGACAGAGGAGACGTACATTATATACAGGCAATTTAGCACCAATCCTGTGACACAAAGAATATTTCTGGTTTTGCTGTTGGAAAGCTACATTTTACTGACTTGAGACCCCAACCCACAATGAAGCAATTATTAATGCACTATGATATTAAGATACAAAACAAGTTTAACAGTTCAAATGCAGAAACGTGATGGGGAGGGAGACCTATCCAATTAATATTATTAATTAGTATTTCTGTGGCACTGGGAAATGGGGTTCTCCTGGGAGCAGGCTCTTTGCACCACCGACCCAGCAGAAGCAAAGACACGCTAGCTGGATGAAGGGGCAATGCAGTGAAACTCCTTTTCAGGGTATTTTTTCAAAAAAACATCTTTTGGTTTGGGATGCCATTTTCCAGAAAGCGCTGTGCTTGTACATCCCTGCCACTGTTTCTCTCCCTCAGCATGCTCTCCTTGCTAACACAGGCATTGAGGAACTGCTGGTGGCCTCCTGGGAAAGGCAGCTGCAAGGAAAGCAAGATTTCATGCTTGGCTTTTGCACACAAGTCCTGCCGTGCTTCCCTGCTTGACAAGTCCCCCCCACGGAGGAAAGCTTTTATTGACAGAGTCATGTCAGGAAGCAGGGAGCTCTGCAGCTGAGCAATGGGTTGCTTGGTTTTATCACTAGCAAATGGGTCAATATTTTGCTCCTGTGCATGCATCCCCCTTGGGTCATTGAAACATACCCTGTAGTGCAATTCAGCAGGCTCTGAAGAGGTCCAGCTTGGTTATGGTAGCTCAAAGCATTGCCCTTCCAGACAGCAGCTTTTATTATCCCCCCACCCCAAAAAATTACTCCATATATCTTCTCAAGGTGATCGGCTGGGACTCCAGTCTAATCAGACAGTTTTCCCCTTTTATCTCTCCCTGAACTGTCCAAGCAGCTCTGGAGTCCGTCAGCCCTGTGATATCATACCTTGGCACAGACCCCGCCTGTTTGCTTTTTGCCAGGATGAATCCTGTAAACACTCGCAAGAAATCACAGCGGGGGAAGGTTTTTTCCTCCTCCCCTCCAGAGAAACAGCCCATCCTTCACTGCTCGCACGGGATGCCGGCGAGGGAAAGGAGGAAACGGAGGCTGAAGGGAAAGCAAGAGGAAGGTCAGGGATGGAGGACCGCACCGCAGTTTTTCCTGGAACAACGGAGCGGTGAGGATGACCTCGATAACTACAGAAAATAAACAAACCCGGGGATGAAGCAGCCAGCTGGGTTCTCTGTCAGTCACTTGATTTTTATTTTTTTAATCTTTTATTTTGCTCTGTTTGTTGATGCATTTGTTGAAAAGGCTTTTCCTTGATGTGTCAGAAGTATTGCAAAGCATGGGGCAGCCAACACCCAGCTGGGACTGACCCTAACCTGGCAGCCTTGGTCTGGTTACTTAAGCACATGAGGCTTTTGGGATTAACAAGGCATGTATCTGTCTGGTTATTTCCTCTCCCCTGCCCTCCAGATAACTTCTGAGCCCATTCCTTGTTTGCAGACTAACCTAAATGAGGGCAGTGATCTCGGAAAGATTAAATTTCTGAAAGTTTCTTGAAAATGCTCTGGCAGATGGATGGGCAGCCTTAGGGCGAGTGGAGAGGGAGGGGGCTGGCTGCAGCCTGAGCCCAGCCCAGCTTACCCCAGCACGGCAAAAGCCACCCGATGAGCAAACCAGAGCCCACCAAGGGCTTACAGGATGCTCAAAGCAATGTGGGAGGAGGTAGCCCACAGTCATCTCATCCCAGCCACATTGATGCTGCCGTGTGATGCCACGTCATGCACACTGCACCATGAGTTCCTATTAACAAACAGGGAACCACAGCCTGATGCCAGTGCAAATTTTAGTCCATACGATCACACCAGGTGCCTGTAGTGCTGCTGGATTTTCCTCACCTCAAGTCTCCTGCGGCTGGAGAGACCCCAGAGATACCTACGGGATAGTTGCTTTGAGCTGCCACGCCTCCCAAGCCTTGCACGCAACCATCTTGCAATGTAGAGAGGGAAAGGAAAAAAAACCCAAACCTCTAAGCACCATAAAGATTTTATTATAAACAAACCTCCGAGAACACTTTGGGAGCTGGGATGATTAACATTCCTTAACAAAGAAGGTGGGGGTGGAGCAGGAGCTGGGGGAGGGGAGACGCAACACCCTCCTGTGGGTCCCACCTTCCCACCTAATCCCCCCCATTGCCATCTGGCAGATTTACTGGCCCCAGTAACGTTGCTCCCACTGATACAATGAAGAATTGCAGGCTGTGCTATATTTCCTCATGAATTTCGCTTCCCTGCCAGAAAAGTTCAGGGCTGGGTCAGACTTTTTAGATATATATAAAATATATATATACACACACACACACACACACATATATATATATAAATACATATCTATTTTTTTCTCCTTTCCAGGTGATTTCCACCTTTCCCCATCTAAGGACTCATTCATCCTCATCTTCCCTACTCACCGGTTTTTTTACTCTTTGCCTGGGTTGGCTTAAAGAAAATAACTGAAGGGCCAAACCCCACACCCTTCCCCTCTAGGGTGGGGATGCTCCACAGTGCTGCTTTCCGTGCGTGCCGGGGGGGCTGTGGCAGATGCGCAGCCCCCTGCCCGCACCACAGGACCACTGAACCTGGCAGCAGCCTGCCCTCACCCTGATTCCAGCCAGGGAGCACTAATTCAATCAAGCTGAATTAATGGGCCGAAAAAGAGAGGCAGGTGGTTTGGACTTAACGGTCCTGTCCCTCCTCCACCACTGCAGGCATGGACCACCTTCACAGGGTCACAATCAGCAAAGGATGTGCACCGGCATCCTAAATCACTGGTCTCCAAGCTTCTACCATGCTGATTTATCTCATGCCCATGTCCACCATCCCAGCTCAAGGCAGGATGCTGAGAAACACAGATGGGAGATTTACCATCATCACGTACCTCTCTCCCCTCCCAGGGATGGGCCCATGTTAGTGCTGCAGAAGGGACAGCCAACAGCCTCTCTGCTGGGGACCGGCAGCAACGGGGACCTCGGAGAAATGAAACTGCAGCAGAAAAACAAAAAGTCATTTGCTTCCCACCACCACCTCGTGTGCACTTCTGGGAAGGGAGGGGGAGAAATGAGTTTTTTCTCTCTTCATTGGGATTAGGGCATGGGAACACAGGGAGAGGAAGGTCTTGAAGGACACAGCTGCCCTGGGCAGACAACAAGCACTAAAACCCCTGGGCACAAAGTGACAAAATGCCTTCAAGCAGGCATGTGTTGCACAACCTGAACTGTGGCACTGGTGCTCCTTCATCTCCGGCTCAGACACGTGGCTTTGCAGTCCCATTTCACCCGTCTCATAGGAGAAAGGCAAACACAAACAGGTGTAAATCACTTTTTCCCTCATCCCATGTCTAAACCATGTATTCTCCCCCTTCAGCTTTGCTGCACCCACCTCAAATCTTCCTTCCTTTGCAAACACGTTTCCCTTGAAGCTGCAAGTGCTTTTGAAGAAGCAACTGTCCAGGCGAGGAGTTCAGAAAACAACCACATCCTACAGATTAAAATTCACCTGAACAGTGGTGCTGCTTTCTCTGGATGGCACCAGCCTGTCACCGGCAGGTGTCCAGGGATGGTCTCAGTTTCGTTGTTCATATCCCTCCTGCACAGAGCGTGGCCGTGGCCGTGGCCATGGCCAAGCTGTCCTGCTGCAGTAAGTGGTGACCAAGGCCCTTCTTTTAGGAAAAGAAGCCCTAAAATGTCTTTCTAGGTGAATTTTGTAATGAATAAAAGCTCCTAGCACTGCTACTTATGAAGGGCTCTCTTCTCTTGTTTAACTAGAGGTTTGGCAGGAGCCTGGTGGTGCAGGCATCACTCCTGCTGCCTAAAGGTTTTAGGATGCTAATTCTGGGCGCAACCTGTAGAGGAACATCCCACCCCCACTAATTAAGCGTTTCCTGCATCCTTTCTGTGGGTCACCCTATTTTATAACTGAGAATTGCTGTTCTGTAAGGAAGGCAGTCAAAATCTGGGAGAAGGTGAAGCCCATGCACACACAGGCAGGCACATGAGGCCAGGTGTGCAGGGTAGCTCCCACCCTACCCCAGGGTGCAGGGGGTCCAGATGGCCTCATGTAGCTCTGTTTCATATGACCCAGAGGCTCATGGAAAATCTCAGTTATAACACTCTTAGGTTTCCTCTCCCCCGCCCAGAATTAACCACACCTGCCTGCTGGAGGGATGCACAGTTTACCCACAGGACTTTCCCATTGGAGAGCAGGTTGTCTGGACAAAACCAGGTTCTTGAACCTGAATTTCAGCAGTCTTCCTCTTTTAGCTCTCAAGGAAAAGCAAGGCTAGCATCATTGCCACATGGCAGTGGCTTCATAAAGCTCTGGTTTCCCATAACTGGTGTTAGAGGAAACCTTACTGGCTGGTGTTTTCCAGCCCTGCCTGCTAACTTTTTCCTATCAGCATTACATGAGAGGTGATTTGGAGCTGAATTTTTGTGTTGCTTTCTCTGCCAGGGAGATGACCCGCTTTCCTTGCTTGCATCTGGGAGACCTGATGGAGCCAGTCTGGAGGGAATCCCTTACCCAGGAGGAATGGCCACCGCCAGCATCCCTCTTCCTCTGCTGAGACAACGTGGCCAGGCCATGTCTGCATCCTGCTCCTTGAGATACCCCAAACAGCTCGACTTCCCCTACCAGTCCAAACTGGGAGGAGGACCTCCATCCCATCACCAGTTCAACCTTGAATGCATGACCAAGGCAGATCAGACTGGAGATTTTCAGCATCCCAAAGAGAAGCAGCATGTCTGCAGTCCTGAGCTTTGGTACCACTGGAAAACCCTCTGAAGATGATGAAGGGTGCTTGTCACAGCTCTTGTAACACAGGGGAAAGGCAGGAAAGCTGAGGAACAGGACAGGGACATGCCCTCTCGGAAGCAGGAGGGTAAATCAGAGACCTGCATTTCTGGCTGATCCCCTGCCACAGCCCATGCTGTCCTGTATTTTTGTGAACACGTTCTTGACCGCGGAAACCTAGATCACACCTTTTAGGAGGGGAAGGAAAGGACTTGCTGTACTTGAGGCACTGCAGCTCCTTCATGAGAGCAGTTGTCAGACTTTTTTTAAAATGCTTTTGTTAAATACAAGGCTGTTACCCCGAAAGAGCTGCTGGAGCCTTTGCCTCTCCAAACACCATCCCCGAACAAGTCGCACACCTTCTCACCCGAGGCTGGCTCTAAGCTGCCTTTTTCCCACAATTTCAGAGTTTTACAGTCAGTGTTCCTCATTTTCCATGTCATTAATCTCCATGGGCCCCGGCTTCAAGCAGGCTGGAAGCCAAATCCTACCAGACAGGTTCCAAGTGAAATCCAAGTTGTCTGGAAAAGAAGAAAATTCAACTAAAAATTGAAAAAGCACGTGAACCATACGCTGGGTCTCACCAACCATCCAGCAGGGCAAGTGCGAGGCTGTGCAAGCCAGAAGATGGTTTCAGTGGCAGTCAACATGCATTTTCCCATCCCACTTGACTTTTCCAGCAATGAGCCAAAATCTAAAGTGTTCGTTTGAGCTAACTTCTTTAATTTTGCCCAGGAAAAAAAACAACAAAATGAAACAAAACTGGGAGATTATTTTTAAGTTTCTCAAGAAAGATATTCTTGCTTTGAGAGCTGCCATTGAGCACTGTCAGCCAATACATTTTTCACAGCATTTTTATAGTGATTTTTAATTTCCTCTCTTTGGCGTTTGAGCTGCTCTGCGCAAACTCCAATTCCCTGAGGTCCCAAAGCTGAGGACAAGACAGGTAAAACCTCTGTCAGACAAGGCAAGGGAAAAGAAGAAACCTGTCCTGTGGTAGGACAAGAGAGAAGGGGGAAGAGCAAAAACTCTCTCACCTGGTCATCTCCAGAGGTGTCCTACTGCCTTCAACACCATCCCTCTCCCCAACTTCTGCAAGCTGCCCATGCGGTTTGTCTCTGCTCTGGAGGATGAGGCTCAACACTGCAGGGATAATACCGATCTTCACCTCTCCTGCAGCCTGCAGGGTTTTTTTTGTTGGTAATTACTCTAAATTTGAGATTTTAGGCAGGACATCTGTCTGTTATTGGGAGGTCATTTACTCTCAGCAATGTCTTTCCAGCATCTCCACACCAATGGGGTGGCCCTCAGGTTTTTGGCATGGGCTTTGCTCAACCTCCACCCAGACTGCACAGCACATGCCAATGCCACTTCAACCACCCGGCTGGCAGTTCCAGCTCCCCTTTGGCGAGGGCCGTGCAAGCTACCTGCCAGCTGCCCTGCCAATGAAGTCAGGAAACCAGCTACGTCGGACCCCGAGACAAAAATCAAGGCGCCGTGTGTTTCGACTAAGGGGAGGTTGGGAGCTGTGAAGTTGGATGTTTGTGCATTATTTTCCTCCCTCCAGAAACAAATGCCAGCGCGGTTTAACTAGAGGAGCTGTATGGCACTGCACCAGGAATAACTTGCTAAACAGACCAGCAGCACCAGCGCGTTGAGCTGGGATCCTTAGGAACAAGGGTTCTGACAGCCCATGGCGTGATCCATTGCGCCTCCGTGCCAGCTCTCACAGAGCGAGCCTGAGATGTGCTTCAGAGGAGCCCTAATGAAATCTGCAGATATTTTACCGCTCTGGTTGGATTGCTCTTCCTTCCTCCCCCTCCAAGCCTCTTCAAAACAGAGTTTGGAAGCAGCCTGTGATACTTAAGTTGTAAGTCCTGTCTTTCTCGACTCACAAAGGGAACCAAAAGGAATTGTTTTGAAATAACAGTGCAAATCAAATTACCCGTCGCAGATAAGGGGGAGAGAGGTCAAATATGAAAAGGCTTTAGATGAAAGAAGAATTAGCCTACAACCCGCAAGGAATAACTCAATTCAAGTCTCATTTTCAGCACCCCCACAATCTGGCGCAACAGAGGTCCCTAATGAAGCCCAACAGATAAACCTGGCCAAGACAATTTGTTACACTGCTGAACACAGAGCCATTTCACCAACCACATGCTAAGCATCAACCATCCCCTAAAATGGGAGAAGTATATCAACGTATTAGAAGCCATCATCAATCAGCTCAGAGGAAACCAAGCAGCCCTGATCAGGTTCCAGCCAGAGCTATGGGAAGCCACTCTGTGGTTTGAGTTTGCAGATATCCAGCAGCCTTGTGCGCTCCTCCTCCTCCTCCTCCTCCTCCTCCTCATCCTCCCAGGCTGCATCCCTTGGAGGTGGGGCGGGCAATCTGGCTGCCCCCAGCCTGCAGACATTCCCACAGCACCCGGGCCGGTAGGCTTTGCAGACCCTCTCCTCTTGGCTGCACCAGCATTCGCCCGGCACTCCCCAGACTTGGCAGGGTTATTGATGGGCTTGGGACACGCCTGGGGCTCCCAGCAGAGATTTTTCAGCATCTCCGCTTCAACTTTCCTCCCTTACACAGAAAAAAGTTCCCTCCACCTTTTTTTCCCAAAGACATATTTTATCCCCTTTGGTCACCATCTTCCTTGTCCCGGAGCGCAGCAGAAAACAATTTGAGACCAGACCCAACACAGCCCTACCAAGGCTGGGCTTGGCTTGGAGGCCAAGTGAGGACCATCATCAGTGCCAACACCCACCTCCTTGATAAATAGGCTCCAGGAATTCCTGTCGCTCACCAGTGAATGAACCCAGCCCGCTAAAAGGCAGTTGCTAAGCTTGCCCTGGCTGTATTATTCATGGGGATTGGGGAAGATTTCAGAAATTGCTCTATGCAGTAGGGAAGGAGGGAATTTTTTTTTTTTCCTTTTTGTCCTTCAAACTAAAACATGTAAGTGAAGAGTGAAATTTTGAAAGCTTTCTTGAGGACTCTGGGTATTTAATTGCCTTTAAAGCACAAGAGTTGCTCCGTTCCCTCCTGATTTAATGAGCAACAGGTCTCTCTTTCCTGCAGGCCCTCTGAAACTGTTCATCATTTGATAGTTGTGCCTTGATAGAGAACAAATACAAATGCATGATGCTGTCCATACCCGTATCCTCCTAAATACAGTAAAAACCTTTTTTAATTTTTTTTTTTAAATTGCATTGAATTTGCAGATTCCGAACCTTTCCCCCTTGGGGCAGAGGAATGAATTAATGAAAAAATAGATGAAAATGGCTCAAAAAGCCAATAATAAAGCAGATAAAAGGCACCTATCTGTGGCTGGTGCACACCAATGCTCTGTGCAATCAGCCCTGTACAGGAAGCAATGTTTTTTCCCCACTGCTGCCATGCACACCATGCAGGAGTGAGCTTCTGGAGTGGTTTTATTTAAACCCCCATACACTCCCTTCAGAGTAGACCAGGTAGAGAGGTCCTGCAGTAGGGGAGCAATGTGTGCCTCCACCTTTTCTCAGGATCTAGCCCATTACATCTTGTAATTGCTACTGAAGCATTTAATGTGCTTTAAATGTGGCGAAGGGAGATTCGCTTTTACCTAGTGGACATCCAGAAGACACCTGGCTCATTGTCGCAGTCACCCCAGCCCTGAATAGCAGAGGTGTTTCTTGCATGGAGGCTTGTCCCCAGGCTGGAAGATGCAAAGCACAAGCAATGCCTTAGCCAGGAGGGCAGCTCTGAGCTGCTGCCATCAGCTGAGACCAGGGCCTCATTGCCGGCACTGTGGGCAGCCCTGCTCCTCCCTGTGCTCAGCCTCCCGGCCCCACTTCATTTCCAGCCCCATCTGTTTCCCTTTCAGAGATAAAAATGTGTTTTAAGCTGGAAGCATGCACTGTGGTGCCCACTCCTCCAGGAGCTGGAGTGGTGGGTGGCTGCAGCTGCTGCCCCGTTGCATCATGCTGGGGATGTGCAGGATGCTCGGGGACCAGCTCCCCATGGAGGTGATGAGATGATGGAGAGCAGACCCCTGCCATTCCCACTGCCCTGAACAAAACCCCACGGCTCTCCCAGAGAGGTTCGTGGTCCCCTTCTGAGCTCAGAAAGCAAAGCACACGACGGCAGTGTGCTGCTGCCCAGCGTTAAGGGACCCATGGGGATGATGCCTGCCCACCACAGGGCAGCCCCCCTCCTGGACTGCTGCTGCTCTTGGCTCCTCTGCCACCCTCAAGCTGGTCCCAGAGGGGAAGCTGGTCCCATGCCTGCCGCTGTGGAGAGTTTGAGGGTCTCCTGGCCAAGCACCGGTTGCTTCTGCTCCAGTCCCTGGTTTTCTGGGCACTCTTGGGTTTGGGTAGTGCTAAGAGAGTTCAAGAAACAAATCCAAGCCCTGTGCAGTCACCTCCCAGGTGTCTTCCCAGATTTCCACATCCTTATAATCACGCAGAAATCCCACGGTACAACCCAGTAAGTCCCTCAGCAAACACAGAGACGATCCCTTTTTCTCAGAGCCTGTAATTAGTTCTTCTAGATGTGCTCCATCCCACCTGAAGCCTTTCATTAGCGCAGCCTGTGAGACACTATTTGCACAGCCGTGAAATATGAATATATTCTCAATCCTCAGCAGGAACTGTTTTTGCTAAGTTATACTGCTGCAAAAAAGGCAGACTGTGACTTCCCCACAACCTATAGAGTTGGTTTTTTTTATCACTTTCACAATTATTAAAATATATTCTCCATTATCCTGTGAACAGCATTGCACAGCCTCGCTGACGAGACCTGGTTTTCATGCACCTCCAGAGATTTGCTCCCCATTGCTGTTCCCTGAGCAGCTCTCCATTCAGGAATGGCTTGTGTTGCTTTCCTCAGCTTTTCCTTCCTTCTGCTTTGCAACACTCTTTAGCCAAGCCTTTGCAGCTCAACCCCACTGGCCCTTTCACTTATTAAAGTGCCTTTATTTTGACCCATGAGTTTTCTCACTTTTACCCTTCCACTTCTCTCCCATCCTGCCACGGGGGAGCAAGTGAGGAGCTGGGTAGGGGCTTAGCTGCCAGCCACCACATGATTTAACATCTGTAGACCCCTGAACAGGGGAACAGCTGTACTGCCTGCAGCTTGGAGAGCCTGACCGGCCCTCACCAGGCACATCTAGGACTCGTATTAAGTTATTCACATCTTCAGTCAGACCTGCAGCCATCACTACATTCCATTGTACAGTCTTAGCAGCAGATGCCATCAACCTTTGGGGTTCCCTTGGAAAATGCCCAGTGTTATTGACTATCAATCTATTGCCTGTCACTGGACAACCTGACTGAGTCTTGTTTGCAGGCACAGTCTGCAAGGCATTTCTTTTCCCCTTGATCCTCTCTTCTCATGGCAACAGGCATCTTCATTCAAACACATGCATTGTTACAGCCACAACCCATGGCAGACTGTGAGGGCAACCGCTAATTCATACACAAAATGGCTCCATCCCATTGCTCTGCATCCACACCACATACTCATTTAGCCAGCACCAGGCTTTCCAGAGTCTCTGAACTGACTTTCTGCACACTGGCTGTATTTGCTCCACCTGGGAGCAGCGACTTATTGGCATTTGAAAGTCTCTGTCTTGGTAGAGTTACTGTGGGGTCTCTGGGTATTTTCCTTCAAGGCTTTGTCTTGTGTTCCTATAGGCCATCTACAGGCCTTGATTCAGCTTTTAGGATCTCTTGAGTTAAACTCCTTTCATACCTGATGTTTCTCTGCAGCTGGATTTGCTGTTGACGGATCTCGTGTGGGTCACTGCTGTCTGCAGGCAGGACAAAAAAGCATCACCTTCAAGTGCCAGCCAGCCATGCTGGCTGGTCCGGCTTGGGTTTGCTCGTGTTTTTTTTTAAATCTACCACTCTTTTCTTCCCACTATGTACCTGGGTGGCCTGAAGCACATCCTCTTGCTAAAATACCACCTATCTGGGGATGAGACTGTTCCAAATGGCTATTCATGCCCTCCAACTTAGGCATTACTGTGATTATAACAACATAGGATGTGAGATAGTTGCTTTCCCTTAAAGTTGAGGAAATCACAGCCACCGCACCCACAGGAGCAGATTGCTGCTGCTTTGGCTGGGCTTCAGCCTCTCCTCCCATACTCAGGCAGAAAGCTCTTAAATTCCCAGACCTGACCATGTTATTGCACCTTTTTGTCAGGTATCACAACATTTTGCTGCAGGGGAAACAGTGTGAAACACCTCCCAGCCTCTCCCTGCTGGGAACTTGAGCACAGGTCCCAATCCCCTTGCAACATCCCAGAGCACCTGGTCCTGTCCCCTTGCTGCACGGGCACCAATGTCCCTGAGCACCTGGCTTTTAGCACACATGCTATTTTTTCCAGCACCATTACCGCCAAATCTATGTTTTCCCTAAAGCCGTTACTACTTAAAGGCAAGTGCATTTCAATTCCCACTTAACTGAGTTTCGCTAATAATTCTTCCTTGCTTAGCAACATTTGCTTTTGCAGTGGAAAGTTGCAAGCTGAAGTTTACCTGGAAAAGAGAAGCTGGGCTTCTTGGAAAAGGACCACAAGAGAGAAAACAGCTTTAGGAGCCAGCCCCGTTGCGCAGCCCCCAGGGGAGCCCTGGGCACCGCAGCTCACCCACCAGGACCTCTGCCTGGAGCAGGGGAGCCCAGGGAGGGCAGCGGCAGCCTTTTGCTTACCCCTACCTGCCCTCCCACGAGCAGCAAAACCACTCCTGGCTCCCCTGGAGAAAAGCAAACAACCTCCAGGGCAGCTTTGCAGATTACGCCCACATTTTTGCCTGTAAGATCCAGGCAGAGGGAACAAATGAGTTCCTAACACCCTCAGTGATCTTCAGAGCAGCCTGTAAGAGATCAGCCATGCACCAGCCTTAGGAGAGTTTCCACTCAGCACAGATCCAAATCCCATCGTAAAAGCAGGACATTTTGCTGGCACAGGCTGAACTCTTGCCCCCTGTGCACTTGGGCTGTATATTTAATAGCAGACCCTGTTCTTTCCTCTGCAGCATTCCCATTGCTGTGGAGACATTCACTTAAAGCACAAAGCCTTGACTTGTTGCCTAGAGTGAGAAACAGCCTCTTTCTCCTTTAAAAAAATAAAATAAATAAATAAATAAATAAAAAATCTAACCCTGGAAGAGCCTCGGGAAGGGTGTGGAGCAGCACCCACCCCAGTGCCTGGCTGGGCATCCACCCCTTGCATCCAGCCGTGGGCACCCATCGGAGGAGCTAGGAGGTTCAAACCACCTCAAAGGGGTTAGGGCACATGCATTGCAGTGCAACATTATTTTCTTTAGGATTAACAGATTTCTGGCTCTAAAAATTTCCATGGCTAAAGCAGCAGTTATTGAAATACATTATTTCATGCCGAGACCCCGGCGCGAATGCCACACCATTGAATTTAACCCTCCCCGCTGCATTGTGTCAGGTTTACGTCTATGTGCTCACGGCGAGCAGTGAGCCCAGAGCGTTTCAGGCAAGATTAAGGCAGCTCTGGACCGCAGATGCATTTGCAGGCCCGACACGTCAACACTCACAGACCAGGTCCTGCTCCCCAGCAAGCTGCATGCCTGGGGCTGGACCAGCAGGTTTTAACCAGTGGACTTGAAGAAGGAAAAAGTATTGTTGCAGACACAGATAATCAGATACTGCTGGTCCTGGGGATGCCAAAGGAAGTCCTGTCACAGGCTGTCCTCCAAAACATCCATCCCAGCACTTTTAAACAGCTTCCCTCCATCATCCTAATTCGTAGGGTCTCAAAACCACCACTCAGCAATGAATATTTATCAGAGCCCGAAGTGCACATTTGGCTTCGCAGAGTGAGACCTGGGGCTTCTTAAAGGATTAGCAGCCTCTGACAAATCCACTGCACAGAGACTGAAACCATATTTAAAACAAACCCTGCTCTTCCCTGAAACAAGCCCTCTGCCTCAAGGCTGTAAGAGCTGGGCTGGATTGCCCAGCAGTAGGATTTCACACCAGCAGATGAACTCCCGCAGCTCCTGGAAGACCCTTCCAAACCTTCTGCCCAGATGAGCCCCCATGCCTCCTCTTGAAGGAGCTGCAGCCGCTCTCCCAGCCATGCTGCCACGCATTACAGCCAGTTGCCACCCCCACGTCACTCGTGGTCCCAAAGCAAGCCCCATGCCAGGGCTGTCACCCTGCCTGCAAATACAGGCTCTGCCCGCTCAGCCCTTCCCAGGCTACAGCTGGAGCAACGGGTGATGCTCACTGTCGTGTGGGGTGGTGCCACTGTTGCTCCCGTGGGCAGGGATGCGGGCTTACACACGAGCTGGACATTGCACAGGACCACCGCTCTAGTCCTCTTGCCATCTTTAAGCGCAATGGCTTAGGCAGGCTTCGGCCATGAGCAACTTCGCCTCTTTCCCCAAGAGGAGAGGCACGTGCACCTGGACAGCCTTGTCCCTGCGTGCCACAGACCCGCCGTGGGTTTGCACCCTCGCCCTGGCCATCCTGCCCCAGAGTCCGAGCCTCCGCTTCTCAGAGCACCTTGGTGGACGATGCTCCCCACACGTGCGAAGGACTGCAGCTAGCATGTGGAGCGGCAGCGATGCTTCGCTGACAAGGGAATCGCAATGCTTCCAAGATGGCAAGTTTTTCCTGGGTGGTCTCCCCTACACCTTCCACGAGGTGCCCCAGAGACTGTGAACATCAACCTGCCACTTCTACTGTCAGTCTGTATGGCCCAGCAGACTCCCCAGCTCCTTGCACTGCTGTGCTGAGTGGACGGGCTAATGCAACGTCCATGGAGATGATCCCTGAGTATGGCAGGCTCATTCCCACATGAGCAAGAAGAGAGCGTCCAGGCTTGTAGAAGTAAAGGTGTTTTTCTCCTTGGCTAATTGCTTAGGTTTTGCCAATGGTGTAACAGACACTGAAGCCATGAGCAGGTCCCTAGACTATCTTTGACTGCTCTTCCCTGTTTCATAAACTACTCACAGGCTGGGACACTAAGCTGAAGGCTGCTCTCCAGGGTGGGTGGCATCAGGCTTGCTCCCTTTCATGCCAGGGTTGCTCTGCAGCACTTCCTATGTGATGGGTAAGTCCACTCTGCAGAGGTACGTGAGCCTTAGCTTAAATGTGAGCCCCAAGCACTTGTCTTCTTCATCCAGGAGAGAGACAGCAAAAGGCTATCAGAACGGAAGCATAGCTGGTTGCCATGCAAGTAGGCGACACTTCCAGTTGACATAGATGGAGAACCTTGATTTTAGATGGTTCAGTGGGCTCCAGGGACAAGCAGGATCATACAGAGGCTAAATAGAGGGAAGCTACATCTGAATGAGACCATGAAAGAAAAAGGGTGGATCTGCTTCACCTATCTGAACTTGAGGGCAACATTGAGAACCTCTCCTGAGCCATCGACAATGTGGGCAAGAGCAGAGGATCTGCTCAGATGGGGCACAAACCTGATCCGTGGGTTTGTGGGAGAGCCTCCTGCCCAGCCTGCACAGCTGGGCAGAGCAGAACTGGACAACCAGGAATGGAAACGGGACTTACCCTGGAGGTGAAGGACGTCTGCTGGAGGGGGGGACATGGCACAGCCCTGCGGATACAGGCACCATGTGAAATGGCCACAAGGAGCTCTGGGACTCATGTCTCACTCCCTACAGAACGATCTTGAGATCAGGCAGATCCATGCCCCGCTGTCTTCAAAGCGCTCTGGCTATAGCAAAATAAAGCACTAACAACTCCACAAGGCAGAACAGAGCCACACACAAAATGCCAGTTCTTCCCTCCATTGATTTTCCTGGTTTTCAGTTGCTGGTGGCTTTTGGGGGAAATTCAGCTGTTCTTACAGACTTCCTGCTGGAAATTCAATTTCAGTGGGATTTTTTCATTATTCTACAATCCCTACATGCAGGCACTTGTCAACACGGATCTTGGAGCACCAAGGAAACCGGGCAGAAGCTCTAGCAATTTTTCTGCCATGGTCATCCTGACATACACATGGGTATCTTTTGACCAAAAAGCTGCTTTGCGCTGAGACCCCCTTCCACAACACCAAGAATCCATTTTGTTTAAAGCAGATGAAATACCACATCACACCCAAGGCACCAGACGAAAAGAAGATCAGCAACAGAAACCAAGGTGGTACTATAATTAACTTTTTCTTTTTATTTACACCACAAGAATAACAAGTTGTCATAATGTGGTACAAAATACTGGACTCCTAATAAAGTTGAAATTGAAGTCGGTACTGTCAGAGAAAGACACCATTGGCCAGTAAAAAAAAAAAATAAAGAAAAGAGAAAAAACCAAACCAAAACAAAAAACCCCAAACAAAAACAAGAATGAGAAAAATATTCCAACTCCACCAAGTAAAAGAAAGGACCATCAGAAAATTTAGCACAAAGAATGCTACCATCACTTAAAGTAGGGTCCATACAATAAGAGTGAAATTGTGTCTAAATTACAGCGTAAACCGGTAGCTGCTACCAATGGTGACGTCATACTGAGCATGTATAGGTATAAAGTAGAATATAATATAGTTACAACTTTTTGATACTACATATCTGTAATAAGCTCTTGGGTGAATAATGTTTCAACCCCTCCCCCCCCACTTTTATATATATATTATATATATAAGTTTGTCATCCTCATAAATTGGAAAATAGCGCCTCCACTATGGAGCACAGAAAAGTGTTAATTTATTTTCTTTCAATAGGATACTTTTTCATCAATATCAAAGACAAAGTGAAGATGAGCTGAGAACGAGCTCAACTTCATGACAATGAAGAAACGTGTTTTCCTTTTGATGTAAAGTCTCGTTTTAAACCACAGTGTTGCACAGTACACGACTGTTTAAAGTGAAACCTAGCAATAATACATCATGTAAAAGTAATTTTAAAAAAGTTAACGCAGCTGTGCTGAAGAGTTAACTCTTTAAAGTCCTTGTCATTCATCTCCTTAGAATTAATGACTACGTGTGTTGACAAAGGGTTGCATCCAACCTCCCCACCCAGCCAAGAAATCAAAACAAAGTATCAACCCAAATTAAAAGGAAAAAAAAAAAAATGACACAGGCAGTTTACTTTGTGTGTTCTGCGTAGTCTCCCTAAAAACACTGTTTCCACATAAATACAATAAACTCTATTATTGGTAAGTCACAAGTGCTAGATAAACGTCTTTTTTTCTTTTCTTCTTAAAATGAGAAATGTTTAAGTAGTCCTTTTTATTTACTCTCTTTTTTTAACAATAAAAAGCACAATTTCTTATTAAGTTCAGTAAGACGCAAAAAATGTTCCCACTCTCCTTCCTTTGTGTGTAGCTGTGTGGGTGCGTGCGTGGGTGCGTGCGTGGGTGCGTGTGTGTGTGTGACAACAACATCCCAACCTTTAGTCTCCGCAAATGCCACGAGAGGAAAAAACAAAAAAAACAAAAAACCAAAACCAACCCAGAAAAACCCAAAACCACAAATTTTTTTTTTTTTTCATTTTCAAAGCTGCCAAGTTTGGCGTGCAAAATCTGTATACAATATAAAGACATGCCAACCTTACAGACCATGCAACCTCAAGGTGTAGGAAACTTAAAAAAATATATTCATATATATTTATATATATATTTATATATATCAATGCCCATAAAAGACGTGGGCCCCAAAAAGTTTACAAAAGGAAGAATGGAATGAATACATGACTGCGGCTAATAAAAAAAGGAATGTTTTGTATCGAAAGTAAAAAAACCCAAACCAACAAAAACCCCCAATGATTACTTGTGTACTGCAAACTGGGCCTCACTTCTCTGTAAAGAGGATTTAAAGATGCTCCTTTCTTTCCAAGCAGGTACGGAGGATCCCCTGGGCAGCACCGCGCTGGGATGCAGGGGCATCCCGGGCTCCCGCCCTGCCGGCGCATCTGCCCTATGGCAAAGTCATCTGAAATGAAGAAGCTAATGGCTCAAAAGGTGAAAAAAACCCTGGTGAGCCTCAAAACGAGGGCTCCTTCCCCCTTCTCTGCACCTGCACCGCCCCCGAAGAGCATCCCCACCTCGCCTGGGGAGCGGGCACCGCTGTGAAACGAATCCACGTCGCTGGGAGTTTGGAAGAGACAAGCTCTGACGTCTCGGGAAAAATCTTGCCATCCCTGGCAAAAAGCTGAGCGAAATGATGGAAAGAACGAAGGTGGCATCCTGACAAGCTCCTCCGATTTTTATAGAGAAACCGGCTCAGCACAGCCAGCCGGCAGCTCTCAGGAACACAAAAAGAAAAGAAAAAGCTTTGCCACGACTGAGAAGAGAAATACAAAAACCCTCCAGGGAAGAGCTGATAACAGAAATGATCGTGTAAACATGGTTACTGCCCACAGCGTGTACACGGCAAAAGGAAAACTTAAAGTCAGTCACCAGATTTGGCAGCCAGATTAATTTTAGATCACAGCAGCAAAGTGGTTGGTTGAAAAAAACCAAACCACATCATCTCCAGGTATGTCGTTTTTTTACACGGGAAAATTATTTTTAGAATATGCTGAGGATGGTCCTACGCGACCAAAGCTATTAATCATTTTAACACGTACTTGGGTTTGAAAAACTCAAATACAGTAGTGTCTGGTTTTTAAATTGCATTATAAACTGAGGAATAAAACAAAAGCCTCTTGCATTTGCTCACACGTATGATTACGCTTCAAATTTCTCCCGCGAGTGAGTCCTGAATGGAATGAAAACAGCCGCTTCAAGAACTGGAAAAAAATAAGTTACTGGAAGCGACTCCGTCAGTTGTCATCGTAACAGAATAAAATAAGAATAATAAAAAAAAAGCTACCCTTGGTTGTTTGGATGAGGGGTGTGTGCTATCCTACACTGCTGTAAGAAGGCACGCGTGTCAATCTGGTCTCCTCTAAGCTGCTCAAAGTCTTTGTGGCAGGGCTTTGCTGCTTCCCCGACCCGCCGTTTGCAGGAGTCGACAGCCGAGGTTGGCGCAGGGCAACGACCTCCTCGGGGGGGAAAAAATACCTTCGGGAAAAGTTCTCCAACCCTACCAGCAACGGGAAGAAGAAGAGGAGAGAAAGAGAGAGAGAGAAAGAGGACGTGGGGAAGTGTGTGTGCGTGTCTGCGTGTCCGTCTGTCCAGCGGAGAGAAAATGCCAGCTGTCCCACAAGTGTCCGACCAGCCTTCCCAATGGTAGGCAGCTAGTGAAGCCGCCTGTAATTCTCGCTACGATCCGCATGGAGGACAAAGACATCGCCCATTGGAATACTACTATGTCAAAGGTAAGAAAACTCCTTATTTTCTTTACATAGCTACTATAACAGAACTGAGGAAATATACAGTCGGCGGTATCATTATACAAAAGAGCCCATCGCGTTCCTTCCTCCTCGATAAAATGCACCCTTTCCAAAAAATAATCTCTGACAATCTGCCACAGTTCCTTACGCCTGCAGAAAGCTGCTCACTGTACAAAACACTTAAGAAGAAGGAAAAAACTAAACTAAAATAAAAAAAAAAAAAAGGAAAATCATGTACAAGCAAGGAAAGTGGGAGGAAAAAAGGTTTAGACGCTATTGCCGTTCGGAAATGAAACCTGCCAAATAGAAAATAAATGTCAGTCACACAAACAAGGCTTCTTTAGGGTTTTGTGAAATATCGATATAAAAATTAACAGCAAATTCATAGTCTTTGCTATAAAAAACTCATTTTTTTTTTTTGTTAGAAAAGGATCACAACTAAAAACCTTAAATTAAAATACAAATGTTTAGGGTAGTTGCCCAGTGGCTAATGTGTTGGCTTTCTGAAAAACTTTCCAACCTGTTGTCTGGAAGTCCTCCAGTTTCAACCTGGATCCTTTTCCAAAAGCACCTTTTACGTTCCAATTCACAAATCTGTCCCTAGGGAGCTTCCAATGGCTACTGTTATAAGTATGCATTTATTACATATATTTTTCTATAAATGCATCATAAATATTTTTATCAATAATTCATAGGAATCCGGTTTCTAAGCTTGGAATACATTTGGAATATACATTATACACATATATATATTTATACCTAACAATTTAAGCAATATCTCATGCTAGTTGCTTTTAATAAAAAGCATTCCAGTCTTAAACCTGCATTTGTGTCTAATACATGCTTCAACAACCAAATTGATAAGTTCAATTACTAGATAATGTAGAAGAGAGAAAACATTTGAAAATTTGTTTTTAAAAATGGTTGAATTTCAAAGACCCAACAGTATTTGCCACTTTCTTGGCAACTACCTTAATTTTTTTTTCTTCTTTTTTTTTTCTTTTTTTGAAACAGCAATGAAAGAAAACAAAACAAATCCAAACTTGTAGACAGTTTTTGGAGACGCTCTGTTCAGCTGATGCCTGCTTCCCACCATCATGCCAGCACAAGCCAAAAAGTCTTCCTTCCTGATGGCAGTTCTTGGCTTTCCCAACCAGAGGAAAAATATTCATGAACTGCTGTGTTCTTTGTGGTTTTTTTGTTGTTGGTGGTTTTTTTTTGTTTTTTTTTTGTTTTTTTGTTTTTTTTTTTTTACTTAAGGCATTGTTCCTCAAACTTCAGAAAATCCAGCTGCACCAAATCCATCAATTAAAAAAAAAGGCACAAACTCATCTTCAGATGGCTTTGGAGACAATAAAGCCGACTCCATCTGGGCTACTGTTTCCCCCCTTCTCTTTCCCTTTCCTTTAGATCTAAGACAAGTCCCTCTTTCCCTGTCCCTCCCCGTTAAAAATACACCATCTCCCATTGTTCTGGTTTCGACAAGAATGTCGTCGACTCACAGGCAGGCAAGAGCCATTTAAAAAATCCAAGAAACAAAACTACAAGATGGGTCGAGTGGTTCAAGCGGAGATTGCTGAATTGTGGGTAATCAAATTGTAAGCACCAGTTTTATGTTAAGGTTTGTTTGTTTGTTTGATTTTCGTATGTGTTGTTGAATCTTTGTGGGTTTTTTTTGTTGGTTTTTATTTTGGCAACTCTGCCAAAGACTTCATGGGTGTCGTTCCCCTTTCCGCTCCCAGTGAGGACCAGAGGAAGAGTACCCAGCGTGTCAGTCCTTTACTGCTCTTCACCGGCATTTTTTTTTTTCGGCAAATATATACTGTAGACGCATATAGATATGGAGAGATTTTTTTCGGTTGCTTTGTTTTACACCTGGTTGTCCTTCCGTACTCTGGAAAAAACCATGACAGGACGCAGGAGTAACAAGAGAAAGCTTCTTGGCAGAGCTTCAAGACGAAGACGAACAAACAGGAGAACTCCAGCTTGAAGGTGAATGCTACAGGGGGGGTTCCTCTTCCATGGGTTCATCATCGGGTCTGAGTGATTTCACAGCCAGGCAGGGTGGGGAGGGAGGGAAGAGAGAACAGAGGGTTGAGCACAACAGACTTGGACAATTTGTGGTGCTAAGTCTCATGCCTTACATTCCCATCACCTTCCCACCCAGGCAGTTGTGCTCAGCTGGCTCACCTGGAATTAAAACTTACCACCAAGAAGGATTTTTAGACAATCTGTTTTCACTTGTGCAACGTTAACATTTTCTGCAGCAAAATCAATTTCCTCTCATGGTCCAAAACCATGTTCAGCTCCAGTTGGAGCAGAAGGCTCAGGCACAGTGTGCGCCATACTAAGGTCACACACAGAGTTCATGGCACTGCTGTTCTCCTCCAGCCCAGGAGGTCTTTAGAGAACCCGTGGAGGACAGGAGATGCGGGGAATGAGCGTGCAATGGTTAAAAGGAGAGGATTAACTGAGAAGGCTGCTTGGGCAGACTCCAAGATGTGATGATAAACAGGAAGAAAAGCAACTCACCTCTTCTCAGCTGGCTTCACGCCCACTGACAGAGATGCCATGGCTGTTACCGTCTCTGCCTCCTCGTTCTCGCACTTCTGAGCCTCAACCAGGGAGTACCCCACCGTGGAGGCATAACGCTGGAGTGAATGCCAATACTTGCCTGGTGTGGAGGTGAGAAGAGAGGCAGTCAGGGCATCTGCACTGTTACGGGTCCAGCACCGCGCTCCTGCTTTCCCAGGCTCTACAGATGGCTGAGAACTGCCTAGGGAAGACTCATCATGCCTATACAAAATGCAACTTTGTTCTGTGCTCACTCGCACTTCAAGGACTGACTTGATGTCACAGGAAGCTGCAGGTGGAAGCAGGCTCCTGGGAACGCGTGCCAAGGCAGCTCTGGCTTGCGAGGTGAGGCCAGAGAGACCCCTGCAAGATAATGCTATGCTACTGTACTAACAGAGGAGCTGCTATGCTGCTGTGTCTTGAAAAGCTAGGTTTTAAATCCAAAAGGTATTGAAAGCATTGATAAACATGCACCTGCACATCCCTTAAGGACACCTAGGATGTCAAAAGCAGGGCTCAGTCACTGTCTGGCAATGAAAGATGCTCTTCTCCTTTGGCTAGGGAAGAAAGGTGGGAGGCGGAAACTGGATTTTCAAAAGGACAAATGTGCAAGGAGTGCTGGAGGTGAAGATCCAAGCTGCACAGAGGTGTACAGCATCCCTCTCCCTTGACGGAAGGGGACATCTTAGGTGCTCAAACAGTAATGACATTTCCTTTTTCACTTCAAAACCCTCAGAAACTTTTAGACTTAAGGAAAAATATGCAAGAGAGAAGGGATGTAGTCCAGATTTGACCCGGACATCTGCGTTCAGTTGCTAACTGCCACATTCTTTCTGTGGGCAAATCACCTGAGACTAAAGAAGTCTAAGTTGTATTCATTTTTTATGTTAGCACTTTGCCACCCTTTTTCAGTGGAAAGAACACAGGGAAGGCTTCAAAGGGAGAGAATAAAGGATGTTCTCTTGATCCCCAGGCAGGACACACCAAATTTGCTGGTACCCAGGAAGCCACAGCAAAAAGCCTGAAAGCAAGAACCTGAACAGTGATGCCAGCAGATGGGGAGGAGGGACTCGTTTTCAAACATCTTTGCTTCTCCTGTGCTGCACAGCAGATCTGAGAGTCTTACCCAAAGCCCCTTTTAATTTGCTGTGCTCATTTTAAGGAAAAAAAAAAACAAAACAAAAAACCATTGGCTGGCTCAAGGTGCTGCTGAGGTGTCCCGTTGGTGCTGAGCACTCACTCTGCAGAGCAGCTTCTGGAAATGGAATTCAAATTTCTAAAGCTACCAGGCATTTTTTGACAGGGGGTGGGGGGAAGCTGCAGCCTCTTTTAAGCTCCATTTTTGCCCTGTAAAATGGAAACTAGTCCCCTCCAGTTTTAGGCCATAAACTTTTGAAGCAGGAAGATGTCTGGACCTAGCAGTGGGGTTCTCATGTTACTCAGGCTCTTTCACTCCATTCCCCAAGAATGTCCCCAGGAAAGTGTCAACTACAATGATTTTAACCTCCCCAGCTAAATAAACCTACAATATTAGCAACTTCATGCAATACTCTGTTCAACTTTCATCCCTATCTGTTCTTAATTAATGGGTGCCACAACACCCAACGAGACTTATGTTATTTGGAGATACTTGACTTGCTTTTGAAGAGATAAGGGCACACTCTAAGTGCTGGACAGCCTGTCCTTTACAGAGTTTTTAGAGGTTTTAATACTAATTCCTCCTCAAGTGCCAAAGCATTTCCCTGAATCGACTGCTCCCTGTGCACCCTTGATCCACTACTACACGCAGAGTAAGACGAGCTTGTGGCTGCACAAATCCAGTTCACTGTGCAGCGACCACCCGTAAACTAGGACAAGGGAACATGGAGTTGCCAGGATGATGGAGAAGTCAAACGGGTGTCCCACAGGGCAACCCAACAGGTAACCAGCTGGGTGAATGGGGCTATACTCACTGTGTATCTCGATTACTTTCTCCATTGAATGCACTGCATTAGCATTTGCTCTCTGCTGGAAAACCTTTTCTGGAAGAGGCTCAAGCTGGAAAGAGAGAGGAACACCGAAGAAATGTTATCTCAAGTTAGAGACCAGGCATTAAGCACGATTTAGCAAATGCCTCTGCCATATCAAGACCCCACTCCATCCCCCTGCTTCCTATTATCCGCCTTCAGTTAAATATCCAGAATATACAGACTTTGTAAGTACTCTTGCGATACTCAGTGCAGCCTCCTCCACACTGATGCTCCTCCACACACAAAATGCTGCATCTCCACTGGGCTCAGCACCCATGCAGCACAGGGGCTCTTCCTAAAGAACCTGCTGCAGCTGCTGATGTAGACTGTATGAAGAGGCACTATTACACAGACCAGAAAAATAAGGCTGCTTTTACAATGGATCTTTATAAACTATTTCTTGGATCTACCTTTTTGCAAAGTTTTCACTATTAAAACAATGTGCAAATAAAAGGGACTTAAAGCAGCCACACTTCTGGTTTTCCTATAAATAAATAAAAGGGGTAGCTTTTTAATTCTTCTAAATACCTAATCCAGGGTATTTATTAACTCTTAACTGAAAAAATCTGTACCCTAAGAATAAATAGCCTAATTTTCATACCGAGAAAATGCAAAATACTGCTTTAAAGCCACACTCAGCATGACTATAACTTCAATCATCATCAATGCCTCTTATCAGCTGCTGGGCTAGTCTTGCCAGGGCAGAGCAGCATTAGATCTGTATGTTAATCTTTAAAAAAAATTGCCTTGAAGTTACTGGTAAAGCTCATAATTGGGTATTAAAGTTTAGGCTTTTTGATGCTGTCTTCTTTCCTTTGCTCTTTATACAAAAAGGTAACAATAAGAACATGCTGCTGGTATTGAGACTTTAAGCTGAAAGACGACCCAGAAGGCCTCCCAAAAATGTTCAATGTAAACGCAAAGGACAAGCAGGTATCTTTCTGGGCTTGGCTGCTTTTATGCTGTAAATGGAAATGGCATGTAGACAATTTCTGGTTTGCTCTGACGTACACTGCACCCTCCCAATGGCAGTGCTGCTTTTGTTACCGAAGCACTATTAACAATTTACTTAACAAGGAACATGGGACAGTAAGGGTATCCTCATTTTGCTAGAGAGAGATGAATTAGGGAATGCCACTTTAAAGAAGCTCCTCTAAGTCCATCTCCAGTTACACAGGAGCAAAGATCTGCAGTGTGGATCTACCTGTAAAAGCCTGTATATGAAACCCGTATGGGCAGTACGATGCTGATGGAGTTGCCTTGCAGGACTGTAAAGGCCAAGTGCTGGTTTGGATGCAGTTCCCACTGGCAAAACTGTGCTGCCACCAGGACAGACCACTCCAGCCCACAGGTGTGAAATACGCTGTCCTGGCAAGGAGGTGGTTTTGCCACCAGAGCTACCTCTCCGTTAGAGGTCTTGGCCATCCCAGCTGTATCAGTCAGGGAGAACACACCTCTGTCAACTGAGCAGTGCTGGCTATCAGTGGTAGCGTAGACCACTGAGACCATGCTTTGATCAGCACAGCTGTTTTAAATAAAGAAATAAAATTGTTCCTCAGCACTCAAGAGTAAAAAGCTTCTGTAGACCTGAGACTTGCTATACAGAAAACTCACGTCCAGTCTAGGTGCATGCACATACTGCTCATTTTCAGATGCAAGCTCTCCTACCACCCAGGAGAGAGTTGCCCTTTCAGTCTGCAATCAGGAGGTTACAAACCTACCAGGGGATCCAGTTCACCTTTGCATCGGCATGGACAAACGCAGCTATGATGACTGATGGACAAGAACTCCAGAGCTCCCGTCAGCAATGAAGGACATCGCTTTTCTCGTTTCTTTTTAGAGGCATGAAAGCACTCTGACAGCCAGGGCAGGGGAAAGGAGTGAGAATGAGAAATGGGGGAGAGCAAGAGAAATGCCCTCTCCTTGCTTGACAGTATTTCCTCCTGTTTTCTAGGAGATATTTTCCTCTCGCCTGATAGAAAGCTCTGCCTGTATCCATCCCAGCCCTGGCAGCCTTTGGCCAGTACGAAAAAAGAGAAATTAGATCAACATCCTGAAAACCACATCCTTCTTTATGGTGCTTTTTACCCTGCTTGTTCGGGAGGTGGGTGCTGCAGAGTAGCAATCCAGGGCTCTTCTGGTGACAGGAAACATCAGTAAAGACAACGAGCCTTGAATATCCTTCTCCATCAAGGCCATGGGGTTGCATCCCTGGCAAAGTCTGTTCTACAGTGGGAGCATGCATGTCCTCTCCTGGAGGAAGGCCCCCAATAGCACTGCTGGAGGGTTGTTTTAGTTTTTAGTTGCTTTCCTTTAAAAATAAATCCAAGAAGAGGAGAAAACCTTCTTTGATTGGGTTGCTTCTCTCACTTGAGATGCCTGTTCTCTGAAAAGCAGCTAAAACTTTCCCCTTTGCCCTCTATGAAGTTATTAAACCTTTTACTGTTGTAGCTATGATGCTTGCTTCGATTCCCACTGGGCAAGGAACCTGGGCTCAAATAATACTAACCCACAGGTATTATGAGTTTATTGGGTTTTTTTGGTTTTTTTTTTTCATGAAGCGCCAGTGAAGATGCTGAGATACATTTGTGTGGCCCCTGCTATCCTTTGGAAACAGCAGCAGCGCAGTAATACTGCACAGGCAAGGCTCCAAGAGCAGGCAGGAGTTAGGGCTGCCTCCTTCTGCGGCATCAGCACGCCTCCCCAGGAAAGGAGCCAGGCCTGCAGCACAGAACTTCCAATTTCTTTAAAAAAAAAAAAAAAAAAAAAAAAAATTTGCTTTCAACAGATAACACTGGGGAGAATACTGGTTTCCTCTGGCACAGCAGGGGCATCTGCTTGGTAGGTAAGGATGCCCCAGCAGAGCAGCTCTGCTTGGCTCACATACACGGCCAATGGCTTGGATTAGACTTACATGAACTCAAGACATCCCACAACCAACGAAATAATCAGGAAAAAACTTTCAGCAGATCTGATGCTCCCCAAGTCCATCTTTTTTTCTTCCTTTTCTCCCTGCTGCCCCTGGTTCTCCACTAAGAACATGAATGCGTCACAGGCCTCCAAGGTTGGGTATCAAAACGAAGAGATGTCCACAGCTGTTAATTCTGTCTGAAAATAGTGGTCAAAGCCCAGACAGGGATATTCCCCACCAAAGAAGCAGCCACAGTTTAATAGCTTAAAAAAAATTTAAAAAATCTATGGCAAAGTTTAACTGTAACTTCTGTTCAAAGCCAAGAGAAGCTCCAGCCAGGAGATCTGCTCTTGCGACCACATGGCAGCCATTTGATAGGTACTTCATGAGGACTAGAAATTGCTCCATTCCAGATTTAATAATTATGGATTGCACTTGTTATAAATTCTCCACTCTAAAAATAATTCTGGTCCAAACTGACTGCTGCATGACATTAAGTGAAGGCAAAAGCAATTCCTGGACAAATCTTTAAGTAAGAGCTTTCTAACGCCTCTCAGTTGATATTGATATAAAGCACACAACATCAGGCAGCTCGGCCACACATGTGAACCATTTTCATAGCACGCTCCTCCTCCTGAAATAACACTCACGGACAACAGCGTCACTCATTGCTCTCCTAGAAAAGGAAGGAAATACCTCTGGGCTTTAGGCAAAGGTTTTAACCAATTGTTTATTATCACCTTCTTGCTTATTTGGGATGTCCAGAGTCTGACACCAGACACACCTCTGCTAGTTCTGCATGAAAAACGACAAAGCATTTATAGCAGCGACAGGCAGCACTGCAAGTGCTGCTGAGCTCCAGGACCATGTCCGCCAGCATGCAACTCCCATCCCTCTCCCCACCACTAGCAGCTCCCACAACATAGGAGCTCCACACCCTGCTCCAGGCATGGTGCTGGCATGGGTCCTAGCCTGGGACAGCGAATGCTACGGGTGCTCCGGAGCTTAAATAGCAGCATCGCTCCCTGGGAACAGACATTTGCCATGGGGCAGAAGCTGGTTTGAAGGGCAAAGGCTGGTGATGCCTATGATGGAGTAAGCAGCTTAGCACGGTTTTTGCCTCCCCTGCCCTCTAGCACTGCTGGCATGCTGCTGTCAGAGGCCGCTTTGAGTAATGGAAGAGGAACGGTGGCTTACTGGTCTAAATTACCATCAGCAGATCTTCCCTGCATCATGCCCGCCTTTGCTTTTTCAACTGAAGTCGTGTTAGTTTTGCACAACTGTAACTAAAGCAATGTACGTACATTTTCAAGCAATCTTGCCCAGCACTAACTCATTTCACATTAAAATAATCTGCTGCAAAGCTAAAGCTCTGTTTTAATTTCCTGGACAGTTGGGAACAAGCCGGGTCTTGCCTTTGCATAACGCTTTTTCTGAAGCGGGAGTTTTGATCTCCGCCGGTGAACGCAGACGCTTTGGGGACTGGCACCGTTCCCTTCATTTCCTACCATTTCCCTGTGTAACTCCAGCACCGCTCTTCAGCCAGCAAACCTCCCTGCAGCCCGTCACCGGCCGCAGCTGGCTGTCCATGTGCATGCATGCAAAATCGTCTAACACGCTGTATATCAAACTTCATCAAAGGGCCGTGGGACAAAGCAACAGCAGTTCCCTCCAACTTCCTTGCATTAAAAAGATTTTATAAAAGACCTTGATAAAACTAGTGTTTCCTGCTTTTTGATGTGTGGGTAAGTCGGAGAACATTGTCATGATATCTGTGCAGCCTTACAGCCCACCTAGGAAAAGTGAGAACAGGTCCATCTTTAAGTATTTTAAAGCGCCTTATAGCTGTCCTGATTCAGTGATTAAAAAAAAAATAATATGTTTTTTTACCTTTAAGGATCAATATTCACTCTGCTAAATGAAACCACTCAGGCAGCTGACAACATCCAAGCTATCGTGAGTGCTGAGATCTCTCCAAAGCCTCGCGCTTCCAAACACGTTCATGGCTTGGATCAAGTGCTTATTTATTGCACGCAGATCCTCACACCACATTGCAGTCACCCACCTGCATCGTAGGAGCATGTTAAGCAAGAGGAATGACAGCCTTCACCCGTTACTTCTGTCTCCCCTTCAAAGTGCATCCTGCCATTAGAGCCAGCTGCACCCAAAGGTGGATGGAGCTGGAGGAATTGTTTGTGGTGACAACAGTGCCGTCAGCTTAAGAGAGATGGGTGCTGCAATAAGAACTCCATCGCTTCCATGCTGATGTAGCAGCTGGCTCCCGAGTTTACTGCTATCCCAAGGGCTGAGCGCAGGCTGGTGCGCTGAGAGCCTTATCAGAACTGCCTGGCCAAACACAAGGAGCGGATGCTCTCTGGACGCTTGGAGATGGGATGCTGGATGATTGAAGGAGATGCTTTTGATGAATCCCAGCTGTTTTACCCCTTGGACTGGTTAGTGAGGTTTCCCCAGGCACTGTCGCCCTTCTCATGGAGTGTGGATACTACAAGACAGAGTGCTTCTACAACAGGCTGGAAGTCAAACATAGCTGATCTGCACCTCCACACACATCCAAGCTCCCTGCTCCAACTACCCAGAGCTGAGAAAGGCTGATGGTCACTGAACTGCAACTGTGAATCAGAACAAGTCTGCTGATGGCGGCTTACCACCATCCCCAGAAGTCAGCTCCCACTGGAAGCAGACCCAGAGCTGAAACACTGCTTGGCTTCTCCCTGTGGTGCTGCACCTTCAGGTGTTGACCACACACCCGCCCCCAGCTCCTGCCCCAAGGGGTTCTTCAGCAAAGGGTGATGATGAGACACCCCAGTTGTGCTCTCCAAGGCGGGTGAAAGCTTTAGGAGGAACATCCTTCTTTCACCATCTGACAGGCAGGCAGATGTCTTGTTGAAGAGAGCACTGCCTTCAGAGGTCATCTCAGCAGCCTCCTCGTGTCTTACTGTGGCCTTCTGAGATTTGCTCGTTTCCACAAGGTACTGAGGGGGGGATCTCTTAATTTAAGAGACAGCCTAAAAAAATTCAAACATGCTAGCCAAGCCATTAATGCTGCCTGAGGTTTCACAGCCACCCCCAACTTCAAATCAGTGTGGTTGCCTTCCCCCAAGGCTGAAATTTTTAGCTATATGTAGCCTAAGGAATCACACTGCACTGTTGTTTTAATTCATGCTATCAATCCTCAACGATTGTTTTGAACACCTCCAGAGCACCTGCTATACCAGGATACCCGCAGCAGATACTGAGCGGGGACCATGCCTGGGGCTGCAGGCTGACCAGGCACCTGCTTCTCTAAGTGAAGTGGAAAACTGATGCAAGGCAGTTTTGCAGTCTACCGTGCCCATCCAAGACTCAACCATTTGGACTGTACGTGGAGAAGAGGTGTCCAAAAAAGACCAGTGAACCAGAATGAGGGAGGCCTGATCCAAACTAACCAGTTACTCATACTCAAAAGCCCACAAATTTTATAGAAATACGCTTCTTGAACAGATGTGTATGCAAAGGTACATAACAGATGCACAAGAGCCCCAGTCCGGAATTTTGCTGCTGCTAACTGATTTCTGTATTTCCTTGCTGCCATACTTCAGTACACACCCCCGAACTCCCCGAGCCCAAAGACATGTCAAATGCCACCACTCTGGATTTTTTAACTATCAACCATGTTGGAAGAAATGTAAGTGTAAGCTGCTCATTTGGTGCCAGCTACAGCAGATGCTGATAGCCAGGCTGCATCGAGGAGGATGGGCATAGGGAATCTGAATAATTTCTTCCTTAATCCCACTGACACTAAAAGTGGGACAGGGAAAAAAGGCAGAAAAGCTGAAGTATCTGAAGTTTCCTCTGTAAGAAAATACTCTGACCTCCCCAGAACCCAAAAACTAGATTTCCTTGGTGTACTCCTCTGTCTTGTTCTTATCTTGCAATCACACACCCGGGCCTTTCTGGCCAACTTCTGTGACACAGCTGAGGCTTTTCCAACACAGCAATAGACAGAACAGAGCAGAAGATAGAAAATACAACATCAAGGAAAAAATACAATTGAAAACAATGTCAAGCAAGCCACCTAATGCAGCAGGCACAAGCTGCAGTACTAGAGAGGGGGTCTGCAAAGAAAAGGGAAGGCTTGGACAACGACTTCAGAAAGAAATTAAACTTATTATTATTAGTTATTTTCCAAAGAGCACAAAGCAAACTATTTGGATAAAGAATAAACCCAAATTCAATTCTTAGCTACTTCAATGCTTATAATACGGATTGCCAAACACAGGTAGTTTTTAAACAAATAAAGCTCTTTAAATCGACGTGTCAAAAGGACTGAAAACGATGACAAAAATTTGATGGATTGACTGTTTTGGAGGATGAGATGCCCAAATTCAAGGTGGGGGTGAGGGGGTTGGCGACAGCGGACAATGGAGATCACAGCCCCTGGTTCCCTGGTTTTGCCTTTGTACCTCGTTTCCCAGCAAAGCAGAAACACACGCTTCGGAGGCATCGCAAATGGCGGTCAGGTCGTGGCCTCCTTCGAGGGCCAGGACGACGCGACCCCCGGCCAGGCCCATCAGCTGCTTCGTCAGGTACCCGAAGCCTGTAACGAGGGAAAAGAGGAAATGCAGGAGAAGGGCAAAGGTTGCGGCTGGAATCAGGCTCCTGGCAAAGAATCAAAGAATTATAGAAAGGAATTACATCATATTAGAAAACCACAAGGGATCTGAAAGGACTCAACGCATAATATAAGCCAGGTTGGATTTTAATACGCTCATTGCAGAATTCCAGCCACGGTTCCCCGCTGGACCGGCTCAGCTGTGCGCGCCGCGGGACAGATCCATATCTCTCCTACGAGCGCTATGTTGGAGTTTATCCCAGGTGTGAGACACCGCTGTCCTCCCTACCACCCCTCAGCCCCCTGAATTAAATATAGCAGTGAATATCTCCTTTGGAAGGAAGGAAAGAGGGTGGAAGAAGGCGGCTTTTTCCCCCCTGCTTTGGAAGATGCAAAGTCAGAGCAGTCATGGGGGAGGGAGGAGGGGAAGGGGAAATCAGTAAAATTGGTGCTGGTGCTTTCAGTTGCGATAGCAGCATCAGAGTGCCCCAGAGATATTTGACATCTAGTTCTTAACAGACGTTTCTTCCCATATATAATATGCTATAAAAATTCCTGGGGCACCAGGGACTTTGATCATCTGACACACAATACATTTCTACCCTTTAAACAAAACAGAACCAAGCTGCGAGGATTTAAAAAACATGTCCTCAAAGCAACCTTCCCCCTCAAAAAAAAAAAAAAAAAAAAAAATCCAAACAAAAGAAAATCCAGGGCATTTCTACCCTCCATCCACGCTCCCTGCTTTCTGTTTTGCAGTGACCCCCGCAAGCGCCTTTGCAAATTGGCAAATTAACAGCCAGATAAAAAGATTCACGGCTGAGCCCATAACCATTTTGTGAGAGTAGCAGAGCATGAGAAATTCAACAAGCAGGTAAACAAGACCTTCTCATTACAAAGTGTTTCTGGATATCTTAAATAACTTGTCTCTTGTAAATCTATTTCACTTTATTCTTATATAAAGTTTATAGGTTCAGCTACCTTACAAGGTTCTGAAGTTCACTGTAGAGAGTAAGTTCCCTGGCTGAAACAAACTCTTAAAAAATAGTAATAAAATCCTTTTGCAAGAAAAACTGTCTTCTCGATTGACTTGAATGAAACAGTGCCAGATAAACCCAGCATTACCAAGGTGGGGGGGATTTCAGTCTATCTCCTGTGCAATGCAAAACATCATGGATCCAAAGCAAAAAGGAGGTTCTTGCGGGCCCATATAATTGCCTCAAAGGTGGAGAACAAAAATATTCAGCTCAAATTTTTAATAAGGTATTCTGGAGGAAGAAATGGACTTCTACTAGCATTCAGAGCAAGGTACACTGTTTACATCTTGCATTGCCTCTTTCTGCAATTTTGCATTACAACAAGCATAACTCTCTAATTCAGCAGCCGTCTTCTGCAGAGATGTGACTACAAACGAATTTGTAACTTCCTTACATAATTTAGTTGCACTCAAAATTGAAATATGCAACGCTTCAAGAAAACGAAGGCTTTAGCCAGACCAATATGTATACGGTTCAGTCACAAAACACATGAAAATTCAAAGAAAAAGGCTGAAAAGTTTGCCATTGAAATGCAAGATCCGAAGATAGACCCCAAAATGTAAAACCTGCAAATACTGTACTTTAGTCCCTAGACAGCAGCAATTTACACCAGTTTTGGATCTCTGCTCTTGTAAATCCACAACTTACATTTTGCTGATAGATTATATCCTCCAAGAGGTGTGGGATGGCCTTCCACCGCATCGAAACCAGATGACACCAGCACAACATCTGGGGCAAATTCATTGGCAATGGGCATTACTACCGTTCTGCAACAAAAATGTAACAACGGCAGACACGTTACTTTGGCTCTTGAACAAATGCAGGAACACTTAAGCCATCTTGAACAAACCCGTTATAAAACCTTGTACTGTTTTCCACAGTAGAGAAGCCCATCTCCTATTTTCTTACAAGGTGAGAGCCTGGCTGGTAGAACACCTTGCACCGCCACGCAGTAGTTTTAAAGTCAATCTCATGTTATTTTTTCCAGCAAGGTCTGTGAATTCCTCCATCAACAGCCTCAAGTTTTGATGAAGGAAATAAGTTGCCATATGTTGTGTTTCCCATTTGTGATCCTATCTTGCTTTAAACACAGGGAACGTGGGGATAAGGAGGAAATAAGGGGGCATCTGGCATAGGCTGCAAAACCACCTGGAAAACCTCTCTTGATGGCAACCTCGGTTTGTGGCACTTGTCTCCATGTGCTCCTTCAAAATATCTCCTTTAGCCTCTGCAGCATCTGCAAAGCTGTTTATTTTTTCCTTGCTGCACTTCTCATTTACCACAATAAAAGGCTGGGGATATCGCACAGGGCAAAAAGCTTTAATATGCAAATATCCCACCCAAATACACCTCTCCAAACTCCGGTTCCCCATCATTTGACATTTTGTTCGCTAGAATATGGAATGAATTGCTTAGCATCCATAAACTACTGCCTGTTAAAGCCAGTATTTAAATGAAACAAGAAGTCTGTGTCTGTGGTTCCTCAGCAAAAGGCCTTCTCCCTCTATTTTCTCTCTCCAATCTACTTGATTTCTGTTCAAAACCTACATGAGGTTGCAAACACCCCATTTCCCATGTCAAGATGCCAATTAAGCAAAACTGGAAAGTTGAGCAGAGAGCAAGTAGTTGCTTCTTTGTCTAACAGCTCCAGCACAAACATGGCAGAACTGAAATTAAAGCAAGGAAAAAAGTCAAAGCAACAGAGCTTCTTAATAAACATGATGCCAACACCCATGATCTTTTCTAATTGTGCAAGCCCGTCGCAAGCACTCTTGGATGAACACCTTCCTGTGCCTTCAGTTCACGCCGGGGTATCCACATTCATGGGCTTGAAAGTTGTGGAACTAGTGGAAAAGCAAGGATTTGCACAGAGGTTGCCCTTTATATAGAGTAGTATTTTCCAAATTATGTTCTTTTTTCCATAATAAATTTACACACTGAATCTTGGATGTATACCTAGGGCAACCTGACCAATGCCGTCCATTGCTGGTATTGAAGACGGCAGTGTTTCCCTGTTTCCCCATCCTAGGAACAGCTACTGGCAAGGTTAACTTTCTAAAGCAGGAATTGAAGTTATTCATATACCAAAGCATGAACCTGTAAATATCTTTGCATACATGAGAACTTCACTTTTATTGAGTATACTTGTTATGTGATGCTCCGAAAAACAGAAAGAGCCCAGAAAGGTCTGTTCAGTGCTGAGATTGCTCAAGTGCTATCAAGACACCCATAAAAATTCACATGTCTTGCTACAGTGATGTTAAACAGCCACAAGACACCTTCTAGTGTCAGCAGCTTGTGTTAGCCCCAACACTGATCGGAGCTCGTGCCATTTTGCCCTCCACAGAGTTTATTTTTAATGGAGTATTAACATCTACCATCCAATGAGACACTTCCAGAGTCAGTCCAAACCATCAAGCAGCTTCCATTGCCACCACTGAGCAGAATCCCTGCGGGGAGGGACGCTGGGCACACTGCAGGTCTGGTCAAGGCAATCAGACACAATGTAGTCAAAAAAAAAAAAGCCTTCTAGCTTTAAATTTTTGGCAACTAATTACTGCAGTAACTTAACAGCCTCCTGCAATCTTCCCGCCTGCCAGTCTCTGCACACAGACATGGAAACCTACGCAAAAAGGATCTTATTTTCCTTTAATTCTTACAAAATCCAAAAGAGGAATTTTAATTTTTTCCTCAAACGACATGATTGCTGTATACATTTTGTCCTCAGGGAGATGATTACATAAGGAAGACAAAATAGCACAGTTTTTGCTGATGACTTTACAGTTGACAAAAATCTGTTTAGTGAAACCCACAGACGTTTTAAGTAGAAACCACCTCCTTTATAAAGGACTAAAGCAGCAGTTTCGAAGCAAGTGCATGTGGTGGAGGTTTTTTTTTCCCCTGAGCTTTGAAGTACTGCTGAGCTCTTTAGTTTCTTACCAAAGGAAAACTGCTAAAATCATCAGATTTCTTCCCTGCCCCCCCCCAAGTTATGATGGCATGGGAGCTGCTAGTACCTCAACCGATGTGTGGGATCACCATAAGCTGGTTGCAGAGCAAGCCCAAACCCCAAGCTGTGGGTATAGTCTGTCAGCACCGAGCAACCCACGCGACCCCAAATCGGTAACAATTTCTTGGCCATGGGATGGCTCATCCGCTGATGCCGAAGCACGAATGCACCCCAGGCACAGGGGCAGCCGGCGAGCAGCGTGATGGTGCTGGTGATGCTTGGCTGAAGGTCCCCGCACAGGGACAGTGGTTCAAAGATACCCTCTAGAGGCACAGCCAACTCTGAGAGTTAACTGTGAACCCTGTCTGTATAAATTTGAGGAGAGAAAAAGCAGCGATTGCCGGTTAAAAGTAAATCAATCGGTATCTGACAATAGAAGAAGCTGTTTTGAGGATGTCCAGAGTTTTCTCCAGTGCAGGATGGGGTGACCTTACAGCCACAGCTGGTTACCCCAGCAAGTACCTTCAACTCTGAGCAATTATTAGTGGTGCTCTGTATGCACAGTAAATTTTTATGAGGTCTCTTAGAGTTTAAGAAACATGTGTTGCAGGTCCCCTGGCTCCATCCAAGAGGAGCCAGGAGGACAGACAGTCTGTGCCCATGGGATCGGTGCCACATGCCCGTCCTGGACAGAGGCTGCCTGGGAGCCGTGCATGTTCAGGGGCAATCAGAGGAGAAGTGTAAGATGACAGGGTGTCAAAAAAATAAGCTAATAAGCTAATAATGCTTTCAGTACCTTGACCGTCACAAACCCATCCAAACTCAAGAGCACCCTCAAATCCAGACTTGAACCCCTTCCTTCGCCTGTGATCCCTACTCAAACTCTCAAGGGCTGCTCTTGCTTCGGACTTTCTCCTAATTCCAGTATTATACCAGTACTCCAAAGCCTCAGTCCCAGCTCTATCTGATGCTTACCATGTACGTAAGCAGCTATATCTGTGGCCATAAAACTTGACCCAGGAGGACCAAAGCCATCCTGCCTCTCAGCACTCCCTCCCTCGTTTTTCTTTTTCTTTTTTTTTAAAATTAAAGAGAGACTCATGAAAATTTAAGACCCAAGCAAATGAACTGCTTTCAAATGATGTATTTCTGAGATTTCATCTGTGGGCAGCGTTTCAGGCACATCTAACCCAGTCTTTTGGTTTTTCATTTTTTCTTGTGCACAGGTGAAAACAGCTTTGCTCAGATCCATCACAGTAAAGCTAAGTCCCCAAGAGAAAGCAACAATCAAACTGCAAACAAACCTATGGCTTTGCCCTGGTGATAATACTATAAAAAAAGCCAGAAATTCAAACTAGTATCTGAAACTACTACTGGCCTGTAGAGTTATTCACCGAGGAACGAAAGGATTTGTAACACTGAATATTCATTCAAGCCATATAGAATTTTTTAAAATACAAGGGTTACCTTTAAATTTCTCAAATTTTAGAGGGTTGTTTTTCTTGCTTAAAATAAACTAAATCCTTTGATTTGACTCTGATTACAGCTAAGCTGAACAGCTATGCATTAGTCAAAACTGATGGCTGCAAACAGTAAAAACTACCTATCATGTTCTGCAATCTTTGAGGGGAGAGAAAAAAAATAAATACAATTTTACATCTATTTGCCAGAAGACTGGATAATTTTTAGTCTGTTACTAGCCAATTTACCAATTAAACACCTAATAAATGACAGGCAGTTTAAACAATCCTACAGAGGATTTTTTTTAAATGCTCAATTGCAGCAAGCAAATTGGTGAAACAGAAGGCTGAGCACTTTCTTCAGAGACTTTTTCCTACTGTTGGCCAGAGAGAGAGAGATGCATAGCAAAACATTATCTGCTGCTCCTAAGCTAATCAGCCTCCTGAAGACTCCAGTCTTTGTTTCTTCAAGCAGCCACCTCCACGGTCATTTACTACGTCAAAAGGGATTAGGAGTTTGGGGACAAAATCAGCGTCGGGAGAGCATGAAATCTAAAATACAGAAACAACCATTCCAGGCAAAACATCATCATCTTCCCCCCCCCCCTCCCCTTACTCAGTCCTGAAACGGTTTATGGATCGAAGGAAAAAACAAAATCCCCCCCAAATTGGCTCCTGAACTCATTTAACACTTTCTGAGAAAGGCAGGAGGAGAGACCTTCCAAATACTTTTGCTTCTGGTTTAGGTGTTTTACATAAAAATAAAAATAACTGGAATCAAGCTGTATATGGAGCTGCAATTGTGGAGGAGACCTTAGGGTAGGGAAAAAAAATTGTATGTGACAACACAACTGCTAGAATCATCAGGAAAACTTTCTTAGAGTAAATTCAGAGGAAAACTCCTGTGGACAATACAATCTAATTTCACTAAGTAATTGCTGTTCTCGCGTAATAAGGAACCAGCTGCAGTCTTCACATTTTTTCTGGAGGTCTCTTAGCCGGGTTTGCACACTCTGCTTTTGAAAACATCATGAGGATTTATAGAAGCAAACATGATTTCTGCTTGCATAACAAGTCAGGGAACAACAGACCCTGGTAAAACAACCCACAACCCTGAATTTTACAAGTGTTTGTTTCTATAACTACAGAATAACAGCGATGAATACCAATAACATTTTGATGAGTTAAGGACTTTTAAAATTATATGCCCTGCATTTTTCGCATTAGAGTTTAATACATTTCTGCCTAATCTGTGAAATCTGTATTGCCCACATATTTTGGTGGTGAGTTCAACCGTGGGACCTTCGCCCAGCAAACGGTCAGCTAAATTATAATGTCATGCTGTCTCGGGCAGGCAGAGCCGCTGCTACGATGGGGTGGAGGAGCGCCAAGCTCGCAACAAACTCCCCAAATCCCTTTTGCACATCTTATTAGTGACAGGGGTGACTCCACCCTGCCCCCCCCCCCCGCCCCCCCCCCCCCAAAATACAGCAATCATGATATCACCCCAACCTCAAGACGGGGCAGCCGGTGATTTCAGCCCTCGGTTATGAAGACAATAAGCGACAAAGTGCACGGCAAGACTGCTCTTCGCTTCACATTTTTAACTCTTGTTCTCACTTTTGAAATGGCTCGGCAGTATTAATAAATACTAAGAGGTCAGGCTACCCTGTCCAACTCATTGATGCAAGTTACTGTCCTTTCTTTGGAACAAGTAAAATGACACTGAAACAGGTTTTCAGTGCGGGGATGATAGGTTTCATTTGGATTTATTTATTCACTCATCAGAAGACTAATTTATGAGGACAATTATCTCAGTTATTATTTCATCAGAGCACATGCTTTTATCAAATCCATACACCAGCTCCTCCTGAAATAGAACAAAAAAAAAAAAAAAAAAGCATGTTGCTTATTTTTCTTTTGCTTGTTTTACACAGAAAGAGGTCTTGCTTCCCTAAAAGCAGACAAGCATGCGAAGAGTTAAGGCTTAAAAAAAAAAAAAAAAAAAAAAGAAGAAAAAGTATATCAGTATCTTTGCCTAGCTCAAAGGATTTCCACTGATTCCTCTACAGACTTCAAAGCCTCACAGTTTGGCATTTGGACTGGTTTGAATTAAAGCTCAGTTCTCCACTGTGAGTTTCCAAGTTCATGGTGAAAATGCCTGCTGCTTCTGGAGTTCATTATGGCCAATTTTCTTATCTTTTCTTCATCTTAGGTTTGATCCCCAGCAAATGCAACGTGGCATTCGATGGGGTGGAATAACAAGGTGCTGCCTTGAAGGCATGCATTGTCTCAAGGGGCTAACACAAGAAAAGAAGAAAAAAAAAAAAGGATATATGACCCATTCCCTTCACTTTCTAACTCTCAGAGGACTATAAATTGCAAACTTCAAAGCGTTATTTTACATTAAAATCAATAGAAAGATTCAGGGGGAAAAAAAAATGTTTTTCAAAGAAGCTGGTTAAGATTTAAAAAGGTCACTTGATAATGTATTATCATGACCAAACTTGGCATTAGATAAAAAAAAGCTTCCAATTTAACTTATTGACTGAAGGTGTGCACATGGGGCAGACTACAGGAGGTGCTACCAAGGAGGATGAGTCACAACATCCCTCGGCTTCCCAAAACCCCACCAAAATAAGGGCTGTGGCTCGCTCCAAAATATGTTCCCCAAATAGCTGCAGTCTCTGGGCAAAAAGACAGCAGTGCCTATTAAGGAATGGCTGGCAAAGGTCCTCCTGTGCAGACTGAGCAATTTTCCAGGAGCCTTGAAACTCAATTAATATTTAATAGCAAGTATGTCACTCCATCATGAGCTACAAGTTCTCTTTGTAATGAAGAGATCAGTCTTGTTGACTGCTGGGATAAACAGACTTCCACTTTGGAGGAAAGTGCTGCTTTCCTGTAACAGGAATAAAACATCGAGACAAATGACAGTTATTTGACTGGATGTTATTTTAAATTGTATACATTCTTTGAAGGCTTTTTAATGGCAGGCTGAAGAGTAAAAGCTCTCAGTAAACTGCTCAGTATAATGGAATACAAATACGCACACAGTGAACAACAGAAAATAATGCTCCCAGATTTAACGCTATTCCATGAAGGCGATAGTCCATCTGCCTGTCGCCAGAAATGCATCCCATGTTTTGGCAACTGTGTGTCTCCCTGAATTTATGTGGGGTGGTTGCCAGAAGTGCGCTAAACCTGGTTTGAGGACAGAAAACCCACTTCAACCCATAACTGTGAAAAACGGTGCCAATTGAAGAGGATGGACCCACAGCATAGGAGAGGCAGGGGGTGCAACAGGACAGTCTCTAAGAAAAATAAAGCCTGTATATACGGCAGGTCAGAGAATTATATTTGTTCTCCTGGAAAGAGTATCAGAAGGGAAAGCATGGTCTCACACTGGCCTCACTACTGGATTACTTACAAGTTCCCCTCTCCCCAGAGATCCACCTTCATTTCACCTTGTTATTCTGTTGCTTCTTTAGTCAATTTTATCCTGTTCTCTGCAGCTCTGGGAGGCAAATGCATCACTCCAGGCTTGCAGAAGTCCCCAAAACACCAATGATGTACAATCGCCCTGTTGGGTTATTTTGCCCATTAGCTGCTCAGAGCAGCAAGGTGATGTTCGACCCATACTTTTGCAGTGCTCCCGTAGCAACCCTGCTCAGAGAGACCACAACCTGGGTGCGCATGACCGTAGATAAGCTAACGTGTGTTTTGCTTCATGCATCTCTTCCGATAATGCTGATAGGAGGAAAGTAAGGATCAGATCAAACAATTCCCTGCAGTTACCTCCCTGTGATCCTCAGATATCATATGCTTCTGTGAGCAGGTCAATAAGACCCAGCAGGACATGAACAAGTCAGTCAACAACTGGCTTCATCCTCTACTCCATTTGGAGACTCAAATGATGCCATTTTTTTTGAGCATGCTTGAATATGCTTGTAAAACCCAGCACAGTGGTTTGTAACTGGCTTTACTATTACTGCTAACCAAGGAGGATATCCCAGCAACACATTAATTCAACTCCACAGCTTTGCTTACCTTCATTCACACTCTGACAGTGAGTGATGAGTAACACTTATTTAAGAGATGGTTGTATTTTTATTCATAACACACAACATGCTGCTTCTGAGGAGAAACCAGAACCCAGTAAGAAAAGCACAAACCCCACAGTTCAGTCATTTCAATTTCCAGTTGGTTGGTATAGGCATATTTGATATCTTGGGCGAATACTAATAAAATCTAAAGCTTATCAAAACAAGCCCACGTCCCTTTGCTAGGTACACTTGGGAGTGAGCTATGGTGCAAGTCAGGAGCAGAGCTCTTGCAGGAGAGGGACTGCATGGCTAACTCACTCAGAAGTTGGGTACAATCGTCTGCAGTGCAGTAATGATGTCTCAAGCCTTGGGGCAGCTGCACTCCCAAGTTTCAACTCATGATGACTTTTTAACAAGTTTTTCTGGGTTCCCCTCCCCATCCAGGTGCATTTACCCACAGAAGTACTCACCCCAAAGAGGTAAAAAAATTTTTAGCCAAAACTGGAAGACCTTACTCATATCAGTTGACATTTTACATTCATGCATCAATCAGTGCTGAGCAGCGAGTATGTCAATCCCCTAATGTCACAGCCACACTTCTTATGGCCAGAAATATCCTATTTACTTAATTAAGTTTTATTTTTAGTATGGTACTCAAAAAGTAACTGCAACTAGATGTAAATCTTGTATTTCTAAACTTAGCAAGAGAGAAGCTCAAGATTAAGGAGGACTGCACGAGGAAAAAGAAACCCAGTTTAGGTGAAAAATACGTTTGTAAGAGGAAAACTTCAATATTACCTGAAAGCAGTTAAGTATTCTGTGTCTCCCATCGGTGGATCAAGGCCACCAGTAAAGGCCATGTTAACGTTGAAACCAACTCCTGCTCCTGTGCCAACCTGAAAAGGGGAGATGGTACTCTTAATTACACATACGGAAACAGCAAACTCTGGCAACACACCTCTGCTGTCTTAATATTCTTCCAGTTGAATATGGATTTTGATTCAATAGCTTGGTGGTAGTGAGGTTAATTTTTCCCTCTAAAGAAAGCTGGTTCCCAAAACAAGAGTGAAAATAAAGCTCCTCCATGATCTGATCTTTATGGGAGTTGTGCACCAGTGGTATTTGACTGCTGCTCACCCAAACCCCACCTCTTCATCAACTGGATCCTCTTCCTCTTTTGCAGGAGAGTCTGTTATATGCAATACCCTTCCTCAATTCATTTTTAGCTTTATTCAGAAGCATATTTTATATTTCATTACAGTTGCAACTGGGGGGGAAAACCCATAGTTTTAATCAGAGCGAGCTCCCCCTCTGCTGGGGAAAAATATGATTTGCAGAGAAGAGATTTTTGCTGCTTGAGGGACACATGGGTGGTAAATGTAAGTACATCCCCATCCTTGCATGTACTGCAAACGTCCCCATCTGCATTGACTGCAAATACCTGAGAAAGGGGAAACCTGAAAAATAAACCAGGGTTTTTTAGTAATTCATTTGCCAAGAAGCAGGGCCATGTTTTGCCCATCCATATTGAAATCCAAAAGCCTGTGTTCAGTCCCTTCATCAAGCAGGGACCTCGTAGCTGCCTGAGCATGGTGGTCGTGAGGACGGGCTGTGGGTCTATAGGGACAGCAAGGGAGCCAGGCAGTATCTGCTGCCAGTGGCCGCTGGGAGCTCCGCACAGGGCTCTGAGCTCCTACACACACAGGTAGTTTTTTGTGGTTTTTTTTTAGGTCTCTGCATATGAAAAAAAAAAAAAATTGAAAATTAATGTGTTATACAATACACAGCCAGATAATTCAGGCTAGATAAAGCTACAGGGCTTTTATTGCACATTATTCCTTGTATTGGTGCAAATACAGCTGGTAGAAAAACACAGGGGGTTCATCCATCCATAGTGGGTTATTTATCCACCTGTGGCTTTGAATTTATTTTGTATTTAAAGCAGAAAAATTCACTGCAACAGTAGCGCACAAACAGGGCAATGAAGCATTATCACATTATGTTTAAGTTTCTTTAGAAATCGAAATGGAAACATCCATGTTTGCTGAATGGGAAAATGTAAAATTGACACGGTAAGAACTCTAGGAGTTTCCAGATGTAATTTGGAGTGCCTCAGAGCACACAAAATGAAGTATTTTATGAAATTTCCCTTTGATAAATCACTCTGGAAGGACAGTATTTCCTGCCAACCTAGAGGGAAAGGAAGGACGTGACTGATGTAGGAGCATCCACCCAGAGTTCAGGGAGAAAGGTGTCCCAGCTCTGTTGGCCCAGCCCTTCTGCTGCAGGCTCTGAGGACACCACCAGGAACCGGTGGCTTTGGTCCAGCAGCATCAGCAACTGCTGCTCAAATCCCACCATCAGGGCCGTGCAATGTGAACACAGCAGTGGTGGTGAGCAATGCCTCGGCAGGGCCAGGAGAAAGGGAGATGGAGGGGCTCCAAGGCTGTGCCAGGAAACCCCAGCGCTGGTGACACAGCCATGGACAACCTGTTCCTCCTGCATCTAAGAAACAAATTATGCCTGTAACGGGGAAATCCTGAAAAGTACATGGAGTGCTGGGACAGCTGGCAAAGGGCTCCTCTGGAACAGGTTGTCCCATAAGGGCTGGAGAACCTAATTGCATTGACCGATTTTCTGCTCCTTAGCCAAGGTATGTGCTTTCCTGCCAGCTCACAGGGCAAGACACAATGCCTGCGGCTGTTAGGACTTGGATGAGAAGGCACCAAACACAAAAACCCAGGCGATACATTCCCAAAGGGGCACTAATGAACACGAGTGTGGGAGCGGTGGCAGGAGCTTCTCTCCAAGCCTTGCCTGGCAGAGGCTCCCTGAGATTTTGGGGGGCACCTGAATCCCAGCCCCAAGCAGTCCTGTCAGACATGGACGGATGCTGTGCTGACCCATGCTCTTACCTCGTCGGGAGCACCACTGCCTGGAAAGAAGTTCCCATCATCATAGCGATGTAGTGAAATATAAAGAACATTAGGATCATTGTAGAAAGCTTGCTGAGTACCATTCCCATGGTGAACATCCTTCAGGGACAGAGATTGCATTATATGAGGGACGTTAGTACCTTAGTAAAAACGCACATTAAAGCCATCAACTTGGGATTCGGAGGGTTTTTCTTTGCTGTTGTGCTTTGTTTTCTGCGCTTCTCTGATCTAGCTGAAGCAGTTTATTGCAAATGAGAGTAATCTGCTTTGCACAGCTAGCTTCAGGTTACGCTCCTTTAACACATGGGATAAAAGAGGGTAAACACAATCTCAAGCGTATATCAAAACTGAGGACAGGACCAATTTACTTGGATGGGGAGAACTGGATTCATATCTAATCATGGGGGGTATATTAGTCACCCCAAATTTGCATCTTTAATCTGTCTGTGGGATGACCACTGACACAAGTGCCCAGCAAAGTTGTGTTGGACCCAACAAGGTTACACGACACAAACCCATTACTCACATCCCCTATTGCATTGCTACTTGGTGCAGAAATGCAGTCTGTAACAGGATGGGTATTCAAAATGGCCCTTCCTGACATGCAAAACAGTTAGAGGGAAGTGAGGAAAAGGATGTCCATCCAGTAGGTCAAAAAGACAAATACATCCATTTTAACTTGTGGGTCTAGCCCATGGGAGATTTGTGGCAATATAATCAAAACTCTTGGCCGATATCCAGCAACTCAAATGCCTTCACATCCGCATAAATACATTTTTAAATCTATTAAAAATATATATATATCTATCAGCCTCATTTTTAAATCTATACATCGCCACAGCAAAATCCCCCAAAGCTCTTTCTCAACTCTGCTGTGCTGTCTGCTGAGTATTTCACTGTCTCGTTCCAATTTAGAGATCACTTTTGACTGCCTGCCCACTTGCCCGGAGGCTGCACTGGCCCAGAGGCAGGACATTGAGACCATCCAGACCAATGGTCAAGCCATGCCACACAGCCTGTCCCTCTCAGTAACTGGCCCTCACATCTTGAAAAGAAATCTGGGATGGATCATAACAGTTAAGGTCAAAACCTTCAGAAAAAAAAAACCCAACAAAAGCCAGCACAGTTTGCAGTTACCCATCCTTGAGACTGTGTTATGGGCTTGTTTTAGAAAGCAACTACTTATTAATTATAATTTTATTCTGAAACCTATGGACCCTTTAAGAAATTTTTCTTTTATTAAGACACTGTAATGAAAAAACCCCAAACTTTAAAAAACAAATTTTGGCTTGCAGACCACAGGCAACATTTTTTTCACTGACACAGCCAGGGTTGCCCTTACAAGGAAAAAAAAAAACCCTGAAAACTTTCCACCTGCTCTCCTAAAGGGTAAGAACCAGCATTTACTCACCCAGTCCACTATAAGGATTTTGCTAACATTCAGCCTTTGCTGGAGCAGCTTGGCTGCGATTGCCACGGAGTTAAAATAGCAGAAACCCCTGGAGGTGATGAGAGGGAAGAGAGAGGAAAAGTTGTTAATTATAGGTTTCCTTGGTCCCAATGCATCTATTATCTAGATATAACACAGCAGGAAGAAATTTCTTCTGTTCTCACTCTTCTTTCCTCCCTAGAAGATGCACGTGTGCTCAATTAGACACACAAACCAGCCATGCAGCAGCAAGGGTCCTGCAGTCTCTCTGGAAAGGCAGAACGTTTCACACTTGCCCAAAGCCACTGCAATGAGGTGTTGCTCGGTGCCAGCTGCCCACGAGACCTCCAGCGCTGCATGTGAGGGAAGGGGACAGAAGCAGACAGGGAGAGGATGCGTCGAGGGGGAAAGGAAGGGGAAGGACCCAGGGCTGGAGCCGACACGCTCAGAGAGGCCTCAAAACACTGGGTTGAGGGGAACTCAACAGCAAGCACTCATCTCCCACCAACGAGCGCTGAAGCACCCAAGACAAGAAACTTCAGCACACGTTAAGCCAGATATACAAAGCCAACATGACTTATGCCTGGGACCCTGATTTGAAAACAGTCGGATAGGAAAACCCCTGCTATATTAAACACATGCAAGACGCCTGACTTCAGCTTTTGCTTTGCAAAGCCTTCCCACTCTGACACTCTCCTAATTCAGTGCTGTGACCCCAGGACACAGTTATGTTTGCTATTATTACTATTAGTTGCGTATCCTTGCTTTCCTCACAATGGATGAGCCATCAACATTTAATTTAAACAATTCACAAGAGAAAAGCAAATAAAAGCATTAGCGCTTTTTCAAAGCGTAACTGTAATGCTGATTCTTGCTAGAAAATACGCATCTGAAACCACTAAGCAGGATCTTGCCCTCTTCCAGAGAACTACTGGGAGCTTTGAATATAATACTGTCTTGCATATCAATAAGCAAGAAATTCTGTAATAATAACCTAACAAACTACCTTTCTAATTTCCAGCTGCAGATCACACAACAAACACCAAAGCAAGTTGCTAAAGCACATACGCATACTTACATGGGTGTGCTCTCTTCTGCATGGTGACCTGGAGGCCGAACAACAGCAAATCCATTCTATGCACAAAAAATAAGAAAATGAAGAAGTGAGACAGAAAGGAAGGTTTATTGCACAAAGATGGATGCAGAGGTTGCAGCCAGAAGCGTTAATTCTGCTTTGGAACTATGTAGTTGTTCTCAATGGTTTTCTCACAAAACCATAGCAGTGGATGATGCTTTCCCTCGTTTTGGAGGGGGGGAAAAAAGTCCACATTAATTTTACAGAAACTGCTTGGTACAGCATTTCCTTCCATTCAGGGGAAAAAAAAAATCTGAATGAGGTCACTGAAACAGCAAACAGGCTGGCCCAGCTGAAGGCAAGAGCAAAACCCTCAGATAACACTGGAATAGTGATTTCATTTGCTGCTCTGGTTTCTTTCTTCCTTTTAATCAGTGTGTAAGAACATTCACCAGGAGTCTGTTGTTCACTTGCTGATATCTTCAAAGATTTTTATGACTAAAGCCAGATGGTGGCATTAAAATGAAGCTAACTGGACCTCCTGAATAACACAGCCCTGAGCTGAGTCCTGTACAGAGCCTATATCAAAAGCCAAATGTTCTTTTCATACCAACCTTCAGTTCTCCCGTGGCTACTTTGAAAACGAGCTCAATGACACAGCCCACGGCCAGGCGAGCAGCACCGGACGAGTGAACTTCATTCCAAATTGTGTCACTGTCGACCTAACAGAGACACACACAGGAACTACGTTTAGGAGTAACAAGGACAGTCAGGAAACAGAAACTCATGTTTTATAAAGGCATTATTAATATGTAATAAATGCATTAAATTTAAATGCATTAAATTGCAGAACTGATCTTGGCAGTACCAGTGCTGGGACCCCAATGACTGTAACATCACCACTACCAAGTGTCCATTCAACCAAATGACACTCAAGAGATGACCATTTGCAACAGCTCTGCAATGCTAAAGGGTCAGTGCCGTAACACAGGAGCAAATTCAGCATCCCAAGCACTGTAAATTTGCAGGTGTCTCCTACCAATACTCCTACCAACACCACGGTATCAGTATTTCTCTTTAATTGCTGGAGGAAACTGATACCAGATGAAGTAAAAAGGTTTATAAAATAATGTAATGATTCTATAAAATTAAAAAAAAGAAAACCACAAGAAGGATGTTTAATAATGGACGCTTAAAAGATGCCTGCCCAGGACTGCCAGGGTAAGGTTATGCTGACAGCAGCTTCCCTGGGGAACCATAAGATCAACCCTGTCTCATCAAAGCTAACAACAGGCCTTCAACATCTAGCTGCTGACTACAGACATCTACTTCAACGCTAAATATTTGACAGGACCACCATCCTCTATATTTCCCCCCTGAAAATGTGCAAATAGGCCAAAGGCAAGGGAAGGCAAGGCATTCTGCAGACATCCCCATGTTGTTATTATATGAGATCATGTCCTAATTTCAACAAAAAGTGAGAAGCCTTGGCTTTTACCACATTCGTCCCGCCAACCGTATGAAGACAAGATTAGTTTGCAGACACGTGATGAAATGCCTGTTCTCTTTTTTGTTACTGCCATTCAGCCGCGACTCTGCAGAGAGCAGAGGGGGAAGGACGGCTCCCGGGGGGCTCTTTCCAGGCCGAAGCTCTGGATCTCCTCTGCTGCGCCCCCGGCTGTCTTGCACGCAGCGATGAAAGTGAAGCGTGTTTGCTTCTTGCCAGTCACAGCCTTTGCAAAAGCCAGACTGCTGGGACTGTCCCATGTCAGGTCAGCTCAGCTGCCCAAGAACAGCATAGGATAAATGTAACATTTCTCAGTGCAAAAGATCACCAGCTATTTTTCACATATTACTCTGTGTTGAGCATATTTATGGAAACAATGGCAAAGGAGAAGGAAAGAAAGAGATCGTTTGTTTTGTCTGGCATCCAGTCTGCTCACTGAGCTGCGGGGAGATGCGAGTGGCCCTACAGGAGATTGATCTGTCCCCTTCACGGCTGTGCTAAAGCCAGTGGAAATGGTCCCAGGTTATGTTATCAGGGACAGCTTCTGGCGGCATCTGCCCTGAGGATGCTTTTGAAGTCACAGTAAACCAAGAAAGCATTTGGAGAATACCAAAAAGCCATCTCTGTGTGGCAATGCTGCCAATATGTGCACTGTCCTCAGTCTCTGGGGAAAGCCACCACATCAGTGGAAAAGCCCATATTTGTGGTATGGGAACAGAAATACAATGGCATCTGAGTTATGCACGACACCTCCAGGAGTCCTGGATCAGTACTGCACACATGAAGGAGATGGGACTGATCTGACTATGTCCCTCCAAAAGCCCCTAGCAAGGTGGGAAGAAGACCAAGCTGCTTCTCCCCCCGCCATCCCCAGGGCATTAGTGCTCTACAAGGGTCTGTCTTTGGGATCCTAATCAGCAGTCCTGTAAAAACGTTATGGGATGGTCAACCTGCTTTGCGATCAGGATAACACTGCCTCATTCCCTCGGGGGATCCAGCAGTCTTCATCCTCAGATCCTCTCCCCCCAGCATCCGTGAGTGGGAGACACTCGTGGTTTATACAACAGAGAACATCTACTTGCCTTTTGCTAAGAGCTGACCAACTCAGTGCCCCTGGTCTCACTGCTCAAGTGAGATACAGCTGCACTGTGCAGTTTGGGCTGAGCATATCTAACCCATCTTTCTTGGTCTTGAAAGAAAATGCTGCAGGATGCCAGTAGCTAAGAGCTTCCCTCTCTGCCTGGCCACAGCAAGTACCAGGCGCCCTCCACAGATGCAGAATTGCAGAGAGCCATCTTCGTTCACTGTGAAGCACCAGAGGAATGGAAATACAAAAACCTCAAAATTCACATGTCCTAAGCATGGCTTTACCTAAGGGACCAACAGACCCTCAGATTTCCTCAGACTTCTGTTCCTGCCAGCCTTCCCCATAAAGCATGCAAAAGTCACCAGTGCCTGAGCCAAGCACCACCATGTTCAGGCCGTCTGATGCCTGCAGAAACCAGGCTCGTGTTGGCAGCATTTCAAGAATGAGGAGGGCAACACAGAGTGATATTAAAGAGTTATTATTTCTGCAGAAAGAAATTAAGTACTTAGAAAAAAGCATTCCACCTGTGATTTAGAAGCCAATTTCAAGGACTCTGCCATGCCCCCCCAACTCAGCTCCGCAGCAGGAGGAGGACTGGATCCAGAGACGTCTGCTGCCACCCGCAAGCTCTCCACTGCCCCATCCCACATGCAAACATCTCCAAGATAACGATTAACACCCAGCCACCTTCCCTGGAACGGATGTCTGGAGACCACTGGGCCCTACTCCAAGGCAGCACTTCATCATCTGTGTGACTGTGTCTGAACAGTCCCACTGAAGTCATCAGTGCTCTGCAGCAGGCAGGCGTAGACTCTGCCATGGTGGAAAATGTTATTAATGTGGCCCTGAGCTGGACTGCTCTCCAGCTCTGAAGCTGCTGCTGTGTGGTGCACGGGCTGCTGTTGACCCCTCCATCATTCCTGAATTCTGAAGTTCATTACAGGGTAGACGCTATTTGGCTTTCACTGCCTATGAGCTCTTTGATGTAGCTGCCATCACAGGAGTTGTTGCTGGGACAGCACATCAAGCCTTACCATCTGGAAGGACTTTACGGAGAGAGGAAGCATATTTCTTGCCTTTTGTTGATCCAACAGCGTGTATTTCTTTTTTCTTCCGAGCTGGAGGATACAGCTGCGTCAGAGATACTGAGTCTTCCACATCTGCCGCTGTTGGATGAGGAGTGGTTGTCCTGGTCAGCACACTTGTCTCCTTGAGAATAATACTAAAGCCTTGCTCATTCTAATAAAGAGGCTGCTGTTTCTACTAGGTAAGCCCATAGGAGAGGGCTCTTTTAGAGGTGGGGAGAGGGAATTCAGCGCCTGGGACCTGCTGCAGGCTCTTAACCTTCGCAGCATGTACCATTATTAGAAAATTGATGAGGGAGGGAATGCAGAAGTCGAACGGTCAATAGCTTGACGCAGGCTCTCTTCTAGAAGGAATGTCCAAGATGTTTCAGAGTGAAACCCAGAAGTTTTTCCTTCCTTATAAAGTTGAAGTCTTTGTTAATATACACAATGAGGTTCCTACTTGCACTGTATACTCTACTATATGCTAATGTGCAGCTGTTTAAAAATGAAATGAGCATTGTATAAAAGGTTTCATTATTCTAATATTTTCTTTAGTTGAAGAGCTATGCAGATAAGAAATTAAGCATAGGGACAGGTAGAGACAAGTTGTACTGCAGTTCCAGGCTCTGCAAAGCGAAGGGGGACGAAAGAGTTCTGCTCTTCCCTCATCACTGCTCTTCATCATGCTTAGGCAACAGCAGCACATACCGTCTGTGCTGCCAGCGAGTTGTTTTTACCTAACCATGTCTCCTACTGCTCTAAAGCACTGATTAAATAACCATGCTCACATTTTGTTCTTCTAAGACTTGCTAATTAGTTCTTCTCATTTCCATTCCATGGAAGTAATTTTTGTTGTCTCTGCTCTGTGATAACGTACTTTGCTTGCACAGGTAAAGATTTTTATATGCTCTAATCAAGACCTTACAATCATAAATGGACTAACATACTTTGGAAGAGACCAAACCCACATTTAAAGACCTAGATCTTTGGATATTTTTAGAACATGCATAGAAAAAGAAAATACTACACACAAAAGAAAACAAATTTATTAGCTATCGTAAGATCAAGTGTTTGAGTTTTTTGAAGAATTTGGATGCAAGTATGCTGGAACTATTTTGCAGATTTCCAAAGCTCAAACTCCTTTCTCCAAAATCTTCTTCTAATTATCCTGGATTAGGTAACGCTCTGGTGCATATAAGCCATACATTAAGAAAAGAGTGTGTGCTGCAGAGAAGTGAAGGTAACATCCTAAGTAAAAATACTGCAATACTTGCAGATGCTGCTAAAGATCAGCAGGAATAAATTACTGTTGTTTAAACCAGAGCTCACATCTGTTGATATAAGCGCTTCTGTGCTTTCTTCCTCTCCTCTATGATCAGGCGTCTGCAGATGGGAGGAGGTTTGTTAGTGTCAGCTACAGTGATGTGAAGGCTTCCTCACATAAAACAAACCAATGGGGGAAGGCAGGGGGGAATATAGACAAGAGTTTCCAAGCACCGGGAAAAAAAATTACCCTTTTTCTCATTGATTTTGAGACACTGCAACTTAAGCTTTTAAAGAGAGAGTTTGAAAGGTGTTATGTGATGAAGCTAGTTGCTCTGAAATTTTTCCTGCTCCTTCACTCTCTTTAACTTCATCTCGCTTGCTGGTAAAGAACTCATGGTTGCCCAAGCTCCAGACTTCATCCTGGCGCTTAACAGCTCTTCATGGGCTTCTCCCCCATGAATTGCTCTACAATTGCCTTTCAGATCCATCTATTCTTTTAATCTACATAACATCCCCTACAGAAGAGAACTGCCTTGTTTAATTGTTTGCAGAAGAAAGACTTGGTTTCAAGCTTTGCAGCCTGTAATTTCATCTGACACCCTCAGCTCCCAAATTATAAGGAACAGCAATCATTCAGCTTTCACCTGCTCCAGGCCAGTCCCCCTCCAGTCCACATGCATTATTTTGCATCCAACACAGAATTTAATGCGTTACATTACTATTACATTACTGTTTAGTTTCTTGTTACCATGACGCCATCCGTGTTTCTTTGCAGACAGCTTTTGCTTTGAAGACCCCAAATAAATTTAATACCATCAGCAAAGGACACTTGCTTATGACCCATCCCCTGCATTGCAACATTTCAGTGAATATACAGATTTCTCAGGGACTGTAATTCTGACCACTACTTCCTATCTTCTGACCAGTAATAAATCCAAAAGAAGACTGGTCCCACCTTATTCTACTCATTTTTGAAAACTTTTTTTCTTTCCTTTTTTTCTTTACGGCATCATGTTTGCCCCCTGGAAAGCATTTGGCAGACCAGTATCAAGCTCTCCAGGGAAAATCCTCCTTACGAAGCAGTCAGCCAGCTGGAAAGCTGTCTAGCGTTGTGGTGAGCTGAATGTAAAGACCCATGAAGCATCCCCTAGACTGCACTTATCATTAAGTGACAAACTCAGAGAAAATGAAACTTCTGCTGAAATAAATCTCTCCTCCTTCAAACTTGGGCTACAAACCATTGGATGTGCTACAGGTGCTCTGATCATCACATGCACCTGATGTTCTTTCACCATCAGGAAATATTCACCAGTACAAAGTGATTGGAGACCACACAAACTTCTTACAGCACCAGGGCTACCTCTCCACAACCTTCTCAACTTGTAAGAAAAAGATAAAACAGAGACTGATTACTGCTCAGCAATGAGTAATGTTCAGCCAACCTGGCAATCTCAAACAAGGAAGAGTCTAAACAAAACTCCATCACTCAAAAGAGCTATATGGCCACCTTGCAGCCTGAAAATGGCCTGCCAAGCAACAGCAGAAAAATACCTCTTAAGCTCTCTTGCTAGAACAATTTGAAATAATTTCATTATACCATAACAAGCACTCAGTCTCCCAGCAGTATTTACTTGCCGAAACTTCTCAGATTCACGTTACACCTCCTCTCACACTAAAATTCTTCATAACTGATGTTTTACCCTGGGCTCTGATTTTTAATTTTTTTTAAATTATATTTTTATGATTTCCTTAAAAAAAACAGTATTACATGCATCTCAAAAATGTCTTGTCATCCTCTTTGGTGCAGAAAATAATTTGGTTTTCATTTGCTACTGAAAGGCGTGCTCTGTGGCCCCAGCTAAGATCCCACTATAGGGCTTCTTCCAACAGTTTGCCATAGCAAATCAAATCAAATGAAGAGCAACTCATCTCACAGAACTGGCATGCTAACAAAGACTACAGTTTTCCATCTATTTCTTCAATAAACATACCATGCTGCTAAGCCAGCTTTCTTGACAATTCTCACACTTCGAAAGACAGCAGAAAATGGGATTGAAAGGACCTTGTGAGATCACTGTACATCCCTCCTACCCCAAAGGAGATGGTCGACACTTAAACCCATCCAGGGCACGTACAAGTGCAAAGCGCTTAATATGCTATAGCCAATTGTTCTGTACCATGGACTCATTTTCCCTACAAATATATGGCTGGCGTGTATATACTAACTAAATATGCACCCCAAAAGCAGTGAAGACTCTGTTTTCCTGCACCAGCCATGAAAGCAGCAGAAGTACACAAATAGTCGGCACTGTATCCTGAGGTAACTGGGGAAGGAAAAGGAAGAAAAACAACAGAAAGCCATTTTTACGAAAAATCTGACTATCACGTAGTTGATTACTAATAAATTACTGGTTTTAAAAAGCTTTTCCTAGAAAACGTGAAAATTATATGTTAGGATTGCTAAAACACTGTACAGAAGTCAGCAAATGTTTCTAGTATTTAAGGGTCTGTGGAGACAACCGACCAGCAAGTTAACTGCAAACACTATCTTTATTACGAGCGTATCGATAATACCAGCACTGTGGCGCTTCCTGCCTTGATTTAGGATTTAATGCAAGACTTCTGGGACTGCGCGAGGCTCAGGCACTGTCTCTACTTGTTACCATTCAGTCTTCATTTGCAAATGATAATTTTTGCTTTGAATGGCATGCCTGACTGCAGGGCAGAGTAAATCCAAACCTTTTAAACTCTAGCCAAAAATTTGCCATGAATTAGGAGACTGCAGCATATTTACAATACAAAATAAAATATCTCTACAAGTGCTCAGCAGTGGCGGTATGAATAAACGCCGATTATTCTTTTTTTTTTTTTTTTTTGACGGGATAATTTTCAAAGCAGCGATTTTGCAAAGACTCAGGAAGAAAACAATTTTGTTTCATTTCCATAACAGAATCCAGACCTCTAAATTCAACCTCACGAGCTACAATTATGCATAAGAACTACCACTGTGAATTTTCAAACACAATGCCTTTTATTGTCTCTTCTCATTCTTTTCCCTTCCTGTTCTCTGAGATTTTCTGTACTGTCACCCTCCACAGAAACTTTAGAGCAGAAAATCTGACTTGAAAGGAAAACTTTCAAGTTTTCAGGCTTCAAAGGAAAACAACAACGCAAACCTTCAACACAAGGTATTTGGATGGTATTTGGTTTTTTTCCAGCCTTATGGGAACAAACAACAACAAAAAGAAGTCTTCTTATTATATGGAATCTTGACAGATGGAAACTAATGTTCAGCTTTTCCATGATGGATGGAGGTGTATTTTAGTCACCTCCTTCAGAATCCATGCATGATTGTCCTGGAACTCGAGAAATGAAAGATGCCAAATACCGAAGGCTGCAATTCCTTTGTGCTGCATAACCTGTGAGACATTTCATTTGAGGACACTAATGTAGCCCAGACACAAATGCAGCAACTTACTGTTTACAGGAACTTCCCAAATATTGTCCTTCAGTATCACTATTTTATTAATATGTTTTCCACCTGCGCTAGGAGGCAGGCAGCTCTGAAGTACAAATACTGAAGATGAAACACCTATGCAACACGAGCAGCATGAAAAGCACATCTTGCTTTCTATGTAGAAAGGATTTTTGGATGCAAGGGTTGCTTTTCAAATGTAGTAACCTCTAAGCCATTAAATATCACTGCTTGGGAAATGAGGTTTCTCCTCCTAAAAGCCAGAGACGAAACATGCCTATGAATATCACACACACTTTGGTTCTCCAAAGTAGTTTAAGAATCTTCACCCTGCTTTTGAAGAAAGGCACGTGAGGCTGTCGCTGCAACCCCGCACCCCAGGCAGACCCTGTTTATGGGTAACATCTGGTTGCAATTACCCACTTGATGGAATGCAAAGCAACAATTTTTGTTACCAATGGGACTGGGAGAACAAACAGGACATTATTTACACATTAAAGAGAGTACTCACCCCGACACCACCACAAGGAAGCCTGACAAACATCGACGTTAGAGAACCTGTAGAAAAAAAACGGACCCTGTAAGTCAAAAAGTCAAAGTTCACCAGATTTTGGTCCAATTTTATGGCAATGCTGCAATCTTTCCAAACACAGTAACAGACTGGGGTTTTCTTGTGATTTTCAGAAAACACACAGCCAACCCTGTTACATTACAACATATACATAGACAATGTAAATCCTTGGCCTTGTTTAAAAGCCTTTCCAATGTAAAAGCCTTCTATAAATCACTTATTTTTTTATGCAAGGTTTGTGTGCTGTCCTACATTTCAAGCAGTCATGCTGACTATAAATGATTGAGATGCTACCAACAACTGCTCAGCATGTCTTCTCAGATGAACATTTTAACCCCTTTCAAATGAAGGAGGATAAGAAATCATAAAAACACCCTAATTATCAGTCATCTGCAGTTACTAGAAGACTTTGGAGCACATGAGCTTCATAAAAGAGGAAGACAAAAAATAAACTGGCAGCAAGCAAAGAAAACGTATTTTGACTGAAAAAGCAAAACCAACATTAAAAAATCAAGAAAAATTGAGAAAACCATCTGTAGGGCTAATTTTGCATCTGTAAGAATTGTAACATCACTTTCTGGGGTTGCATATGAGCAAATTATCCTCCATTCAAAATTCTGCAGGTTTATAAAGGGTGTACTGAAACAAGAACATGCTGTCTCATATCCATCACCACCCTAACGTGTATGACTTGTACACCATGTCTGTGCACCACAGGCAAACAGGGAGAAGGAGATATGTGCATGCAGACACTGTAACAGATCTGGAGTACGTTGCCCAAGATTCATTTACTTGAGACCTATTTAAAGTTAATGAAAGCTAACAGTGAAATAAACTGGGTTGAGGTTTTTTTCCCCCCACCAAACCAGGTTCTTGTTCTGGTCATGTCTATAGTGAAAGAATAAATTCCCTTAAATGCTAACTACCAGCTTTGTAGAGTGTGAATTAGCCATGACAGCAGACAGACATTACTGAGGACCATGCTGGTGTCAAATGCATTGCAGACACATACGTTACCCCTGCGACTGAAAGCGGAGTTAATGCATCTGTATTATTAATCTGAGTGCACAGCGAGATTCACTCTTTGATTAGATCCACATGAAAGTTCTTGGATCATCCTGCCTTGGACCTCCTGTCACATCTTTCACTGCTAATCCACCCATTATTTCGATATTTATCTTCTTGACAACAATTTATGATTGCTCTCCACAAATTAAAAGCAGCCTTATGTGCCTAAGTTTAAACTTGTTCAACAGGTTCCAAAGCTTTACACTGTCAAATGAGAGATGGATTCATATTTTTCCTCCTCAGACTTTCAAGGGCTTTAGCAACACTTCCAGGGGTAGAGTTGTGCAACCTGCCTTGAAGGCCACCACCTTCAAACCCGCCTGATAAAATACAGCGCAGCAAATCTTTGTTATGCTCAGGGTCCTCTGGGGAAAGTAACTTTGACATCAGTGATGGGCTTCCGCTGCAAGTCTCTTCTACACGTGTAAAGAAGGGCACTCTGTGAGAAAGGAGTAAGGTTCAGCAGTAACAAACTACAGGACAACTGTAGAAGTAAAAGTAATCAGCAGTGCCACAATGACGCCTGCTTACAATTCTGAAAAAAAAGGAACTATTTACCCCCTTCCTGCTTTCTCCTAAAGAACTGCCAGATGAAGGGACATCCCCCTTATCATTTGCAGAAGCTTAAAAAGAAACATCCCATGTTTTCATCTGCCAGCTTTACAAGCTCTTCCTTTTAGGCTGAGGTTTCTCATGCTTTTTCTTCTTCATAGACATATCAAAGGCAAAGAGTTTATACGGAGTCAGCCACCAGAGCCATTCACATGTCAAGACACTCAGGTCTAACAAACTTCTATTTGCATATGTGAGCCTCACACAAAGCTTTGGTCTCAGACTTCAACCCTGCCATACATTTATGGTCTAACATATTTAGAAGAACCCCACAAAGCTGTTTTGTAAACTTAAAAGCCTTTTAAACTCTCAACAGGAGAGGATGGCTGAAGACGGGGCTGCTTACAGGCTTGTTCACCTCTATACATAAATGTGCATTCCGAGTTTTTTCAGGGAGGTTTTCTCAACACATCAGTGGCTCTTAATGCTTCCTCAGGTCCAGCACTGTGGAAGCCATCAAGTTAACAAACTGGTTTTAGGGCCAGCATTGCTCCTCCTGCCCTGCTCCCAAAGGAGAACTTCTCCCTGGGTGCTATGCAGACATCCCAGCCAGGCTCACTCCTCTTGTCATTTTGGCTCACCGTGCTGTCCTTCCGGACCCCTGGCTGTCAAGCTGTCAGCTTATTTTTCTCCTGCCCTGGTGAGATGTCTGGCAGCCACGTTGAACAGCGAAGCTGTTTGCTCTTCCTCCAAGCTTGGTGCTCGGCACGAGTGTCAGTGCCAGTTGCGGCCCGTGCATGGGAGGGCGTGCAATGGGAGGACAACCAGGCAGCAGGAAGAGGCAGTCCACTGCTGTCTGGGCAAAGATGGTCAGGCGAGCTGGCAGCAAGTCCCCCTGCTAGCAGCTCAAGGCTAAAATGGTGCCAAGCGGGTTTAGGAAACAAGGTCTAAGCTCAGCTAAGAGCTACTGGAAAGCCCTTGCTAATGGAGATCCTGGGGACCTGACCTTCTGCCTATGGCTGCAGCTCTTTGATAACTCCGTCTTCTTTGCAAATTACACCCAAACAGGCAACATTTTGCACCGGAATACGCTCAGGTATTAGAATTATTTCTCTTCACTACAGGAATAATCTTGATCTCTACAGACATTATAAAATGAGTGATTAAAGACATGGGGAACACAGAGCAAAACTGCTTAAGTACACACAGGCAGAGCAAGAGTTTCTCCTCCTTCAGTTTCTCTAAACAGGCCACCAGGAATGGTTCAGCAAAACCTGGGTATCCCCAAATCCAATATTAACTAAATAAACTGTTTGTATCTCCAAATGTATCTGTGGAACTATTGATACAGATTGTGCCAAGAGTCAAAGGGGGAACAAAAAGTATCTCAAGAGGATCTGACATTTGAATGAGCTGGAAACACTCAGTGTTATCACAGTCCAGGCTAAAAACTTATCTTGCAAGGGCTATCTCTGAAAGGAGAGGGGGTTAAGGTGACCCACTGCCTGCTCAGCCCCTCCGTGTAGATGATGACCACTGCCAGAGGCAGGGTGTTAATCCTGCCTGCTGCAGGCTGGTGAAGCCAACAGGTCAGATGCTGGAGGACTGCCTGGATCCCACCGCAGCAGATGGTCAGGACACACGTCCTCACGCACCTTCAACGCTATGGTTCAAGAAATTGCAGAGAAATCAGTCAACATGAAGGTGGTGCAACTGCAAACGAGGAGCCTTCTCAGATCTACCGGGGAAGATTTACACACTGTTTCTTTGGACTGGTGGATACGCCTTACGCAAAGTGAGAGTTTTACACTACCAAGGATATGACATCATAAATTCTTTAAACTTTACATACTAATTGTGCTATCATTCAGCCAGAGGTGTCTACTTTTTGTTTCTCTGGGTTTTAAAGAGGTGGTAAGTTAGCTATAAATACTGTGCTAATTGCATGTTTAAACAACTGGCTAATAGCTTTCCTCTTTGGGGATCTAATGTACATACTGAATATGTTGCAAAATCTTTCCAGCTCTTTTGCTGTGACTACTACATCATGCAGGCCATCAAGTTAATCCTCTTTTTATATCATCCAAAGTCAAGCTAATCCCCAAATAAACTTTCTCAGCTTCTAGGTTCCAGAACTGTCTTTCTGCGGACTTGCCAAACTGCCCCTCCAGCCTATCACCTACTACTGCAGAAAGGCAGAAAGTAAAGGGAGAAGATGATGTCTCCATGGAGGTAAGGTGTTAAAATCAGTGTGGTTTGGTTGCTATGGGGGGGTTGGTTATCTTAACAACCATCCCCTAGATTTTTTGCAGGGGAAAATGTCTATATTTTACGACAGATGCAGCCCTGTTTCAGGAAGATCCAGTCCCCAGTGAAGGGGATAAAAATCTTACTCCAAATTAAACAAATGTAAGACTATCTAAGAGGCTTATGCATCTCTCTTGCAGATTACCCATACAAAACTGCCAATTACCCATACAAAACTGCCAGCTATTTGTTGATGTCTATGCAGCTGGTTGGTGCTGCAGATCCAGGTCCTTAGGAGGGTATTCCAGCTCTTACCTAGCAACAGATAACTTTCTAACATGCAGAGAAGAGTGTCCAAGGATAAAATAAAACATCTGAATTACCTTTCCTCCTCAGGGAAACCTCGTTTAAGGTTTGGAAGACATCAAAGAAAGGAAGTTTAGCTATCTAGGGTTTAGGGATCTACCTGAAGAAAGGGAGATATATCTTGTAGCGCTCTCAAGCAGATGTTGAATGGAAGTGAGAAGAATCCTCTTGGGAACTGCCCAGAGCTGAGGATGGAGGGAGCCCCATGTCCCCCCTTTCATACTGCTACTGTTAAGTGTTTACCAGAGCAAGGGCTGAGGACAGTAGTGGGAGAGCTGGAGGTCGGAAAGGGACACCCTCCTCTGTCCCCCAGCAACAATACCTAGAAGTTTCTTGCTGTCCAGTTTCTGTCTGTTCAGAGGGTTTGTGCCGTACAGCAGCGTATGGGCTTCTGAGTGAACTGTCTGCAGCTCTTCTAGAGTTGCTTTTCTTCCACGAATGCACTGAAAGAGGAAAGAAAAGGAGTGATGAAATCACTGATCAACTGCTTAACTCTCTTCAAAGAACTTTTCTTTTTCCTTAGCAAATCATAAAGATAGCAAGCAAAAAACTAAAATGGTTTCTTATGTGAAAAAATGAATCGTAAGACAGCTTTTGGTTTAATCTCTTATTCCAAATATTAGCTTGACATGTAAAGTCATGTTTAGATTTTTTTGTGTTTTAAAAATATTACTGCAGAGCATTTGCTAAATCACACAGGCATTGCTCAACTACTGAATATTCAGGATTTCAGTTATAAGCCATTATAAAGTGATTTACTGTTGAAAACGCATCCCCCCAAACCACCCCGACACATCCCCACCATGATTATTAAGCTAACCTAAAAAATTCTCCCGAACACACCACTTTCCAAACTGAACCTTTGAGCAATTAAGGGTCAGTTACAAACTTTCTGCTTTAAAACTCATCTCAGAAATTCCACGAGATTCAAACTGTTGCCAATTCTTTTCTTATACGATGATGCAGGTTGAGCTGGAAGTACTGTAGCAAAGATGCTCATCCCTGCTTTTGTTGCCAGCCGAAACCCAGGAGGGCAGATGCACACCAAAGTCAAAACCCTGGCTTCACTGAAGACCATGGCAAAGCTTTTACTGATGTCAGAAGGACCCAGCTTTGCATTTTACAAATTGGGGATCTTTCAGCCTTCTTTGTCATAGGGGTCTAGTATACCTTTGGGGCTTACCTTTTGTTGCCATCACCCATTTGCCACGGAAAATAGGTTTGTAAGAACAAAGTGCTACTTGGAGATGCTAAATCTTGGTCATACGAGGACCATGCCGTGGCCTCTTGCACAGGAGAGAACGCTCCCCAGAAGGCAGATGGCGCCGGGGGGGATATACCAGAGAAGGCCACCAACTCCTGGCAGCGGAAAAAACACCTCACCTTTTTAACTGGGAGCTTGCAGCTGCCTCCGAAATGTTGGCAGGGGAAATACGCAGCGAGTTGAGAAAGTGCTGAGGTTGGGGGTAAGCTGAGAGGTGGCCGTGAGAGAGGGGAAGGAGTTATTTAGAAATGAGGATTGCTTTGCTTCAGAAACATGCAAGCACTACCCCCCCTCAAAAAAAACACCACAAGTATTTTATATGGCTTAGAATTACTTCATGATTTTTTGTCGTGATTTGGACTAAAACACTTTAAAAGGAGTTGTCACTTTGGGGGGTTGTTTCCTACAGAAGGAATGACAGCATTATTATTCCCCTCTGCAATAGTAATACTAAAATATAAATAGTTAAGAGCAAAATGTTGGAAGGCTCTGAAAGCCTCTTGTAGAGTCCCAAGGTCACCCAAAACACGAGCCTCAGCAACGAGCACCCTGCTGCACAGCCCACGCAGGATTGCATGCACCACCTCCTGCACAGCCTTCACCTTGGCTTCATCGAAGCCAGGCACTTTTTTAAGACTTGCACGTTCCTGGAGAAGCAGAGTTTCTAATGAGAACAACAACAACAACAACAACAACAACAAAAGGACAGCTTAAAAAAAAAGGGGGGGGGGGGGGGGGAAGAAATCACACTCCTAAAAAGAATAGACTTTCAAAGGGAAAACTTGTTCTGAAGAGAAGGTCAAACTGTGCCTCTCGCTCCTGAGAGCTGCTGCCGTTCAGAAAGCACTGCTGTGCGTTGCTCGCTTACTTTGCAGGAGAGTGCTACAGAGAAGATGCTTCACAGGCATCGGCATTTCCAGCCAAGCAGGGACTGCTTTTGCACCGCGCCACCATCTTGGGCTGCAGCCTGGCCCAGCCAGAGCATCCCAGGGCAGAGTGTGCTGGGGGCACGGGGACTCCAGGACCTCCACCTCTGAAGCACGGTCCGCCGAACAAACTCTGGGGGATTTTTTTGGTCTCAAATGTTCAGCATAAGCCTCCATCACGTGTTGCAAAGCACACAGGAAATCGCTTTGTAAAACCATTTGAGGCATAAGGCAGCAGAAATCAAAGCACAGCAGGAGTGCTCGTGCACTCTGCCTCTCCTAATTTTGGCATTTCTGCTCTCCAGTTCCTTTTTCATTTTCTCTGTGCTCTGCTCAACCACCTAGGTTTCCTGAGGTTAATGATGAGGCAAAAATAAAGCATCCCATTAAAGAGGCAATAATCACAAAAATGCTAGACCCAGAAGGGATGGAAATATCTGGCAAATCCCCCTTGAACTTTTATCCTGTCTTCCTTTTTTGTTCATGGTAAGCCTGCCTCAGTCCCCCCTTAAAGGCTTTTACAGCTTCCCTCTCACCCATATGCCAACTTTTTTCCTTTGAACAAGACGTACTGACCCATTTTCAGCTGCTACATTTAGGGGACGTACAGAAATAGCATTTTGTATTTCTTGGCGTTATGTAAAGACACCAGAAGAACAGCAGCCTGTTGAAATAACGTGCCAGATACTCCGTGGATGCGAATGGCTTCAGCTCACCAGGATGGGGAAGGGCTGCTCTCATTTAAAGTAGGTGGCCCTAGCAAGACATCCAAGCTCCATGCTGTTTGGGAGGGTATCAACACCACCCTCCCCTCCACATGACACCCATATCTGAATAGAAACTATGAGTGGATGGAGAACTTCCTTCTGTGCTGCAAGTAAAACACATTCAAGGAAAAAGCTACTATTTACTGAAACAAATACACATGTCATAGCAAACATTGCCTGGTTAGAAAGGATTATGCTCCAGAGGCTTTTGCACCTTTCTCATCTCCCAGTTCATGCGCCACAAGCTTCGTCCTTGGCTCTAACCGAAGACACCAAGAAAATGAATTCAGTCCCCCCCCAAACAAAGTTAGAGGACACAACAAATCCCTCACTCCTGTTTCCAGACCCATCACAACTTGTATCTCAAGTCTACGGCTCAGCCTGCCATCCATGTTCTTAATTTGAGCAGTTCTTCACTTTCTAAGAGCTCTCATCTTATGATATTCTTATCTTTGAGGCTTCGCATTGCCTGCTGACCTTGCTCACTCCATATTACCTCCCCCTGCCCCTTGTCTAACCTCCTTCCTGGCTGCTAAACACTGGCTTTTCAGCTCAAGAGTTGGCTTCTTAACCCTGATGAACTAGCTGGCCCTTTACCCCGTTTCCTTCGTGCCTCTGTCTGCACGAAACCTGACTTTCGCAACGCCACACCACCCCTGCTCTCCTACTGCTTTATACACGTCCTTCCACGCTCTTCCTCCATTTCCTTGGAGCCACCTTTTCCTTTGCATTTTGAACAAAAAACCTCGCTGCTAGCCTCTTAGTTTGCATTTTATTCACCCTTTCACCCCATGATGTTTCAAAAGGACAGGGTATGAATCTTGAAAGACCGCAAGCCAGATCTTCTTCCAACTGTGGCCCCAAAAAAGCCCCCAAAAGCCAGGAAAGTAGTTTCTCTCCAGAGACTGACTTCCCAGGCACCACCGCCACCACCTCCCGCATGTCCTTGGTGCTTTGCGATGGGAAACCTTGGCATGGAGCAGCTTTCCAGAGGCTTCACCACCTGGACCCATCCTGCACTCCAGCCAGACACCTGCCCAATGCTGTGCCCAGAACGCCGGGGACACAGCTCTGCTCTTACAGATGGCCCAGCCCTGGGTCTGTTTTTTCACGTCAGTCCTCTACAGCTGCAATTAACCTTCAGCTAACAGTCCTCATGCTTTAAACAACGCAGGATTGCTGCCAAGATGTGCTTGGAGACGGACCCTGCCTGAGGAACTCATTCTTCCCCATCCTGGTCGAGCAGCCCAGGGATTTGATTACCTCCAAAAACACACAGCAAAACCTATTGATTTCCTCATGCTCTTGATGAAGGCTGGGAGGATTACTCTATACTGTGATTGCGGGTTTTTGTTTGGGGGGTAGAGTCTTTTATTGAGATTGCCTCAATTAGTATAATTGTTGCTTTTAAATTCTGAATGTACACCAGAGTAATTGCCATATTTTATAAAGCTAACTTAATTAAACAAGCAATATTCTAAACCGCAGCTGTCGTTAAGTTTGGACAACTGCTTTCACTGCAAAAGGTCATCTTTAAAACTTGTGTGACCCTGCCAGACTCTTACCTATCACACCACAAATCTGGCACACATTTTCCCCTCAGCTGGATGTAAAACGTTTTTTGGACAACTTTAGCAAATACGTATCTGTTTCACTGCTGAAAAATGAGAGGCGGGGGAAGAAGCGATGTGTTTTCTTTCTGTTCTAAAAATATTTGTGCCCCTTCTGGATCACTTCTATTGCCTCTGAGAGAAATGGTAGGAACTCAGCACTTGGCAGGTTGTCTAGGAGCCTCTCAGCTGCCTGATGAAAACAGGTTTTCACTTAGTTCACTTCTGAAATTTCAAAGCAAGTATTTGTTAGCATGCATGATAAAAATATTTATCTGCGAGCCCTTTTCTGGCTTGGGGCATGTGTGCAACAGAAACACCAAAAGAAAATTTCCAGGAGACAGATACCGAGAATTGTTTGAGCTTGCATGAGAAAGCAGAGCTGGAATTTATTTTCAGTGTGCAGTCGTGGGGGAGAATGAGAGCTGTTAAACTCCTTCTGGAAGAGAACAGGGATCCAGCGGAGTCTCGTCTGATCCCACACAGTGTGCATGGGATTATTTACTATGCAGGGCGCTGTGTTTTTAATCCATGTCGAGCAACTACTTGCAACCAACAGGATCAAGCTATACCCACACCCGGACCACAGCAAAGGGCTGTTAAAGAAGGAAGGGGAAACATGAGGATACGGAAACATCAAAGTTCAAACTGTCCTTTTACAAATATGAGTTGTAAGAAATGGATTAAACCACCTAATCACAAACAATTTTCACATCAGGCCCTTGGGCTTAGTGAACTGGCTCATAATGTCTGAGGCACAGGGACAGCAGACCTGCAACAGTGAAGATAAAAATGAGCATGCACAGATGTGTACGTCAGCAAGATCAGCTAAAAAAAAATAAGATAGAATAAAACAGGAGCTCAGCAAAAAATTAAGGGTACAGCCTGGCAAATTTCTGAGTGCTATAATCCAGGTGTTGCTGCTGACTCACTGCAGACCTAGTACTAATTCTGAAAATATTCACCTTCTCCTTTCCAGTGCCTGTAGGGCTGCTATGCAGATGGAGCAGTTATAATCCATAAAAAAAATGTAGATACATAACAGGCTGCATCACCATCCTCATATAAACAGCTCTGTTTAAGTTTTGCACATCACACACACTACTGCGGGTGGGGATAGAAGGCACAGCTCATGCTGTCCTGCATGGAGCTTCAACATTATAGAATCATAGAATGGTTTGGGTTGGAAGGGACCTTTAAAGGCCACCTAGTCCACCCCCCCCTGCAATGAGCAGGGACATCTTCAACTAGATCAGGTTGCTCAGAGCCCCGTTCAACCTGACCTTGAATGTTTCTAGGGATGGGGCATCTACCACCTCTCTGGGCAACCTGTGCCAGTGTTTCAATACCCTCACTGTAAACAATGTCTTCCTTACGTCTCGCCTGAATCTACCCTCTTTTTAGTTTAAAACCATTACCCCTTGTCTTATCACTACAGGCCCTACTAAAAAGTTTGTCCCCATCTTCCTTATAAGCCCCCTTTAAGTACTGAAAGGCCACTATAAGGTCTCCCCAGAGCTTTCTCTTCTCTGGGCTGAACAACCCCAACTCTCTCAGCCTTTCTTCATAGGAGAGGTGTTCCATCCCTCTGATCATTTTTGTGGCCCTTCTCTGGACTCACTCCAACAGGTCTGTGTCTGTTGTGCTGGGGACCCCAGAGCTGGATGCAGTACTCCAGGCTGGGTCTCACCAGAGCCAAGCAGAGGGGCAGAATCACCTCCCACACTGCTTTGGAGGCAGCCCAGGATACAGTTGGCTTTCTGGGCTGCGAGTGCACATTGCCAGCTCATGTCCAGCTTTTCATCCACCAGTACCCCCACGTCCTTCTCTCAATCTCTTCATCTCCAGCCTGTATTGATACCAGGGGTTGGCCCGACCCAGGTGCAGGACCTTGGACTTGGCCTTGGCCTTGTTGAACCTCATGAGTTTCACATAAGCCCATGTCTTGAGCTTGTCCAGGTCCCTCTGAATGGCATTCTGGCCCTCAGGCGTGTCAACCGCACCACTCAGCTTGGTGTCATCAAAAGGCAACAGGGATTTGAAAAAGTAATGTAATTAATGAAAGTAAGTATAATTATTAGGTCAGACTCTAAAATTCCTTCTAAATCAGTCCTATCATGGAATATGTCCCACAGAATTAAGCTTTCTACATGTTGAGTCTACAGCATTCCTGTCCTTGTGGTAAGGAGACAAGTCCATCCCAGGCAATGCCAACAGCTCACGCTCATGCTCCAACCTAGCAGCAGAGATCACTTGTGTCTAAAAAACTATCCCCTTGCCATGCAAGTGTACCTGATGTGAAGGTAATCTTCACTGAAGGAAACCCCTATATTGATTGCTCTCCACTCTGCTCACTGAAAGACAGGTTCCAACTGAGGAGCTTCAGAAAGACTCTGAAGGGCAGGGAAGTGATCAAATGGCTTTGGAACGTGGAAAAGAATGACATCTTTTCAAGGACAACGGAAAGTGAACGACTGGCTCCAGAAAACACCCTATCAAGAACAGAAGAGTGAAGTGAGGACGTAGGAAGGAGATGGAGAAACAGGGAAAGGTTGTGCCCATCAAGCCCATGAGAAAAGTTAAGATAAAGAAGGAAACTTTAACGCAGGTCTGGGCAGGACTAGTAGACGGTGAGGGTAAAGGAAGAGGAAAGGTAACTAGAGAAAGAAGCAAGTGCAATTAGAGCATCTGGTTATGCTGAAATGGCGTAAGAAAGCCATCAGAGAATAAAACACTGGAATTGAGGCAGGAAGCTAACATCACATATTTATCATTTTCAGAAAAAGGAATAGTCAAGACGAGGTTGAATTTCACCAATGGTCAGACGGGAAACACAGGTGGAAAGCAGGTGAGCATCAAGAACAAATTCAATTGTGAGAGCAACTGAAAATACCAAATTAAGGAAAAAACAGTTGCCTAGGATCATACACTGAAGAAGTTACACATTAGAGAACATCTGTAACACAAATATAGGAGACAAGGCAATTAGCACTGCACAATTTAACTCCTGCTTCTAAACAGAGGAGCTAGACAGCAGTGGGGTACTTGTTTTTTCGTCCCAAATAATAATCCCAGAACTCAATTAAATGGGTCTCCATAGACAGAAACAGGTTTGAAGTTCTTCCTTGCTCTCTTCAGGGATAAATAAGGGTACGACAGGGAACTTCAGCCAATGGCAATGCTGCCACCACGTGGATGTCTCTTCTGATTGCTCAGAAAATATTTCTAGCCAGATGCTGACGTAACTCAAATATACTGTGTGATTCAGTCCCCTCCAATGCTCAACAAACTGATGAACACACACTACCATTAATTTATCATCACTGCTATTAGTTATGAATAATAATTATTATTAATCACTATTCTTAATCATTAGTCTTTGTATTTTAGTATCTAAGCTTTTCTCTTGGTTTGCCTTGCTCTTAAAATATATATATGTCCAATAAAGTTAATTTAACCTCTTGTGATGGAATAGCGCTTAGTTACATCCTCCTGTCCCCATTCTTTTACAGTATCTTCACTATAGGTTGACCATTATTTATCAAAAAGTATTTAAAAAGTTATTAAACCACAGAAATACAGACTTGTTGCTCCACAGCTTTTGTTGTTATGATTGGAGTGATAACAAATAACGGTTACTTTATGTTGTGCTCTTATCTTTGGCTGCTTCAAAATCCAACGCTTGGTAGGGACTTCCAATTTATAGGGAATAGGACAGAAAATTACAGAAGCTGCTTCACTGCAACATCAGGCAAGAGCATTCTCCAACATTTCATGGAATTTCTAACAGTCATTGCAATGCAATGAAATCAGATTGCTAGAAAAGTACTCCTGACACACACACACACACAAGCATAAGCAGTCATCTCAGAATGGATTAAATTTACGCCACATATGGCAAAACATTGCCAACAGCTGGAGCTATAAAAATTTCAAGCCAGAATGCAGTATAAAGTTTGCACATCCAGGTAGCAGTCAACAGCCCGAGCTGCAGGTTCGGTGCTTATGCTATCATCCAAAACAGCAATCAGCTGCCCAAAATGCTCATAATCCAGCAGCTGAATCAGCCAGACAAATCCAAATGCTCCCTTTCTCCCAGGCCCACCACCTCATCCCCCCCCTTCGCTGGTATTTTTATTACCTCACACTTGCCACGGAGACCCGTCTCCTGGAGCCGTGACCAGATGCTCTGGATCCTCCCCGCATGCTCTGGGTGGCTGTTTGTGTTTCCACAGGTACACTGGTGTTTCAGCATCAAGGTGTCATATACAAGGCCTGCAGCAGAGATTACAAAATTGCTCTCAGTTAAGAACAGAAAAAAAAAGTTTTCCAGATATATGGGCGGACCCCCCCCTGTTTTTTTTTTTTTTGTTTTTTTTTTTAAACTATAGCACTTCATATTCAACTGAACACTTCTAGACAAAGACTGTGTGTTTTACCAGGAGCCAGAGAGCTCTAAGAAATGGAAATCCAAGATGCTGTTTTGAGACACCACCAGACCTGCAATGATCACTTCCTCTGGAAATCCTCAATGGATATGGAAAAGAAATTAGCTACCAACATCTCTGCAGGCTGAAGTTGTGAGAGTGACAGAAGGAGGTGACAACTGAAAGCATCAGTATGAGTACAGGGGTGCCAGTGTAGGAACGTGATGTAGGAGAGGACTGACTTGCAACTTGTCCGCTGGGTACTTTTATAATTGCTGCTAAAATGACTCTAGGGCTTGAGATTAAAAACCAGAAGGAATAAGTCATTAGCAGGCACTATGTTTCATAAAATAGTTTGTGCTGAAGTCTTTGCATCAACATTATTTGACAACATGCTAATTAAGGCTATTAGCACACACTTGGGCACAATTATTCAGCACGTTATGTAGGTATTTAGCAGTGTTGTTTCATTTGAATGTGGGAGTCAGGCAGCTAAATCCCCTTGCATTACCAAGTATTTATGGCATGACAACAGCGTAGGAGACTTTGATTCATGCTCCAGAGTTGCCCGGGTACTTTTTTGGAAAGGGAGTTATGATTTCATAGCCAATGTTCCACTGGAGGAAAACAGCAGGTCCTCCAAGCTATGCAGTCCCAGTGACAAAAGAACCTTTTTTTCTTTCACTCAAGCAAAAAAGACATAGTTAAATGTTTAAATCTAGCCTTCCATTCAGCCAGAAGCTCCAGAAAACAGAACAAAAGGGGTTGGTTTTTTTTTTTTTTCCCCCAAGGAGTAACGTTTCTTGCAAGAAAGATCTGTCTGAAAGCACAGTATAAAGTTGCAAATCAAAGGTCTTGACAAGAATCCAAAGCCTTTGAATTAGTAGTGAAGGCAAGAGCTATTCCCAGATCCCAACGTTAAAGGGTCTGCACTCCAACCGATATCACTCCTCCAAAATCCCAGACGAGCACACCTATGCTGCGGCGGGTGGCGTGACCACAGCTCAAGGAGCTTTCATGTAGCCAGTTCAAATACCAATAAACAGCACAATTTGCAACCGCATGGAGTTCAAGGAGGCTTGTAAGAAACCAGACTCTGAGAACATACATGGACGTGTAGCCTAGAGCTGAGTGCTGTGCTGCTGCATGTTCCCAAGCTTGGCTGCAATCACACCTTTTGACTAGTGTAGGCATGTTCTGCCACTGAAAAATTTGACTTTCACCTCTGAGGCAAACCCTGGCACCGACACTTTCAGGTATGCAGCCTTAGGGGAGGTATCTGGCAGTTCCTCGCTTTGCTGTAGGTGAGTGCAAAGAAAAAAAACAAGAAAACCCAAACCACATTCAGTTCTAGGAAGAGAACAGAGCACTGGTTAATTGACTGCCTTTGGGTTAGCCAAAGTTCAGCTAAATAAGATTGTGCTGCAAAGCTCTGTAGAGGTCTCCCATGTTTGATTCACAGCATCAAACTTCATTAGGAGCTGCTGGGCAAAGGCAAGCACTGTAAATGTAACCTGAGAAGAAGCTGTAGCCCAACGGTAAGGTTGGCTGTTCATGAGAACTCCCCAGTCTGAGTTCACTTAAACTAGTGCAAGTTCTGCAGTAACCTGGCTTCAGGTTAATTCATTTTTGAAGGAAACTCATCTTCAGAGGACATTATGCATTTTGACAAAGTATTTCTCACCCCAAAGAACCCCATGTAGATGTTCTCCTAGACCACATGGGACTGCGTTAGGTTTGGCTAAATCATTCATATTAAAGACAGGATAGTGGTTCTGCCTTCTCTGATTTCCAGGCATATCTACAGGGACTAGGCTTTATAGATTTAAAGCCAAAAGCTGCATGCGTATCTACTCAACATATATATTCACAGTCAACAACTAGTCTTGAATTTAAGCAAAAAGAAGTACAAGCAGCAGGACATTCTTCAGATAGCTCCTGACCTGTCTGGGTGCAACCTTGGCTCCCTTCAGTCCACCAGCACTCTGCTGTCAGCATCAGTGGGGCCTGCACCCTCTGAGGGCACTGACCTTAGAGACTAAGGACTAAGAAATCATGCAATTGAGGCATTCGGATGATGGCCAAAGAGAAGGGCAATGGAAACCACACCGCATGGAGCACAGGCAGGAGAGTGCATCAGAGACTTCACTAATGGAAATGGGAAAAGTAAAATATAAATAGGGAAGCTGTGAACAAGAAGCTGCACCTCATTTGCATAGGACAATCCAACCTGGAGATAAGTCTGAGACTAGCTCATGCCATACCTTCATAAGTTTGTGGAAAAAAAACCAAGTATTTTCAATCAGTATATTTTTAAGCAGCCTCTTCTGGCTCACCTCCTGGATTCCCAGATGATGCTTAAGGCTGTTGCTCTAACAACTCTTTTCGCTACTTGGGAGCTGGGCATAACCTGTCAGTGAATTATACTGATTGCACTGCAAAGTTGGAAGGGGTCTAAGACCATTTAAATAGTTGATATGTGAATCTGTGTTACAAGTTTCTTTTCAAAGGGTGTTTTCCCCAAGTCTTTAAGCCTTAAGTAGTAACTCCTGAAAAACTATCATGATGCAACTCTAGATACATAGATAAAGCAATGCCTAGCCAGATTAAAAGTCTCTGTCTTGTTTTCTATAGAGCCTGGTAGGGCAGAAGCCAACACAGATCAAACCAAAGATAAATGCAAATGAAAAACTTGCTTTTTGCATTGACCTTATATTCTTCTGTTCTTCCCTTGTCTTCCTACAGTGCAGCAGATCTGCCAGGTATCTCCCAGGTTTTTTGGAGGAAGTTTGGTGTCAGCTCAGAAGCAGGCAGTGGTATTTATCAGCTCATCCTACTTGGTGCCAGCTGCACCAATGAGAGCAAACACAGGTAGCTGTGGGCGAGATCCCCAGCCACACAAACCAGCACCTCCTCATCTGCACCTCCAAGTGCTGGAAAGCTACATGTGTTTAAAACACATGTGTTACATCTAAAACGGGTTTTGGTAACTAAGCCTATTCAATGTAGGTAGATGAAAGGGTTAAAGAAAAGGTTTTCAGAAAAGGGGGTGGTAGGACGCCTACTCATCTCTGTTAAGGGACACTACAATGGGGTTTATAGAATTTGGTTGATCTATGAAGCTTCTCCTTTCCCAATGATTCAATGATACCAGTAGTGTCTCAATGAAGTTCTTCCGTACTGTAATCACACGTCACTCAACGTTTCTCTTTTTAAAAAACTAAACCACTGGAAAGAAGGGAACTGTTCCAAGCTCCTTCCTGTGGTTGGGGACACTCGGATGAAGACACACACACACAAAAGGAAAGCTTGCCAATTTAAGCTTAAAATACAAAACTACGTTGGCCATTGCAAGTTAAATTAAGTGGTGCTGGAAGCAATACTCTTTTAAGACATGAGAACAATCACTTTTAAAGGTCAGCACTAAAGCATAACCAACTCGCTTTTCTTGGCAGAACAAACATATGATTTGAGGTTCAGATAATTATATTGCCTTGCACAGGAGAGAATAAATGCCTTCATCAGAAATGAAAAATACTTTAATGCAGAACATCAGAATAATTTGTGGAACCATTTTTACAGGAGATCAGAGACTGGATAATTGGAGCTATGCAAATTAATGGCCTAACCTGAGAAGTCTTATTCAAGTGTGTAGAATAGTGCACGCAGAAGTATTCATTAAAGTCAAGGGGGCTACTTGTACTAGCGAGGGCAAGTTCAAGGACTAGCTTTCTTTTATATGCTAGTAGGAAGGAAAATTAAATGTCATGCTTCAGGACATAAAACTGATTGCTTGAAGAAGTCAGGAAGGGCACTGTTTTCACTTTCATGTGGAGTAATGCACATCATGTTTGAGAGGTGTATTATGTTGTTTTCTCCATATACCTTTGAAGTCTCAGGTACTGGTCACTGATAGAGACAGGAAAATAAATTATACATAAAAGTCAGAATTTTAAGCTGTCTGGTCCTAACTCTGTCCAGAGAAAGCATTTCTGCTTTCTATATAATATCCCAAACATGAAAGTGATGAACAATTCCTTTGTCTGTTGAACAATAACTGATCTCTTAAGAGCCACATTCGTGTCTAGAGTGATCATGGTTGGCTTCATTCGGGCCATTGAATGAGGTTTGTTTTTTCCAGCCCTCTAACAAAATGATCACAATAATTCAAATCTTAATTCCTCTGAAATCTAAAGCGCATAATCACGTTAGGATCAGTCTCCAAAGCAGCCACTTATCAAACAGATGGATTTCCCTAGTGAAAAAGAAGCCTGATGCACTTCAGCACTGCTTGCTTTGAAAAATACCCAAGACTTTAATTTCCTGCCTTTCAAAGAATAGTTCAATCCTAGTGATTAAGCTTTAGTATCCACCTCCAAAAACACAATTTCCGACACACCCTGGACAACTTCAAGAAAACATGAGCAATGTAACTCGCACACACATGCTCAGCAGCTGAAATGCCTGCCTTTCCTCTCTGTGCTTGCATGCCCATAGTAGTAGGCTCTTTTTTCCTGCCACTGGTAAGCAGACAGTGACAGTTAAACTAGTCCTTCACCTTTTATGTGAAGGACTAGTTATAGGACTAGTATAAAGGTGTCACATTTTATGCTTTGCACTTCTATTAGTGCCAGTGAATGCCCAACACTTCTTCCCTTGACAGAATTTTATTGTGTTTTCCCTCCTCCATTCACCTAGCATAAATGTAGAAAACTGCACAAGATAGAAGGCAATGGAAAAATCGAGCCCTTGGAGTCTTAACATGGATAAATGCCATGAAAGGATATTTCACAGGTGAACTACGCTAAGCATTCTTCATATCATTGCACTGGATCGTGCAGTAATCTGTAAGAGCTATGTGATATTCCACCTCTCATTTTAAGCCACCTTTTTGTTTTTTAAACCCTGCCTCTGAGGAAAATATATCATAACATTGTAACAGTGTCTTTTCAAAGCAGCACAGTTCTCAAAATCTGCATTCTTACTGTTACCTGTAATTTTAAATGAAATTTAGAGGCACATATCTGAGTCAAACCTATATCCTCTGGTAGGAAATGTTATTGTATGTTCAAAGTCTTGTGTATGACTGACAAGGCAACTTAAATACCGGAGAAGGATAAGGGAAGAAAGAGAAGGAATGGATAATCTCTTAAAGTAGGGCCAGGCTTCCTTGTTTTAAAAGTGCCAAGGTTTGGGTCTCAGTGTATTAGATGCTCAAGTTTCATCTGGTTTGACTGTGAGCCAGGGGACTACCCTTCTTTGCATCCTTGGCAAAAGCCAAAATCTAGAATAATCTTGCTATAACTGGTTGCATTAGAAACGGAGTTTTGCTGAAATTAAAGGCTTCAATATTAACAACAAATAGAGACTTAAAGGGCTGATTTGCAAAAATGAGATACTGCTTGGGCTTTTACAGAGCTGATGGCACATGCTTCCCACCCTGCAGCTAGCAGCTGAAGAACAAAGTCATATTTAACATATCACTATTACTATACTATCAGTGCCTGAAAATAAACCCAATTCACAGTGCTGATTTTAATGATGCAAAAAGTGTGGGTTAAATAAGAACAAATGGATAAGTGAAGGAGAAACAAAATCATGAGTTGCTCTTACTTGGGCGTTCCGGATTTTTTTTCCCCTTCCTTTTCCCAGGACACACATCACATTGCAAAATGTTCATTCACAAAATAGAGTTTGACATTTGGGGAAGAAGGCGGACTTCAAAATAAGTCCGCCTAATCACCCAACGCAGGACTTGAAAAGTTGCACATAAATTAACTTTCATATGTTACTAAGGCTACTGAATAGACAGAAAGGATTCTGGTGGAAAAAAGTTGGTTGTCAGGATTCGGGAAGAACAATTATTTTTTGCCTTTCATCTTTATGGGGAGATTAATACCTTTTTTGCACTTCTGGTTTGCACCAGAGAAATGCAGAATTGCACTCGTAATTTTCCTTTGAGGTGAAGACTGAACAGGTAAGAAAACACTCTTCAGTCTGTTTATCTGTTCAAAACAACTTGAATAATCAACTCGCCTCATTTTTCCTAACCTATGGGCACAGACCCCTGGGCAGAGATTGTGTTACAGAAGGAGGGGTAGGCTGGCACAGAGCTCGGAGTGGATAACTTATGGTGTGAGATGGTGCAGGGACTGGAGAAGGTGCAGAAAATACAGCCAACAGATACTGCATTTGGCAAGCTGTCCTTTTTCAATAACATTGCCTCTTTCCGCCTTGCATCTAAATCAGCTTTGTCACAGCATATGACTCGTCCTTTTTTTCTGGAGATATATAATTAAAGTACTGTGCTATGCTTCTATTGATTTTTGCAGGTTATTTTCTGTCTGGACTGTAGGGTGTCTGTCCCTCTGGGGAAGGGACAAGCAGGACAACAGGGCGTAAGATGACTGAATCTTATCCTTGAAGAAGACAGGATGCCATGGAATGCCCAAACACAGCTGAGATGCAGACCCTCAACAGATGGCTTTGCAGAGACAGGGCAGAAAAGCACAATGTAAGACAAAAACCAGTAACGACAGCCCCACCGCTTCAGCTTCCAGTGCCCCAGAATGTTACCTGTTGTGAACCTTGGCTTAGTGGGTGGCTCCTGTACGGACATCGGGAAGGTGGCCGAGGCGGGCGAGGACTGTGCACGGGACAGAGGCCGATGCCCTCCGAAAGAGACGGGCATGCCAGCTGCCTCCAGCGATGCCTGGTAGTTTCTCAGCTGGTGAATGCGTTGCTGCTCCAACAGAAGAGCTTGCTGCAGGGAAAAGAAGCAGGTAGTTGCTGCAAGTCTGTGTGGTGCCTTCATAAAAGGGTTTTTAAGAGTTTTTAAGGTTTGCAGGCTTGGCCTCCTTTTCCTGGTAAATGAGCACGAGCACACGCACACGCGTGCAGCAAATGAAGATGTGCATGTTTCTAGAGCGAAGTCAGGCAAGCACAGCACGTTCAAACCACAGCCCTAAAGCTGGTGCACACTGGCAGGGTCATTAGCAGAAGCAGCCCCATCCTCCCCTTGGGTCTGCCACGTCTTCCTCCCGCTGTGCCTCTCCACTGCTGCAGTGGTGTATTTAACAGTGTGATGCACCAGACCAGGGAAGAAGTCCAGACTCCAGGCAGGAGAGGGAGTTTTCAACTGAGCTGATTCTCTGCACAGCCACAGCATCAGCCGGACACGCTCTTGGTCAGGAGGGATGGCTGTTCCAGCTTGCCACACTGCAACCACTGCCTAACAACCCTACTTTTTCCTCTATTTACTCCCTCTCCTCTTTGAGGCAAAATAATTGCAGAGAACATAGTATTTTTAAGACTCCTCAGGTGTGACCATGCATCCAGGACTAGGGCGGCTGCACATTCAGAGGAACGGTATCACTGTGGTCTATCATTAGCAGCATGTTACATTTTATTTATTTATTTATTTACTAAGGCAATGAGGCTCAGATGTGACTGTATAAATCAAATACCACTTTGTACAAGCACGGTTGGCAATGGTGTTGATCTTTCAAGGCAGTGCTGTCATGAAGATAACGCTGCTCAGTAAGGAACCGAAAATGTAGTCTGAGCAACAGCCAGCAACATTCCTGCGGACAGGCGAGTCAGTTCCACAGTGCTAGGAAGATGGCATCGAGATGCAAATGACTACAGGGAGCAACCAATTTGCACCTCATTCACAGACACTGCAACTGCAAACCTGGCACCAGTCTGCTCTCCCTAGCCAAGGGCTGTGGATTTACTTAGAGCTACACCCTGGCTTGGCTACAGCAATTTGCTTTTGGCTGCAGATCCCGTGTGGGGGTTACACGCAGCTGTAGGTACAGTCAGATGCTGAGTGCTAAGGGCTGTAAAAATGAACACAGCACTGATGCCTTAAGAGAATCGTAACCTTCTCACCTTCATTACCGCTACCACAACAGGCGTCCTTTGGGAGACTGCCACGGAACTGGGAAGATTATGCTATGCTACGCTGTTACTGGATTTATCACCTGCAATCCACAAGCCTCTAGTGTTTACCCTCAAAAGCAAGCACAGCTGGGGTCACTAGGATCTCTAGTTCTGAAGAAGGAACCCCCTTCAATGAACCTCGTCCCCTCTTTCCTTATCCAGTCCTTCTGTGGGGCAGTCAATTAGTTTTAAAACACAAAACCAAAATAAAATCCTCTGACAGTATTTAGTGCTCAAAAACGTTAAGACATGCTTTGTCTTCCCAAAGAAACAAAGAGTAAGTGGTTCAGTGGCTGCAAACACATTGACTGCCTTTTGTGCAGGTGATCCAGATTCTTCTCCCTGGGACTTCTGAGTTGACATGGTGACTCCAGGGAAGGATGGCACTGATTTGACTTGCAGGTTTCTTTACGTAGCAAATCCTCAAGGCTGGTTCCCCCTAGCTTCTCCCTCCTAGAGTAGTATAAGGTGACTACCAAGAACCAAACAATCTTCTGCAAAGAACCAAGTCCCAAACTTGGTATTTTGCAAGCTCACCTGACGGAAGAGCAGCTCCTGCTCAGCCTGCCTCTGCCCGGACTCCAGCTCCTGCTGCGGCTCTGCTTCCTCCTCATCACTCTCGATGGGTTCTTGCTTCACTTGCACCATGTTGGCCAGCCCTGGGGCCTCCTTTTGGCTTGTGACTCTATCGCTGTATGGCTCCTCCAAAAGGGCTTGGTGTTCCCGTAACTCTTCTTCTGTCTCCTCAGGGTGGCTTTCATGCTGGCGAGCTGGTTCGTTAGGTTTTGATATAATCTGGAAACAACCCAGAGGTTAACCGATAAATAAAACGTAACTCATCACAGATAAAGTTCACTCTGCTCTCCTCAAAGAACCAGCTTCATGAAAAGAGCAATTGTGAGCTGTAGCTTTTATCTTATAAACTAAGTCCAAAATAACCACTCAAGGGAAAGGTCAGGTCAAACTTGGCATTAAGCACTATGAAATCCTGTGTCCCAAGTAATGACGTCTCCTTCATTTTGCACTTGATTTTCCCCCTGAAGAAATAACAGTCTCTTGCGCCTGCATGCCTATGGATGCTACTCCATTCACAAACCCACACAGGAGATGTGTAACAACCATCAATACATCTGGCAATTAAATTCTGAAGAAAAGTAAGAGAGGCACAAATCATCTAAGAGGGTTTCTGCTACCTTGTTTGCCCAGCTTCTTCTTTAATTACCCCCTGAATTTTATCTGTAAAGTGAGAGGCCATCTTAGAAAGATTCCTCCAAAACTTGCACTCTTACGAAGTTAGTTGGGAGGAAACTGAGGACACTCAACTTACAGCATCTGTACAGAAGCAAACTGCAAGAGCAGCATCATTCTAACCAGATCTTCCTAACTAGAGGTAGTGAACTCCTCTGAAAGCGGATGCTAAAACAAAGGGAACAATATAATTTTCACTATAATTCACACAGGCTCAGACTTTTTGGAAGTTCATTGGCGAGATAAAATTCACAGTTCTCTGTCTCAGACTGCTTATTTTTATTTGGAACAAAAAAAAATTACGTGAACTGTTTTTAAATCCAGCATAGGTAAATAAATCAATTTCCTTTCTTTAAAAGAGCTCAGGCTGTAGCCGTTTCAGAGGCTTATAAAGAAACTGCTGAACTTTGAAAGTTGTCAGGGCAGAGCTTTAATAAGGATTAGGTCATTGGTATGAAAAGCAATATTGATTTTAAATCTAATAAAGCTAAATCAAAACACGGTTATTGAACACATGCAGAAGGAGTGACTACTTGTAAGTAACTTGCTCTTTGAAGAACAGTGGCTCAAACCTGAAACTAAGCCTTTTTCCCTAATCGCAGGAAGAGAGGCTCTGCCATATAACTTAAGCAAACCTATACAAAGCAGATTTTAGATAGACAAAGGTAATATAAAGGATTAATTACCTGCAACTATCACAGCAAGGATGGCAAGAGGTTGCTCATAGCTACAGCAGAGGATCTCAAATAACTGGAGCTCAAAGCTTTTAAAAACGGAGCGTTGCAAGGACTGGGACGCAGGGCCACAGCTTTCCAGCACTTTGAGAATTACTGCATTTTGGATGTCTCAACTCCTGAGAGGAGCAGGACACACAGAAGGGTATTATCTTGCCTAGAAGCTTAAGGCAAGACCCTCTAGGGTTCACGTGGCCCCCCAGTACAGATGGGGGTGCAGCCCAACCCTCTTAGTGACAAGAGCTGATATTTTTGTACTGACGAACAACTGGCTGCTGTTGGCAAGAGGGTTTCGGTTTCTACAACGGTGGAACCGTCTTTGAGAGTCAACAGTTTCTTGGAAGAGATGGGATCCACCTGACTAAACAGGGGAAAAATACCTTTGCCAACAGGCTGGCCAAGCTGGTAGTCAGAGCTTTAAACTAGAAACAACAGGGGAGGGAGTGGTTCCTCAACAAGCAGCTAAGGAAGCTGGTGTGAGCAGAAAGGACACAGCAATCAACGAAAGAGAGCTGAAGTGGCACCCCTTTGAACAAAGGCATGTAAATAAGGAGGTGCCTGCAGAACAGCCTGATAGGGAAAGTCTCAAGCCTGTCCTGGGGAATCAGCAGGCTTCGGTGCCTCTTTGAAATGCCTCTACACTAGCACACGCAGCATGGGGATCAAACAGGAGGATGAGAAGACTGTGTCCAGTTACAGGGCTACAACTTCCTTGGGATCATGGAGATGTGGTAGGATAGCTCACATGCCTGTAGTGCTGTGATGGTGGGACACAGGCTTTTTAGGAAGGATGGGCTGGGACAGTGAGGAGGGGAAGTTGCTCTTTATGTGAGGGAGGAGCAGGAATGCATGGAGATCTGTGCCTTGGTGTGGATCTGGAGTCAGTCAAGAGCTTAAATGTCAAGATAAGTGGACAGACCAAGATGAGCACTCTTGTAGTGGGTAGACTGCTGTAGACCTCCTGATCAGGTAGAATTAACTGAGGCCTTCTTTAAACACCCAGAAGAAGCCTCACTTTCACAGGTCCTGGTCTTCATGAGAGACTTTAACCACCCTGCTGTCTGCTGGAAGGACAAGACAGCAGGGCTCAAGCAATCCAGGAGATTTGAGTGCATGGATGATGAATTCCTGACACAGGTGATCAAGATGCCAAAAAGGAAGGTGCTCTCCTGGACCTGACACAAACAAGGAAGAACTATTTGGGGATGTGGAAGACACAGAGGCAGCACTGGCTGCAGTGACCATGAGACGGTGGAGTTGAAGATCCAAAGAGGAGGGAACAGGGCAAAAAGCAGGACCACAGCCCTGGATTTCAGGAGAGCACACTTTGGCCTCTTCAGGGATCTGCTTGGAAGAGTCCCATGGGATACAGGCCTGGAGATTAGAGGTGTCCAGGAGAGCTGGCTGATAAGCATTCTACAAGCTCAAGAAAGATCCATCCCAACAAGTAAGAAATTAAGCACAGGCTGCAGAAGGCCTGCATGGATGAGGAAGAAGCTCCTAACTGAACTCAAGGTATAAATAGGTGGTGTACAAGAGTTGAAAGCAGGACAGGTGACCCAAGAGGAATAGAGAGTTGCTATCTGAACTTGTATGTATGGTGTTAAGAAAGCCAAAGACAACCTGGAGCTGAATCTGGCAAGGGACGTGAAGGGCATCAAGAAAGAAAAGAGGAAGACTAGGGAAATCATGGGCTCACTGCTGAATGGGGGAAGGGACCTGGGGACAAATGACATGGAAAAGGCCATGGCACTTAATGCCTTCTTTACTAGTAAGACAGTCCTTCAGGAATCCCAGGACCCTGAGACCAGAGGGAAAGTCTGGAGCAAGGAAGACTTAACCTTGGTGGAGAACCACCAGGTTTAGGGAGCACTTAATAAAACCTGGACATATGTAAGTCCATGGGGTCTGATAGGGTGCACTCACAGGTGACAGGACAAGAGGCGATGGGCACAAATTAAAACACATGAAATTCCTTCTGAACACAAGAAAACATATTTTTTACTGTGAGGGTAGTCAAATACTTGAACAGGTTGCCCATATAGGTTGTGGAGTCTCCATCCTTGGAGATATTCAAAACCCAATTGCATATGGTCTTGGGCAACCTGCTCTAGCTGACCCTGCTTAAGCACGGACATTGGACTAAATGATCACATGAGGTTCCTGCAACCTAAAAGATTCAGTGGTCAAAACTTCTCAAGGATTTTTGTAAGGTACCTTCCCTTGCCCCCGTTTTATTACTTGTAATACTCTCTGGATAACCAAACCACATTAAGCTAAAGGTAGTTCTTCCATCAATTTTCTTTAAGGTCTCTTGGGCTTGATGAATATCATCTGTTTTAAAGATAATTAAATCATCGTAAACCATCTTCTGCTACTTTTTTTTCTGCTTGGATCTAAGGTCTCAAGCTTTGAACTTAATACCTTTTGAACTTCTGAACTACGCAAGGTAATTGCTGGGAAAGTAACTTACAATGTCATTGTCAAATCTAATGGAAATGAGAAGCAGTGTAATCCCCTATAAGTTTTAAATTATTTCAACTCCATAAAAATATAAGAATTAAATGAAAAACACAATGAAGGTTGAAAGACCAAGTGGTCAATGACAAGGACATTGCAAACATTCAGTTTGCTTTCCTAATACAAAGTGAATCTCTTGGTGTGTCGTTTGTTCTGGCTGCTGCAACCCTATTCTTCTTAAAGGACAATTTTTCAAAGGAAGCACTTTGTTATGAACATATTCCATATAATACATGATATGTGCATCCCAGGCCCATTAAAACTCCCTAAAATTCTTCCATTTTTGCAATTTTATAAACACATGTTCAAGTAATTTAAGAAAATTTAAGGTAATAAAAGTGCAAGGGAATGAATATAAAGTTAAGATAGCATTGAAAATGCTTACAAATATATCTGAAATAGTAAACAATTATACAAAGCACCATAGATAACTTCTCCTTCCCTTAGCTTTCTAGCTTCCTTTGCAATGAAGTCACTCCTCTATTTTCAAACACAGTTGCCTCTGGCTATCACATACTGTCACCATAAAACATTGTTAAAGGCACTGCCTCTCCAGCCTCAGACAGCTAACTACTGCAGTACGGAAGAAACTATACAACTCTAGTCACAAGCATTTTTAAAAGACTCGATGCAGCTGGCAAGACTTCTTATCTATGTCTTTGAAATACAAAGAACAGAAAGAAAAAAAGATCATAGCAATGTCACGTCACAATACAAGGAAAAACAAACAATTCACCATTTTTCTGTGGAATGCTTCATAAAGAAAAAAAGCTGCATTTCTTTGCTACTAAATTTCAGGTCAGCTGGCATCTGATTTTCTACTAGATACGATATATCTACTTCTTCATGATACCGCTTCTGTAGTGGTAAGTTCTTAGGACACCGAAGACTTTGAAGACACTACTAAACAGGCTACAAACACCTGTTTACTCATCACAGACTAATGAAGAGTCCCTAACAAAATGCTTGAGAAGCTCCTAGAAGGATATAAGTAATGCACTTTTTCTTTAGGCAACAAGTGTCACAGGGACCTGTCTGGTTCTAAAAGGTAGCTGAAGAGCTTGGGAAGCAGAAGCAGAGCTGAAGAACTTCCACAGAACTGCATAGCAAAGCTGCCTATCTGGACAGACCAACTCCGATGAAGCTGTGCACCTCGATCTTTCTCCTAAGATGACAAGCAGTTACAGAAAAAATTTTTGGCCCTCCACAATTAAAAGGACAAGGCTCCTTCAACACTGAACATGACAGATCACCTCAGTTATCAAAGACTGACAGAGATGAAAATTGGGCATGACTTTAAGTAAAACTTGAGATAGATCTATTCTCAAGATCTTTTCCAGTTTACGAGTCCAACATGGGAACGTGGCATTTCTCCAGTGTTGCTCATCATGGTAATGGTTACTGAAAGTAGACAACAAGTTTGAATCACTGACGGGACTGTTTCAGATATGAGATTAATAACAGTCTTGTGGAAAAGGGCATCTCTTCTGGAGGGAATACCTCAGTCATGCCCTTCAGAGACTTCAGTGTTGCTGGACAGACTGGTGTGCATCAAGGTGTCGTGGTTTAACCCCAGCCAGCAACTAAGCACCACGCAGCTGCTCACTCACTCCCCCCACACCCAGTGGGATGGGGGGAGAAAATTGGGAAAAGAAGTAAAACTCGTGGGTTGAGATAAGAACGGTTTAATAGAACAGAAAAGAAGAAACTAATAATGATAATGATAACACTAATAAAATGACAACAGTAGTAATAAAAGGATTGGAATGTACAAATGATGCGCAGGGCAATTGCTCACCACCCGCCGATCGACACCCAGCTAGTCCCTGAGCAGCGATTCCCTGCCCCCACTTCCCAGTTCCTATACTAGATGGGACATCCCATGGTATGGAATACCCTGTTGGCCAGTTTGGGTCAGGTGCCCTGGCTCTGTCCTGTGCCAGCTTCTTGTGCCCCTCCAGCTTTGTCACTGGCTGGGCTTGAGAAGCTGAAAAATCCTTGACTTTAGACTAAACACTACTGAGCAACAACTGAAAACATCAGTGTTATCAACATTCTTCACATACTGAACTCAAAACATAGCACTGTACCAGCTACTAGGAAGACAGTTAACTCTATCCCAGCTGAAACCAGGATACAAGGATAGAGGTTAGAGGCTGAAAACAACCACACACACCTTCAAAGTTTAGAATAAATCATCACATTTCCGTACAACTCATCCAGGGTTATCTACAGCTAGTAGAAGCTCAAAGAGATTATACTTGACAACACACCAAAGCCTCATTCCACTTTGCCAGATATGTACAACTAGTCAAAACTTCATGCAGGTAGGGATACACTGGAAGGTGGTGGAGGCAGCACTACTGTTGATAACTATCCAGTTTATATCCTGGGAAGTGCAGAGCATGCCCAGCAGAGTGGAGCGGCTTCCCTGTTTTGGGAACAGGGTGGAGTAGCAGAAGGTACCAGCCATGACCAAGCCAGCCTCAGCCTCTTCTGTGCTGGTACCATCAACCACGCAGAGTTCTGCTCCCCCTTGAAGAGCACTGTGGGGGACACAGGTGTTGGTGGGGTGCCACAGCATGTCCCACTGACCAGAGGAAGAGAGAAGCCAGGAAGCAAGGGAGGACGACAGACTGGCTCGGCCGTGACCATGCCATGCTGGGCAGAAGCCAGCAGAAACCTCTCTTTCCTCCCTCTGGAGATGAAGGACAAACTCAGGGAAGAAAGAGAACAACTCTGGATAGCTGGAGACACAGCTTTGATGAAAATTAGGAAGAAAACAGAGAAAGAAAAGAGATGATAAAGACTCAGCTCAAAAACATCCTGAGACAGACGGCCAAAAAAGTGTTGGTCTTGAGTCAAGGACGTGGCTAGGAATTGAGAGGTGGAAGGTAGGCGGTATGGAGTGGGTACACCGGCTGGGATGCTCAAGAGAAAGAAGAGCACTAGCCGAGAGGCATAAGGCAAGAGTGCTTCCGCAGGGGAGTGTGCAAGTGGACAAGTGCTCGGAGACGAAAACATATTGCTGGGGGCTTGGAAATGATAACACAAGCCTTGCTCTTCTGGCTATCAATATGACTCTTCCCACGTGAGGTACCTCTTGGATTCTAATTTTTAACTTTTATAGACTAACGAGAAACAAGAGACGATAAAGGATTATGGGGAGATTCCAAGTTGTAGGGAGCTGGCAGAGCCTTCTGCAGCAGCCAAAGCCTAGAAAAATCTCTTGGGTTTTTTTCCCTGAAGTGATAAGACAGCAGGAAAAAAATAACTGTCTGAGGCAGCCTAGCTGCTGGAAGAACCACAAGACTGCTGGCCTCTGTGCCTAGACAAGAGGGAATGACCCAAACTGTAATGAATCGAAGAACAGGGACCGCCTGGAGGGGAAAGGAAGGGGGAGTGAGAAGAAAACACCTTGGCACCAGCAGAAGCTGTTTTCTTCCCCCCCCTCTCCCAAATAATTGGAGTTATGGGCTTGATTGTATCAGGTACACATCTACATATCACCAGATCTGCAGCAACAGACACCCCCGCAGAACAACGGCTCCTGGCAAAAGCACTTAACAGCATTTACGCAGTAATAGGTGTGACAATGCACAAGCACATGAATGCCAATCGTCTGGACTCCTGCTAAACAGCATTTCATCTTCAGCCGACTGAGACATTTAGCAGGAATGCTGAAGGAGGTTTTCCGGGGATCTTTTTCAATACTTGTTATATCCAAAGTTACATCTGGGTGCTTCAAAAACAGGCTTCCCTTAAACTGTTCAAAGGTTAATAGCCCTACCTGAATGCTGTGCAATGCAACCTAATACACTGTATTTTTCTAATATTACAAATTAAACATTACATATGAAAAGCTACTCCAGGAGTCACTTGAGGCTAAACAGTTAATGCATTCCAAAAAAAAAAAAAAAAAAAAAGAAAAAAAAAACCACCAGGAAATAGCAAGGTTAAATTCTAGGTGTTAATAAAAACGTATACACCCAACGCTGCTGCACCAGACAAGTTGAGGCACTGTAGTCTGGTGTATATATGTTGCCATATATATGCCACAGCAGGAGAAACATCTCACTTTCAAGGGTATGCTAAAAATGGGGTTTACTCGGAAGAACCATAATTTGACCACAGAAGCTCAGTGTTGATCTGCTTAACAGTACGCTTCAGCGCTAAAAGGGAGATTATCTGTTCTAGTAAGGCTTCGTGAATTATACATCCAGGGGACTAAAGCAAAAACACTCATCTTCACTACGGAAAGGTAAAAAGTTGAGTTTTCCAGGACAGAATTTACAGAAATCTCACTTGTGAATTTCTCTTTAGAAAGGGAATTGCTGCTTCAAGACCTACCATGCTGAAAAGCTAACACTTTTAACTCAAAATACATGGAGTCTACTCAGAGAACAGTGTCCTACTTTACCTGGTTTGCTGTCGCGACAAAAATACCCCCTTAAATGCTGGCCTCCAAATGACACAGAGAACCATGAGCATATCATGGTTCCTCTCTCTCGTATATAAAAGACTAAAATTTGCATCTTAAAAGAGACTGAAGTCTGCAGAGAAAATGTAATTGCTGAAGATGAAACGATGTTGGGATTGCTGCATATATTTATCGTATGGCAAAACAAGCCCCCTCGCCCAGCAAAGCTCTTCTGACCACGGGGAAAAAACATTCCCGAGGTTTGAACGTTAAACATGCAAAAAGGTGGGACACGTGAACACACGTTGCCTGTGTAGTTTCAGGTCAGTGCTCCCGTGCATCTGTGTTAATGTATAGCTTTCATTTTCAGGACTGTTTAGTATTTACTATTTTAAGGCACACGTCTCATTCTGATCAAAGGTTGCACAGAGCTCAATTAGCAAGAAGTGATTCAGTATCTTATCCAGAACCTCATTTAATGTCTCAAAACCTAGTTCTGAAGAAAGAGTTATTGATTTTTACACACAGTTTTGCAGTTCAATCATTAGAGCACACAAGTGCTCTGCAAGTATTATCATGTCTGTGTTCACGATGACTTGACAGCAGGCGGGGAGCAGAGCTGCTCCATGTCATCAAATGCACAGCCAGGCCAGAGATTATGAAAGCCCTGGAATGGGGAAAACTGGATGGGGTTTCAGTACGATACGGCTGATTTCAAGACTACATGTTTTAGGTGTGCAAGAACACCTCTGCAGCTAGCAGCTCCATTTCCCTGTCCTGCAAAGCGCGTGGAGGAGATGAGCGTGCCGCTGCAAGCTGCCTGCTGGCTGGATCTGCTCAGTGAGACACAGCTCTGCAGCAGAGAGGAGAAAGCCAATTCCCTGCCACAGTGTCAAGCTGTCTTAGCCCTAAGGCCCCTTCTTTCCCCCTTCCACTCCTTATGTGTCCTCCGATTTCTGCAACAAATGAGGGTGCACACCACCGGAGAACAGCCCCGCTCTTACCCTTCTCTCTACTACCTTCAGAGTCTTGTAAAAGACACACCACTTGATTATCAAAAATTGGATCAAAAAGATGCAAAAAAAAAAAAAAGAGAGAGCAAGACTTCCATGGGAAACTTAACTGCTCCCATGTCCTAGCTTGACTGCTCAGTGTGGCAACTTCAATAATGCTCTTTTTATTCATGCATGTCTCTCTTGTCCCCATTTTTGGGGGGCATTGTGTGGCTTGTGTGTGTGTGGTTTTTTCTGCTCTTTAAAGCAAATGCAAATGTCACCACTGGGTGACAACATGAAAATCAGATGAGCAGGGCTGGAACCCTCATTTTCCATACAGAGCCTTGTGGTGAGCCAGGGGACTCACTCAGGGCTCCAGAACAGGATGAACCATGCGCTTCGCTCTGCTCAGGCAATCCCCAGTTTGCTGCTGACAGCAGTAGACCAAGGACTTCAGAGCCCATGCTGGAAAGGTTTGCACCTCGGGGAACACACTCCCCTCCAGTCACCCCAAGGAGCCCTGTCCCTCCTTTGGACCCGTCCCACCCAACCCATCCCTCTGCATTCTCCTTCCCTACCCAGTCACCCGCCCTGTCCTCATTTGTCCAATTCCAAGTTACTGCTCCAAAGCCTCGGGCACCAAGGCTTCACAGCCGAATTCCTTAGATGATTATTCTTATTATTTTTAATCAGGAGCAAAACAACATAATTTTCCTTAGCCATCTTCTTGGAAATAGCAAGACTTGTTTTGGCTGCAATCTTCTCAAAAATTTCATCTGATGTAGACACCTAACAGGGAAAGTTTAAGGCCAAAATCTTAAAGTTTGGAAAAATCACAAGCAATTGAAAACAGCCTTGTGTTATTTACAGGAAATCCAACACAACCTTAACAGACAGTGCTGTCAGTTCTGCTAATAATTAAAAGGCAGCAATCTATTAAATTATTTTTAGTTGCACCCTAACTCTCCTACACACAAGGGTCTTAAAATATCCGCGCATCTGGGAAAAGTCTTTTTCCATGTCAGCACTTGGATGCTGTCCCACGGGATAAATTTGCCACACGCATACAGCGCTAGTACCAAAACCATTTTAACTCATTACTTATATAAATCAAACACAGGGAAATCGCCCCTGTGCAATCAGTTTAATTACACACACACACAGACACACACCCCCGCCCGCCTGGCTCTGCTATGGATGTGATAGATCACAGCTCTAACAAAGCTGAAATTCAGAGTGCTGCGGGAGGACTTGCTCGGCTCTGGTCGCACACGCTCTCCAGCTCCTGGGAGGTCCAAGCGAAAGTCTGAATGAGTTCAGCGGGTACGTCACGGTGAAGTCTTTGGACGCTTACAAGCGTTGGCAACGGAAAAGCCTTAAAAACCTCAAACAAACAAACCACCAAGCTGACATTTATTTCTGAACAAAGCAACCCTACCTAGTGCCCCGCGTCCGACAATCCTGGTCACAAAGCATGTTTGGAGGGGGATAAGGGAAATTTCTATGGCAGCAGCAGCTCCCCACCACCCCGGTGTGTGGGGCTGAATGAGGTCCAGGGCTGGCACATGCAGTGCGCAGTGGCAGCTCTCCAGAAGTACATGATTGACGTCAGTAACTTGTGTAATCATCCTGCCTTAGCTCGAGTCTATAAACAAAGTTTTGGGGGGTTGTGTGCTGTTTTTTTTTTTTTTTTTAATCCAGCTCTCGTAGTTGTATTTTCTCATAGGACTGGAACAGTGAAAATATTTGGAGAAACCTCCACCATAAATTAAACTGCAGCAATCTGAAAGGTCCACTTGCCATCAAACTTGTCCTCTTGAGCCTGAAACCTACTACTGGATTTACTTGTTTCTTAAAGAAAGCCACCACTGGAACTCCTTGAGAAAAGTCTTTAGAAAGCCTCAAAACAGTATAAATCAGAGTCAGAAAAATATCACACTGATTAGGATTGATTTCCCCCTTCCCTAACAGCCTTTTTATATTGCAAGTCTAGCAACAGACTGTGCCTTCTGAAATCCTGGGAGAAAACCTCAGCTGGGGTAAACGTCACAGCTCCACCCATACCACTTGTGATCAGACCTCTTGTACATAAAAGGTGAATTTTACCTTCCCAGAGGCTAAAACATCAGGATAGATTTTGTCTTTTTTAATGCATACTCAATGCAATCACCTCAAAGTAGCTTTGTTTCAGCTTTGTTGTAGTATTGGGATGCCCAGACAGATGACTTTGGCTATGCAGCAATTGCAAAATCTGTGCACTGATGAATGGTGCTCTGCAACGTTCCCCTGATGTCCTCCAAGTGATTTACAGAAAGTGAGAAAATAAACATAGTGCCTGCTTTCTTCAAAGCAATTTTTGAATCACATCTAATTAATCTTCAAAACAACCTCTGCAGGATGCACAGCAATACTGTCCTCATTTTCAGGAAAAGAAATGGATAGGACACTGCAATGCTTTACACAGGGCCATAGTTTAGAGAATCCGGACTGGAGATGGGAACAGCTTTTCTCTTTTCAAAGGTAATTCCAGTGAAAAGTGCTTCAGTAAATCTGAATATCTTTGCTTTCAATTATCTTCTGGCATCGTGTCTGAAATCCCTCGATTTTGCTTTTTTCTCAAATCCGTATTAATGCTCCTTCTCCCTTTCAAACTGAATATATACACAGTAGGTATTTGCCCCATATTCCTTGACAGCATTTTATGTTTTCTGCTACAAAACTGACAAAAGGTCCTGATGTGGATGAATGGCAGCAATGACAACTTTAAAAAGTATTACTGGAAAGCCAGAAATTTGAACTGTACTGCCTTTCCACCATCTACAACACAGGTATTGATCCTTGCCTTGGTGATCAATGTCCACATCCTTGTAAATGGATTTCTCAAAATCATGAAAAAGAGGTTCAAGGATGAAGGCCCGTTGGTTACGGAGGTCGAGACCACATACACTACCGTGCAAGAAACTCTGAAATAGCGTTGGCTAACATTGGTATTGATGCTGTATGAGGAAGAAAGACTTTAAAAGCATCATGCCTACCTTGTTGATGTGCAGTTGCTGTTGCTGGAATTGCTGTTTATGTTTCTCCAAGAACTGCTGGTGCTGCTGCTGGATCACTAACTGCTGAAGGGCCTGGGCGTTCTGGGGAAGGGGAGCAGACTGCGTGCGCCCCAGCGGGCGATGTTGTCGGAGTTTGTGTATTGAAGGGGAGACCCGCTCTCCACCAACCAGGGACTGTGCATGGAGGGGCAGTCCTGAAAGATACCAGTCTGAAGATAATATGGAGGAAAAAACAGCAGAGAAGAAAAAAAAGGAAGAAAGGAAGGGAGAAAACGGCTGTTGAGTAACTCTGATGGTGACAATGATATATAACGTTAAAACCAGCCACCTCGCCATTTACAGCTGAAGCATCCTTAAAAGAGAACAGATAACAATTAATTACCATTGGATGGAGTAATACTCTGCTTTCTTTTGAATTTTTTCTTTGTTTACTCAGAGACCCTACAGAAACATTTCATTTCTTAAAATCAGCAATACCTTAGACCCTTCCATTGCTCAGTGAGTGACATGAATTAAGATCACAGTGGTAGTTTGGAAAAGTTTAAGTCTTACAGCTTGCCTTGGTATAGGGAGTAATCCCAGGTTCATTTCTAAGAAAGCACCAACCCAAGCTGCCACCCCACAGCATCCAGCAATTATACCTTACAGGGAGCTCACTGGATATGCTGAAGGGTGATGGATGCTGATGAAGCTGCTTCCCACTCTAGACAACGTAGGGAAGCAAGTCTGCCCTTAGCTGTGCTATACCCCACCCACAGAAATGACTAGGGATGAAAACTTCCATGTGATAAACACCTGACCAGGTTTGTGTTGGAAAAAGGCACTCCCTTGAAGCATTTCAGGAATATGGGAACCATCAGGCTTCATTATTTCTGTAGAAAGAAAGTAAGTTATGAGGCCAAGATGACAAATAGCTAGAATTGTTTCCATCACTATCCTGTGTATACATGCTAGTAACTTAATGAAAACATAAAGTTATTTTGGGATAACTTGCGTTACTCACATGCCCTTGGCAATGTAGGTGTCTCTGATGACTACCATGTGAAATACCTGTCTGAGCTCTGGTAAGGGCATGTCTTTAGGAAGTGCCTTATCTTTTTAGCTGTTCTTGGGGTAAGCCAGTTCTTGCTCTGCTCTCCGAAAACATACCTTTACATACTTCTTAGAAAGCTGGGACATGAAAACACACCCAACACAAAGCCAAACCCAAGGGTGGAGGAGCTGAGCATAAGCATTTACTTTTGCTCACTTTACCTTGGGGTAGAAAGGCACTGCTAGTGTCTCCCTAATGTAGAAAAGGCTGCACACACTTTTAGGAAAAAAGTACTCTTTTGCTTTACCTCTGTATAAAACAAACTAAAGACTGTGCAAATGGTCAGTAATGTTCAGAAATACTGCCCAGTTCAAGGGTCAGAGAAGTTGTATCTTCTCTTTCTTCAGTCTTTGGTTGAGAAGAGAGAGAAACTGCCCAGAAGTATGCAGCCAGCTGAATACAGGGGTTTAGAAACACCTTGACATTTCTGTCCCAGGACATAACCTCCTTTTTCCACTGATTCACAGAACTGCCCCATGTGGAAGAATCTCACTCATTTGAAAGCTTTTCTTCTTGGGTAAAGATTTTCTGAGTTTCTCCTACCCTTTGCTTTTCTGAAAAGGATCATGTAAAAAGGTATCTTATTTTATAAATGCATGTCTCTATAAATGTGTTTGTATATATACACACACACACACATATGTCTGTCTGTGTATGAATAGATGAATAATTTGGAAAGATGTGGTCCGTCTCCCTTCTAGCACAGTTCCTCTTCCCAAAAGTTCAAATTAGACAGCAGAGGAAGGGATCCTATCCGGTTTGCATAAGACACCTTGGAAGACTACCTTCCTCCAAGTGAATGACCAAGGTCCCCCTGTGAAAGCTTTCCAGGGAGACACCTTGTTCCTACTCAGGACATACACGTCAATGTGAAGGATATTATCTAGAGTAACCTGTCACAAGAGGAACAGCAGACCTAAGGAATTCTGCTCTAGTTTCCCAAAACCCCCAGGCCTACCTTCCTGCACAGAAAGAACATGTCATCGTGCTGGATCATTTTGCAGCCGTCAGGAGACTATCTCCAGAGCTGAAGGCTATAAGCAAAATACTAATAAACTCCACTTTGCTTCCAAGGAAGTTAGAAGTACTAACTGTAGTTTGGCAGCCAGTCCACTTAGGGCTTTTGAGACCATGTGTTAGCTTGCTCTCTTTCAGTTGCTGCATCTGGAATGTGTGTTTCTTCTTGTTGCTCTGTTGTATTGTGAATATTTCTCCTAAGTGTTGGTTTATAACGTGTTGTACTCACTTTGAAAACACTGCACATAGCAGGTGGACTAGAAGGAATACAACTTGAAAGCAAACACAGTACCCTGTAACTGAGGGAGGCTTTGAGAGAGGTTCAATAGGAAACAGAACAGCACTTCTTCCTACGTGTGCTTTAAAGCAAACACCAGCACAAACAGAGAACAAAGTTTTGGTGATAGGATAAGAGGGGAAGTCTTCTCCAATGGCTCTTCATCAACAGACCTTGGGCAAAGGGCAACTGGTGAAGAGCCATGCCATGACTCTGGGTAAACTCGTCATGCCACGACTCTGGGTAAACTCGTCATGCCACAGCAACCACGGCAGAAGGAGGCAACAGAACATTACGTAAAGGTTCAAGGAATCTGCACGCACCACTCTCATGCCTCAGAGTGCTGGCTAAATACCACACTTCTGTGCTTCAGCTTCCCCTTATGTATATGCTTATAAGCTTATCACAACTCCACGTATATTCCTGGGATGTGAATGTAAAACCAGACATGAGCCAAACCAGTGAGCAGTGCTGTAATGCTTCAGTGATCGACATATCTCAAGAGTTTCCATTAGAAATGGAATGAAAGAAATAAAAATCAACACATCTATAACTTATGCAGAATGTCCTTTGTCCCAACATTACACACTGTAAACCAGAAATGCATCCTACAGGGGATTATTGCTTTGAATCAACCCTATTTATAGAAATATGCCTTCCCACAGGTACTTAATTTTGAAAATATGACACAGGGAGTGATTCAAAGCAATTAGCATACTGAAAGTGTAACATATACAAACAAATACAATCTGTTTGAATGCAGTTGATTTTGCCATGCTTTTGCCATTTATAATAATGATGAAAAGCAAGTATTTTAATCTGAGATTTTGTAAATGCATACCTTTCATATAGAGAATAGAAACCATCCGTGATAAACAGGAAGGGTAATCATAAGACACAAAGTTTTTGTCTCCACGTTAATCTAAAGTGGTTAAAACTCTAACAATACAGTTTTAAATTGTGGCCTACAAACTTACGCTTTACTTAGGGAAGTAAATACTATTTATTTTCATTCCACCAAAATGACAAGGCAGCTTTCCCCTATCTCTGCATGAGGTGGGCAACCTCTGATTTTGCAAATGTCTCCACTAACCAACATATCAACGAACACATCCTAAAGGTTATATGTTATACCTACAGAATGCATACATGATGCAGTATCTCTTTGGCACAAGAGACAGACTTTACAAAAAAACCCAACAGATGTCACTTGCTCTCTTTCCCCAGCTGGGACTGAGTTTTGCACATTATCTACGGAGTGCTCACCTGTGACTAAGGGAGTTTGTGCAGTTGGCTGTTCCAGTAAGACCATGTGTTGCAGAAGAGGGTTATGTGCAGTTCCCCCATCTCTTTCCAACGTTGTAGTGCTCAAGTAGGGAGTGAGGTGAGTGCCAGGAAATAAAGAGATCCGCTGCTGTAAGGTTGGGATAGTAAGTCTCTCTGCATCCTGCTGTGCTGATCCTCCCTGCAAACGCACAATTGATGGCACAGCAGGTTAAGGGATAAATTGGTGCAAGCAACATTTCAAAGGCTGCATCCCCCCTCCAACTTACGCTGGAAGGGCCAGTTGCAGGCAGTCCTAGTGTGATGTTGGGCAAAGAAGGAGATGTGTAGAGTGGCAGCTGTGTTACCGAGCCTTCACGATTCACAAGTCTGTGAGCCAAGCTGGTCTGGAAACAAAATCAAGAACATTGTCCTGGTGAGAGAGCATCCACAGATCAGATCGAGGACACAGTACGCTTGCTGTGAGAACACATCAGAAACGTACAGAGTGTGCAACTTCACTGCTGACATTGGAAATACTGAACGGGGGAGCTAAGCTGTGCTTCAGATCCAGCCTAAACAAGCACAGACTAGGTACGTGCCCCAAACACTGCCGCTGCTGTGGCCATGCAGGGGTGACAAGACCAGGATAACCAACACAGGGATGATCTTGCTCTGCAACTGCTGCCAACCTCGCTGCCCTACAGAGAGACCTTTTACAGTTTATTTGATCTTTCCTGGGGACTAAAGATCACCCCTACATCCTCACTGGTGCTCTGCTTCTGCTCGGTCTTCATGCAGTGCCACCACAAAAAGCTTTTGCAAAGATTTAACAGCTTACTTCTCCTTCTCAAGTGTTTGCCCTTTTAAAGCTAAAACAGATTACCTCAAAAAAAATGGCATTACAATGGCTGTTGTTCTCTTTCACAAATCACAGACAATTTATGCTATTTACTAGTGTGCTTTAGCTTAAATTAGACTTCAAAATTTCATCAAAAAGCCTTAAGGTTGCATTTATGTAGCTATTTCCTGATTTTCAGGGTGAAATGCAAGATGTACTGAATTATCTTATGGCCATTTAAAGCAGGAACACTTAAGTAAAAATGCCTTTAATTTCAAAACAAGATTGATTTGAAACATGCGCTAGAAAACCCATTATAAAAATTACAATAAACTGCCCGATCTTCCAGTTAGGAAACAAGTGTTCTGATCACCCTGAATTCTCCGCAGGTGATTTTCCAACTTAAATAAAATAGAGTTTAGATTTCAAAAAGACTTTCTATACAATTTCTACTGTTTAACTCAGGTGCTATTGTGAAAAAAGGGATTATGATTAACTTAGTATTATACTATGGAACAATCTACATTGATATAACAGAGATCTGAAGAATGGCTTTATACATTTTAGACTTAAATTCATAGTCCTGTAAGTCAATGAGACTTGGCAGGTTATTTCCTTGGTTGCAGGGCTGGGCCAGGTCTGGATAATAAAACCCTATTTTTCTCCCTCAAAGACTCAAAGGTGAGACTTAAAAAAATTTGCAGCAACCTTTTAGGGGGAAAAAAAGTGCATATAAGAACTAACATTGAAAACCAAACATTTTCTACAGAACAATCCTCAAAAGCAATCCTGCCTCGACTTATGGAAATTTAACAGGACCAGCTGACAGCTTTAACAGGACAACCCACCTTCGCACCTGAGGTTCGTGCTACCTGTGCAAGAGTGCAAGAAGGACAGAAGAAGTAAAGCCTTTCCATGACTGTGTGGGTCACCATTACCAGACACTGGGATGCCTTTCAAATGCGCTCTTCGATGTGCCACTAACTTGCCAGTCATTCTCCCCATGTCCAACTGTGTCTAAATTCCAAGTGTTCAACAAAGTCACCTAGTTTTCATATGACCCTGTGCAAAGTTTTGTCTGCGAAGTGAATTTTTTCTTATTTCCTTTTGCCTTGTTGCACTTTCATTAATGTCATTCAAGCTTATTGAAAATATATTACGGATCAGTTCTCCCATCTGTTTTTAAGATCTCAGTTGACAATTTGCTGCCCTAAAGGAGGAAATTTGCAGGGAGCATTTTGCTGTTGAGCAGTACCTGGTAAGGACATATGATTGTGCATACCCACACGCTTCTTCCAAGTAATTTTGAGCACTACTGGCAATTTTGCTTTAATTTAAATTACATAATGTTAGCATGCCACATCGAGAATAAGACAGTTATTGTCAGCAGAGTAATGAAATATTTTACTGGTATCATAAATGCAACAAAACTACACCCATTTTTTCTTTGAACAATCAATACTCTGTACTTGTGCCTCAAACTATCTCCTGGGGATTTGTTTTAAAAACAGTGAAGAGAAAAATGCAGCAGCTTGACGCTATCAGCATATGGTATTTAGCAGCATTACCATCACTTTAAATACACAGATCCCACCTACGGGCTGTACACAAACATTTTTTGAATTGCACAGAAGAGAACAATTTCAGCATGTACAATTTTCATCTGTAGTCAAGTACTTTTTATAGTCTTGTATCAACTGCAATGGCAATGAATATCATGTACCTTTCAGAGATGGAAAAACCTTTAGATTTAAAAACAGTATTTAAAAATAGATATTGCCTATTTTAAAAGGAGGCAGAGAGCTGCAATCTTTCCACACTGAAGGCAAGCATTGAAACTTAAATAACAAACTCAGATACCACCTTCCAACATATCTGAAATGGTTTAAGAGGTAACCTAGCAAACTAAGAAACAAAAGAGACATATTTCTCATTTAAAATAAAACACGAAGGTAAGCATGAAACACTTAAAGTTAGCAACGTTATTTTTTCAGAAACATTTAAATATTTCTGAATATTTAAAAGTGGGAACATGAGAAGCTTGTTCAACTGGTATTAAAGAAATCTCCAACACTTGGGCTACCAGGTAATACCACTTCTACTGAAAAAGAAGATTTTCAAGAAACCAAGTCCCTACCTTGCCCAGTTATTTTTTCCAAAATGAACTTATACAGGCAAATGGATCAGCTAGTATGACACAACATGAAATACTAGAACAAAGTGCAGCTATTTTTCCCCAAAACAAATGCAAAGGACTAGGACATTTAGCTAAGCCATTCAACTACACCTGAAACGCTGGGAGAACACTTTGTGCAACAGGTTATTGATGTTCTGTTTCCCATCACACAGTGATTTATGTTTCATTCTGTTCTGTGATAGCAATGATCCAATATACTTAACACAGTCCTGGGCAGTTTTAAAACTGGAACTGCACAATTATTTGTATGTTATATTTTTCCTATTTTCCAGAAATTATAAAAAGGTGAAAAAACCTCTAGACATTATTTTCAGGGAAATGAAAACTAGATTTTCTTCCTCCTTTATGCATAGGTTGTTTGGAGATGGTGCATCAAATGCTGCTCTTGTTAAAATTCTAGATGAACACGCTTCTTTCCTTGCATGCAGCAGCATCGCTGTGAATTACCTGCTGCGGTACAGTTGCAAAACAGGCAAAGACGATTTCCAGGGAAAGGCTTTGGCAGTATAGGGATTTTTTTGAAATGGTCTGTGCCACTCATGCCTCAGTCTGAGCTACAAAATTGCTGCATTACAAGTAGTTGATGAAAAGAGTTTTTCTTATAGTCTGTGTCCATTTTATTAGGTATTGGTGGTCTAGTCACAGATGATTACCTCAAATCATTTAGTTGAAAAATAAAATGGTTAAGAAGAATATTACAGCTTCACATTCACCTGCGTGAGCTAAGACTGTCTTGTGGGAAGCTGACTGCCCTGTTTATATCACAAGAAATTATTGAATTCACTACTTTTTCCATCAGCAGTAATTGGGGACTTGCAGTTTGTTAAGTATAGACAAGATTGACAGCTCCTGGATCAGCAAAACTGGTAACTTGGTGGTAGTCTTCCCAGGGCCCACACAAATGTACTTAAGATGTGCCCTCAGCTCAGCCAGTCTTCAGTTCTGCAAACCTGATAAATAACCCTGTGTGTAAGATACCTTTTTCCAGGTCTGCTCCAAACTACTAAATTGCCGGCGTGCGTCTCAAAAGCCATGTCTCTTTAGAGCAGCTTCAGCTCCTAGTGTCAAGTTAAGACTCCACCTTACACTATCTTAATCTTTACAATAATTGTCTAAATCTTGTAAAGTCTACAATAAACTAGAGTGAATATAGATATGTGTTGGATAATTTGCAGAGGAGAGGGTGGAGTAGAAGGCATATTGCCTATATTAAATGCTGTTACACTACATTAGAAATAAAAATAAAGTGAAAATCTGTACAAAACTAGAAAGCAATAAGGGCTTACATTTATACTATAAGAAGTCCTTTTCAACTCTAAATGACAATTTGGAGAGAACAAGCCCAAGCCTGTTTTTACAGTCCTGATGTTCAGACAGACACTATATTCATGGGGAGAACAGCTAATGGTAAGCTGGATAAAAAGAAATGCACCGGTGACATGACATAACCACACTGGTTTTCTACATGTAAGGCTTATTGGTGAGAGCCAGTTAACATGGCCCACACCCCAATATCTGCCTTTAGAAAACCTTGCGTTTCCGTAACCCTGAACACAGCAGCTGCCATGTTGAATTGAACTTCAGTTTACCCAGCCCAATACTCTGCCCTTGACATCCATAGCAGATGCCTCAAGTGATGGTGAAAGCTTATGGGATTCTAAGCTAGCACATGGCATCAGGCACCAAGCTTTCAAATCCCAAAGTGGGGAGAAAAAGGTTAAATCCGTTCCCTTTAATCCAGTTCTGGTTTGGCCATATTTAGACTAACCTACTGCACACAACAAATTCACCCCATATACAATATATGAGAACAGATTCCCAAAATCTTAAAATACTTGCATTTGACCAGGAAACACTCTTCATGCTTTACCTTGCTAAATCACTTTGTTTTCACTCTCTCCTCACAACAAAACCACTACAAGTTACCACAAGCAGCTTGCGAGCTGGCTCAAACTAGATTTAATAAACAGATAATGCATCCTGTCAGCCCAGATTGAGAGGTAATTCCCAAAGTCCGCTCCAAGTCACGATCTGGTGTTTGTTTTTTTTTTTAGTGTGGTGCACACCAGTTTGTATGCTCAAATTCCTAAAACTGCAAAAACTGATTAGAAACCCAAGTGTTAAAAATCAGAGTGAGGAAGGGCTCTGTACCTCTGCTTGAATACTCGTGACTGATCCTGCAATTCCGTTCTCGGTGCTTATGTTATTGGAGCTGTTGTTTGGAGAGCTGGGACCAGATCCAGGAGCGCTGTTGCATGCAGAGTCTAAAAACACATCCAAAATCAACTTTTAGCGCTACAAACAATCTCCACGATGGAATTTACACAGATAACAACCCGTCAAGTTTTGTTTTGGAGGAAAGCAACCCTCCTCCTCCCCATTTACCCCCAAAATCTTCCCAGGGCTCTTAAAATACTGACACTTTCAAATGGTCTGTCCAAGTACCTACTTAACATATTTATGTCTTCTCCTCATGGGGATTTCTCTTATAGTGTATTAATAACTTTGAACACAACTGGAAGATAATAAAAGACATGGAAGGCTTGAAGAGGCCAAACTGGAGGATGTCAGATCATCCTGCTTCATTTTTCTAGAAGTGCTTCTCTCACCCTCTTTAGTCTATAACCCTAACGACACCATCTCACCACGTATTGCATCAGACTCCATGCTGGAACAACCAGGGAAGTGTCTCAGCGTTGACATTTTCCCATGCAGGTTTCTGGTTCATCTGGATCTACTGGAAATACGCCACCAGGACCGAGCCCTCACGCTGATCATGCAGGAGAGTTGACCTCTACTTTTACAGAGAAGCACCGAGATTTTGCCGGTGCAGGTGAGTGGGCATGTGTAATGTCCCCGTCCCCTGCAAAGTGCCCACACCGTGCTGGGTCCTCAGAGGAACATGACCTGCCTTGGGCTGCCCTTCACACAGCACAACAGCTCCCACAGCAGTGAGCTCCCAAAAACTGCCTGGGGACTGACTCACAAGGATGATATTTTGCCAGGATGGCAAATTAAATCATTTTAAGAGATGTAAAAGCTGCCTGAGTGACATGGGAATGGACAGACAATTGACCATGGTCATGGCTGAGCACATTTTACAAAAATCAGGCAAAACTCTACAGGGTCCAAAACAGTAAATCTGTTTCAAATCACTGCTTTTTTTTTTTTTTTTTTTTTTTTTGGTAAGTCTTCTCCACTCAGGCAGCAAAACACTTTCCCATTGGAAAGACCCAAGGCAGAGTTAATCCCCAAAATAATTCTGCTATCACCTGAATGCTCAGAAAATCCTCTCAGCTTTGTATATTTTATCAACACATTCCCTGTGAACTCACTAACCAGAACCACTGAGATGACCAGCCTGAAATCAAAGCCTCCCCATTAATGATACAGAAATAATAACAAACAGAAAACAGCGCATGAAATTGCAACAGCCAGAAAGCTTCCCTCAGAAGGTTTCTCACCTGGTGTATGGCACAGCTTCCAGTGTTTCTCTTTTTATTTTGGAAGGTAAATAACATTAAAACTTTTTTTCTGAACTTTTCTCCTCCCCAAGCACAGGATTTGCCCAATGCCAGAAGAATCTCCCAGTGGCTGCAATGGTTCAGGCTGCAGCAGTCTCATAATTGCTCTAGGATGCCCCAGTAGAAATAAAAGCCAACTGTTACAATTTGGGGGATTTAAAAAAATTATTTCTTTTGTGGCATTATTCTGTACATACTATTTTGCCATTTTGATCCTTGCAAGTACCTCCTGCAAAGTAGCAAAGAGATTTTTTGGTTTTTCTTTAAAAAGGAAGCCTTGATGCTTTTTGTTGGCTGTGCATTTGGGGAGGCATCTCGCTATCAAGAACACTCAGCATGGAATAACACCCAGCTGAGCATGTAACACTGAACTTCTCCACGGAAAGTGACTTCGGAGAGTCTAGGTGTTTTGAAAAAATATTCTGACTGCATGGAAAAGACGTGCTTTTTCTGGGACCATGTCATTAACTACAACAAATTAGATCTTGTGCATACTACCTAGACATAGGAAAAGTACCTAGCACATTCAAATGTATTCTTCAGGGATTAAACATAATTTCTATCCCCTGAAGTGGGACTTAAAAATTACTAAAAATCAAAAATTAATTTAAAAATTATTTTCCATTCAAAAGTCCCCTCTTACCATAACAACTCAGATATTTTTCTAGCCAGGCTCCAGGCTGGCTTCATGAACCATGCCCATGCTCAGTGAGAAGTGGGAGCTTCCACTGACATTTCTGAAGGCATTACTGAGATCAACCGGTCAGCCATTAGACCCTGATTTATCCCCAAAGCCATGTGACATATAGCAATATATGAGTGAAGTAAATTCAGTTTTCAGATCTGATACAAATTATGCTTAGCTCTTGAAATCATCTATTCCCTCTGCAAACACAGAGCGGTGCATAGCTACCCCAGAGTCTCTGGAAACCACTGGGCTCTCTAAAGAGAGCTCACTTTGAGTTTGTTTGAATGATGAGAGTGTGCCTTAAAGTGAGACAAGTCTGGAAAAGCTGTCACACAGTGGTACTTACACAGAGGCATCCCTAGATGGTGCTAAGAATTAACTTTATGGTAATTTATATAATCTAGTTCACTCTGTTCCCTCCTTACAAACTTTACTCCCAAAAGAATATTATTTTTCAACAAGAAACTGTCAAATAAGTAGTCAAAAATATCATATCTATATATATAGAGAGAGATAAAAAAACGCCTTACATGTTTCAAAACTTTGGCATAATTACTTAACAAGGAACTATGGCATCCTGCCCAAAGGCTAAAACAAACAGGGGTTGTAAGGCATTTACTGCTGGAGGACGACAGCCGTGAATTATGGCCTCCCCATGGATATTAATAGGATCACCATTGAGAAATTTTATTTCTCAACAACCTGTTGCTGAAGATCATAGAAATGCTTGGGAAAAAAAATAGCACTCTGGTGGCATATTTACATCCGTCTACACATGTCTTAAAACAAACTACAAAAAAAGCTCATTGAGTTGGTAATGCTGTCTCAGTAGATAGGTACCCAATGGACCAACGCCGCTGATGCCCACCTGCCACCACCCACTGCTCAACTCTGCCAACTTCATCCAGGTTTTGCCAACATTGAGAGGCATATGAGAGATCTAGACTACACAATTAACTGGATGAAGGAATAAATTTTGGAAAGGGACATCTCATTGAGTATGTGACTGCTGGCGCAGATTTGTTGCTTACCCGACGTACCTGTGACATCCAGCGGGCGCTTCTTAAGAGCGGTAACCACTGGACCATCTTTTCTGCGCAAGAGGGGGCTGCTCCGTCTTTCGGCAACTTTCTGCTTTAGTCTGGATCGTAACTTCAGATTGGGTTCAGATGCTGAACAGAAAAAGGCAAAGCAAACAGTGTTTTGGTTAATATTATTTCAGTAGCTTTTTTACTTAATGCAAAGGCTGGGTTGCAGGTTCAGCATTTGCAGAAGCCTAAATGAAATTAGTCATTTGATAGGACATATTTGGAACAAAGATTTCTTAATATAGTGGACAGGTACCAGTCTATGCGATATCTGAATTCACTGGCAATGAAAGTCAACAGCATTTTAATTAAAAAACAAACAAACAAAAAACCAACCAAACAAAAACCATCCTGCAATGTCTTCTCTCAAATGAAGACACAGACTTACAATCTGCTGTGAACTCCTTCAGACTACTGCAGAGAGCATCATTCACATCCCCTCGTTTCCCATCTCTGCCCAAGTTGCTTCCAAGCCAGTGGTAAACCTAACTTACGGGATCAAAAAAATCAATACAGGAATTGGTGATACAACTGAGATGTTGCTGTTTGTTTAGTGTGGAGCATCACCGTGGGGCTGAGACGCTATCTGTGATGTGTTGCTGAAACGGGCAGCTCCACACCCATGGAGTCATCCAACCCCAGGGTGAGCTGGCTTAGGGAGGTACACCAGAGGAGCGGGAAAGAAAATACGAAAATAAAACCCCACAACCAAAACAGGTGAATGTTTTCCTGCTGGTTCACCTCCCTGAAGCAACTCAGCTTGGAGTCAGATGAGCCTGTGTCAACTGGAGCCAGTGTCAACTCAAGAAAAAGGGCATGAGAGTGCGGCCAGGGCCAAAGCCAATGCCGGGGAGGAGAAGGTTTGTTTATTTGGGGAGCAACTTGGTTACATCATCACAGCCACAAAGTTAAACCATATCTAAAACCACATCAAATACTTTGAAAATTCAGGGCTGCCAAGGGTAGGTGTGCATGTATTTCCTGAGACCATAGCCTGACTTACTTTGTGTACATCATACTTTTGAGAGACTCTCTTAAAAACTTCTGCTGTACCCAAATCCTGAGATTTCATTTCTCCAAAAGTCAAAGCAGATCTCCTGGGAACCCCTAATGCCTCTGGGTTAATGACAGCTGGCAACACCGAACACATTTGCACGGTACAGCTTATCAAGTTTTTATAAAGGTAATGAAGCCTTAAGTCAAGATTCCTCCTGCAAGATGATTTTCTCTGTAAACTTTCTGATCTCTTGAGTATACATGAAATATCTGCTTTGGCGCTTGAGGGCTCCTGCCAGTTATGAGATTTGTGAACTGGCCCAATCTTTTCCCTTCCTCAACCTCTTAACAACTCTGCAGCTTAATCCCTTTGAACCAGCAAATCCTGTGCTCTCACCATTAACCACCGATACACTCAGCTCCCTACACTGCAGGGCCAATAATCTACATTTCTTTAGAAGAATTAAAATAGGGTTTACAAACTGATTTGAATTAACTAAGTCTGGCTACAGATAGATTTCCCTACAGTTGGCTTTGACCACTGGGTCACGTAAAAGATCAAGCCCAACAATGTTAATTGCAGGGCTCAAAAATGAGAAGGCTGATGAATTCAAGATCAAATGCTTGAAGTTAAGCCATCAAAACAGTACTTTGATGAAACTTTTGGGAAGAAAAAAAAAAAAAGAGCTTTTCATGAACGTTTTGGACAGAAAAATGCTAGCAAGAGATAAAGGGAGCACTAAAAAAAAGCGTCAGACTCCTCAAGATGATGCTTAAAATGCAGAATGAAGTGCATTAACAAAGGGGGAATCATCTTATAGGGCATTTGCATATAAAATGGCAGGGGACTGAATACAAATCTGTCATTTGCTCAGAGGGCAATATTAGAAGAGTCGACTAGTTAAAATACAAGCATACGCTCTAACTAGCTACTTTATAAAGTTTTCTTCAAAACAGAACTTGACTTACTATTTTAGAAGTAGTCTTTGGGTACACGAACATTCGGTACCTCATCCCACATCCTTTAATTCACAGCTTTAATTTGTTCCAAATATTGAGTATTAATAACTGTCTAGATGCTCCGGTCAAGACTTTAAAGAACAAATGGGAACGTGTCACAGCTAGATGCTGATACATCCATTTTAGATACATTTGCACTGCCAACCAGCAAATGAAATATAAGCCTATGCCACAGCTGTTGAAAGGATCTGTCTTCTGACAAAGAAAAACATGACAATAAAAACTGTACTTCAGCACAAATTTTATTCATATGCAATTTATGCCCTGCATGGTGTTCATCTGAAGTATGTTTTCTGTTGGAACAGACAAGTAATTGTGCGGCTTTCAAATACAGAGAATGAACTGGTTAGAAACACCTTAAAACTAGCAGGGAAACAAAAGATCTGGGGTCACAGATTACCCAATACTACCAGATAACATCCCATACATGAAGCCACAATGAAAACATCCTTCCATGTAACAGGAAGGGAAAGAAGATAGAAAATTAGAGCCTTAAAAGAGAAAACACCCCAAGAATAAGTTTTAGCAAAAGTGGCATATTATAATTTGTCAGATAAAACTATTTTCAGGCAAAACTGTTCTGTGTATTTCTCCTTCACTTCCTCAGCTGAAGGATCAAGTTTTGAAACACCCAAAAGTCTATTTAAATAACTGCATTTATTTAGTTTGCTCTGATTTGGTTCTATTCATCCCCCAGGTATAATTCCAAATCTAACATGTCATCAAGACCTCAGAGAGCATAATCCCTACACGCATTTAATTGGATGCTATATAGACCAAAGTAGGTGAATTAAAGTTCAGCACAAATTCAGTCTCAAATTCGAAGAATTTACATATAGTATATTTTACAATGAAAGATGTAGCTTTCTGCAGAGGCATTTCCAAAACTCGAAACAATAATTTAAGCTTATTCAGATGGTTTTAAAACCACCATATAATAAAAAATATTTTTAAACTGAAGAGACCTGTCTTTCAAAAGTATGAAATATTAGTTCAAGCAACACGTAACTATTAATACCAGACAGTCAACACAGGTTCAGTGTTCTCTCGGGAACACCAATTCCACTGAAAATCTCCCAGTATTCACCTGTCAGGCAGCATGCCCAAACAAAGGCTTGCTCCCCATCACTGCTAACTAGCGTAAACTTAAGAGAACTAGAGACTAAATTACAAAACTTACTGCTCTTCTACATCTTAAGGTGAAATCTTTCACACAAACGCCATGAAGTTATCAAAAAATCATTTTAATTCTGTTTAGCAAACAAATGAAGCCCATGCCCAAGTCTGAGTCAGCTTCCACAAAGCTAGTGGGATTTCTTAAGCAGTGACATACTTAATTTGGCCTATAATAAGGATTTATACAAAGAATATTTTGTTTTCCTCTGAGTATATTAATAACTAGAATATAAGCCAAAAGCTTCCCTAGCTTTCACAGGCTCAAACCTAAGTTACCCCTCTTATACGTCATTTATTGCAGCAGGACCCATGTAATCCAATTCTTCAACATTTATGTCATTCTCATTGTTTTCTTCCTAGAATTGCATCCCCTAAGCTGCTGAACTAATCTGACATTAAGTCTATGTAAGTCAAAAACCACAAAGTCCTGGGCAGAGTTTGCCCTGTTCCCATTACCCATCCACATTTATGACAAAAAGCAAACAATGCACCGTGAAAACCCTGAGCCCAGTCCTTGCACATCTTAATTTCGGCAGCTGGGGACTGAGAAGGGCTGTTACTCTTTTATTAGTATTTTTAAGCTTCATAGTAAGTCTCACCAGCTAGGCAAAGGCCAACACAATTACCTTATCTCTCTTCTAACGTCCAGGTCACCCCATGGGTAAACATGGGAGAGGGAGAGACATAGCTGTCTGAAACTAGCCTTTTGCACAACCTAAAATTTTAATAAAGATAAATTATCTTTTGCTTAAGCGGGAGACACCACAGGTTCTGCAACTGAGCATTCACTCCCCACTCTGTGACTTCTTTGCTCCCTGCCTGGCCCTGTCCCAGACCTTCATTACTGCTCTTCTGTGTGCATGGTGTGGTCTCCCCTCTCCAAAAATCATGGATTGTGACCTATCTAGTCAGGAAGACCTAGTAAAGCCGGACATGGCAAAGTTCATCTATAGTCAAGCAAAAACATTGAAAATTGTTTCACTGTTATACCTCTGAAGGCCAAGTGAGCCGATATTCTGGACTGTCAATACCTGTAGGCATCAGCATAGAGAGGGACAAGAATAATATGGTCCGTCACAAATGTACCTAGTGGGCAGCAGAAAATTCCCAACCAAACTAGAAAGCAAAACAAGAGTAAAAACAAGACAGCCTGCTCTTCTGCAGAAACAAACTATTTTTTATGATCTTGGTACCATGTTGGATGGCATCACCTGAAATAATACATCTAGGAACATAGGTACATGATTAGAAAGGGACAGATAAAGATATTTGCTGGGTTTTCTTCCTCTTCTCCTAACTCTGTGCTGGCATGAGTACTGTGTAAGAGGTCTGTAGAAGGGCTATTTATGGAAGACTGCATCCTTAAAATGACAACTTATTAAAGTCCAATATTTGGCACTTCTCATGCTGAATTTTCGTAGTTGCAGCATCTCAGCAGTAGAAAGAAGACTTTAACACCCATTAAACTGAGCACACAACGTTGACACTTTTTACAGCTTCATTATCATTTGCTTGCCTGACTACAAAACCACACAAAATCACAGTGTAATGGAGCACCACGAAGGTTTTCGCTGTGAATAGCCAAAACTAGACTAGAAAAACAAGCACGTGGAAATGCCACATCTCATCTCTGTCTTTCCCTTTCCAAAGTCTAAATAAAGACAGTAGCTTTGCACAGTTCAAAATATTATCTGAGAGGAAAGATAAGAGACACGTGGAAGGGGATAAGGAATAGAAAGGAGAGACTGAGATCCTCCAAGTGAGTTTCTCCAATAAAGCATTTAAAACAGCACTGAACTCTACAGAAAGCAGGAGAAAAACATGCAATTTCTGTACAGCAGCCAAAAAGGTGCAGTGACTGTAGCAGAGGGAGCTACCGGCTGCCTGAACACAAGACCAGGGAGCAGCTACAAAACCAAGGAGACCCCAGTGAGTGACCCACAGTGGCCACAACTTTTGGGGACAATCTCCTTACGTTAAAATGAGCTTCTCCCCAACAACCCTACAGGCATTTTAAACTCAAGAACTACGCTGAATTTTACTGAAGTGCAACTTGTTAATATATAAAAGTCCAAGGTGGGTCAAAACATGCATGGTGCTATACCCTCCATGCTTCATGAGTCTCATGGACCAGCCAAGCACTTGTTGAGCTGCCATCTGTTCCGTACCTAGAAACCTTCCTGCCATGGCTGTGAGTCCATGCCCTGCCCTGCCAGCTCTGTGCCGTTTGCCTTTTTTTCCCTTCTCCTTGCCCAATCCCACAAGCATCTCCCCTCCCCTTGCCTGATGCTGGGCTGCTCCTATGGGAAGAAGCAACCGACCCCACCTCCAGCCTCCTCCTGCCCCGGGTGCTCTTCCAAGGAACTGTAATAAAGAAACATAAAACCAGTAAAAACAATCTCATGCTGTCACACACGGCTGCAAACTCCTGAGGGCCAGAAGGGATATGATGCACTGAGAAAGCCAGCAGGACATGCCTCAAGAGACACACGGTTTCCTTAGAGCTTCGCTGTTGCATGTCAGTTTGGAGAAATCACTCCAAGTTACTGCTCTGGCTGCCGTTCGCACGCTGCTCGTGGTCAAATCTGTCCCACAGAGGACAAGCACGTACCCATCACGCTCTGCTAGCTCAGACTTGGTTCCCCTTTCTGCTAGATGCAGTGGCCCAAAGGCCAGGTGTCTCAGCTCTGGCCAGAACAAACCTGGGCTTATATATATATACACATATACACGCACACATAGAGGTGAAACTGTGCACGCTCCTGGCAGTCCCTGTGAAGCAGAGGTGGAGCTGAGAGAACCAAGAAGGAGAAGGATGGGTCCCCAGAGGTGACGCTAAACCAGAAGACTTTGTTTGGTCTTCTACTGGAAGAGGTTTCTCCTTCGATGCACCGTTGATAGTACTCCCCAGGAAGGGCTTTGATGGAAAGTGCTAGCTTTCCCCACAGGCACCTCCAGCTCTCACGTCAAAAGTGCACCTGCTTTATCAGAGCCCTGAGCAAGGAAAGGGGGTGTCCCCTCCTTTTGCCTCTAGGCAAACCTCAACACTGGAGAGGAACGCCCACGGAACACAGAGTTCCTAGCCGCTGGTGCAGAAGAAAAACATGGGAGCAAAGAATTGCCCAGTGTGCATTAAGACATGATTGTCAGAAGAAATGGAGGGACTGGACTAAAGCAAGCATTTGCTGGTCCTCCAACTGCACTTTGGTTTGTTGCTGCTCTCTGAAATGTCAATGGGCTGGTCTGAAGAGCTACTTTGTAGCATCACAGTAATAAAGTAATTTTTGTCTTTAATAAGTTATTTTTGGATTAGAGAGACTGACGTCCTCCACTTGGAGAAGGAAGGGGTATTTATAACAATAGAGATTTCTCATGCAGGTCAGTGCCTCCTCTCAGCAGAGCGCACCCCGAGGCAGTGCGTGGGTCCCTGGGACAGGAAAGCCAGACCTCTGACCACGTCAGCTGGAAGGACAACGTGGGTGGGAAAGCAAAGATACTCTTGAACTTGAGTGACACTCCAAGCTGTACAAAGCTCAAAGATTTTCTCTAAATTATACTCCCACACTGCACCGGGATTTCAGCCTACTCTATTTTCCTCTAAACAATATTTGTCATAAAACAAACCGTTTAAAACATTCCAATAATCAGAACCAACTCAGAGAGGTATTATGCCTTTCTTGACAAATGCAGCATTTTAATTATTGACAAATCCTTTCATTTTCCGTTTTCTTTCTTTTCAATGCAGTAAGTTCAGAACAATTTCACCTGCTTAGATGCAAATAATACTCAAACAACTCTGTGTTTCTGCAATACTGTGAGGAAACCAACAACACCATGGGATGCTGGATGCTTTCCTCTCTCGGGCTTCTCTCTTTGCACATTAAAAGAAGAATATTAGCAAACATGAGACGGTTAGTGCCAGCCTGTGGGCTCCGCATCATGAACCAGTGAGCATACACCGTGCACAAGCTCCGATTTGTGGTGCCCGGCGGGGACGTGCAGGCAGGGAAGGACAACGCTGCCTGTTTCATGGCCAGCTCTGAATGGGCAGCAAGTGATTGAGACCCTGCAGCCTAGGTACATCTCAGCATCACGCATCTAAGTACAAGCTGGGCCTTCGAAGAAGTTGTCGTTCCCAATCTGCTCATGCTTGATTCAGCCAGAAGAACAACATCGACCTTTTCTATCTCTTTTAGGAGGTTGGTGAGCTGGAAGCTGCAGTGGTTGCCGGGACTATCAGTACAGGTGATGTATTGGTCAGATTCCTTCTGCAGTAGGTCACAAATGGTGGTGAAATTCAGGAAAACCACTGGCCAGGGCAGCCCTCCAAGTGGCAGATGGGCCAGATTCTGCCCGTTTGCACCACATACAGGCAAGTACAAGGAGAGGTCTCCTTTTCATTGCATTCCTTCACTCTTGAGCAAACTCACTACAGCAAAGGGGTGCATAAGCCATGGGCTGACAATGCTGAGCTAAAAGCTTCTCCTTGGACCTTTCCTGCCAGTTCTCAACCTGTGTGGACTGTGAAGGTTGAGGACAGGGTTTTTTTTCCTTTACCACAAGCCCTAAGACACAGTACTTGACCTACAACCAGTTCTTCTTCTGTCATGACTTGTGCAAAAGGCAAGAGACACTGTTGGGATGGCAAGTTTTCAGGTAGGATGCTTGTTCTTTCCTGGTCCCCAGAGAAAAGGAGCTGAAAAGAGGGGTCTGACACACTTTCTACTTGTCATTTCTCCCCAGGCACGCGCACGTACATGCTCATTTACTATCTAGGCAGGAAATTCAGAGACATATACTTGCCAAAGATGTCTTTGTAAGGTCTAGCGTTCAACTCAGTCTAGCTTTGGAAATAGTGGAAACTCACACCCCGAGATGCTATCCCACACCTCTGCAGTGAAAACATATTTGGGACCATAGGAATCCTTTGCCTCCTTAAAATCTTCATGTCCATCAACGTCCTTTCCTTCTCATCTTCACCTCCCCACTCCAGCCAGCTGTGACACTGGAGGTAAAGGAAAAGCCAGGACCCAGAGCCTCAGCGATGCCTCACAGAACAGTGACCATGGCTGCAGCAGCCATGGGCCAAGTAGCCCAAGGACCAAGCCAAAGACACCAAAAAACAGCCACCCATTGCTCTTGACGGATGCAGGACGTCTTCTTGTGTGCAATGAACCACAGTGGTGTGGCAAACACCAGAGGGTTAAGAAGCACAAATAAAAAAAAAAAAAAGGACAAAATGAAACAGTAGCACATTTTTGATAACAGCAGCTTTGTCAAAAATCCCACCTCCCCTGACAGATCTGTCAGGAGAAAGGCTTAAAGACCAGCAGTCAGCCCAGGGCAGGGGAATTAAGCTGCAGCAAAGGCACAGATCCCTCCCGCATGGGCACGAGGAGGGTCAAAGAAGAGGAGCTCTCTTGGGAAAGGTTTGCTTTATCCAACAGCAGGAGCAAAACCATGATGAGATCTGAGCCTGCTTCACAACCTGCACGGGTCCTACAGATGCAGCCATTTTTACACTTAGAACTGTGGAGAGTATCTTTTGCGAGTACTTCAAAAGAAATGAGCTGGTTTTCTCACTTTGGGGTCAGGTTTAAATATAGATACAGAGAAATGTTTCCAGTTCATACAGTCCAGTGAGCTGAATTAGTGTTGGCCAGGAGACTCTAGCAGGTGCTGAGTTTGGCAAAACTTCTCCTGATTTTAATGACAACTAATTGAAATGCTGTAGCTTTCATTAGAAATTCTGATTAGCTGTCAAGTCCCAATGAACACGAGGAATCCTTACCCTACCTCTATGCAGGAGTAAGTGGGAAAGCTACTGTCCAACAGGACAGGGTCCAGCCCTGCACAGGATGTAAAAGCAAAACAAAACCAAACAAAAAAACTCCATGTAAGCAAGAGGAAAAGCATGTTAAAAAGCTAAATTATTCTCTTCAGTCTTTTACAAATCTCAATAACGGTGGTTGTGTTGGCTTTCTAATTAAGAGCATGTTTTAATATGTCCACTGCTCAAATTCCACAAAGCAGGGAACACCATGAACAACCTTGCTCCTGGAAAAAAAGTAAGGACATCGTATTCCTTAGAAACGCAGAACTGAAAAGCTACATTAAAAATAACTTGGAGCTGCTGCTCCAAGCAAGTTGTTGACAAACAACTCTTAGGGTTATCAAAACAAGGTACAAAAGACTGCCCCAACCCAGACTCTAAAATCATTCTGAAAGGATTCTCCAGAGATTTTCTTACAGGTTCCCAGTACAGCACATAATGAATCTTCATTAAATTTGGAAGACACCAACCTTGATCTGGGAGCAGAAAAGGTCACTTATATTTTCCCCTCTCAACTGCTGTCAACAAAATGCGTACACTGAAGGAAACATATATATAATAAAGGAAACTACTCAAAAGGGGAAATAAAAGTCCTTGTGCTAATCCAGTTATTTAACAGCAAAAGCATGAGCAGCACCAACCAAACTGTTCTTGGGTCAGTTAAAAAAAGGAACAATCCCAAAGTGTTTAGATAGAGGGAAGCGAGTGAAATGCATCCCCCAGCCAGGCTAAGAACAGGATTCAAGCAATTAGTAACTGCACCAGCCAGCAGCCTGACAGGAAAACAATTTCATGCAGAAACCGAACGGCCAAGAAACTGGAACGTAATTTAGCAAAGCAAATCAGACAGGGTAGGATTTCAGGGGACAAGGATGCATTAGGAGCGTGTTGCAAGCATTGACTGTTTCCCATGCTGAATGTTTTCAAGCACTCTTAAGACATCGTTCATGCATACATCTCCTTCTACCAAAGTGAGTGTGGCCAATTCACCAGGTCTCTCTCATTCACACGTGGGTTTTAGATTAGTAAGTTATCTCCAAGTGTGCACAGAGGGATAACCTGTGACCACATCAGAGTAAAGAAAGGCAGTGTTTTAAAAACCCAGTGCAATGACATATTTATTGTTCCTAAAAATTTCTCAACGTGCAGGACATGCTGCCAGCTCTGAAAACGCACCCTAGAAGAAATGATCATTCAAGCTGCCTTCCTGCAGCCCCCTAAGTCACCCTATCCCTAACGATGATGTTGGTCAGATTCCAGCCCTGGTAATCAGAACTGTATTGTGCTGGACTCTGTTATTTGAACTGCAAATATTTAATCGAATTTAATAAAATTGGACTACATGATACGGTGGTTTTAAATTACAAACACAAAGCCAGAGTTTTGCCTGGTGCCAAAAATCTGAAAAGCTCACCCGTAATAAAGAACTTTATTTAGGATGGGCCCCAGCCTTTCCTGCCTTTTGTTTACACCAGACTGTTCAGGAGCCTTTCTTCTCCAAGCAACTTAACATTCTTGGCAATGGGATTTCTGCAGGATATTGCTGTGCCAGAGACCTAAGTGCTGTTGTGTTGAAAGGAAAATAAAAGAAAACAACAAAAAAAATTCTCCCCTGAACTTTGCAAGTGAACTCGTTTGTATCACAGACCAGTCCCCAAAAGATTAATGCTGGTGCCCAAAAAGAACAAGCATCAGCGTCCTGGAAAAACAAAATCAGCTCAACATCTTCCTGTTTTAAAACAACAATGATTTTGGTTGCTTCCATTTTTAATAATGTGATTAGATACATTTATCATCCTTAATTCATCCTGTCTGACAGGGCTTTTATTCAGCCAGAGTCTTATTGAGAGCTCAGTTTGGGAAGCAGCAAAGGAGCAAGATGTGCAGACGCCTTCCTTCTCCTGTAGAAATCCCCTTCCGCAACACTGAGAGCAAGAAGGGCGACTGATCCTCAAACTTAATCTGACAAGTAAGGACCCTGAAGTGATGAGCAAGGGAGGTTTTGAAGCATGTCAAAGCCCGTTTATGCTGTGTGGATGCTAACGCACCAGAAATGGATCACCTGGTTTCGCAAGGTATAGGAAAGAGCAAAAAATCCCTTGGAATCACACTCTCCACAGGCCCTAAGCGATAGGTTTAGTGACAAGGGATGCTTCCCTGTGTGGAAACACTGTGATTTCCCAGAGGAGCCTGAAAGCCTTCATCAGAAGAGAAGCGAGTGGCAGCAACGGCTACTAGCAGCCTGGGCTTGCATTCCTCCTCCCAGGCAGACGTGTACGCCAAGCACATCTTTGTGCTTGACCGGCTTTAGAGCTGAAGGAAGTCTCCTTTGAGGGCAGTTCTCCACCAGCACTCACCTTCCCTACCAAAGGCAAAGTCCCAAAGCCCAGACAGCGTCACTTTGGCTGTCCTGGGCACTGATGACGCAGCAGCATCTTCCGCACCTAATGGGGTGTTTGGTCTTTCATTATCTAGAAGCGGAGATTAGAGGATGCCCTACCCTTCAGCAAATCCAGTTTTCCCAGCTCTGCTTTTGGAGTCCTCCAGAAAAGGCACAGTCAAAACTACCACCACCAAAGGTACAGGGTGTGTCCAAGGAAAAAAACACATATCCTGGAGAGGGCTTGCCAATTTTTTACTGACTTCTTGTGCCGCTGAAGTGTTTGGCACTTGTCACCCAACCCATCATGCCCGGTGAGCAGGAAAAAAGCCTACCGCACAGCAGATGGGAATCCATCCACAGATCCATCCAGCAGGCCAGGTGCTATTTTCCAGAATGAGAAGTTCCCAAAAACGTCTTTTAATGCACGGAACTGGGAGGCCGGAGGCACAATGCAGCAGCATGGAGGTTTACTTTTTTCTCGTCAGATGGTGAAAGAATCAAAAACCCCAAATTTACAAGAATTGTGTTAAACCATTCACTGCACCTAAGACCTGCTCTACTCCTAACCATCAGGAGAAGAAATGCCATGAGAATACCTCCCTCCCTCCCAGAAGGAAAAGGAGGAGCTGCCAGCTCTTGGGAACTGATTTCGGGCAGCTGATTTGAGCAAAGACTGTACTAAATCCACAGGGAGATTTGGTTAACACGCCGTCATCATTCCTTATTGCAAGGACGACACACTTCGTGACTGCTGGTACTCATCCCTCCATGTTTGAAGATCCAGAAAGCATACTTGAGAAATAGCTAGGCAGCACCTGCAGAAGGTGCGAAGTTTAATCATACCCCTGCTTTCCTCTTACCTCCAACTCCATCTTTACAGAAAAGTTGTTTTCCTATTCCGAAGTGATTTTCAACACACAGTCTGCATCATCCACACGAGCAGCATTGCTCTCCAAACTGGGACAAGCTCATGGAAGCTCAGCTATTCCCCGAAGGAAGCAGCCGAGGATCACAAGCTGGCCAGGTTAGAAGCTGAGGCTGTGTTGGCTCAGGCGTGCAATATGGAACTGAGGACCACAGCCAACCAAAACAACCTGGTTTACATAATATATAGTTGAGAAATAACTGACCTGCTTAGCCACTGTGCAGGGAAAAACTTAACTGAGAAATAACTGTCTAGGTGTGAACCAAAACTCTTGCAGGAAGTCCTGACGCTTTGACTGGCAGAAACATTTTTATTTATTTGAAGTATAAACTTGTATATAAAATGCAAATCCCAGAAGAAATGAACTTTTCTTGGTACTTTTCTCACTCAGCAAAACATACTTCGACTTCAGACACCCAGATCTCTGTATTAGCTTTGACTTTGTGAAAACATCTCACAAACTTTGACACACAACTCCCCTGTCTCCTGCTTGCAGCTTTGCAAGTTCGCACACCCAAAGCAATTCCAGTCTCCCTCCAACACTGCACATACAGTGACAGATGAAGAGGGAGCAGGATGGAGTGGGTGCCTGTTAAATAAATCATCCCATGAAATACAGCTTTTAGGTAATATGCCCTTTTAAAAAAAAAAAAAAAAAGAAAAAAAAGTAAGAGGACCAAGTGTCACAGCAAAGACAGTAGGCAACACAGAAAATCAACGTGAGAGCTACCTGTTTTTCTGAGTGGGAAGTCATCTTTGGAATCATACATCCCCAGTACAGGGTGATTGTAGGTGCCGGATACGCCACTTTGGGGTGGGGAGCTCTGGTCCAGAGAGCTGTGCTGTGTCTTCCTGCACAGAAGGAAAGAGAAGGGAGAAGCTTTACACCAGTGACACCGAAAGGGAACGAGTGCAGCTTCACCTTGTCTGTTACCTTACTGGGGAACAGTGCAAAGAAAAAGATCTTGGTACTAGCTTTCTCCTTCTAGGCATTCATACAAAAAAGACATTTAAGTCTAATATACAGGAGGTAACTAAACATATGCCTAATTTTCAGTATAAGAATTACCCCGTTGAGCATGGCTTAACTCACGAAGGTATTTAACCATGAGTATCATTTTAAGCGTGTACTTGGGCTCCATTTTGCCAAGTCATATTCTTGAAGCTAAGCATAGGTGTTGTTACTCCCCTCAACCATACCACGAATGAACAATTTTCCTTCACTGAATAAAACCCAGACATAGTAGACAAAGTCTAAGGATGAAACAAAACCAAAGGATGAGCACGTTTTGTGCCACACATTTAAACTGGCTAACAGCAGCCATGCTGCATAGGTGGTCTTCTGCCTTTTGCTTCGCTGCTTCCCAACCCAAATACTTCGCAGAGATAGGGCCAAAGCACTCAACACCTTTCCAGATTAACTTCTCGAAGATGATAATTTATAGCTTTGTTTGAGCAGGCTGCTGGAAGTAAATTACAGTCTGTTTGCTAAGGATATTAAATAATGAATGAGTTTTCTAAGCCTCCTACCAGTTTGTTGGCTGCATCTTTCCTACTAAATGACTTGTGCCCAGCTTTGCCATTTCTCAGGAGCTTCAACAACCTCAATCAGGACAGACTTCAGGAAGTCTCCAGACTCTGCATGTTAGCAGAGTAGCTACATTAACAGCACGACTGATTTAGCCGTACAGGTGACAGCCATACAGCTATCAAACAATCTTACGTTTTAAGTTTAAATAAACAGAATTTAAACCCTGTATTACTTCTTCAAAATACTAAAGAATATGGGACAACAGAAAGTGAGCACTTCGTCAAAAAGAGTGAATATTTGAAATTTTACATTGCCTAATAATCAGGCACTCTTGGAGACCTTGGTTAAAAATATTCTCCTACAAACAGTTCTTTAAAGAACCAACATGAGCCCTTCCCAGTTGAAAATTACACCAATTCATTCAATTCCTTGAGCAGTACATTTTGAAAGCTCAAATCAGAAGTAGGCTGTTTGGTGAGATCCATAGCATCAACTCCACTACAAGTTACACCCTTCAAAAAATAAGGGGCTAACGAAACATCCGGAAAATGCATCGTATTTTCTACATGATTTTGTTACAAAAGAACTCTGAAAAGTTTATTTGAACATCTACACCAAAATTTTCTATACCCACAGTTCTTACCAAGCAGTATGATTCACTGTGGTTTCCTAATCCCCCCCACTTTATATTCCAAACTTCTCTGTACATACAGACAGAGGAATTTTTCGGGCTCTTACACAGTTGTATTTTTCATTAGCATTCACGCACATCATGTACTCTTTGACATTCGCACCAATAAATGCCCACATGCACACACAGTTTAATCATCACCTGAAATCAAAACAGAACCAAACTGAAAAATATTTGAATCCGTCCTGAAAACAGAACTCGCTTTCTCTGCCCTGATCTGCTCATACCATGGGAAGGCAGCACAGAGAGATGTTTCAAAAACAGGAAGCCTGGATGCTGCAAGCCAAGAGACCTCAAACCCATCATGTCACACAATGACATTTTTTGCTCTTGCCTATACAAGCAATAAACTTTTCTTTCTCTTTTTTTTTTAATCATGACTTAAGCTGCACAATCATGTACATTGAAGCTATTTTCATCACTTTGTTAGGGAATGCGCAGGAAATCAAAGGGCCTGTTTAGATGTGCTTCGGGCTTGCTGAATGACAGATATTTAACTCTGCAAACAGGAATACATTACATGGCTCGAGGACTGGGATCCAACTGCCTATGCTGCTTTGAGCAAAATGGACTGGTCTGCATGCCCGTTCAAGAATTTCAGAGGTCTTGAAAGAGATGAAATTGTAAACTAAATAGAGTTTGCAGGCATTCCTGAAAGCACATACCTTCACATAACGCATCCCCTGTTCTTTGAGCTCTGAGGTCCTTCAAAAACCCATCCACACAGCAAAGCATGCATGATACTTAAAATATATTCATGCAACATAAACTGAAGATATTTTCAAGCATGTATCTGTGCTAGAATGTTTTGGGTACAGAGACTGTAGACACCTATGTATGTGGGAATAATTTAATATGTAATTATATATCTCTACCTCCTTACCATGCAAATACTCAGTTAAACTCCCTTTCATGATTGTTACCGCACTGAGTGGCTACTTCCCAAGTGCATTTCTGACAACTTCCTAGGGAAATAATAGCCCTGTTTGCTAAGCCCAAGGTGCTCTGTCTGCGTTCCTGCTAAGCCACGCTTACTTATGTTACGTATCCTGAGAGCAGGGCTGTCCAATGGGTTCAGAACCCATGGAAGGGCCAGTCTGACAACGAAATTCAAAAGAACCTCTTCTGTTGTTGTCTACCATCAATGTAATCTGAAAATTATGGTCCACAAAGCTATTTTAAACAATTACATATAGACTGGAGGTGTATATATTAAACAGTTTACAAAGTGGCTTGAATACCGTAGAGCTGAAGACCAAGCAAGACCTCTGTGAAAGCCCCCAAGAAACATTACTAAGCATTACCAAGTTCCTTTCATTTGTCTCGTAGATCCTTTGGATGACAACTCTATTCTGCAAAACCTTTAAAAATGGTCCCTTTTCATCTCAAGGGTTGATCCGTGTGTGCGACAATGACCTTAACGTCAGTGATGAATTAGAAAATATTCACTAACTATAAACACTCAATGTTGCACCAGCAACTGATGGTGTTGAATGGAGTTCAGATACAAGATACTGAAGGCAAAAGCATCTGGACATCTCAGTGGACAACCAAAGCCTGGTCCAAAGGGCCAGGGGAACGACAGCTATTTCTCACGTCAACAGAACATATTTCATGTCACAGCCATTGACGTAGAACTGTTGTGGTGTTCAATACCCTTAGGAAATCTGTTTTTTCGAAGTAATGCTTTCCATTTTTTTAAAAAGGAATTCACAAACCTTAATAAGACCAAAGGAAGTGCTTAAAAGCAGGCGTGTCATTTAAAAGACTATTTCAGCATCTGTTACCACTTAATTGGCCTGCCTGCTCACAGTAGGAGCATCAAGTCTATCTTCTGCAAGCCTCATTTGCGTGTGTTAAATCCAAACACCACCCAATTGAATCACATTAGAAGTATGTGCATACATAAATATCTCTATAACTGAATTGGTAACCTATGAGATGCCACACAAATAAACACTAATATGTAATTAATTTAAAGGTTTTCTCTTTTTTAAAAATATATTTTTTAAATAGAATGGAACTGAAAAATCTTCAACTTCTGCCTTAACAACTGAAGGGTGCATTTAAAAATCCTCCACCGCAAGATAAGACACTACAGTCACGCAGCCCTGCTGCCATCTGCCCTCCTCAAAGGCTGAGCAGAACAAGCTCATGCCTGCCTGCAATTTATCACTGAGACAGACCCTAACAAAGATTTGTGAGGCCTCTGAGGCTCTTTCTTCCCATCTTGTGTTAGAAATCAGAATACTGATCCTCTCCCCACCACAAAACAGATGGAGGGAAGATGAGGGGATGGCAAGCCCGTTAAATCCATAAGAAAAAGGATGGCCCCTTGTGCAACAGTTTGTACGTTGTCTCTACCTGTTGGCATCCCTGGAGCATCACAGGAAAGGGACGTTTTGATTAACATATGCCACAATGAACCTAAACATATGCCACAATAAACCTAAACAGTATATTGGTGCTCAGAAAGTTCTCAGCATTAGCTTAAAGCAAGGCAGGGAACATACTGAAACCTTAAACACGACTTGGCTAAATAACCTCCTGCATCACCTCTGGCCCTGTAACGTATAGGGGTGTTACAGACTGCTGCTCTTCAATTCATCTCTGAATGCTGGATTCTCGGCAACAAAGCAGTTAATTGAAAACTGTGCAAAACATAAGCAATTCAGACCACTCCCAAATTTATTTTTCTCTTTTCTAAATTCACCTACCATGGCAATTCTATGCCAGGCTTCTCTAGGGCTAAAGGATCAAAGGGTTTGGAAGAAAGTACTTATTTACTCTCCTTAATTCTAATTGACTTTATACCACTTTCACATTAACAGGCATTTTAACCAACTGGAAAAAAAATGGAGAACACAATGGCTCAGTCTTCAACCGCCTTTAATAAAATCCCCAAATTTCTCAGTGAGTCTCAATTAAGAACAGTGGAAAATCAGTTATCTAAAAAAGACATTTATGTTGTCTTGACTGAAATTCAGTTTCTCCTATGTCTTCTACTGTCCTTGGTACCAACCTAGTGGGCCTTAAATATTATCTTTGCATAAGCTAACAACATTTCACTACTTTAACCAGTGCCATAACCATACAATTTTCAAGTCTCAGATTAGATTTTCAGAGATGTATTAAAACTGCTCATTCTCACCCTACTGGAGTAACGCTTGAATTTTTCTGCCAACTACACTTCAACATTTCTGTACTTGCTCATAGCTGGGATATCTTTCAAATTTAATTTCCGCTTAGTTTCTTGGATTTGGAAACATCTTCTGGCTATGACCTCATCATCCCTGTATACATGCTATACATGTATAATTTCTAAAGACTTAAAATACTGTCAGATGCTCAGCTTGAACGCAAATTTCACAGCAAAATTTCCTTGACTTTTGTCATTCAAAATTTCATTAATTTTATGGTCATTAAAAAAGACAACATCCAAAATGCTGGGTTTGTTTTTTTTTTTTAAATATAGATATTCACAATATTATAGTAGTGGAAGTTTTTAAATAATCTCAAATCTTCTGATTTTCTTTTATACAATGAAGAAATTAATTTCTGAAACTGAAACTTGTACCTTGTTAATAATGCCATTGTTTATATTCACTATTTGGTGCATTTGAACTAATTGAAGAAGTCACTCTTTGTTCCCATGTCATTATAACATCAGCTGTTACCTTCTCAGCCCAGATGACATTTGAGTTTTCTTGGAGACCAACAGTTGAAAATTTTCAGTTGAAAACGTAGATGTTGGGGCAATTGTGATTAGAAGTGTAGACAGGACGCACTTGATGTTTCCAGCAGTTTACACAGAAGAGCCAAGTAAACAAAACTTCCAACTTTGAGAGATTAAGATGAGCAGTAAGCATTAAAGGCTTTAAAAATGTAATGTTAGCTCAACTATCCCGAGTTGCAATTCACTTGGGATATGCAATAAACATAAAAAGTAATTTCCCCATTTTACTAAAGTTCAAGTTTTATAACACCTGGCAGGACAAATCCTGGGTGAAAAGCTAGAGAACTTATAAAGGTTGATCTTGATGGTAGAACTTGCGAGTTTGAATAACTGTGGATTAAAGATGACAGCCAAGACCTCTAGTCACAAAAATACTGTGACCATCACAGAAGATACGAAAATTATTCCCATTGAAACTCTCTGAAAAATGCATTTTGGTAATGTTCAGCAAAGTCAAACCCTGGTTCTATGACTGTTCTGGTTCATCCAGTAAATACATCAGGTCTATTCCCCACATCTGCAGCAATTGTGAAAAAAGGTGGCACCGGCTGAATCATAAAGATAAGCCCAGTACCACTTACCCATACCAGAAGCGAGGATCACTGGATATACAGTGGTTAAGATTCCGGTGTGCCAATGCCTTCTTCTTATTTAAGACAAATTCTTGTAATTTCATCTTTACTTCTGTGCTTGCCACTGCACCTGAAATGTCAAGAATAAAAAAGGTTATCTAATCAATTCACATACTTTAAAGAATTTAAATATCTAAAAAGGTTCAGAATTAAATCTTTGATTTCCAGTCCAAAAGAAGAACTTTTCTTTCAAAGAGAAAAGAACAAAGTGCCTCCAGTAAGGAGCTCTCCCTTTTTTTTTTTTTTTTGCCTTTAGCTTTGCATATAATCACAACTTATGTTTGAAAACAGAGATTTAATCAGAGATTTATCATTTCACTATAAAAGATCTCTGACAAGGATTTTTACACTTGCATAAAAATACACTTAGAATAAAGCACTTGTACTAGGTATTCCAGCTTTCTTTTAATCAAAGGTATTTAAGAAAAAGGGTCTTGTGTACACTCAAGTTTTTAAATGTCACATCTGCAAGCAGAAGGGGAATGAGACGAATGTCTCATATGTAGATTCTGTCTTAAGAACTCTTGTAAATAGGGACCTCTTTGTTCAAAAGTATCTGTGTACAATAAGACCTACATAATATTCCAATTCATTTACAAGTGTGCAATCTATTTCTTCAAATAGAAAATCTAACATTTAAAAAGAAAGTCAGTAATTTTGTAGCATAGACTTAAAATGTCAACTGTATAATTTCTAATCATTATTTTCTCCACAATAGAGACCAGTCTGTTTTACTGCGATGATGGATTAAAATTATCATTCAGTTGACAGAACAGATTCGCAGGCAGAGTTTCTGACGGAGTAATGCATACAAAGTTTGGCAAGCAGAACATGTGGAAAATGATGGTTCATCTATACCATGGTGTAAAGCAGGAATTCCAAAGGAAAATATCTGGGCTACAAGAAAATGAAAAGGCCAGGAAAACTGTCTGCTCTACAGGGAATAAAAACTTAAAATACAACAGGGTGATCTTTTGTCTCCTGGATCCTACTCAGCAATGACATTTGACAGACAGGGGAAAGAATTTTTTTGTATCTCCACAAGAGAAGGAAACTGCAATATTTCTATAAAGCACTGCCTGAAGATGTAATATTGTTCAACCACTGAAGCCATGTTGAAAAGCTTGAAAATTCACCTTTTTGGAGCCCTGCATTTCTCACTAGCTCTACAAACGTAGGTTTGGCATGTAGCCCAACAGGAAGTTCAACTGAAGAGCTGGACATAAATTCATGTAAGTGTAGCAAGCCACGTGGCTAGATCAGAATAGGTGACAAATTCATGGCTAAAGGCCTTCTCTCTCCAAAAAGTGTCACCTTTACTCTATTAGCATCTTTAATCAAACATGGCTGTGTTCTGTCAGTTTTGGATAATTCTGACATTATTTAGAAGACTTGAAGCTAAACATTTTTGGATCCTGAGGTTTACAAAAGCTCCCCTAGCATGTCTTCCTCCTTAATTAGAAGCTGAAAGGCCCCATATATGCTTAACAAGATAAAGCTGTGTAGGCTTCCCACTCCCTGGGCAATGCTTGCCAGAGCCATGGACCAAGCTGTCATGCAAGACCTTCTGACCTTTACTCAGCTCTTGACCCTTGAGTTGAAAGATTAAAAGTGAGTTAAATTGGGTTTTTTTTAGCATACTATACTGGGTTATTTTGGACCCAGTCACATTGTTACAGGCAGAAGCAGTGTGCAATATCCAGTAAAGATGTTAAAGAGGACTCCAAAGGCAGAAAGGGACAACCTGTCACATACGTGACAGTATAAACCATGCAGGGGTATAAGCAAAGAGGACAAGAGCAGAAGTCAGATATCAAAAGCCCATACATATGGAATAAGTCCACAGGCAGGAAGCAAGACACTCAACCCCAATGAAAGCAAAAGGCATGGCAGAGTAAAAGGAGGATGAGGGAGAAAGAACCAGAGAGCAAGAGCCCACGCAGCAGCTCTGGCTGGGGGAGCAGCTGTGCGCGGTGGGGAAAACCAAGCTGTGAAGCTGGTCTATTCGTTTCGGAGGGCCTGAGTATCGAAGAGGAGCAGGGAGCAAAGAGCAGATCAACTGATAAGACTGCAAATAGCAGAGAGCCACAGCAGACCCGATGGCTCTAAAGAGCCAAGAGACTGAGCCAGATTACTACCGAAGAGATAAAAACAAGTTACATATTGTCCCAGGATCAAATAGTATCTGAATATAGGATAAGGCAAGGGTAGTGGAGAGAGAATAAGGGAGGGCAGAAGCAGGACCAGGCTCTGGCAGAAGGAGGAGGTTACATAACACAAGAGCAGAGGAGCAGAACAAATGAAAATTAACAGGAGAAAACCCTTAATGATAGTGTGGGCTGATTACAGCTGGCCAACTTGTAGGAGAAAGTCCAAGACAAGCCATGGTCCAAGGCTGCCTGAGCAGCAAGAGATCAAATGGTTCATGCCCAGAAGTGCCTGGAAACACCGATGCACAGGACCGGTTCTAGGTTCAATCCTAACAGCGGAAAGACAGGATGATCACTATCGCTCCTTATCCTGTGCAAAAAAACCCACCTTTACTTTCACAGACATTTTTCTTCCTTTTGTGGAAGTCATGCTTTTGATCAAAAGCTTTATGATAGCAGATATTGGTTCATGAGGGACAGGTTAAGGCTCCCAAGATGAGAACGCAAGAAGCTGATATGTTAATCTAAACTGATTTGTGATTTGCCTTCTAAAAGGTACAAAACAACATATTTTGGCTTACAGTGATGGAGGAAGGAGGGAGAATAAACTATACATCTATTACACACTCTTCCTATTTCAGATCAGGACAATTTTAGCTGTGTTGCACTTAGCAAAATTTTCTGATGTGAGAAAAATAACTTAAGTATTCTTAAGAGCTGAGGTGCTATAATGATTATACACCACAGTACTTCTTAAATAAAAAGTAATTTAAAAATAAAACTGTAGCCATGGGAACAGGATCTTCAACTAACGTCCCCAAATTCTGTTTTTTTCCTCTACACCTATGTGTTTCATCCATAAGGTGCTTTGATGCTTTTGCCATTTTACAGAGATTCAGGCATTTTTATTTATTTGCAAATTACTTTAATGAGAATAGCCAGATACCAGTTTTGCAGAGAGGCCCAGCAAAACATTGATACAATATGAACAGCTGATGAGAACAGCAGGGTGAAGTGGAAATGCTTATAGTTTTCATCCACTTTGAACTGACTGCCTTTACTTTGGAAAATAACAAAAAGCGGCCAGAGGACAACGGACATGTGGCAGCCAGCCAGGCACCAGAGTAGCAAACCTGCGTTATCATCACCTTTAGTCACTCCTCAATGTTAAACTGCTTCTTTTAAGTAGATTCTGATCCTTTGGTCTTTCTTGTATTTAAAACAAATGAAACCCAAACCAAACACGAACAGACACGCTGGACCTCCTATGAACTGCTTTGCAAAGATATTGGGCTAGGTCTGTGCATTGCCTCATTTTGGCTGCTGCAGCTTAAATTCTGCCATTGCAAAATGCACATGCAGTGAGTGGGGAATTCAACCTTCAGATAATATTTTTTAGTCTCCTAGACCCCAGTCCTTTCCTACTAGAAACATTCATCTTGGAGCTTTATCTTGTTCCCGGTCCCCAGACAGCATCCCATCTCCTGGTACCCTTCAGCCCTCTCCGCTTCTTCCATCACAGGCTTCTTTATTTCATCTGAAATGAAGACCTAACGAGTTGATAGTACAACTTGCCAAGGTATTTTTCCTCCCATTCACTTCTAAAAGAAAAACGAACAAGCAAGCAAAGTGTCTTTGATAAGGGAAATTGTGAGGCCATAATCATTTCACTGAATCTCGTGAAGTGCATAATGACACGTGGGAAAGCCAACCACAATCTGTAACCTCATGAAAGAAGCACTTTCTGAATGAAAACACTTTAAAGCTAAGAACTGAGAACTCGGCTACATCTTAAAAGAGTGAAATTAAGAAAAGTAAAAGAAAAAGAAATGCAGTGTGCATCTGGTGTATTTTATGGGCTTAATATTCTGCCTCCATTAGGAATGCTGCCAAAAATACTTCAAAAAAATGTTAAATCAAGTAAAGAGATGATATGCTTCCTTTTGAAAAATGCTAAAATGGCATTTAGTAAGACAAAAATGAAGATAAAGCATAGAAATACATTTCTCTCTTACCCTCAATACATCCTAAGAGTTTACATACGCTCCCTGTGCAGCCAAGCTCTGTAGAGAGACTATCATGAAGGTTTCTCCAGCTTTATAAAGCTGTTTTATGGCTTCCATTCATCTGCTCTACCTGTCATCACTGAAACAAGTGAGCTTTTGCTACTTACTCTCTTTTCCTTTCTCTTTGTTTTTTAGCTGCTGAAGTTTCTGCTCTCGGTGCTGCTTCTCCAGCTCTTGCTCCTGTCGGTGCTGCTCCAACTTCCTCTGGTGCTCCAACAGCTCCTGCTGATGCTTCATTGCCAGCATCTCCTGCTGCTGCTGTGGAGAAGGGACGAGAGGCAAATGAGCAAATTAACAGTCAGACTTCCGAGAGCTAAACCAGAAGCTGCTATCAGGTGAGAATAAAGTTGCTTAATTCATAGAAACAACAAAATGGCATTTTCCTCTAGAGGCTTCTGCACCGCAGCTCACTTCATGTAGCCCCATTTCTAGTTCAGGACAGCACTTATGCTAAACCATAGGCCCTATAGGCTCTGGGCTTCAGGGCATGGTCTGTTTACAAGCACAAGCATCCTGTTCAGAAAGCACCTAATTTGAGAAAGCGACAAAAAACTTCCACCCAAATAGGTGCTTCCCCAACCACTGTGCTGCTGCCAAAGGGTGCGGCTGGGTCCCTGCTTCTGCTCCGCAAGCCGTCTGCTGCCACTGCTGCCCTGCTGGAGCCTGGTGCCCCGATCCTGCGCTGAGCCAGTGCAAACCACTACTCCAGCTGGATCTTCATTTTCTCTCCATCATCTGTTTTAAGTAAAGCCCCATTAGGACACTTTAATTACGAACACTCATATATTCACCATGTACAAACCCTGTGCTGAAGGAATATCGTTGAGCTCACCAAGTCAGCAGCAAAATACGCCATCATCAACACAGGCTTTGCAAGACCAGTTCAGTTCCCTCGTGCATATGATTTTTTGAATAGGCCTTTAATTATATGATTCTGCACTCTTATTTCTCCAACAGTCCTTCTCTCTCTGTATATAGAGCAGTTCCCATGGACTTGGACAACTACATCTTTTTAACTTCATCAAACGCTGGTCACTTCCCATCTGCTGTGCAAACCTCACACCCCAAGCTAAATGCAAAAGCACTAGCTGCCTTGTGGGCATGGTCACCACCAATTTCTGAGCCTAATTATAAAAGAATTGGTTCCTTATTAAAAAAAACCTCCAACAATCTCTCAAGGAAGGATTTACCCCAGCACATATTCACAGGAAGAACTGAGAGATAGGCTGCCTAATTAAGACTTGAAGCACCAAAGGCTCCTGCCCCCATCCACTGTGCAAGTCCCCACCTTGGGTCTCCAAATCCCAGCACCTGGAAGATGTGCATGGACATACCAACCTCGTGGGAAATTTGGGGTGGACCTCCCCAGCCCAGAGCATCCTTTTTGGGCCCAGGAGGGATGATTCCCCCAGGGACTGGAGACAGGGGTTCAATCCATTGGGCCCTGGGGTGGTACCTGTCAGTGCTCAGAGAACACCCCGTGTCTTGACAGCCAGCCAGGAGCAAGCTGGGCTGTGGAAAAGCAGATGACAAATGACAAGTCTCAGCAGCTTACAGCTTGACTAGGTGTGAATGGATCTCCATGGGGCTTGCAAAAGGCACTTCCCCTGGCACAGGGCTTCTTCCTTGAGTTCCACTGAAAACTGCTTTTTCTTAAAAAAAAAAAAAAAAAAAAAAAAGCTCAAACTAAGATTTACCACCTCCCAATTTCATCTGTACCCTCTCCAGCAAGATACGTGCTAAAGCCATCTACCTGGGCTGCTCTGATTACGCTTGCAAACTCCCCTGAACGCAGGAGCACACTGGCTCCCTGCCGCCCAGATCACCTTACACCAGCTCTGCACTCTTTACATTGGCAGCTTATAAACTAGCAGATTGATTTTAAGCTGGCAACCTTAACCTTCAAAACCCTTACTGCTCTGGCGATAGATGAGATCTCTCCGAAGCTGGATTTAACGGGTGCCTGTGCTCAGATACCACCCACTGCTCCAGGTTCACAAAATCCTGTATGTGGAAAGGGATCAGGGCAAGCCATGGCTATTAAGACAGGGAACTTTGCTCTCTCCGAGAACATGTCTCACTCTACCCTTCTCCAAACCCTGAGAGCATGTGCGTACGCAAGACTCCCACCCCACATACACCAATTTTCCCTTCTCCCTTTGCACATTTTTCTATTTAAGCTTTTGACAGCAATTTCTTATTTTAATTTGTTATATTGTACATTTGTACTATCCAGTGCTTCAGCTGCGGATACACTATAGACGATACACATAAAATTATACCATTCTATATAAAGATGCAAAAAAATAATGTAAGAGGTACTTTACAATCTGCCTGGCTATCTGCTGGAAACTTTTGATATAGGAGTCCCTGCTGCTGCCGGTTCCAAGCAGGCAGACTGTTGTAAAACACCGAACCCCAGTTAGCAGAATTTGCAGTGATTGCACCTATGTTTCCCTTCCTAATTCTATTGAATTTTATGTAAACAACAAAAAACCCAGACTCTAAAAACCTACAAAAGGAAAAAACAAAAAAACCCTAGAGAAAACTAGTTATTTTTGTTTTATAATTAAGCAGCAGCTTCCACTAACACATCTCCATTTGGAGAAAGAGTATCTTTTCAGACTTCCAACAAGTCCACCACATGGTGGGCTTTTATAACCTAGCCATAGAAAATATGCAAATGAACAATATTTAATGCACAATATGTTAAAACAGGTTTTGTTATTTTTATGAAATCAGGAGCCTTTTCTCTCCATCTGCAGTCTCCTAGGCTTTGCGTGCTATGCTTCCTGCAATGGTTTACATACATTAGGATGCTTTAGAAGGAACTGTGCTTTCATTGACATCTGTAGTGAAATGTAAATGAAAAGACCAATTTGTATCTGGATGGCTTATAGAAGTTTCATTAGAGATGTATTGTTTCTGCTGATTTTGACCCCCATTTCCACAAAGCCTATTCTTAACATAGTTTTCAAATCTTTTCAAAGTTGAAAAAATAAAAATAAAAAAAAAATAATGCAGCAACCTCTCCAATCATATCCATGAAAAGCGAAAAGAAATCACTGTGTTGCTGTCTGCTGTAGCCTCAGAAAATGACTGAAGAAAACCCATTCGAGCGCTCTGTCTGAACTGCAATGTCTTCTTACGGCATGAATATTTCTCCACACTTAGGGCTGAAAACAAACTACACGGACAGTATTTGACATGAAATATATGGTGCAGGCTCAGCAAAACGCAGGGGTGCTGGTGATGCAGTGCCTTTATCAGCTCACCAGCTCGGGCGATCCCGCTGCACAGACTGCATCCAGGTTTCACAGCTGCTCCAAGGACCTTGGATAAGGATTTAGGGTGCTGACCCAAGAAGAGGCTTGCATTGCTCGTCCTTGCTGCTACTGATACCCATCTTGTTACAAGAGAGCCAGCGGGATATAACTATCACATCAAATCACAATTTTCTATGCAAAAAGGCCCTTATTAGCTTTCAAACTCACTTGATGCTAGACTGTGTCCCGATTTTCTATTTTGGGACTAAAAACAATTTAGGTTTTTTTATTTAAAAATGGATTTTTCTGCTGATACTTTGTGAAAAAAGACCCATAAACAGCAAGAGAAACCACTACCAACTAACAGCAGAAGCAGGAAATCTGCTAACATACAAAAGTTGTCCCATACACAAAATAAACCGAAACTCTAGAAAAATATGAGTTTCTGCTTCAGTTAAAGCAGTGGAGGCAAATTTTAACAGGTAGCAAGTATTCAGACCCATGTGTGGTCAACTGCAGCGAGGTCTTACCCCCCTCCCGTGCCACACATTAAACTTGTTCTGCCAAGGGAATACTCACACGCTGTGGGCTTGGTCTGGCATTTAACCTTCCCTTGACTATCTCAATGGAAAAGAAAAAAGCCTACTGATGTCTAAAGGCAAAACGTTTCAGAGCTGCATTTGAGTGGGATGCAAGCTCCCACACTCAGGTCTTTTGGAAAGTGCCTGAGTTAGGAATTCATAAGCATCTCTTGAACTGCAATTCACGGCATACCAAGAGACGCTTAGGTGGCTCTGATAAGGATTATTAATTACTGAGCGAGATTGTGCTCACGTACCACATAATACATTAGATCTCTCTTGCTGGCAAATGAATCAACACCGACACCACAACACCCGTGTGTTAATTGCGCATAGCTGGAGCAGTGTGTTTTTTCCCTGACTGTAATGAAATATAAATATTTGAGAAATACAAAGTGATACACCAAGGGAAATCCCTTGCATTCAGACTAATTCAACTATCAATTTGAGGAGCATATCACATGACAAACATGCACACTGTATTAGGGAGTGCAGCTAGGAACATCTGAATTAGGTGCTCTTGCCAAAATAAATATTTGTAAATATTTATAACTATGGGGATTCCTGCATATGTTTAATGTCACTGCTTCCACTATTTATGAAAACTGCACAAATGTTCAACTGTACCTGGAGTTAGTGGTGCTGCTGCTCCTTTAGCATATATTAATATATTAATAAATGTAATAAGAAGAATGTAGAGCATTTCCAGGTATTTATCAACTGTCAGCTAGCCATGAGGACTCAGCAGTGCAGTGCATTTTGCCATCACATTCCTCAATTGTCTTCAGTCCTCAAGCATGTCTACCTAGAAAGGGGACTGATACCTTATCAGTAAGCACACCATCAACTTCCACTGCACAAAGAAACCTCTTCTTAAGCAAAGTGGAACTAAAACAGTTTCCTTTAGTTGTTACAACAGAAGTAGAAAGGTAATGCTCCAAAATCTTTCAGCAGCCTCTGCCCAGAAGCCAGCCAGTGCCCTCCTGGGAAGCACATGGTGCTGACAGCCAAGATCCCATTGACCAGAGAGAACGAGGACATATTTCATGGAGACATGGTGCATTAAGACTTCCATAACCACTCCTCAATTTGCTAAATGAGTAGCAAGAATGCGGGTCCTTCCTGCATCGCTGTACCTTGCAGACACCACCTTGCCAGAAGCCAGGCACTGCTCTCTGCCCATGCTCCTCTGCTTCTTCTTTCCCATGCAACCACCATTTTAAAGGTGCTTCTGTCATTTACTTTACATGCTGTGGTAAAACTGATTAAAATCTGCAAAGCAGGAGAGGTTTTGAAGCTTAGACTGTGGCTCTTAGATTTTTATAATATATATTTTGAATAGCTTACTGCAATTAGTGGAAGGCAGGGTAAAACTATCTGTACCCGGACAGCTCACCCTTACTCATGCAGATAATCACACATGCAAGTCTGAATGAACAGTTGGCATACTTATTGCCAATAAACATTTCCTGGGATCCAAAGTAGCTTACTGTTGGGTCCAACTTCTAACTTGCATCTCAATCTATGCTCGAGATCATCTACTGAAGGTGCTCCAGCATGGTGGGATGTCACCCCGAGCACTTCTGCTGCTCTTCATATTTGCAGATGATTCCTACTTCCTCCCAGCACAAGGCAGCTAGGTTATGAAAAAACACAGATGGAGAGGTAGCCTGATCCTCCACCTATGGGTCAGTGTTCCTCCTCACATGTACATGTGGTTTCCATCTCAGACCAAGGTCATGCTGGCATGGTCCAGCTTGTCACAATTCCAGTCTGAGGACTTCTTCTGGGCAAGCTCAGAGACTTTGAGCAACTGCTTCACCTGCCACCCCTGAACATGAGATTGGCCTTCTCATGGAGGCAATAGCTTCAAAGAAGTTGTAAGGATGTGTAAGTTAAATACTAGCTTCAAACCTGACAATTTAATGCTAGACAAGACAAACCCCCCCCCCCAAAACAGATCTTCTCAGCACCCCCTGAACTTGTACTCTTAAAGGCTGAGTTAAGGCATGACACAATTAAACGCTTTTAGAAGCTTCACATAATTGTCCTCTCACCTAGCAGGCAACAAGGCTGGGGTTTTGGTGCAAAGAGTGTTTTTAAGACAAATCATCCGCCACCCTCTTTAGCAAAATTCTAGTTTTGGTGGGTTAAGTCAGGTATTCACAAGGATCTGGAGCTCAGATTATGTGAAAATAAAGGAAAATCGTAGGTGATGATCAAGAAAGAACTCACCAAAACATGTACACATCAAATCACCCCCTCCGAAAAATCATTAGCTATGGGTGGAAGCAAAGCATGGATGTCGACAGATTTCTGGAGAACTGTTGTATTGGGTTATTTTAGAGCAATCTCAATGCTGGCCATTCCTTTGGCTGGACTCTCTGCTCCATGTTCTCCCCATCCTGTTTACTGAAGTCTCAGGCTGTGGCTCCAGTTTCAGGATTCACTCTCTTGGCTCCGTCACGGCCTGTTTCAGATAGCTCCTGGAGCACCGGAGGCTAGTCAGAATTAATCAGTTGTACTGGGAGACAGGGCCAGGGGGGGGAAATTGTGGTTTTCATCAGAAGCCAAGACACAAAAATCTGAAAGCACAGCTCAGAAGAACGAACGTCTATCATCTCTTTTCTTGGACACGTCAGCAGCTGAACATATATTCGGCGTGCCCCCTTCCAGCTATCAGGCAGGCTGACAGCAGGCAGTCCTGTGCCAGAAGTTCCCGTGGGCAACATCTCTTCGCTATGCAGGGAAACAATCTTCCCAGCCGACAGCTTCCTGGGCAAGAGACTGATCTTGGTTAGACATATCCTACTGAGAATGTCTGGTGTTCAAGTTTATGAGCCTCAAATGTCTCCAGGAAAGGGAATGATGGTTATGTTCCCTCATCGCCAGCTCTAGGTGAAAAGATCCCACGTTATTAGTTTGGCAGCTTACATATGGATATATAATTTTGTATCCCAGTTTCCTTCCCATCCCATTACTGCTCACCTCTCCTAAAAGGCTGAAAGCTTGCACAGCAGCTTTGTCCCCCTAAGCCCTGAATATCTGCAAAGGTATAGTGCTGAGAATGTATCTGTATGTACCTTTTGCTCCCTGATTGTCACTCCAGTCTAGTTTTTGCCCTTTCTCCAGAAACAAGAGTATCTGACAACCTTTACAGAAAGCAGTGAGCTCCATTTGTAGTATCCAGCATGTTCAGTTCCTTCTCCCATTTTCCCCTCTAAAGGTGGAGAAAACTCCTTTGCATTCACCTCTGCTGTGCTTTACATGCTTATTATTGAAGGGGAGGACAAATTTGTACACCTTGCACCAGAAGCAGGGAAAATCCATCCGACCACGGATGGAAAAAAGGAATCTCTGTAAATCAAAGAACCATATAAATTGTCCTGTAAAGGAAGGAGCCCCAGATGTTTAATGCTAAATGAGATTTTATTGTGCCATAAGTGATCAGACCACAGTCCTCGGAGGAGCAGTTATGTCCTCTGTGAACTGTTTCGGGGTGCAAGGAGCAGAGGAGCTGGAATGGTAATGTTAAGCTAAAATCAATACCAGAAGCAGAGATTTAGGACACAGAGATCCTGTAATGGGAGCAGCTAGAGGAGCCACCAGTGGGTTTTGGTCATTTCAAAGAAGGAAATATGAATAAAGAAAAGGAGGACCATGTCTGTGTCCACTGATCCACCATTCCCAATCACCTGTGTGAAAGGAGACCAAACCAGAAAGCTGGCAGTGATGGGAGACCTCACCGAAGCGTTCCTGCCAGGCTTCTCAAACAACCAAGGGAAAAAAACGGGGAAAAGCAGCAACAAGGACAGAGTACTTGCATCCACAGTACCACTGGCAGTGTGGCTGCTGACACATGGCATCAGCTGCTGTTCCCATGCGATTTCAGGTTCAGGTCCATTTGACAGAGGGTGGACACGCGGGTGAAACGAACTGCAAAGTGCTGCTCTTCATCTGACACGAGGCAGCGACAGCCTCAGCACCTGTGGTGCCCGGAGGAAGGCTGCATGCTAAAAATGAATGTTCAACATCATCTGATGCTCATGCAAGCGCAGCAGAAGCATCGTATTTAAAGGTAACACGCCACCAATGTAAATACCAAATATTTATCATTTTTACACACCGCCACCAGTTAAACAGGGAAGTTAAACATGGAGATTAATCCAACAACGTTGTTCATATTGTGTGTATGTGAGTGAAGTTATTCACAACATGATCTATGTTTTAAATGCAACTTCATTCTCCCATACACCAGCTCAATGTTGTTGAGAGACCATAAGCAGCAAGAGGAATGAAAAGTTTATGAATGTTAATTTTTCAGCGATGGCGTATATTAACACATCAATATTCCCAGCATAATAGCAGGATCCACTTGGGTATTTCTCTACTCCCGCCCTGATTCTCTATGTAGTCTCTTTGACTACTTCCGATCTATTTTATCTAGTTCAAAAATAAGATAAAATTGGAGTTGAAAATTCAGATGTGTGAACTGCAAAATATTCCTTCTTCTGCTGTTTATTTTGAAATTCCAAACTGAATAGAGACCATAAGGTTTCTAGCTTTAAAAAAAAAAAATCACACACGTTTTACTGGGAGACAAACTTATGCTATAAAGGATGAAAGAACAGAAATTTGACCACTTCAAAAGCTGTTGGGACTCCACAGAAAAAGCAAGCATGTGCTACCAAGAAAAAAAGATCCCGTATCTGTTTGCCAGCCAGTGAAGTCTGCTATTTCTGCCATTTACATCAGATATTCAGCCTTCAGAACACCCAAAAGTCAGCCCAATTTAAGTCCAACTTCAGGAGGTTAATTAACAAGAAAATGCACTGGATAAATGTCTCTTCCTTGGCTTCACAAAAGGAACATGGAGCGGCCGAGCTCAGGGGACAACAGGCTTTTCATCTCCCACTGCTGATGGATCAGAAAACCTCCGTATTCTGCTGGAAAGCTGTAAACCCCAAAGCGAAGAGACTGAGCAATGGTGCAAGGACGACAAGGCTGGCTGTTGCCAGCAGACTCCATGGACACTGGTACAGGGATTCACAGGATGAAAGCCACCGCGTCCGCTGACTGAAGCGAGATCCGTAACTTCACTTTTGACTGAGGTTTTTGCATCGCAAATGCTTGTTTATGCATCTCAAAGCTGGGAAAATCTGGAGTTTTCGTGCTGATCCTTCCAGCCAAAAAAACACGGCCCACCTCAGAAGAAGCCAAAAGGAAATGTGTTTCTTTTACCACTTTTAAAATAGGTATGTAAGGACCAGTGCAGACAACCCTTCTGGCTGAGCAATCCAGCTTCTGTCCAAAACCCACCAACGCTAGGTAGAAAGATGCGCAAATTAACCCAGCCTGTTGCATGACAACTTCTTCAACCAAGAGATAGGGCTTACCAGTGTCCAAGCTGCTATATGAATTTGTTGACATACCCACCCCCTCTGTGTGCAGATTTGTCCTCACTGTTCTTAGAAAAGATCTTGACTTTGGGCATGAGGAAAGTCACCCCCACCCTTCAAAAAGAGCAAATGCTCTGATCTTGCAAAAGCTTTCGCCAGGGTTACTTCCATCAGAAGTTAAGTTTTGCAGGATCCAGGTCTAAGTCTTGGAGTCAGCTCTGTGTACCAGAAAAATGAGGCAAGGTCACTGAAAAAAGAACAGGAAGCTGTCTAGAAATAGCAAGAGAGTACGGTACAATGCATTCAAGTAGTAACAAGGCACAAAATGTTCAGTCTGTTTTTTTACCACTGACTGTACCCAGCTGCAGTTTTCTAAGATGAATAATCCTATCATGTCAGAATATAGACAGAGGCGGACACCTGGTATCTCTGGGCTTTTTAAGTTTCTCTTGAAAACGATGCAGACTGTGAGGAAAAGGCGCTCTGCGGAAGAAAGGCACAAAACTGAGCACAGGGAGTACCTCTGTGCTGTCTGCTGCAGGCAGGAAGGATGGAGCAGACACGCTCAGCAACGGGAGTCACGGTATGGGGGGATAAAATGGAAGTTTGCCCTTCCAGAGTCCTGCAGAGTGAGGAGCAGGACACAGGGGGAAGGAGCATACTTTGCAGGAACAAAGGTGCTACCTTCAGTGTCCCCAGCCTGGGGCACGGGGAAAGTTCCACCCAGCACAGCTGCAAGAGAAAAGCAGATGACACCAACCCCATCAGCAGATTTGAAACAAATACATTTTTTCCTGTTAAGTAGGAATCGACACAAAGAGGCCACCAAAAAGAGGCTCTAGGCACTGTCAGGGCAACAATGAAAGCAGCCACACTAAAAGACAGTGTGATTTGTGCCCAATGAGCTACGTGCACGCAAACCTGCCATTCCGAGGGCAGGTGCCTCCAAACGAAAGCAAAGACCAGTTTCTCACCTTAGCATCAACATGGTACATATTAAATCTAGATATTGTTGGAAAGAAATTACATTTTCTTTGCAGCATTGCAAAATCTGTCCAGAAGATTCCATAAAAGACTTCTACTCTCCAAAGCAAAAATGAAGCATGGCCAGAGTTTCACCCTGTGTCTCTGAACAAGGGGCTAACACCTCAGATGTGTTACCTTCTCTCAATCTCGGGTGGGAAACTACCGAATCATTTGAAACGCGCAACAACTAACAAAACCATCTCCTCATGCTTTATCTGAATGTTGAGATAGATAGATATATATAAAATCAATGTCTGAAAACATTCCACGTATTTTTATTTTTTGGCATAAAGCCATTAAACAGCACAGCATACTGTTAAACATAGGAAATCACCGTGTTAATAAAAAGAAAACAATCTCGGAATCACTCCTCAGCAAACATCATTGCAAAGCTTCTTTTGCTGTTGCTGCTTATATGCAAACCCATGACTCCTCTGACCATCCTGTATACGTTGCATGTACAGACTAGCACTCCGTCTGCTACTGATGCACACAAATACCCTTTTCTCAGATGATGGGAAAACCAGGAATAGCTTGCATGACAGAATTAACAACTTTGCATGCCTCCAGGTTAGGATTTCAGGTCCACGAGGAGCTGTGAGGCTCAGCTGCTTGCCTGTGTTGCTATCCCATCGCCATCAGGACTCTTCTGGTGTCTGCTGTCATGTGCTAACGCTGATGTGCGTCAGCATCCTGAATAAGTTTCCGGCTTTAGCTATAAAACAGCCAGAGCTTGGAAGAGCCCTGCTCTGAGCTCGGGCAGTGCAGGGACGAAAGAGATTAACCGCATTACCCACCACGTCCTTCACTTCTCTGCTGAGCTCACACCGCCTGAGGTGCCTCTCGCCTTGCCAAAGCATGGATCCTGCCCCCTTCAATCATCTCGCTCCGGCCCTTGACCAGAAGGCAAATGGAAAAGCTTTTGGTAACTTCCAGCTGATCTTGGCTGGGAATGAGTGACTCACAAAGGAAAAAATTCACTGCCGATTCCTTTGCAATCAAAGGTCAAGCAAAGCTCACACTGGGACCTGTGGAGAGGTTTTCCACCATCTCACTGGCAACAGCCCGGGTGCCAGGCTCCTTACTGCATCCTTGTTTTTGTTTAGGAAGGCAGATTTAAAGGCTATAAATATTGTTACATCTGGTGAGGCATGCCTGAGTGGAAAATGCATCTCACTGAAGGTAAGCGGCTACAGGAGGAAAGAGCCATCGCCTCTGCCTCTAGCCAGCCTGCAGCAGCCTCCAGCGCTCACCAGCTCCAGCTTCCTTTCCTGCACTGCTTTTGGATGTCAAACCTCGGCAATCTGCAAAGCTGCGCTGTAGTCGTGAAAGACAGTTTTCCCTATTTCCGTATGGTGTGAAGTCTTCATAAGGCTTAGCTTATTTTCCCTATGTCAGGGTTTTCTTGTTAGTCCTTGCATGCAACGATCCTGCTCCCTCCATGTGCCTAGCTCTAACTGCATCCATTATACTACCCTTCCACAAATATTATTTCACTCATAGCCTGGCTCTCCAAGCTGCACAATCTTCTGAAATTTGCCACCTTTATGTGGAGGCTGTTTCTTCCAAAATACAATGTCTATAAAAGCAAGGACCGATCGGGGGGGACAAGGGAAGGGATCGCACGTACAGGCTGACAGACTGTGACCATCCCGTTGTCTTCTCCTCTTGCACTAGGTCAGACGATTAAAACTGGTCTGCTGGAATAAAACCAAGTTCTGGAAAATGCCAAAACTTTGTATTTCAATAGGAAAAAGTTATCTACTTGAATAGAAAAACAAGACAGACATGCCAGCATTTTTCAAGCCAAATTTCATTTATTTAAGATGACCTTAAGATGTTTCTTACACCAGTGCTTTGTTTGGGGAGTGGGAGTTAGAGATGTTCCCCCCACTTAGATCACATTGAGTCAGAACAGTTCCTCTGTTCACACCGACACCACAGTAATAAAAGCAAGAAAACAAACACAAAACGTGATTCTTCCTGTACTAGCTAAGGGTTTAACATTTAAAATGAGTAAGCTCTTTAAAATCTTCATAGTGCTGCTTGCTGTAACTTAGCAATGCTGGCTGTACGTATGTCTATCCAAAACATAGAAAAGCTGCTTGAGAAATGCATCAAAACTATTTTTTACTTTTAGCAGCAGATGCTCAGCCACTGAATTCCTGTCGACAAAACTGTTCAACATCTATAAGTGGAAGAGTGCAAAGGTACTTAAACCTGAACATCTTTACAAAAGAGGGATCCAATACAATGTTTGCTCTGCATACGTAACTGTACACAGATGCTGGTCTGCTGTATCCAAAATATGCTTACAATCTAGGAATTGTAAGTAATAGGAATTAGAAACAGGCATCAGACAGGGTAAAGCACAGAAATTGCTGTTCCAGTACACAAACAGATGAACAAATAAATGCTTTGCACTTGTTGATTAAAATGGTGGATGCTAGGCTGTAGTGAAAAAAGCCAAATGAATTGATTCTAGATGGTGCTAGATATGCAAAACATACTAAGATGCAGAAATTCTGCCCCCTTCACAGAAATAGTTTACAAAGCAACTGCAGGATTTAATAGTATGATTAACAAAGGCCCTGATCACCTCCAAGGAAACCAGCGCCAGTGAGAAAGTCAAAGAACTGCCATTTTGTTTGACATCAGAGTAAGTTTAGAGCTTTGATGTTTGCATTTTTAATTTTTTTGTTTGTTTCATTAGATTTTGAGGTTGTTCTGATGCTGAAAATTCTAACCAAACTGCAGGAGCCCTGAATTTTTGGAAAGGCAGTAAGTTTGCAAAATGCACAATCACCTTGCAATAGCTGCTGAAACTTTGCTTTCTGAATCAAAAAAACCCAATCCCAAGGTCAGGGAAGACACTGAAGATGACCAAGCATCAAACCTGGTGCAGCAGTAAGGTGCACTGCAAGATCACTCTAGTCATCAGCCATTACGCATAGTCTTAATCCACAGAAATCTGGGCAAGTTTAGGTTCCCAAGCCTTTTCTTACCCAAAGTGAGACTTCATCTTTATCTAAAGAAGAAACCTGGGAATATATGTTTGCAAAAGTGATGGACACACAACACCTTCATTACAATACCATAAACTCAGGCTACAAAATACTTTCAGCTGAAGAATCTCCACATCCCCACTCCTGCTCCTCCCCATGCCAGAGACATGACCAGCAGTAGCACATCTGCTTCGACCTTTTTCAAAACAGGCAAGTTGGCGTGCTGTGCACTCCCTGCCCATGGCATTAAAAGATGAGGAGAGAAGCAGTAGGAAGCATTTCCTTGATCCAACGTACGTGCAAGAGCAAGCCCTCCCTTGTACAGTTGGAGTAGTGCAGTGTGCATGCATGCATGTGTGCATATGGGAAATGTACCATGCACCCTGAGCAGCTGATTTTTAAAAAACACCTGAATTCCTCCAAAAAGAACTCTGCATCTTCATTCAGGACAATTTCTATACCGAATTTCAGAGTTCAAATCCTAGTGCTTCACTTACACAGGGTAAAAGGTTTTTTATTTGCTTTAATATCCCACCTGCTTTTTTCATGAGCCATAAAGGAGCTGAACAGCTCGAAGTTCAAAGTCCAAATACAAGGTTATAAATTTTGGTTCTCTGGACAAAAATAATAGCTTCCTTGCACCTACAGTCACTGCACTTAACACAGTTGCCAGTTTCTGAAAGTTGGTTTAATCTAAGAGTCATCTAAATGTGGGCTGACTTATGAATGCAAAAAGTATGTTTTCCCAAAGAAAGTGCATCATAATTACATGTTGGTATACGGTTTTGGGTTTCTTTTATTTGTGAGATATCATGCGGTTTATTTCAATAATGTGCTGGTTTATTTTTAAAGCAATTCTGGGCACGATGACACATGTACTACTATGGGAGATCACCTTGCAGGTCATCCTTTTTCATATAGGATTGCATCATTCCTATTTTAAGTTTTTCATCTAGCCAAGCTTACACATTAGAGGAAGAACTTCATTACCTAGCAGTCTAGATATACCATGCTAACTGGCTTCTCAAACTTAGATCTCGACTTCCTTCTAACACAGACTTCTAACACAGACTTTTTACCAGAATCAGTCATACCTTTAACACAAATGAGAGCAAATATTTTCCTATCATCAGTGCTTAGAGTTTGTCCATTAAATCTGAATGACCCTTTCTTATTTTTAACAGACAAATACTTAGTCATATGCAATTACAAGGAGATAAGGGAAATATTTGTCACAGGTATTTCCCATCCTTTCCTTTTGAATGTACTACATGAACCACAGATGCTCTAACTGTTCTTTTGCTATTCACACATAAATGTGTACGTAGACACGTGTATAAATACGTAACTACATATGTATACACATGTATATACACTTATAATGCATACATATGAGTGCCTATATAAATGTATTTACACACATGCACCTCCCCACACCTTTGTGCTGAAGAGAGCACAGAGGACCCACTAAGGACATAGGCATTTGCTGTCAATCAGTCTTCAAACAGCAACCATTCTTACAAACCCAGGCTCGTATCTGTGTTTGAAAAGTCTGTAAATAAAACACCATTAACTTTTAATCCTATCTTCCCCACTCTGACACGTATTTTGTATTAAAATGAAAGTTATATAAGGTTGAATTGAGGTTGCTTTTTAATATTACATTAACGCTATTTACCATGTGCAGCGCTAATCCCCCTTTGAAAAGAGAGCATTTTAGCAATTCTGAAAGCTTATGTTACCATAGCAATAGTCTATCACTGTGAAATATTTATATAATGTCTAACGTTTTCACTATGCAACAGCCATCTTCTAAACTGTACTTCCTACTTATCATGTGCGTTACGTTTCCTCTCCGTCCCATGCGACAGAGCAGCACAAAGCACCTGGCCAGTGCCTAACCTGCACCGCGCAACTCCAAAAAATCTCATGGTGTGCAGACCTACCCGCACCTGCTGCATCTGTTTCCTATTCCTGCAGAGACACTAAGGTCCAAACATTTGGTTTGCACCTTACACCGAAGGCATATGTCCAGTGAGCAGTTTATATGCCATTCTACTGCCAAATATGTGATATTAGTAACCAGTAAGCCAAAAGCCCTCCTGCTGGGTTGAATTCTACTGAAATTTCCCAAATTCAGGGAAAGCAAGTCACCTGTTGGCAGCAGAGCACAGGACTTCTGAATACATGCAGACGGGTGGTTAACATTTAACATGACACCAGCTTACCTTGTTTCCTCTCCTCCACCCTATCCCCTTTTTAAGTCTTGGTGCTTGCATCCCTTTACAAAAGATCATTCTCTAAACAGGGGTTACCAAGTCCAGCACAGGATCTCCACCCCAAAATAAACTAGTTGGTGCATCTCCTCCTGGTGAGGGGATGCTTTCATGCAACACGCAACACAGGGCTGCCCATCGCTTACTTTGATGTGCTCGTGCAGCTGAGCCTCGTGCTGCCGGGAGAGCTGCTCGTGCTGCCGCTGGAACTCGGCGATGAGGATCTGTCTCTGGATCTGCTGTTTCTGCTTGAGTGCCAGGAGCTCCTGCTGGAGCTGCTGTTCCCGCAGCGTTGGCTCCGTCACAGGCATGGAAAACTGGTGGTCCAAACGTAGATCCATTGGGACTGAAGTTGGTGCAACTTGCAAGGGCAGTGCTGTGGTCACATCAACTACAACATGAAAACACAAGAGGAGAGATGAGTGTATTCCCCATTCATACAGGGATCTAGTTCTCATACTGTGTCCAGCAAAGACCTTGAGGAACCACGGACCGAATCAAGAACAGCACCATTAAACCTGCACCATTTTTTAAAAGGTAAAAAAGCACTACTGGAATTCAGAGTTCAAGTTTTCCTCCAGCCACCATGTCCTACAAATATGTGCGTTCTCTAAAAGCAAAGGACTTCAATGCATCATGTGTGGCCCTTCTTGATACCATTCTACATCTGTGTATTCAAAACATACACCTCTGTTCTGCTCTTTTAGCATCGCTTGAAATAAGAAGGATAAAGATTAATCTAAGACTTCACAGAAAGGATCAATCTTGACTTACAACAGATCAGCTGATGGACTCCTATGGTCAGGAACACGAGGGTCCCACTTTAAGAAACTTATGCAGAAAAACACTACGTGCTGTATCCTTTATAACCAGTTTTGGACAGGAGCTTTGCCAGAAACAAACGGGTAATGAAGCATCTAGGAAAAACTGTTAAGTGCTTCGGTTACAGGCTGGACTTACTGCAACCACTAAAAAGGTACAAATGTATCTCACAGGCAGCAGGGGGATGCTGCAGAGCAGGCAGCAATAGGAAGCAGGTGCCCAAATGGTGACTATGCAAAGACTTGCCTCGGTTCTTCAAACTCCAAGTGGGACAAACCTGAAGCACAACCAAGACGAAGGTAGAGAACAGTAACATGTACCAAGAGGACCTGTAGCTCAGCCTCATTGTGAGATATGTATGCTAAGAGAATAAAAAAGGGAAAACTACCACATTGATTATCTGTGTAGTAAAGATCAGTTCTTTGCTTACACAAAAAGCATCTCCCTGAAGACAAGGGGGCTGTCATAATAAAGTGCAGCAACAGACATCTACAAAAATACCTTTGCAATAACTGAACTCAGCTTCTTTCTGCTAAAAAAAAAATTATTGCCATCCCATGAATGACTAAAAATTTCTAAATTCCACCTGAATGACAGTTCTGAGTTTCACATGTACTCCGTACACTTGCCACATTTAATGCCTTGTTCTACATGGCAATCACTCAATAACTCTTCTGATACCTTTGAATGAACATCAACCTCGGAATAAAAGAGGCTAACCCTTCAAAAACTTTGAGCTTCAACAAAATTGGAAAATTAAGGGTTGGGGTTTTTTTTACTTGGTTGGTTGGGTTTTGTATTTTATCCAGTGTTTTGTTTTTTAATATTTAAGATGTGTTTGTGTGACATTGGGAGGGAGAGTCAGCAGCATCGCTGAAGCTGGATCAGTCACACATCTGCTAAGACACCTACTCCACATGAAACAGTTACCCAAGGTTTGCCCAGGATCTGCGGGGCTCCCACACGCACCTGGGGAGGGCTGCGAGATCTCATGGGGGTAGAGATGCCACCCTACTACAAAACCATCAGTACAAGCCACCACAAGGCCAGCCCCAGTGGGACAGACATCCTTCCAAAGCAAATATAAAGGCAGTTCTACTATACAAAAGCTGATTTCTCCCTCCCTACAATGAACTAGCTGGTGAAATAAACTCCAATTCAAAAGAAAAAAGCACGGAAAACATTTCGGAACTGCAAAAGGGTTAAGGAAAAGTTTTACTAAGATGGACTGCCAGCTTTCACCACCTGTATGTCTCCCGAGAAAATAGTACTTGAAGAGGAACTTCCATTTTATACAAAATTAAACTCGTATTTCACTTCAAGCCTCATCATTAAACCCCAAGTCTCATTTCAGCCACCTCCTCAAGGATGTGAGACAGGAGTGCAGAACAAGTTGACTCTGTCCTTCCAAGCAGCGTGTCCTCAGAGGTCACCTGAAATCAACTGTAAACTGTTAGAAATAAATGAGGACCCTGTGCTGAATGCAGCACACAGCCCTGGTGACACAAGCCACTTCACTGCCACCCTTCCATGCCACCTCCCAGAGAGAGCCAGAGTGATACCCAGCAAATGCCAACACATAACCTCTATCAGGACATTAGTATCATCAATCCCAGAGAAAGAGTTTTAATAGGGTTTTCCCCAAACGCTATCCATTTATTTATTTTTGCCAGTAATGGAGAAATGCATAAGAAGTTGATGTTGGTAAAATCTGAAGCTAAATGAAGCAAAGAGACACAGAAAAAGAAAAATTAAATAAAAAAAAAAGGTCGAATAATTCAGAAAAATCTGGGGTGTTTCGTAAGGTGGCCCGATGTAAACCAAAATGCATTGCCCTGTTGCCAAGGACAAGGCCACAATGCAGGGACAGGGACCACCGGTAAGGCAACTCCATCTTACACAGCAGCTCCTTGGAAAGGGGGATGTTGAACAAAGTGCTGGGGTTTTAAAAAGCACAGCCAGGTCAATGCTGCTGGAGCTGAAGGTAGAAAAGAAACAAACAAAAAAACCCACATACCAAGAGATGAATGTAGAGATTTTGCTCGGTCAACGCAAGAGCAATTTCAGGGAGAACATCATCACTTCTTCAAAAGCAGATAAATATCGTTTAGTAGAGAAATATAACAGTGTAGGAAATAGCACAGTAAAACAAAATACCATTGCTTTTATTTGAAAATAAAGATGCAAAAAAGAGGGGGGAGGGTATTACAGAGACAAAATTATCTTGAGTCAAATTACTTAACATTTCTGGAGAAGAGGGGCTGTGCTTTCATGTACCCCACAGCTGGTCATTCCTCTGGAAATCCCAGGTGTCCAGGCACTCCTCCGAGACTGGGAAAGGAATGCTACCCACCCGCCCACAGAGCCCAGGCCTGCAGCAGACACCCAGTGCCCCGCCACAGCATCCCTCCTGCCCAAGACCCTGCAGGCAGGTCCTGCCTGCACCCACAGGGTGCAGGGGCCACCTCCTGCTCCTCATTGCCGGCTCCGTCGCATACGACGCCCCCAAAGCAGGCAGCAGGGCTGCTGCAGCGCTGTACACATGCAAGAGCAGCGGGCTTTCCCCTCCCTACACTCAGCTTGTGCCAGGGAGAAAACTTTTTTTTTTTTGGATGGAAACATTTTCTGCAAAAGGTCACATTACTGGAAGTGTTGCTATTTTTCAACCCACAAGCTCTTCCCTCCACTTCCCTATTGTTTTCCTTCCTGTGGCCTTTTCCCCGCTCCCCTCTCTCCCCCACAGGACCAGAGCTGGGATTCCTCGCCATGGGTTGCCGAGCCACAATCAGGGATTTTGGGGAGAACACCAGCTCTTGCCTACAGATAACCACTCATACCCACCTAAACAACATGTTCCTAAGGCCTTCTTGGGTACAGCTGATGTTTTCCTACATGGTCGGTACCGTGGTCAGGCCCTTCCCATTCCTGCCCACGGAGCATCCCTATGGCAACTGCTGCAGCCGCTCGCACAGAAAAAACTCTTCATCCATCTTCCCCGCACGCGAGTGGGAGCTGACAGCTCGAAACCAGCCCTGCGGAGGCTATCTCGTTTCACGGACTATCGCTTCAGAAACTTCTCTTCTTAGATGCAATGCTTTAAATTAGATCCAGGTTAGCCAGGATTTCGGAGTGACAGAAGAACATTTTGGATTCCTCCAGCACTGCTCAAGCTCAGGCAACCCCATAACGGCCCTATATCTACATGGTACCTGCCCCAGCAGCACAGTGTATGGGGCAAAAGGTGCAATCTGAAACTTATCAGGTGTCCCAAAGACTGTGGGAAACAGGACACGTCCTGGAAAAGTGAGAGTGAAGTTTCCATGTCAGCAAAAATCCCATTACTGTGTTGGATATATATGGAAAATGGGGAGAGAGAAAAGAAAAAAACAAAACAAACCAAAAAGAGTCCTAATGCAAACTAACACATATTTGTACAAAACAAGCAAGAAAAGCCCCCCAAAAGCATTCCACCTTCAACGATATGATGCACCATGGCTATCAAAAACCCATTTTAACCATCTGCATATGGACATTATATCCTAAGCATTACTAATGTAATTACTGTATGTTACAAAAGATGCACAGTATTTATTCCTGGAATAGCAGCAATTTTATAGGGTGGCAAACAGAGGAACTCCACGGGCTGCCACACCGTTTCAGCAGGGGCAGCAGCTTTCCAGCACAAATTAGATCCACCTTTAAAAGAAGCCGAAACAGAATTGTACAACTCGGCTTGGTCTTACTCCACCAAATCAAACCTACAGCAATCACTCCAACGTAAGGATGTAGATACACCTGACCATCAGCACTGCACAGGATCCATGTGGAAATGAAGCCCAGGCAAGCACTGGATATGGACAGGAGCACAGCGTTGCTGGAGCTCTCCTCTTACTCCCTCCCTCCCAAATTTATAGGCAAATACCTCAGAGCTCCAAAACTCCCGAAAGATAATCTTGAGTATGATTTAATGCAACTTTATAGCCCCCAAGGCTCCAGGAGAGCTCGAAACAGTTAATCCTAGAGGATCAAACCCAGTGAGTCAGTAAACCAAACAGCACAGCAGCTTCCGTGAATCACAAGCCTTTTAAATGCATTGACTATTTTTATGTCCAGCCGAAGATTTCTGAGCACCTGGCAATAACATCTCCCATCTTTTATACATGTGGACTAAAGGTCAGCATTACTAATACGGAAGTAGCAGTCACTCACTCCTGCTTACCCGCTCTCCACGTAAATCTGTTTATCTGCAATACAGCTCACTGAATTTGTCAACGTTATTTAGGCTAAATGCAATTTTCCTTACAATCCACATGCGTTTTCCTATACGCACCTTTATGATCCAACCACTGTGTTTCCTAAAAACAGAAAATAAAAGTTTTCAACATGTTAAAATAAATCCAGTTTCAGCCAGAAGGAATACACTACTACTTGGGATCACCAACTACTTGTGATCGTGTCTTCTGATAAATGACTCCTGCTTTACTCCCAAATAAGAGCCTTAACTTGCACCGTGCTGGGTAACAGTCCCGAGGAAACTTGACAAACCTCCCATTTCCCCTCCAGAGGGACTCATCCCCCCCGAAACACCGGACGCGCGGGCACAGGGCGCCAGCTGCAGTGATCGCAACCACAGTTCCCATTCAGAGTCTCGGCAGAGGCTGCGTCATCCCTGAGTCTTACTATTTCAGTCTCAAAAAAACCCCCTATTTGAAATGCCATGAGTTCCCCACAGAAGCGGCGAGTGCTTCTGACCTACAGAGCCCTCCCGAAAACAATAAAACCTTCTCTGCTTAATGAACACATCAACAAAACAAAAAAGCCTGTATTCTTATGAATATTTTATGGTAGACTAGAAAATTGCTTTTATAGGTTCTGCCTTGAGAACATATTAATACAATCAGATTCATGACGTTAGCAAAAGCACAAAGACTTATTCAGAGTTTTAATGAGAAATGCCAACCCCATGAATTAGAAGACAAGATCGCGATTATGAATAATAAACTATCTCATGTTCTCCCTGCCTTTTCCTTCCCTGTAGGAACAGAAGGAGAAAACAGGAGGAATTTTATTCTTTTTTTTTTTTTTAACCTAGGCATGTAGGGACTATTTTTCACGATCAAGTTACCATTATTTTTATACCAAATTAGAAACACTCTGCTGGTTTTTCACTCCCAAAATAAATAAAACATGGCTGTGCATCAAAGACTGCCTGTGTGTTGTACGTTAATTAAGACCTAAAGCATTCTAGTCCCCATCGATTGCTGGTACAGAGCAGCCTCGTGGTTGAGATTGTAAATTTGACATCTCACAGCTTGGCCGTAACACTACTGAGTGGAAGTCATCTTAAATACGTTTAAGTTGTTAAACACATTTACTGTAAATAAACTGATAAGCTCAAACCTGAAAGCAAGGGTGCATTTCCTATACAAAATGTTTGACATTAAAATCATTTGACATAAAGGCTGCAGATAAACACATCATCAGAGAAGTCATACGTTGAATTTCTTCCATGCTCCAAAATGGAAAATAACTTCTCTACAAGTACTGAGCATTTTGGAAAGGATTTGGGGAAGGTCACACTGCTTAAATATTACATTATTTAAATAAAACTAACAGTAAGAACTGTATTTTCTTTCCCTTCTGTTATACAGCATTTTCATGCAAGTCCCTAAAGGACTAAAATATAGAAGGACTGAGTCCTGAAAACACACTAAAATGGACGTTAAAACAAAATTTCAGTACCAGATGGACACGGGATATTTGACGCAAAGATTTAAATTCAAATCTCGTTTCAGCATAACCTTTACTTAAGCTGAACTTTAAAAATATTTCCCAAACCAGTTTTTATTAAAAAAAAAAAAAAAATCAAAAGCTGTTGCCAGAAATACTCTTTTTTTTTTTTTGCCCCCCCTCCCCTTAATTTAAGCAGCACAGAAAACTGCCCCTCTCGCATTTTAAAGACATCACCACCTTCAAATGGAGAGTGCATGAAACGTTTTCCCCGAGACCTCCCTCCCTCCAGCATGGAACAATTCCCGCTGAATTTACACGGCTCCTTCCCAGCCGCCCTGCTCCCCTTTACTCGGCAATTCCCTTCAGCTTGAAGGGAGAAATCGCATCCACCTCCCCAAATCTGCTGCAAAACCCCGGGGATGAGTGTCTGCTCAAGGCTGGAAGAAGAAAAGCAGCATCCCCCTGCCAGCCCCAGTAGTATATAAAGTACAGACATACCACCACGTGTCTGTGACAGAGCGAGCTTAGGAGACAGAGTGCACAAAACCCCAATAAAAGAGCATTTCAGCTCCTACAGTAACTCTATAGTCCCTGGTGCCTTTCCAAATTGCTCCACACCAGGGAGGGGATGTTCCTCTGGATGGCTGCGGCTGAACCTCCCTGGCCAGGGCTTTCCAGAAACCATTGACTCAGCTTCCCCCCCCCCCCCATCTCCCATCCTCTCTGGACTTGGGCTTTATTTCTAACTAATGAGTTCGCTTTCTAATTACTGGCATGCAAGCGTTGCCCTCCAGACAGATTCTGCCAATAACGGCACGTCAGCCTTTCAGCACACACGAAAAAATAAATACAAAACCAAGAGCCTGTGCTCAGCATCCCCAAGCTCTCGGCTGCTGCCGTCAGAGACAACCCCATCCCGCCCCGCCGAACCAGTGCCATCCCGGCACAGTGCGAGTCGCAGGACGCTGAGCAAGCGTGTGCACGGACCTCCCCCTCTAAGCATTATTTTCAGCTGCTTTTATCCCTGGGCAGAAGCAAAAAATTGTGTGTTTATTCCACCGATTTTATTTCCTGAGGGCTGCCCTTGCTGTCTGGCAACAGCTTTTGATTTTGAAAAAATTTCCTATATTTTGCAAAGCCTTCAAATACCAGGTCGCTGCTGGCAGAGACGACTTTGGCATGTCAGGAGCACGGCACAGGCAGGCTTCAAAGCTGCAAAATGCTGTTTCTAAAACCCACTGCCTTCATTTTGCTTGAAATCAGCCTGGAAAGGAGGCAAGGAGCAACTGCTCGCTTCAAGCGCAGCTGAGAGAGTGCTTGCTGTGGTTGATTCTGGAAGGAAGACTTATGTTATTTGAGTATCGCTAGATTATTATGAATTAAGTTGTGTGTCCCCCACGCCAGGAACTGCCTGCTTTGCCCGCTCGGTGCCAGCAGCAGCGCCGGCAGCAGCGGGCAGGGGTGCCGGCATCCCCTCTGCCAGCCGGCGCAGTGCCTGGGCAGCCAAGGCACTCTTTTCCAGCGGGGCTTCCACTTCCAAAAATGTCAAAACTCACCGAAACACTAAGAGACGGTGAGATCAGAGCTATTAATAGAAACAAGCTACTGCAGTATCTGACTGCAGTGCCAGGATAAAAGGAGCGTATTTTGTGTGTAAAGCGGAACGCAGCAGACGAAGCCACGGCACAGCACCCTCGCAGCGCCTGAGATTTGCTTGGTTTTCATCTACAGCATGCTAGATGCCCCAAATATAAGCAGAAACTAACAGGTGAGGGGGGGAAAAAATCCACATATTACCATCTACAGTCAGCTTATTCTCTAGAAAAGATTTCACCAGGCTGTACTAGAGGTACCCCAAAACTTGCCCAGGACCCTGCGCAGGTGGTGGGAGCAGGAGGTCTCAGTGCAGCAGCACCCAGGACACCAACATCCTCTGCAGCACATCACGAGCATCATGCGGGGGCAGGATGGAGGCATGGTCCTGCCATGCTCCTCCATGAACTTGTACCACGCCAAGACAAGCTAAAGGACTACATGCAGGGCTGGGAAGGTGGGGTGCTGCAGGGCAGCAGGGAGAAGCACTTCACTATCTCCACTTTACTTAATTCTTACCTCTAGTCTCCCAAAGGCAAGGACCAGGATCCCAGGGGGGTTTGTTTTGGGCTAGAATTACACGACGAACTTAAGCATCACAATGCAGCTAGTCTGAAGGACAGCAAGATGGAAAAGTCAGACCACTATTTCATCCTGAGATCAGAAGGTGGTCCTCACCTACGGGGACAGGCCAGTCCTCTGTTCAAAACAGGTCTGTAAAGAAAAGCAAGCTGCAGTGGCACTGGTGATGGAGCCATCCCTGAAAAGCAGGCAGGTCAGTACATCGCAGTCACCGATATTTTTGCATAGCTTGCTATGGAGCTGCGTGGGTGAATGCAAACGCAGCCTGGATCCTTTCTCAGCACACAAGCTAGGAGTAAACAGCAGCTGAGGTTTCCTACAAGCACCACACATGCTGCAGTTCAGCAAGGGCTGGAGTCGTTCCCCGCTATGAGAATATTTCATGCGGCATGAATGGGAACCAAAATTAATCATCCCATCACCCATTGAAACACATCGTGAGGCACCGCACCGTAGGCAACAGATGGAGCTTTAAATGTCACTCACTCATTCATTGCAAAGAAACTTTTTGCTGATTACTACTGAGACCTGAAGACATAATAAGGGCGCAGTGATTCTGGATTTCTGTAACCCACTTTTTTGATCCTAATACCTTCCCTAAAAAGATCTCATTAGCATTTATTAGAAACCAATGAGAGATCTACACACAAATTTTATTCATGATGATAAGAAAACCAAAACCTGAAGAGCAGACCACTTATCCTACTTTCTCCACCTTACATTTAAGACATTTAAAAATGTCTCTTTACTTGAAGAAAAAGAAAAACCACCAAATTACATCAAGAATAGACAGAAAACAACATTTTGTAGTGTTTTCCTGCTTACAGCCTCAGAAGGGTACATCAGGGTTTGGAAAAATATAAACTTCCATGGTTAAGTATCTGGATCTTACAAGCCAGCTGCATTTCTGATGGTGCCATCTGAAGTACTGCAAAAGACTTCAACACTCTTGACTGGGGGGTGCAGCACCACCCTGATCTCCTGAGCCCCTTCAGCATTATGTCCTGCCATAGCAGGAAGGCCAAACACTTCAGAAATAAAACAGGGCACTGCCAAACACACAACATACAATAAGTCTGTGCAGGACAGAGAAGCTCCAAAGGGAGACACTCAAGTTTCACCACCTCCTTTTCAAACATTATCCTGCTCTGTCTTCTTGTTGTTTTAATCAACAACTTCTTTAACAAATGAGCGTCTTGGATGATGCCAGTGCTTTTACTGAAATTAAAGATCATGGAATCAAGAGTCAGCCTGGACTATTTCTTAGTTTAGACTTCATACAATTGTGGTAAGCCTTTCCTTGTGTGGTTTCCTTGCATGGTGAGGGGTAGACAACCAAAACCCACCTGAGTTTCCACAGCAAAAAACGTCTAAATAAATAACAGTAAAAACCGGAAAACAAAACAAAAACCACACATTCCTTCTGAAAAGGCATTCCTGGAAACATAATTTCACCTGCTTCCTTATTTCAAGCATTATCCAGCAATTGAACCTCTTTGATCCATCTGTCTCTCTGCTGGTATAAGAAAAGCCTCACCTTACCAGATATCCAAGACAAAAAGGCAGGTTGAAGAAGATCTGATAGACTTCTGAAGAGACAAACCCACACAGATTTCTCTCATGCTTCTCTCTAATCTCACCATGAACTTTATTCAAGGGAAAGTAATACTTTAGAAAAGGAAATTAAACATGGAGGAGATGGAGCAGGAGCCTGCAAGTCTCATCCTGAGATTATACATGAAAAACTCCCCATAAGCGGGGGTGGAGGGTGGTAATCTACCCAGCTAGATATGCATGGGTGAGTTTGAGGGATACACTGCAAAGGCAGGGTTACACAACTGCCTGGAAGTTCTTATGGGGTTCTCTCTGGAGCCTGCAAAGTGATGACCTCTACATTGGCAAGAATAAAAGCCAGCAGAGGAACCAGTGACAAAGCAGGAGAGCCAAGAGTTAAACAGTGAACTTTCAGGAGGACAGCAGACATCACATCTCCTCCTCGCTCGGATGCATCAAGGAAGAATTGTTTTCCCATTATAACTCCTGTCGAAGCACAGTGGTGCCATTCACGTAGACGGAGGGGATCCTGGGGCAGAGCGGGCAAGATGATGTGATGAGAACTGAAGTGAAGGTTCACTTGCAAGTAGAGATGGTGCCAGCTGGTAAACAGCCAGGCCATTTGAAAAAGAGAGTTGTGTGATAAAAGCAGTTATGGCTACAAGGAAATGCTGTCAGCTTCCTAAAGACATCGAGAGGAGCTGTGAGATCAAAGTCACCTATCTGCTGCTGAGAAGGAAGGCTGGTCCTCTGCCAAAACCACACGGAGAACTTGCGGCCAGCCCCTGCTCTCCCGCGCCTGCTGTGTCCTACCAGCTTGCAAGGCGAGGGAAGAGAATCGTTATCGTTAGAAGAAGAAAAAGCAGCAGCACATATATTGCTGAAGGCAGGTCTGGGCACCACTGAGGAAAACTGCACAGCAGAGCAGAGGCAATGCAGCAGTCTCTGGGATCAGCAGCTGGTGACTCCATGAGAACGGGAGCTTTAACAAACAGCTCAAGATCTAATGTACTCATTTATTTAGAAATTAAGCCATGGTATGTTAAAAGATCAAAAGAGAAGATGAAACAAAATTCTTAGGAATTACCTGTCCCACAGTATATGCTATAATTTTATTAAAAAGACATATTCTGGACATTTTAAACAGCAAATAAATGGTTATTAGTAAAAGTCTAGTAAACTCATTTCTGTCACCAGTCAAGGTACTCCCAGCTGTAAAATAAGCTGCAAAACATGCAATGCAATCTCCTCTGTCATGAGAAAAAAAAAAAAGTAAAAGCAGCAAAACCAGCAGCTAAATAGTAAACTGTAATAGGAAAGCGTTCAGCAGCTCTCAAAAAATCTCATGGATTGCTCAAAGGCTGTAGTGTTTTCAGCAGTTCATTAGAAACCCAGACCCTGGTCCAAGAAAAGAAGCATACATTCAAACGGGCAAGTAGCCCACATCTTTCTGTAGCCCTCTTTCTCAGGGCTTTTGCTTTCAAATAACCCATATACTCAGGTACTTCAGCTGCATAAGGACCAGGATGTTGCTTGTTATCCATTCAAAATAATGCAGATGCACAGGGGAAAAAAAAAGTTACTTTAAGCAAAGCTAAACACAAGTAGTTTTCTGGATAGATTTAGATAACCTCAATATATTAAAATTTTACAGTAGCACAGAGAAATTACACTAAAGCACTTTCTCATTTCTGCAAAACGCACAGGTGTTGCCTTTCAGTTCCTTAACACAAACACTATGAAACACAAGCCTGAGTTATGATTTCTATTTAAAAAACCCCACAACTTTTCTTTTTTTAAAGCTGCATCAGACAAAGTGATCATATTTAAACATAGCAGGCTGATAAAGGACTGAGAAAAATTACAAACCCTTTTTCTTAAGGAAGCCCACTGGTCTGACTGTGAGGTAACAGAAAGGATCAGCCTTTCTCCTGCTAGCACCAAAATCCTAAAGGACGATGGCAGATTTTCCCTGCATCCCCCATCCTAGTAGTACTCTGTGCACGATAAGGTTTCCCAATGTCAGAGTGATGACTCAAAGCAAGCTTTTTCTTGGTATTTATGCACAAACCACTGACATCAGCATGGCCTTTTAAATACAGAACAAAAACTCGGCACTCATTCTGCTGAAAATATCCCCAGCCTGTGAAGACCAGAACATAATTTTCTTTTATCAGTATTGGACAGGCACTGCTTCCTATACACGTGGACAGCCAGAGTGACATAGTGATGAGTTTTAACGTAACAGATCCACAACAATGCAATAGTTAAGATCCCGGTTTAATTATAATAGTTTTACATATTTTCACAAGGAATAGTATTTTTTTTAAACCCACTTTAAACTTGCCTTCTTAAGGAAAAAACAGTGTAGGAAGAACCATTTCTATGAATGAATGCATTCCTTTAAAAGGACAAATAAATTTTGTTGCTACAGGCTTCTAGAATTAAAGTTCTAATTTTTTTTTATTAAAGGATCCAAGTTGGTTGGTCACCTGCTGTGTCTATTAAGCAGCTTCACAAACCACCTGTTGAGCAGCATTTCAGAAGGCAGTATGAGGACCTGCCGTCACTGCCTGCCTATCCAATGCATGCAAGTCATTACGCAACCAGTTGTAATTAAAAGGTCCCTGACACTGAGAACAACATTTGAATTTAGCAAAACATTGCTTATATAAATGGTAGGTCAAGCACTTAAAATAGGCATCTCCCACTTTTCCCAACATCAAACAAAGGTGGAGCACAAGATGGCTATTTCCCCGCTCCCCAAAGAATGTCCTTCAGCTGGACTAAGGAGCACTGCTACCAAACACTAATGTGTAAAAACAAGGAAAAATTAAATGTGCACTTTCGAAGGCTCACAAGAATATTTTGCCTACAAAAACCCCACTTTGTCCCTTTCCTGCATCCTTATTATATTGGATGACCTACCCCAGTTGAAGAGCAATGACCATGACACTCCTGTGCCCCTCCAGTTCTCTGTAGAGAAGATAGGACAGCCAGTGTTCCCTTCCTCTGATGCGTATTGCCAGAGAAACAGCACACCTTTTTTCAAAGAAGGGTAGATGAACGAGGACAAACACCCACACAAGTTCCCACTTTCCCTCATATTTCCTTCATTGTACTTCCATCACCTTCTCCGTGGCATCCATCACTCTCAAAAGCCTTGGTAGCGCACACAGAAAAGTAGAAAGACAGGCAGCACCTGGCTACAGAAGTTAAAGACTCACCTTTATTTTGACGCTGCTATCGGAAACTACCTAACTGAGCAGCATCCAAGCTGAAGACAAATCATTCACAGCTACATAAAATTTGGGTTACGTTACATCTACACTACATCTACTACAACCAAAACAAGAGGTGAGAAAGTCTTCCCTCACTGCTCTGATGAATAAGGCAATTCTGGTTTTTGTTGCTTAAAAATGCAAGTCAGTCCTTTAGCATCAAACTCAATTTAATTGTAGTTCATGCAAAAATGGTGTTTTTACTAAAAGAAACATGGTCTTGATATAATTAACTACAAACATCATCATAGAAGATCTTGGACTCTCTCAAAACACTTCCACAAAGAGTTGTTTTTCTTCCGTGGAATGTTAAGAAAGGTCAGGATGGTTTGCTCACCACGTTCATATAGGTTAAGTTGTTTCCTTAAAAAAACCCCTTTAATGCTAAAAGCATCTCCTTTACTGCCTGTTGCTATTTGGAGAATAAAATGCCCCGCTCCTTGGATATATGGATTTCGGCACAAGCTCCTGCGCAGCACCCAGTTTGACTGCAGGGCCATGGGGGAGTGTGTATGCCAGCTAAAATAAAACTTAAATCACTGCGTGCAGTTAAAGAACTTCAGAAGTGGTAAAACCAATAATAAAGAGTGGCACAGTCTCAGTGAATTAAATACACTGGATACCGGATAAAATTTCATAAATTAGAGTAAGTCAGGCTCATCAAAGGACAGGACAGACAGACAGACATCAGTGAGTTTGGGAACCCGTAGCTGATCTTGACTGGAGCATGCAGAGCACAGGCTCTGGCATAGGGACCTCCCGCTGTGGGAGGCAGGCATTGCTCATGGGCCCCACACTGTATTCACATTTCAGCTCTGCATCAGAAGACCAGCAATCAGATGGCTTATTGCTGTTGGGCAGCTGCTTCGAGTCTGTGAAACCTGGGCCTAACTACAGGGTTTCCGGATTGTGGCAAATTAAATGGTGCCTACCTACTTATGTGGTAGGCTACAACTCTGCTCCAGTTATGTTCAGGCAACAAACTTGTCTGCCTAGGGGCTGACTGTACTCTGATTCTTCCACAAAAAGAAACAGGATGCTGTGAGAAGCCCAAAGGCAAGAGACTTAAAAATATATATAAGGATGGAGATCCAATATGTATCCGTACCTAAAATAAAATAATGATGACTGACTTTTCGGAGCACTTGAAAAAGATAAAATAGTTTGGAAAGAACCTGAAGAGGGTTCAGTGATTCAGCTGACTGAGGCTTAAGAGGATACTTGGTCATGAAGGGAAAATATGGACAAAAGGCATTCAGAACACTGGAAGTGAAAGATTAAAAGGACATCCAGGAAAATAACTGAGGAACAACTACAGGAGGTAAGCTGAAGAGGAAGGTTTTTAAAAGCAAGTTTAAGAAGGTTAAAGTTGATTTAGCGATAACTAGAGATGAGTAGAGATGGAAATGATTTGCCTATCGCTTCCCTGAAATAGTACACTCCTTTGTTATTATCAAGAAACGAGGCTACAAATGAATGTCAGTGGGACACTCATTTTTGCATGAGGGTTGCTTCCAGAAGCCCCATACTGGGCTCCACATTTGTGCTAGACACCGAAACACACTGATGGAGCCAGCAACAGCCCTGAAAGGCTTCTCAGCTGATGGCAAAAGGCTTCAGGGAGGAGGACGAGGCTGACCATGAGGCAGAACTTGCACTGATGTCTCCCTTCATATCCCCTGTTATTTTAAAGGTTTGGAAAAGGATTAGTATGAAACTCCCCATCCATTTGCCACCATCTGAAAAAAGAGAAACGAGAGTGGCAGAAGAGTGAAGTCTGGGTATGAGCGTGGAAGGTACCAGCCTGAAGTAGGAGGCAAAGGGCACATAAGCAATACTGGTAGAGGAAAACCAGTGCGACAGTGGCTTTGTGGATATGGCAAGTCTTTCCCAGCAATTTCAATCCATGGTGTGACCAGTGCTAAATGCAACCTGGGTAAATCTGAAATCAGCAGCAGGAATTTTGCTGGCTGCCAGCCATTTTCTGGATGACTTCTCCCACTACCTTAAACAAAACCATCAGTGGTTGGAGTTGTGCCTTGCCAGAGTACGATGTTGGCACGACAGTACCCAAATCCCCACCTTTGGATTTAAGAAATGGAGAAGGTAGCAGTTTTCTGCCTGAGTCCTCAAACTTAGCATCTTTACTGGTAAAGATTGTGAGCAGCAACACATCTGGAAAATTAATGGAAAGTCATCGCTCTTCATGTTAGGGAATGCACAAAGGCCCATAGGGATGATGCGGCTCCGTAAGGTCTGTCTTCAGACCCTGCACCTCTTTTTATAGCACTCTACAATAACTGAAACATGACAAAAATGGGACATTCAGTTCTTGCACTAACTTCAAACATACCTATACAAAAATTTGTTTCAAAGAAGGTATCCAAAGCTAAACAGATAATCACTACCAAAACCTTCTTTTGATCAAGTTCTTGTTTGATACCAATACACGATTAATCCCTTCTCCATCAAGCAAATCACGTTTTATGTGAATAGTATTTTATTTTTAGGCCACTTTAACAAAGCACTGTGTAATCTACAGCTTCATCACTCAAGTCTATGAACCCATTCTTAACCGATGTTTTTCCAGAAATGTTAGAAATCCATTTGCATACAATCACTTCTTGTAATTTTTCTTTTGGGCAACACAAAGTTACAAAAAAACTTGCTGCTGCTGAAGAGGCAAACAGCACCCCTGCAAGTTGCATAAGACCCTGTTTAGCTCTGGGGTCATTGCACCTGTTGCCTTTGTAGTGCCATTCTGTTTTAAAGCTACCAACACCGTAGTTTTCATTTCTAAAACACATCAAGTTATGGGAAACATTAAGTCAGGAACTGCTTCTCTCATTTAGAGTAAATATTTTATAAAATTACTTCTCCTTAATGTCTAATTATCTTAATGTGCAAAGTCATTTAAAGAAATTCTGAACTTAAGGTGGTTTTTTTTTTCTTATAGAGCACAGAATTTATCCAATAAAACGTGGTTTTTTTGGATTACAGGATTACAGAAACAAGTCATTCTTGCAAGGAAAGCCAGACCATTTGAAATATTCATAGAACACAACAGCATGTGTGAAAACGAACTGCTTAGCTCTCTTTAGAGCATCATCCTCTGAAAAAGCAATTCTTGCTCATAAATCCTAAAAATAGAGAGAGGGCATAAAGCAAATTTTACTCCTAAATAACACTGATAAAAACTTATGGTTACAGTAAGTGGATTCTAAGATGTGTGTTGAAGAACTGGAACAACTGCAGAGAAAAGACCACAGTGGCTGGAAGACGCCAGGGAATACACCAGCGTGAAGGATGTCAGCTGGATGAGCCCACTAAAACTGCAAAGCCACTGGGTTACAACATGTAAGCACCAGTGAAGAGGAGATATCAGGTGCTCATGGGCTCCAAGGCTGCAGTAAAAGGCCTGTCCTTCAGCTGTTAATTGCTACAAGAGCCACAGTAACTACCAAGAGAAGTGGTGGATCTTCCCCCTCTCAGGTCACAACTCTTGCCAGATGACAGCCTTTGGCAAAACACAAGGTACTGACCTAAATGTTTCTGGGTGGCATTTAACTTCAAATGTAGTGGAAAGCCAGGCAAGGGGATCTAATGCCATTTTGTGAAAGACCACTTGTGTATATTCATCGTTGCCAGACAAATCCCAGACCACGCATCTCCTGACATGCCCGAAGCCCACACCTGGAGACCACACAAAGCTCTCATGCCCCACATGACACGAAGGCTACAAAAGCCCCTCTGCTCGCCCAGCTGATCAGCTGAAAGAGCCAACCCAAAGAATAGCACTTAACATTTCCAAAATGCCATTGGTACAATTTTCTGGTATACAGAAACTTCTAGAAGGAGACCGATACCTGCGTTTGTCTGTGTGTCGGACCACCCATCTTAAGTATGAAGACAACAAGCAGAACTTAACGTACGTTAAGTCCTGCGTCAATGTTTCCATACTGAAATAAAGCTGTCTTAAACCACTGCAGCCTAATCCTCCCATGATTTAGCCTGCCTTAATTTGCATCTTTCCACTTCACAGACGATTTGCCTCAAGTTTACTTTGCCCAAGGTAGCAGGCTTTAACAGCAGAGCCCTGCTTTGGTGGGTACTGGGAGACAGCACCAGCTCCTCTGTACCGAACCCCAATCCTACGAGGAGCTTGCAAGATTTACTACAGACTTCACTGCTCATGCACGAGGCACTGAGGGTCCAAAGGCAGTGCTTGAAAATGGGGGAAGGATGAAGCTGCAGGAGCTGTTGTCCCCCCATGTCTTCAGTGGCTGGGTGGGCTGAGGAGCTCCTGCCCTGTTGGTGCTGGGATAACTGGCCAGGGCTTTAAGCAGTATGCCAAAATGATCTGGGTTAAGTAGAGTCCCTCCCTGCCAGCACTGAGGAGCTGGGTTATGGGGATGGCTGGAGCAATGGATGTGGTTCTGCAAGAGGAGGCTACAAAACTAACTTCCATCTGAACATGTAAGGATGCATACGTGAAAGGACTATTAAAAAGCCCACTCTTCGCAGATCACAAGAGTAGCACATTATTTAGAAAGGAAGTTGTTGGGTCCTATTTTCAGAGAAAAAGAATACAAACAGTACAAACCCATGCTGTTTCTGAAAGACAATGAGGCCTTCAATCTGACAGAGGCCTGCTGTAATAACTTCATTTACAGATAAAACAGAACTAGACAAACCTGATCAATGTTACGGGGAGGAAGAAACATTAGGCTGAAACACCTTACAGTCAGTTTGATCACCAGCGCGATTTACAGGACACAAAATTCATTCTTGGCCTTACCCAAACTTTGACTTCCTTATACAATCATCACTTTGTCAGAAATGCCATCTCAGTATTTTTAGGTGACAGTACATTTGTTTGTAGTGTACATTTCTGGTGAGCAAACTTGTTATATTTTGTAGGTCACTTGCTTTTACCATCTGCCTTGATTTATGCTTAAGCAAAGTGTTGTTTCTGAAATCCCTGGTGTCATACACAATTGTGAAGATGTTGTAACCAGCAGCAGTTTGATTTTGTTTCATCCCAATGTAAATATTCATGGTTAATGGAAAAAGGTGCCATCAAAAGCTTGCACCAGAGCTATACGAAGGCATTTAGTGGTGTCTGTCCTTATTCTCCTCAGCCCCGCACTGGGTCAGGGTATGATCACTAACTGCTCTGGAGAAGCTGGTGTGGGACAGCCTGAAGGCCAGGGCCAGTATTGGGGACAGTCAATGAGCTCAACGGGGAACACCCCAGGGAGATGCCTGTCCACCACCACCATCTCCTGCAGCAGGTAGCGACCTGCATGCGACCACTATCATACCCATCCCCGATAGCCTCGCAAGTGGAGACACAGGCAGAGTATGCCTGAGTTAAGATGAGAAATTTAATTTTTCTCCCAGAAAATACTTTCAAGGCTTGCAGACCCTCAGCCTTTCATGGGAACCATCCCGCATCATTTTCTCATTAATAGTGCGCAAAACTTCAATAAAGACAGCTTTTAAAAGCTTAGCATCATGGTGTGCTGAAAATACTAGTCCTGGGCTACAAATAAAAATGGACGCCAATGTTGCTCACCTGAAGCTCAAAACTTCAGCATACTGACATGGACAGCAATGCAGAAGAGAAGTGACGTGCACCATCCTCTGCTTCCAGATTGGGCACAGAGGTAGATTTGGACAAAGCCTACACAATAGTTTGGCAGTGCTCTACACTTGACTTTTGGGGTGGGGGGTGGGTGGGGGGTGTTTAAATATAGAGCTTATTTAGAAAAAAAAAAATTGAATATTTTTTTAAAACATTCCCACTATACACATCTATTCCCTGTATTTGCTTCCAGTGATACTCTGCTTCCCCCAAACCTTTAAGACAATAACTGAAGGTACCTTTACGTTAGTATAAGTGAGTCTTCTATAGGCAGTTGCACATGTTTATTGCTTTAAGTTAGTTTGTGATCAGAATATGCATATCAGAGCAGAATGCCTGTACAGTCATGTGTCATTGCATGACACAGAACTAAACCTGTGGTGGAAGAGATCCTCCACTGCCAGACTCTTCCTCTCATTGTGAGCCCATCTCAGATGCCTGAAGAAGCTTTTCCAGCCATATTGACAGCAACAAAAATAAGGCAATATGACAACTAGCTGGACCTTGGGAAGGAAAAAGCAAAAGTATTCAGTAAGGTCTTGGAATTTTATAGCCAATTTGTCCTTGTTTTGACCATAATCTCACAAGTGATGCCAGCAGTAAACCCATCTGGTGCATGTAAGACTAAATATCTGCTGCTTGTGAAAATGAACGTCTTAAAATTAGCATATGTGTTAAGATCTGGTTTGCAATAGCTTAAAGAACAAAAAAGTTCAGTTTAATTTAAAATACTTCACTCCTCCAGACTGCTTTACCGAGGAAGTCTAAATCTGTTTATAGCTAAAAGAAAAAGGGAAGGTACTGAAAAGCAGGAGGGTCGCACTTGGGCACAGCCTTAACGCAGCGCCTGGCTGGTTGAATTTGCTTTAACAATAACCCAGTTTATCTCATTTGTGGGAGGCAAACAGCTTCCTGACCACAACTCTTCCAGATGCTCGTTACCTGAGAAAAACAGATAACGTGATATTTGTGACATTACAGCTCTCCTTTGCTCAACAGGATCGACAGCGGCAGGTAACGAGGCAGAAACCCACAACTATAACCGTATTATAGATGGTGTTGAATCCATTAACTAGGTGACACCTTTAAGAAGGCTTTAACCTTCATCATCATCTATGTCGCAGTTAGAAATGTCCTCAATACTCACAGACAGCTATATTCACCAAGAGATGCATAGCTTAGTCTTTTGGATGTAAAGTAGTATTTAGATATAAAATAGTAGTTAATATTATAATTCAAAGGTGTGAAATAAAACCATGCATCATATAATGGCTACTTAGAAGCTGAAATTTTCATCATATGCAAGAACTTATTTTCTGGGATAAAGAGTGAAGCGTATTTTAAACTGCACATCAACTTAATATCTAACATGCTCTATGACTGTCTAAAATACCCGATTAAAGCTGCTTTAAAAGGACTAGAATTTTTCTTAATACTATAGTGATTTTTACATTTACATTTTGCATGTAATTCTTATTCGTCTGTCACCTCATGCACCTCATTCAAAAGTGATTTTTCTCTTGTGCAACAGAAAGATGGTTAGCTCCTGCACCCTATCCTGACCAGCACATTTACACATAGCCAAATCTACACTGAAGCCCAAATTCTTAAAAAAAAAAAAAAAAAAAAAAAGCAGCAAGGAAAATTATACATTGATAAGCCTGGGAAAAATAGCACAAAAAAGCTATTGCTGGGCAGAAATATATGAGTATTTACAAGCTTCAGGAATTTGGTAAGATTCAGTGATGTATACAGACAAGTTGCCGAGTAACTGCATTTTCCGCTTCCCTCTTGGTGTGGCACTGCAGCAAGCCTTTTCTAACCCAGCAAACAGCATCAAAACTTCAAAGCTCCCCCCTCTGTACAAAAGAGCACAACCTGTGGTGAAACTGGGTGCTTGTAAAGAGAAAACGGAATTTATCCAACAAATGGGGTTTTTTCCTTGAATGCGAGTAAACCACATTTTTGACCCTGAAAACGTACAACTGGCATCTGTAAGTGAATGACTGGGCAAGGGAGGGAAATGGTGTCTTTAATGAAGTTCCCCTGAAATCCCCCCCTTCAGATTAGGGCAGAGGACCAGCTTTGTCTGCCTGTGCCTACCTGAAATGACTTTCAAGGCTGTTGTCAGCAACCCGAGGGCACCGAGGGAGAACAAAATCAAGGACAACACGTAGAGGCAACACAACGCTTGCGCAGCAGATGTTCAGTACCCAGTGAGCTGCAAAGAACTTACGAGGCTTCAGTGAAGAGGGCTGGCTTATCCACAATATTTTGAAAACTGGTGCAGAAAGTTTTTCAGGACAGTGAACTGAATTCCAAGATGCTCTTGCAATAGCTATAAAATGACATACTGGGGTTGAGCATACACACGCAAAGCAGCCACAACTGCAGAGGTCAAGTGAGACCCTCTGAGTGAGCGCTTGGCAAAAGCCAGGTGGGAACGATGCTCCAAGATGACTCTTGCTACATGGAATTTGAAGGCTTTAACACTTTGAATGGAAAGCAAGCAATACAGCTGAGACAGCTCTTCTCCCGAGGCACAAAAGGAGTGGAGGCGGTAGCAATGCCAGCTTTGCACCCAACCCTGGCACATGAGCCCGCAAAGGGAAACTGGGCTCCCTTTGCTGCTCCCTCATCTCCACAAAGAGCATCAGGTCTGCAGAAGGCTGCAGAGGCAGGAGGTGGCAGATCTCAAGGAAGCCCGTGATCTCCCAACTCCTGATCAGTCCAGGCAAACATTTCACAGTTTCACTGCTGAGCTGCTGTCTGTGGGAGCAGCACTCGCTGGGAAATGGGTCAGGTAGTCACCCTTGTACAGCTTTGTGGCCCTTTCCGAACAGCCCTAAGCACTGCTGCTATAAAAAGAAGTGCAAACTTGGTACAAGAAAAGGATACAGCACAAGAAGTGAAGAAAGCCAGAAACAGGAATCCATTAGACACCCAACCTCACAGATTTTATGCATCATAGGAGGCGCTAATCACAATGCTGTAATTAAAGGCTAAGCAGAGTTGTGGATCTGCAAGCCAATACTCACCAAGATGCTCTGTGAAGGCAGAACAGCATCCGACCTGCAATACATGGTCTGACAGCAGAAGCCTTTTCCTAAGATCTAATTTGAATACTATTGTTCAAAATACAAATCTTGGTTTACTGGGAAAAAAAATTATATATATATCTATTTGTGTCATTACTGTGAACCTATCTGCCCTACGCAAACAGATAATCTGTGGGCTGTTTTCTTTCATTTTAGTATTTCTGTGTATTGTTCTTATTTTGACAGCAAATATCACCTTATTTTCTTTTTCAGACTGAATGGTGGGTATCTACTACCTAGCTTCAGGAATGAATAGTTAAAACCAGAGTGGATTAATCCATGTGTTCCCAAATCAAGATAAACTGACAATTTTCATGGCAGTTCCCCTAATGCCCTGTTACACTGAACGAGGTAAAATGACCTCATGGCTCTCGCTCTGCCTCAGAATGAGAGAAAGCTCATTACAGATACCGTACATATTTGGCTTCACATAAAACCAGATGAAGTTTCTTGGCTCTTTATTGAGGATACTTGATATTTGTGTCAACATAGCCTATGTCTTTCCTGCTATGTTATTTCCATCTCTTATCAGCATCTGGACATTGCCATATCATGTATCAAGGCAGATGTAAAGCAACAGCCTAAACAGAAGTTAAACTTTTTCCTATGCTGTCATTCCAGAAAGGAAATTCTAGAGAGTTTCATTCATTATTACTCCTTTTTTTTAACTGGTAATTTTTCATTGTAACTATATTCTCTCCTCCCTTAAAAAAAAAAAAAAAAAAAAAGGTAAAGAAAAAGTTCCCTTCACCCACCCACAGCACACACCAACACCCTTGTGCTGCAGCCTGTACCAGGCTGTGATGATGCTCACGAGCTGCCATGGGGTCACCATGGTAGGTCCTCAAGGTCCCCAAAAGGATTTTTTTATTTATTTCTTCTTAGCACCATTAGGTAAGACAGAGCTCGACTAGTAGCCAAGTAAAGTTTAGCCATTCCAAGTGCTCTGCCCATCGCAAGAAATTTTGGGGGCATCATCTCTGAAGGTCAGTAACTTGGTCGTTGAACACCAATGATCACCTGAAGCTCTACCCACCTGAAATGGCTTGTAAGGAGCACATAGTGGTGGATCAGAGCAGCCACAAACCATGCTTTCCTCATTAACCAAAGCACCTCCTAGGTTTTTTCCCAAACATTGGACTTATTCTTCCGTATGTTTAACACGATTTATAGTGTATGAAGGTTTCTACTACCGCTACCACCGATGTAACAAACAATGACATACTGGTAGCATGTTGGAAACGTACCCTGCCCCCAGACAGCTCATATTAACCTTGGAAAGGTATTGGTTAAGGTGCTACTAACTTTCTGCAAATTTCCTTTGCTTTCTTAAGTAAACAAGTTCTCTGTCAAACGACTCAGAAGCAGGAGGAAAAAGACGGTATGGCTGTGATTGTTACCAAAACACTCACCTATTAAAATACGTTACATACTAGTATTGTCAATCAGTCATTTTATAGGATGATGCGGATGGGCAAATGCAAAATGTTACAAGTGGCAATATTCCCTGAGGAGCGGTCACAGCAAAGATAAAAGCTAAACCACTGTATTTCCATTTCAGAGGGACCCAGTTTAACTCCCTCCCGTGGGCTCTTGTCCTCCAAACTTGGTGGCCATCCAGAGGGAGAATGATGGTGAGCACAGCAGCAGCAGCTGGGTCATGAGAAGGAGAGTCAGGAGACACGGCTACTGACAGCCAGGTCACCTCCAGCCCTGCCCAAAATAAAACTTCTTCCCAAATCCCAGCAGATTTAGTAAGATTTCACCATCCTCTTTCTCTTTACTTGGAACAGCAGTGCAACATCTTCAATCCTACTACCAACAGGCTTTTCTGTTAGTCGAAAATAATCATAAGAGATGTATATCCCCCCCCCCAACACAGCCTACACACTACCACCACACTGTGGAGATGAACATCAGTTGCAGAGACATGATTTTCTTGCGCAGAGTGCCCTGGAGCACAGACAACACATTAGAAGAAATGTAAGGAAGGAATAATTTGGGAACCAAACTCCTTTTGCAGCAAACTTTTTACCCCCACACAAAGCACCATTAACAAGGCCGCTGGCAGTCACAGTCCACACTTTATACCACACCAAAAAAAAAGTTCAAGCGGCTGAAGTGAAAAATTCCCATTCAACCTAAATTGGCAGTCACCTTTACTGAGCCCATAATGAGTATGTCCTTATGTACTTCAAAAATTTCCAAGGCAACACAGGTATACCACAAAGTGAAGCTCCCCACCAGACCTCCCAGCAAGCCTCAGTGACCAAGTGGTCACCTGGCTTTAAGGTACACAAGCTATGGGGGAAGCCCTCTGCTGCTTTCCACAGCACTCTTCAGGAGAAAATACATTACTAGTGACAGTGCGGGTAATTCTTGGTTTAAATGTAATTACATTTAAGTACCTAAAGAGAAACAAAGCATTCTAGCTACAATCCTCAGGATCCACTCTCCGGATCAGCTGCAGGTGGAAATTATTCATCTTCATTACCCTGTCACAACAGAGCAGCTTCAGGCCTTTAAAGTACTTCCCCCCCGGTCTAAAGTGCAAGATGCACATACCAAGTATCCAGAAATGAGGTGGGGTTTTTTCTTATACAGTGCTGACTGCTCCAAAGTACTGCACGTAAAGGCCCTGTCATGAAGGGTTAGTTACGTTAATTCAAACTCAGTTAAAGTTCAGATATATCAAACCCAGCCCATTTTTTTCTGTAATATCACCTGGAACCAGTTTTGGGGCTCTGCCACTCCAGTAGCTTGGGCCAAGGTGGAAAGTCGTCTTTACTGTGTATCGTCCACTTCATACAAGACAGATGATTCTCTGGCTTCTCTTGGTTTGTGTTTGGACCAAGACACGTCTGACCCAGCCCTGACTCAGTCCTCCTCCCCTCCAGCCTTTCCTTCTGGCTTCTTCACAGCATTATCTTACAACCCCCCCAGTTGCTATGGGCTTTTAACTCCTGAGCCTGAGAACACAGCCAAGGAGGGAGGACAGGGATCTAAATTTTGTTTAGCACTGCTTCTAGACATGGTAAAACCCTGTAACAGGGATTTACACTTAATGTGAAAGACATTTTATTTTTTTGATCTATATACATGTAGGTTTGGGGGTATTTTTTTGCTAATGCTCCACTTGCAGTTTGCCAGCACAACGTGTTTGCCACCAGGAAAAACTGGCTGCTTTTTAGATCTTAGAGACCTACACGTAGGAAAGGCAGAAGAGGAGCCATTCTCTCTGGAACATCTTAGCTGGCTTTAAAATCTAAAACCTGATTTGTGAGGCTAAATGCCCTCACATACACACTTCAAGTGGAGTGGAAACCTAAACACCACAATCGGTTTGAGTTTCAGGGACAGAGCTGGTCGTTTCTCTCCAGCTCCACACCTCTGCTCCCACTCGGGAATGCCCTGTGGCTGCCACTATGCAGCATGGCCAGTCCTGTTCAGGATCTATAATGATACCTTTCACCCAAAAATACAGTAATAAAGTCTGCTCAAATAAATATTTTAAGTTCATGTAATTAAGAGCAGGATCCCTGAAGTAGTTTTTTTTATTCTTGTGTATTCAGAGGTAGGAAGTGCTTCCAGGTCAGGCTGTGTTTCTGGTACACAAGCGCACACAATCCCACTGAGAAGGGGATGTTTCTCTGATGCTTTAGATATCTGCCACTTGTTTAATCATAACCTTTTTTTAATATTTGGAGGTATCAAATCAACACAGTCCTGGACCCGAGGACTGAAGCATGCCGCATTTGAGAGGGTAACATGTTTGAGTGCTACAGCGTATTATGTGAAGGGAATTAGTGTCGCTCTCCAAGCTGGGTTTTATCAGCAGAACTTTACTGCTCAGTTAAGCAAAATCCCTCATCATCTAACCTGGGCTGAGACAGATGGGGCAGGTCTAATACCATCTTAAGAAACTTCCAATTTAAATGAAAAGCACGCCAGCTCCTTGGCTTACTGTCGGAAGGGCAAGAATTAGTTTTGCTCGCTTTTCCCTCTCAGTGCATCACAAACACCTTCACAAGCCTACTGCTGATCCTGAGACCTCAAATCACTACCTTTCACTAACAGAAAACAAACAGAAAAACCCACTGCTCATCAGAGAATTATTTCAGAAATGGAGGAATAAAACCCCACGTGCTGGCTGGCAAGATCTGTATCTCAGGCATTGGAGTCCCAACACTCTCTGGGCAAACGCCTTCAACTCTGCCTGCCACTTAGAGATTAGCAGAAGTAATAATTTGTTCGGCGTGATATGAGACCTGGCGAAACAAAGTTGTGTTACGTGATGACAATATACTGTCTCCTCCTAAAAGGAGATCTCTGCTTGGAACAAGACTAAAGCAGCACCCTGCTTCCACACTCCCCTGTCCTGCAAGCCCTACAATATCAGCGTATCTGAAAGGGTCCTGCTCTGCAATCATCCTCTTTCCCACCAGTAAAAGACATCTTGCAAATTAAAAAAGGGCCATAATGATACTTGTGCTAACGATTTTGTGTCCAAATTTCTGAGGGTTTCTATTACGATTCAGTCATTCTTCTCCGTATTCCTAAAGAGTGAGAGAAAAGTATCACTTTAAAAATTATGAGCTTTAAAAACTATGACAATGGCACACAAAATAGAATAAAATCCAGTGCCTTCACTTTCAGGTGTCATGGCTCACCAAGGTCAAAAGGGAAGAAGAACATCATTGGTGACCAAGAGAATTAAGGACTATTTTCTTTGCAACTGCACACCAAAATTTAAAGAAGCAGCTCTGTATTATAAATATTCGTCATCAATACAGAGAGCAAAGCATGATCAAGCAGGTAAGACTTGCAACACTTGGCTTTCACGTGTTTCCTTGAAAAGCCTGAACTGCACTGAAGAGCAGTGTGCACAAGGGACATCCACTCCTCTAATATCTGATGCCCAAGACTAAGCTCCGGGGACCAAACAGACATTGCCTGCACAAGAGGTGCACCAAGTGTTGCTGCTGTGGGCTCCTGAGACTACCATTGAACACGCGCATCCATGCTTGCAGCAGAACATCAGAGCTGTGGACTTGCATGGTGGGAAACCAGTACAGGGTGCAGCAGGACAGACGGAGCATGAGCAGCTCCAGGTGGGGCTTATGCTGGGACAAGTCATGGTCTGGGGTCAGCAGCCCTTTGCTGTGGAGCTACCTCTTGACCTGGGCTGAGCCCTTGGCAATAGCTGGGAGAAGCCTGTTCATGGGTGCAGGCAGCCAGATCAGGACAGGCTGAAACAAACTGACCCAGAGTTGCTCAGTCATAGCAGAGTCTCCTCCGGTCAAGTGTCGCTGTACAGCATTCCCCAATGCACCTCTTAATGGCGGTATGATCCAGATATTCCCTCACCTGGAGCATCCAGGTCCCCTTGGGTGTTGAGACAGCACACCACATGGATCCTGCTACCCACCCCCTCTTCCCCAAAGGCAAGGCTTGCGTGTGCCTGAGGAAGCTTCACGACTTGCAGCCGCTATGCTGCATTTTGTGGTAAGAGGGAGCAAGCCCGGACCCTGCCTTGCTGACCCTGCGCGCAGGCAAGATAACGCTTCTCCGTCAATGAGCCTTATCTCGACCCAAGTGACACTGTGTTCTCCTCGCAGTGAGCTACAAATAGGGCAGCTTATTGGAAACTCAACAAAAAGTAAATGCTAGCTACCGGTGGTTGACCTGGTAAAAATTTGCGTTGAAGATATTCTATAAAACATGTAAACACTGTTGTGGCTTTCATCCCCATACAAGGGCGTTTTTTTCAGTTCTTGTAATTCTCCTGCTTTCTGGCATTTCCAACATTTCAGAAGCTGGATTATTTCCTGTAAATTCTTTTTTTCCTCCGTCCAACTCATTCACTCCCACGATACATTATTTGCTTAATAGAAACTCATTCTGTAGGTGCATACAAATACAAATGTGCAAGGAATTAGTCAAAATGTAAGTTTAACAGAATCTGTATTATATTAAAGCAAAAAAAGTAAGGGAAATGCCCTTATATTTACTGCATAGAAACCCTGATTCTACTGTGAGGCTTAATAAGGAATAATAATTAAAGAATTCCTTAATAAGGAATAACTTATTTTCTCAGACAACCAACAATTTAAGCTTCACACTTCTGATCAGGATACTGAGTTTTCATGGATGGAAAGCAGACTGACATCTGCTAATACCTCCTGTACCTTGGGGTCATCAAGGGATCAGGCTACCACCTGGACAGTACTAGGACCTGATTTTTACCAAATTCATTTCAATTTCCTACTATCAGCTGCAGGTATTGTGCAGGTGGCCACTACAACACACCACTGCGTGGACGGGCAAATACAGTTATTACCTGATTTTAGGGGAAGGCAGAGACAAAGGTCAGACAGTAAGTTGGCAGCAGAGCCTCCTCATTCCAGAGCAATGAGCCGCTGGGATGAATCACAGGTATCTTCTAAGTCAGATGAGGAACTCTCATGTTCCTTCAGAAAAAGACCTGGATGCCTTTTCCAGCACACATGCCACGAAGTGCTGTTCAAACAAGCCCAGCTGCAATGCGGACATTATGGGCCAAGCCTCGAGGTTGCCATTATACAAGGGAACCTTACTCAACCCACCTGTTTCCAAAGTGGGGTTTGCAAGGGTTAGGATTCATGGTGAAAACCATACCATACCATCCTACCTCCCAAACATCTGTGCATCAGCTGGAAACCCTTCTTCATCCATGTGATCACTGGCACATCTGGAGACCAGGCCTGATCTCCAGCCAGATGTGCAAGGAAAGACTTCTGTATGTCATGTCATTTGCCCACTCCCAGATAAGAAGCTTGTGTCAGATGCAGATCATCCCGTTGCTCTCAACAACGTTCATTTACCTTCAGGACCAAAATAGCTGCACCATCATTAGTTCCTTGCTCTGTTCAGTTGACTCCTCCTGCAGCTACTGTCTCAGGATCCTGGTGACACATTTGCCATGAAACCACAACCTGGCTCCAGCAGTCACACGAAAGCACTATCACTGAACGAGGTGCTTGTCTAGTTACCCTAACACAGTCAAAACAGCCAGTTTAAATTAATCCTCCAGCATAAGATTTCAATGAAAGCTTTTGGCAGCATTTATGACAGCATCTGGCTCACCAAGAATGATACTGATGAGGTGCAATTATTTCACAAGTGCAAAATGAACTCAAAAATACCCACCTCGAAACTTTTTTTGAGTCTGTCCATCCTCCCCCATCCTCCTCCCAAAACGTATGAACAAACTAAAACTGCTAATTTCATTCATGACAGGTTTTTCTTTCCCCGACCGCAGGAATGCAGTCTACCCAGCAAAACTTCATGGAAATCATTCAATCAGAACATGGATACGCTTCCTTCACAGGTACATTATCAAGTAGATAGAACACTTTGACTAGTTTCGCATTATATATTTCTTTTCTAATATATTATACAGGCATCAAACATTAAGAAAAGTACAGCAGAAAATAACTTGGTCTGATATTTCTCTAATAAAAAAAGTTTCCCAAAATATTTAAAGCACAAAATATATACAACTGAAAAAAATATTTGAGTGCTTAAGACAGTTTTGGAATAGCAAAAAATAGAGGATAAAAGGTAGCCCCCCATCAAGACTTTTTAAAAAATACCTTATTGTAACAGTTTAATCTATTTTTAGAAGAATTTGAAAAAAATTTGTATTCATTTATTTAATCTGAGAAACAATTTGCATACAGGTGGCAGATCACTGTCCTTAGTGTAAATAAAAGCCTTCCATATGTCACTTAACCAATGCACATAGTACCCTGACAACTCAGGTTCTTCAAGTCCTCCATTAATATCATTACAGCATGACTGTCTATGAGCAGGACTACAAACGGGTTAAGGAAAGCAAGTTTTGACCTAAATTTCACCCATGGTTTGGTCTCCTGTACAACCTGGAGAAATGCTACTATAGCTTGTGAAGAGTTCCTCTCTCCAATGGAAAAGGTCAGTCGCTGAATTTTGTTAGAAACTTTTAAACAAATTCACCTTGCACAATTCACTGGCAAGAACTATAACAGCTTAAAAAAACACCTAGCAAAGTATCATTAAAATGTGCAGTATGTTTATTCTGTATATTACAATTACAGTTCCAAGTCAATGATTCCAAAGCCTTTTATTAGATCACAAAAACTTAAGACCAGCTTATAATGAAATCTCTAATCAAATATGAATGAATCATCCAATATGACACAATTTCTTGAATGAAAAACAGATGGAAAAGTAGTAATGATTGAGTGGTTTAAATCACAAGATATTAGTTAAGCCAAAGGAGCAGATATTTAATCATAAGCACTTGTTTCAAGTTAGAGGAAACACCAGCTTAAGGTAGACCTCGAATCAAGCCGTTCAAGGGGCAATTGCCAAGCCAGCACCAACCATAAACTTAAATGAGATGGCATTAGTGTGAATGAACTTACTACTGCATCTGAGGCACAGAAAATGCTGATTTCACATTTGCTTGGTGGCAAGAGGAATTAGGTGAGGACAGAGGAGGACATCCCTGCCCGGTACTCTTTGAGGAGCCTGGAGAGTCTGTGATTTAGGAAAGCGTGGGCACACAGAAGGAAACCAAGCCGGTAAAGCTGAAGTGCTCACATTGCAATCCAGCTCTCAAAAGACCCTATTTGTTGAAGGCAACGTCCCATCTTTCAAGGCCTACACACTTAAGAAGTCAAAACAAAGTTAAAGCCTTACACATTGGCAGCGCTTTCACATTAACTCTGCATATCAGTGTTACTAGGGCTTTTCGGCTTGAAGTAGCTTAGTTATAATTTTTATTTGTATACTTAGTAAATTATGTCTCAGCCCTAATCATTTCTGGGTTTGGAGCAGGTTTTTTCAGGGCAGGGGAGGAGACTGGGAGTGAAAAGCAACAAAAAGGGAGAGGAAAGGTCTATTTAATCAACCAACGACAATTCTCCAGGTCAGCATCTGGAGACTGCTACAATATTTTAGGCATCATTGCACAAGCCATTCAGCTGATATTCCCTCCACTGCCCAAAGACAAAGCAGAGCCAAATACAGCCCTGAAAATCAATATATGCTGGGGAAGAGCCTCTAGAATCTTGCTAAACGCATCTTGTGTCAGAAGAGGAATTCCTAAAATCCTAGGAACGCAGGTCACTGCTGAGCACACACCTATGGCATCTATTTCCCCTTCAGCGATAAACTACCCTGAGTTAATTTTGGCATAAAGCACTCTGGGGAGCTCTGCAGTACCAATAAAAAGGGAACGCAAACCAAAGCAAACACACTGCTAACGAAACAGTCCTCACAGCAACTCCTCCACCCTCGTCCTCCAGCTAACGCTCACATCCATCTAGGAGGTGTCAGGAGAAGCTGACGGAAGAGTCAAGTACAGGGTGTGTCAGACCACTCCAGCCATAGGACAAGTGTTATCCTGAAAAAGTGAGGGAATTATAAAATAAAATAAAAATCAACACAACAAAAATTTTATCTTTATTACCTCTTTAGGGTTGCAGATCCAGGCAAAACACCCAGAGAGGAACCACACATGGCAAACAGGACACGGCACAGTCACTGAAAGATCGCATCTGAGACACGCAGAATTTTTTTACTGAGAAATGCCTCAATCCATGATCAACTTTCCATGAAATATTTATCACTTTTCATTCATCGCACAGTACTGTTATTTTTAGAAGAGCCATAGGCAATGGGAACAGATTACTGATTAACAATTCAAGGGAGCCTTTAAATGTCTGCTCGTATCATGCCATCTCCTCCTTCCCTAAGAAGTCAGAAAGTTTAATGTAAATACCATCATGCATACAAAGGCTCTTCCCTCCATCACCTGCTTTTATATAAAAGCAAAACCACGAAACAACCTTTCCTTTGGTAAGGAATCGGTGAGAATTACTATTTTTGAAAATAACACTTTGTGAACAGTCGGGACTAAGCAAATCCAGTGAAATCTATAGTTGATCAGTATGAATTAATAAACTAAACAAGGTGAGGGAAGAATAAAGAAAAATAGCAAGTTGGGTCTTGCAGTAAAGCAAACTTTCCTGCCAGTTACCTTTCATCTAAGAAAACAGCTCTGTATTCAAGTGCTTAAGATTTAAATGCTGCTTTCAGCTTTTAAAAGAGGAACAAGTCGTTAATAATTCATCCCACCTCCTCCGTTTAATAACCATTTCCTTGTGGGTAAGAAAGGAGGTGACAGCTAAATACTGTTTCTGAGACAAAACACAACAAAACAAGAGATTAGGAGCTGCAGGGTCCTGCTGTTCCCATCCCACAGGATCAGGACATCCACATTCTGGGCAGACAACAAAGCGGTTCCTGCTCCAGCAAACCCAGCTCAGCAAGAGAAATGGTTTAATTCCTTGCAGGACACAGATGCTGAGGTTCAGGCAAGAGATGGTGCCTCACCGGGCTGGCCAAAAAGCTCATCCCTCTTGCTTACACCCCTACACATGCATGCAACCCTGCAACGGGCACGTGCTGACGGAGAGTTAGTCATTAAATTATGCTATGATTATGACCGACAAAACATGAGTTTGGGTGCAATATTAGCACAGCAACGAGGTCCTGAAGCTTGAACTTCCCTGATACTCTGCAGGGAGCCGCCAAGAGTCTCTAGATGTGGCAATTCCCTCCCCTGTCCTACATAAATAACCCCAGATTTGCTGACCACATTCTGGACATGCTGCAAAGGGCTTTTTATAAAAGCACAATAATACAGCAAATCATCTGTGGAAATCTGGGAGCTGGCTGAAGCGTTATGCAAGGCTTTCCTTGTTGAGCAACGGGTTAAGGAAAGTGAGCTTTACTAGTACTTCTAGCTGGTAAAACACTTTTACTGTCATTGCACAGGCTACATTCTGTACCTCTAGCTTAGGGTTGGAAATAATACCTGTTGCAGTAAATACAAGGTTAACTTGATTTTAACTATCAAGGCTCTAAGCTACATGAATCTGCAGCTTCTCTGCTATCTTATGCTAGAACATCTAAATGGTGGCAAAATTAATAAACTAAGCCTGGCAAAAATAGCTCCAGCTTTTAAATAAGCTAACAATAGGATAATAAGCAAAAAACAATTTAATCTGCTTAGTGTATGATTGTGACATTAAAATGATTTCTCAAGAACTCACTTTTAATGATAATTTGGGTGGGTTCTCCCCTCCCCCCCCCCCGCCTTCACAAAGAATAGATCAGGATATTTTTAACGTTAAAGGACAAGCCTTTCTGTACGTGAGCTACACTTCTGGGGCATGATAAAAACCATATGCCATTCCCATACTAACACGTCCCACTGTGAACAAGGACAAATGGGCTCCTGTCTGCAGAGGCATGAGCCTGTTGGGCTCCCCAAATCCTAGCTGACCAGCCAGCAATCTGAACCTGCTTCAAAGCCGCACTATGCCACGCTGATTTGGTACCTTTCTGAAGGAGCTTTTGAAGCAGACACACTATAGAAAGCAGGCAAGTATCTGAAAACACAGTGCAGCAAGAAGGCATCCCCTTCCTTTGAAGGGATAAATTAACAAAGGCATGGTGTTGAGCTCTGTTAGACCAACTAGACGCACTCCTTCCTCTTAGAGACGGGGATTAATCTCCGATTTCAAAAGCCTGTAAAATCATGTAACAATATTAGTCCAAAGGCTCTTGCAAACCATTTATTCATACATACATCAACATTTTTTTTTCAAATGAATGTGGAAGTGAGACTGGATAATTAAGATCCAGGAAGATGAAAAAGCAGGGAGCTGAAATCTCATGCGTAATCCTCTGGCTGCCCCTGCCATGCTGCCCTTGCTCTTGCCAGTGTCAGATCCAGAAGAGCCCCAGTACTGTGCTGGAAGAGCCGTCCCGAGGGCTGAGCAGCAGCATCGCGGTAAAGGCAGCAGCAGAGGGTCAGTGTGGCCAGCGGCAGTGGCCTGGATGGAGCGCAGGGGCACAGCCACATGCAGAAGAGCCATTTTGAGCAGCCTCATGTAGAAGACGCAGCCTGCTCATCACCATCATTAGGACATCCCCAGTCAAGCCCCTGTTGCTCTTACAGAAGCTGCTCAGCAGCGGCCAGCCTCCATGCTTTGTTCAACCCAGTTTTACAGAATACTGTCAACCCTCAAAAAGTCATCAGAAAACCACCACTGATCACTTTTCTAACGTGCACGATGGCCTCACAGACTGCCAGTGGTTTGCAGATGACAGATGGAGAACAACCTCAAGAAGGCATGCAGCAGCTTTCCATCTGATCTGCAACAGCAGCCAGAGAGAGGTCTTCACTTTAGGGGCAAGAAAGAAGCCCAGCATCTTTTCCTCAACCTCTCCATATATCTGTATTCTGCAATGGATACGTCCCAATGCATACTACTTGTCAGCTGCACTCAGTCACAGCAATTTTTATCACACCTTGGGAACACATCCCTGAAAAGCCAATGGAAATGCTATGCGAAGGGGAATTTCTTTCCTAATTCAGTAATTGAACTGTACACAGACATCCCTAGAACTTCACATTAGGCCATGACTAGCATATTGGGGAAACACGGCTGGTCAGCTGAGACTGTTAATCCCAATCTGCAGTTTTATTACTTAAAGCAAAGCTTTTAAGTTTAAAAGGGACTAGCTTCCATCTTACTTAATTCCAGCATTTCACTTATGTATCACAGCTATCAAGCTGTTTTCACATTTCCAATACTAAAGAATTGCTTAAGATCTTATTGTAACAAAATGAGCAACTATAAAGTTTATACCAACAAGAAAAACTGAAAAGACTTAGAGAAGGTAGTTATCCAAAGTACTGTGAACACAGCCTTATAAAAAAAGAAAACTCATTCTACAAAGCATGCTTAACGAAGATCTATTTGATAAATCTCAAGGATGGTTTCAACAGTACACAAGTGATGTTTTTAAGAGGATTATGTACAACATATCTAGATATTTACACAATTGAGGTCTTTTACACTGGCCACCCAGCTTTGCACTGTGGAAAAGGCATAGCATTGCTCGGTTTAAAAGCATAGGAAGAAAAAGTAAGAAGACAAGAGAGCTCTGTCCCTCCCTCCTTGCATATGAATCAGTCCCCTTATGCAGACTGCAGCTAAGTTCACTGCTAAAAAGAAGCAAAATACTATAAAACACAAAAAGTCCTTAAAACCAGTATGATAACTTGCAGGACAATTCCTTCATCTTTCTGCAAGCAATCCACTGCCACTCATCAAAACCAGGCAGTGGCCACCTCTGTGCCCACGTATCTGAGAAGCTTTCTCTCCTGCTAAACTTGGCCCCTTAATCATCATGAGGTTTTCCATGTAACATTAAGTAAAAATAATCTGTGTAGTCCTTGCTCTGAAGATCTCTGAATTCAGCAAGTAAAAGTTAAGGAAAAGCAATATCGTCCCTTCCTCGTCCAGGCCAAAGATGCAGTAATATTCTGGAGCCAGAAAAAGAGAAAGTAGTATTATCAAACAGATTATTATATTCCTGTGCAAGATGTGGGTTGTGGGGGTTTTGTCTTGTTTTACTTTTACAAGCAACTAAAATTCAGAAGCACCAATTTTGGGCGATACACATTTGAAAAGAGAAAATGTTTCCCCTCCTTAAATTTATCCTTAATTTATGCAAAAAGCAGAGAGAGAAATCATTTTCCTAAAAACACATCTTGCCAATGACTGAACTCCATTCTACTCAACCCAATTCACTCCTAAAACAGTTTCATAAAAATGCTTTAAACATTTTGATTTTGTACTTGAGATGCTTCCACAGAACAGAGCATGTTTATGACCTAGGTATTGTACATCCCTTTCTCATCCCCTTACATCAGAGAAGAACAATTAACAAGGATCAAACTTCTCCTTCACTTGGTTCATGGTGAAGAGGAAACATTCTGGTTTCCTACAAGTACACCACAATGACTTTATCTTAACTAGAAATGCAGTTCTGGGGATAGAGGCTCATTGTCCGCTCGAGTTTATTCATCACAAGGGCTACAAATCAGTCACTTTACCATAACCAGGATGGGATAAGGTTTTAAATGGAATATCCCAGGACACAATTAAGCACTTTTTTCCTTAAGCTGTTTTTCAACACCATTATTTCAGCCATGCCTGAGACTTGGAACAACATCCCACAAACCCACACGTAACTTGTTTTTCCAGAGCAATACTTGGTATTACTTCTCCTTTCTTCTCTCAGAAGGATCTGCAGCAAACTCCTAAAGGTAATAATGATAAAAACCAGACAGGACAATGGTTTGCCCAGGTAGGTAACTCTGTCAAGCTGACAGCAACTTTTAACAGTAATTTTAAAAACCCGTCAGGATACATAGGTATAGGCAGGCACCACACGTGAAATCCAGCCGATAAGCCACTTCCAAGATCAACGATACTTGCTTGCATTTACAAACATGCCGAAACTCCCTTTTACTTTTTGCCAAACACTGTGCTTCCAGGTTTTAACTATCGTTCTGCAAATCAACATATAAGGTAGACATTTCCAGTCTGTGTACACACTGCAAGGCTGAAAAGATTTCTCCAAAATTTAGCAGAAACTGAATAAGTACAGGGTCTTCAGTGAAAAGTACCTGGGTGACCACTGCCCAGAGCCAATGCTGCTTCTTGCATAAGGTCACATTTTCATTCCCAGTCAGTCCTACCCTTCGCCCATTACACGCACGACCTGCCTGAGCTTTCCAGCATGAGACAGGAATTCCCACGGCTCAGATGCTGGCAGAAGTCATTCGACACAGAGACGTTGCTGCCTATGTCACATCCCACCCACTTAGCATGAGCACAGCACCCCAGTGATGGCTAGCTGTTTCTTGTTTCAGTAGGCATACAGGTAAGCTATAAAAATACTCAAAATGGAATCCAAACAGTAAGAATTCCATAAATCCTGTATGAGTCCATAACACCTTAAAAAAGCCTCCCTTCATCTGGGGAAAAATAGTCAGAGCATACTGAAGTCCACCAACCCAAAGTGTTAACCAGCATCAGCCTTTGTCCTGTAGTATCTCAAAAGGAAACATTAAACATAAGCAACAACAAAATCAATTAAAAAAAGAAAAGAAAAAGAGAGACTAAAACCCATCACATTCACAATACTGGCCATGGATCTACTGACAGAAAAGAGGACTGTGACTCCTCTTGTGCAGAGCCACAAAATTCAATCTAGCACGTGGATACAAAACCTTTAAGTTTACCTGTGTTACCACGGTATTCTTAAAATGAGAATCTCTCTTAGGGTTAGAAGAATATAACCTCCCTTACCTGACAAACAACTTTTGGAACACACGGAGGGAAGAGAGGTTTCTCAGAATCCAAAGCCAAACACTTGTACCTGGTAAACAAGGATCTCTTTCTTTTTTTTTCCAACACAATAGCTCTGCCTCCTTAAAAGTTTCCTTCCTGAGATATGCATTTAAGTCCACAAAAATCTAGGTTAGGTCACAGCCCATTCCCCACCCCCACCAATCTACTGAAGTTGTTTTGAATAAGCTTGATTTACATTTTTCCAACTTGCATTACCAGAAGCGCTTAGATCTTCTGCGAGATCTCTTCCTTAATATAAAAGGACCTAAAGGCATTTTGGAAGGCAGCAGAGAAGGGAAAGTTGGGTTTTTGGAAAACTCGAGCTTCTACCTGGAAAGTAGATAATGCTTCATATACCAAATCATCCCTAGTATAAATATCTCTATCTGTTTGCACCTGGAAACAAAATACTTTTGGAAGAGAGAAGGGGGAAAACACAAAAGACAGCAACAGATTGCTTTCCATAGTATTTCATGTATTGTGACCAAAACTTTGGTTTCCATCACTTGAAGTGCTGCAACTATGAGCCATAAGATCCCTCTCAGCTCCACGAGGAGCAGTCCTCCAGGATGAACACTGTGGCTGCTGTGCTTGCTTCATACCAGAAGGATAAGACCCAAGAGATACTGTAGCAGGATCATTAGAATAGCGAAGAAAAGTAAACAGCCCTGAGCCCAGCGTGATATGCTTTGATCAGCTTGTGTTTGGCTCCTCATTTCAACACAAGGAGATTTCTCCTTAATGGGAGCAGCAACTCAAAAACCTACTTTGCCTCGCAGTGCTCCTTTTAAGGCTGTGAAAAGACTCATAAGGTGCTGCTTTGTTCTGCTATCCTCTCCTTTCTAAGGAAAAACAAGCAGCTCCAAGCAGGTTAGGCTCTCCTCAGCCCCCTGCCAAGGGTAAGGGCTGAGCTATTTAAGACTCCTAAGACTGCTGTGCTCCATCCTCTTCTCCACTCCCAAATCCCACTCACCCAGCCTGGGAAAGTAGATGTGTGCAAGTTCTAACACACTTTGTTCCAGCATTTCACATTTGCATTTTGCTCTCCCACTTGCAAGATAGAACTGCAGAATACTTTACGGCATTCCCAGAATAGGAACAATGTTTAATAAAAGTTTCTTCTTACCGGAGCTAGGCATGTGGTTCACTCTAGGTGGATTCAACAGCTCTACTGGCTGGTCTCTGCCAGAAAGCCCATCTGGAAAGAGAGGAAAAAAAATAAAAAATAAAATAGTCACATCATCTCTTTGGTTAGCAGAGCTACTTTAGACATTCCAAGCAGAAACAACAAAAAAAAATTACTAACAAATTATCAACGTAAAACAGAAACACACAAGTAGCACAAATCAATAGAAACAAGAACATTAACCGAACAGCTGCGCAACAACTGCTTACACTAAAGCATAAAAGATACTGCAGCCTGAATTACACCCAGGTTTTCCCAGTCTTTAAATCCACAACTGGTACTGATCCCAATCCAAGTAAATAGGCACATCAGCTTATAAACCTTACCATACAATAACTAAATTGCAATTCATTCCTTGCTCGGAGAACTGAGTGAGTTAAGACAGAAACGCAGCCCTGTGAAGCGAAGTTGAAGAATGGCTGTAATATGCCAGAAAGATGTTAAGGAAAACTGACAAATCACTGCAGGAGATTAAAATGCATAGACATGCATAACAAGCCCCATTTTGCATAAGTTTGGATTTCAGAAAGGCATTAAAAACATACTTTGTAAATGATATGCAGAAATCCATCTTGCTGAAGCAGTTCTCTATTTAAAATATTTCAAAGATTGTATCTTACATTCAGGTAGAGTTAAAACAGAAGAACTCAATACCTACTGCTGTGGACTGCCAGACCAGATCTTCTAGTCACCCATCTGCCCCCACCAAAAAAAAGTTGAAGCAAAAAATGCTAAATTATCTTTTCAGTACTTAGATTATGAATACTTGAATAGAGAAAACTTATCTCAAACCCATTTGTTCCACTGTATATATCTCTACCTTTGCCAGTTCTGTCTCACTTGGTCTCCTCTAATGTCTTTCTGCGCTCTGTGCTGCAGCACAGATACCATCAAGCCAAACCCTGTCTGGAGACATCAAAGAAGCCACCCCATCTCTCTCACTCAAAGCAAAGGACAGCATTACAAAAATGTTAAGATGTCACTGCAACATCAAAAAACATACAAAGTTAAAAAAAAAATTACACTTTTCTTCTCTCTATTTTCTTCACTCCAGGTTTCTGTAGAGAAAGCATAGTTGCGTCTTCTCCATCACTTGCATGGGTTTGCCTCCAGTGATCATACCCAAGCATCAGTGCAGCTTCAGGCAATATGTCAATAAATTAAACTATAACCATGCTGAGTTCTCCTTCTCAAACAAGTAATATAGATTATTCGCATTATATTTTTTTTTGGCTTTTGCCTTGTTACTTCTAGAGCCAAGAGAGTGGCTGAGCTTCCCATACCTGAGTGGCCAACCTACAGCGTCAGTGGGATGACACTTGGCCAGCCGAGCTTCACCCGCACAAGCAGCAGCAAATGGCAATAAATGAGGAGGCAACTGGATTGAAGGGGTAGAGCAAAACATCGCTATTCTAAATAACATTCAGCCATCAGCCTCTCCAGATTCACAGCCCAGTGGTCACTGCAGATCAAAAAAGCCTAAATGGATAGCAAAAAAAATATGATCCTCCGTAGTTACTAAAATGTCGGGGTTTACAGCCTTGTTTTTTTTATAAGACAGGCACTTGCTATCTCAGCCCTCATTAGTAATTTTTTTAATTCATTGGTGAACTGCATCTCTACTTGCTGCTGAAACCTTCTCTGTGTTTTTGTGCTGAACATGCCAGCATCGCCCAGGCACCACAAGCAGCTCCCAAAATTCATCTGTTCAGCCTGCCAGCGGCTTAAAGGAAAAAAAAAAAAAAAAAAAAAAAAAGAAAATCACTCTGCTGGGCTCTCCTAGCAACGAAGCAGCAGCCGCCCCAGCGGCCAGCCAGCACGGCACACGTACCCGCTCCGGCACACACTACGGCTCGGCCGGAGAGAGCATGGGGAAAGGGGAGCGTGCAGCAGGGACAGGCAAGAACAGTCCCAGGAGCCCCCACAGCTTCCTGGGGAGTATTTTCAGCTTCTCCACTATTTCAGATGAAGATGCACCTTCAGAGAAGGACTCATCTACAAAACAGAGCCCCGTACCAGCAGCTGAGGTGCTCTGAGACACAAATCCGGGTCAATTTTGACAAACACACCCATTTGCAGTGAGGCTGTTGGAGCAAAGGTGCCTTTTCTCATGCTACATCCAGCAGTTTTGAACAAGTGACATATTAAACTCGCACTTCCAGCAGTACAAAGCTGCTGGCAGAGAACAACTGACAAGAGCCCATCTATTTCTAGCGCAAGTCCGTAGCACCAGCTATTTCGGCAGGCTCACCTGGCTGGCCAGACACCACGGAAGGGCACCAGCATGAAGCAGGTAACCCACCTCAAAGCCAACCAAACTGATACAGGCTTTTTATTTTGTTGACCGTGGACTTCCTCTCCCACTGTTGTGAATTTTCAGTCTTACCAGTACATCCAAGATCACTGGCAAAATTGTTGGTTAGTGGGGATTTTTAAGACTTTTTTTAATTCTAAGAAATAAAGTGCCTACATTTTTCAACTAATTTAAAAAAAAAAACAACAACCACAAAAAACCAACCACAAACAAACACTCTTCTATCTTTATTTCAAAATGAGTAATAGAGTAGTCACAGAAGAACGTTTAAGAACATCTTTTAAAGCACTGACACCTTAAACACTGGAAGTGAAACCAAACTGCATTAAGACTGAGGTTCTCTATTTGCTGTATTGACTGATTAAAAAAAAATATATCTCTATTTATTAAAAAAAAAAGAGGCAGTTTATCAGGAGATATTTGTATAAGGTACCTCTTCTCCCAGGATACTAGTATAGATTAAAAAAATGTTAAAGGAAGATGTAAACACACAAGCTGACACATCACTTGCCTTCCCCTTGAAGAGCAAGCTATCTCACACTCACCACGCTAAGCACATGCACCCAGCAATCACAACACAGCAAATACACTACCTGTAGAAGTTGGGTTTGGGGGTTTTGGGGGGTTTTTTTGTTTGTTTTTCCCCCCCTGCTCTGAAAACCCTTTGGGTAGATACGTCCAGATCATAATCACTTCACCCTACTTGCTACCAGTAACCTACCACCTTCTTTCCCAGCCCTGTGTCCTCCTATCTCATGCAACTTGCAGGTGGGTACCACAAGGTGCGTCATCTTCTGGCTGCAGGAGAGGAGCTTGCACATCCAGGCAGGTCCGTTCAGCCCCATCGGATGACCCGGGCCATGCCTTGGGCACCTGCATTCACTCCCTCTGCAAATGCGCATCCACATCTCGATGGGGAGGGGTGAATGAACACGCAAGCCCACGGGTTGCTGTGCAGAGGTTGCGGCACCTAACCATCACGGCTGTAGCACCAGGGCATCCCCATGCCGTGGCTGCAGGCTGCAGCCCCGCAGTGGGAACAAGCATCCCTGGCATCTCCATAGTTAATAAAATGCTGAGAAGCAAAGCAACGTTGAAGACAATTCCATTTACTTGCTTTCTAGCATCTAGAGGAGTTTTGGGTAGGTTTTGTTTGGTTTTTTAATTGAAGTAGCTGCAAACACACGTTCTGCTCTGTTGCTCCCCATACAGACACCTTCTCTGTTACTACAAAACATGAACAGCAATGAAAAAGTCAGAACCTCGGAGAGGTTTCAAGCTCATTTTATACAGCTACTATGCCCCACTGCAGAAACAGCACATATTTAAGAGAAGCCTATGTTCTGCAACCAGACTCTCCAAGGTGGAACTCAAGTGGTGTCCTTTTCCCAGCAGCATCCCAACAGCCGTATGCCAAAGCCAAAAACTCAGACTCTTCCTGCATTTGTGGAGGTGGCTAGAGTAAATCTGGTTTCAGATACCACTTACTGTCAGGATACTGCAGGCGATTCCCCCAAATCAGTGCAGTCCTACATCGGGTCAGCTACTCGGGATGCAAAAAATTCTTTTGCTCTGGATTGTGGTGGTTGCACAGTGCTACTCAAAGCTGTGATGTTTCATACCATCAATGAGCTTCACTCAACAAAAAGCTGAGCGCCTTGGACTCAAAACTTTGCCACACATGCAGAGTTAGCTTGGCTTTTGGAGCCCAAAAACAAAGCTAAAAAATCCCAGAACACAAAGTTAGCCTCTTGAAGCAGTTAAACATTCTTGTCCTCTCCTCAGCTTCCTAAAACGAGCTAAAGATGCTACAAGAAGCAAAGAAGTAATTTAATTTCAAGAGCCTAGGCGATCAGTTTATTAGGAAATGTAAAATTCCACTGCATTTATGAAGCATCATTGTCTAGTGCCAACACAATACTGACCAAAAAAAACCAAACTAAAGCAACCAAAAACCTTAAGCCTTCTGAAAGGAGAAGAAGAGTCCCTTAGACCAGTCTGAAGGAAGGCTTTAAAATCCTAACTGCACTACACCAAATTTTGATCAAGTACTAAAACCCATGCACCCAATATACCAGGATTCCTCCCGGCTCAGCAATAGTGCTGCCCACAAAAGCTCTTGCTTTGGTTGACTCCTTCTCTCAAACAGATAAGCTAAACCTATGACAAACTTTTAAAGAATTATCTGTTAAAAAAATCCTGAGATCTGGCCAATGAAAGATGGAGGGGTTTGGAGTCCTAGGCTGTGATTATTTGCTCTATATATAACTTTAAAAGAGAAAAAAAATCCCTATGTTTTGCATATTCAACCACATTGCTTCACAGATCCTGTTGCACCATCACCCTGAAGATAAACTGGTCACCTGGGGGACTAAGCCTCAAGAAAAGCGTGTTTTCTGCTACTGCTGCACTGTGGTTTCTTACCACTGTTACTGGAGACTCTCTCCTAAATCAATTGATGTATAATTGACCTTTGTGTGACAAGGGAAAAGCACAATGGTTTAAGCCAACGCTTAGAAAGCACTAAGATGAAGAGTTGTCTGGGTCTGCAAGTGCCAAAAAGAATACCATCAGTTTCCATTACAAAAAAGTTTAACCCCCACCTCCTACCTTTACAAAGTATTCAGCTCCAATTCCCTCCACGCTTTACCACGTATTTACAGAGAAAGCTTTGGCAATTACAAAACTAAATCAAAAACACAGAAGACACTAAAATTATCTGTGCCACACACCGCTGTATAGTTTTATCACTGTTACTGCCTAGAAGAGATCACAGGGGTGCTTCTGTAGTTCCCAAAAAGCAGACAGGGAAGGGAAGCAGCTTGTCTTACTGCCATGGACAAGTAAAGAAAGTGCAAAGAGGTCAAATCTTGCAATCACGATTTGACTCTTTTATAAGCCACAAACCCTGCTTTGAATAGTACTGAGACAAACCAGATTACCTACAAAGTATTTTCAAGCTCTCTATTAGCCAAATTTTTCCTAAGCTACTAAAAATAATTGTCAAGAAAATGTCCTCTTGAATCGGTTCTGTATGAATCAATCTAAAGATTTCACCAAAAATATCAGAAAAGCACAGGGGTGAGCTGTCCCAGCTGTACCAGGGAGGCTGAACTGGGCAGATTAATCCCTGGGCTGATGGCAGCCGGCAATGAAATGATGGCTGCAGACTGTCCAGTCCAAGATGCTCGCAAGGGAAAGACAAACTGCACCGTCCATCAAGCCTGGAAGGAGGCAGACACCAGCCTGTCTGATTTATGGCTTGAGCTAGAGAACATTTAGTGTAGCTTAATTTCCAGATGGGTATTTCTACTCATTAATTAATAAGATGAAGCCATTATTCATTGATGGGAACTTGAACACTTTATTTTTATCTTCATTTGTTCCAAAGAGTTGTTTAAGTTACTTTAAAAATATAGCCAGGACAGGTTTGGAAGTAGCTGGGTTTGCAGGATTTAAACATGTTGAAAATAGAAAAACAAAGACAAGATGGCTACAGAACGCTCCAGAATAAGACAGAAACATGCACGGATAAAAACACTTAGAAAAGATGAAGCAGCAAAACGAACAACAACATCCAAGGCAAAACCAAAGCAGAGGAGGACAGGGAAGTACAGCTTTATTACTTTAAAAAAAAAAAAAAAAGAACAAAACCAGAAGGTTGAAGCATTCAGTGAGCTCTTACAGAAAACTGTAAGCAGTCTTACCATAATTAACTCTGATGAGTTTAAAAATGCAGGGCAGAACTGGGAACGAAGAGGTTATTTAAATAGTTTTCCATGTATTCAGATCTTTCAACCTGATGCAAATCACCCTGGCCTACTTGAACGCCCTGACTAAAGTGATGAACAACCAACAATTATCTTTAAAGGACACCCAGAGTAGGGGAAAAGTCCTACAGAGCAAGAGAAGTAAAATTTTAAGAAAGGCAGGAGAAAAAGGCAGGAGGAAGAGGTGCAGAAAATCGGCATTGGCAACTAGGATTTCATTTCCTGAAAGAAAGGACAATTTCAAGAGGCAGAACAAAAAATCAGGTAACAGGAAAAGCAAGACTGATGGATCAAGGTGAAGCTGAAGGCAGGCAAATGATTTGTTTCTCTGTCAGTATGTCTGGCTGGCAAGCTGGCAAAAATAGTTTTGATTTTACTCAAGTTTTCTAAAAAAACACAAACAAAAAAACCTGAAAAACAAAACAAAAAACAACAATCCACATTGAGAGGCTACATGGGGCACGTCAGTAAGAAAATCAGGTCTGCATGAATTGCCCTAAACCAAGTACACACCTGGTTTAAAAAGCCCATCAGTCACCATCTACTTCTGGATCTGTTATATCCAGTGTATTGCGGTAGTTCACAATTTACTGGTAAAAGCAGTAAAGTTGCATTTAAAACTCAGGTTTTCCCTTACACCAGAGATCCCCATTTGGAGCACGAGATGCAAAATTCAACGACAAGTTGGAAAATGGATGGATGCAAGGTTCAGTGACAAATGAGTAAAACCCTACCACGTTGATGATGATGATATTATTACTAATAGTCAAGTGTACAACTACTAATGAGAAATACCTGGCAAAGCAAGGATACAACAAAGAAAAGCCAAAGGACTTTACAAAACTGAGCATCCACCATTTGGCAATGATGCAGAAGACATCAGTTCATTCCAGGATGCATTAGCAGGTGCATATGCAAGGCAGGGGAGGTCATTACTCAGGGACATGACAGCCTCTGTGGCCAAAGCGCTGCCCTTGGTTTCAGATTCAACACCAGAAGATGAATTGTAGGCAATCAAGGAGAAACCTCTGAGAAAAGATTTTAAAAAATGAGATAGAAGGTCTGCAGAACTTGGTAGTTTTTCCAACGTCAGCCTGTTCTCAGCTGAAGAAAGATTATACAGTGGCCCTGAGACTTTTTCAGGATGAGCAATTATCTGCTAATGCAGGGAGTTTGAGACCTCTCGACCAAATACATTTCTGGTTGTCTTTAGCTACATACTTTCTGGACAACACTTCACTACATAGCAGCAATCGGTTACTTCTGAGAAGGCAGGGAATTACACCCCCTGTAAGCAACAAGTGCTAAATCCTGAGACCTTGCCATTGACCTGCCAGTCCACATCCTCCACACAAGGCAGCTACTGCCACTTGCCATTCACAGCTTCAGGTTCTTTTCCAAGCCGTTTTTGGGGTGGGCTTGGCACACAAATTGCAATACCTCTGATGGACTCTACCGTTCTCAGTAATACAGTAGAAACTAGAGCTTTTTGTTTGCATATTTCCAGTTCCTAGATAAGAAAAAGGAGTGCAGAGGAAAACTGTTGAGCAATAACGCATCCCAATAAGACATCTGCAATAGTCCAAGTGACTGGTGATGAATCTGATAATCGTTTCTTTGCAAACCACTCACAAGGCAGTTACCAGATTATTTTGGCTATTTTTATCCCAGGAAGATACAGGTCAGAAGCTTGCCCCCCACGCCTTCCAAGTCAAAATAGAAAGAAGCTGTAATTTCTCAGTGCCCAATCGATAAAAAGCCTCAGGCAAAACAAGGCAGCTGACAGTAAGCCCAGGATAAATAGCCATCAGTTGGCATCTGAGACACTATCCCAACCACATCCTTTCAAGAGCGTGCATCCACATTTAAAATAAAGCTTTCACTAAGGACAGAAAGAAAGGGGATGTTTCTGGATCAATGACTCCTGAATTTGTAGTTGTCATCAAGCAAACAATTACTTTGTTCTCCTCACTGCTTTCTAGTAAAACAATTGTGAACTTGTCTCACAAAGAAAAGAAAGATCCATTCCCCTTCTCTCCAACCATGCCACCTTCCCATCTGCTTCACAATACAACTGAAAGACACTTAAACACAGCAATACTGCACTTCGTAAAAAGGCTCGAAGAGAGAACCAGGCTCACAGTTGTCTTCACTCAAGAGATGAGCTAGTGCATGCTTGACCACGGGTTACGTTGAAAGAGGAGCATTGGCAGGATCAGCTTTCACTTTGGATCTGGAGCGGGCTCTTGGAGCAAGTCCCTGGCTGCCCTGCTTCCCATACTTTTCCACATCCCATATTTCTGGTTGCATCATGGAGCAGTCTGAGCACACAGACTGCATTTTTTTGGGGGGGGGGGGGGGATACACCTCAAACTCAACCCAAAACACACAGCCTAACACACTCCAGCCACTAATGGGACATGTATCCGAGGGACTGGACTAAACGCAGTCCTAAAGCAAGCTTCAAAACAACCCCACACGGCCTCTACGCAACACCATCAGCATAATCTGCTGTACTCCACAGAGCTGATCCTGCATGGCACTTGCTATCACCACCAGGAGCTGTTGTTCTTCATGCCTTCCCCTTCCCTCAGCTCGTTCCCTCTGATTAAGGCTGCACAGTGGTCTGCAAGCCAGCGCAAGGCTCGTCCCTTGCCATCAGGCTGCTGTCAGCAGCTTACGGGGAGGTACATGCTGTGAAAAGTGAGAGCTCCTCACTCTTACTGGCACTGCCCAGGGAGTTATGCGCTGTCTCTGTTACATGTGTAATCCCACGGCAATTTCATGGGCCTCTTCCAGGCCCAAGAACAGCTAGTTTTTTCCCCTACTATCAGTATATATGTACCACAGTCACACTATAAAAAGTATCTTGCATTTTATACACGAGTTGGGGGGTTGTTTTGCTGAACAACATGCAAACAGTATTTATCTGGGCTACATCTTGGCAGGATTTGGGGTGGGTGAGTGGGTGGTTCTGTCAATTGTATTGCTCTGTTTCTAAAACCAGACCATGCACTAACCTTGTAGCCTTGGGATACCAGACAGCTAAAATAGGATCGCTGAGGAGTAGAAGTCTCTGTCCCTGACTGTTAAGCACAGTCCACTAAAACATCCTGACTTGCATATTAATGGCTATAGCGTGTAACAAGCTAAAATATTAGTAAAGAGAATAGTGATTATCACGGACATATTATTTATTTGTCTACTCATTTGAAATTTACAAAAAAAAAAGTCTTCAACATTTACAAGAAAGCAATTAAGGCAGCAAATGGATTATTTCTCTTTAAACCTATGAGAAAATACTCAGTGCATATTTCCTCTCTAATTTGTCTGCACTCAAGAATCTATTTTTGGAAGTCTCCCTAGACTGTATTGTAGCACCACATGTACTGTAATGGCATTTTAATTAGCCCAGAGAGCTGGAAGATGCACTATGCATCCGAAAGAGAAGCAGCCTAACAAAATGAGAGCATCCTTCTCTTCCCTTTTTTTGAGATTTACAGCAGCTATCAAGTCGAAATACCAATTATGGTTTCAATTGGAATCGACTGCCACTGCTATAAAAATCCAGTGCGTCACAACAGCTTATAGAATTCAACAAAAACAAACGTAGTATTTAAGCACTATTTACTCATACTTTAAAGGTGGATGGTAAAAATAAAATGCTGCAGATCTCCACAGGCAGAACAGAGCATAGGAGAGGAGAGAAAAAAAAAAATTTTTTTTGAGTTGGGCTCTGAATATGTTAGCTTTTGGCCTGCAAGTATAATCAAGAAAACACCCATTTAGATGAAAGCTAATCCAATTCTGTTTATATGGGGTTGTTTTGGTTGGGGTTTTTTATTAATACTACTACATCTAATATCCAAGTTAGCCACCTTCCATTGCCAGTGAGTGACATAATGCATAAACATCATCAGTATGGTCTTGTATATATTTAATTTGCCATAATTCTGACTTCTTACTTTTGATGCAGTAGAAACTAGGTCAGGCTGATGTCCGCCTCAGTTATACAAGAGGCTGACATATCTGGAATTGTAAGCCTCCTTCACTCCCTTGATAATACTGATTACTCCAGAGACATTCCTAGATCCAGATGGCAGGTTCCACTGAAGCCAGCAGCAGACCACAGCACTCAGCACGCCATAAGCAAGAACTATGATGGGTTTCAAGCTTTCTTTGGCATTATAATCTACACAAATATTTCACACAAGAGTCAGAAGATACTCAGGTATAATGTCTACAAAAGCTTCTCACTGCTTTCCTATCCAGAACCTAGTAAAGGTAAATCCAGTAGATCCCACTTTGGTTAGAAAAGCAACCTTTAATATATTACTAGGAAGTTATCCTAGAAGCCAAATACCTAAGATGCGTTAAAACAGGAAATGCTGTGGTCCTTAGGGTGTTTACAGATCAATATCCAAATGACAATACACTACTTTTCAAATGCCAAATCGTAAAACCATTGTGTTCTACTTCTTATGCCATTATTTTCCTTAATTCTTTGCAGTGGGAGGATAACACAACTCCAACTAAACATGACAATCTTCAGTCTCTTCAGCAGACTCTGATGACTTCAACTCCACAAAATTTGAAAGATATGTCATTTTGGAAATCCATGGTAATAAAATATTCATTTACATGTAAATGCAAGTAATCTAAGGTCTGTGGTAACCTATGCATTAGAGCAAAGAGATAAAGCTCACTGAAAGTGGTCTGACATAATTACAGCAAAAAGGAACAGCTACCCATTTCAGTAGACTTGCTTCCCCCTTTGGGCAAGGAAAGTCAGAACCCCCTACAGCCAGCCTTTCCACCGTCCCGCAGACAGACAAAGCATTAAGTGAAGAAAAAATAAAATACAAATGAAAGAATTACCACATTAAAGAAATAGCATCTATAGTACACTTTTGATGTGGATTTTTCCTTTTAAGCCAAAAATATCCATATTTAATGTTGGTTTTCATTCTATTCTTCTGTAACAAGTTTCAAAATCGGCTCATTTGGTACAGAGAAAATAACCACAAAGTCCAATTACGGACAAGCTCGAGCACGCACTTCCAGCAGAAGCAAAACAAGT